>NC_137157.1:30437674-32837674 GCF_951394435.1 Stenella coeruleoalba
GTCCCCTGCATTGGCAGGCAGACTCTCAACCACTGCGCCACCAGGGAAGCCCCTATTTTGACTTTTTGCACAGCTGATACTGAGCTCTGACCGTATACAGGTTCAGTTCCTTCTTAAGGCAACTCTTGATTTGTGTTAGTAAGACAGATGTGAAATAGCTTCCTATTTCCCATGGCCACAGGGCATGTTCTTAAAGCTGTTATTCTATTGTTTAAATGTATTGGAGAAGGTGCATGAAATCTTACTATGTGGATCACCATCCTTGCCACTTCTGATTCCCCAGCAGTAGTTTTAAACAGGCTTTACCACATAAGTCTCATGTGAGGAGCAAAGAAACCATTTTGGAAGGTGAAGTAACATGAATAACAGTACTATAGAGGTGAGAAGGAGTAAAGCTTATTAATTAGCAGGCTCGTTGTTATTAATCTTTAGCCATCTCTGAATGCCATCCGCTGACAAGTTCTTCTCTCTCCACCTACTATAAGAAAACATGAAATGGAGGTCAAATGGCCACTTAAAAAAAAAACCCAAAAAAGTCCTTTTAAACTTCGAGAGTCACATAATTTAATCTTCTGTTGTCCATGAAGAGATTGATTCCTATTATGGAATCACTGTGGTTTGACAGCATGGGGTTTAAAAAAAAAAGGCACTTTGTTAGTCACGTTTATTTTTTGGTGACAAGTCATCCTGTTTATCTTCATTATTCACTGCTGCAGTCAGTGTTTAAAAGTCTTTCATACAGACTCTTTGGGAGGCGGGGGGCAGTTAGTAGGTTAGTGATTTTGCTTGATGCAGTGTCCTTGACTCCTCCACTTTTTTGGAGATGTTATGATTTTCATTTCCTTGCCTAATAAGAAAAACGGACACATGTAGTTACAGTTCCATACCCTTGCCTGGCGCCATGGTCCATTTTTCATAGAAGCCAGAATAATCTTAAAGTACAAATCAGACCATATCACCTTGTAATTAATGTTCAGACTCCTTGCCATGGCCTGAAGTCCCTCGATATCTGGCTTCTCCCAGCTCATCACCTCACCTCATCATGCACTGTGCAGTAGCTACATTGGCCTTCTTTCTATCCCTTTGGATAGAACATTTCAACCTTGTTTCTACTTTAGGCCCTTCCTGTTTTCTCCACCAGGAATGCTGCTTCCTTCACATCTTCTTGAGGCTGCTTCCTTGTCATTGTTGAGGACACTCAAATACTCCTCTTCATCCTCTCTGAAGTAGTGCCCCTTCCTTGCATGCTGTCCTTCTTTCATGTATTTATCATTCTTAGAAAATAGTTGGAGGAGGCATATAGTTAGTAGAATTCAAGGTTCATTAGGGCAGGAACATGGTCATGTTCACCACCGAGTCCTGGGTCCCTGAAGTATTGCCTAGCACACAATAGACATATTTTGAGGAATGAATGGAAGTTTTTGCCAGTGTGTATGGTTTTTATTTCAATTACTATTCTCTTTCATTGTTGATAAAATATGAACAATGTTGTAATTCCGCCACCCCACTCCACTCCTCTTGGTGGAAGTTAAGGACTAATTCAGCTGAGCTTGGAAATGCGGGGGTTGCCTCTTACCTGCTCTGACTATTTGATCCATGGGTTTTAAGAGTAAAGTTTTTTTAAAAGGAGAAACATTTCAGCATTAAGGATAAGCACATAATAATATATCTTGGAAAGCTGTCTATAATCAGTTACCTCTTTAAAATAAATTTTCACTGTTCAGTTCCATGAATTAGGTAACGAAGAGTTGCACTACTTGCACTTTTATTTGATTACCAGAATACCAGGAGGATGGTTTCATCTTTTTTTTTTTTTAAATAAGAGGGTGGTTTTTGTGCTTTCCCATAAAGGCATCTGAATTTAGATTTCTGTGGAAGTGACTTCACCCTGGAGTTGCCTTAACTGTTGACCCACACAGAAAGGGAGCTCAGATTCTCTTTGTGCTTTCAAGTCTTACACTCACCCCCCCACCCCAACCCCCATGAATATATAATCAAGTGCTTTTAAAACTAACTGGCCAAGTTTCCATACTATCAAAGACCTATTCAGAGAAATTTTCAGAAGACTTTGAAGATCACTGGTGCCTTCTTTTCTGATTTAGTATAGTGTTAATGCAGGCAGGCTTTGGTTGTAGCAAACTAAAACTCCTACTAATCTTTTTGAAGACTTCCACATTCTGTACTTACGGCTTCCCCCGCCCCCATTAGAAAATCTCAATGCAGGGGTTAGTATTGATAATATTTCATCTTACTCCTTTTTTGTCCCACTTATTGAACATGTAGCCTGCCATCTGGTATATGAGATCTCCCCTAGTTGTGGCATTTGAAAATTGTATGTCTTTTATGTCTACCTTTAGGATTTTGATGAAAAACATTGGACAGGATGAACCTATAATTTAATTGATAGGCTACTACTGGTGAGCTTAAGAATAGCCACACCTGATTTTCTGGGACTATAGAGAAGAAGAAATGAACACTGGTGCGGTTTGGTACCAGCAGAAATAAGCAAAAGCAAAAAGAGGTGAAGGAACCTGGTGATGTGTTTTCAAGGAAGTGTAACTGGTTTTATTTCCAGTACAGTTTTCCTTTGAAGATGGTAGGGGAGGACACACAAGAGAGTACACTTGCTCTGTGTCATTTTCGGTGTTCAAATGAATAAAGCACAAGTGTCATTATAAGCTTGGTCCTGTGTTCTTGCATTTAAAAGATGGTGAATCAGATATTGCCATTAGTGAGTTAGGAGGAGAATATTTGAAGGACAAATTAATCTCCGTTGGAAACTATTTCTTAAAATGTTCATTAGTGTACTAGAAAGATTTGGGGAGGGTATAATCACTGCTTCCCACTTACCAGCGCACAATTGAAATTAAACTCCTGTGGATAAATCACTCAAAACAGCTGGGCTTTGCATAGGAGTACCTCAAAAGCTGGACCCTGGATCCATGAAAAATACAAGGTGTTTAATATCCTGCAGGGTCTGTATTCAGTATCATTTGGCAGTGATAAAAGAAAGCGTCCGTCTGCTGTTCCTTGTGTTGCTTTCCTGGCACTGTTGGTTATAAGAGGTATTGTTAATAGTCAGAATTGTGAAGGACTTTTCAGACTAGCACTGTGATTGGTTTTTTGGCGGGGTGGTTGTTGATTTTTGTTTTTGAGAAAGACTTAAAAAATTTTTGATCCATAGTGGATACTGTTTCCTACAGACTTTTTCTTCTAAGGAGAGAACAGTGATTTGAAACCGTAAAAAAGGATACTTTTTCTTTTGTTTGTGTTCTGTAGTAATAACAATAGTAATAATAATTAATGGCTGCTTTGTAAATCTGGGAATTATAATTGTTTTAAAAATGTGTATTTAGAAGGGTAATTATCTTGTAAAACTGTGGGAGCTGGAAAATTTTGTTTTATGTGAAGTGGCAACAGCTATCAAATGAATAAGCTGCATCTACTTGCAGTTTTTGTACCCTCAGATAAGTAAAAGTGGTGTCTTCACTAGTGGAGACTTGATATTCCCCAGACTTTGCATACCACTTTGTTATCCTTTTAATGTAAATAATATCTACAAAAACAGCAATAGTAGAAACACTCTTCTCATTTAGAAATTGAAATATAGCAAATGCTTATTTTTCAGATCTTTTCTAGGAGAACATTTTAATTTTTATTTTATATTTTTTTGAATTTTATTTTATTTTTTTATACAGCAAGTTCTTATTAGTTATCTATTTTATACACATCAGTGTATACATGTCAATCCCAATCTCCCAATTCACCCCACCACCACCACCACCCCCTGCCACTTTCCCCCCTTGGTGTCCATACGTTTGTTCAAGGAGAACATTGTAATTTTTAACTGCACTTAAATCTGATGCTGCTGCACAAGGTCTTACAAGATCTGTCATCAGTAATTCTGCCAACCATCAGCTGTATAAACCGTGTCTGTAATTCTTTTGCAGTGCCTTATATGGTTCTGTACATCCAAGGTGAAATCAGGAAATATTTATTGTTGAGAGTAAATCGAAAACCTTGGGTTTTAGCCCTTTAATTTGTCTTTGCAGAACCTGCAGTGGAAGAGGAAATTGGAAGTTTCTCCCTACATGTACTTCTTTCCCTATCACAATGCCCACCCCCAGCTTCCAGTTTGTGTTTCACTTAACTGGTGTACTGGTCACCTGCATACAACAGGTTCAGCTGCCTTCAAAGCTAACACCTTTCTACTAATTACCCTCTCCCTCCACGGAGGAAATATTTTGATGACAATAGGTCTCTGAGGTTGTAAAAACAATTTTCTGGCCTAAATAGATTTAAGTATTCTTTAAGTAGCAGTGTTTTCCAAGAACCTTTTATCATTTTTTTTTCCTGAAGTAATTATACCTAAAGATAAGTTCTGGTTAGTTAGGGCTTTAAGTTAAAAAAGCAGCAGCACACCTACCACTAGAAGAAATGGATTCTGGGGCAGCCTGGAGAGGACCCTTTTCTTACCTGTTTTATTATAGTGGTAACTAATGGTTGAATCATGTGAAGTATTTTCATAATTATGATCTTGAGTTGTGAGGGCCACTTTTCTGGCATGTAGTAAAAACTTCATTGCTTCAGTTTTAAGTTACATAACAGCAATATTGGGGAGGGTACAAATTTTATATTTGCATGGTTTTTCTAGCATTATAGTTAAATAGTACCATTTGTTCATTTAGCAAACGTTCAAGTGCCTACCTTTTGCCAGACCACATACTCCACTCTATGGGTAAAAGATGTGCTCCTTCGTCTTATTGTTAATAAAGGAAGAACACAGATATTCTCAAAGTTCAGAATAATATCTTTAAAAGAATGAATAGTAATGCTGCTTTCAGGTACAAGTATGTCATCCTTCATAATAGACGAGTATTTTGGCTCTGAAAGAGATATGTTGACGTTTATATAATACGATTCCCTATGTACTGTTACATGTATGTCTTAATTGTGAAAATCGTGAACATAAGCTTAATTGGTAGAACAAATTGAGGTTTTCTTGCCTGTTTTTTTTTTGTTTTCTTTTTTTTTTTCTTTTTTTTGCGGGTACGCGGGCCTCTCCCCACTGCGGCCCCTCCCGTTGCAGCCGGACGCGCAGGCCCAGCAGCCATGGCCCACGGGCCCAGCCGCTCCGCGGCACGCGGGATCCTCCCAGACCAGGGCACGAACCCGCGTCCCCTGCATCGGCAGGCGGACCCCCAACCACTGCGCCACCAGGGAAGCCCCTTGCCTGTTTTTAATGAAGAATTCTCTTCTTGGTCTATAAACCTTTTCCTTTTTTTTAAGCCTCTTTGTATTTTTTGGCTGCGCTGCAGGGCATGCGGGATCTTAGTTCCCCGGCCAGGGATGGACCTCCTGCATTGGAAGCGTGGAGTCTCAGCCACTGGACCGCCAGGGAAATCCCTGTATTTTCATATGTAGTGTGACGCTTTTCACATAATGAGCTTCAGTAAATATTGATGGTAATGAAAATTCCTGATCTCTTCAACATATGATCATTCAGAATTAAAATTCCCATAGAATTTTAGTGACATGCTGAATTTCCAAATAGATGAACATCTCAGAGAGGTCTAATATCATGCTTCAATATATATGTGAGCATATATGCAAAGGCAGAGCAGAGTGGAGAGGAGCAAACCACACTGCTTGGGTGTGAATCCTAGCTCTGTCCTTAACAGCTTTGTGACCTTGGACAAATTACTTAACCTGCTTCACTTCAGTTTCCTCAGAGGGAAAGGAAAGTAATAGTACCAATCTCACAGGGCCATTGTGTTCCATAAAACACTATGGAAATGTTATTTATTATTGTTAGCATCATCATCATAATTCAACTTCGTGTAAAACTCATAGCACAATGCTATCTATATAGTAAACACTTAAAATTGGTTTTTCCTATACATTTGGCAACAAGCCAAAGAGGTAGTACTCAGAGGTCTCAGAGGTGCTTTCGCTGTCATGGGCACAATTTCAAAGAATCTGCTTTTAATGCTACCTTGTGGCCAAAGCTTTCCCCACTTAGCCATCCCTGTGTTCCCCCGAATATCCCATGTGCATTTTGTATTTTCTGGCTAATTCGGAAAGGTTCTAATGAGACATACTGTTTTAAACCCTGTCTGAGCTTAATGCCCACTTTTTTCTTTCTTCCAGATCTGTGAATAAAGGTTAAAAAAGAATCAACCAGTGTATACTTACCACAGTTGTAGTTAAATAATTGTATAATTAGAAGTTTCATATATATATACACATATATATAAATATCTTCTCCAGAAGAATGTAAGTTCTGTGGAGACAGAGATGATTCTGTTTTGTTTCCCTCCGTGTCCCCAATACCTAGCACTCAAATGCACCTTGAATGAGGAGAATGTTTGCCTGCTTGTTCTTTTCATGCTAATGTCAGTAAGGGATTACAAGTAAGTATACATGAATGAAGATCTTCACCTCTTCTGAAACATGGTAGGCTAGTTGAGGAGGTACACAGTTTACAGAGTTAGAAAAACCCAACTTTCAACGCTTGAATAAATGAGAAAACTAGCTGTATGCTGTTACCTATTCTATACCTCCTGATTGTAAATATTTTGAAGGGGATGGCGACCCAGTGCTAGGTATGACATTCACTCTGCCACTGTTGTTACTCATGCCATATTCATATTATCCACATTTCTCATTTGCCTCATTTAAAAATCTCCAATAATGGCTGATACGTATAAGGCCAGTACTGCCCTTATTAAGAAGATGGATATCCTTAAGCTTCAAGTTAAAATTCGCCATAATAAAGAACAAATTCCATTTAATCCTCAGGGAGAAGTGTTGGATGCTTCGGAAAGACACATTATACAAGATGTCATATTCATTCTCTTTTAATCCTCATGACAGCCTTGAGGGGTTGATAGCAACATATCTAATATTTATTTTGTAGACATGATCTATCACTCTTATGACAGGGTCTGAAATTCAGTGTTTCGGAGGGAATAGAAAGGATGGAAATGATTAGATTGAGAAGGAAAAGGAATTTAGCTACTGATTGGCTATTGGGGAGAGAGTGAGAAATCAGAGGCGCTTTTGAGCTTAAGTGGTCGATACTTTGACTGAAATAGGAAGGGATAGAACCGTGTTTCCTAAAATATTCTGTGAAACACTGGTTCCTAGAGATATTAATAGGTGCTCCATTGGCGGGGGTGGTGGGGGAGAAACAGTAGTTAAAAATAAGTTCAGGAAATGCTACATGTAATATTTCCCTCTTGTAGATTCACAAAATTGCATGGCTGTGCAAAGTCTGACTAAAGAAACCTATTTGCTATGCTGACCTTTTCACATCATAGCTGTTAATATATTGTGAATTAGCCTTCTCTAGGACACCAGTTTGGAAGAGTCTGGTCTAGAGGAATTTGGGGATTGGTAATAGGAATGGATTTTGAGGTTTTAGCTTGAGGTTAAAACTAAAAATTAAGTGATCATCAGGATTTTTGAGGTGAGTGAGAAATGAGGTCTGAAAGTATAGTTTTGTAGGTGAATTACATGCAAGCAAGAGACAAAACTGGAAAAGAAAATACTAATAACCAGTTGAAATCCTGAACCCAAGACTATTGAAGTGCACCTGGGTCCTTCAGATAAAGGCACAGCTTTTCAGTACCTCACATATATGCAGAGATCATGCTGACTCTGTAGAATCCACAGTAGGCAGACAAGGGGGAGTACAGATAGTGTTTGTAAGTACAAGTCTAGAGTTATAACTGTTGAGTGCTGGTGAGATAAGAGTAGAGGACCCCAGACTTTACTGGGATGGGTGTAGAGGCAGAAAGTGGATAGGGGAGCCAGTCAGAGAAACAGGAAGGGATGCTAAGAGAGATAGATATAAAACTAGAAAGTGCACGTGGAACGCGAGGGAGGAGTGTTTCACCGGATAGGCAGCCATTGGTGTAGATAAGAAAGGGATATCAGATCCTTGGGCCCAACTCCTCCATTTTACCCATGAAAAACTGAGAGCAAGGAAGGAGAGAGATTTGCTTAGGATTAAATGTTAGCACAGCAGAGTCAGGATTAAAATCTGGTCGCTTCTGTTACCTCTTTGTACTCTAGAGATGTCAAAAGGAAGAGACTGCTAATGATAATGTTGAGGTTATCTCCTCTCTTGGGAAGATGAGGATTGGCTGTCCCCCAAAGGGCCCTCACAGGATAAGGATTACACCCCTTAGTAGGTGTTTTTTTTTTTTTTTCGGAAAGAGCTTTTTTATTTTTTGTGGTACGCGGGCCTCTCACTGTTGTGGCCTCTCCCGTTGTGGAGTACAGGCTCCGGACAGGCAGCCTCAGCAGCCATGGCCCACGGGCCCAGCCACTCCGTGGCATGTGGGATCTTCCCGGACCGGGGCACGAACCTGTGTCCCCTGCATTGGCAGGCGGGCCCTCAACCACGGTGCCACCAGGGAAGCCCTCCCTTAATAGGTTTACCATGATAAAGATTCTGAGACTTGCAGGCTCTGAAACTCAGTTCATCTACACTCTAATAATCGATTTTTTGGATCAGACTGTAATTATCAAAGCCTCATGAGATTGATATAAAAATCAGAATGTCAGTTTATTAATTTACAGTGGAAAAAAAAAAGTAACTGCCTTGGGAAACAGATTCTCAAGTCCTGGCTAACACATTCTCTTCCCCGTAGATTTTGCCACATGAGATGCCATATTATAATTAGAAGGTTGCTTGGTATGTCAGCAGAACAAGTGGTATAAGGTTTGGAATGTGTAATGGAGTCAGGCTTTTCTTACCCTCTCAAACACCAGTTACCTCATCTGGCAGTTGGGGTAATAATAGTACAATACCTTGTTCACAGAGTGTTGGAAGGATTAGGTAGAGTATACTGGGTATTGTTTAGCACAGTACCTGGAACAGGTATCCCATCAGTGTTATAGTTCTTCCCAGTTAGGATACAAATACTACTGGAACCTCATCATGGCTTAGAATGCTCTGCTAAACACTGCTTGAATGAGAAAGGCCAGGTTTTCTTTTGCTGTTCCAACAGCTGTCTTCTGCCTGTTCTTTCATGGTTGACCAGCCATTTCTGATTGTTAAATGCCCCCCCCCCCCAGTTAAGTTGAATGAACTCATTCAGTCTAGCTAATGTCTGATCTTGAGGACTGGGATCCATTTTAATCTTTTTAGTATGCTTGATGTGGATACTCTGCTCAATCGATTATATTAGGTTGAACCATATGAAATTGCTGATATTCTACTGGTTTTCACATAGAAAAATGGCAGTGTCATATGGCTTAATCTAATATACTGATTTTAAAATTTAATTCCTTCCAGGTGGTCCCAGAGAAGCTAAGTCTCTTGATGAGTTCAGAAGACTTTCCTTTAAGTGCAAAGAGCTGTACCCTTATACTTCTCTTCCTGTGATCAGGTTCTGAGAAGGTTCGTCTGTTGTATGTCTGCTTGTGTTCTTTGTGTAGTATACTATTTTTCTTTTTCCTTTTTTTAAAAAAATTAATTATTTTTGGCTGCATTGGGTCTTCGTTGCTGCGCGCGGGCTTTCTCTGGTTGTGTTGAGCGGGGTCTGCTCTTTCTTGTGGTGCCCAGGCTTCTCATTGCGGTGGCTTCTCTTTGTTGTGGAGCATGGGTTCTAGGCGCTTGGGCTTCAGTAGTTGTGGCACAGGGGCTCAGTAGTTGTGGCTTGCGGGCTCTAGAGCGCAGGCTCAGTAGTTGTGGCGC
The DNA here is from genome assembly GCF_951394435.1 of Stenella coeruleoalba. Classification (NCBI taxonomy): domain Eukaryota; kingdom Metazoa; phylum Chordata; class Mammalia; order Artiodactyla; family Delphinidae; genus Stenella; species Stenella coeruleoalba. The sequence continues at coordinate 30,447,384 of NC_137157.1, forward strand.
ACGTGCTTAGTTGCCCCGTGGTATGTGGGATCTTCCCAGACCAGGGCTCGAACCCCTGTCCCTGCACTGGCAGGCGGATTCTTAACTGCTGCGCCACCAGGGAAGCCCTAGTATACTATTTTTCCTCTTCTCTTTACATTTACTCTCTTACTTGCTCAGGCCAGCATTGAACATATGAATGATTATTTGTAATTCCTTGACTGGTAGTTTACATGGTGTATTTTCTATTTAAGCTATTAAATCAGTGTTTGCTGCTCATTGTACATTCTGTGTATGATATCCTAGATCATGGCCATTAACTTTAAAATGTTCACAGTTTCGGGGCTTCCCTAGTGGCGCAGTGGTTGAGAGTTCGCTTGCCGATGCAGGGGACGCAGGTTTGTGCCCTGGTCCGGGAGGATCCCACATGCCGCGGAGCGGCTGGGCCCGTGAGCCATGGCCGCTGAGCCTGTGCGTCCGGAGCCTGTGCTCCACAATGGGAGAGGCCACATAAGGATACTGTGGGTCAGTACCAAATTTGGCAAATTCTTCCATTGCACTAGAATTTCAATGTAATGCTGATAGATCAAAGTCAGAATGTCTGATAATTGAAGGCAAATACGTCACCTTTATAATGCTCAACTAACATCCACAGGATTTAGGAAAGAAAATCTGTAGGCTACTCTGACAAATTAGCTAATTCCCCCTAGTGTTTTCTGGTTCTTGTCCATTTACAATATGTGAATTCTAAATGGTTATAATCGTTGGATAGATATAGCTCTGTATTTCCGCCCTGAATATTGTGCCACAAAGAGTTTTCCAGGTTGCTGTTTAGTTTTCTTTCTTTCTTTTTTTTTTTTTTTTTTGCGGTACGCAGGCCTCTCACTGCTGTGGCCTCTCCCATTGCAGAGCACAGGCTCCGGACGCGCAGGCCCAGCAGCCATGGCTCACAGGCCCAGCCGCCTCGCGGCATGTGGGATCTTCGCGGACCGGGGCATGAACGCCTGTTCACTAAAACTAAAACGCTTTAGTTTTCTTAATCATTACTTTTAAGTTTTGAAGAACCTTCAACAATTAATCATCTAATTTTAATTGTGGGAAGAAAACCTTTTTTCTGCCTCTGGGGTGTCACTCTACTATCCTTTTCTAAAGTAGATCAATCTAGTTTGTAGATCAACTGTTAGAAAATTCTGGATGTGATCCAGGCCTCTTGCTTTTTAATTCTTAAATGCTGTTAGGTGTCATTATATATAAGGACATCACATTCAGATATTGAATTTGATGTCTTCACTTACTTAACAAGTATGTATTATGTGCCTTCTATATCAGTAGACTGACTTAAGTATTATACAGTGTTCACTGCACATGACAGTTTATTGGAAACTAAAAATGTGTTACCGCTAATATAACAATTAAATAGCTATGGTTTATTAAGTACTTACTATTAAGTGCCAGGCTCTAAGACATTGGGATGATTTCTAAGATATTTCATGTATTAATTCATTAAAACCTCTTCAAAATTATGAAGTAAATGGTGTTATCCCCATTTCACAAATGAGGAAGCTAAAACACCGGGTAAATTGCCGAAGGTCACCCAGCAAGTACAGAAAAGTGCTGAAATGAAATCTAAGAAGTTGTGGACCTACCATCACTGTAGTCATGATTCCCTGGTGGGCCAGGCATCCTCTTGAGTGCTGAAATAATCTCTGCTTCTCTGGAACTGACAGTTTCATTTGCCAGCACCTGAGACAAGCCTTACTTAAAGGATCAGTATCTTCAATGCATTGCCACATGTTTTCCAGTTCAGTTCAATTACCCTGTATTGAGCCATTTTTGTGGGAAGGTGTTGTAGCTGTAGGTGGTCACTAGGAGATTCAGAAATGAGCAAGACCAACCTGTCCTCAGAGCTTACATTTTAATCAGGAAGAAAGTCATGTACACAAGTAATTGTAGTACATATTGAATGTTATAGTGGCTCAAAAACTACAGAAGCAGAGAGAAGTAGACTAGTAATTCCATGTCACGGTGTTGAAGAAGGGAGGGCATGTTAACTGTTCCTTGAAGGAGAAGTTAGTAGAAAGGCAAAGGGAATAAGCCAGCTTTCATTAGGAAAAATGACGCTAGGAGATTATTTGAAACTTGTCCAAAGAAAAAGAAGTTGGGGAACCTGAGAGTGATACTGAAACAAATGGATGAGAGGAGTGGTGCTGATTTGGTACATGACACCATGCTGAAGCCATCAGTATCCACATTTCTTCTACTGAAGACCTCTACAGAGGTGAGATGCTTATAGGCTAGATGCTGCCCAGTGTCTTATCACCATCTTAAAAGTACTCCTTCCTTTTGATCTCCTTCCTGGTTCCTTCATTTTACTTTTTGCAAGTGCTGTGAAAGTGTTCTGACCTTTTCAAAGGGTGATGCAAGTCTCTCATTAGTTTTGGAAGATGATTTATAAGAGTTTTATAAGAAGATTTATAAATCATTTGTATTAAGAAATTATCATAAAGAAATAGGAAGTCAGGAGCTTTTGAAATCTGCATGTTTTCTCCCAAATACTATATTAATATTAACCTGAAGTTTTGGGGTGTGGGGTTGTTTGTTTTTAATGTGTGTGCCTGATTTTTTAAATAGTCTGTGAGGGGAGCTTGAGGATTCTAATTGCTTTGATCTTCCACAATTTAGATGGACTCTTATCCGTTTTTATTCTAGTGAACAGTTAAGCAATTTATTAGCCTCTGTAAGAGCTATGAAAGGAACACAAGTTGTGGCTACTCCCTCAGAAAGCTTAAGTTGTATTTAAGAAGAGAAGATAAACTTTTAAGAAACCTTCCAAGGGTATAAGTAGATAGTGTTTTTATCATGGGATCATCTCTTTCCTGTGCTGCCTCCTTATTCTCTTGTGCTTAGGTATGTCAAACTATCACTCACACGTCTGTTTTCAGCCCTTTCATCACCTCTCCCTACCCTGCCTCAATCTAGGTGTGTCCTAGACAGTGAAGCTTTTCTCAGAGCCACATCCGCATTAACACTCGTCGCTTTGTGTGCTCACCCAACCTTTCCTGATGCTCTCTACAACACTTAATTGTGTTTGCTTGTATACTTGTCTTTCTTCCTCATTTAGGCCGCAGACTCCTTGAAGAAAGAGACTTGGATGTAGGGCTTACTCAGATATGTTTGGAACTGATAGGAACTTCAGAGAAAACAACAGATATGGGGAGATAAGTGTAATAATATTGGTGATTGAGTTAGATTTGCTGCAAGATACTCAAATGTTCATGTCTGTTAACAGTTGAAAACATTGGCCTGGAGCTTGATCAAGTCCTTAGATATAGGTCATGATGTGATATCAGCTGCTCAGAGGCCTGTGGATAGATCCCTGGGTGATAACCTCATTTAGGGTATGGTAAAGATTTAAAAAGCCAGGAAATATGTGGGCTGAGGAGTATTGCTTAGAGACCTGGGAGAACTAAGTAAGAAATACAATGGATAGGAGGGAGGAGTACTGTCAAATGACACAAAATATATAGGAGGCTGAGGACTGAGAAGAAGCCTGAGATTATTAATCACCAAAAGCAGCCAACCCGGGAGTGGGAGGATGGATCAAGGTGAGAGCAGGTGATCAGGAAGAAGCATTGAGGATAGACCGTATAAGAGGTGGTAAAAGGAAGGGAAAAAAGGGTATCTTGTTTGCCTAACAAAATCCAGGAGGCGACTGTTTTGGGTGGGAGGAAGAGAGAACGGTCTTTTATGGGGTCGAATGTATCTGAATATTGAAGTTGAAGGAACCAGTACAAAGTAGTGGCCATGGCTTGCAGTGGCTGTCAAGGAAATAAGGAAGTGTGGTCTTGGAGTAGACTTGAGTAGCCTGGAGAGGCAAGAGTTGGAGTAATTTAGGAAACTCCAAATAGAAAAAGGAACATGCTAGGAAGTTAGAGATGTGTCTGTGGATCATATGTTACTGAGAAAAACAAGTTTCTAATGGAACTTAAAATTTTAACTGGCATCGCTCAGCCAGATGGTATGTCTCTTCAAGGGTAGCTAATTAACCAGATGAGTGTAGTATGAGAATAAAAGAGCAAGGGAAGACGGAAGAGCAAAACTGGAGTCTCTGACCATTGGGAAGTAGCTTTCTTAGGGAGGCAAGTATGATCAGAAAGGGTCTTGACTGCCTTTGAGCCTGGAGGTCAGGATATATATACAAGATTCCTTATAGGTGAAGAGAAATAGAAGTTGCACCAGAGAGGAAGTCTTGAAAATAGAACAATGCCAGGTGATAATGACTTTTAATGTGTAGCTCTACCCTTGAATAGCAGTCACAGAGTACAAATCAAAGTCTTGGAATGAAGGTCAGGAACTGTGTGAAACCAGAGAGTTTGAAGGATCATCAACATGATGTGATCGAGTGGTTATGGCTCAACACATCCCCTAATGTCCATATTCTTTGCCCTTTGGTGAGTTAACTGTAAATCAGGTTCTTGCCTAACATCCTCTTAAAATATAGCTTACCTTGTTTTTCAGCCAGATTTTTTGAATGTGTTGCAAAAGTGAGTATTGATTTACTGGGCTGTTCTTTAGTAACCATGGCTGGAAATTGCAAAAGACCATCAACTAATCAAACGGTATAAAGAAAAAGGAGATAAAGGAATGGAAAAGGGTCTTCTGCCCTTAGTTCTGTGTTCCTTCAGTTGTTTAAATATTGGAATAAATAATCCTTGAAATCTAGAGTTTTTAATTAAGAAGACAGAAAGCTCATGTTAAATTTATAGATAAGAGTTATGCTTCTCTAAATATTGCCAACTTTATTTTTGTGAGCTTGTTCAGTGACATAATGAGCATCCTGTTTCCTTAAGCATTTAAGTGTAGGTTCTTGTGAACTGACAGGATAGAAGCTCTTAAGAATTGAGTAGGCTGATAGAGCAGCTGGTGTGACATTCAAGTGTTCATATTGCCTTCTAGCTCCTGAACAGAAGGAAAAAAACACTGTTTTAATTTAGAAATCTTTCTTGACTATAGCTGAAATTCTCAAAACCAGTGAGACTAGAAAATGAGAGAACATTTCGTTCTCATATTTAACTGTAGATAGAATATGTTCTTATATTTGTTGGTAAGCAGCACTGGATTATATAAAATTACTTCTGAGCTTTTCAAAGGCCTTTCTTGCGCATGGAAACGATTATTGTTAGGATGAAAGTTCTTAAAACGCCTAAATAGAACAATAGGACAGGAGAAAACAAAGGACAGTTTATTTCTGGGAGAGAGCAGGAGAAAGGTAGATATCTGAATTGTAGTTCTCTGTTAAATTTGTTAAAATTTAAGATTTTTAGGTGTTTAACTTTACATATGTTCAAAATAAAGCAATGTGTCTTCACGTTTCTTTGAATGAAGGAAATTATTTGCAGTATTTGTATAATACATCAATATACTTGGTATTAAAAATAAAAGCAAAGTAACAGCGTGTTTTTAGAATATGGTGTGCTTTCAGTTATTCATGCAAATTAAGAATAGCATAACAAAGAACCATGAGTAATTTGCTTATATTGTTGTTGGGAAATTTTGGATTAAGGTGATAATCCAACAGTTTGTTCCTTAGTCAGATTTCAGGGCATACTTATTATCTATAATAGTGGTTCTCCAGACCAGCAGCATCAGTTATCACCGTCACCTGAGAAGTTTTTCGAAATGTAAATTCTTGCGTCCTGCCCTGCATCTACTGAATTGCTGGGGATCAGAGATCACCAGCAGTCTGTGTATTAAAGAGCCCTTCAGGTGATTCTCACGCAGGCTGAGGTTTGAGAACCAGTCATTCCTAGTTAGGACAACCTTTCCAGAGACACGGGCATCATCAGTGTTGGGAACAAGATGAGTCCAACTGATTTGACCATAAAGCAAAAATGTCTATAGTGAACTTCAAGTAATCTGTGTTTGAGATCATTCACATTAAAATTTTATCATATTTTATGCTTAATTAAGTACTCTGGCATAAACAAATAATCTGTGCTGGAAATGACAGTTATCAGAAGAGTAATTGTCTTACAGCCCCAGGGAGGGGGATGAATCACCAGTTTAAAGAAACTGTTCTGCTTTGGGCTGGCATATTTCTTTATAAACTAAAGACTGTGGGGGAAAAGGAGCTGTCCTGGGGGCTAGGATAAGGAAACTGGGTGTTTTTTTTCACACTTTTACTAAGCCAGACTGCTATCGTGTGGTTTCATCATTTTAATTGAATAGTGAAATTATGAGATAGGAGAGAAACAAAAAAAAAATGAACCTTGTAAATGCACATGCAAATAAACTGATCTCATGCTCACTAACTAAAAACAGATGGAAACAGTTATGGTCAGGATTACAGTGCCACCCAATCCCTCTCCACTGACTCCCTTGACAATTTCAAGATGAAGAAGTAGTGAAAAATGAGAACAAGCAACCAGAGGTGGCACTGTGGTGGGAACAAGAGTCAACATCAGAGAAATTGAGGCAACAGTACATTTCAAGAGTGAGGTAGTGATTAACAGTAGCAAAGGTTGCCAGTGGGTCAGATAAGAGGGACTAGCTGTGTCTTTAGATTTAGGAACAAGAGAGGTCAGTGGTCACCTTGAAGAGTAGTTTTGGTGCAGCCCAGAAGCCGCTGGTTTGAAATGGGGTGATCTGTGAGTAGGAGATAAAATAGAAATGGCAAATTTAAGAGAGGGTGATAGCTAGATGTGGGATGGAGGATTTTCTTACCAATCTGCCTTTACAGGTAAGATTTTTATCTCTTAATTCTTTAGATCTAATTGCTAACTTTATTACCATATTGATTTGGCATAATTTTAAGTTAACATGAGTAATCCTAACAAATTATGTCTCATATAAATATATCATTTATTCTAGGCTTTATGAAGTATTGAAACTCAGCATTGTTGCTTTGCGTAGCCTTGAGAGTCTAGGACCCAGTTAAGAACCACTGCCATGTTGCAGTCATTATATAATTTATTTGGAAATCTGAATTACCTTTAACTTAACATTGTCTGAAACAATTTAAAGGAAAGTTTGTATATTTGCATACCAAAGTAGTTTGAAAACTCCTTGAAGGCTATGACTTTCTCTTAACAAACTAAACACCTAGCATATTATTTTAAACATAGCATTAGGAGTTATGTTTTGCTCTGCTGTTTGAATTGTCATTGATTACTAATGTAAAACCTGTTTTTCAAATTGATTTTTAGCTAAGGTTCAAACAGGAATGTTTCCATTCAATAAACATTGAGCACCTACTATATTCCTCACAGTGCTGGGGTTAAAAATAAATGGCACAAATCCTGCCTTGAGTTCACAGTTCATTGGGAAAGACAGAGAGGTAAACAGATCATTGCAGCTGTGTGTTAACGAAATTGAATTATTTGTAGTGAGGTGGATGGACCTAGAGTCTCATGCAGAGTGAAGTAAGTCAGAAAGAGAAAAACAAATACTGTATGCTAACACATATATATGGAATCTAAAAAAAAAAAATGGTTCTGATGAACCTAGGGGCAGGACAGGAATAAAGACACAGATGTATAGAATGGACTTGAGGACACGGGGAGAGGGAAGGGTAAGCTGGGATGAAGTGAGAGTGTGTCATGGACTTATAAATACTACCAAATGTAAAATAACTAGTGGGAAGCAGCCGCATAGCACAGGGAGATCAGCCCGGTGCTTTGCAACCACCTAGAGGGGTGGGATAGGGAGGGTGGGAGGGAGACACAAGAGGGAGGAGATATGGGGATATATGTATACGTATAGCTGATTCACTTTGTTATACAGCAGCAACTAACACAACACTGTAAAGCAATTATACTCCAATAAAGATGTTAAAAAAACAACAAGCTGTAATAGAAGAACAAGTTAGTTCCTCCATTATTCTAATCTACTTGCTTCCCACCCTGAGAGATTTGCTAAAGTGGTCATTCTGAATTTATCACTGGCAGCATCTGTAACTTGCCCTTGAAAGTATTGTACTTTGTCTCTGAAAGAATCTAGTGGATAAGTAACTTACTGAGGGGAGTGGGAGTAATTTTTGTCAACACAGACACAGCCATGGTATTCATGAATTTTTTTGAGACTAATAAATCAGGTGTTGTAGTCTGTGCTTATTTTCCTGCTTAACCGTTCTATGAAACAAATCCTGTTTGGTGAATTTAATCTTATGTAGATGTATCATTCTTTACTCACCTGATGTAAATTACTTTTCTAAACAAGCTTTATATGCTCTTTTATGCAAGCCAAGCGTGTATGTTTTCTTTAAGCCCCTTAAAACTTGATTAATGCGAGTTCAGAGTAACATTAAAATTAAGTAATCCCTTGGTTCTTCAGAGTGTTTTAATGGAATAATTTGAATATAACAAAATTTGGTAAAAGAAACTTCCCACCACTCACGATCTTGAGGTGTCTACTCTTTGATATGTATGATATTAGACCATCTGCTCTTTCCTCCATTACAGTCAAATATTACATGCTAGTACTTATATATTCAGTAATTTACATTACATTTTTGTCATTTCTTATTAAAATTGCTGTAATATTTTAAAGACTAAATTTTAGGGTATGAGTTAGGTATAAGATTTTTTTTCCTGCAGAGGGTGACTGTAAGGGAGTTGAAAGAGCATAGTACCTCTTGCTTAAGATATGAAGATCAGAGATAAATAAGGCATGTTTTTTGTCTTTAAATAAATGTTCAGTATAACAGGCCTAAATTTAGGCATAGTTTTACAGTCCAGACTCCCTCAGGGAACATTTAAGGTGGCGAGTTTCAGGTTTTTCACTGACTGAGAGTTACTGCTAGTATCTGGTCGGGCTTGATTTCTTAATTCATGAGCTGGTGCTCACTGTCAGTAACATGCCGATAGCAGCTACAGTGAGAAACAGCTATAAAGATGTTATCCCTCTTCTCACAGCTACTTGTCTACAGAGGAATTTGAATTAATTTTTATGTTTAAAAAAAAAAGCTAAGAAAACGGAGATTTTGTGAGTGTTCTTTTTTGAAAGGCTGCAGTCAAAAACTTTTACCCTTTTGTCAATCAAATGGTGTGTCTAATAGCTAGGGTGTCAGTACCCATTTTGAAGTACAATGCCAGTTATTTCCCCATAGTAGCCTCCTTAAAACCTGTATGTTGTTACGATTTATCCCATGATTTAAATTTTGATCTCTTACTCTTCTTTTTAATGATTTTTGTGAGCATTTAATGCTTGCTCTCTTTTATTCTTTTTGGAAGTAGATGATGATGAGTGTTTGGTTTCAATTGGTGTAAAATGAACAATTGGATTTGATCTTCAACATCCCTTTTCGCTGTTAAAAGTCTATGATTTTTTTTCCTTTGTAATCATTTTTCAGCAGAATGCTGGCTTTTTAAAATTTGTATATTGTTGGTATTTTACTTTGATTTAGAAACTCTTACAGTTTTTCTAAGTGAATGAAAATAAGCTGTCTTTATCTTTAGAGGATTTTCCGCCCAAACCCCAAATCCATAATTTGTGTTCCCATAGAACCAGTCATGGACTAAGAACCTTTGTAAATACTATTTTTTTATTTTTAAACATTTACTGAGACATGTAATAGGCCTAGTAAATAGAAATTTGACTTAACACTTAAATTATTTCAATATATGAATGAAAATTTGAAGATATTTTATTTTACCTTAAGAGAACTGTTTGAATTTTCTTGGGAAAGAATGTATGAAATCAGAAGTAACTTAATGTACTGAAGTACTTACTGAATCTCTAAACATTAGAAAATTGAAGAGTAAGGTTTAGGACTAAAACTTTTTCTGCTGGTTTTGAAATTTCATCCCAAATTGGGAGTGATTTGAAAAAAGTCAAGATTACTTAGGAATCTTTAGTTGACTCAAAGGACACTTTAAGAGATTAATGAAAGTTTAAATGAAAGGATTGGTTTCTAACAGATAAATTACTTTTGATTTATAACCAGTTTGTGTAAATTCAGGGTTGAAATTAATCAAACGTCTTTCCTAAGGTTATGAACACAATTAGCAGATCTTCAAATTAGATGGTATGTTTCATACACTATATTAAAAGAAAAAAAGAATAAGTTTTCTTGTCTGGGGTATGTTCTCTTTGAAGTAATCTTCCCTAAAAGGAATCTTGATTTTTTAAAAGCTGAACAGTTTAAGATCAATGGGGAATGGAGTGCTGGGCAGGAAGTTGTGTACATGTATAAAGCATGCTTATTGCATCAGGACTTACGGTGTTACCTTTTGAATCAGGAATGGATTTTTAAAGACTAGAGTCATCACCAAAAGGGCATGGGCTGTCTTCAAGTATTGAACTCTCTTCCATACATTCTTTTAGTATAGCTCTATCAACTCCAAGTGTAGGGAGTCTAAATGACCGAGGGACCCTTTATTGGTCAGGGTTCTCCAGAGAAAAAGAACCAATAAGAAATCTATCCATATAGTGATATGTTATGAGGAATTTGCTCAGGCAGTTACAGAGACTGAGAAGTCCCACTGTCTGCCATCTACAAACTAAAGACCCAGGAAAGCTGGTGTTTTAGATCAGTCTGAAGTCCTGAGAACCAGGGAAGTCAGTGGGTAATTCCCAGTCTGAGGGCAGGGGAAGACTGGACAGTTAGGCAGGGAGGGGTGGGTACGACTTACTATTTCTTCACTATGTTTTATTTGGGCCCTCATTGGATTTGATGATGCCCACCCACATTGTGAAGGGCAATCTGCTTTACTTAGTCTACCCATTCAAATGCTAATCTCATCCAGAAACACCCCTGTAAGCACACCCAGAAATAATGTTTAGCCAAATATCTGAGCATCTTGTGATCTAGTCAAGTTGACATAAAATTAACTGTTACAGATCCATTCCAGTTTGAGATACCTTGTAACTAAGTTCTGCCTCAGCCAAAAATCTACCTCTCCGTAACTTTCTTTCATTTCATTCTAGTTGTGCCCTCCATTACTCCACAGAATATATCTAGTCACAATTCTACACTAAAATTTCAAATGTTTTATGCTATCACTTATATGTGGAATCTAAAATGCAACACAAATGAACGTATCTATGAAACAGACAGACTCACAGACATAGCAAACAGGCTTGTGGTTGCCAGGGGGGAGGGGGGTGGGGGAGGGAAGGATGGGAAGTTTGGGATTAGCAGATGCAAACTATTAGGTATAGTACGGGTAAACAACAAGGTCCTACTGTATAGGACAGGGAACTATATTCAATATCCTGTGATAAACCATAATGGAAACGAATATGAAAAAGAATATATGTATAACTGAATCATTTTGCTATACAGCAGAAATTAATACAACACTATAAATCAACAATACTTCAATGAAATTTTTTTTTAAATTTCAAATGTTTGAAAATAGCTATCATGAAATATTGATCCCCTAGACTGAATTTCTTCCACTACTTCAGTGGACTGATTTTCTGACATCTTCAACATTCTGTTTATTATTTTTTATACTATGTTTCTCATGGTAATTCAGACCTGAGGAATGTGAAATCTGGTAGGCCTGTTGTCTATAATACAAATAAAAGTTGGTGCCTCTCTTTTGTTCACCAGTCTTTTTGATGTATTCAGTCATCAATGCTTTATCTGTATAGCAGAGCTTCACTTATATTAGACTGTTATCTAAGGATTCTCTTTTCCTCTAGGTTTAGAAATATAGTAAAAATAGCTAACATGTATTTACGATTTACTGTGTGTCAGGCTAATTTCACACTGTTTTACATATATTCATACATTTAGGGAGGTGTGTTATTTGTTATTATGTCTGTGTTTTACAGATGATCCTGTAACATTTAGATGTGTTTGTGCAAGGCAAAGTAGAATCGGTCTATTAAACTCCCTTTGTTAGTTGTTACACTCCTGTCATTGCTGCCTAAGACAGCTTGGGAGTGGGAGGGGAAAGCACTTACATTAATTAACATCAAGCTAAGGCATTCAGAGCTTTGAGTAAACTGAATCTTTGTCTTTGAATATATACTGTTGTATTTCTTGTATGTCGTGTTTGTACAGTTATGTTTTTGGAATTAAATGTAGGAGACCATACTTTTGTACCAATTAAAGTTAGCTTCCCATTCCCACCTGTCTCCGATTCCGATTCTTTCATCTAACGTACTTGCTGACTTACCTAGCTTCAAGTCATCTACAGATTGGAGAAACATAACTTCTATATTTTCACATCACTGAAAAGTTTAGAAGAGTCAGGAATTAGGAACCCAGTAATGCATTTAAAAACACCTTTCAGGTGTTCCTCTTATTCTAATACACTTAGTTATAGTAGCATATATTTTCTTGCCTGCAGAAATCTTGTGTTACTATGTAATATTAATAATCATTTTATTTTAAAAATTTATTTATTTATTTATGGCTGCATCGGGTCTTCATTGCTACGTGCGGGCTTTCTCTAGTTGCAGCGAGTGGGGGCTTCTCTTCATTGCAGTGCACGGGCTTCTCATTGTGGTGGCTTCTCTTGTTGCAGAACACGGGCTCTAGGTGCACAGGCTTCAGTAGTTGAGGCACGCGGTCTCAGTAGTTGTGGCTTGTGGGCTGTAGAGCGCAGGCTCAGTAGTTGTGGAGCACGGGCTTAGTTGCTCCGTGACATGTGAGATCTTCCTGGACCAAGGCTTGAACCTGTGTCCCCTGCATTGGTAGGCAGATTCTTAACTACTGCGCCACCAGGGAAGTCCCTAATAATCATTTTTAGAGCTCCATATTTCATCCAACTCCATATTTCATCTCCAAATTTACTTAACTCTGCCACTGTATTTCTTATAGTTTTTCTAATGTGTGATATTTTTGTTGTTGTTATTGTTGAGTATAAATAATATCTATACAACCATTCCACAATCTGTAAGTCAAGTGACCTTGTGAAAGAAGGGATTGAATTGTAATATTAACAAAACTGTCTCTTTATGAGCTTCACTCAGTACTAAGACCTCATAGTCATCCTTTTATTTTCTTTTGGGGGCCTGCCCATTCACAGTAAAGCTTATGTGTCGGTTGGAATCCATCTTATTCTTCTTTTTGAAGACTGTAACTATTTTTGCCCCACTCTAGTCTTAAACCACCTCTGTCTTTTTATGTATTCCCTCAAAGATTATCAGTAGTGGTTGGGTCAGAGATGTCATCTCGGGATTCTGGGATAAATTATGTAGGCCTATGTAGATTAGGTATGTGTTTTCCTTAAAATCCCCCTCTTGTGGAGCCTGCGCTTCCACTTAACATTTCTTCCTTAACTTTTCAAATGGAAGGTCAGAATCTTTTAGTGAACGATGAAAAGCAAAGTAGCTGTTCTACTGTGTTGTACCTCAATCCCAAATAGCGTGTCTCTTGATTGTCATGTTGTAGCTAACAAATGAAAAGCAAAACTTTTTTGTTTGTTGTCTTTGGCATTTTTGTCAATTCACTAGTTAGGTGAGTAAAAGAGTGAAGAGTTGACAGAGAGGAAAATAGGAGGAGAGGCTATAGATGATCTAGAAATAGACAACAGCCCGATTTATCATTTGTAGGTAATCAGTAATTCAAGTAGTCCACTTTTGGAAAGCGGCTCGTTTGCATTTGGTGGTTTTCCCTGGACCTCTCTTTCTTTAAACAGTGGGGAGACTGAACATGGTTGGTAATCATGTACTTATCAAAGCCTTATGGGTTGCAAAGTCATAGAAAATCCCCAAAAGGAATTTATTGAAAAATTAATGAAAAGATCACGGATAGGACAGACTTGAGGCATTGATCGACCAAGGGGCTCAAATGATCTAGCACTGACAGACATATGTCCTCCCTCCCTCCCTTTTAGATCCTTTCTCAGAGGCTTTCCACATCTCAGATTTAAGTTCAGTAACAAGAAACAAGTCTCTGTTCCAGAGTCACAGCAGATGCCTTGTTGTCACCTATGTATTGGTCTTTGTTGAGTCACATGCACATTACTGAACCCATCATCCTTATGGTCAGGGGAATGTCTGGATATGGGGACGAACCACATTGAAAGTTGGGGAAGGGCAGATCCCCAAACAAAAAGTGAGGCCATTGCTGAGAAATGGGGGAGAAGGATGAGCTGATGTGGCAGACAGCAAATATCCACTATAATGTCTATTGAATTCTGTTTTTATTATATAAATTGGTACATTTGGTGTTGTTTGTATTTTAACCTACAAATATTTCCATTTCAACCTAATAAACATGAAGACTTAAAGTAGAGACGGTATAGTAGAAGCACGGCTTTTGAGTTGCAAACAGAGATTTCAGATCCTAGCTCTGTTATGTATCCTTACTGTTGAGAAATTTAAGGGCACCCAATAAATAACACGCTTCTCTCCTGCTTGAATTCTGTGAAGAGAAAAGACAAATATTGGCACATAGGAATAAAAACATTAGTTTTATTACTGACAAAAGCTGAAATGAAAGTTTTTGTGTGACAACAAAGAAGTTCTAATATTGAATCCAGAACTAAACAGTTATTTATCCGCGCCCCACCCCCCGGCACTTTGAACAATAGGCTTTTTTACCTGGGGGTCTGCCCCTAATAACTCAGACCAGAACGGATGAGTCCTGCAGACATCGGGCTCACGAAGAACACAGGGAGGTGGAAGCTATGTATGTCTAGTTGTTCTCCGAAAATCTGTCAAGCAGCTCATTTCACCTCAGTGGTAATGGGTGGGGTAGGAGGTCAGAAATTGTTGAGGAAAATTCCTCTTCGTGGAAACCAGAGGAATGATGACATACATGCCTCCAACACATAGACTAATGAATCTTAATTATTTTATCTCTTCAGTAAATAATAATAATTTATTTTAGGGTTGCTGTGATGTACAGATACCAAGAAATTTGGGGTATGAAAACTCAGAGAGTATCAAATAACCACCCTCTTCAGTTTCTGAAGTTGGGTTATTATAATAATTGATGTGTGAGTGGGAACCCACTTTGCCTAGGAGATGAGTAAAATTAGTATTAATTGGGCAAGCAGAAGGATTTGTGAAGTGGGAGGAAGCAGGCAGTGAAAGAAGATGTCTTACAGAGTTCATAACTATCACATCCTTGTAAATTTAAGCCAAGGCAAGCAAACTTTCCGTCCACTAGCCATCCTCAACCAGCTGGGATAAATTCAGTTTTTAGCCCGTTCTCCTGTCCAATAGTTCTCACATTGTACTCTCTGAACTAATAACATCAGTATCACCTGAGAATTTGTTAGGAAAGCAAATTCTGGAGCCCACCCTTATCCTACTGAAACCCTGGAAGTGGGGCCCAGCGATCTGTATTTTCACAAGTCCTCTAGGCAATTTTGATGGATATTTAACCACATACCATGATTTGCAAACATCCCCATAACAGTTTCATAGCTGGATATTAATTGTACTTGCAAGTAATCTTTTCTAGTTCCTCATCATTAAGCATTTATTAAATATGGGATACTTTGGGGAGGGAGAGAGGTTGAATAGGTAAAATAGAGCTTAGGCTTGAATGCCAAACAGATATGAACAATAAGACTGTGTTTTCATCCTATAGGTTTAGATATAGGGGCATGATAACTGTTTAAAAGACTAACTGTAGCAGCAAAATGTAGAAGGGATTGTTGTAGGAGATAAGAGAATGAGAGAGAAGCTCTAGGGGGTAGTGATTATAATTTGTGTAGGGGGACTCAAAGATCTGGAAGAAAAGGGGATCTGTAGAAGAGGCTTTTCAAAGGAAGAATTAATTGAACTCAGTTCACTGAAAGCTGGGGTGGACAGAATCAAAGATGATTTAAGATCCCAAGCCCAGATGATTAAGATGATGGTAGTTGGGAAGGGAACTTTCTAATTAGGGAATAAGATGAATCCATTGTTGGGCATGTTAACTTTGAGGTCATACTTTAAAGGACATATATTGAGAAGGAAGAGTTGAGAGCTCATTTTTAGATGGTTTAGAGTAAGAGGAGAACTTGAAAGTACATTTGTCCCTTGGTATTGGCAGGAGATTGGTTCTAGAACAACCCCCACCCCAAGCCCCTACAGGATACCAAAATCTGCAGATGCTCACGTCCCTTACTGTCGGCCCTCTATCTGTGGGTTCCGCGTTTGCAGATTCAATCAAGAATTGTGAAGAAAATTAAAATCATGCGTTCATTCATTCTTGAAATGCTTATTGAATGTCTGGCACAGTTCTGGGTTCTCAGGATATAGAAATGGACCAACGCATGCCCTGTATGCAGAACTAGTATTGTAGGTGGAGGGAGACAACAAATAAGTAAATAAATGAACAAGATAATTTCAGATAATACTGAGGGCCAGCAAAGAAAATAAAATAGAGTAACAGTAGAGAGTGACTAAGGGGTAGAGAATTTCTTTAGATAGAGAGTCAACGAAGACCTGAGGCGGTGACATGTGACAGAAATCAGTTGAAAAATGTGAAACATGTGAAAGATAGTTTTAGGAAGCCAAAAGTTTCTGGCATCACAGAGTGGCCAAGGAGAGTTGCAGGAAAACATATGAGAAGTTCATTGTGCTTTTTGCCCTTCGGGGACTCTCCCATATGAAAGGTTTGGAGAGACAGGGTAGTGTATTTTAAGGAACATGGGCTTAGAGGCATCCCAACTCATTCATATCAGGCATCTGTGGGCTGTGTAGAAAGCCCTCAGTTTCTCTGAGGCTTATTCTTCGTAGAGTAAGGAGCAATAACACCTCATGGGATTAAATTGTGATGATTAAATGAGAGAATGAATTTAAAGCAACTAACGTAGTGCTCAATAACTATTAATAATCCCTAACGGTCATGTGAAATACAGTTTCATTTAATAATGGTGAAAGCTAATGTCTCTTGATACACAATTTTATTTAGAAGTTATACTTTGACCTTTCATCATGCGAAATATTTTAAGGGCATGAAACTACAGTAAAAAATATTTTTGCAATTAAATGATATACTTTGATTAGCTACCTGATGACACTTAGAAATATGCTTATATGCATAATATTCTCATATGGATTTTACTAATTTTAAATGTTTTCTTCTTACAGATGTGTACGTCTCATGACTGATAGGAAGAACTAGTCATGGGCCAAAGGTCAAGATACTTCTCTGGGAAATGCTGCTGATGCTCCTTTACAAAGTCATACAATGAGTGTTTGGTTTAAGAAAGATTTTCATATTTAAAAGATTTTCATCTTGGATATATATCAAGTGAAAATTAGAGTCTTTTGGGAAACATTTTCCTCCTGTTAAATTATACTTGTAATGGGCGACATGGCAAACAACTCGGTTGCATATGGTGGCGTAAAAAACTCTTTGAAGGAAGCTAATCATGATGGAGACTTTGGAATTACACTCGCAGAGCTGCGGGCTCTCATGGAGCTCAGGTCTACAGATGCATTACGAAAAATACAGGAAAGCTATGGAGATGTCTATGGAATTTGCGCCAGGTTAAAAACATCTCCCAATGAAGGTGAGTTTCATTACATTCATTTTTAGTACTTTGGCAGGTTCTGTAATTGGCTCATAAATAAGCATGCTTAGATTGTCTTGGCTGTTGTTTGATTATGCCATCTTTTTCGTGGCATTAAAGATTGGTGTAAAGTAACTTTAGATCAAAAACAGTGTTGCAAATTAATTTATATATTTTAAGTTGGTGGGAGGAAGTATTTTGTACTGTCGCACATATTGCTGCTTGTTTACGATAGCATGATTGTCTTTCCACTTGAGCTGGAATCAGACTTGGTAGTTCCCAGGGGATTCAGTGGAACTAAACCCTGCTCACTATCCTTCATTTTGCCAAGCGGCTTAAAATAGCCTTCACTGCCAGTAGCTGACCAAGTTTGTTTTTTTTCTTAACCTAAACTTTAACAATTAGTTCAGAAGGTACCAGAGCAAATGGAGTAGATTAGATGGCAATTTTTAATTTAGCAGACATTTCCTTTGATTAAAAAGTTTTCAGTCTTCGAATTATATTCAGTTTCCCTGTGTTCAAAGAAATCTTTGGTTTCATAATTCTTGATCTGTAGTAAACTTCTTTTTGAAAGACAGAAACGTTCATTATAACTTCATTGCGTTATGGTCTTTGAAATAGTTTGAAGGGATAATCTTTTATTTTATACATTGATCATGTTGAATATAAAAGTAAGGTTAGGAAGTTTCCAAAAGGGATTTCCGAATTGCAAAGGAAGGGGGAAGGATACATGAGGATGAATGTTTGGTGATTACAGTTTATTTTAGTAAGGAAGGGAAATTATTAATGCTAAAGTTTAAAAGATATTAGTATATATTCCAAAGCCAATTCTAGAAAAATTGTGCTTCAGTGTTTTTCTTAACATTTTTCCTGAAACATCTTATGCCATGCCACTACTTGTGATAAATTTTAAGGTAATAGCAAAAAGTTATTTCCAAAGTTGTTAAAGAATTTTAAATCACACTAAAAGATTCTTTAAAACCTTTATGTAATTCTATGTGAATTGCTCATTGTTTTAATCGTAGGTAGTTACTTTAATTTTTCTGAGGTAGCATGGTCTTGAGGAAGCTAATGTCAGTATTCACATATATCCTAAAAGGGCTTCCTCAGATCAGTTGGAGTATATTCTTTTTTCTGTAAAGTCTTCCAGATTGTCTGGATCTTTTCCTCAAGTCAGAACCACTAGAAACATGGACTTCTCAGTTATACATTAAATATGCTGCACCATTTTAAGAGCTGGACCCCTGCTGCTTAAATTCCGTGAATCAGGAACAGACCCGTGGAACTTTTAATAGATGTAATTTGACAGACTTTGGAGTTTGTTCAGTATGCAAATCTACTTTAAAATGTTAGCTAACTTCATATAACTTTAGAGATTTGTACATTAAGTTGCTATTCTCAATTGGTAGATTCATTAATTCAACCATATGTACATACTACATTTAATCTAAAACCTAATTTTGGATGTTTCATGATCACCAAATTGATGGGATATGTTAACATTAAAAACCCTCAATATTTATAACAACATCGTTTGTTCATAAAAACGATATTGGGGCTTCCCTGGCGGTGCAGTGGTTAAGAACCCGCCTGCCCATGCAGGGGACACGGGTTTGAGTCCTGGTCCGGGAAGATCCCACATGCCAGGGAGCAACCAAGCCTGTGCGCCACAACTACTGAGCCCGCGTGCCTAGAGCCCGTGCTCCACAATAAGAGAAGCCACCGCAATGAGAAGTCCACACGCCGCAACAAAGAGTAGCCCCCGCTCACCACAACTAGAGAAAGCCTGTGCGCAGCAACAAAGACCCAACGCAGCAAAAATAAATAAATAAATAATTAATTTTAAAAAAACCCGATATTGAACTTCACTTTGAAATCTGCACATATTTGCACTTCCCTCAACCATGTCTTTGTGTTTCCCTGCTGTTAGTTATGAGAAGACAAAACTTCTGATTAGCTAAAAACCCTTCCATTTCATTTTTAATGGACATTATTTGTTCATTTTTAATGGACATTATTTCTCTTTAGTTTGCACTGCAGTTTCTTTTGTATTGTTATTTTGGGCAGTTCTCCTTATATTGATTTTGGTTTAATTAGTGAAGTTTATTAAATTAATGGAAACTTTGTACCTAGTACAGTAGTTTTTAAAATTTAGGGAGGGGATGGTTATGTACCTCTTTTACGACATGGTGGAAGTTGTGGATAATCTCTAGAAATATTCACTTAACACTCAAAATTTTGTGTGTATTGTTGCTGCTTTGTGCTATTAAACAAGTGTATGCCATTTTCCCCGTCTTTTATTCTTAGAAAATTCTTGCTCATCTTCTTCCTAGTGTTGTGAATTTAATTTTTGTCAAAATTTGTACAAACTTTTGTCTTCACTGTTTATATATATATAGTTTGTCATTTTGAAATATTCTTTTAAAGAATGTGAAAAAGCCATTGTAAGCATTATATTTGTGTTTACAGTTGTCATAAGAATAAATAAAAACAACAGCAGCTTTCACAGAAATGTTATTTCCAAAGGAATAGTTCTAGTTTAATTTAGAAGTAATTCACTCAGAAGCTAATGAATATTTTGTCACTGATCAACTAGGCAAATGGTAACAAATGACTCATCCCTGGGAATAGTCAGCTCGGAGTTTTTATGCCCAAGTAAAATGATCTAGACAATAAGTGGCCTTTTTTTAAGTATAATCTGTTTATAGTCAGGGAAAGTGAGATAACAATGGTTCTTTAAAGTACAGGAATTTTGGTTAAGTAAAACTGAAGTTTATCTTTCCTTTGTTTCTTTCATTCATTCATTCATTGACACACAGTCAGATCTATGTTAATGATAGTCATATGTTTTATATACCCCCTAAAAAAAGAATGTGTTGGCAGTTTTAACTGTAAGATAATCGTAAGTGTATAATTAAAATACATCCCAATTTCAGAGATGTTTGTTAATAAAATGTAAGAATGTGTGTGTTTTAGAATTGCTGAGATATTGTGTTTATTGGGTATCTCCTATCTTGTTGGCACTTACCTAGGCTCTGGGCATACATCCGTGAATAAAACATAACTGCCTGCCTTATTTTTACATGGGGAAGACAAGTTCACAAGACAAATGAGATGTGTAGTGTGTTAGTGATATATGCCTAAGAGAAAAATGAGTAGAGAAGGAAAATCAGAAATATTTGGGATGTAGATATTAGATTGCTCTAAAGTCTGGAGGAACAATTAAAAGATGTTTCTTAAGAACAACAATAATAAGTAACGCTTAGATAACGGTTTTTGTGCCAAGTTGGTAGTTAGTACTTACAAATTTATATCAACTTACTTTATCCTCACAACAACCTTATCCTGTTTTATAGCCAAAGAACCCACAGCACAAAAAGGTTAAGCAACTTAGCTGAAGTCTCACAGCTCATAAGTCCAGAGGAGGGATTCAAACCTAGACAGAGGACATGCTTTTAACTACTGTAGTGTACTTCGTGTTATAAAAGTTCATCTCATTCAGCTTACAAAAGAGTTGAGAGATTGAGAAAGAAGTACCTGTATTCTCTCGTCACAATAGTATTTTTTTTTTTTTTTTTTTTTTTTGCGGTACGCGGGCCTCTCACTCTTGTGGCCTCTCCCATTGCGGAGCACAGGCTCCAGACGCGCAGGCTCAGCGGCCGTGGCTCACGGGCCCAGCCGCTCCATGGCATGTGGGATCCTCCCGGACCGGGACACGAACCCGTGTCCCCTGCATTGGCAGGCGGACTCTCAACCACTGCGCCACCAGGGAAGCCCAACAATAGTATTTTTTTGATGGCAGGAATTACATGATGAAAAAAAAAATAAGGATTTAAGATTCTGTTCGTTAGTTGGTCTTTAAAATATGCCCTCCTCAGGAAGTTGTGTTTGTGTGCTTCCTCATTTGGCCTGCTAATTTATTGCTTGTTTTCTAGCAGAGCAGTGCTTTAACTTGATTTTAAGCATACTGTATGTGTACTGATCAATAGGAAGTGTTTTGAGCCAGATGTAATTTTCATATTAAAAACTTCCTCGTGGTTCTGATTAATTATCTTTACTCTTAAAAGAATTAGAACTGTAAATGTCAAGGTTAACTGGAATGAGATTTATTGCTTCATATTTTTGGTTTTATGTGTTAGCAAGCACCTATCTTATAGTCCTCAGTATCCAAGAATGTACTTTCATGGCAAAATAATCTTCTAATATCCTAACTGGATAAAACTGCCATTACAGTTTTGTTCTTCTGTATCATTATTGTTTCCCTACATTAACCTTCTTATTCCTGTTCTAAACCATATTTCTTGATCTTTTTATTGTTACCCTAGCTTTTGGTATCTTTCCCATTTTAATGTGTTCCTATGTTATCTATATTATATTTTATATTGGATGGTAGAATAGACTCTCTAATAAGATTTACAGAATGCAAATCTCAGCCCTTGGTATCATTTATTATTCATAGTACTGTATCAAGCAAAGGATAAAAATGAATTCATAAAAATTAAAGATAGGTACTGAATGGTACTCTGTAAGAGGCATGACTTTATGGATTTGTAAAGGGCAGGAAAGCAAATGAGACACGAAGCTTTTTAAGTGGTAGTTGCTAAAATTAGGTAGACGAGAACAAAAAAACAAAGGAAATAAGGCAACAGTGGTAGAGAGGAGCAAAAGTAGTGTGTGGTAGGAAGCAGGGTAGAGTCAGCAGCAATTGTCCCAGGCTGACTAATGTTTCCATAATGTTTCAGATGGCAGTTTATATTTGCACTTGCTAGTAGTAAGGTTGTTGGTAATGGTGTGCTTTGACCATATCTTCATGATGTAATACAATAAAATTGACATTCACACATGGAAATATATTTTAACTCTGGAAAGAAATCCGCCTTTTGCCCAGGATAAATCATTACTGACTTACAGGCTACTACAAGAACACTGTGATTCCCTGATGTATGTGTTTGGTCATACAGGTTGGTTTTAGGCATTCGACAAGGATTTGCATGGCCATGGTGTGCCAGCCACGTATGTTTTAATACTTGTATACAGTTATGAATGAGGGTTTTCTATTGATGATCCTTGTGTGACCTTGTCCTAGAAATTTACTCCTGCTATAATAGAGAATTATATACCCCAATAAAATTTTTTTAAAAATAGAGAATTATACATTTAATTTAAATCCTGCTCAGATTACCAGTTTTCATTGCTTATGAATTTTTTGAAGATAATTGTAACACTACTTCTTCTCAAACCTTGTAGCATATATATTATTTTTTAAAGTTGTACTTGATAGAGCCTGAAGTAACATCGCTTTGTTAGTTTTTTCAAGTTCAGTTTTCTGAGTACAATAGACATATTTCCTTCCCAAAGCATTCTCTTCTGCTTTCATAACACTATACTCTCAAGGTTTGCTTTCTTCCTATCTGGCCCGTTTCATCTGCCTCCTGTGCTTTCCTTTCACTGTTGGCAGGCCTTGTGTTTCTGTTCACGGTGCACTCTGCATTCTCCCTGGGTGATGCTCTCCACTTCTAAGACTTCACATCTGACTCCGACATCTGTGGCTCCAGTCCAGGCTTTTCTCCCAGGCTTTGGGCCTTTTGAAAGCTCAGTTGCTTTTAGACATCTTCATTTTCTCAGCCTCTCCAAACTTTCCCTTCTGAAAGCATATTTCTTCCTTCCCACTTTGCAGTGAAACTGTCATCCACCTTGCTAGATAGACTTGACTTTGATAGGGTCTTTCACCTGTTCTCACTGACTGGGTGGAAATTCTAACTCCTGTCTCTTAACTCAAGGGTGTCTGCTTCTCTACCTCCCCACCACCCTGCTTGAGGCTGCTGCCTTTCTCTTGCATAATTCAGGTAACAACATACTAACTGGTGTCTTTTCCTGTCTCCCTTCACGCTGCCTGTCACTTTCCTGCTGAAAGTTGGCAGTGGTTTTTCACTGCCCTTAGAAGGAAGTTCAGACTTCTCACTTAGGTTAACAAATTTCTTTGGGGTCTGGCTCCTGTTTACCTCATCTCATCTCATCTCATCTCTTTTCCAACTCTCCTCCTCAGTATTTGAGGCATAGCAAAAATTTCAGTTTTCTTAAACACTATTGTGCCAAGCTCACTCTTGTTTCTGGTCCTGTTACATGCTGATCTTTTCACCTGAAACACTCTACCTCACCCTTCCTGTGACTATCTCTCTTAATCGCTCCTGAGATCTCAAGTTTGGTATCTTAGAACTCCCTTGTCCACCCCAACCCCGTAAATTTGGATTCCAGTTCCCTTTGCTGGCTTCCATTAACAGCCTCACCATCGCCATAATGTGTAACACACGGGCTTGTGATTAACTGATTACTTGTCAAGTCTGCCCCACCAAACTGTGAGTTCCTTGAAGGCAAGTGCCAGAGAAAGGCATCCTGTCTGACTCATTTCCCTTTGTATGTTTATGTCCATCACAGTATCTGGCCCATGGTTGGCATTCAGGAACTAAGCCTAAGTTTGAATTTAGACAGTGATTCACTTAAATTTGAGGGCAGTCTCCTTTTCTTTTGAAATTGAAAATATGATGAGGGTATTAGTCTGTTTTTCAAGAAGAATGAACACAAATTTTCACGTATTTTCTTGATCTGTGTGTTTTCCTGAGGCCCTCACTTCAAGGATGCAGGCTGGCTGCTGCCACCACTACCACTACTGCACACACACACACACACGCACACACACACAAATCCTGACATAATTTCAAGTGCAGGATTTGATAAGATTAGGATGTGCTGTGTAACAGCCATGATTTTCAGTTAAATCCACCTGCTTTCTATATTCCATTACTCTCCCTCTTCATTTTCTAAAATTGAGACATGTTTTTATTAGCCCCAGCAGTTGGAATGCTACATTTTTTTTTTTGGTAAAACATCAAGCTATTGATAGAATTTGCATTTTATTCCATAATCTATCCCTTTCACATATAAAGACAGTATTCTTGAGCCATTATCTATTCGTAGAATGGTAGATCCAGACCCCAAAAGCATATATTCTGAACTGGTTTTCTTTTTTCTCTTTGTCAAGCTAACTGGGCCATAATGAGATCAATGCCCTTGGCCTTATTGCTGCTACACTACAATCAGCGGAGCCAACAGGACTAGGCAGAAGATTCTCAGTATATTTATTCATAAGTTATTCTAAATGATTTGATATCATATCTCCTCTCTTTTTAAAACTAGCACCATGTAGTCTCATTACCAGTTCCAACTGCTTACCTTTCTCTTCCCCACAAACTTTGCTTTCTCCCCCCTCACAGTCGAGCCTCTTCCTACACCTATAATAGGCTAACACCCACACCCTGGATTCCATTTACTCTGGCTTCTTCAAAGGCTTTGCTCTAGATTAACCAGCCTGTCTCTCCTGTATCACCAGTGTGGTCTTCTCTAGTTGGTCATTTCCATTGCTAAATAACTTGCCTTAATATCTGTCACTCATCTTTAAAAAGCAAAACGGGTTTTATTCACGCGTTTTAATTCACCTTTACTGCTTTATTTTACTTTTACTGGTTTGTTTCTCTCCATTGCATCACACTCCTAGAAGAAGTTTCTGTACTCACTGTTTCCACTTAACTAATTCCCATTATCTATCTGATTCTTTTTAATCAGACTTTCTTCCATACCTCCACTGGAAGATTCCTTATCAAGGCCATTCCTTATCAACTGGCCATCTAGTGAAAGCCAGTTATCCATTCTCTGTCTTCATTTTACTCCACTTTTGAAACACCATTTGATATAATCAGCCACATCATCTTTTTTAAAACTCCCTTTCTGTAGTACTGCATGAATCTATTTGTAAGTGCGTGTGTGTATCCCCTTTTCTTCTCAGTTTCCTTTGGTGTTTTAAGAACCCTAGCTGATCTTCAAATCAAATGTTGGAGTGCTCCAAGGCTCTCGCCTCAGCCCTGCTTTCTTCTTGTCAACTTACTTTAGCTTTCTAGAAGCTCTCGTTAGGCCCATGGCTCCAGAATCATCTGTATATTGAGGACTCTCTGGCTCGGATCTCTCTGTGAGTTCTGAATGTGGATAACTGGCTGTCTACTAGACATTTCCGCTTTTTAATGGGCATCTCATGTTTAAATCGATAAAGCAAAACCATTAACTCCTGCCTCCCTTTTTCCACCCAAGTCTGCAGTTCCCAAAGCCTGCCCTATCTTGGTAAATGTCTCTATCATCTATCCACTTGAGTGCATGGACAAAAAAGAATCTAGGTATCATTCTTTATCCTTCTTTTTTTCTTTTATCCACATCTAGTCCTTCAGCAAGTTCTGTCTGATCTCCTTACAAGATACCTGGCAGATTCAGTGACTCTGCCTCCATTTCTTTCTTTTTTTTTTTTTTAAATTTATTTATTTATTTATTTGGCTACTTTGGGTCTTTGTTGCTGTGCGCAGGCTTTCTCTATTTGCGGCGAGTGGGGGCTACTCTTTTTTTTTGCGGCCTCTCCTGTTGCAGAGCACAGGCTCCAGACGCGCGGGCTTAGCAGCCATGGCTCACGGGCCTAGCCGCTCCGCGGCATGTGGGATCTTCCCGGACCGGGGCACGAACCCGTGTCCCCTGCATCGGCAGGCGGACTCTCAACCACTGCGCCACCAGGGAAGCCCCGGGGGCTACTCTTCGTTGCGGTGCGCGAGCTTCTCATTGCGGTGGCTTCTCTTGTTGTGGAGCACAGGCTCTAGGCTCATGGGCTTCAGTAGTTGTGGCACGCAGGCTCTAGAGCGCAGGCTCAGCAGCTGTGGCGCACGGGCTTAGTTGCTCTTCGGCACGTTGGGATCTTCCTGGACCAGGGCTCAAACCCATGTCCCCTGCATTGGCAGGAGAATTCTTAACCACTGTGCCACCAGGGAAGTCCTCTGCCTCCACTTCTGAACCCAGATGCAAACTACCACCGTCTCTTACTTTGTACTGCAGCGGCCTTCCAGCTGGTCTTTTCCTCCACTCTCCAACTCTTCAATTTCTCCTTCAAACAATTTAAATGAAATTAGTTATCACTACCCTGCTATAAAGCCTTCTAGTGGTTTCCAATGCACTTAGAATAAATGCCAGTCTTCTCTTCATACTATTTTAATTGTCTCTTTATTTGTCTTCCTCCAGTATAATATAAGCTTGCTGAATGTAAGACTTGTTTTGTTCACACTGGCTTTTTAGCAAGTAGAACAGTACCTGGAAGTAGCAGATATTCAGTATCAGGAGTCGGGGGAGGGGGGACAGACTGCTGCAGAACTCTGAACTTCATTATATTTAGATTATGTGAGTTTATTATTTTACATGAATTGAAATCAGCTGTCCCTAAAATGGAGTTAAAACCTATAGTGTTTAGTTTGTAACTTGTCTTTCTTCCTACTTACCTTAACTAACTGTTGCCCTGTAGTTTATGGTTTATAAACTTTGTACCTTCTCCTTTGGTCCTCCCAAACGATCTGAGTTATACCAATAAATATTAATGCCCGCCCAACCCCAAAGAGTGACTTGCACAAGATTTCAGTAGGTGAATTGGAGCCTAGGTTTTCTAATTCCTAAACCAGACAGCTTCAGTGGTGCAGTGACCTAGGTGTGTGCTTGTATATGTGGTGGTAGCATAGGAAGAATTACGATAACCTTTGCATCAGCTGCTTTTCTTTCCTTATTCCCTCCAAGATACGTTTTTAAGCGATCTTTAGCTTCATGGCTGTTCTTTTCAGCATTAACAAAATATTGGCCCCTGTTATAACCTGTATAAGTTAAGATTTAGTCAACTATTTTTATAGTTGCAGTGGTGATATTTAAAACTGAGGTGTTTGTTATATGTAGTTAATGGTAGACTCTATTAAGGGTGAGTTAAACTGATGGAACCAGTATCTTCAAACATATTTCTTAGAAAGAATTGGACACTGACACAGGGATAACAATCTTTTATTTTTGCTGTAAGGGCATTAAAATATAAGACAGAACAAACCTACCCACTGTCTAATATCATCCTTTCATAAAAGAAAGGGTATTTTATTTGAAAAGCAGTAAGCACATAATTTCAGAACATCTCAAAGTACAGTTCTTTAAAACAAATACATTCTGTTTCGTGGAAAACCTCACTACATCGATTCCCTTATCCCCCGATTAAACCACAGACTGTTGTTAACTGTTTGCAGCTAGGATTGATGAGGGCATTGCTCTTGCCTGAAGAAACAGTGTGTGGATTCTAAGTTATAATTTGCAAGTTTCCTCTCTCATATTGTGTTTCCTGCTAGTCACAGTCAGTGCAGTCCTTCACTGCCTTTCTATCCATTGACTCTGACTCAAAGCCTAGAGCTCTGTGGAAGCTTTCAGTTGATGACTTTTGTCATCAGAAATCTAAGATGCTTTTTGAACTGCCTAGTGTGGACCTGACTGTGCTACAGTTGCTTGTGAAAACATTCTCTGGAAGCTTTTTGGTGTCTTTAACAAGTAAATAAGTAATTAATAAATAAAAAACCAAAGTAAATAATTACTTTAAGATCTGTATATTCATCTCTCATTGTTTGTTCTAATAATGAACTTCCTTTGTTTTCTCTCTCCTACTCTTTGCCCGCCTCTGCATCCAGAGTAATAGCTAAAACACTTAAAGCCGAGAGCCTTACAGTGATCTGCTGTTTTCCTGTCTTTTTCCTGTGCTGTTCTCTTAGAATGAATTCTTGCCAGAAAATAGAGTTGAGGTTAAATTGATTATAAATTTAAATTTATAATGATAAATTAAAAGTCATGCCATCCTGGTATCTCTGTCCTCTTCTTCAGTGTTCTTTTCCTTTTTAAAAAATATTTATTTATTTATTTTTGGCTGCGTTGGGTCTTTGCTGCTCCACGCGGGCTTTTCTCTAGTTGTGGCAAGTGGGGGCTGCTCTTTGTTGCGGTGCGCGGGCTTCTCACTGCGATGGCTTCTCTTGCTGCAGAGCAGGGCTCTAGGCACGCAGGCTTCAGTAGTTGTGGCACGTGGGCTCAGTAGCTGTGGCACGCGGGCTCAGTAGTTGTGGCTCGTGGGCTCTAGAGTGCAGGCTCAGTAGTTGTGGCACACAGGCTTAGTTGCTCCGTGGCATGTGGGATCTTACCAGACCACGGCTCGAATGTGTGTCCCCTGCATTGGCAGGCGGATTCCTAACCACTGCGCCACCAGGGAAGTCCCTTCTTCAGTGTTCTTAAACTAAGGGAAAATGTCATTTGTCACTGCTGCCTGTGTTTTCATACTCCACAATACACAATAATGTAAATATGTGCATACTTTGCATTAGCTAGTTGGGATATATCTAGGCTCGACAGGATCAGCAGGATGAAATTAGAGAAGGACTTGCTTGGTAGGGTGAAGGAAAGGCAAATATGATCATCCAGCTCTCTCTTAACCTTTTGCTTCACGGCTTTCTAATTCCATGCTCCAGGCAATAAATAGTATGTCCTACAAGGTACCTTTTCCTTTACAGTGATGGTCAGTCAATAGTACTACCTGTTTCTTTAACTGGAAATAAATCCTAAAAAGTAAACTTGAAGGAAAGTTCATCCTAAGTCTCCTGTTTTTTTTGTGACTTGCAAATCTTTTATCAATTGAAGTATAATAGACCTGGGTTTTTTTGTTTGTTTGTTTTTGTTTTTGTTTTTTTGGACCGTGCCACACCTTACAGGATCTTAGTTCCCCAACCAGAGATTGAACCTGGGCCCTAGGCAGTGAAAGTCCTAACCACTGGACCGCCAGGGAATTCCCTATAACAGACCTTTTAGAATAGAAGTTTTAGAGCTTATAGTGGATGAACTTTTCATTGTTCTTCAGCAAATAAGAATGAAAATAAAAGACTTTCACTTATTAAGTTAACCAAGATGCAATAAGTAAATCAAATAAATATCTTTATATACTTCCCCACTTTTGGAGGAAAATATCATAAGTAAAGGTCAGGGAAATGTTTAATTCCAATATAAAACCATCCAACTCATATATCATTTCTGGTCTCTAGCAGTGTATAAGGTGGTGTAAGACAGTATGATCAAAACCCAGCAGTTTGGAAAAGTGGAAATTCTTAGTTCAACCTTACGTCATCTACTTAAAATGTTCTCTTAAAGCATTGCACATGTTTTTTGGTGATTTAAATTATGTACACTTAGTCTAACTCATGAGAATAAACCATTTTGATAGGGTCTTAGGAATTGTGTCTAAATGTAACGAATCTAAAGTGTAGAGAACGTATGTGTTTTGAATAAAATATTTTCATTTGTAAGTAGTAAAACTGTTCACTTAAATTTATTTCTTTTTATTAGGTTTAAGTGGAAACCCTGCAGATATAGAGAGAAGAGAAGCTGTATTTGGAAAGAATTTTATACCTCCTAAAAAGCCAAAAACCTTTCTTCAATTAGTATGGGAAGCATTACAAGATGTCACTTTAATTATATTAGAAATTGCAGCCATAGTATCATTGGGCCTTTCTTTTTATCAACCTCCAGAAGGGGATAATGCACGTAAGTAAATTGGGCGGGGGAGGGAAGACTCTTATGTGTGATGCTAAGTTCAGTGCATTTGCTTACTTAATACATAATAGCAGGCCAGCTTTTATTAACTGCTTTGTACTGGATATCATTCTAATAGTGCTTTTAATAGTTCTTTAAATATATTACCTCAGGTAATTTTCCCAGTAACCTTATAAGATAGACAGTGTCACCTCCATTTTACAAGTGAGACACAGAGGTTAAGTAACCTACCCAAGTATGCATACGCTGTGTCTGGCAAAGCACTAAGCCATATATATGATGTGTTATGTGTCATCGTGATTTTTAGGTTCTTTAGAACACTATTGTGAAGTAATTAGTTTTTTATTTGTTTTTTTTTTTAATCTTTTGGAAAATCATTATGAAAGCAAAAATTTATTCTTTTCCCTAATCCATTACTTTTCAGGTTCTTAAAATGTTATGTG
The DNA here is from genome assembly GCF_951394435.1 of Stenella coeruleoalba. NCBI lineage: Eukaryota > Metazoa > Chordata > Mammalia > Artiodactyla > Delphinidae > Stenella > Stenella coeruleoalba. The sequence goes on from NC_137157.1 coordinate 30,477,688, forward strand.
TATTTTGTTATATACATGATTTGGATAATTTCCTTGCCATCTTAGAAATGTTTATGCTACAAAGTATTCTGACCAGTGGAAAAATATAGAATGGTAACTCTGCTTTAACTGCACATGATTTTGTGTTTCTCTCATCTTTCTATGTCCTTCATTTCTCTCTTTTTTTTCTTTATTTTTTTTTCTTTTGCTGCATTGGGTCTTCGTTGCTGTGTGCAGGCTTTCTCTAGTTGCATCGAGCAGGGGCTACTCTTTGTTGTGGTGCGCAGGCTTCTCATTGCGGTGGCCTCTCTTGTTGTGGAGCATGGGCTCTAGGGTGCGCAGACTTCAGTAGTTGTGGCATGTGGGCTCTAGAGCTCAGGCTCAGTAGTTGTGGCGCACCAGCTTAGTTGCTCCGTGGCATATGGGATCTTCCTGGACCAGGGATTGAACCCATGTCCCCTGCATTGGCAGGCAGATTCTTAACCACTGTGCCACCAGGGAAGTACTCCTTCATTTCTCTTTTAAATTTCTTCTTCTTTTCCCTTAAAACAAATTATTTAAAATGGATATTTCCAACATTACATTCTATAACTGCCTGGAGAGCTAGCTTGGGTTTTGGTCACTATATTTAAGAAGCTATAGAGTGAACCATTAGTATTTTATATATCAGAAGAGTGATTCACCAAAATATTTTTGTTTGTGAAAGCTTCATCCTTCTGCCTTTCAAGTTATTAAGAGTTTAATAAATATTTGCTAACTGTAAAAGTTGGCTTAGGTAATCATTTAAAGTAATTCTTTCAAAGGTATGCCTAGAACTCATGTGAGAGGGAACTTTTGGCGGGGGCGGGCGGGAGGAGGTAGTGGGTCACAGCATAAGCGAGTGGATCTGAGGCTAAAGTCTGTGGAGATCAGGATTCTCAGAGGGCACTGTTGACATTTTTCACTGGAACATTCATTGTCACCTTGGCAACCAAGAGTATCTCCAGTGGTAGCCAGGTATCCTATGGTGGTGGTGGGGGGGCAAAATCGCCTGCAGTTGAGAATCACTGATGTATATAAGAAAGGATTTAGGCAATATTCTTATCAGTATTGAGCCAAATTATTTTTTAAACTTTTATTTATTAAATAAGCGGTACGTGTTTTGTTGTTGAAAAATTAGGGGGGGAAATGACAATTCAAAGGAAATCATATTTACTGAAAATCCCACATTTTAGAGATTATCATTTTGATATATATCCTCTGAGATTTCTTAAATGTTTTTGTGTATGTGTCTGTGGTGCTCATGTATATGTATGTGTGCACAAGTGGGTAGGTGTGAGGATGTGTAAGTGTGTGTGTCTTTTCATCTGGAAAGGGAGGTGATATCATGTTTAGCAACATGCAGTTAAATTCTTTACTGCTTGGTTTATCCAACTGTCATAGAATACTGGGAATTGGTGCTCTAGACTTGAGTGCGTTAGCAGATGATTAAAAACTTTTTACTTTTAACATTTTTTCCCAAAACTATAAGAAAACTGAAGAAAAATATTTTCAGTGGGAGTAGGTTTTTTTTTTACTAACGGGATCTGGGCAAATCTTGGAATTCAGACTGCTTCATTTGTAGGATACAGTGACAGGCCCTTTTTTATATTTGCTTAAGGAGATAACTGGTATTAGATCCAACTGAGAAGATAATCTAGAGTTGTTGGTATCTTAAGGCCCTTTAAAGAGACTCAAAATCTACCAGAAGATGTTAATAAACCATATAAAGGTATTTTTGCTCCATGGTAAAAGTTTAGTGTTTGCACTTTTTAAAAAACACTTATTAGTATATTTCATGTATCTTTTCATCATGTTACATTTAACACTAAGAAGTGGATACTTGCTTAAAAGGAAATCCATTAATTGTAAATCTATAGTCATAGAAATCCAAATTATCAAAATTTCTTACTAGTACTATTTAGTGTGAAAATAAGCACTATAACCCACATAAATCTATAGTCACTGTATACAACTAGTGGTTCTCAAACTCTTTGGTCTCAGAACCCTTTTACACTCTCTAAGTATTGAGAACTCCAAAGAGGTTTTGATTATGTGAGTTATGTCTGTAGGTATTTACTGTATTCTAAATTAAAACTGAGAAATTTAAAAATATTTATCAGTGCATTTAAAAATAATAAATATTATAATTATAATTACTATAATTAATGAAGTTTGAAATGAAATAATGAATACTAGTGGTGTTTTTAACGTCATTGTATCTCATTGAGGTCTGGGTTAATTGAAGATAACTGGATTCTCATCTGCTTCTGCATTGATTTTGTTGTATTTAGCACATGTAATGTAGTCTTTGGAAAGTTTCACTATACATTCATGAAATATGAGGCAAAATAGCATCTTAGTGTTATTCTAAAAATAGTTTTGACCTCGAGGATCCCCCTGGAGTTCTTAAACAACACTTTGAGAACCGCTTTTTTATGCTGTTAATATATATACACTTGATATACCACCCAAGAATCACGTAGGGGATTTTAGAATGGCATATTTGCCCTGTGGTGTAGAGAGCATAGGCTGAATTCAGATGGTGTGTACCTCTCAGGTGAATATATTTACAAGGGAGCGCCTTTAGTAAAAATCGATTTTTATTGTTGTATTTACACTTGGACTTTACTGAAAACATTATTAAAATACTTTTTTTTTCTCCCATGTATAACTGGTAAACTACAGTCCTTTCCTAACTTTGATTTTCAGATTACTTTTTTTTTTCCCTGCAGCTCCCTTAAAAATTTGTAATGGTCATCAGTAGGAAAAAGATTCAGTTTCTAGAAATACTTTAATACTGTCTATTTCAAGATCATTCTAAGTTTATCTGTGTAATATAAAGTAGAACTATATATGAAATGAAATATGTCACTAACTTGTTTCACACTCTCTTTTGAAATATTCAGTAGTTTAGTTATAAATACATATGCATGTGAGATTTAAAGCTGAAAATTAAATAATTGTCTCACAATTCCTTTCCCTTAACCTCTGTTGCATTGTCTTTAAACTTTTTTGGTTATTTATCCTATAAAGAAAAGATATGAGCATATGTCTCCAAATGATGCATTTATGAATTATATATATTTAAAGTTATTTATACTGTGAGCATTTTAAAACATATACATAAATAGAAATTAAAGATTAAAAAGGTGAACGTTTAAATTTTTGATTTTTAGTAGCCTTAAAACATCATTATTGGGCCTCCCTGGTGGCGCAGTGGTTGAGAATCTGCCTGCTAACGCAGGGGACACAGGTTCGAGCCCTGGTCTGGGAAGATCCCACATGCTGCGGAGAACTAAGCCTGTGAGCCACGACTACTGAGCCTGCACGTCTGGAGCCTGTGCCCCGCAACAAGAGAGGCCGCGCACCGCGATGAAGAGTGGCCCCCGCTTGCCGCAACTAGAGAAAGCCCTTGCACAGAAACGAAGACCCAACACAGCCAAAAATAAATAAATAAATAAATAAAATGAAATAAAAGCATCATTATTAATAGCATGATTAAGTATACATTATTATAGTTTATAATCTTGATTTAGCCTGATTTGGGTCTAAGTTTGTTTTCTTTCAGAACTTGGTTTTAATATCTGTCATAGCTGGAAAAAACTCAACATTAGGTAAATCCAAGTGGAAGATTTTAGTGTACTCACTAAATCATGATACTTATTTTCACTTCCATCCACCAGTTATGTAAAAGTTTTTCTTGAAATACGACTGGTAAATTTCATCTTCTGATATGAGTCTGTCATTCACTATTAAAAAGTATTGCTTTTTTTTTTTTCAATCTGCAGTAAGGGAATCCCCTGCCATCACTTGATTTTAATTTAATATATTTTTAATTGTATTTTATTTTATTTTTTGGCCATATGGTGCAAGCATGCGGGATCTTAGTTCCCTGACCAGGGATCAGACCCACACCCCCTACAGTGAAAGTGCAGAGTCTTAACCACTGAACCACCAGGGAAGTCCCAAGTATTGCATTTTTATGTTTTTAACCAGTAAGACCACTGTAGAGCTTTATTTGGAAGATAATATTTTAGCACTGCCTCAAGGTTGGTGAAAGTGGTCAATATAGTATTTCAACCTTCATCTGTTCTTGAGTTCAGACTTGCTTTATGTAATTCAGAGAGCAAATCTCTGATATTCTGGGCAGGGGGAAAGGTAAGGGGAAGCTGTCTTTACAGCTTCTACTATTTAAAATAATGTAAACCATAGATTCACTTAATTGGTTATTGTATGCAATGATACATAGTTATTTCTTCAGCTTGAAAATAAATAAAATAGAAGTTTTAGTATTTGGATGGTGGGGCCAGCACTCTCAGTAGATCATCTAGCCATCTCCTTTGGAGAACATGCTTTATACCCACTGGTGGCTGAATCCTGCTGATCTTCACACGGATATTTTTTGTGATTGTTCACATCATGCCCATTTGGTGGGGATGGTGATTGTTCCATTTCACGCAAATTGATTTTTCTCCAGCTTCTGTCTTCTCTCCCTTTATCTGTCCCACCTACCTCTCCCTGATTCATCTTTATTCAGCACCCTTGCACCTCAAGTCCTTTCTTCAGTTCATGCTCACTCTTCTGGAATATGCTTTAATCATTTCTGGTGTCATTGGTTTACTCATTATTTTCTTGTGAATAATCCATTTCCTGTTCTGCATTTCCTAAGAGAACCATTGACTTTCAGAGATTTTAGATCAACGCTCAGTAAGAAAGAACTTTACATAGGAACAAAGAACATACTCCTTCATGTGAATTTAAAAATAACCAAAGTAAGCTTTCAAAAAACAGTTCACCTTTACTACATGTATATCCTTTCTATTTTGTTCTCTTTCATTTTTCAAAATTCTGGTCATGAGCCACTGAATTGATTTTATTTTCTTCATTTATTTTAAAAACAACTTTATTGGAGTATAATTGCTTTACAGTGGTGTGTTAGTTTCTGCTTTATAACGAATTGAATAAGCTATACATATACTTTATCCCCATATCTCCTCCCTCTTGCATCTCCCTCCCACCCCACTAAGTGGTCACAAAGCACCGAGCTGACCTCCCTGTGCTATGTCGCTGCTTCCCACTAGCTATCTGTTTTACATTTGGTAGTGTATATATGTCCATGCCACTCTCTCACTTCGTCCCAGATTACCCTTCCCCCTCCCCGTGTCCTCAAGTCCATTCTCTACGTCTGCGTCTTTATTCCTGTCCTGCACCTAGGTTCATCAGAACCATTTTTTTAGATTCCATATATATGTCTTAGCATACGGTATTTGTTTTTCTCTTTCTGGTTTACTTTACTCTGTATGACAGACTCTAGGTCCATCCACCTCACTACAAATAACTCAATTTTATTTCTTTTTCTGACAGTAATACTTCATATGTGCCACATCTTTATTCATTCATCTGTCAATGGACACAGGTTGCTTCCATTTCCTGGCTATTGTAAATAGAGCTGCAGTAAACATTGTGGTACATGACTCTTTGGAATTATGGTTTTCTCAGGGTACATGCCCAGTAGTAGGATTGCTGGGTCGTATGGTAGTTCTATTTTTAGTTTTCTATTTTTAGTTTTTTAAGGAACCTCCTTACTGTTCTCCATAGTGGCTGTATCAGTTTACATTCCCACCAGCAGTGTAAGAGGGTTCCCCTTTCTCCACACCCTCTCCAGCATTTATTGTTTGTAGATTTTTTGACGATGGCCATTCTGACTGGTGTGAGGTGATACCTCACTGTAGTTTTTATTTGCATTTCTGTAATGATTACTGATGTTGAGCATCCTTTCATGTGTTTGTTGGCAATCTGTGTATCTTCTTTGAAGAAATGTCTCTTTAGGTCTTCTGCCCATTTTTGGATTAGGTTGTTTGTGTTTTTGATATTGAGCTGCATGAGTGCTTATAAACTTTGGACATTAATCCTTTGTCAGTTGCTTTATTTGCAAATATTTTCTCCCATTCTGAGGGTTGTCTTTTTGTCTTGTTTATTGTTTCCTTTGCTGTGCAAAAGCTTTCAAGTTTCATTAGATCCCATTTCTTCATTTTTGTTTTTATTTCCATTTCTCTAGGAGGTGGGTCAAACAGGATCTTACTGTGATTTATGTCAAAGACTGTTCTGCCTGTGTTTCCTTCTAAGAGTTTCATAGTGTCTGGCCTTAAGTTTAGGTCTTTAATCCATTTTGAGTTTATTTTTGAGTATGGTGTTAGGGAATGTTCTAATTTCATTCTTTTACATGTAGCTGTCCAGTTTTCCCAGCACCACTTATTGAAGAGGCTGCTTTTTCTCCATTGTATATTCTTGCCTCCTTTATCAAAGATAAGGTGACCATATGTGCGTGGGTTTATCACTGGGCTTTCTGTCCTGTTCCATTGATCTATATTTCTGTCTTTGTGCCAGTACCATCCTGTCTTGATTACTGTAGCTTTGTAGTATAGTCTGAAGTCAAGGAGCCTGATTCCTCCAGCTCCGTTTTTCTTTCTCAAGATTGCTTTGGCTATTCGGGGTCTTTTTTGTTTCCATACAAATTGTGAAATCTTTTCTTCTAGTTCTGTCAAAAATGCCATTGGTAATTTGATAGGGATTGCATTGAATCTGTAGATTGCATTGGGTAGTAGAGTCATTTTCACAATGTTGATTCTTCCAATCCAAGAACATGGTATATCTCTCCATCTGTTTGTATCATCTTTAATTGCTTTCATCAGTGTCTTATATTTTTCTGCATACAGGTCTTTTGTCTCCTAAGGTAAGTTTATTCCTAGGTATTTATTCTTTTGGTTGCAATGGTAAATGGGAGTGTTTCCTTAATTTCTCTTTCAGATTTTTCATCATTAGTGAATAGGAATGCAGTAGATTTCTGTGCATTAATTTTGTATCCTGCTGCTTTACCAAATTCATTGATTAGCTGTAGTAGTTTTCTGGTAGCATCTTTAGGATTCTCTGTGTATAGTATCATGTCATCTGCAAACAGTGACAGCTTAACTTCTTTTCCGATTTGGATTCCTTTTATTTCTTTTTCTTCTCTGATTGCTGTGGCTAGAACTTCCAAAACTATGTTGAATAAGTGGTGAGAGTGGACAACCTTGTCTTGTTCCTGATCTTAGAGGAAATGGTTTCAGTTTTTCACCATTGAGAACAATGTTGGCTGTGGGTTTGTCATATACGGCCTTTATTATGATGCGGTAAGTTCCCTCTGTCCCTACTTTCTGGAGGGTTTTTATCATAAATCGGTGTTGAATTTTGTCGAAAGCTTTTTCTGCATCTATTCAGATGACCATATGGTTTTTCTCCTTTAATTTGTTAATATGGTTTATCACATTGACTGATTTGCGTATATTGAAGAATCCTTGCATTCCTGGGATAAACCCCACTTGATCGTGGTGTATGATCCTTTTAATGTGCTGTTGGATTCTGTTTGCTAGTATTTTGTTGAGGATTTTTGCATCTGTGTTCATCAATGATACTGGCCTGTACTTTTCTTTCTTTGTGACATATTTGTCTGGTTTTGGTATCAGGGTGATGGTGGCCTTGTAGAATGAGTTTGGGAGTGTTCCTCTCTCTGCTATGTTTTGGAAGAGTTTGAGAAAGATAGGTGTTAGCTATTCTCTAAATGTTTGATAGAATTTGCCTGTGAAGCCATCTGGTCCTGGGCTTTTGTTTGTTGGAAGATTTTTAACCACAGTGTCAATTTCAGTGCTTGTGATTGGTCTGTTTATATTTTCTGTTTCTTCCTGTTTGTCTCGGAAGGTTGTGCTTTTCTAAGAATTTGTCCATTTCTTCCAGCTTGTCCATTTTATTGGCATATAGTTGCTTGTAATAATCTCCCATGATCCTTTGTATTTCTGCAGTGTCAGTTGTTACTTCTCCTTTTTCATTTCTAATTCTATTGATTTGAGTCTTTTCCCTTTTTTTCTTGATGAGTCTGGCTAATGGTTTATCAATTATGTTTATCTTCTCAAAGAACCAGCCTTTAGTTTTATTGATCTTTGCTATTGTTTCCTTCATTTCTTTTTCATTTATTTCTGATCTGATCTTTATGATCTGATCTTTATTATCTTTATGATCTGATCTTTATGATTTCTGATAACTTTGGGGGTGTTTTGTTCTTTTCTCTAATTGCTTTAGGTGTAAGGTTATGTTGTTTATTTGAGATGTTTCATGTTTCTTGAGGTAGGATTCTGTTGCTATAAACTTACCTCTTTGAACTGCTTTTGTTGCATCCCATAGGTTTTGAGTCGTTGTTTTTTCATTGTCATTTGTTTCTAGGTATTTTTTGATTTTCTTTTTGATTTCTTCAATGATCTATTGGTTATTTAGTAGTGTATTGTTTAGCCTCCATGTGTTCGTTATTTTACAGATTTTTTTCCTGTAATTGATATCTAGTCTCATAGCGTTGTGGTTGGAAAAGATACTTGGTACGATTTCTATTTTCTTAAATTTACCAAGGCTTGATTTGTGACCCGACATATGATCTATCCTGGAGAATGTCCCATGAGCACTTGAGAAGAAAGTGTATTCTGTTGTTTTTGGATGGAATGTCCTATAAATATCAATTAAGTCTATCTTGTTTAATGTATCATTTAAAGCTTGTGTTTCCTTTTTTAGTTCATTTTGGATGTTCTGTCCATTGGTGGAAGTGGGGTGTTGAAGTCCTCTACTACGATTGTGTTACTGTCAATTTCCCCTTTTATGGCTGTTAGCATTTGCCTTATGTACTGAGATGCTCCTATGTTTGGTGCATACATATTTACAATTGTTATATCGTTCTCTTTGATTGATCCTTTGATCATTATGTAGTGTCCTTCTTTGTCTGTTGTAATAGTCTTTATTTTATAGTCTATTTTGTCTGATATGAGAATTGCTACTACAGTTTTCTTTTGGTTTCCATTTGCATGGAATATCTTTTTCCATCCCCTCACTTTCAGTCTGTATGTGTCCCTAGGTCTGAAGTGGGTCTCTTTAGACAGCATATACATGGGTCTTGTTTTTGTATCTAATCAGCCAGTCTATGTCTTTTGGTGGGAGCATTTAATCCATTTACGTTTAAGGTAGTTAGCGATATGTATGTTCCTACTACCATTTTCTTAATTGTTTTGGGCTTATCATTGTAAGTCTTTTCCTTCTCTTGTGTTTCCTGCCTAGAGAAGTTCCTTTAGCATTTGTTGTAAAGCTGGTTTGGTGGTGCTGAATTCTCTCACCTTTTGCTTGTCTGTAAAGGTTTTAATTTCTCCATCCAATCTGAATGCGATCCTTGCTTGGTAGAGTAATCCTGGTTGTAGGATTTTCCCTTTCATCCCTTTAAATATGTCCTGCCACTCCTTTTTGGCTTGCAGCGTTTCTGCTGAAAGATCAGCTGTTAACCTTATGGGGATTCCTTTGTATGTTAATTTTTGTTTTTCCCTTGCTGCTTTTAATATGTTTTCTTTGTATTTAATTTTTGATAGTTTGAGTAATATGTGTCTTGGCATGTTTCTCCTTGGATTTATCCTGTATGGGACTCTCGGTGCTTCCTGGACTTGATTGACTATTTCCTTTCCCACATTAGGGAAGTTTCCAACTATAATATCTTCATATATTTTCTCATTCCCTTTCTTTTTTCTCTTTTTCTTCTGGTATCCCTTTAATTCGAATGTTGGTGCGTTCAGTGTTGTCCCAGAGGTCTCTGAGACTGTCCTCAATTCTTTTCATTCTTTTTTATTCTGCTCTGTGGTAGTTATTTCCACTGTTTTATCTTCCAGGTCACTTATCCATTCTTCTGTGTCAGTTATTCTGCTATTGATTTCTTCTAGAGAATTGTTAATTTCATTTATTGTGTCGTTCATCATTGTTTGCTCTTTCATTCTTCTATGTCCTTGTTAAACGTTTCTTTTATTTTCTCCATTCTATTTCCAAGATTTTGGATCATCTTTACTATCATTACTCTGAACTCCTTTTCAGGTAGACTGCTTATTTCCTCTTCATTTGTTTGGTATGTTGGATTTTTACCTTGCTCCCTCATCTGCTGTGTGTTTCTCTGTCTTCTCATTTTGCTTAACTTACTGTATTTGGGGTCTCCTTTTCACAGGCTGCAGCAGGTTCATAGTTCCCGTTGTTTTTGGTGTCTGCCCCCAGTGGCTAAGGTTGGTTCAGTGGGTTGTGTAGGCTTTCTGGTGGAGGGGACTATTGCCTGTGTTTTTGTGGATGAGGCTGGATCTTGTCTTTCTGGTGGGCAGGACTGCATCCGGTGGTGTGTTTTGGGGTGTCTGTGGCCTTATTATGATTTTAGGTAGCCTCTCTGCTAATGGCTGGGGTTTTGTTCCTGTCTTGCTAGTTGTAGTTGTTTGGCATAGGGTGGCCAGCACTGTAGCTTGCTGGTTGTTGAGTGGAGCTGGATCTTAGAGTTGAGATCGAGATCTCTGGGAGAGCTCTTGCCATTTGACATTAGGCGGAGCCGGGAGGTCTCTGGTGCACCAGTGTCCTGAACTTGGCTCTCCCACCACAGAGTCTCAGGCCTGACACCCGGCCGGAGCACCAAGACCCTGTCAGCCACATTGCTCAGAAGAAAAGGGAGAAAGAAAGAAAGAGAAAAAATAAAAGTTATTAAAATAAAAAACTTATTGAAAGTACAAAAAGAATTAAAAAGTAATAAAGAAAGAAAGAAAGAAGAGAGCTACCAAACCAAAAAAACAAATCCACCGATGATAACAAGCACTAAAAACTATCCTTAAAAAAAAAAAAAGGACAGACAACCCTAGGACAAATGGTTAAATCAAAGCTATCCAGACAAAATCATACAAAGTCCACCTCCTCAGTTTGGGATGATTCGTTGTCTCTTCAGGTATTCCACAGGTGCAGGGTACGTCATGTTGATTGTGGAGATTTAATCGACTGCTCCTGAGGCTGCTGGGAGCGATTTCCCTTTCTCTTTGTTTGCACGGCTCCTGGGGTTCAGCTTTGGATTTGGCCCTGCCGCTGCGTGTAGGTCGCCCGAGGGCGTCTGTTCCCTGCCCAGACAGGACAGGTTTAAAGTAGCAGCTGATTAGGGGTTCTGGCTCACTCAGGCTGTGAGGTGGGATGGGTACGGAATGCTGGGTGAACCTTCTGCAGCAGAGGCCAGCATGACGTTGCAACAGCCTGAGGCACACGTGTGTTCTCCCGGAGAAGTTGTCCCTGGATCCCGGGACCCTGGCAGTGGTGGGCTGCACAGGCTCCCGGCAGGGGAGGTGTGGATAATGACCTGTGCTTGCACACAGACTTCTTGGTGGCGGCAGCAGCAGCCTTAGCGTCTCATGCAGGTCTCTTGGGCTCCACGCTGATAGCCGCAGCTCGCGCCCGTCTCTGGAGCTCGTTTAGGCGGTGCTGTGAATCTCCTCTCCTCGCGCACCCGGAAACAATGGTCTCTCGCCTCTTGGGCAGGTCCAGGCTTTTTCCTGGACTCCCTCCCGGCTAGCTGTGGCACATTAGCCCCTTCAGGCTGTGTTCACGCAGCCAACCCCAGTCCTCTCCCTGGGATCTGACCTCTGAAGAAGCCCGAGCCTCAGCTCCCAGTCCCCACCCGCCCCGGCCGGTGAGCAGACAAGCCTCTCGGTCTGGTGAGTGCTGATCGGCACCGATCCTCTGTGCGGGAATCTCTCCGCTTTGACCCCTGCACCCCTGTTGCTGCGCTCTCCTGCGCAGCTCCGAAGCTTTCTCCCTCCGCCACCCGCCGTCTCTGCCCGCGAAGGGGCTTCCTAGTGTGTGGAAACCTTTCCTCCTTCACAGCTCCCTCCCACTGGTGCAGATCCCGCCCCTAGTCTTTTGTCTCTGTTTCTTCTTTTGCCCTACCCCGGTACGTGGGGAGTTTCTTGCGTTTTGGGAAGTCTGAGGTCTTATGCCAGCATTCAGTAGGTGTTCTGTAGGAGTTGTTCCACGTGTAGACGTATTTCTGATGTATTTGTGTCGAGGAAGGTGATCTCCATGTCCTGTTCCTCCACCATCTTGAAGGTCTGAATTGATTTTAGACTCACAAATAGATTACAGCCCAAGGTTCAAAAAGTACCGTCCTTGTTCATTCTTCACCATTACTGGCCCTACAGTTTTGAGGTTTCTTTTGTCCCCACCTCTATCTTTTTCTAAAGTCTTTTCTGCCATAGAGCCTCTGTGCTGACTTTAATCTCTCTCCGGAATCCTCTTCCCTTAAGTCTATATGGCTAATTCACTCATATCATTTGGCTCCTAGCTCAAATGTCATGGACACCTCAGAGGGGTCTTCTCTGTTCACCCAACCACAGTTAGCCCTCTTTTTTCATTTGCTAGCACATCACCATATTTTATTTTCTTCATGGCACTTACGATATCTGAAGTTAATTACTTGGGTTTTATTATCTGATTTTTTCATATCTCATTCACACCTACCAATCTGAGTATAGGTTCCCTGAGGAGAAGGAGCTTATACGTCTTATTCACTGTTACATCCTTAGCTTTGAAAACAGAGTTGGCACCTAAAGTAGGTGCTCAAATAGTTGAATGAATGAGTAGCACTTTGCTTAAATTTTTATGTTATGAAAGTCAAGCTTTTATCATACTCCAGTGAAACTGATATGGTAAATAAGCATGGTTCATGGGTAAACACACAATACTTCACTTTCCGTGTATGACTTGCCTACTGTATGTAGTAATAGCATTAACTATTGGTTGCGTGTGAAGGATGTCTCAGCCTCTGCTCTGCCTTCTTTACAAGTGTCTTCGCATTTAATTCTCTCAACAACCCTGCAGTAAGTGGTGGTCTCCTAATTTGACAGATGAAGAAACTGAGTCTCAAAAATAAGTAACTTGCCTTAGGGTCGAGATTTAATCTTCCCCAGTGTCCTCACTCTTAACAGGTACCCTAGACTGCCTCCCTACCCTAAAGATGAGAATCCTCAGAGGCAGGGAACTTGAAATTAACAGAGTAAGCAGCAGCATCATTATGGAATGCTTTGAATCAATAAAGTGTTTAGAGCTGTAAGCAAAGTTAACGGGACCTAGAAACATTATAATTACATATCTGTTGCCATCAATTCAGAATCTTTTTTGATCAGCATTTTCTTTCTTTCCAAATAGTTTGTGGAGACGTTTCTGTTGGAGAGGAAGAAGGTGAAGGTGAAACTGGTTGGATTGAAGGAGCTGCAATCCTCTTGTCAGTAGTGTGTGTAGTATTAGTAACAGCTTTCAATGACTGGAGTAAGGAAAAACAGTTCAGAGGTTTGCAGAGTCGAATTGAACAAGAACAGAAGTTCACAGTCATCAGGGGTGGTCAGGTCATTCAGATACCTGTAGCTGACATTACAGTTGGAGATATTGCTCAAGTGAAATATGGTAAGTAAAAAAGGGCAGTGCATCTTACACATGATGTGATGTTATTGTAATCTTGTTCACAGTTTAGCATACCTTTATTTTGTTTTAGGTGATCTTCTTCCCGCTGATGGCATACTTATTCAAGGCAATGATCTTAAAATTGATGAAAGCTCATTGACTGGTGAATCTGATCATGTTAAGAAGTCTTTAGATAAGGATCCCTTACTTTTATCAGGTACAAATTTCTTTTATAACTGAACTTTTTCCTCCTCCGCAACTATATACCACTGTCAGCAGACAGTTCCCCAAAGAGCCAGTAAATGTGAAGAGGATTCTGTATTTTATGTTAGCTTCTACCCTTATAAACTTTAGAGACTTTCTTTTGTAAGTCAGCAGAGACGTTAGAGATCTTTAAATCCAGAACTGTATTTTACAAATGAGGAACCCGAGTCCAAAAAAATGAAGAGATTTGAGAGTCGGTGTTAATGTTAGTATAATGATAAAACTAAAGTATAAGCCTAATGATCTCTGTTAAATTGATCTGTTTTACATTTATTCTTAAGGGCTATTGTAATATAAAATTAAAGAATGATTGTGTGTTTAAAGCAAATTAATGAATTCTCTATGATGGTCTACAAAGGACAGGATTAAAAAAAAAAAAACTCATAAAATCCTTAAAGTTAACCTAATCTTGCTTTCTTATTTAACTACTGAGGAATGAGTCTGAGACATTAACTATTTATCTAAGGTAATATGATTAATAATAAATAGGTCCAGGAGTAGTACCACATCTACTAGGCAGAACTGAATTTGCACACGGTTAAGACATGTTCTGAAAATCTAAGGCTTTGTGTAGTGAGGGTGCTGTCTGAAAAGGGGAGGTGGGTGTCTACCTAGGAGGCTTTTACAACAGCTTAACTGTTGATAGCTAGACCTAAGGTTAATTGGAAATGAAATGGAAGGGATAATGAAAAAAATTACAAGCTGCCTTCTAAGATGCTACATGAAAGGAAACCAGAGTACCACAACTTGTCTCCAAAATTATACCAGTTCCTTAGCTTTTGATTTTCAGTTTCCTACTCTTAATTTTCTAGTGTTCTTTATAGAATTTACAAAATTGCTTGTAAGACATTTGGTTTGAATAGATTTTTAGATTGAGTTATACTAGCATTTGGAGTAAGAAAATGTTGCCTATTTGTCTTTAATTATTATTTTCAGATGTTAATGGAATGCTAACATTTCCTACATTGGAAGGAGATTCTGCTTATTTAAATATTTAATAACTTGGCAGCTATACTTTTTCACTTCTCTGTGAACTTTATATTCTAATTGGTTGGACATGGTTTTACTGAAACCAAAGTCAAACGTGTGACAAGGGTCAGTTAAGTTAGAATCACAACTTCGGGGCACATACTTAAGCTTAACTATTACCTTTTTAAGATTTGTAAATATGTGCCAAAAGGCTTATTGTAAAACGTCCCACCACTACAAGTCAGAGTAATTTCATGTATATACATTTATAAACAGCATTATAAATAGGGGGAAAGTTTCATTTTAATATAGACTTTTGTTTCTTTGAAAAAATCTTGGGATTTGTATACCTTCAGTATCCTGCACTACTAAGAACATTCCTACTCTATTTGAATTTTTCTTTATATTGCTCTGCTTGAAATTCATTCCAAATAGAAATATCTTGGATATATAATGTAGTTAAGTTTAATGTATACTTATTTTACTTATTCCTTGCCATACTTCTAAGAAACTGTGGTTAATGTTAGCCAAGTAAAATCTGTGATTTTTCCCAAAGGAGAGGGAAGCTAGCTGGTCATACTTAACTGCCACAGACTGACCAGGCCACAGTATTTGGTGAACTGAGGTAGTCTCCTCTTGCCTTTTTGCCATGTATACTTCATGGGCTTTGATGTACATCTAGCTTATTCACACAGTGCTTAGCTCTTCAGAATGACATCCTTTAACGGAAACTTGGTCCTTTTCTGTTTTAACAGAGATGGCTGGTAAGTATTTGTAGACTCAGGTTCCCGACACACCAAGTATACCAAGAGGACTCTATAAATTTTCCATGTTTAAGAAAAGACTGAAATAACTTTCTGGAGTTCCTTATCACAGTACGGGTGGGAAAGTTTTTCTGCATTTATTTCCCTCTTCCAAAAATGTACTGAAAACATGAAATGCATTTATTTTTAAATTTATTCTCATGATGCCATCTCTCACTGCTGTTCTTGGCTTTTTAAATTTAGATGTTTAAAAGCAGTTATTCAGTTAGCGGTAGGGATATGACCAGAACAAAAACTGTTTACTTTGCCTGAGCATATTACCTGCCAACATTTGATTACCTGTGGTCGAGAAGAACAGAACATAAAAAACTGAAATTTGCTGAAAGCTAGAATTGTTAAAAGAAACAAACTGTCTTTTACATTTAGTCCTTGCTCAGTAAATATTGTTTCACTGTCCTTAATTTAATTTCTTGTTTCCCTTGCATTTTTACTGGCAAAGAAGCTAATAATTAGTGAAATAGTCAGAATATAGATTTTTTAAAGCAGGAAAATCAAAGGCCAAAAAAATTCATGTTGGATAAATTACTTAGTAATTAACAGCCAAATATAAATTTTTAAGTACTGGAGTAAGTACATATGCTTTACGATCTCATTTTGCAAATTACCATTAAACATTGTTTTGGTACACAGGATGGTATAGTATGTGCTACAGACCCTGCCCTCCAGGTGGTTGTAAACTAGGAGATCAAATAAATAAGTGATAACTATAAAGAAGACTTTATTGAGTATATTAAAAAGAGTTAAGTTTTGAAAGTTACTTAAAATTCACAAAAATATTAGAGAGGTGGGAAGCCTTCTAATGAGTGAGGGAAAGATGTAGAGGTGTGGTCGTACAGGTTGGAGAGTTGTGAGCAACCTTAGTGACATTATATATAAGAAGAATATGCCCTCTGTGCTCTGACAGAGCTGGATTGAATCTGCCTTGTCACTTAATAGTTGTGTAACATTGGGCAAGTTTCTAGGAAATAAGAATAATAATGCCTGCTGCTTGCAAGACTGTTGTGAGGGACAGTCAGAATTCAGTCAGTGTTCCCATCTCTGCTCCCCAGCTTTTTGTAATGGAGTTTTATGTTAGGCTAATGGATGAAAAAGTTAGTGTTGTTTGGTCTCCATGTGAAGACTTTGAACTTTATCCAGTAGTCAGTGAGGGTCAGAAGTTTTGGAGTCATGAGAGGCTTATGATAAAATCACATCTTAGGAAGGGTAAACCTATTTCAGGATGAACTGGAAAGACAGAAACTAGCTAGGCTGCTGTTGCAGTGATCTAGGTGGGCTGGCATGAAAGCCTGGGTTAGGGAAAGGTGGTGGGGTTGGCTTAGGAATATGTCAGTTGTTGCTGTGTGATCCTTTTTGTTGTAAGCACATTTCTTTATAAGTGAATTGTCCCTAATAATAATAATACAGTTATAATTTAAATATTGAACATTCATTGAACCCCTAAAATTCCAGGCAATGTGCCAAACACTTTACACTTACAGACTTAATTTGCGTCTCATTTTTACAGAGTGTAGGTACTATTATCCACGTTTATGGACTAGTAATTGAGATGTTACAGTTTGCCCAGTATCACATGATAAATGACTGGTAGAGTGAGCTTTGAACTCAGATGACTTATTACAGACTTAAAACCTTAAGCACAAGAATCTTGGTTTTATTTTAATGTGTTGTTGAATTTTAAAAACACATTTTCTGTTGTTGTAGGTACTCATGTAATGGAAGGCTCTGGAAGAATGGTAGTTACTGCTGTGGGTATAAATTCTCAAACTGGAATTATCTTTACCTTACTTGGAGCTGGAGGTGAAGAGGAAGAGAAGAAAGATGAGAAGAAAAAGGAAAAGAAAAGTAAGGATAGCAATATGCTATAAGAATTGGTATTTGGAAATACGGCAGCTAGATTGTAAGAACTCATCCAAAAAATACCTGTTTCATCAGATTTTGAAATGAAGAGTTCTACAAAATTAGTTACCCAACATAGTACTTTCAAGAGGTAGAGTTGATGGAGGGGGATTTTTTTTTTAAGACTTAGTAGTCCGAGGAGGGCTTTATGAAAGAAGATATCAATCCTGCTTTACCATAGCCAGATGTATTCAGCATCTCCTTGAATACTTTAAAATCTCCCTGTCATTTGACCAGCAAAATGAATTAAACTCCCACTTCCTTTGCTTATTTTTTTGCTACTTCAGTAGGAGCTTTCCTTGTCAACCATATCACTTTTTGGCCTCATTGAGCTTTTCATCTTTTTCAAGTTTTCTACTACTCAACATTTCCCAGTCTGTACTTATGTACTTGGTTTTTAGACATAAGATCAATGCTTCACTTTGACACCTCATGTGTTTGCGTTGTTATATTCAGCCCATCATTCGATATCAAGGTTTTAAAATTTTAGTCTTGATCCATTGTATCTGCTGTCCCTCCAAGGGGGATCTGTTATCAGCAAACTTGATAACCATAGTTTATCCACAAGGATCTTATAAGAAGCTGTTATACATGGGGAAATAGCTCAGGATCACTTAGTTGCGGAGTATGTCCCCTTTTTAAAAAAGCCCTCCTCACCCTTTACTCCAGAGTTTTTCCCTTTAGGGCAATAGCACTTTACTGTGGTTTAACCGCTTAGATTCATTTAATTTTACTTGGGCTAGTAAGTCCATATTTCTCTCACACATGTAAGTATTTTGAGATCTTATAAAATAAATGCCTTACTAAAATCTTGGCTTGCTATATCTACAGCAGTGTTTTTAATATTTAGGTGTTTTGGTTCGGTTTTTGGGTTTTGTCTTGAGCTGTGAAATCTTGATTTCAAAGAGAACTATGTTCGAAGGGTTCTGGCTGCCGGCAAGGGAGGCAGGCCCCACGCTGTAGGTTTTTCCTGTCCCACTCCTCGCAGCAGCCCTCCACGTGCTGCCCTAAGGGTCCAGTGCGTAGTGCTGATACCATTTCTGGACCGCTTTATATGCGTTATCTCAATAATCCTTACAACCATACAGAAAAGACTATCTTTTTGCTGACAAGTAAACTGAGGCTTATGGAGGTTGCATAACTTGCTCCAAGTCGAAGATCTAATTAGTGGCAGATCAGACCCACTTGTCTGACTCAAAAGTGTGTGCTCTTCACCATATATTGTGTTGCATCCTAATTTACAGGAGACTAAAGTCAACAGACCCTATTAAAAAAAGAAAGGGAAGTTCACATCATGACCTTGTTCATGTTGACCCTACAGTTTCTTTTCCAACAAGCACCTTTTTTTCCTAAGATCTTATATACCTATTTTTATTAATCCAGTCAAGAGTATTCCCAGGAATTAACATCTAACTGACTGCTGTTTTTGATTCTTGGTGAGAGAGAGAGAGAGAGAGAGAGTGAGAGTGAGTGTGTGTGTGTGTGTGTGTGTGTGTGTGTGTGTGTGTGTGTGTGGAATGGAGACAACGTTTTTCCATCTGTGGACTTCCATCTCTTTTACCATTCCCCTGAATAAATTGATATTATATATTAATATAATCCAGGGTAATCTGTCTCAGCTGCCTTCATAATCTGGAATGTGAATGTTTGGTCTCTTTCCAAAATTGAGCTCATTCAGAGTACCTAGGTATTCTGTCTCCTCACCTGTCTTGAGCATCTGTTCCTCTTTGACCATATTTGTTCCACGTTTTCCAGTTTGAAGGTAGGTCTCCTTGATAGAGAAGTTGAAAGAAGAATAGGCTGAGTGGTTCTCTTTCCTCTTCGTCATTTTTAATATTATACTCCCTACTCCAAACAATAGACCCATTCCCTCCTTGATTACTTTTTACATTAGACATTCTCATCTTTCTGTTTTCCTCCAAATCTAAGTGAATTGGGGGATTACCTTAACTAGTAGTTTTACTGTCTTATTTTGTACCTTCATATTCTAGTTTTACTTGCTTGTCTCCCCTGTCTTTTATACATACCAGTTTGGTTCTCATTCCCATCAGAGTTCTCCTGTGTGCCTGTTGTCTTCCTATGACATTCCTTCCTCCCTCTACCCCTTCCCTTTTCCACATTCTTAGGCTTATATCTGTATTTAGTTTGAAAACCTCTTGTACCATATGTGGGTGTATTGCAGCATAAAAAAGAGTAAAGTCTTATGGAGAAATCAACTAAGTATAGATGCCCCAAATTATTTTAGAGTGTCCCCCCATGGTTAAGACCTAGGGAGTGATAGAGCCAGAAGGTCATTATGGGCCAAATGCTTTCTAATCTGTACACACACACACACACACACACACACCATTGTGTAACAGTTCTGTTATAGAAATGTGAGCTACCTTTGCATAATTTAACATGGCTGTATTCATTTCTTTTGGAAAGCTTTAATTCCCATTTTGTTCCTACAGATAAGAAACAAGACGGAGCTATTGAGAATCGCAACAAAGGTAAATTCAGGAGGATAAAAGTACACTTAGCTTGTTCTCATTGTATCCACAAATACATCTCTTGTGTACTGTATTCATCCAAAAGTAGGATGTATACGGAAGATTAACAATCTGTATTACTTGGGTGAATGTCTCTTTTGTCAGTGCCTGACTCATGCTGCCTTTACAATGTTAATAAGACTTTAATTATGACCTGTGTTAGTAAGCTTAGAAAGGTCCAGATGTAGGTAACTTTAAACTTAAGCATTTCAGTATTTATCATTGGTTACAATATGATTGCTAGCAAAAATGCAAAAGAAACAAAATATAAAATGTAAATTTTTTTTGCAGCTATTTAATAGTCTGTAAGCATATGTGCATTTCTCTATATGTGTGGTCCTACATAATGTTCTACATTATGGTCATAACTTATGAGGGAGGGATTTATGGTGTTTGGAATGAGTCTCATTATCTAACACAACACACAGGAAGAAAAATGATTTGGTATTTAGCTCTTTTAGGACCCTGTATTTCTTCTTATGCCTCATCCCTATTTCCTAGCTCAACATTCTCAAATCTGGTACAGAGTTTCAAAACCTAGTGTCACTAATTGTCTTATTTTCTCTGGGTAGGCACAGACTTACACAGGAAGCTAAATGTTTAAATTTTTGTGTTTCTATAAGAAATTGATTTTTTTTTCCCAAAAATTGCTTGAAAATGTTAACAGTTACGTGTGCCTTTAAAACGTAGTGAAGTTATATTTGCTCTTCAATGTAGCAAAAGCCCAGGATGGTGCAGCCATGGAAATGCAGCCTTTGAAGAGTGAAGAAGGTGGAGATGGTGATGAAAAAGACAAAAAGAAAGCAAATTTGCCAAAAAAGGAAAAATCTGTTTTACAAGGGAAACTAACAAAGCTGGCTGTTCAGATTGGCAAAGCAGGTATGATATATACGAGAAAATAAGATGTTTTGTTTTAAAATATGCTGCCTTTCTATTTAAAAATCATCTTTGACACACTTAAGACTGGAAATCATTGCTTTGTGAGTGGAAGAGGAGATAAAAATATTTTCAGTTTTATCTACAATGTACTAGGCCTTTGAGTTACTGTGGATCCTCATAATATTTTGCAGCTTGGGAACTGTTATCCTCATTTTATGTAGAGGGAGTGTCCTCTGTCAACTAGCTAATAAATAAGTGGTCAGGTTAGGATTAGCACCTAAGGCTGCCCAATTCACAAGCCCGCACGCTCCTCTCTGAATTTCTGGGGGCAATAGAGGGCTTAGCAGAGAGGTTACTCCGTAAAGATTACCCAGCTATATTTTAATAAAAAGAAATTTCACCACACATTTTCTTATCTTTGTTCTGACAATGAAAAAAAAAATTAGGTGTGTGTTTTTCTAAAAGTTATAGTTAACTTAAATTGAATGGATTAGTTAGAGTTAGAATGGATCATCCTGGTGAGGCTGAAGTTATAAATTACAACCATCACTAGAAAACACCTGTTAACAGAACTCCTCTTCAGAGGAAATAAAACAGAGCTTTAGCTAAAAACATAGCATGCCCTTCAATAGTATCTTTATGAAAGAACACGTGTGGGCTAAATCAGACTACACTATTAAAGTCACTTACATTGCATCATTCTGTTACTTCCTAGGACTGTGCTGGAAAAAGTTAATTTTTGCTTCCGTCCTCAAAAAGCTTATTATCTAATAGCAAATATTTGCTTTTGATAGTATGTAGCCAAATGGTAATACTGACTCATACAGTGTTGGGGAAAAGGGTGGATTTAAGATGGTGATGGTATTTTAGTAGACATTGAATTGGATTTTTAGACCCAGATAGGTGGACATGCCTTATTTTGTAATACTCATTTATAAGGGGCTAAATATCCCACAAAACAGAAAGGTGTAAATGATTTGTAATATATGATTAACTGTTGGTTTGCTAAGTTAATAAAGCAGTAAGTATAGATGAAAAAAATTAAGTAATTTTGGTAATTTGTGTTTTTTTTGTAAAGAACATGGGGTTCGGTATTTAATTCCAGGTCTCCCCATTGGTCAGGTTCTTATCAACTTCTCTTTTGTCATGAAAGCAGCTTGCCAATGTGTAGAGCACCAGCTTATACTAAGCTTTTGGTATTTCCTTGTCATTGCTTATTATTTTGTCTCGGCTTTAGTAGAAGACTGAAGATACAATTAAGTCTAGAAAAGAATCATAAACACTTTTTTCCCACTTCTCCTGGGTTTCGGGACTGTACTTGGAAGCAGAAATTAAATCTGATAATGTCAAGTGATGAGTTAAGCACAAAAAAGGATGTAACAGTTTCTCAGCGAAATTAAAATAAATATCACCAAAGTAGTTGTAATTCTTCCAGTGGCTAATATGTAACTGACAATGAATTGTGTCTAGAATATTTAATAATTACATTTTCCTTCTTTTTATGTAGGTTTGTTGATGTCTGCCATCACAGTTATCATTCTCGTATTATATTTTGTAATTGATACATTCTGGGTTCAGAAGAGACCGTGGCTTGCTGAGTGCACACCGATTTACATACAGTATTTTGTGAAGTTCTTCATTATTGGAGTTACGGTTTTAGTGGTAGCCGTGCCAGAAGGTCTTCCACTCGCAGTCACTATCTCACTGGCTTATTCAGTCAAGGTAAGTAGAAAAGAAAGTCTCAGCTGGTGTAGAAAATGTACAACTGGTTGCTCTTTTCTTTTGGGCTCTGGAACTAGGGGATTTCCATAAATTTACACTGTTTTCTTTAGCGCTGTCATTGATTCCCTTCTCCTCCCCCCCAGTTGAAGATCTCTGCATCGAGACCTATACATTCCTGGGATGGCAGACTTGACACAAAGCTAAGCATAACTCTGCTGGGGAAGGTTCTAGATTAAATTTCCTCATATGATAGTTATGTTGTCCTGTCCCCTCCTGTTTCTAATCTATAACATTGAAGTAAGCATGTTTGTCATTTGCCTGTGGTACAAGAGCAGAGAGGTTTACTTGAATCCAACCGTCTAAGGCCTCCTTGTTTCTACACTTGGACCCTCCTGACCCCACGGTCCTGCCTTCACATGGTAGACTCATGTTTCTAAAAAATAATTCAGATCATCTTGTTTCCTTTTGTAAAACCCTCCAGTGGCTTCTTGTCAGAATGAAATCCAAGGCTTCTTGCTATGGCCTGCAGGGCCCTGCTCCATCTGGCCTTTGCTTTCCTCTAGTGTTCATCTCCCACCTCTCTCTCCCCCTCTGGTCCAGCCTCACCAGCCTTCCTGCTGTTTCTCAAATACCCCAACCCTGTTCTCACTTCAGGACCCATGTGTTCCTTCCTTTGAATCATCAGCTGTCTAACTTTACTCAGGTCTCTTCACATGTCACCTTTTCTGACCACTCCATTTACAGTAGCTAACTCCTTGTTCTTGGTAGAATGCCGAAAAAATGAGCTTCAGTGGCTCTGCTAGCTGCTGGTTACCTAAAGGAATATTCTGTTTGAAGATTATTAATCTACTTTTTAATCAATTTTATATCTTATATGGAAAAGGTGGCTTCACATGTAGAATTATACCTGATGAAAGAATGCTGCTCTTATCCATTTTCTAATATTAATTAATATTTCTCCTTAAGTAGTATTGCTGACAGAGAGCAACACAAAGTAATTGGTCATAGTTTCTGCTCCAGCACTCTTATATTCAGTGTTCCCAAGAATTTTCAACAGATGTGTCATGATAAGAATATTTTTCGCTTACTGTTCGAGTTTATTTTCAGGCATTTCACATCTTTTATTTCAAAAGTAAAATGGTAAATGTGTCAAAGTAGTAATGAAATACAGTGTAATCATCTATTTGATGTTTTAAAATAATTAGAAATAATTGGGGTAAATATAAGTTTTAGACACATGGGTAAAATCAGTCATTTTATCAATACAGTCGTTAGTTCACTTTGAATAGTCATTAATGATATTAATTTTTCAATTGATCAAAAAGATATAGGCAGGATTGATTTGCAGTCCTTTCATAGAAAATAAATAAGAGCATTTTTCTTTAAGTTTTTATTAAATGTTTATTTTAGCCCAAATGTTATCAGTCACATTTCTTTTCATTGAGGTGTGGTCCTTACGGCTCCTCTGTTAGTGTTTGGCAAAACTGAACACATTTTCTTTACTGCCGAACTTCCTTATTTTAATGTTCAGTATTAATGTAAATCACAGTAATCTTCCTTCCCCATATTTATTTCTTCAAGGAATCAGTTTCTTGCAGTATCTTGCATATTAATAGTCACAGAACATACTTTGTAAAATAACTCTTTACAGGTTTTAACCCATTCCAGGTATGTTTTAAGAATGAGTTATCAAGCATTTTAACCTGAATGCTTTTTGGAGCTACAGTGAAACTCTTGGTTTTTTTAGAAACTATCTTTTTCTTGTAAATAAGAGGAAGGGGTGATCCTGAGGATGAGAAGACCAAGTGTACCAACATATGGAAAAGATAAAAATGATCCTTTCTGGTTTTGTTATGTTACCTCAGTCTATCAGAGTCAAAAGGAAAAAAAAAAAGTCAGGCAGCTACATGACCACAAACTCTATATTTAACTGATAAGCTACTTTTTTCTTGGTGACTGATACTAGAATGTTTTGTTTTCCACTTAATAAGGAGACTTAATCCTTACGTGTTATATACTCTTACATGGCTGTAAGTACCTCTGTACTTAGAGTACAAATTATTATAGCTCTTGTAATTTGAGGACACTTCACAGAAGTGTTGGAGGCATATAGTCAACATGATTTGCATTGGGTGCAGGTATCTGTATTCATTTACTAGATTATGTTATGTAGTGGGGAAATGATTGAAACCATGGAAAGCTGGTACTCTTTAGCTTATTTGAATAGGTGAAATATACTAAATTCTTCCAGTATTAAATCGGTGCTTTATACTGTGTATCCATGTAAAGTTGGGAGTTTTAGTTCTGATTTTAAAGCAGTTTATAATCATTTTAATATAATGAGGTCATTGGTTTTATATGTAGCTTAACTACTTTTTTTTGGTCACTGTAGAAAATGATGAAAGATAATAATTTAGTGAGGCATCTGGATGCTTGTGAAACCATGGGAAATGCTACAGCTATTTGTTCAGATAAAACAGGAACATTGACAATGAACAGAATGACAGTTGTTCAAGCTTACATAAATGAAAAGCATTATAAAAAGATTCCTGAACCAGAAGCTATTCCACCAAATATTTTGTCCTACCTTGTAACAGGACTTTCTGTGAATTGTGCTTATACATCAAAAATATTGGTAAGCTTTCTTTAATAATATTTTATTAATTATTTTAATAATAAATTAATATAATTAATTTGTATATGAAAATTTATATATGAAAATTAATTTTTCAATTTGTGATGATTTGACTGTATGTAGCTTTTAAGCTCTATCATTACTATTTATAAATTGAAGAGGTGAATTGTGTTGTTTTTAAAAGGCATATATCCATATACTGTATTTAATTTTTCTTTTGATACAATTTGTGTTACTAGTAAGATCTGTTGATCAACATATACATTCTGTTTATTTGTATTTTTCTTCTCCTGTATTTTGAATTTCCTGCGTTTAGAAACTCTTGAGCCTAACAACCAGAATAAGTCCTTAATTTTAAATTTTTACTTTGCTCATTTTGTGAAAGACTAGTCTATCTTACTATAGAAAGTTAACTCAATTTACTAGAGAAGATTTTGAAACTAGATTTCAACTTAAAACAATATGTTTTACATATGCTTGCTATATGCTCTGTTTGGTTTCTCAGTAGATCCTACCTATAAGGTGATCCTTAAACCTTTTGGGACTAACTGAATAAAGTAATTCTAGACTTGTACTACCTTAGAATAAAATATTTTTAACTTTGCAAGTTTTAAAAGTCTTATTTATAACATAAAGCATGAAATTGTTTGGCTGATACGTGTTCTAGTGATTTGTGGGTGAAGACCATAAACAAAATTAGTATTTCGTGAATTGGATTATTGGACTGGAAAGTTATGAGATCTTGATTCTAGATCTAGCTTTGCCTTAGCTGAAAGTCTGAGCTTTACTTTCTTCAATTGTTTTTTTTTAACATCTCTGTTGGAGTATAATTGCTTTACAGTGGTGTGTTAGTTTCTTCTTTCTTCAATTGTTAAGTAAAGATGGTTACATCTGCCCTTAATACTGTTGTGATGATTACATAAGAAGGTATTTGTGAAGACACTATGAAGGAAATAAAGTTTTTATATATATTTAAGTCAACAGTGCTTCATTTTAATGCTTATACTTTTAAGCCATAAAAATCGGTAAAGTAGATTTAATTTTGAATTATTTAATGTAAACATTCAGTGAAAACAAGAGAAAAGGAAAGGAATTAAAATTTCTTAAGTCCCATATGTGTCAGGAACCAACTTTAAAAGTTACATTTCTTGTTTAATTCTTGGGTCATAAGAGCTCCTATTTTCCAGATGCTGAAGCCAAGGACCACAGCAGTTGGGTAATTTGCCAAAAGTTCACATAGCTAGTAACTTGCAGGGCTGAGATTGGAATCCATGTCATCTTTGCTCCAGAGCTTCTTTCTACCTTACTTTTTCTATGTCCCTCTTTGAAATGCTAAAACTAATAGAAGTTTTCTATATAATTTCTGTATAATTTTGTTTTAGAATGTCTCGTTCTGTTTTACATTATAAATTAAACTATCGTAGAGAAACAAGATGATACTAGCTTCTAAACCTTTTTTTCTTATAGCCACCAGAGAAAGAGGGTGGATTACCGCGTCATGTTGGTAATAAAACTGAATGTGCCTTGTTGGGACTTCTTTTGGATTTAAAACGGGATTATCAGGATGTTAGAAATGAAATACCAGAAGAAGCACT
This sequence comes from Stenella coeruleoalba, assembly GCF_951394435.1. Taxonomy (NCBI): domain Eukaryota; kingdom Metazoa; phylum Chordata; class Mammalia; order Artiodactyla; family Delphinidae; genus Stenella; species Stenella coeruleoalba. Next base: position 30,504,302 of record NC_137157.1, read on the forward strand.
GTACAAAGTCTACACCTTCAATTCTGTTAGAAAGTCCATGAGTACTGTCCTGAAAAATTCAGATGGAAGTTATCGAATATTCAGCAAGGGTGCATCTGAGATAATTCTGAAAAAGTAAGAGTAAAATGCTTAGATGAATAATTGCTAACTATAGTTGCTTTATGAAATATCTACTATGTTAATATTGTTGCTATTTTCTTTTTGTGAATATCAGGCATTTGCTAGGACCTTGGAGTTTTTTTAGTATATTTTAATGGTATTGCTCTTTTGCCCAGGGTATTCTGTCATTTTCATACTCCAGCTTCTTTTATTTCTTAGTATTTTGCTACAGGGAAAATAAGCCCATTACATTCAATCTGGTAGGTTTAATGAAGTGAACATTGATATTTGTTCTTAAACGTGTTGACTCCATTGTTATGTAGGATCATGAAAAATAAAAGCCTTCTGGGAAGAAAAACTGCAGTTTATGTCTTCAACACTGCATTGTAGATAGTGATGAATGAATTATATATTAGTTTTTAGAACAGCAAAGCATTAAAACTAGATCTTGAGAATCCTTTTATATCAGAGTGAGGTTTTATCATATTTATGCTGCTGCAGCGTCGTATTTAAATATCTGCTGTCATTTTGAGTGGTAATCTTTTCTTTTGTACTGTCCTTATACACACCAGTCGCCTCAATTTTGACATCACATGTTTATGTATAATTTCCCTAATGCTTATTTTTTATTACAGGTGTTGAAATTATTTTGATTTTTTTTTTTTAATTCCAGTAGAGAAGCAGAAATCTTTTTTTTTAATTAAGAGCATTTTTGGAAAATTAGAACTCACTTGAAATTGCAATATTTAAAATATTTCCAATTTTAATTAGCTTATATGTGGATTATAATCCAGTGTTATCTTAATGAACACTTGTCAGATCATAATCTAACAGATTTAAGAGAAAATACATGAAAATGCAGAATATGACAGATGTACACAAAGTTTTAAGACGAGAGGTCATACTATGAAGGGTGTAGCATTTAAGATAGGTTTCGGTATGAAGTAAGATCAAGTTGAAGGAAGCCACATTGGAGGGAAGGAAGTGGGAATATGCAGACCATATTGGGGGAATAGCTAATAGTCATACAGTGCAGCTGAGTGGTGATGGGCTTTTGTGGCACACAGGACATCTTTCTTCCCTTTACATATGCTTGGTTATCTGATTTCTGTGAAATGTTAGAAATCTTGCATCATGGCTTGCTGGGAAGCAGGTAGATGGTATGGGGGAGATTTTTCAATCAAAACCAAATCAGGCTTTGGCTCTTCTGCAACTAAGTAGTTTTGGGATGCTGGGAAGATTCTTCCTTTGGCTTCCATTTTCCTTCACTGAAAAAGAGGATGATGACCACCAATTCTAAGACACTGAGATAAAATAATGCCTGTAAAACATCCAACATGGAGTATATTAAGTATACAATAACACTTTCCACTCTTTTTGTTGTGGAGTCTCTTAAATGTTAGCCTGAGTAGTTAAAACAGTTAAGTAGGCCAGATAATGCAGCTGAAGAATTTTTTTCACCAGGTAGCAGAATGAGCATAGCTGTGGGACTGAGGATAATTCTTGCATCAGGGAATAAGGTGGGTTGGAGGGTTGGAGGGAAGGATGGACTGGAGACCAATATCATTTAAAAGCCTAGTACAGTAGCTCTGGCTTGAAGTAAGAGCCAGAAGAAGGCAGTAGAGTAGCAGGGGGAATAGAAAGGAGAGGAAACATTCGGAAGACTGGTCAGAGGACAAATACATAGGACTTAGGAGCTAATACTATATAGGTGATGAGGAGAGAGGAAGTATTCAGGTGAGAGTTTAAACTTAAACATTGAAATTATTGGGAGTAATGTTGATGTCTGTTCAATGGGCAGTGAGGAGACAGCCTTTAGTCTTGTATGCAGTAAATTTAAGGTACGGTACAACATCTGAGTAGACTGTCAGAGTGGAAAGCTTTGGAAAACGATCAAAACAGAAGATGGGAATTTGGGAATCACCTGCCTAGAAGCAGGAGGCAGTGGCATCACCAAGGGAGAGGAACATAAAGAGGCAATGTGAAAAAATAAACTTTAAATAGGGAAGTATACAGTGTAACTTTTATTTACTACACAGTTAAAGAGTGGTAGTTAGTTTCACTGAAACTAAAACTATTTTGGCTTTATCTCTCTAATTCTAATAGAGTGCTTATTTTAACAGTAAGTTATTTTTTTTCTTTCATGGTTAAAGCAATATAGGTGATGAAACAGCATCTCAGGTAAGGGTTGTTTGAACGTGGCTTTTTACTTTAAAAGAAGGAAGTATCTGGAAATTTTGTGTTAATTAATGTCTAATTCTGCACCAGAATGGACAGGCATATAGTTTATTCTTCTCTGCCACTAGGGTTTTTTGTGAAAATTTAGAAGCCCTGCATTTCCAAAAGAGAAGTGTCTAAAGTAACTTGAATGGAGAATGGTCAAGTGAGAACCATAAAAAGAGAACTGTATTTTGTAAAGGGGAGGGTGAAAAGTGAATATGATTTAAGTCTGTAAAAACACAACATATGTAATTCTCTGAATTCCAGATAATCAGATTCCATGATTCTAGCCCTTCCAGTTCACTTAAATGGCATTAACCATTATTTTTGTTAATTATTGATGTTTGGATTCAACGTTTCCTTATAGGTGTTTCAAAATCTTGAGTGCTAATGGTGAGGCAAAAGTATTCAGACCAAGGGACCGTGATGATATTGTAAAAACTGTGATTGAACCGATGGCATCAGAAGGCTTGAGAACCATATGTCTTGCATTCAGAGATTTCCCAGCAGGAGAACCAGAACCAGAATGGGATAATGAAAATGATATTGTCACCGGCCTTACATGCATTGCTGTTGTGGGGATTGAAGATCCTGTGAGACCTGAGGTGGTGAAACATTCTGTGTTCTGCATGTGCAGAAGGCACTAACTGTAACCAGTTTTCTAGTAAACTTCTTAGTGTTTGTGATTTTATTTCTCTCCTATGTGAATCCAAGATAAGTGAAATAATAGTGCTTGTGATGCATGTGCTACCTGTTTATGGTTTTTAATTAGATAACTTCTCTTTGGGATCCTGTATGTTTATAGCATAACCAGTGCCTTGAACTGGGTAGGTTTTTTCAATTGATATTTATATTAAATTACATAGTAAATGCCATTAAGTTATTTGTTTTCATGGTCTGTAGTCCAGCACTGTCCAATAGGGCTTTCTGCAACCATAGAATTGTTCCGTGTTGTTCCATATCATAGCTACTAGCCACATGTGACTACTGAGATTTTAAGGTGCAGCTAGTGCAACTGAAAAACTGAATTAAAAAATATTTTTTTTCAATTTATATTTAAACATCTTGCTACCATACTGGACAGTCTGCAGCTCTAGACTTTGCTTTTCTTCTTTAAATCTTTTTTTTTTTTTTTAAGTTTATTGAGCAACTGCTGTGTACCAGCAGCTATGCTAAGATACTGGAGACATAAAGATTTTTGAGATCTGGTTCCTGGCCTCAAAGAAGTCACTGTCCTGGGCAGGGATGGACAAACACATAATTATAACCAGGATGTTAGTACATAGTTAGATACATATGCAGAGCATGTTATATGAGCACAGAACATGAGCCCCCAACCTTCTAAAGTAATTATATCTTTTTATTGCATTCTTACTGTGTGCCACATATTATGCCAAGTGCTTTACATGTATTATTTCATTTAATAGTCACCTCTGAGTTATAAGTATTATTACTTATTTGAAAGTTGAAAAAAAATTGAGATGTATAGAGGTTAGCTCTAGACATTAGAGCTAGTGTGTTCAAACCCAGCTCTGTATAAAATACATGTGATTAAAAGACCACACTGTGTTATGTTAACCATGAGAGGGGTCAAGTAAGACTTCCTAGAGGTTAATTACCTGATTTGAGTCTCAAAGGTTGAAGAGGTATTGGCTAGACCAAGAGAGAGAGTGAGCGGTAAGCACCTTGCGAGCAAAGAAGCAACATGAATAAAAGCACAAAGGCAAAAATAGCTTTTGTTCAGTGGCTATCATCAACTAATTGATTCAACATCCAGTGTGTAGTGCCAGGCACTCTTCTAGGAACTGGAAATACTGCACTAAACAAAATAATTATGAAACTTATACTCTAGAGAGGTAACACAACAGATAAACATTTAAAGTGATAAGTACATAGGCAGTATGCCAAGTGAAGACACATCCTGTGAGGAATAAGACTTGGTCCCTGCCCTCATAGGCCTTATATTCTAATTGGCGTGGGGTAGCAGGGGAGCATCAGATATGACTATTACAAGTGTGATAAGGGCTATAAAGGATATGCACAGGGTGGTAAAATAAAGATAACAGAGACCACATTAAGGATCTCTGAAGATATAACATTTGAGTTGAGTTCTGATGGCTAAAAGTGAGCCAGCCATGTAAATAGCTGCAAGAACAGTATTCCAGAAAAATGGCACAAAAAATACAGGATCCTTGAGGTGAGAAAGTATTTAGATTTTCAGAGGTGGAAAGGAGGCCAGCGTGGCTGTAAGTTTGGACAAGAAGAAGCAGACGAGATTATCTTTGGCCTAACTAGGCAATAAGGGCTCTGAATTTTATTCTGAAATTCACTGGGAAGTCGTTGAAGAAATTCAGGCTGGGAAGTGACATGATTCATGTTGTTAAAATAGTATTTGGGGTACTATGTAAGAAATGAATTAAAAAGAGGAGTAGAAGCAGGGAACCCAATGAGATTATTGCAGTGATCCCAGGCAAGAGATGACCATGGCTTAGAACTACAATTGTGGCAGGGAAGATGGAAAGAAAGGTATGATTTTAAAGTAAATAGAGGTAGAACCAATAGGAATGAATATGTTGGGTTTGGATATACTCCTTTTAACATTGTTGCGATCTCTGAAACGTCCAATTATATGTCAAGCAGGCACTTGAACCTAGAAGCCTGAAAGTGAAGTAGGCTGGAGAATTCACATATGAAGCTAAAGGAGATCTCTTGAGGAAAGTGTGTAGCTAGAGCAGTAAGCATAGGACTGAGATATCTCTACAATTAGATCTTTTCTGGAGGAGTGGGGAATTAGTCTCCAACTTGCATAACTGAGTGGCTGGTAGATGGTATTACCAATGTAATAAGAGAGTCAGATGAAGCTGCCTATTTAGAGATCAAGTTTGGGATTCTGGAGTTTCAAATGCTTATGAAACGTCCAGGTGGATCATGTTTGCCAACCTTTGGTCAAAGGAAAACCATTCGAAGTTTTATACATTGATTTATGGCTTAAATCTTATCTAAATATAATACTAAATCAGGATGTTTTCAACTTTTGTCCTTTGGAAAATGTATTGCTCATTTTGTGTTCTTAGCACTGAGGTTGATGGACAGTTTTATCTTTTTTAAAACATGTAAGTGGCAATTAATTTCTTCAGTATCACAAAATGAGATGCGTGCTTTCATACTAAAATGAGACAATCTAATAGGACCCAAGTGGGTCTTCTGGATTGTACAGTTCTGATGTAGAGAATCTTGATTAATTAGATATCTAGAATAAATCCAGCTTTATTGTATATGCATAGATAGTTAAACAAGATGCTTGGCTTCTCTTCAGTTTATCTGTAAAAGTGGAGGTAGTTTGTAAATTTTAAGTGGAAGTATTTGGTGGTTAGTGGACTATTAATAAATTTAGTTTACTTTCTTAAATATTATTTGCCACATAGCTTTAACCAAGACCAGTTTCTGCCTCTTAGTCATTGTTTCCTATTCCAAATGATCTCAGGGTACCACCCAGTGAGTGCTAAGATGGACAAATCTGGGTTACTTTCTATCTCAAATGAGAAGTGAGAAATACATTTATACAGCAGACCAGCGTTTTCAAAATCAAATATTGATTTTTTTAAACAATAGAGGGATGTATAATATGAAAGCACAGTTCTGTCTAGGTAGGCCATGAAAGCTCCCAGAGATGTTACATTTACACGGTTTACAATAGAAGTCACAAACAGCGTGTAGGCCAAAGTTAGCCTTCAATCAAGTTATCTGTGGACTGTGTGTGTGTGTGTGTGTGTGTGTGTGTGTGTGTGTGTGTGTGTGTGTGTGTGTGTGTTTAAAACATCAGGTTTGAGAGAGTACACACAAATCTGGGTTTCTGCTTTCTCTTGAAATGATAGATTCTGTCAACATTTCCACTGTGATAAAAAAAAAACAGACTAGAGCTGAGTGCTCTTCTATTAGGATTGTCTTGGATTTGTCACTTTCAGTGTTTTTTCCTCATTTCTGTTACCTGCACGGCCCTGTATTTGCATTTGCGACCTCTGTTCTAGTAGGACCGACATGGATTTTCTGGTTAGAGAAGAACAGGAAAGGATTTTCTAGGCAAAGAGAATTACAGAAGCAGAGGCACAAAAATAATATATTGATTATTCGTCTATCAAGCTGTGTATAGAAGAAAAAAATTTTAGATAAATCTAGGAAACTACTCTTTTTTTTAAAATTCTTTTGTGAAACACAACCATGATACTTAAAACTTACAACAATAATTCCTAAATATTCATTATTTTTAAAATTTCCTAAATTGTGTCACAAATGTTTATTCAAATCGGGATCCAAAATCCACACATTAAATTTATTGCCATGACTCTCAAGTCTCTTTTAATCTAAAGGATCTATAGGTTTCCTCCCTTTTCCATTCTTGCAATTTCTCTGTCAAAGAACAAATTGTTTTTTTCTTTTAATTAGCAAGTAAACTATTGTTTCTTTGGAAATTATTTGTAGAAGGACATGTGTCCTGGAGAGTATTCTGCATTCTATAATAGATTTTGCCAATTGCATTCCTTCTATTTCCTGTGAACTGGTAGTTAGATCGAGAGTAGGGTTTCCAGATAAAATACAGGACACCCAATTAAATTTGCATTTCACCTAAACAATGAATTTTTTTTTAAGCGTAAGGGTGCTCAATAGTGCAATATTTGGTCATGTTGTATTTTTTTAATTGAAGTATAGTCAATTTACAATATTTTGTTAGTTTCAGGTGTACAACAAAGTGATTCAGTTATACATATATTTTTCTTTTTTTTATTCTTTTCCATTATAGGTTATTACAAGATACTGAATATAGTTCCCTGTGCTATATAATAAATCCTTGTTTTTTATCTACTAGGGAGCTATTCTGGAGCTCAAGTGTGACACTCTGTTATACTGAGAACTTTGTGGTTTATAGTGTAACAGTTGAGGAATCATATATTTTTGAGAAACTGTATTAAAAAAAGAACTGTATTGTCGGGTATATCAGATGTTTTAAAGGGGAAATGAACATAAACACAGGGATGCCAATTAAAAAAAGCTATTGCAGTAGCTCAGGCAACAAACATCGGAGACCAGGTACAGGGAAGGTTTGAGGTAGAATCGCAGGACTCACTGGCCCTTAAGGATGTATAGGGTAAGGAGATTGAAGATATCAGATAATCTTCAGGTTTCTCTTAGTTAGAAAACATCGTTTCCCTTTTAGACACCCAAATTCTGATGTCTACTTTTCTGATGGAGCTAGGAATCCAGCTCTCACAATGAGCTGGGGAAAATATGTAGGTCTGAAAGTTATTAGCATGTACCTAGTAGTTGGAGGTTCCAGAATAGGTAAGATAACCCTTAAAAGATCAAGAATGGGGAAAAGCAAGTGAGCCTCCCTTAACCCCAAAGAACACCAACATTTTACTCTGGTGTGGTCTGGGCAGTAAAACCAGAATGGTGGAAAGCCAACCAGGAAAGAATTGCCTAATGGTTGCTAGGGGGAAAAGGCACTTTAAAAAGCCTTTGGCAAATAAATAATGTAAGCAACTTAAGTCAGATGATAACTGAAAGTGAAGCCTGAACTAGGACTGTGGCAGTGGAAGGGGAAAGAAGAGATTTTTGGGACTACTTCAAGAAATAATATCTTGAGGTGTAATTAAAGTTGTCATTTGTGGGACTATAAGGCAATGTATATTTGTTCGGTGGGATTTTTCCCCACCCTGGAAATACTAATTTTCTTTCATCATGTGAATTTTTTTCCACATTAACCAGGTGCCAGATGCAATAAAGAAATGTCAGAGGGCTGGAATTACTGTGAGGATGGTCACTGGTGACAATATTAATACTGCTCGGGCTATTGCTACCAAATGTGGTATTTTACATCCTGGGGAAGATTTCCTATGCCTAGAAGGTAAAGATTTCAACAGAAGAATACGAAATGAAAAAGGAGAGGTAAGCGTTTTTTATTGTTTAAGTTGATATGTTTTTAGTATATTAGGAATTTCATTGGACAGATACATCTTGAATATGCACTACATGTTAGGCATCGCACCTGGATCAGTGCAGCCCTCACCCCACGAAGCAAAACAGTAGCATTTTAGGAAATAAAGGGGACAAGTGATAAAGAAATTTGTCCTAAAGGGAGTGAGCGCTTCATTTTTTCAGTCTGGGCCCAAGAAGTACAATATGTGTAAGCGAGTAATGGGAGATGAGTTTGGAAAAGTTGCTATGGAACATATTTTAGGGGACCCCAAACCCTGCACTACTTAACGCTGAGGAGTTTCCATTTTCATAGGCAGTGGGGAGATGGTTAGAATTTGAGCTTGTAATGATATATATAACAGCGGTTCTGCATTAGAGTGACTAGAGAGCTTTTTAAAATGCTGATTACTAGGCCCCACCTCAGAGTGTCTTATAAGATAGGCCTTGGGTCTCGCTCGGCAATTTCTGTTTCTAACAAGTTCTCAGGAGTTGCTGATGCCGCTGGTCTGTCCACCACACTTTAAGAACCACTGATACAAATGCTAGGTCGCTAACTTGGAATTAGAAAACTAGGCTTGGGCACGTTTTAACTTTGACAAAAATTTATAGATTGAGCAAGAGCGGATAGACAAGATTTGGCCAAAGCTCCGAGTGCTTGCAAGGTCATCTCCTACTGACAAACATACACTGGTTAAAGGTGAGTAGATTTTACAATTACTCCGCAATTTCTTAATAGAGAAATGCGTTCTGCTTCCTAAAATAGTAATAGATGCTGAATATTAGATTGAATTGTGGATATCATCTTCTCCAATAAAATCTAAATACATTTCCTTTCGATACCTTAGGTGGATTGTGTTTATCTTCAGTGATTAAAACAGGATATAACTCCTAATACAACAATTTCTGGAGTTGTTCCTTGCCCAACATCTCAGCAGTTTCCATTTCTCTGTGTTTAATTATTTATTTTTAACTTTTTCTTTCTTTTTTTTTTTTTTTTTTTTTTGCGGTACGCGGGCCTCTCGCTGTTGTGGCCTCTCCCGTTGCGGAGCACAGGCTCCGGACGCGCAGGCTCAGCGGCCATGGCTCACGGGCCCAGCCGCTCCGCGGCATGTGGGATCTTCCCGGACCAGGGCACGAACCCGTGTCGCCTGCATCGGCAGGCAGACTCTCAACCACTGCGCCACCAGGAAGCCCCTATTTTTAACTTAGAGTCTGTAAAACTGGCTAGCTAGCATATTCTGCAGAATCACTTTATTAATTAAACAGATTGTTTTTACAGCATAAATACTTACTTTTATTTCAGGTATAATTGACAGCACTGTCTCAGAACAACGCCAGGTTGTAGCTGTAACTGGTGATGGTACAAATGATGGCCCAGCATTAAAGAAAGCTGATGTTGGATTTGCGATGGTAGGAACTTAACATAATTCAAATATTCAGATGTAATTTACTGGCTGGGTTTTGTTTGTTTGTTACTAAATTAATGTTGATTTTAGACACTGTCCCTCAAGAGTAGCTTGAGGGATAATATGTAAGCCTAAATTGGTTTATAAGTCTAATTAGTTTATATAATACCTTTATTTGATGCTGGAATATGACGTGACTTCTTTTGAACAGTTATAATAATATCATACATTTACCTTGTACTCTGTAAAATATATAAATGTCTGTCATCTCATCTAAACCTTACAGCAGTCCTCTTAAATAGGAGACAGGCTTAGAACAGTTATATGTATTTAAATTAAGAATATGATTAAGAATCTTCCACTCAACTGAAAATGTCTTAAGAGTAACTTTTAATAGTAATCATTTCATGTATAATAGATGTAATCTTTTTTTTTGTAATCTTTTTTGATTGAAAAAAAAGATCTGTACCCCACCGAAGTTCTCAATTTATATTTGATTATTAAAAGTGCTAGGAAATTTTAGCATTTCATTATTATTTTCTTTATACTGTAGCCATAATACTGATGAAGTGTTTACTGTAAGATAGGTATCATAAAATACATATGCTACATAAATGTTTAATAATTGAAATTAGATTGTTATATCTTGGAATCCAGTCCTTCTAATTTTTCAGTGATGGAATGAATCTTTGTACTTTCAGTGCCATAGAAAATTTAAGTATTTTATTTAATTTGATTTATTTCATTTTTGGAAAATACAGGTTCATAATCACAATTCTCAAATCCAAAAATCTGAAAACTGACATTTTTTTTCCTAAATTTACAGCAGAATCATTTGGTTGCAAAAAATATTCTGAATGATATGAGGATGTTATTTGTCCCACTTAATATGAACATTCATAGTCATTGTAGAGATATTAATGTGTTTTTATGGGATGGTAACCCTATCTGGGAGAATTTGTGATAGAAGGTATGTGCCACATTATCTTTCTAAAGCATGAGAGACTTTGAATTCTCAAACACAGTGTGTCCCCAAGTGTTTCAGAAAGGAGAATATTTATGTGTACCAATGTTTATTTGCATAATTTGTCCCCCTGGTATTTTGCTGCTAAAATAGGGGTTTAGCAGAACCACCACCATGGTAGATGCCTTTTAACAGGAGTGAGGGAGATGGAAGAAGGAAGTGATATGGGTAAAGTACCCTCAACCAATAGCTGTGAACCCAAAGATTCCCACCCTGCCCTATCCCAAACTTATTATGGTAAGCAGTGCATTGGTGTGAACTTCTGAAGAGCTGGGAGAAGAAGCTGAAGGATAAGGAATATTTAAGGGCTTTTCCTTTGGCTGTAAGCAAAACAGGATCATTCATTTTAGAAACACGGGATCACTCATTGCTGCTCTTGAGCATTTGGCAGGATTCTTACTTCTACTTTCATCTGGACAGCTGACCAGGAAGGTATTTATATACAATGCATTTTAATATTAAAAAAACAAAAACTTTCTTCCTAAAACTTAGGTGTTTAAGGCAGATACTAAGGCCTTTAAATAAATGCAGGTAAATATAGTAATTCAAACAAAAACACAGTACAGCAGCTGCTCTGTTTGATTTTTAAGCCTTGAAAGTTTTAGGTGCATTTTACCACTTTTTTTTTTTTTAAAGGTAGCATGTCAAAAATAATCTAAATTTATTTTAAATGCACAGAGAAAAACTAAGTGCATAGTGGTTTGGACTTGAAAGCACTCTTGCTCAAGCTTGAATTTACTTTGTATATTTGTTCAGTTCTTCAATTTCATATTTTAAAACTGAAAGACGAAATTATTTGTCTTGGGCTTTTATTAGATACCCACAAGAAATTGCTTTTGTGTGTGTGTGTGTGTGATGAAGTGTCTCTTTTTTTTTAATTTATTATTTACTTTATTTTATTTATTTTTGTCTGTGTTGGGTCTTCGTTGCTGTGCACGGGTTTCTCTAGTTGCAGCGAGCGGGGAGTTACTCTTTGATGTGGTGCGCGTGCTTCTCACTGCGGTGGCTTCTCTTGTTGCGGAGCACGGCCTCTAGGCGCGTGGGCTTCAATAGTTGTGGCTCACAAGCTCAGTAGTGGCTCGCGGGCTCTAGAGCACAGGCTCAGTAGTTGTGGCGCACGGGCTTAGTTACTCTGCAGCATGTGGGATCGTCCCAGACCAGGGCTCGAACCCGTGTCCCCTGCATTGGCAGGCGGATTCTTAACCACTGCGCCACTAGAGAAGCCCGAGAAATTGCTATTGATTAGTTCTTTTTAAACCTGTCTCTTACTTTTCAGGCAGAAATAGCATTTTAAAACACTGTATTCTCTGTCTCTCTCTTTATATATATAGGTGTGTGTATGTATGTCTACACACATACACACTTACATTTAGTAAATTCAACATTAAGATAAAATGTACAATAAATTAAAGGGACTCTAATGTGAGTACATTGCAAAGAGGCCTGGCATTTTCCCCTGTTTAGCCACTCCTTTCAGAATTCCTTTAGATAGCAAGCTTCCATGCTGTGTTTAAAATATGATTACATTATTTTTTAAATTATATTGCATTATTCTTACCAAATTTAGTTAACCACACATGTACAGATATTCTGTCATCATAGACTGAATGCCATGATGTATTTCTGTAACCAAATATGCATCTGTGGTAGTAAAATCTTCGCTAAGGTTATTAAAATATCTTCATTTAATTTAAAGTGTTTTTAGACTTTGGGTTAATAATAATTTGTTTCTCCTTCAAACCTTAAGAAGCTGTTTTCAATATTCTGGTCCAGAAACATTACAGGTGAGTAGTTGCTGCCTCCTAAAGGTTCAGCACACAAGGAAGTAAATCATTGAAGCACAGTGGCAGCCAGTGAAGAACTAAACACTGCACAGGGAGTGCCTCAAGGAAGAAGTCCTTGACTCTGCCTGTAGAGACGGGGGAAAGTTTTCTGAAAGAGGTGCCATTTGAATGGAGAGAGGGAGAAAAGTACTGCTAAGAGACCCTCTGAGAATTACAAGTAGTTTAACTTCACTAGAAGAGGGTGTGGTGGTGGTGGGTACTGGAATGTGACGATCAGAAGGGCCTTGAATATGAAGGTGAGGAATTTGTTCTTGTATCTTGTAGATCAGCACTTCCCAAGCAGGCTTCTGATGCAGTAAAACAAATTTGGAGACTCACAATGCATGCTAGCATACAGCTCTAAGAAGCTTATAAAAAGCTGTTTCAATGTTTTTTGATGGGGAGTTGCCCAAACTTGTTTCACTATGAAACTAGTTTTTATTTGGACACAATTAACATCTTTTTAATTTATTTATTTATTTACTTTGTGGTACGCGGGCCTCTCACCGTTATGGCCTCTCCCGCCACGGAACACAGGTTCCGGGTGCGCAGGCCCGGCAGCCATGGCTCACGGGCCTAGACGCTCTGCGGCATGTGGGATCCTCCCGGACCGGGGCACGAACCCGTGTCCCCTGCATCGGCAGGCGAACATCTTAAAGTAGCTTTTTAAATTTTGAAAGATTTTGAACAAGGGAGTGTGAGATTTGCATTTGCAAAAGATGGAGGATGATTAGAGGCAAGGAAACCTGTTGGGTTTAGATGTATTAAATATGTTGCACATTAAAAAAATATACAGGGAATTCCCTGGTATTCCCTGGCGGTCCAGTGGTTAGGACTCCGCGCTTTCACTGCCGAGGGCTCGGGTTCAGTCCCTGGTCGGGGAACTAAGATGCCACAAGCGGCGGCGCAGTGCAGCCAGCAAAAGGAAAAAAAAAAAAAGTAAAGTATACAGATTAGGAGTTAGAGACTAAAATTTTAAATTAAGATTGCTCCTTCATGGAGTATTTTGAGAAAAGCTTGTTTTGGACTTTGTGTTTATCAAAACAATATTGCATAGCATTTAACAAGTCAAACAGTTCTACAAGACTTAATAACTGTGTCCCCTACCACATATCATTTCTTCCAGCTAGTTTTTGACTAAAGGAAACCAACTGTTTGTTTTCCTTAGTTGTTTGCCTCCATATATCGAAATGGCATGATTACAAGGGTTTTTTAATTTTTTTATATTTTTTAATTAATTTTTTTATTGGAGTATAGTTGCTTTACAATGTTGTGTTAGTTTCTGCTGTACAGCAAAGTGAATCAGTTATACATATACATATATCCACTCTTTTTTGGATTTCCTTCCCATTCAGGTCACCACAGAGCACTGAGTAGAGTTCCCTGTGCTATACAGTAGGTTCTCACTAGTTATCTATTTTATACATTGTATCAATAGTGTATATATGTCAATCCCCATCTCCCAATTCATAGTTTTTTAAATTTTTTTAATATAAAGCATTGTTAATGACTCTTCATTAAGGAAGATAAGGATTTAGCACTTTCACAGGCACACAGACACCTGTATGCATTCACACACACTACCCATCCTGTTATTCTTCCATCAGAGTTAGAGGTCAGTCAATATACCATCCTTATTGTGATTAGAAATGCTGTTCCAAGCTGAGCCATGTGGTCTGTTATAATTACTTTTACTTCCTTGCACAACTTTTTGTATTCCCTATACATTTTCTTTTTCAATTCACTTTTTAATCTTTAAATTATTTACGTATTTATTTTCTTAGTTTTTTATGTACTTAATACTAATTCATCACCAAATTCTCCTTTCATTATGTCAGAGACATCAGGCACTTTTACCAGTTTTGCCTTCTTAGAGATACCTCTCCCAGATCTTCTGACATGCTTCAATCTGGACTGTTTGCTAAGCCTGCTACACAGCTGTCTCTTCTTTCTCCATACCTAAGAATTTCCTTTTCCTCTCTCTTATGTTGGATTTGGAATTTACTGAATTTGATGTCAATGTCGTTTTTGGTTTACTCTCTCATGTAGTAAAGCCATCTCCTCCAGTAGATCCCTGAGAAAAAGGCTTCATGAGAGTTAAACTTTTTCATAACTTTTATGACTGAAATCTCTATTCTTTCCTCAAAGAATCCTCCTTGATACTTAGTCTGACTTGGTATAAAAATCTAGGTTGACAATAATTTTCACTCAGAATTTTGAATTTGTACCTCCATTGTTATTACATACCATTTTGAATTTTGAACCTCCTTCTCCCCCCGCCCCACACACACTTTTTGGAGGTATGTAAGTCTTTCCTTTGTTCTCAGTCCTCTGAAATGTGATGGTTTGTCTTAGGGCAACTTTTTACTATGAAAACTGATTTTCTTCAATTTTGTGACATTTTCTTATACTCATCTTATGTCTTCTCCAGTGTCTCTTCTTTGTGGAATAGTCCCCTCTGATTTTTGAACCTCTTGGACTTACCTTATTATCTTGTCTCTTTTTTCCTGTCTACCGTACCTTTGTCTTCTTGCAGTTGAGTATTTCCTCAACTTCTGTTGTTTTTTCATTTCTGTGATCATATATTTAATTTCCAAGAGTTGTTTTTGGATCTCTGAGTTCTTGTTCTTGTTTCATTGCTGACCTTTTGCCTAAGGATTTGATTTTTTTAATAAAAATCAGCTTTTATCTCTGTGTAGTGTTTGTGTCTCCATATGCCTTTTGGTTTAGTCTCTGTCTTTCAGGTTAGTGCTTTCTTCAGATGTCAAAGTGATTCTTGGTTGTCTCTGCATATTTTACCAGTAGAAAGCTGAAAAGCTGGAAAGTCTTAGGCCTCTAAGTGGGATTTATCAACCAGAAGCTTCCCAGTAAAGTGACCTGGCTTGGCCATTTCACTTCCTTAGGGTACCTTGAATTTTCAGTATTTTTAGGTCTCTTCTCCTATGATGATCAGATTTTCAGGCAAGAATTTTCAGATGTGCTGCCTAGAGGGCAATCCTGAATACTGGTATTCTGGGAAACAAGTAGAAAAAAGAAGGGTAGTGGTCTCTACATTCATTAAACAGAGTTACTCTTAACCCCTTTTTTTCAATATAGCACCTCCTGTACTCAGCAGCACTTGGTATCGTTCAGTCTAAACGTTCTCTGTTATACCCTCTCTAATAAATTAGCAGGCAGTCTTCTGCCAGGTTAGAGGGTGTCAAACTTCCTGGTTGCATGGATGTGGGAAGGGACTCTGAGGCTCTAGCTGCCTTTTCTTTTAATTTTGTTATTAAAATATAACACACGTACAGAAAAGTGTCTATGTCATAAGTAAACAGTGAATGGATTATCACAAGTAAACAGACCTGTTCTATGCAAGGCAAGAAATAGAATATGACCTATGCCCCCAGATGCCTCAACCACACTCCCTTCTAATTACTGCCGTCTCTCTCTGCAGAGGTAACCAGTATTCTGAAGATTCCTTTTGTCTGTTTTTGAACTTTGTACATAAGAATCATATATCATGTATTATTCTGAGTCCATCTTCCTTTATTCATCATTTTTCATGCGCGATTCATCTGTGTTACTGTACATAGCTGTAGTTCACTCGTTTTTATCAATCCACAACTTATTAATCCATCCCATTCCACTGTTGAGGGACATTGTTATTCTTAGTTTGGGCCCTCTAAGTACTGCTTCAGCGTCTTCGGTAGACTTTAAGAATCCTCCTGTTCTTATTCACGCCTTCACCCCTACCTCCAGTGCTGCCTGGTGCTGCCGAGTCCTGAGCCTCACATAGGAGAGTCCTGTAGTGCAGAAAGGCTGCTACTCTGCTCTCCTACTGTTGATTTAGGATTCAGCTTTCTGGGGTCTGCTGAGTTTCTTCCTACTTGGTTATCTGCTTTCCAGCCTCTTAAGATGTTTTTGCAATGTCTCTTTTCCCACTAACTTTGTGAGTTTTTATTTTTTAATTAAAAAAAAATATCTTTTAGTGTGACTTTTGGAAGGAACTTGGGTAGTGCCTGTGTCCATTCCTCTTTTTGGTTTTTTAAACTCAATTTGAACATTATTGTCAGTGCCTCGTTCATTATGTTCGATTTCTGCTGAGATAGAATGTCTTTCTGAGAGATAGTACAATATCTTAGACTAACTATATTACCCCCTTTTACGGTAAATTTAAGTCAGTAATTATTAAGTATAATGGTAAATTTTTGTTTATAAAATATATACTGTCCTTTCAAATATTTAAAGGTTATATTTTAAACATTCAGTCTAATTCACAGAAATTTTCTTTAATAGGGTATCGCTGGAACTGACGTAGCTAAAGAAGCATCTGATATTATTCTCACAGACGACAACTTTACAAGCATTGTTAAAGCAGTTATGTGGGGCCGAAATGTCTATGATAGCATCTCAAAATTCCTTCAGTTCCAGCTTACTGTTAATGTAGTAGCAGTGATTGTTGCTTTCACGGGCGCCTGTATTACTCAAGTAGGTTGACAATTTATCCATTAAAACTTGTTTATTTTAGAGCAAAGATATGCATAACCTGCCTTTTTAAAGTACTTAAATATTTAAATAAGTTGAAGCTTAGTACTTCAGGTTAATTAATATAAAAATGTTATCCTGTTCTGTTAAGTTTTTAAATAGAAACGGCTTCCTGAGAATTGCGGAGTCCTTGAATAGTTGTAAATGTCTATTAAGAAACCTGTCCTTTCTAGGATTCACCGCTTAAGGCTGTGCAGATGCTGTGGGTAAATCTCATAATGGATACTCTCGCTTCCCTGGCTCTGGCAACTGAACCCCCCACTGAGTCTCTCCTGCTTCGGAAACCTTATGGTAGAAATAAGCCTCTCATCTCACGCACAATGATGAAGAATATTTTGGGTCATGCATTCTATCAGCTTGTAGTAGTCTTTACACTCTTGTTTGCTGGTAAGAATTTAATGCCTGATAAAGTTTCAGTTGTTTCTGTTCCAAGCTAATATCCCAGATGGTTTTAATGTTACAAATTTTTCAAGAACAGAAGTTATTTTCTTTCTGACTCCCCATTTATCTTTAATTTCTTCTGTTGATCAGTGGATCCTTAGTACATTTTGAGAGGCAGTGTGATAGATTGGGGCAGTAGGGGGAGTAAAAAGAGTCCTAATTTCTTGTCCTTGGCTTTACCACTAACTTAGATATGTGATCCTGAACATGTCACCATAGTTTTGGGGGCTTCCGTTTCCCCCTGTATAAAATAAAAGAGGGTTGTACTATAGAATCCCAGGTCCCTTCCAGCTCTTTCTGTGCTGCCGTTTGTGAGAGCCAAGAAAGGTCTGACTAGGTTTTATTGCATACTTCCTTGAAATGTTAAATTATTTTGTATGATAATTACAAAATGGTAATTTCTCATTCTTTCAGGAGAAAAGTTTTTCGATATTGATAGTGGAAGAAATGCTCCTTTGCATGCTCCTCCATCGGAACATTATACTATTGTTTTTAATACCTTTGTACTGATGCAACTTTTCAACGAAATAAATGCTCGGAAAATTCATGGTGAAAGAAATGTGTTTGAAGGAATCTTTAATAATGCCATCTTCTGCACAATTGTTTTAGGCACATTTGTGGTACAGGTGGGTAATTGTAAACGATAGTTTCAAATATGATTATTATGTGGAGATCTTAGGTGAACAGGTGGCTTGTTCCAGAAATTACTTGACTGCAATGTGTGGGCCTTCTGTGTATTGCCTTGATGACATCAAAAGAACTCGAGTGAAAATTTGCCCCATCCTGAAATTCTGCATGTGAATGAGTACATTAAACTAATACTACTTTAATTGCACTACTGGTTCTGTGGCTGTGATACTTCACACTCACTGTGATTCTGATTATTCTACATTGTTATTATGAAAACTGTTGTAATTTTTATATTATTCAAGGCCAGTCTTATAGTCAACCACTTTTTAGTCCAGCTAGAGTGATCCCTTAATTGCTTCTAGCAACTAATAGTAGTTGTATTTGTACAGTTGAGTTCATTATTAAAAAATAAAAGGTTTTGAGATGCATATTTTAAAATCCATGTGATTCTGAATGGTCTCATCCAGACTTGGTATGTGCCAGTTTTCCATTTTGTAATATTGTCAAAACAAGGTAGAAGAGGAGTGGGAGAATGGGTGTGAGAAGTGGGGTTGAGATGAAATAGAAAGGACCGAATTTTCCCATTTTTATAAAGGTCATTCTAAGGACAAAACTAAGCATCACTTTACATATGGCAAATTTTACATAATTATATACTGTACCTATGTTTTTATGTCATCTTGGATTCTATGGTACTCCTCTGTGTAAATGGTTGTTAATAGCAGAATCTGGAATCAAAGCAGGTAAGTGAACGGTGCTTGATCACACCAGGAGGTCAGTAAACACAGTAAGATTTAAACTTAAAAGGTGAGCTTTTAAGGATGATGCTAGTTTCAAAATGAAGATCTAAGAATTTTGAAGTTTATTCAGTCTCTACCTTGTGTACTGTGGATACCAAAACCAAAACCCTAGACTTAATTATTTCTGTGCAGACTGTTTCTGTTTTAGCTTTCAGCTTCTATAAACTTTAGGGGAAGTGTTGCTTACTTGTTGTGTAGTTTCTGGAAGTATTTTATAAAAAATTCATTGTTCATGACACGCTAAAATTTTAGTTTTTACTTACTATTAAAGTTAGGTTTATTTTATCTGTTTTTAATATATGGGGATTGCAAAAATGTAACTGCCTGTCTGTCTATCAAGCAAGTCTGATAAAACTTAGTTCCTCGCATAGGTTGATATACCCAAAACAGTTGATGTAGGGTATCATTCTTCAATGCCTTCGTGCTACTCAAAGTGTGGTCTCTGGACCAGCTACTGGTCTGTTCATTACAAGTCCACAATGAGATAAGGAGCATGGGCCAGAGTATAAGTCAACAACTTCACTAAATAAATTTATTCTTGATTATTCCTCTAGATAATAATTGTGCAGTTTGGTGGAAAACCTTTCAGTTGTTCAGAACTTTCAATAGAACAGTGGCTATGGTCAATATTCCTAGGAATGGGAACGTTACTCTGGGGCCAGGTAAAAAAATCTCATCATTTTTTGTTCAAACCTACAGTGATTTTTAAAAAAAAATTTCTGGTGTGTATATTCTTTAATCAGTTCTATAACTTGATTCTAAGTAGTTTTCATTCTGTTTTTTAGAACAAGTTTTACAACTAAGTTGATGCATTTATAACTGGTTAGAATGCTAATATCTGTATCTTTTGCTCTATGACCTACTTTTGCATTTTCAGATTTAATACTTTAATAAAAATATTATATACTTTAGATTTTTTATCATTTTGTTATGTAATTTAATAAAAATGTAGCATTGGAAAAATCTTGAGTTTCAGTTGATGTGAAGAATGTTTCAATAAAAATACTGGTGTCTGGAAAAATAGGCCACAAAATGACATTTTAGATTATTTGGATCAAATGGCTTCAACAGTGTATGTATAAAATACAATGCCTGAAAAATTAGATATCCTTAATCTTCACTATGGATAGCTGACTTGCAGATATATGTCATTATTTTTTTTAAGATAAGTGGTAACGGTGTGTGTGCTGTTCATTTTAAATCCATTACCATCACTATAAAACTGATAGAAAATCTGTACCAACATTTTCATAAATGAAAACCAGCCTATGTTATGGTGTGTAACTGGTGTGAGCTAATTTACTGTCATTTTGCAAGTCAGTCAGACTGAATATTCAGATTGTACTTAACCTTAACTCAGTCTTTATGTGCCTTTTATCTCACCTTTTTCTTAATTGTGTTTCTAGGTTCTGAGCTTTCTCTTCTTACTCATTATAAAGCCTCTTTCATTGAGATCTTCTTTTAAGCAGAATCTGTACTGGGCCCACAGTTTTTTTATTATTATTATTACCATTCTAGTTACTTCATAATGTTCCCTCACAGGCAAAACCGAACCCTACAACCTCCCCCCAAATCTGCAAATTTCAGGAAGAGGAAATTCAGTACAGTGTACACGCCTAACAGGCGTCAGTTACTGTCCTTGGTTGACGTCGTCTGTTGATTTTAAGTGTGCGATGGTAGAAAGCACTGATTTTGTTGGTCAGGAAAGCTAGGGTCTTAGTCACTCCATGAACAAGTCACTTCCAGTGTCTCTGAACCTGTTTCATCTCTAAAATGAGTTGGTTGGACTAGAAGTTCTCTGAGCAGTTCTGATTCTGACTGCATGCCTGTTTCTCCCAGCTTCCTTAAGGAATGGCTGTGAACACCTATAAGTTAATACATATTGGTATTTTGGTATTTTTTATTGTCTTCTCGGGCATCTGTTCTTGTTTCGTGTCATTCTCAATCAGTATTAATCCAATTTTAAATAGTTGTACTTTATGAAAATAAATACATTCAATAAACAAAAGCTATTTTCAGCTCAGCCTTGAAGATTTTCTGAATTTTGGTATGTTTTTTCTCATTGAATTCTTAAAGCACTAATGAAATGTAAACTTCTTTTGCCTCATATAAGATCACCTATTTTCATTTTTTTTGAAATAAATATCATTAATGTGAGTTTAAGGAAATATGTATATATCAAAGCATGGTTGTATAATTTACTGTCTTGAATGTCCTAAATAAAATATGAAAATGTAATCAGGTTATTTCCATTCAGGAAAACTTTTTAGCCTTCAAACTTAAATCTTTTGTGTAGCTAAGAGAAGGATATTTTTTGTTCTGAGAAAGAAAGCCTCTGATGGACAGGATCTCATTGCTTCATTGGTAAAGATAGTTGGCTATCCTTGTAACTTTCCATACCTTTTTTGTATTAAAGTTGATCGGTTTAATTGTAGTTTGATATGATTTGTTTCTGAGTTCTTTCCCCTGTGTTGTAGCTTATTTCAACAATTCCAACTAGCCGTTTAAAATTCCTAAAAGAAGCTGGTCATGGAACACAAAAGGAAGAAATACCTGAGGAGGAGTTAGCAGAGGACGTGGAAGAGATTGATCACGCTGAGCGGGAGTTACGGCGTGGCCAGATCTTGTGGTTTAGAGGTCTGAACAGAATCCAAACGCAGGTATGGGTCTGGTGGAGAGGTAGGAGAGACGATGGGAACGGGACCCCAGGGCTTTCGGGCCTGGGGAGGAGGTTTGAATGTGCTCCTTTGCTTCCTTTCCAGCCTCCCCAACCCACAAAACTTATTCTTTTGAAAAATAGTACTGGTGCCTGGAATGGGTGAAAGTTTTAACTGACCATGAAAGAATGTGTCTATATGCCCCAAGCTCCTTTTTTCCTAGCTTTTTTCCCCCCACTTCATCTCCAAATGCTACTCTTGCCTATTTATCTGCTCTGTAAAAAGTGCCTTTTTCTTTACTTTTTATATGTTGATAGATGGAATGGTCCTTTCTCTTGTTCTCTCTCTCTCTTGCTGAGCAAGCTGTCACAATCTCTGATTCCTTGCAGATGGATGTAGTGAATGCTTTCCAGAGTGGAAGTTCCATTCAGGGGGCTCTAAGGCGGCAACCCTCCATCGCCAGCCAGCATCATGATGTAACAAATATTTCTACCCCTACACATGTAGTGTTTTCCTCTTCTACTGCTTCTACTACTGTGGGGTGTGAGTGTGTGTTCCTAAGTGCATGAAATTAACATTTCCTATTTCACACACCTAACGTTTCTCATTTTCTCCTTAATGTTTAAATTCATTGTTCAGGCTTTTCATAAAGCTTTCTTTTCGTAAAGTGGATTGAGACCTCAAAGTGTTGTCGTTGTGATTGTTTTATTTCTTAGAGGGTTAGATAACAGGTGGAACAATTGCAACCAAAGATCAGACATGAAATCTGTGAGCTTGTCTCTATGCTAACTCTGATAGTTAATATGGGGAATAAAATTGTAGCTTAGAATTTGTGAAACGACTATAAATTTTTGAGTATATGCCTTTCAACATGTTCCATACTGCATGATTCCCAAAAGCATGTGATTTGAAACTGATCTAACAGAACCAAGAAATTGCATTCTTAAAGCTAAAAATGGACTTAAGCATTCTGACTTGTATCTTTTTCAGTTTGTAAAGTAAGTTAGTACCCTGAAGAAAAGTTCTGAGCATATAGCCAGGTGTTTGCCTTCTTAGCTTGGACTTTGTGGCCTTGCTGTGAATTTTTAATTTATTTTGTTTTGTTTTGTTTTGAGAGTGCATCCCTGTATAAGCTTCAGAGTTCTTTGGTATGTATGTGGGTTTTTTCATTTATATAATCAATTTAATTTAGAATTGCTTCCTAGATAAGAAAATGTTCTATTAAGTTTTCCAAAGAAGTAGGGAAAGTGCATTTCTTTTCATTTTTTTTCAGTTTTGTTTTTTTTTTAAGTTTACTCATTTCTCACACCACTGGCCACCTCCCACCTCTTACAGCAACCAATTTGTTTTTTGTATCTATGAGCTTGGTTTGGGTTTCACTTTTTTTTAGATTCCACATATAAGAGAGATCATACGGTATTTGTCTTTCTCTGACTTATTTCACTCAGGATAATAATGCCTTCAGGGTTCATCTGTGTTTTCACAAATATCAAAATTTCCTTTTTTATGGTTAAATAATGTTCCTCTGTGTGTGTTTGTGTGTGTGTGTGTGTATACCATATGTATCCATTCATCAGTGGACACTTAGGTTGTTTCTGTTTCATTCTATCAGATGTGAGGTAATACCTCATTGTGGGTTTTGATTTGTATTTCCCTGATGATTAGTGATATTGAGCATCTTCTCATATACCTATTGGCCATTTGTAGATAGTTTTTAGAAAAATGTCTGTTTGGATCTTTTGACCGTATTTTAATTGGATTGTTTGGTTTTCTTGCTATCGAGTTGTATAGGTTTTTTGTATATTTTGGATATTGGCCCTATATCAGATATATGATTTGCTAATATTTTCTCCCATTCTGTAGGTTGCCTTTTCATTTTGTTCATAGTTTTCTCTAATGTGTAGAAGCTTTTTAGTTTGATGTAATCTCACTTGTTTAATTTTGCTTTTCTTGCTTTTGGTGTCAGATTCAAAAAATCATCATCCTATGTCAAGGAGCTTACTTACCATCTATGTTTTTTTTCTAGGAGTTTTATGGTTTCAGGTCTAAGTTAAAGTCTTTATAATCAATTCTGAGTTCATTTTTGTGTGGTGTGAGATAATAGTGGTACGGTTTCATTCTTTTGCACGTGGCTGTCCAATTTTCCTAACACCACCTATTGAAGAGACTGTCTTTCCCCATTGTATATTCTTGACTCCTTTATTGTCAATTAATTGACCATATGTGCATGAGTTTATTTCTAAGGTCTCTGTTCTGTTCCGTTGATCTATATGTCCATTTTTATGCAAACTCATACCAGTACCATACAGTTTTAATTACTATATCTTTGTAATATAGTTGAAATCAGGGAGCCTCCAGCTTTGCTCCTGTTTCTCAAGATTGCCTTGACTATTTGGGTCTTTTGTGGTTCCATACAAATTTTAGGATTGTTTGTTCTATTTCTGTGAAAAATGCCATTGGAATTTTGATAGGGATTTCATTGAATCTGTGTTGCTTTGGGTAATGTGGGCATTTTAACAATATGAATTCTTCTAATCTGTGAACATGGAGTATCTTTTCATTTATTTGTGTCATCTTTAGTTTCTTTCATTAATGTCTTGTAGTTTTCGATATACAGGTCTTTCACCTCCTTGGTTAAATTTATTCTTAGATATTTTATTATTTTTTTGATACAGTTGTAAATGAGATTGTTTTCTTTTTTTTAAAATTTATTTATTTTTGGCTGCACTGGGTCTTCGTTGCTGCGCATGGGCTTTTCTCTAGTTGCAGTGAGCG
Organism: Stenella coeruleoalba; assembly: GCF_951394435.1. NCBI lineage: Eukaryota > Metazoa > Chordata > Mammalia > Artiodactyla > Delphinidae > Stenella > Stenella coeruleoalba. The sequence continues at coordinate 30,528,680 of NC_137157.1, forward strand.
GAGGCTACTTTTCCTTGCGGTGCACTGGCTTCTCATTGCGGTGGCTTCTCGTTGCGGAGCTTGACCTCTAGGCGTGCGGGCTTCAGTTGTTGTGGCACGTGGGCTCAGTAGTTGTGGCTCGTGGGCTCTAGAGCGCATGCTCAGTAGTTGTGGCACACGGGCTTCGTTGTTCCTCAGCATGTGGGATCTTCCCTGCCCAGGGCTTGAACCTGTGTCCCCTGCACTGGCAGGCGGATTCTTAACCACTGTGCCACCAGGGAAGTCTGGGATCGTTTTCTTAATTTCCCTTTCAAATAGGTTATTAGTGTAAAGAAATATAACAGATTTTTGCATATTGATTTTGTATCTTGCAACTTTACTGAATTCGTTTATTAGTTCTGACAGTTTTTTGATGGAGTGTTTAGGGTTTTCTATATATAATATCTGCAGACAGTGACAGGTTTATGTCTTCCTTTCCAATTTGGATGCCTTTTGTTTCTTTTTCTTGCCTAATTGCTCTAGTTAAGACTTCCAGTACTATGTTGAGTAAAAGTGACAAGAGTGAACATCCTTGTCTTGTTCCTGACCTTAGAGGAAAAGCTTTCAGCTTTTTGCTGTTAAGTATGATGTTAGCTCTGGGTTTGTCCCTTCATTATGTTGAGGTATGTTCCCTCTGTACCTGTTTTGTTAAGAGCTTTTATCATAAATGGATGTTGAATTTTATCAAGTGCTTTTCTGCATCTGTTGAAAGATGATCATGTGATTTATACTGATTAATTATTATAAGTCATAATTTTCATTAATTGACTAGAATGACAGATTTTCTTTCAGGTTTTTAGTAAATGACTTTTAGTAAAAGGTTTTTAGTAAACTCTCCAGAAGTCTTATAACCTATATCGTTCTTACTCTGAATTAGTGTCTTGAGTACATGGTGGATTCTTAGTATATTAGAGGCATTAAAGATACAAACCCACCCATTCCTCATGCCTACCCTTGAAGTCAGCTAAGATACCTGATTTGGCCAGAAACCTATCTTTTCCATTTGGTCTTTAGCCAATTAAGGATTAGAGGAACCTTGGGAAGCTGGGGAGAGGATGAATTGAGGGGAGAAAACAATGCTGTTTACGCAGAGCCTATCTGTTCACTCTTTGCTTAAGTAATTTTCATTTGTTATTTTTGACAGTGTTGCAAAACAGGCAGAACAGGAACTATCCCCATTTTATAGGTGTGAAAACTGACTTGGAGTTTAAATGACTTGTCCATGGCTAATAAGCAGAGCCAACATGATGTAGAGCAAAGAGCAGACAAGTGCTGTAAAGACAAACTGACCCTGTAACATTTAGACAGGATGTTAAATTTACATACGTGGACAGATAGGAATCTTCCTTTTAGAAATTACTGTGGTACTACCTACCTGAATGAAATGGTGTATGCAAATTGCCTGGCCTTACTCCTGGGATGGCTGATGTCAGTTGCATGCCTCCCTCCTATGGATTTCACATTATTCCTGGCTTTCGAGGACATATTACCACTCATCCCTTCATCTCCTACTATTAGTGTTCATTTAGCTGTATTTCATAAACAGTGGAAGGCCTACTATATGCCAAGGCTGCTAGAACCTCCAGATCTTGTCATCTAGTAAGGGAAGTAAACAAGGAGTTGGGGATTTCTACATGGTGATGAAACAGAGAATATTATAACAGGGTCCTTAACCCACCCTGAGAAGTCAGGAAAAATTACCGAAAGGAAATGATTCCCAAGCTGACCTGACAGAATTTGTCGACTGGGGAAAGCAGACCTCAACTGACGTAGTTTGATACTAAAGGAGTAATGGAAAGTAAGGAGTTGATGGGGCTAGAATGGAAAGTAAACATCTGTTTATATCCCACAAGAAGGAGCCAAACTGAGACTTAATCCCTCCCCTCAAAACTTTAAATTTGAAAAATTTCAAACTGACAGACAAGTTGAAAGATTAATATATGAATAATCTTCACCTGGATTTACCACTTCCTAATATTTTATGATGTCTACTTTATCTATATAATATTAATATATACTTTTTTTGAGCCATTTGAAAGTAAGTAGCAGATATCATAAATGCCAGATATCTCTAAATACTTCAGTATGTGCTCTCCTATATAATCATACTGTATAATCACATCCAAGAAATCTGTCTTTGATACCATTTTATCTAATATACAGTCCATATTCAGATTTCTCCAGTTGCCCGCAAAATGTCCTTTATAGCTTTTTTGATCCAGGATCGAAGGAAAGACATTCAATAACATGTGTTTATGACTCTTCAGTTTCCTTTAACCTGGATCCATTTTCTCTACCTTTAATTTTGGTAACATTGACTTTTTTAAAAAATCTAGGCAAATTGTCTTATAAAGTGTCCTGCATTCTGGATTTGGTTGTTTCCTCTTGATTAGCTTTATGTTAAACTTTTTTTGACAAGTTTATCTCCTAGGTGGTATATATTCTGTTTATTTTTACTTCAGAAAATTTTAAGTAATTGACTTCTTTCTCTTGGAGTGGTATCACATGACCTTAGGTGTATCATATTTGTTGTATTTCTCTGTATAATTGTATTCCAGGCTTTATATTAAATATCAAATCAAGCACAAACTCTGAAGACATAGCCACCCACACCTGCTTCAGGTGATGTGCTCTGTGCTCTTTTCTGATGCACAACTATATATGAAACCTGTGAGTTGCTGGGCACATGTAGTGAGGGTAATGGTGTTAATACATTTAATGAAAGGTTAAATTCCTCACTGGTTTCCTGCCCTAATATAGAATAATCTTAGAAATATCTGTGTTTGTCAGACTTCTTTGACTCTTTTTTTTTTTTACCTTTTTTTTTTTTACTGAAGTATAGTTAATTTACAATGTTGTGTTAACTTCAAGTGTACAGCAAAGTGATTCAGTTATACATATATGTATTCTTTTTCAGATTCTTTTCCATTATAGGTTAGTATAAGATATTGAATAGGGTTCCCTGTGGTATACAGTAGGTCCTCATGGTTTTCTGTTTTATATATAGCTGTGTGTATATGTTAATCCCAAACTCCTAATTTGTCCCTCCCCCTCCCCCACTATCCTCAAAGACTCATCTGGAGTCTTTACTGTGCTAAATGAAGAAATTATAATCCATTTCAACTTTGTCATATACTAGGCTTGTAACATCTCTGGAGAGGGCATCTTTTTTTCCTCACTTATTAGTCAGATCTTCTAAAAATCTGAAGAGGAAACTTTCTATACTTTTTCATTATAAAGTGTATCCTTCTAATATCAGTCTTCACGGTTAGTAAATTCTTTTGCTAGATCAATAGTTACGCCTTCCTGGAAAGGAGAAATTGAGAGAAAATTTGGACTTCCAGATAAATGATTGGCAAACCATAGCCTATGGGCCATATCTGGCCTGTTGCCTGTTTTTAATTGGAACATAGCCATGCTCATTCATTTAATTACTGTCTGGTAGTTTTACACTACAAAGGCAGAGTTGAGTAGCTGCATCAGGGACCGTATGGCTCACTAAACCTAAAATACTTGCTATTTGGCCCTTTACAGAAAATGTTTTCCAACCCCATTCCAGGTAATTAACATTATATATTACACAGGTGAGTCTCACTTTGAGAAAATTTGATATGCAAGTACACAGCTTTGAAAAGCAACCTCGAATATTATTCCCTGTTGCACAGTGTCTTTTACTTTACCATTGAAATTCTTTATGGTGCACATAATAAAGGTAGTGATGAATACAAATTTCAGAAATGGGCAGTCTGTTGTAGAAGGTAAGATATATCAGCTACTGATTAAGTAGCCTCATAGTTTAAAGCCATCTCCTTACATACAGTGTTTTGGGCAGTAATATTTTCTACTATCAAAAGTTAGGATTATATTTAAGAAAATGGGTGGTTTAGCAGGGTACATGATCTTAATTTGATTTGTTACTTAAAGTTTAATGTAACGCTTACATATTCAGTTTCCTAAAATTACTTTATGATCATAATAATCATTTCAATTTTTTGTTTGCCATATGTGCCTCATTCATGCCTCTGATTTTTTTCCTCAATAATTTACTGTTTAAAAAATTTTCTTGACATAGGGATTGTTGAATTTTTCTTAATTCTTATAATTTTAGGAGCTATAGTTTCGTGCATAGTAGGTCTTAATAGCTATTAAAAGAATTGAGTTAAAGGACTAGGTAAACAATAAGGGTTGGATTGTCAAAGATGGGTAATCATTTTCTGCTTAAACTGATTTCTTTGTGGTATTAAAATAGTTTTCTGTCTACCTACAGTATAATGCACACAGTTGGCACTTTTTAATTACTCAGAATTACTACAGTACTGTGAGAATTTTACCTATGGAAGGTAACAGATGAGGGCAAGTATAAACTAGGTCAGTGTCACGCCTTAGATCGAGAGTGCTTTCTTATTTATGAGTAGAAAGTAAAGCAAATCTGGCTCCGTGGCCCCTAGTTAATCTAGATGTTATTGTGTGTGCCTAATGTGAGAACTGTCTATTGAAAATTGTATTGCTTTGCAGCATTTCTAAGCTGTCCTTGTAATGTGCTGACCTAAATCTTAGGAAGTATCTTATTCTACTGAAGTTCCTTATAAAGCTGATGTCCATATGTTCTCTTCTTTTATTGACTTGAAAGAACCTGGAGTTGGGAGTACAGAAAGCTTGGTTCTAAGACATTCTGGCACTAATTTGTAGTGACCCAGTAAGGCAGCCACCTGTCCTTAGTTGCTCAGTTTCATTATTTGTAAAGTGGTTGAAATAAACTATCTCGAATATCCTTTCAAGCTTCGATGTTCTAGGGTAACTTAATACATTTTGTTAGATAGGAAAAAAAATCTTAGCAAAATTGGAAAGCTTTGGTAAAAAGGGATCTAATTTCACCTGCCACAGGTGTGAGTGTAATTGTTTATACAAATATACTCACTGCACTCACCTGCTTATAACTCTTTACACTGCCCCTCCCAGAGCTTTGCCGACTTCCAAATCTCTAACTTAAACCCATACCTTTCTTCTGAGCTCTGGATATTTTCACTTGGATGTTCTGCAGCTCCCCAAATTTAACATGTTTCAAAAATTGATTTTTATTTTCCCCTTGATTCTTCACTACTCCCTTCTACCCAGACTGGTCAAAACAAAACATCTCAACTGCTTCTCTAGCTCCATTAGCAATACCAGCAACCAAGTCAAATAAGCAACAACTTGAGAGTCATCTTGAGCAGCTCTCATCACTAACCAGACTTGCTGGCTGGTCCTCCAGTTTGTATTCTCTGTGCCTACTGGCCACTGACAGCAGTGAACATAGGAGTGCAGGAATCACTCCAAGATCTTGATTTCAATTCCTTTGGATAAATTCTTAGAAGTGGGGATCTGGAATAGTCAGACTCATACAAGCAGAGTAGAATGGTGGTTACCAGGGGCTAGAGGGAGGGGGAATTGGGAGATGTTGGTCAAAGGGTACAACATTTCAGTTATACAAGATGAATAAGTTCTGGAGATCTAATGTATAGCATGGTGACTACAGGTAACAATACTATACTGTATTGTATACTTGAAATTTGCTAGGAGGGTACAATCCCAAGTGTTCTCGACACACACAAATGATAACTGTGTGAGGTAGTGGATATGTTAATTAACTTGATTGTAATGATTATTTCATAGTGTAGATGTATATCAAATAGTCTTGTATGCCTTAAATATATACAGTAAAAAGTAGGCATAAACTGCTACATTTTCAAAAAAATAAATTCAAATATCCCTGTGAAGAAATTAATTTTTTCAATGCCATTGTCTTATGAGGTGAATTTAGTGACTTATAAGATGACTTTAGTGATCTTTTTTTTGGAATATCAGTATCAGTTACTTCTGTTAACTATGAGTAAATGATGTCTTCATTGCTAAACAGGATTCATTAGAAAGCAAAGGCAAACACTATTTGAATTGATGTATACTAGATGCTCAGCTATTTGGATTTTGTCTTTTTTTTTAAAAAAAACTATTTACAACACTGGGTTAATGAGACCTAACGTCAGTATGTGCAGGAATGTATTTGAGTCAATTATTTGTTAACCTCTCTTCATCCATACAGCAGACTTCTGAGAAGGAAGGTGAATTGTTGAGCTATATGTTTAAGGGTGAAAACGCTAGAAGACTTTGTGTCTTCTCCTGGGGAAATTTTTCACAGAAGGATCCCAGAGGGCTTTTTGTTTTGTTTTAAATCTGTTCTTTCCAATGAAGTTTAGTATGTAAATTTATTTGTTTTATTATTATAGAGAAAAATACTAACACTTGACTGACAAATGGCATATACTCAAATATTTATAGCTGTTTAATGGCATTTTATAGATATTTATTTGGGTTTTGTCTTTTTATTTTTTAATTAAGGGCATAGTGGGGTAGATGTGAGTTCATTGTGACATTCGGCTTATATTTGCTTGGCTTTTTCATAGTCGGTGACACCCTAATTCCTAGCATGATTAATAGTAACCCTCTGTGCTTGACTTTGTTTAACTTATTTGAATTGTTTTCAAAAATTATAATTTTTTTCATTTAAAAAATTAGCTAAAGCTGTGTATGGTTAATTTTATGTTTGTTTTGTTTGATTTTGTTTTTTTAGGGAAAAAAATCCTATAAAATGGCTATTAAATTCTTAGCCAGTGACAATGAGATTTTCTTAGTATTACTTTGAATTCTACACCTCTTAATTCTTAGACTATGTGGTTTTGTTGGTCTGTAGTGTCCTACTAAAATATTCATTTTTTTTTACAGTGTATTGCAAGTTCCACTGCATTACATGCAAATATGATTCACTCATACCTAGCTGTTTGTGGATTCAAACTCATAAATGAACCATTTTTAAATTAAGCTAATGACGTACTGATAATCTTTCTGTGTTTTCTGATGTTTACAGATTCGAGTGGTGAATGCATTTCGTAGTTCTTTATATGAAGGGTTAGAAAAACCGGAATCAAGAAGTTCAATTCACAACTTTATGACACATCCTGAGTTTAGGATAGAAGATTCAGAGCCTCATATCCCCCTTATTGATGACACTGATGCTGAAGATGATGCTCCTACAAAACGTAACTCCAGTCCTCCACCCTCTCCTAACAAAAATAACAATGCTGTTGACAGCGGGATTTACCTTACAATAGAAATGAACAAGTCTGCTACCTCTTCATCCCCAGGAAGCCCACTACATAGTTTGGAAACATCACTCTGATTGTAAGCTGAATGTTAACACACTAGCTGCATTGTAAAGAAACAAATTGAAACTGGGTCTTTTCACATATTGTGACGGACAAGATAGTATTCTTGTCTTTGGACTTCAACAGAAGACACACTTGTACGAATGTAGATTTATTTTTTTAAAAAAAAAAAAAGCAAAGCTTTCTGCCAGACTGAGGGTGCTTTTTGGGGGGTGGGAGAAATGAACTGACAGAAACAGTAACTCAGCTTAAGTTGACCTGTGGATCATCAGTAGAACCTAAGAATGGTCCTGAACAGTGTATTAGCAAAGCTTTAGTTTATCTCAATCCTTGATGGGAGAGAGGGAGGAGTAAAGCTGGGCAAGCAAGCAAAGAGCCCTGGATCATTGAATTGATGCTTTAATTTCTGCTGTTGGCTGTTAATAATTTGGATTATTTATGTTTATAAATGATACAGATCTGTTTACAAGGTTTGTAGATACTTTTTTTGTTCCTGTTCATAGATGGGAAGCTTCCTTATAACTGATGCAGAGAAAAATTAGTCCTTCAAATACTGCTGTATTTTCAGGAAAAAAAGGGGGGGGGTGTTTCTATTGAAACTGTACTAAATTTTTGCCTACAATTTACCTTGTTAAATATTGTAGATAAATTGCTAATACTAATAGCCAAATAGATAACACTAATGCTTTGTTTAAAAAAACAAAAAACAAACAAAACAAAACAAAAAAACATGAGCAGTGGTGTTCTAATGAAGTTATGGCATCTGTCCTAATTAGTTTCTTAAATACATTTACTACTTAATGGTTTTGAAACAACTGTTTAATTTTTAAAATTTTTGAAAACTTGCTAATAACCTTTGTTCAGAATTTAGTAGATTGTTTAATGCAGGACATCAACTACATAATGAAAGATGCTTGAAATGCTTTTGTTATTTCAGGCAAATCAAATTAAATCAAACTATCAAACTACAAGAGAACTTTAGTCCTTTTTGTTTTTGTCTAAACATGTTAGTTCAGTGATGTCTTGGTGAGCTGTGAGTGAACTGTATTGATTTTTCTAATAAATCCTTAGAAACCTTCATACAGCATGAGGGCTGTTGGCATTTTGAAAAAGGTTAATAAGTAGAAGCATACATGTTTTCCTTTTGTTTTTGAAACTTGTTTGTAAACATAAATAAATATGCCCTTTTATTAAATAAATACACAGCGATGTTTTTTTAAAAAGAAATTTCAGCTTCTTTACTCAATTCTACATATATGGTGCATCGGTCTGTTCTCTTTAACCACAATTGGAATAAATTTCAAGATGGTAACAGCCCCATGAAGTACCCCCTTTAATTCCTTGGTGGCAGGTCTAACAGAACCAAATTAAGGAAATCATTGCAGTTTGACATGTTCCTCATAGAGTTTAGTTTGCCTAAAATAGTCTCACAGTTTAAAAAAAATAATGACCACCATTGTCTTTGATACATTTGTTTTCATTCTTAAGTGGCCAAATAACAAATTAGGTAAAATGAGATTATGTGAAAAGGTGGGAAAGGTCCTAAAAATATACATATTTAGATGTAATAATTAACCATATGCTGGAATGCCCATCTGTAAGCCAGTTGGAGTCTTTAAGTCTTTTTTTCTTTTGTCTACCTTCTCCCCCTTTTTGCCTCTTGTCTTTACCTTTTAGGAACTGGCATTGTGTTAGGGCCCAGATTGCATCAGATATACAATCCTCAGGCTGACATAAAGTTTACGAGGACTACTACAACATCTGAGAGTGCTGACCCAGCAAAGAAACATTTAGTTGATGGTGCTTGATATTTTTGGTGGGTGGGGGAGAATCTTTTTCTCTCCATCAGTCCTTTGCAGTTAGCCTCTGCAAGACTTAGAAGAACATTGGCTCTGTCAGCATTTGTAACTGTACATTATTCATCAGGTATTTATAGCAAATCATACTGTAAAAAGAGGTAGCATGATATGCTGGAAAGCATACGAGGCTAGGAGTCAGGACCTGGTTTCTAGTCTTGATTTTGCCATTAACGTGCTGCATGACCTTGGGGAAATCATTTACCCTAAATGAGGGTGGTGGACTAGACTATCTTGAAGAACCCTTTCAGCTCTAAAAATTTACCCTATCAACTGGAGAGCCTACAAGGCATAGGGAATAGAGAAAAGGGAAATGTTTTCAGTTTTCTTTTTTATTTTGGTTATGCTTAAATATGAATGTAATTACCAAAAGATTTAGAAATGCATGTGCTTTGGAGGATTTGTATTGAGCTTTTACAGTATTCATTTTTCAACTCAAGGCAATGGCTTTTTACACCAACTCTAATCCATAAACGGGTCTTATTGACATCCATGAAGTAGTAGCAAGACATGCTTAGTGTGTAGTTCTCTCTTTGAGACACTGTAATTTCTACCAGAAATTTCCAGAGCATTATGTAAGTGGAAAAAAATGCAAACAAGCTGTTAAAGATCTTGGATCCCATTATATAGTATGTATAGCTGAAATCAGCATCTGTAATTCAATCACGTTTTCTCTTTTATCCTCTAACCAAAAAATTGTTTAATTTTGCATCCCAAATGTTTTTAATCTTTGTATATTTTTTAAAAATCTTTTTCTCCTCATCATTGCCTTTTTTGTGGTTGTAAATAGACTTACTTGCACTTTGAAGATGAGTTACTCCTTGTCATCTTATAAATATGTGATATGGTAATTTTCATAACAGATGTCAGTTTTGAACCAAGAAATGGTGATTTGTTTATAAGCAAAAAAAAAAAAAAACTGGCTTCATTTCTGTGAAATTGCTCTTTGAAAATTTCTTTTTACACGTGTAAGCCAACTGAGATACCGTGATGGTGTTGATTTCTTTCAATGATGCTTACCATCTATTTTAGCCACTGAGCCTTTTATTATTTGTCTATTTGTAAAGTTTATTTGTCTTAACTCATTTAATAAATATACTGTTTATCTGTTTCTGAATGGGGACTGAACTTTTTGAATATTTAAATTGATTTGAACATCATATTTGGGAATTCTTTTTTTCTACTTGAAATTTTAAAGACCTAATTGATGAAAATTCTGTAATGTACTTGAAATGTTATGGCTGTGTTCTAATATGCATGATCTTGCCCCTAGAATGAAAGTGGGTGTATTGTCCCTACTCTCCTACCCACTGTCTTCAATCTTTGTAGCACAAGAGATAATTTTTGCAGTCCAGGGGAGAATAATGTTTGGGTTTTAAAAAAGATTAGTTTTTCACATTAAATGTAAGACCTTATTTTTTCATTAACTAATGCAAAGTTGTCAATAGCAATTATCTGAACGTTAGGGTAACAAAATTAATCAAATTGCCCTCAGCTGGTTTTTATAATAAATTATTAACATAAGTTAGCAACTTTGTTGAAATACTGAGAAAACTTTAAATGATTATTAATACCATATTTTTCCATCAGTAAAAATTATTCAGTTAATGAGTATATACAAGTACCATATTTATGACATGAGAGTTGTTTTCTACTGTCAAGTTCGATTGTATATATGTATTATGTATTAGGATTGAATTTTGAATTAATTCCCTTTGTAAAATTAACTGAATAAGAAAGGGAAGTTTCTGTAAGTTTCTGCTTATTGACATTTTTTCTTCCCTGTGTCTTTAGAGAGCTCCTGTCATGTTACAGCTGCCTTTGTTCTTTTAACGTACTCCACTCTTAAGACTCTGACGTCCAAACCCCATATCAACCTGTATCTTTTTAAATTAGTGTTGCACTCATTTGTAGACCAAAAAAACCTTTTAATAGCATAATTATACCACTGAACTAAAAACAATCTTTGAAAGATCCTTGAAAACTTGTCTTTATTTTAGAATAAGCATTATAAAAATACCATAAAGAATGTTTGATGCTGTAATGGGAGTCATGGTTGTATTCCTGTACTTCTCTTATCAGTACATGTCAAAAAGGACATGATCTTTATCCTTATAATGTAACTTCCTTTCAATAGATAGATGATTTTGTCTCTTAAACTCTCGATAGCTTATTTTTGTACTTTCTGTCTTAACTACTTCTTTAACATTTTCCCTGTTTGTTAGAAAAATACTTCAGCTTGCAGACGAATATACTAAATGTAGGCATGTTTAATCTCTATTCTCTGAATTCAGTGTCATTATTGAACATGATAATATTAATGGTTCCAAAGTAGGAAATTAAAGGAAGATATATGAATATGTGTTTATACGGTATCAGTCTTTGCACAACTTTCTTAACCAGCACTGTGTCCTAGGAAAACTAGTTTCCAAATCAGTACTACCCAAATCTGGGTGGGGTGTTCAATGCGGTAAGTTCCCTAAGAATTCTCTTAATTAAATCAGTTACAAGGACCACATAACTTCCGAATTACGTTTTAGATAATTAAATACAGACACTCTCTCCTTACCTATTAAAAGGAATCTTGTCATATCATAAGTTAATATCTATGGAGTACCTGATACATGCTGAGCACTCTGTGTGGATCATGTAAATATTGCTAACAACCCTCTGTACTGCTGCTGCCATTTTACATAGGCAGAGACTGAAGCTTAGAGAGTTTAAGTAACTTGCTCTTGGTCGCATGGTGAGCTGGAATTTACATCAAGGCTGACCTTCTCAAGAACCCCAAGCTGGTAGCTATTGGTTTTTACTGCAGTACTAGCATCTTGTTAACCTGAGTCAGGGCCCAGTGCCTAAAAAGCTTAAATTTTAAGTGTTCCTTTGTTGTTCTTTTCTGACATCAAATGCGTCAGAGATGATCTTAAAGATTCTTCATAACCTTCCTGGGTTATGAAGAGACTGAGGCAAAGAATCACCGATTAAGATGTATAATCCATGCTTTCCTTATAATCAGACCTCCTCTAGCTGAAGAGTGAAAGATAAACTAAGTCGTTTTTTTTTTTTTTTTTTTTTTTGGCCGTGCCCCACAGCATGTGAGATCTTAGTTCCCTGACCAGGGATCGAACCCGTGTCCCCTGCGGTGGATGTGCGGAGTCTTAACCACTGGACCTCCAGGGAAATCCCAGAACGGTGTTTTTAATAGCATATTTTGGTTAGAAGTTTTCGTTATTCAATACTTTTAAGATAGGTATGTTTATTCAAAGTTTCGTAGTGTTTTTTTTTTACTTGAGAAAATTAAATTTTATTGACGCCAAGGATACTTAGGCCACATCACCAAAAAAAATTTATGGTAATATCAGTAGTGCCTTTTAAATTAAATGACAAATTGTAAGTGTTCAACAACTTATGGTCCCTTTTTCTTGACATATATGATTAAGGATATATCTTTTTATCAAAATGTAAAATACCATCTGACAGAAGTAACAATTATTCTGTTGGCTTTATACATTAAATTAAATCACTGTACTTTAAAAAGTAAATATTTTCCTATTTTTCTTGTGCTAGATCTATATTTATAATATTCAAAAATTGCATAATTCAAAAACTGTAAGTGGATATAACAAAACTGATTTTGAACAGAAAACAATGTTTCTTAAATTTTTTCCAAACATTTCTTAAAAATTCAAATGGCAATAACTCTTTTCTAATCATAATTGTAAAGTTAGGCTATCTGAAAACCTACTGTTACAATTTCTTGTTAGACACATAGTTAGACTTTGTATGTGAAAGGAGTTGTATGTATATGCATGGAGTGCTCTTTACAAAAAGGAAGGAATTTTTATAAGGTTGATGCATTTTGAACGAGTATGTATTAATGTTAATAGCCAGAGTTATTCATTTGACAAACCTGTCAGGTTCAGAAGATACCAAATGACCAGGAAAAAGTTTCATAGTATTAGTCTAAAAAGTCATCGCTTTATTTCCTAAATAATTTGTAATGAAAATTTATCACACTAAAGAGATAATAACATTTTGCTTGAAATTTGTGAAACTAAAGAATAGGGTGTTTTATATTTCTTGAAGAATTATTTGGTCCTCCAGCTGTATTTCCCTTGGTGAAAATTCTTAATGTTTTAATATTTAGCCTAAGGGAGTAACCCTATTGCACATTATACTTTAATAATTTTTTAAATAAGAAAATTACAGCCATTATTTCACTACTGTTTTAATACCACTTTATATTAATGTTTATGGTTTGTGAATAGCCAGCCTCCCCATCTGTAAAAATAAGATGCTTGCTGATTTTTATAATCTTTAAGGTAATATTTTATAATTTTTATTATAATTATTTAATTAATATTTATTTAATTAATAATATTAATAAATATTTATAATTATTAATATTTTATAATCTTTAAGGTAATAATATTTTTAGGCTCTTGTAAGGCTGCTTTTGAAATCATAAGTATTTAGTCTGAGGCATACCTTAGTGAGTAGCTTGAGACAAATGCAAAAATATTTAAAACGTGAACTCAGGGACACCTGTTATCCGAGGTTAGAAATTTAAATTTAGGCTGTTTTTGATTTATCTAGGATTCTAAATCTTTTAACCATAAGCCTGCTCTTTCAGTTGGCTTCAAATCCTCCAGGAAGGGTAGTCTGTAGTATCTAAAATCTTTCACTTTCTCACTGTTACAGACTTGGGATGGGAAGTAGGTCTCAACGACTGAAGTGTGGTGGTGGAGAGAGTGAATTGTGACGGTGAAGCCACACCACATTTCCTGAGTCCAGGACTCAACTGCTTAAGAACACTACGCTAGTGTCTGTCTCCCCTTTCCTGGTCCCCAAAATGTCTGACTGATAACTGCTTTCCTGCCCTTTATCTACATCTCCTGCTTACCATTTATTCATTCACTCAACAGATATTTGGTACCTGTCATGGGAAATTCATACAGTTCTAGACTTGGGAAAACCAAGCAAGGTCCTTCCTGTGCGAGAGTTTAAGTTGTAGTGGGTGGGAGAGACAGACCTATATGAGGTGGTGACAAATGATGCTGTTACATAGTGTGGTCAGGGAACCCTCTCAAATGAGGTGACATTTGAGCAGAGACCTGAAGGAACTGAAACAGCCAACTTCTTGGTTGTCTGGAAGAGCCTTCCAGCGAGAGGTTCCAGTAGCTGGTGCTTGGCAACTTTGAGGAACCAAAGTGGTTCCTTGGCAACTTTGAGGAACCAAAGTGGTTCCTTGGCAACTTTGAGGGACCAAAGTGGAGTGAACCAGTGGGAGAGTGGTAGGATGTAGGCTGAGAGGTGCAATGGGGGGCTTGCCTATAAGCCTTGGCAAGAACTTTGGCTCTTAGGCTGACTGAGATGGGAAGCCAGTGGAGGTTTTTGAGCAGAGCGGCAGAGTGTGACCTTTGAAAGGATCATTGGCTGTTCAACACAGAGCGAGAAGTTGGAAGTTAGAAAACCAGTTAGGAAGCTGTTGCCTTTTTCAGATGCATTCCATTCCAGCTTAGCTTTTTCTGCTGCTTTTGTAGCCCCAAAGCTTTCTTCTAGAAGCTTCAAGCTACTAAAGAGTCTTGTGGACCCTTTATTTCTTTATATGTTTTACTTTTATGCTCCATCTAGATGACATAAGGCTGGCGTCATTTTTAGTCAACTCGCAGAACCTAGGTACTTTCCTCATTTGCTTTAGCCTATATGCAGTTTCCCAAATGAATCACAGTACTACGTTTTTACTCGGTGTTGTTCAGCAACATGGTCCCAAATAGAAGATGGTAATTTTTCAGTTCAGTCTCTAAGACTATAAGTGCACCTTCTGCAAACTATCCTTTTTTCTTTTCTTTTTTTTTTTTTTTTTTTGCTTTGTAAAAGCTCTTTACACCTGCTAATTTTATTTTTTATACCAAGTCTGGCTGTTGGTATACTGATTCTGTCATCATCTCCTGGCTAATTTTCCTGGCTCCATCCTAATGAAGGTACTGCAGTTGGCTGCCTCACTCCTGCTCCATCATTGACTAAGATGGCTTTGCCTCCTTGGCCTTTCACACCTTGGTTCCTAATCCTGAGCCACCTCTACTTACTTCTTGTCCTCAGCTTCAGAGTATACTCACAGTCTTGCTGGTCACCACAGTTCACACTCATTTCCTGGTTTTCCTCACTGATGCTCAAACCAACCTTTAATTTGTCCCTTATTCATTTAAGGGTCATTCCTCACTGTATTTATTCCAAACCTTTTACATCTTTCTCAGGACAAGGGTTCAAGATGTGGTTTGTCTGACTAGAACGTACCTTTCCCATTCTACCTTTCACTGTCAACTAAACCTATATTTTTTTCACACATTTTAGCAGACATCTGCCTCACCTTATATTTCTATTACTGGTTTTTGGTCCAAAGAACATGATTTTACATCTATCTATATTGAACTGTTGCTTTAGTCCATTCATGCCACTTTGACTCCTAATTTTATCATCTACTTTATTCTTAACCCTTCTCAACTTAATGCTGCCCAAGACAAGTGATTGGCTTTTCTTCTACTCCTTTATGGAAACCACTGTTTCACAACAAAACTGAAAGACCTAAGACAGATCTGCCAATAACCCTTTGCCTTACTTTTCAAAACCACTACCAGGTTGATATCAATGCCCTTTTAATCCAGTCACTCAACCAATTAGGGATCACCTAATTAAATGTTCTGTCATCCTACACGCAAATAGCCATCAGATCCAAAAGTAGATGTCTTGTTGAAATACTGTCAACTACGTTTCCTGTTTTGCTACAAATACTTCTTCCTTGGTTTCAAGTACTTTTGTCAGTTTCTTGATTTTCAGTTATTACCCTTGTCTATTCCCTCTTTGCCTTAAGCCCACACACTTAGGTTTCTTAACTGTGTTGTCCACATCCCTGTCCTCTTTTCTTTCCCATCATCAATCTATCCAACACATAACCCAAAATCTTCCTAAATCACCACTTTGCCCACATCATCCCTCCTCTCCTCAAAAAATAGATACGTAAATACCAGAGTTTAAAAAAGAGCACATGTTAAATGGCTCTTTATTTGATCCTAACAACTCTGGCCTCACATGGTTGTCATCTGCCCTCTTTCCACTGCTCTGACCACATTTTCTGTTCGTGTTCTCTTCCTTTCCCTGTGGATTCCTCCTTGAAGCTCCACGTTCTTGGCCCCTTTTTTACCGTATACCTCTTCATGGTGCATGTACTGCCCCACCTCCCTCCACCCTCAACACCTCAGGTATATAAGGGAGAAATAGTGAAGAGTGCTTTTTTTAGGGGGAAATCACCTCTGCAGAAGAGGGTGCTGAGGCTTAAAGATCTCTTGAGGTTTAGGGAAAGGTGATGTGATGTTAGAAGAGGATTTGCCTAGAAGTCAGACCTGGGGTTTGGTCCCAGTTCTGCCTTGTGCCAGCTTTTAATACCTTGAGGCTTCATTTTCCTCAACAGAATTGTGACTATTACGATTCTTCCCCAATTTTGGATGTTCAGATGGGCTTGGAAACATGAAAGCACTTTAACAATTATAAAGAGCAATGCAAGATGGTACTATTGACTCAGTAGCAACAGAAACAATTCTGTGAAGAGCTATTCCTGCCTCTCCCTATAAATTTGGTTTAAATAGAAATTTTCAGAGTTGTAAAGTGCCCTTAAATCCCAACTGGTTTATAAACACCCAAGGCTTTGTGAAGAGTACCCTGGGGATTCATCTCACTAGAAATAATAGTGTTTGCTTCCATTTCCTTTTTTTCTGTGCTTTTAGTCACTATAAACATTTTCCCTTTTAAAAAGAAGCAGCTTGCTTGCCTCTTGCACATCTGGAGTATCAGATGAGTGTGCTGGTAACCCACTCAATTTTTTTTTTTTACTATGTTATTTAGCTGAACACCACTGATGGTTTGGGACTGTTACCTAGTTTTAATGGCTTTTTTGATTCTAGTCATGACTATTTCCATAATGGACCATGGGATAAGTCCATATTTCCCAAACTTTGCTGCACATTGGAGTTACCCAGGGAACTTTAAAACATACTGGCCCCAGGCTCCCACCCCCAGGCATTGTGGTAGAGGCTGTGGCCTGGGCTTCAGGATTTTTAAAAACTTCCCAGGTGATTCTATTATGCAGCCAGAGTTTGGGAACTACTGGGTTAAACAGAGGGAAGCATTGAAAACTACAGTGCTGAAACGCAAGAAGATACAATGAAGAGCATAAAAAGTAATTTTGTAAATTTGCCCTTCAAGATGTTCAGTAGCAGAAGTCCTGTTTCCTTGGACAAAATGCTTTTAAAACATCAGGTTCTCTAGTACTTTAAAAATCAATGTTAAGAGAAAATATACTGTATAGAGGATTATATTTAGGGTTTTTTTTAATTTACTGTGATTAAAAAGTAACCTAAAATACATTTTAGTAAGAAGTTAAAACCTCTTTATCTTATTTGAAAAGCAAATTATGACCAATTTTAAAATAAACTAATTGGTTTTAATGAAAGCAAAATGAAAGGATCTCAAATATCAGGTCATGATATTTTACTTGGTTTTTAAATTCTAGTCTATATTTATAGATGCAATCTCAAAATCAAGCAATATGCCATTTTAGAGTTTTTTCTAGCATATTAACACTTTTTTGCGTAGTTAAAAATAAACAACATGTACAGCTTGACAGGCAAATGTCATTTTATGATGAATGTTAAATATTATATTAAAATATTTATAATACATTATTTAAAAGTATACATCTTTAAAATAAGATTTTAAATAAAACCACTTTATCTTGTACCTGGAAAATATTACTAATTGATTTTTTTCTATTTCTAAGAATGAAAATTAAATTCGTCCAAAAAAATTTGGCTCCAACCATCCATTTAGTTAATCCCTAAAAGACCCCAAAACATTGCCCGACTGGTGGTCTGTCCTATGCTTGACTATTTTCAGCAACAGTTACAGTGCACACACTAACATTTATTGAGCCCCTACTCTGGGTGACTTGCTTTTCTGTTTTACCTCAGTATGTCATACCTCAGTGTGTCATTACAACTCTATTCCCCTTTTATAGTAATTTAAGACTTGCTTATGGCCACACACCTAGTCAGCATCATGTGGGATTGAATGCAGAACTGTTCAACAACCAAACTCATGACCATTACATCAGATGGTAAAGCCTCTTCAGCTCAGTCCAGTCACTCCAAGGGCTAGAATCAGGATCATATCAAACCAGTTCTTCATGGAGCTTTCAGATACCTAAGGCAGCTTGCATGTCCCCCCAAACTCCATCCCCATCTTCTTTTTTCCATGCTCAGCATCTCCAGTTTCTACAACTGTTCTTCATAGTAGGGTGACTGTATGTCCCAGGTTACCAGGGATAGTCTTTGTGTACATACCTACCATCCCAATGTGATTATGAAGAACTCTTGTCTTTTACTCTCAAATGTTCTGGACTGAATGATAAAAATTATATGTTTTCAAGTTGCCTCGTCATCTTGGTCCCTTTCCTCCAATGTGGTTATATCCTTCTGTGTCTGCAGCTATTATTTTGAAATTGTGGAGTTTGGGATTCTGCTGCTTTGACAAGTGGAAAATTGAGAAAAGATGTGAAGCCACTTTTTGTCGTCTATATAGATGACAAACTCCCAAGTACATCCTGCTGGTAGGGGTAGCTCTCAAAGTTCAGTGTGTAAGGCTCAATATATCTCCTAAAGTTTCTAGCTGAGAAGACCACTGTAATCCATTGTGCAATTCTCTACACTGAGCTGTCTGGGTGAAACCTACCTTTCTTTCACCCAAGAGACCAAGGATACAATTTGGCCTGATCTGTGTTTCAGAGGCAAATGCTTAAATATCTTAAAATTTGTATATATATATATATATATATATATATATATATATATATATATGATTACCAAAGATACAATTACAAAACAGACATTTCTTTGAGGATAGCATATATAATAAAGTGATTTATGTATAGGCCCTCAATCAATAATTTCAAATGAATGAAGTCAGGTCAGGGTTTTGAAAAAATACTTCCCTGCATGATTTTACTAGCAATTCAAGTGTTTAATAACAAAGGCTTGTTCATGTATATTATACCCCATCTTCATAATAGAACAATGAGCAATCATTAAAAATGTAAAAAAGAAATTTTTAAAATCATATACTTTTTATAGCCAGCTTTTTTCATTCTGTATTATATTGTAAATAATTACATGTCAATACTTTAGACTCAGTTCCTTAAAAAAAAATGAGTTGTGTGACTTAGGACATGTTATTTAGTCTCTGTGAGACTTACTTCATCCTGTACAATTGGGGTAACAGTATATCTACACATCTCTCAGGGTTATTGTGATGATCAAAGGAGATGAAATGTCAGAAAATCCCAGCACAGAGCACAGCCTGTGCTCAAAAAAAAATCTCAGTAAATACTCTGTGGGTTATGATAGTAAGAGCTTTCATTAAAGGGGTGTTATTAGCAAATTATTTAATAAGTGCTGATTCCAGTACCATGAGGGAGGCAGAGTAGATCCAATAGTGTAAACTGGTAGCCTGTGAGCTGTATTTGATCCATCGGTGTGTTTCATTTGTCCAGAATGGTAATGGTCCAAAAGGGTTGTTTTTGTTTTTTTAATGTTCTTAATTGATTGCCTGCATTAACAATTAGATTTCACTAAAAACATACAAGCTGTTGGCATCTAACAACATTAGACCCTGATTCCCATATGGTAACAATAGCTTGGTACTTTACCCTCTCTGGTTTGCCACAGTCTCCACCACTCCCTATAGCTCCACACCACTGTTATTTATCAGTATTGGTGACCATTTATTACTGTTTCTCTCAGAGTAAAACTAAGAGGAAAGTGAAATATTTTTATTGCTATCAAGTGTGGAATAATATAAGATTGATAATGATTTACTCTCAAGAAAAGTTCTTCTCACTCTGGTCTTTTTCACTCATATATGTTACCTGCCTGACCACATAGGTGTTTGTGTGGAACCTGTAGCCTCTCATAAAATTCTAGAGCTATAACAAACCAGCACTTTGGACCAGATAATCATCTTTTCTTCATTTTATAGGTGAGTTAAGACCCGTGAGAGATTATGACATGCCCAAGGTTTTAGTTAGAAACAAATTTGAGGCCGAATCACATATAGAATGTTGTCTCTCTCTATATATAATTTATTAGACTTCTAAAAGTGTTATTATTTTTGTCTTAATTTTTAAATAATGGAAATTAGTGTAAATTAATTCTCTTCAGAGTAAACAAACCCTCCAATACCTCTTCCCTCTACAAAACACATATGTAATTCATGGCTTTTTAAATGCATATTTTTAGCATTTTCTTATAATGTCAAGAAACTTTTTAGTTCAATAAGCTTTAGTTTTGTTGTAATGCTTGTAGCGAATTTTAAAAGACCATTTGAAAAGTACTGTATTTTGCATTAATGGTTTTCCTTTTTTTCAAGAATTGGGAACCTGGTTAGAACTTGTCCTTGAAGGCCATGCAACCTTGAAACATGCATGTGGAGGTAGTTTTGTTGTTTCTCCAAAACATTACTTAATACAAATAACGAACAACTGAATTAAATCATTTTATTTTTATGTTCTTTTTCTTCCCCTCTCCAGTTTCTGGAAAGGGAAACAGCCCAAAGGAGTTGGAAAGCAGATGACATGGGTAATTCACAAGTGGCTCTATACTAAATAAGTGAGGCATTATTAGTATGTATAAAAATATAAAGCTCTTTTGAAATTTATAATGCGACTAATTGAGTTAATTTGAAGATAGAACCAAAGAATTATAGCTAGTAGTTCCATTAAGAAAACAGTGTTTTATGCTTTCCCTTTGGGAACTTTACCTTTTATCATTGGACTTGATAGTTTTACACGGGAGATTTTGGATTATATTTGTTATGAAACAATCCCAATTATAAATAGCTTTGGTTTTTATTTCAAAGAGTATTATTATTATTTAATTATAAGAATAAACTATGCTCATTATTAAATAAGGAAGTTATCTAATGACAAGGAAAACTACTCTTCGCCCCATTGCACAGACTTAAAATATGGGTGTGTATATTTAGAAGCTTTTGTTGTGTGAGTTAATACCACAGCTCATGTCTTCAGAACTGTCCACAATGCGAGTTCTGGATATTAAAAAAAAAAAAAAGTTTGATAGGTTTTAGGAATAGCCTAACGCAATCCTCATTGTTGGTAGGGACAAAGGACACCTAAAAGAAACCAACCAACCAACCACCTATATGAAGGTTGAAGTCATGGTCTATCCATCTTAGTGACCAGGCCACTGGAGGGGAAGAGAGCAGAGAAGCTTGGCTCACAATGAGGCTTCTCCTGAGAAAGAAAGACACGAAAGGGAGAAGAGCTGTGAGCTGTGTGGTTAGAGGCCCTGGCAACTATGCAGTCAAGGCCGCCTTCCAAGAGGACTGTAGGGTGAAACAGCGTTATTACCAGTAGCCTGAGTCACTCTCCTACAGAACCCTCATAAATTGAGGCGAGGACGTACACAGGGAAGCCATTTCTCCATCAGTCAGAGAGGGAGATTAAGGTAGGCTTATAAGAAGAGGTTCAAATGGCCATAGTCCCAAGGACCAAGTGAGGAAGACCCAAGCAGATGATAATGGGTGAGCAGACCAGAGCAAGACAGCCTTTACAGAAATAAGCATTCTTGTTATGCTCATCACTCGATGTGATGCTTTAAATTCTGGTCCAGAAACCACACTGGGTGTCTATCTTATGCAGGGACTGTTCTTGGCAGAAGGGGTACCAAAACGAAAAAGACACAATCCCCAGTATCTGAGACTGATACAGGAACAATTATGATAAAGTGATAAGTGCAATAACGATGCTAAACAGGGCATGTTGGAGGATTAGCTCCAACAAGGATGGAATCCAGGGTTAAAGAATGCTTATCAGAGAAATCCCCAGGGCAAGAAATTGAGAGATGGATGGGGCTCTGCCAGCCCGGGGAGACAGATGGAGACAGGCTAGACAGAGAAAACAGCTGATGCAGAGCAGCAGGGAGACAGAGATGTTTTCGTCATGATCTACGAGCTTATCAGGTAAGCAATAGTTCTGAATCCACTACCCTTTAAGATTAATTGAATGACACATGTTTACAATATAGTACAAATCTCTCTAGAACAGGCTAATGGGAAAGGCTTATCCTGATTAGATTCTTGAAGATGTGGGATTGTACTGCTTTTAAATACATAAAGGCATTCAGATGACAATAACTGTTGGATAATAAGAATTTTGGAAACTAACAATGAATAGCTTATAAATGTGTGCTTCTAACATGTTCTGTCCCAGCATTTAAACCTTTCCCCTTACAGTCTTGATTATGCTATGAATTTGCTAAACTCACCTTCTTTTTGCTTCCATCTAAAGCAAAATAAATCCTGAATCTGAATAATAAATATTTACTGTACTATTTTGTGTTTAAAAAAAAAAAAAGAAGCGTTTTTTTTGGTTACCAGAAGGACAGTCTACCCTTTAATGAATGGTTTACCTACTAAATATTTTCTTATGGTTGGATTTGGTGACAGAAAGGACAAGAAGGCTTAAAGATAAATATCTTTAAAGTCATACCTTCACTGCCAGTTGTATAACTCCATGTCAAGATCTAACATAATTAGAAAAAATAAATTCTCTGTGTTATGCCAACATAACTAATTCCATGACATTTGAATCATCTCAAAGCTAAAATTGTTTCATGATTTCTTTTATCCAAGCCTTTTAAGTATACAGTACATGTTACTGTGTACTCAGTTTTTTGGAATGTGGAGGCAGCATCTGATTTAATATTTTCTATTTGGGTTGTTTACTTTGTAGTCAAACATTCTTCAAAAACATTTTCATCTCCCCCCCACATTTTCCATCCAAGGCTGTCAGTTCCTATTTAGAAAGGTTAATGGAGATCTGGAGTCTCCAAGCCTCTGATACAGAAGCAGCTCTTGCTGGCCTTTGAATTTGCTGCCAGGTCTGATTCTACATGTAAATATTTGCCTGAGTGGGTTAAATTCTCTTTTTCCACAAGAGTGGGGGAAGTGAGGTTACCATAATAAAACCTATGAGAAAACTAACTTTCGTTTCTGCATACTTCTTTTAGCTAAATTCTTGGTTGTTGTCAAATTTGCGGATTTCTTCATTACTGCTCTTCATTAAACTTTTAGTCTCCTTTGCAACGGCTGAGCCGACCGGGAGATAATACAGCACATTTGCAGGAGCCCAGGCTGTTTTAATTAACTCCCCTTTAATGTCACAGAGGAGGCTGGGTCGAGTGGGCCCTTTGCCATGACCCTTAGCTCTTGAAAAGTGAGCATCTTCTTAGGAGAGCCAGCTTAAAGCAACTTACTTTGGAATGCTGACATGTTTCTGTTTTACCTCTCCAGAAAGCAGACCCTGCTTTGGAATGTGGTGGAAATAACCACAGAAGAAACCGTCTGTGAGCCGAAGAACTTGCCGCTAACGTTGGCTTTCTGCCACAGCCTCCTGACGGGAAGGAAGAAACCTTGTCTGTTTGCAGCACTTCACTTCCTCTTTCCAGCCAGAGGTCACCCGCCCGATTCAGACAGGAGGAAAGGAGCTGACGGAACCAGCCCCTGTGCTCACTGCCTTTGCCTGCACTCTTCACTGGGAGTACAACGTGAGCCACAAGGGTGATTTTAAATTTTCTAGTAGCCACGTTAAAAAAAGTACAAAGAAGCAGATGAAGTGAATTTTAATAGTATATTTTAACCCAGCACATCTAAAATGTTATCATTTCAACGGGCAATCACTAGAAACTTTATTAACAAGATATTTTACTTTTTCAAGCTGAGTCTTCGGTTGCTTATTTTACATTCAGAGCATATCTCAATTCAGATATTCACTTTCCCTTGGAAAAAGATGTTCGGTTATTTCGATTTCATAAAATTAACAGCTGAAATGACAGATTCACAAGTTGTTCCGAGCATACTAAAAATTGTTTTCCGATAACTGAACCAAGTATCAGTTTTTAAAAATTAATTGAAATTGAAGTATTCCATTTCTCAGGTGCACTAGCCCACATTTCAAGGGCTCGATAGCCACATGTGGCTGGTGACTTCCACACTGACAGCACAGAATTACAACCTTGCTACTGAAAGTGTGGTCCACACACCAGCATTACCTGGGATTGGGAATGGGATTTTATTGGAATCTCGGACCTCAGCCCTGACCTACTGAATCAGAATCTACAGTTAACAAGACTTCCTGGTGATTCATATGTACAGTATAGTTCGGGAAGCACTAATCTATTTAAGACACCAGGAAAACTGGTATTATTGCATCTATTTTATAGATGAGTATACTGAGGCTCAGAGAGGTTGAATAATGTGTCTGAAATCACAGAGCTAATAAGTGTAGGAGCTAAAATTCAAACAACTCAAATCTTGCCCATTTTTAAGCCCACACTCTTTATAATATTTATCACTCAAAGCATGGAACATGTTATTAATGATATGAAAGTTAATTTTAAGTGGTACCCAGAGAGCACTTTAGAAAGCACTAAATACAAAGTTTGAAGATTTGACCCTTTCCTGTCCTCTTTTAAGTTTTTTAATAAGGTCAAAGATAAAGTCTCTGATTGGTGCCATTATGTTTTCAGTACCTAACGTTTGCTGTAAGTGGGCCATAGCCTCAGAACTTTCAGTAAAGTATGTAGCTAGATCTTTGTAGCTTTGTCTCCTTTCATTGTATTTATTCTTACTTTTACCGTCTATTTATGACAAATGATGCTGGCTCTCCGTTTACAGCAGTGATACATAGAGTAGATGTATTTATGTAAGAGAGTAGTTATAAATGTGAGTGTAGACAGGGCACAGCTATGGCCACATGGGGAAGGAGGCATATGGGAGTGACAAGGTGTGAGAAACACTCAGTGCCAGCAGCAGTTCAAGCCCTAGAGACGACTGGGAAGCACAAAAATATTGTGTTTTTGTTGCAGGTGCCCCATCAAAGCACTTAACAATTGTTGTAGATTCTTTGCGCCTGTGATGGATGTAATTGTATTTGGTTGGTTGGTTGGTTGCCCAGCATTTCCTACCTCCTGGCACAGAAAACTAAAGGTCCTCCTTTTGACCTCCTCAATCCGACAGCAAAGCTGTGGCGCCTCCAATTAGATGCTTCTGTTCCTGGATTTACATAAAGCATGTGCTGTGGAGAAGCAAGGGCAGTGGCTACACTAATGGTCGTGGTGGCAGCGATTTCCACGGCAGGATCCATCAGGGGCAGCAGGAATGCCAGACCAGGCTCTGACCTGATTCAGGGGCCCAGGCTCCCTTAGCAACGTTCCATTTTCTATGTGGATTGCTCTCCAGGTTTCCTACGGTATCTGCGGCTTCGGCAGCGTCATTCCAAAACTGCCTCTTCCCTTTGTGGTAACCACAGTTGGTTTCTGTCTTTTGCAAATAAAAACCCTGACTGTTAGAAT
Source organism: Stenella coeruleoalba (assembly GCF_951394435.1). Taxonomy (NCBI): domain Eukaryota; kingdom Metazoa; phylum Chordata; class Mammalia; order Artiodactyla; family Delphinidae; genus Stenella; species Stenella coeruleoalba. Next base: position 30,554,231 of record NC_137157.1, read on the forward strand.
GGGATTATTTGATTGTCTGTCAAACCCACTAGATTACTAGTTCCCAGGAGAGTGGAGTCTGTAACTGCTTGTTCACATGGCATAATGTCCCAGGGCCTGTCCCGGTTTCAAACAAACTTGGTGCTTAATAGTTACTTGATGAGTGAATGAATGAGTGTTAAGCATAGAGGAGATACCAATAACCAACGTTGAAAAGTCATGCTTTTACTTTCTCAAAACGCAATAAATGTATTCTATGATTTAAGAGAATCTATGAAAGTTAAACTTCAAAGATAAATTAGTAATTACATCTAAATGGAAAGAACTCTTTATGTCCAAACTGACACACCCAAGATTCCCTCTCTGATTTTTCCAGTGTTAAGTTTTGTTTTGTAACTATAAACTCTTAGGGGAGCTTAGAGCATAAAGGTAAAAGTTAATTTTTGTGCAATGAATATACAACGCTTTCAAAATGAAAGGAAATAAAGTATTTGAAAAATGACATATTCGGAACCATTGGCAACCCGACATGTCTCAACCATGAAGATCACACGTGTCTGAACTAGAAACATCAATCACAGAATTTTCAGAAATGAGTATGTGGCATGCTAAATTGCAAAGCTGTGTCAAAAGCAGTTTACCAACATTATTAAGCTTCACAACAACCAAGGAGTTACCTATTTTGGGGGCCCTTTTCCAGATGAGGAAACTGAGACACAGCAGAGAAACTAATTTGCCTAAGGTCAAGGAGCTAATGATAACTGCACAGCTAGGGAGTTAGGATTTAAACTCCAGCCTGACTGCAAAGCTTAAGATTTTAAGCACCATGCTATACTTGTCGCCTGAGAGATTTGTGGCATATATTTGTAATAAAGACCCTTGACTCCATTGTTAATGCTTGACAGCTGGCAGCTTTTAGGTCCCCCTTCTTTTTTGTGCTCCACATCTGGGCAAGCCTATATGGAAGCTGATACCTTCCCTCTCTTTGTGCCAGCGAGGAAGTTCACTTCACTCCAACCCTAGCTACTAATCACACACGCAAGAGCCACTCACCCCTTCCTTCTCTCCAGTCATTTTGAGCCCACCTTGGGTGACTGCCCTGTTCTCCCAGAAAGCCTCAGTGTATGAGTAATAAACCTCTTCATAGTTTCTTGTTCATGTGGCATCACCCGTCTCAATATCTGAACAAATTTGGAGGCAAGGGGCTGCTGATCCCACCCTCCGTGAGACAACCTTGGGACAGTATTCCATGTCAGCATTGTGGCATATGAAGACAGAAGCCTTCAGTGAAGACTGCTATAAGAAAAAAGATGCTATGAAACTCATTACTGCATTGGCTGCGCAAAGAACATTTATTATCTTGTCTAATTTTTGTGAATACTGTTGACAAGGAGGGACGTTCCTTCTTTTTTCCCCACTCCAACGTTGTCCGTTTTGCCCTAAGAAATTTTCCAGCTCAGGGAAGTAAGAATTGATTATCTAACTGGTATATTCATAAAACTGAATTTTATTAGTGACCAGGATAACTCTGTGTACAAATTAGCACTCAGATCTGACCCTCTTCTGTCTGTTGCCACTAAAACATTCAATTCGGTGACTGAAGACCCTACAATTTACATTGTCTTGCATCCCCTGGACGTGTCCTCACTATCCTCCCTCCTCAGCTTAAATTGCATAGTCGGTCACTGTGCTCACTCCTTGCCTACACCCCCATCTCCATCACCATCTCTCCTTTCATCATACCCTGGTTAAATCCACCTCTCTGCCTACTCAGCACCTGCCCTTGAAGGTGGTTAGAGAAAACAGAGCCATGGTGACGGACCTCACTGCAAACTTAAGACAGCAGCCCTCAGGTGGCCCCGTAATGCTGCCAGGAGTCCATGCTGCATGCCCTCGGCCCTTCTCCACTGGTTCCTCTTTCCCCAAACCTCTAACTCACCCTCCACATTCTCACTCTCGGCTGATGACCTTGCATCCTGCTTCACTGGGAAACTGAACCAAACAGAAGAGAATCCCATTGAGCCCCAGTACCGCATGGACTTGCCAAATGCCGCACCCACACACGCCGACCCTCTGCCTGGCATCAGAGGAATTCTATGTGCTCCTCAGCCCCACGGGCGCCAGTCCCCTCACCTGCGCGAGGACATTGCCTCAGCAATTTGCCGTGTCTCATCAGCCTTTTACTTTTTGCTGCCTATTCCCAGGCATGTAAGCTGACTCCTGAACTCATTTCCCCATACTAGTCACCACACTATTCTTTTACTCCTTTTTACAGCAAAATTTCTCCAAGAGATATCTCTACTATCATCCCCAATTTCTCTCCTCACATCCTCTTTTAACATCACTACACTCAGCCTTTCAGCCCTGTGATTCCATGCTGCTCTTGCCGTGAAAATTCAATGTCCTCCATGCTGTTTAATCCCATGTTCAGATCCTGGATCCTCATCTTACTAAACCAAGTGACACCATTTGACAGTTGATGACTCTTTCCTCCAGGACACACTTTCTTCGCTTGCTTCCCAGACACCACACACTCTTGGTTTTGATTGTATTTCACTGGTTACTCCCTCTCGGTCTCTTTTAATGGTTTCTTCATCTTAACGTTGGACCGCCCCAGGGACCAGTCCTTGATTCTCTACCTTTACTCACTTCTTTGGTGATCTCATTATGACCTGGAATACAAATCTATATGCAGTCATATGCAAATGTGTATTTCCAGCCCAGACTCCTTTCCTGAACTCCAGGTTTGTGTACCCAAGGCTTATTTGACATCTCTACTTGGATGTCTAATAGACATCCGGAAATCCACATTTCCCCAAAAAAGCTCCTGATCTGTCCCCCATCCATAGTCATCTCAATTGATGGCAGCTTCATCCTTACAGTTTCTCAGGCCAAACTTTGAAATCATTTTTGATTTTCCTCTTTCTCTTATGCCCCATCTGAATCCAGCAGGAAGTTCTGTTAGCTTTACCTTGGAAAGATGTTCAGAACCCAAGCCCTTACACCACCTCCACTGCTATTGCCCTAGCCTGACACCATCACCTCTGTATAGATCACTGCGGTAGCATCCTGACTGCTCTGCCCTTTCCCCTGAAGTCAATTCTTGATGGAGTAACCATCATGAGTGTTTTAAATATAAGTCAGACGATGTTGTCACTCTGAACCCTGCAATGGCTGCTTACTCACATCCCCACAATATCCTCCAGGCCCTCTATAATCTGTCCTCTCCATCCTCCCTTTACCTCTCCAGCCTCATCCTCTCTGACTGTCCTCATCACCCCTTCTCCAGAAGCTACCATGGGCCTTTGCTGTTCCTTCAAAACACCAGGTGTGGTCTCCTTGTAAGCCTTTGCATTAATTGTTGCCTCTGTCTGGAACACTCCTCCCACAGACAGCCACATGGCTGACTTCCTCACCCCCTCTGAGTCTGTGATACCCTGACCACCTGCAACAGCTTGAATTTTCCAAATACGGCCATGACAATATCTCATCCTGAGACTCTTTTTACAATGTCACCTTTCCACTCTCCCAACTAAGATATGACGTCTGTGTTCCTTCCCCTTTGAACCTGGATGAAACTTCGTGACTCTCTCAGCTAGCAGAGAGATTTTACGTGACTTGAGGCTCGGTCATAAAAGGCAATGCAATACCATTCCCCAGTGAAAGGACCAAGGCTTCTTATAGAAATTAGAGTGTATGGTAGGGAAAATACAAGTGATTCTGGAAACATCTTATAGCACTAGAATGTAAAGAAGTGCTAAAAAACATTAAAGAATGGGAGCATGTCAAAGGGACACAAGAGCCAAACTAAAGGACCCCCCAAGGCCCAAAGCTGGAGCAATGTGGGCAATAAAATAATGTAGTATTGTAGTAGTATAACCCAAAGTATAAAATAAATATATGTGAGTTCACACTGATATAAATAAATAAGTGAGGGAGGAGAGACAGACATTCCAAACAGAAGAATTCCAAATGATCCATGTAGATACTACCCCTCCAGGAGATGGAGTTTAGCCTCACTCTCCCTTTTGAGCGTGGGTTAGACTTAGTGACTTGCTTCCTAAGAATCCAATATGGGGGAAAAATAGCAACTCTACAGTGGAAAAACATGGCAAACATGACCTTAACCAGGTGATCAAAATTAATATCACTAGTGATATCACATGGATATCTTGTACCTCCACGTGGGAAAGGCACTCCCTTTGTGGTATTCTTTCCAAAAATCCATCCCCCTCAGTCTAGTTATGAGAAAAACATCAGATGAATCCAACTTGAGGGGCATTCTACAAAGTAACTGACTGGTACCCCTCAAAACTGTCATAGACCTGAGGAAACTAAGGAGACATGAAAATAAATGCAAAGTGGGATCATGGATTAGATCCTGGAACAGAAAAATAAGAGGACATTAATGAAAAAACTAATGAAATCCTAATAAAGAGAGTTTAATGAATAGTTATGAGTGAATGTTAATTTCTTAATTTTGACAAATGTACCATGAGGGAAGATGGTTAACAGCGGAAACTGAACCTGGGTTAGGGATGTACAGAAACTCTGTACTCTGTGTGCAACTTTTGTGTAAGTCTAAAATTATTCTGAAATAAATTTTATTTAAAAATAAAGAGGCAGGACTTCCCTGGTGGTGCAGTGGTTAAGAATCCGCCTGCCAATGCAGGGGACAAGGGTTTGATCCCTGCTCCGGGAAGATCCCACATGCTCAGAGCAACTAAGCCTGTGCGCCACAACTACTGAGCCTGCACTCTGGAGCCTGCGTGCCGCAACTACTGAGGCCATGTGCTGCAACTACTGAAGCCCGAGCGCCTAGAGCCCGTGCTCCACAACAAGAGAAGCCACCGCAATGAGAAGCCCGCGCACTACATTGAAGAGTAGCCTCCTCTCGGTGCACCTAGAGAAAGCCCACGTGCAGCAATGAAGACCCAACACAGGCAAAAAATAAATTAATTAATTAATTAAATAAATAAAAATTAAAAAAAAATAAAAGTAAAGAGGCAATATAGCCTCACCTAGGCCTCTTTTTCCCCTTCTCTCTCTCTGTCTCCCTACCCTCACACCCCTTGCTCTTCATTCCAGATGTCAAGCTGTGAGAACATCCAGTGTACATAGAGGCACCTGGTGCAGACGTTGCAGCCAACAGTCCTAGGGGCAGTTTCAAATGCTGGCCAACATTAAACACCAGACAGAAGTGTGAGGAAGCCACTGAGAGGATCTCAGCGCCAGCCACCACCTGACTGCACCTGTGTGAGATGCTGTGAATGAGAATGCCTAGGTGAGCTGCATCTCCCTCAGAACCATGGGAGACAATGGTCATGAGAGACTGTGACTGTTTATGCCAGTAAGTTTGGGGTGCTTTGTTATCATCATCCTCCTTCCTGGGTGAGTTATACCCTGTTCTCTCTCCTTCTCCATGTAGCAGAAGAGGCAAGCAGACTCAGAAAATTGGGGGGGACCTGATCCCCCTTTACAGGCACACCTACATGTGCATTTCCAGAAGGAGACAGGAGATCTGACTTCTGCTTCAAGCCTTAACCTCATGCCAAAGGTGGTTATTACCAGGCAGCCTTGGCTTGGGAAAATAGTGAGTGGTTGAGCATCTATTAATCAAGCAGAAATATGATTCCCATTATTCTCTGTGTATATTATTATTATTCTCTGTGTATACAAGGTCCTGAAGAATGAGCTCCAAGACAGTACGTATTGAGAAGGTAGGATCCCAGCATATCTGAGTGGTTGTATAATACACAAAAAATCCTCACCCTTTACAACGTAGAGGAAAGTATCTCCCTGGTGTCTTTTTTTTTTTTCTTAACATCTTTATTGGAGTATAATTGCCTTACAATGTTGTGCTAGTTTCTGCTGTATAACAAAGTGAATCAGCTATATGTATACATATATCCCCTTATCCCATCCCTCTTGCGTCTCTCTCCCACCCTCCCTATCCCACCATTCCAGGTGGTTACAAAGCACCGAGTTGATCTCCCTGTGCTATGCAGCAGCTTCCCACTAGCTATTTTACATTTAGTATTGTATATATGTCCATGCCACTCTCTCACTTCGTCCCAGCTTCACCTTCCCCCTCCCCATGTCCTCAAGTCCATTCTCTATGTCTGTGTCTTTATTCCTGTCTGGCCCCTAGGTTCTTCAGAACCATTTTTTTTAGATTCCATATATATGTGTTAGCATATGGTATTTGTTTTTCTCTTTCTGGCTTACTTCACTCTGTATTACAGACTCTAGGTCCATCCACCTCACTACAAATAACTCAATTTTGTTTCTTTTTATGCCTGAGTAATATTCCAATGTATATATGTGCCACATCTTCTTTATCCATTCATCTATTGATGGACACTTACATTGCTTCCATGTCCTAGCTATTGTAAATAGAGCTGCAATGAACATTGTGATACATGACTCTTTTTGAATTATGGTTTTCTCAGGGTATATGCCCAGTAGTGGGATTGCTGGGTCATATGGTAGTTCTATTTTTAGGTTTTTAAGGAAACTCCATACTGTTCTACATAGTGACTGTATCAATTTACATTCCCACCAGCAGTGCAAGAGGGTTCCCTTTTCTCCACATCCTCTCCAGCATTTACTGTTTGTAGATTTTTTGATGATGGCCATTTTGACCGGTGTGACATGATACCTCATTGTGGTTTTGACTTGCACTTCTCTAATGATTAGTGATGTTGAGCATCCTTTCATGTGTTTGTTGGCCATCTGTATATATTCTTTGGAGAAATGTCTATTTACATCTTCTGCCCATTTTTGGATTGGGCTGTTTTTTTGATATTGAGCTGCATGAGCTGCTTGTCAATTTTTGAGATTAATCCTTGTCAGTTCCTTCGTTTGAAAATATTTTCTCCCTTTCTGAAGGTTGTCTTTTCATCTTATTTATGGTTTCCTTTGCTGTGCAAAAGCTTTTAAGTTTCATTAGTTCCCATTTGTTTATTTTTGTTTTTATTTCCATTCCTCTAGGAGGTGGGTCAAAAAGGATCTTGCTGTGATTTATGTCATAGAGTGTTCTGCCTATGTTTTTCTCTAAGAGTTTTATACTGTCTGGCCTTACGTTTAGGTCTTTAATCCATTTTGAGTTTATCTTTGTGTATGGTGTTAGGGAGTGTTCTAATTTCATTCTTTTACAGGTAGCTGTCCAGTTTTCCCAGCACCACTTATTGAAGAGGCTGCCTTTTCTCCATTGTATATTCTTGCCTCCTTTATCAAAGATAAGGTGACCATATGTGTGTGGGTATACCAGTGGGCTTTCTGTCCTGTTCCATTGATCTATATTTCTGTCTTTGTGCCAGTACCATCCTGTCTTGATTACTGTAGCTTTGTAGTATAGTCTGAAGTCAGGGAGCCTGATTCTTCCAGCTCCATTTTTCTATCTCAAGATTGCTGTGGCTATTCAGGGTCTTTTGTGTTTCCATACAAATTGTGAAATTTTTTCTTCTAGTTCTGTGAAAAATGCCATTGGTAGTTTGATAGGGATTGCACTAAATCTGTAGATTGCTTTGGGTAGTAGAGTGATTTTCACAATGTTGATTCTTCCAATCCAAGAACATGGTATATCTCTCCATCTGTTTGTATCATTTTTAATTTCTTTCCTCAGTGTCTTGTAGTTTTCTGCATACAGGTCTTTTGTCTCCTTAGGTAGGTTTATTCCTAGGTATTTTATTCTTTTTGTTGCAATAGTGAATGAGATTGTTTCCTTAACTTCTCTTTCTGATCTTTTGTTGTTAGTGTATAGGAATGCAATAGATTTCTGTGCATTAATTTTGTCTCCTGCTACTTTACCAAATTCGTTGATTAGCTCTAGTAGTTTTCTGGTAACATCTTTAGGATTCTCTATGTATAGTATCATGTCATCTGCAAATAGTGACAGTTTTACTTCTTCTTTTCTGATTTGGATTCCTTTTATTTCTTTTTCTTCTCTGATAGCCGTGGCTAAAACTTCCAAAACTATATTGAATAATAGTGGTGAGAGTGGGCAACCTTGTTTTGTTCCTGATCTTAGAGGAAATGGTTTCAGTTTTTCACTATTGAGAATGATGTTGGCTGTGGGTTTGTCATATATGGCCTTTATTATGTTGAGGTAGGTTCCCTCTATGCCCACTTTCTGAAGGGGTTTTCTTCATAAATGGGTGTTGAATTTTGTCAAAAGGTTTTTCTGCATCTATTGAGATGATCATATGGTTTTTATCCTTCAATTTATTAATATGGTGTATCACATTGACTGATTTGCATATACTGAAGAATCCTTGCATTCCTAGGATAAACACCACTTGATCATGATGTATGATCCTTTTAATGTGCTGTTGGATTCTGTTTGCTAGTATTTTGTTGAGGATTTTTGCATCTATGTTCGTCAGTGATATTGGCCTGTAGTTTTCTTTCTCTGTGACACCTTTGTCTGGTTTGCGTATCAGAGTGATGGTGGCCTCGTAGAATGAGTTTGGGAGTGTTCCTCCCTCTGCTATATTTTGGAAGAGTTTGAGAAGGATTGGTGTTAGCTCTTCTCTAAATATTTGAAAGAATTCGCCTGTGAAGCCATCTGGTCCTGGGCTTTTGTTTGTTGGAAGATTTGTAATCACAGTTTCAATTTCAGTGCTTGTGATTGGTCTGTTTATATTTTGTATTTCTTCCTGGTTCAGTCTCGGAAGGTTGTGCTTTTCTAAGAATTTGTCCATTTCTTCCAGGTTGTCCATTTTATTGGCATAGAGTTGCTTGTAGTAATCTCCCATGATCCTTTGTATTTCTACAGTGTCGTTGTTACTTCTCCTTTTTGATTTCTAATTCTATTGAGTTAAGTCCTCTCCCTTTTTTTCTTCATGAGTCTGGCTAATGGTTTATCAATTTAGTTTATCTCATCAAAGAACCAGGCTTTAGTTTTATTGATCTTTGCTATTGTTTCCTTCATTTCTTTTTCATTTATTTCTGATCTGATCTTTATAATTTCTTTCCTTCTGCTAACTTTGGGGGTTTTTTGTTCTTCTTTCTCTAATTGCTTTAGGTGTAAGGTTAGGTTGTTTATTTGAGATTTTTCTTGTTTCTTGAGGTAGGATTGTATTGCTATAAACTTCCCTCTGAGAACTGCTCTTGCTGCATCCCATAGGTTTTGGGTCGTCATGTTTTCATTGTCACTTGTTTCACGCTATTTTTTGATTTCCTCTTTGACTTCTTCAGTGATCTCTTGGTTATTTAGCAGTGTATTGTTTAGCCTCCATGTGTTTGTATTTTTTACAGATTTTTTCCTGTAATTGATATCTAGTCTCATAGTGTTGTCATCAGAAAAAATACTTGATACGGTTTCAATTTTCTTAAATTTACCAAGGCTTGATTTGTGACCCAAGATATGATCTGTCCTGGAGAATGTTCCATGAGCAGTTGAGAAGAAAGTGTAGTCTGTTGTTTTTGGATGGGATGTCCTATAAATATCAATTAAGTCCATCTTGTTTAATGTATCATTTAAAGCTTGTGTTTCTTTCTTTATTTTCATTTTGGATGATCTGTCCATTGGTGAAAGCGGGGTGTTAAAGTCCCCTACTACTACTAGTGTTATTGCCAATTTCCCCTTTTATGGCTGTTAGCATTTGCCTTATGTATTGAGCTGCTCCTATGTTGGGTGCATAAATAGGTACAATTTTTATATCTTTCTCTTGGATTGATCCTTTTATCATTATGTAGTGTCCTTCTTTGTCTCTTGTAATAGTCTTTATTTTAAAGTCTATTTTGTCTGATATGAGAGTTGCTACTCTAGCTTTCTTTTGATTTCCATTTGCATGGAATACCTTTTTCCATTCCCTCACTTTCAGTCTGTATGTGTCCCTAGGTCTGAAGTGGGTCTCTTGTAGACAGCATATATATGGGTCTTGTTTTTGTATCCATTCAGCCAGTCTATGTCTTTTGGTGGGAGCATTTAATCCATTTACATTTAAGGCAGTTATCAATATGTATGTTCCTACTAACATTTTCTTAATTGTTTTGGGTTTGTTATCGTAGGTCTTTTCCTTCTCTTGTGCTTCCTGCCTAGAGAAGTTCCTTTAGCATTTGTTGTAAAGCTGGTTTGGTGGTGCTGAATTCTCTTAGCTTTCGCTTGTCTGTAAACGTTTTAATTTCTTCATCGAATCTGAATGAGATCCTTGCTGGGTAGAGTAATCTTGGTTGTAGGTTTTTCCCTTTCATCCCTTTAAATATGTCCTACCACTCCCTTCTGGCTTGCAGAGTTTCTGCTGAAAGATCAGCTGTTAACCTTATATGTATGTAACCTTGTATGTTATTTTTTGTTTTTCCCTTGCTGCTTTTAATATTTTTTCTTTATATTTAATTTCTGATAGTTTGATTAATATATGTCTTGGCATGCTTCTCCTTGGATTTATCCTGTATGGGACTCTCTGCCCTTCCTGGACTTGGTTGACTGTTTCCTTTCCCATATTAGGGAAGTTTTCAACTGTAATCTCTCCAAATATTTTCTCATTCCCTTTCTTTTTCTCTTCTTCTTCTGGTACCCCTATAATTTGAATGTTGGTGCGTTTAATGCTGTCCCAGAGGTCTGAGACTGTCCTCAATTCTTTTCATTCTTTTTTCTTTATTCTACTCTGTGGTAGTTATTTCCACTATTTTACCTTCCAGATCACTTATCTGTTCTTCTGCCTCAGTTATTCTGGTATTGATTTCTTCTAGAGAATTTTTAATTTCATTTATTGTGTTATTCATCATTGTTTGTTTGCTCTTCAGTTCTTCTAGGTACTTGTTAAACGTTTCTTGTATATTCTGTATTTATTTCCAAGATTTTGGGTCGTCTTTACTGTCATTATTCTGAATTCTTTTTGAGGTAGACTGCCTATTTCCTCTTAATTTTTTTGGTCTGGTGGGTTTTTACCTTGCTCCTTCATCTGCTGCATATTTCTGTGTCTTCTCATTTTGCTTAACTTACTGTGTATGGGGTCTCATTTTTGTAGGCTGCAGGTACGTAGTTCCTGTTGTTTTTGGTGACTGCCCCCAGTAGGTAAGGTTGGTTCACTGACTTGTGCAGGCTTCCTGGTGGAGGCTATTGGTGCCTGTGTTCTGATGGGTGCGACTGGATCTTGTCTTTCTGGTGGGCAGGGCCGCATCCAGTGGTGTGTTTTGGGGTGTCTGTGAACTTATTATGGTTTTAGGCATCCTCTCTGCTAATGGGTGAGGTTGTGTTCCTGTCTTATAATTTTTTTTATCATGGGGCATCCAGCACTGGAGCTTACTGGCCATTTGGTGGACCTGGGTCTTAGTGTTGAGAAGGAGATCTCTGGGAGAACTCTTGCCGATTGATATTACGTGGGGTTGGGAGGTTTCTGGTGGTTCAACATCCTGGACTTGGCTCTCCCGTCTCAGTGGCCCAGGCCTGACACCTCACCAGAGCACCAAGACCCTGTCAGCCACATGGTGCAGAAGAAAAGGGAGAAGAAAAAGGAAGAAAAAATAAAATAAAATAATAATAATTAAATTAAATTTTTAAAAAAAGGAAGAGAGCAACCAAACCAATAAACAAATCCACCAGTGGTAACAAGCACTGAAAACTAAACTAAGATAAACATAAAATCAGAAACAGTCACAGACACCAAACCCCAAGTCTACAGTTGCTCCCAAAATCCACTACCTCAATTTTGGGAACATTTGTTGTCTATTCAGGTATTCCACAGATGCAGAGTTCATCAAGTTGACTGCAGGGATTTAATCCCCTGCTCCTGAGGCTACACGCAGAAATTTCCCTTTCTCTTCTTTGTTCGCACAGCTCCTGGGGTTCAGCTTTGGTTTTGGCCCCACCTCTGCATGTAGGTTGCCCTCAGGTGTCTGTTCCCCGCCCAGACAGGTTAAAGCAGCAGCTGATTCGGGCTCTCTTGCTCTCTCAGGCTGGGGAGAGGGAGGGTAATGTAGTCATAATTGGAATGCAGGGTGAGCCTGTGGTGGCAGAGGCCGGAACAGCCTGAAGCACGCCATGCGTTCTCCCAGGGAAGTTGTCCCTGGATCACGGGACCCTGGCAGTGGCGGGCTGCACAGGGTCCCGGGAGGGGTGGTGTGGATAGTGACCTGTGCTCGCACACAGGATTCTTGGTGGCAGTGGCAGCAGCCTTAGTGTTTCATGCTCGTCTCTGGGGTCCAAGCTGTTAGCCACAGCTCGCGCCCATCTCTGGAGCTCGCTTAGGCAGTGCTCTGCCTTCTGTGGGCACACTGGGAAGGAATCCTCTCTCCTCGTGCACCCAGAAACAAAGGTCTCTTGCCTCTTAGGCAGGTCCAGACTTTTTCCCGGACTCCCTCCCGGCTAGCCGTGGTGCACTAGACCCTTCAGGCTGTGTTCACGCAGCCAACCCCAGTCCTCTCCCTGGGATCTGACCTCTGAAGAAGCTGGAGCCTCAGCTCCCAGCCCCGACCCGGCGGGTGAGCAGACAAGCCTCTTGGGCTGGTGAGTGCCGGTCGGCACCGATCCTCTGTGCAGGTATCTCTCCGCTTTGCCCTCTGCACCCCTGTTGCTGCAGTCTCCGCCATGGCTCCGAAGCTTCCCCACCACCCATGCCCTGTTTCTGCCCTTGAAGGGGCTTCCTAGTGTGTGGAAACTTTTCCTCCTTCCCAGCTCCCTCCCAGACGTGCAGGTCCCATCTCTATTCTTTTGTCTCTGTTTTTTCTTTTTTCTTTTGCCCTACCCAGGTACGTGGGGAGTTTCTTGCCTTTTAGGAAGTCTGAGGTCTTCTGCAAGCGCTCAGTAGGTGTTCTGTAGGAGTTGTTCCACGTGTAGATGCATTTTTGACGTATTTGTGTGGATGAAGGTGATCTGCACATCTTACTCCTCTGCCGTCTTGAAGCCCCCCTCCCCCACCCTCCCTGGAGTCTTAGTACCAAGAATTGTTCTGTGTTTCAGAGCAACAGATCTTTTGCTTTTGCCTTTTGGTCACTGAAACCACATAGAGTGATCTTTCGTTGGCTGGTAGAAATTTCCAAGCTGAGTTAGCAGGCCACTGCTGGCAGGTAGACTAGGACTAGTGCACAATATATACCCCTGGCTTCGTCTTCATTTCCTATTGTATAGTGTTCCACTCATCCTATGTGTTGTCTTACATGCAGCTTTATTTTCCTTCTGGAAAGAGGGTATAAATAAAATAAATATACAGATACTTAATAATGTTAAGTGCCTCTTACAGAATGAATGCCCAGTAGATGAGTTTCCTTGGTCTTTGCCTATAGTCCTGAGCTTTATTGAGACTATTAGATGTCTACAGCCCTGTCTGTGCTTTCTACTGATGGGGTCCAATAAATGGACCTGTGAGCAGAACCTCTGTTGAGTCCCCTTTTTCCCTTTGCTGTCCATTTTAAATAAGAATTGGGCTCCAGCAGTTTCAAGGAGGCCTGACCCACTTTGACCTGGGCTACAAGTTTGGGTACACTACTACAGTAAAGACAAAGTACTAGTATCTTTTGGAATGTAACTGGGCAAGGAGTGTGAGTAGACCCATTTCAGATCATAGCACTAGTCACTTTGAGGCCTCAAAGAGGAATTTTTGTTCACTGAATTGCTAGAGTGAGATCTGTAAACTTCTGTAACTCTGAGTCTTTGGTCTCTCCTAAAACCAATATATCATCAGCTTTAACAATCCCATAAGGTAAAAAATCTACATAGTGGAAGATTCTTGTAATTGTGTCAAGTTTCTTTATGAGAAAAAGAAGAAACCTTGCGGGGGCTGTCAGAATAATATAAGACAGCTTGTGGTTTTTTGCCTTGAGTTTGCGTGGGCAGGAAATTTATTCTTTGCTTTGTACATCTTTGAGCTGCACACAGCTGTGTGAGATCTCAGCTCTTTACAAATTGCTAATAAAGAAGATAATGCCAACATTTGCACTCTGCTCAGAAGTCAACTGCTGAAGATTTAAATCTAGATTTCTGGAGAGAAAATCCTAATCTTTTGAGCCATGTCAGTATGTTTTTAAATTCATTTCTTAACACTGAAGTGAACTAAAATTAGAATTTGGAATAAGCTAGGAGCAATGAAACAATTTTCTCATCCATCTAACATGTACTTACTGAACATCTAATCTACGTAAATGCATTTAGCAATTTTTAGAAAGTGACAACATGGGTCTGATCTCCAAGTACAAGGATTCTATTAAGTTTTGGCCAAAGAGGAAGAAGGTAATTAATGTTCGTTGAGTCCTTACTATGTGTCAGGGACTTGGCTTGGGTTTATATAACTGTTATGACATAAATATTATGGATCCCATTTTACATATGATGATACTGAAGCTACATAACCAGTAAGTCACAAAGTGGGATTTAACCTCAGAGTAATTGATTCCAAAGCCTGCTGTATCACACTGCCTCCTATAATATAAATTTTCATCTTGATTAGAAAATTTTATTTTATTTTACTTTTTAAATGTTCTTATAAATATTTTAATTCATTTAAAGTAGATTTAGATACATTGAAAGCACAAAGAAGATAAATATATATATTTCTCTGACATAACCATTTATTTTTAAGTTAATGTGGTATTGGATATGAATGTGGGAAGTAAAGTGAAATGAAGCTGTCCCAAGGTGGTGTCTGGTCACCTTGAGTTCATCGCTGCTACCATCCTCTGATCCTTCCTTCGTTCCATCCATCTCATTAACTGATCTCCTACCATATTCTATCCTGGAGTAAGCATTGGAATGAGGAGATAAAAAGAAATGGACTTCACTCCCAAAGCATTTTCAGGTGAGTGAGTGAAAAGGATACATAAAGTAAGCAACTTAAATATAATGTATTTCATGAAAAGAAGTACTAGGGACAATGGGATCTTGGAAGAAGGTGTGCACTTGGAGGAGTAAGAAAGTGATGTTTGAGGGCTTCCCTGGTGGTGCAGTGGTTAAGAATCCACCTGCCAATGCAGGGGGACACAGGTTCAAGCCCTGGTCTGAGAAGATCCCACATGCTGCGGAGCAGCTAAGCCCATGCACCACAACTACTGAACCCATGTGCCACAACTGCTGAAGCCCACGCACCTAGAGCCTGTGTTCTGCAACAAGAGAAGCCACCACAATGAGAAGCCCACTCACCACACCAAAGAGTAGCCCCTGCTCGCAGCAACTAGAGAAAGCTAGCGCGCAGTAACGAAGACCCAATGCAGCCAAAAATAAATAAAACATTAAAAAAAAAAAAGGAAGTGATGTTTGAGATTCACCTTGAAGGAGGGATAAGAGATGAACCGAAAACATTCTGCTTGGATAACAAAGGGAGAGGGTTAGATTAAACTGAACTACTATATCCATAATGACTCACATACCACTGATCCACACTGAAAGATGAGGCTAACTGCTTCCCTTTCATAATCCTAGTCTGGGTCCAGATGTCAGCTGGGAATACCACCAACTTGTCTCTTCCAGGTTCAAGGAAATCTTTACACTCTACCCTTGGAGGCTTATTCATTTCTAAATGCAGACTGGAACATATACAGGAGTTAGAAAATCCTCATCCTAGAATATGCCAAGATTCTCCCAAATTCACCACTAAATGTGGTTATGATGGGTTAAGAAAAAAACTTTGGAGCTGTGTGGTCATTCTCAAAATTCATGCTTCTCAAGTATGGTCTAAGGCTCTGGCTCAGAATCCATTTGGAGATACTCACTGAAAATGGGGTGTCCTAGCCCTACCCTATGGCTCTGAGTCAGAATCTTTGATCATGAGACCCAGGAATCCTCATATAAACAAAGTCTGTGGTTGAATCTGATGCTCCAAAGCCATCCTTGGGAATTACCTGGCAGTCCAGTGGTTAGGACTCAGTGCTTTCACTGCCGGGAGCCTGGGTTTGATCCCTGGTCAGGGAACTAAGATCCCATAAGCCATGCAGCACGGCCAAAAAAAAAAAAAAAAAAAAAAGCCATCTTTGACCTGTACAATCTTGGGTCCAGAGCTTTCCCAGAACTGGTATAAGAAGACTTTGAAACTGCTCATTACCATCATGTAAAACTGCTTGTTAATCCAAAAAAAAAAAAAAAAAAGAAGCAAGAAACTCATTATGTGCAAAGTATTGTACTAAGTGCTGGTGGAGGATAAACAGAATTATGTGGGACGGCCCGTCTCTCCAGGAGCTTGTGTCAAGGAGCAAACACCAAGACAGAGTTAGGAGGGCAGGAGATCTACTAGGGGTAATGCCTATGAGAAGTAAAGGGATGAGGGAGCAGGACACAACAAGGTGAATCTTTAGACCATGATGCATCTCTAAGACCATCCTGGACAGCCCAACGGAGAGCTCCAGCTCATCGACTTCCTGTAGAGGAGTCCCAAGTTAAGCAGAGGTGGCCAGGCCCTAGTACCCCTGCCACATTTAGTCACTGGCTACAGCTACCCCGAGAGAGTGTGTCCTTGCCTCAGACATTGCGCCAAACCCCAAAGTTGTTGCAGCTAGAAGCTGTCGCCTGACTCTGCTCCTTATGAAGTTCCCTCTTGAAGAGAGTTCTGAGAGGTGTGCCTCCATGGCTGCCCCCAAGCTTGGGCTCTAAATGGCGATTTAAAGGTCTCATCCTTATCAGTGGAACATCAGGAAGAAGGGGTGTGGCACTCGTGAGGAATCAGACACACGTCCCTGGAGCCAGACAGACCTGGATTAGAATCTCAGCTGTCACTTAGTGTGTGACCTCAGGTAGGTGGCCTGACTCTCCAAGACTCTCCTCAGTGGTCAGAGTGGGTTGGTTATAAAAGGACATTGGGGCTGGCTAATGAGAGCTCACATGGTCCCCGACTGATCACGGTTTGACTCATGATTTTTCAACTTTTATGATGGTATGCAAGCGATACACATCCAGTAGAAACTGTACTTCAAATTTTGAATTTTGATCTTTCCCCGGGCTGTCCATATGTGGTACGATACAGTCTCATGATGCTGGGCAGAGTCTGTGAGCTCAGCACCCAGTCAGCCCCGAGATCACAAGCGGAAGTGATCAATACACTCGCAACCATTCTTTTCCTTCCAGTACAGTATTCAATAAATTACATGAGATATGCAACACTTTATTATAAATTAGGCTTTGTGTTAGATGATTTTGCCCAACTGTAGTCTGATGTAAGTGCACCGAGAACTTTTAAGGTAGGTTAGGCTAAGCTCTGATGTTTGGTATGTTAGGTGTATTATAAACACGTTTTTGCTTACGGTATTTTGAACTTGCGATGGGTTTATTGGGATATAACCCCAACGTTAAGTCGAGAAAGATCTGTATAGACAATATTATATCTAATAATACGTGCATACACACACCCACACACTCATACATACACCACAATCTGCCTCTTCCTTTGCATGCAAGTTTTGTTTCCTGATAAAGAAGAGAAACTAGAAAACAGGAAAGGCAAGCAGGCTAGCAATGGCACAGTGTCTGTTGTTGAGCTAGTCCAGACTGGATTCGTACCCCTTTTGTGGTTGGCACAGGTTTGTGTGGTCGGGTTTATGTGGGTGGCTAGATTCGTGTCATAGTATTAATATTTACAGAAATGATAGTATGTGTAGGCCACACTGGGGTTGATGAAAAAGACTGCTCAAGGTTAGATGACTGTGTTAGGGCTCTGCTCACTCAGTACCCACCAGGCTGCCCCAGGGGCCAAGGGGACCAGTATCCCCTGTAACCTCTGCGGTTAACTGCTGCACCAGTGTACTGTTGGGAAGCTCTGCCGTTAGCTCATAGATCTCATCAGGAGATTTGACGAGCTTCTGGCCACATGAAAAACTGCTAAACTCATGAGGTGACACAGAGGGAGATGAGACATTCTCCCTATCTCTTCATTCAACTCAGAGATGTTTGAGCACCGCAAGTACCAGAACATTCGGTAGCATCTGCAGCTGAGATCCTGGATGTAGATACTGTCATTTCACAGTGACATCTGTGCGTGAAGAAAAAGAACAGAACAGACTGTGTGGTGACTTGAGGCTGACAGGCTGGTTTATAAGAAACCATGAGGGAGATATTGTGATTTATAAGAAATACATATTTGGTCATTCAGATGACTAAAATATATTTTTCATATATGCTTGGTATTTGTCCCAGGTTCCTGGCTCACAGCTTTCAAAACCCTTGGGATGGGCTTCCCTGGTGGTGCAGTGGTTGAGAGTCCGCCTGCCAATGCAGGGGACACGGGTTCGTGCCCTGATCCGGGAAGATCCCACATGCCGCGGAGCTCCTGGGCCCGTGAGCCATGGCCGCTGAGCCTGCGTGTCCGGAGCCTGTGCTCCGCAACGGGAGAGGCCACAGCAGTGAGAGGCCCGCATACAGCAAAACCCTTGGGACTTCCTGGGCAATAAGCAATGGGAGCATCTCTTGTCATAATATCTGATCTTCGTCTTCAGTTCCTGAAATCACTTCAGAATCGTAAAGGTGAAACGGATGGCTTTTTATTCATAACAAGGCCCTTTCCACTACAGCTGAGTTTATGTTAATGTGTGACTTTGGTAAGCAACAAGCATGGAGGCTGGCTGCCAAGGGAACCGAGCATGATTAGGGCATTGGAACTTTCAATTCTACCCTCCAGCCTCCAGGGGGCGCGGGGGCTGCTGATTGCATTCAATCACCAACAGCTAATGATGTAGTCAATCATGCCTATGTAACGAAGCCTCCATAACACCCAAAATGATGGGGTTCAGAGAGCGCCTCAGTGGGTGAACACGTGCAGATGTGGGCAGAGCGGTGCCCTCGCAGGGGGCACGGAAGCTTGGTGCACTTTTCTCGTGCCTTGCCCTTAGGCATCTCTTCCATCTGGCTGCTCCTGAGTCGTATCCTTTGTAATAAATTGGTTGTCTGGTGAGTAAATGGGTTTTCTGAGTTCTGTGAGCCACTCTACCAAATTAATCAAACTGAGGGAGGGGGTCCTGGGAACCTCTGATTTATACCCAGTCAGTCAGAAGTACAGGTAACAGGTAACCTGGGTTTGAGATTGACATCTGAAGTGGAGGGTGGTCTTGTGGGACTGAGCACTTTACCTGTGGAATCTGATGCCGTCTCAGGGTGGATAGTGTCCAAATTGAGCTGAATGGCAGGACTTCCAGCGGCTGTTCAAGAGCTGCTTGTTGGGGCTTCCCTGTTGGCACAGTGGTTGGGAGTCCGCCTGCTGATGCAGGGGACGCGGGTTCGTGCCCCGGTCTGGGAGGATCCCGCATGCCGCGGAGCGGCTGGGCCCGTGAGCCATGGCCGCTGGGCCTGCGCGTCCAGAGCCTGTGCTCCGCAACGGGAGAGGCCCCAGCAGTGAGAGGCCCGCGTACCGCAAAAAAAAAAAAAAAAAAAAAACTAAAAAAAAAAACCTAAAAAAAAAAAAAAGAACTGCTTGTTGGTGGTATGAGGAAGCCCCTGGTGACCAGAGCCCCTTTAATGAGGCATCCCTTGAGGGACACCCAGAAAAAAATTGTGGGATATTGGAGGAAACTATTAACCCAAGAAAGAGCTGAGTCACAAGAAAACTACTTCTCAGGGAGTTGAGAGGATTAAACAAGCTAAGTCCTGTGAAGTCTGGCACACACTAAACGCTAATTGGTAAATGGGTTGCATGTATTGGGTCTTCTATTAAGTCTCTGTCTGCAGGTAACAGAAAGTAACTCCAATATACTTAAACCGACAAAGAACTGTGTGCTTGTGTCTGTGTGTGTGTGTGTCTGTGTGTGTGTGGAAGGTAGGATGTGGTGAGTGTGATGTTTATTATAATAGAGTTATCTCATGGGACCTGAAGACTGGAATCTACCTGATCCTCAGGAGGGACTGGAACCTAGAACCGCAAAACCGGTCAGAACTCGGGCAACTTCAATGAGTGAGTTTCTCTACAGACCAACTTCCTTTACTTGCCAGTCCACTCGGTGGGTGAAAATGTAACAGCACAACCCCTGAGTTCTCCTCCTCTTCAGCCCATATGGAGAATTCCTTAATGCAGACTCCCCGGAAGGATATCTGATTGGCCTAATTTGGGTGATGTGTCCAAACATTCTTCGAATAAACTTTGGCCTGGAGTGGGGGACCCCGTAGAGGGAACACATCCCCTTGGTGGCCCTCCTGGGATCAGGGTGAGCAGATGCTCTGTGCCTCTCTATCTCAGGTCTGATGGAGGTCTCAGTGGGGAAAAGAGAGTATACTCATCTTAGGATAACTTGAGGAAATTGTAAGAAAAGGACTGCTTACAAAGGTGAGCAGGATGTAGGGAACAGGAAGAAGGTGCTACTGAAGCCAGGATGTTCCCACCCCTGGACCCACCCAGAGAAGGATAAAGAGCGGTTATCAGAACCCAAGGACCCAGAAGAACTGTGCAATTCCTCTGTGGGCTGCAGCAGCCCAAGGTGACCCTGAAAGGAGGGAGCCTGGAAAACAGATTCCCTCGCATCACTTCCTTCCTTCCCTTGGATCACTTGCAGGTCACTCCGTGGCTGAACCAGGACGTGAGGGAGACCCTTGTGCTATAGCCTGTGCAGAGCACAGGCTCCGGACGCGCAGGCTCAGCAGCCATGGCTCACGGGCCCAGCTGCTCCGCGGCACCTGAGATCTTCCCGGACTGGGGCATGAACCCGTGTCCCCTGCATCGGCAGGTGGACTCTCAACCACTGCGCCACCAGGCAAGCCCCCTTGGGTTACTTTTGAAGAACTTTGATTTGTTTTGACTCTTTCTGAGAAAAGGTTGGTATTAACTAACACAGGAGTGAATCACTCTCCTATCTCTTATAAAGCAATAAGAGATGTAGTTAAAATTATTAAAACCCATGTGGACTATATCTTGACATGGTATTAACTTAACATCAATTCATACAGGATAAAATTGAAGGTGAGTCCAAAAATTACATACAATATTCTGTTTCATGCCTTTTAACCTTATTCCAAGAATTCGTTTGGCATCTGGAATGCCACCCAGTTTTCCAAGTGGGACATTAGAATCAGAAAGTAGTTCACCCTTTCCAGTCTGATAATCTCAAGATCACCCTCAATACTTCTGTCTTTATATTTAGAGACACTTCCCAGCATGTATAGTCGCTATTCAAGGCCATGCTGTTAAAATAGGGGTCATCAGCCTATCTTCTTTTTCAACCTGCCATCTTTCCATCCTGTTACTTCTACTTTGAACTCGTTATTGTTGATCCTCTAGGCTCTTTTCTGTTCCCACATTCAGTGGAACACCACACCACATCTCTCCTGTCTGCTTACAGACCATTGAATTTTCCTGACCCCAGGGGCTCTTTCACAAAGCCATGAGTACTGAATAAGAAAACACAAGTAAATCAAGTAGGAGTTCATTGATGCCAGTGATAATACCTAGAAAGTTTTGTGAGAAAGATTAAATAAGGTAAGGCATGCAAAACAGCAGCCCCTAGAGGCTCATGATAAATACAAAATAAACATTGGCTCTACCGTTCTCCAAATAATGAGAAAATGGCTTCCCTTTCCAAGATTATTCATCTCTGGAGGCCAGACAAAAAGCTGGTGTGGATGCAATAAGCACTGGGGCCACCCAACACCTCCTATCTGTACTTCTGGGCAAGACTTGCTTGGTTGGTAAATAAGCAAGTTTGGAAAAGAACAAGTTTGGGCTCAGTGGGCTCCTGTTCCTTTGCATTAGCGGTGGTAACATCTAGAAAACAACGGTGCTCACCTCCTGCATAGCCCCACAAAAGTGCTTAGGTATTTCTCTTTGACAGATTTCATCACTCTCTCAGGGTTCTAAATTCTTAAACTTTTTAGATCAAGCTTCTGCTACAGTCCTAAACTTTGCCTTTTGGGAGGTAAACAGTGCTTTCATATCAAATGGAGAGAAAGTTTAGCTGGGGAACTACCCCTCTGGCTTTGGTAACCAGTCTTCCTGGAAAAACACAAGACTACTACAGAAAAATCCAATCCTGAGTTCCCAAACTTGTAAGACAGTTTGTTTGTTTCTTCTCTTCGAATCCTCCAGTTTCTTTCAAGTATACCACTGATTTTATCTTTCCTCTTCCCAAGCCCTAAAATCCTGCAGTGAATTGTAATAATAACAATAAATACCACCAATTACACCGTGGCCAACTCTTGGCATACACTGTCCATTCAGTTCTCATATTAACTCTATGATGTAGGTACGAACATTATGTCTAACTTACAGGTGAGCTACTGAGGTTTCAGGGAAGTTAATTGCCCAAAGTCAAATTGCTGATAAATGGTGAAGCCAGAACTTAAACTCATTTCCGAATCCAAAGCTGGTGCTTTTAATCTCTGTGCCTGACTGTACCTGGGACCTTCCCCACGCTAACGGTCCTTCTCTGGTTTTGATGATGTTTTCGGCTATATTCATTTAAGTATCTTGCTTCTGTCTGTTAGTCTATGATTATATTTAATTCCGTTTAAAGCTATGCTGAGCTCTGTAACAGATACAAAGAATTTTGCCCTTAATTTTCTCAAAACTTAACTTTCTTTACCCAAGTGAGGTGAACATCCATTTGGATAATAAATTCTGGCCTTACTTCCTTCTCCACACAAAATTAGTGAACACATTAGCAAAGCACTGGGCACAAGGCATTAATCTTGCGGTTCTATTCACTGCTGACTTCCTGAAAAGGCCACCAAATTAACCTGTTGGTGAAGCAAAGCCACGTTTATAGCTTACTGCAGTGAAGGAGAGCCCTGTCTTGACGTCGTCTTAGTGTGTCTCAGAGGGAGACAGCAAGGATGGGTATTTATTAGGTTTAGGTGAGATTTTCAGCGTGGGGACATGCTTGTGGCTAGGCCAAGTGTGTGACACAATGGTTTAAGATCAGTGAACTCAGCAAGGTGTAGGTTTTGAAGTGACTCCTGATGAGTAAGTAACCCTTTGATAAGCAATCTGGTTTTCCCAGGTGAGCTGTCTAGTCTTCAGATAAATGAATTTTCAGGATGTCCTTGAGACAAGTATTTTGCAAGCTTTATCTTCTTGGGCACGAATGTCCCAGAATAGAAAGTTGTGTTCGTGTAGCCAGTCCTATTTCATACAGTTGCACAGCAGTTTTTCTCAGTTCTTTATGTCTCTTATCTGTAAATGGAGATGATTCTAGCACTTACCTCATAGAGTTATTATGAGGTTTAATGAGTTAATGGAGGTTAAGCACTTAGAAAAGGCACACAGAAGGTGCTATGTATGTATTTATTATCATCTGTACAAGCTAGTACATTTTAATTAATCTTGCCCTTGCCAGACTGAGCAGGACTTTCAATCTAAATGGACTTTTAAGGAGGGGTTTTTCTGATAAAGTGGGATTAATAGCAATGATAGTCATCTGACAGCTTCACATTACTTTGTTTTCCAGCCATTCTGAATAAATAAAATTTGCATATATTGTCCTGGCTTTGATCCTTCCTGAATTCGAGATGTGTATTTCCTGTCAGAAATGAAACTCAGTTTCCCAAAGTGGAACTCTCATCTTTCCCTTCTAACGTGTTCTCCCAGCACCCATCTTGGCGCTACTAGAACCACTCAAACCCAGGACTGAAGACAAAGTGAGCTCTGATTTCTTACCCCATCCTCCCATGCAGGCTCTTGTCAAAGGTCTCAGTCATTCAGCAAATATTAGGTGAACACCTTTTATGTTCCAGGTACTATGACCAGTATGGGGAACAAAATCGTGAGCAAAACAGATATGGAACCTCCCCTCACCAAGCATACAGTCTGTGGTAGAGATGGATGTTAGATGTAAAGTTACAATTGCCACAAGTGCTGTTGGGAAGGGATGACATAGACACAGGCATGTCATGATAACTGAGACGGTTTGCCTCCATATGCTGTAACTGGGGCCTCAGAACCAAGGTCACCTACACCAACATGACTGCTCGATTTGTTCCAGTAATTCTTGCCCAGGGAGCTGAGGCTATATCCCAGTAAATATCTTTATCGTTTGCTTTAAGGACTTTCTAAAAATCAATTTATCTGAACTTTAGCTGCTCAAACAGTCAGTTTCTCAGGATAACAGAACACTTAACTGGCTAACTCCTTGCTCATCAAACAACTGTTTACTTATCAAGATTTGCTGCAAGACCCCCAGCTCACTCTAAATTCACCAATCTGAAATGATTCAGTAAAGAACTTTGCCTGATCTCAGTCAGATCCCCTTAAAACCACTTGAGTCTAGACCTCAAAAACCTATAAATGTCAGCTCCTGACTTCCCCCTCTGAGACATTTCTAAGTTTTAGTTGATTGACAGGTTATACCGTTGGTCTTTTGGAGAGTCTATACTCAGTAATCATTAAACTGATAGGTGCTATGAAATCAAAACCCAGGAACAAGAATGGATAGCAGAAGACGCGATCTGGAATGAGAGTGGAGAAGGAGAGCTCAGAAGGCTCCGGAGGAAATGATGTTAGAACAGAAACCTTAACGTCGAGGAGGAATTAACTAGATAAAGAGTGAAGGAGAGAGAGTGTTCCGGGCAAAGGCCTTGAGTTGGGAGAGAACTGTATTTTTCTAGAATGGAAAGAAGACTGTTGTGTTTGGAGCAGCAAGAATACAGAGAAAGATAGGAGGAAATGAAGCTAAGGGATGGGCAGGGCCAGCAAGGTCCTAAGAACCTTGTATGATTTGTTGGAGATTGAGCTGTTATCCGGGCAAGTAAAATAAATAAAATAGTTTATCAAAAGATAAACTATTGAAGGGCTTAAAGCAGAAGAGTAGTAGGATCTGATTTGATACCTTAACGAGATCACTCTGGCTGTTGAGTGGATGTAGTGATTGCAGAGGAGCAAAAATTGATGGGAGATAGTGAAGAGCTGCTGTAGAACTCCAGAAAAAAAGACTAAGATTGACCTGTCACCTGTATTGTAATCCAACTCCGTCCTACACTGCCCACTCCCAGTTTGGGTTTTCACCATAGCCTCCTACCTTAGTCTAACTAAGACCGTTCTAACCTAACTCTAGGACCTAACTAACTCTCTGATCTCAGTACCCCATTTTATAAATGAGGTAATAACACATATACTTCTCACTTAATTCAACAAATACTTTGGAGCACCTGTTATATACCCGGCATGTGCTGAGTCCCAGAAATTTACTCATGAGCAGGACAAACATATCCTGCCCCCCAAAAACCATAGGGTCAAGTAAAACAAAGTATGTCAAAGCTCTTTTAAAACTGTATAACTTTAGGTATTGTATATATTTTTATTTTCTTTCTATTTGATGTTTTGACACCATTTTAAAAAAAGCCTTTCTGGCTGGAGAGAGAGAGTTCCTGAGACTAGCAAACTTAAGAGATAGCCAAGGACTCATCTGGGAGCATGCCTTTGGTATGCAGACTAACAAATCCAAAGCTATACCTCCTCTATCAGGCCCTATACCCCAGCAGACAATATCCCTCTGCCTTAATCATCCTAGGCCAGGTGTCAGGTGACTAGAGACACCCTTATAGTTTAGAGCCCACGGAAATTATTCAAACCAGCCAATCCTAGACTGTTTACCCTGATCTGCCTTGTCTTTCCCACAGAAACTGCAAAATGGTTCTAGCTTCAGCTTTCCCCTTTTTCTTGTCTTCTGCTTGAAGATAAAACCCAAATTCCGGTGCTTTCCCTGTAACCCTGTATGGCAAGCCGTCACTCCCCTCTCTAGACCTGTGAGTACAATAAAATTTGTTTTCTTGTACCTCTCCTGAATCTCTTCTTGTGGCTGCACTTGACTGACCATCACATAAAAGAACACAGAAGAACACTTTTGATTGTAAGTAACAAAAACACAAATCACACATCATGAACAAAAAGGAAATTTATTAACTCATGTACCTGAAAAGTCTAGGAGTATCCTGGTGTTAGACATCTTTGTATCTATGAAATCAAGGAATGACATAAGGGATCCATATCTTTCTGCACCTCTTAGGCTATTTCCACATCATGGACCAAATGGCCACTAGCAGCGTAAGAACGATCTTGACAGAAAGAGTACATCTTTCAGGAGTGCTCCAAGAGAAAAATTCAGTGCAGAATTCTGATTGGCCTGGCTTAGATGATTGTACCCATCCTTGTTTCAACCTAAGGCCGGTGCCAACCTGGATGTAGTATTCTGTCTGGGCCTAGATCATGTGAGCATTCCTGGAGGAAGGAACTGGGGGAGTCAGTTCTCCTGAACAATGTTTCTAAGGGTCGGTGTGAGGGAAGATTGGTTCCCCAATGGAAGGTTTTCTGGGGAAAGAACAACCGCAATAACATGCCCAAAATGAAGATGTTGCAAACAAATATTATGCTTTATAATTAGGACCCAAATGTCTGATGCCTCTGAGATAGTCTTTGTGAGTCTCAACATAAATAGAAGAGGGGAAGGAAGAAGAAATAAGAAGGAAAAGAGAAATATGGAATAATAATAGCTAGAGGATGTCACTGTGTGTATCAAGCTGATGACTTTCAGCATGAGAGAAACCTGAGGATGTTTTTAGTCTGAGGAAGATGAAGTTGAAAACACTGGAGAGAAAGGAAAAAAAAAAAAATCAATGGAAAAAGGTCAAGGAGGAGAAAGAGTAAAGAACATAGCAAGAGGGTTTTAGTTTTGAGGAGGGATATCTCATCTTTCAACACAGGAAAGAAAGAGGTTCTGATGGGTGTGGATGTACCATACTTAAAAATCATCCATTTTTTAAAGACAAATATTTTTTCTTAAAACATCGCTTGTATAGGAATTGTCTTAACATTGTTTCATAATTTACTGCAGCATTATTTAGTGTTATATGACATAATGGTGCTTCTTATAATCAATAGTCTCTTAGATTTGATGAAATTTGGCAGGTAATTGTATCAGTAATTGTTTGACCACCTCCATGCTCTTTGTTTTCTGAGCAGGTGAAGTAAGAGATGAGGTGAGGTCATTTGCCAATAGGGATGGGGTTGGAATTTGGATGAGGTCAGGCCAGCCCCGGCTCTGAATTTACTCTTAGCTCCACTAGTTACTAGTGAAGTCCTTGGTCAAGTTTAACATCCCTAAACTTCAGTTTTCTCATCTATAAAATAACAGTACCTAACCTATATGGTTGAAGACTAAATAAGATAAATTTATGAGAAAAGAAACCTAACATGTTGCCTGAGCCACAGAAACTGTGAGTAAAGGTTAGTTGCTGTTGTTCTTAACTTTATTTTTGGTTCAGAGAAGTGTGCATGTTTGGAAGAGCTGCCATGGCGAGCGGGCATGAAACCACACTTCTCAGATGGGACTCGATTCCACAATCTTACAGCTGAAACCAAACAACTCGTCTCGGACTTAGTGAAGCTCAGGTTCTTTCTGTCTCGGCCCAGAAGGAATTCAGCAAGAGGCGAAGTGATATGTAAGAGGTAGATTTATTTATATCCTTTGTAAAGAGGTTGCAGGAAAATGGGGCTCAAGAACATGTCCCAGGTCTTGGGGGAGTTCCTGGGACAGGCCGCCAAGTGAGGGTCCTTGGCTTCTCACAGGAAAGAATTCAAGAGTCAGCCAAAGTAAAGTGAAAGCAGAGATACACATTCCATAGGCAGAAGGCAGGTCCATCTCAAAAGGCTCTGAGAGCAGCCCTCATGTGTGGGGATGGTTAGTTTTTCAGGTCTGGGTAATTTCATAGGCTAATGAGTGGGAGGAGTATTCCAACTATTTTGGGGAAGGGGCGGGGACTTCCAGGAATTGGGCCACCACGCACTTTTTGGCCTTTTATGGTCAGCCTTGGAACTGCCATGGCGCCTGTGGGTGTGTCGTTTAGCATATGCTAATATATTACAATGAGCATATAATGAGGCTCAAGGTCCACTGGAAGTCGAATCTTCCGCCATCTTGGAACTAGTGGGTTCTAACCGGTTTATGTCGTATCCTCAACGGCTATGTCATTCTTTTAATGGTTGTCCCCTGTCCACTTCCCTGTCTCAGGAGAGAGAACTAAGAACAAGAGGAGCAGTGCTGAGAACCCATCTGAGAGTTGAAGAAATAAATCTACAGCGCCACTGTCTGCTCAGTGCCGTGAGTACGTCCAACCGATCACGTATAGGGTGGCGATGGCTGGGGGAGGGCATCAGCAAGCCAACCTGTAGCCACTGCTGCTGGGCCTTTGCCTTTACTGTTCTCTTGCCGGCTACACCTTTTGCCCGTGGCCACGTGGCTCCTGCCCTCACTTCACTCCGACTTTTCCTCCAGTGTCGCTTCTACTGGGATGCCTCCCTGGCCACCCTCCTGAGAGTAACACTCTACCTCGCCCTGCTTGATATCTTCATTAGCACGCAGCGGCACTGTAGGGGAGAAAAAATCCTACTTCTACCCTTCAAGGTTCTCAGCTGGGGCCCCTGTAGCAAAAGTCAGATTAAAAAGAAAAAGGCAAACGGAAGTTTTTAAACATGTATATCTCATATACATGGGATAAACTCAGGGAACAGTAACTCAGAGGTGCCTTAGAGTTTGGGCTTAAACACCATCTTCAGCTACAACAAAAGAAGAAAGGTGTGGGGAGGCAACTTCTGGGAAAGTGACCAGGAAAAGTATAATAAGCAAGAGTAAGTTTTGTTATGCAGAGTTAGGTCTGTGCTTTCTCTGTGGCTAAGAGGTTTCTGTGCTTTAGAGTTGTCTTCCCCCCGGTGCAGAGTGGGAGACATCCTTACAAATGGAGATTTCTTTTATAAATGCAAATTTTCCTTACAAAAGAGTAACTTCCACTCTGGTTTCAGAGCTTCACCTGTGTCTGCTATTTTTCAAAATAATCAGCTTAAAATAATCCTTATGCCAAAGAGGCATATTTGGGGGTGACATATTATGGTATCCTACAGCACTTAACATTACAGTACATTTTAATTTGTTTATGTATTTTTTGCCTGTCTTTCTGGCGAGTAAGGAGGCAGTGACTTGGTTTTGTTCACTGCTCTATCTCCAATGTCTGGTACAGAACAGACACATAAATAATTGTTGAGCAAACAAATGAATAAATGAATGAATGGAGGGTGAGGGGGTGACTCAGGTAATCATCAGAAGCTGAGGTTGCAATGGAAGGAAATGAAGCTAGAAGGCAACTGATACCCACTTGCTCATTCACTCAAAACTGTTTCTTGTGCCTGTTCTGTGCCTACTCTGTTCTTGGTGCTGAAGACCAATTAGTGAGGAAGCCAGACAAAATTCTCGTTCTCTGGGGTTTATGTTCTACTGCGGGAGAGTCAAAATAAGCATGATCAATAATTAATTATGTACTGTGTTAGAAAGGGATCTGTACTATGCAAAAGTAGAGCAGGACAAGGGGAATGTAGAATACAGGCCAGAGGGTGGGACAGACTGGAAGTTGATCACAGAGACTCTTGAAGCCGCCTGGGTGAAGGCAGAAGGTACAGCTAGTGCAAGGGGCCTAAGGTAGGAATAGGTCTGGAGTGTACAAGGAATAGCCAGGAGGCTGGTGTGCCTGCAGCCGAGTAAGACAGGGGAGAAGGCCTGGGAATGAGGAGGGTACAGATGTTCTGGGCATCGTCAGCCATTGTAAGGATTTGGGATGTGATACTGAGCAAGGGGGAGCCATGTAGGATATTAGGTAGTAGAATAACATGATCTGGATTTTGTTTTAAACAATTTAAGGGAGAATTAGCCCCACTTTGTAACTAAGAAAACTGAAGTTCAGAGGGCAAGGTTATTTATTCAAAATCACAAAGCAAGTGACCGTGCTGGGATTGGAACCCAAGACACTCTACACTCATGTTCTTAGGCAACACACACACAGTCTCCCCAAAAGACACATGCAGCACAGGGCACCTCCAGGGCCCCGAGAGCAGCGTTCCAGCTCTGTGTGGGACCTGAGAGTGGCCCACCAGCAACAGGAGCTGTGTGCCACAGTCTCTCTTTGTGAGTTTGTCCTTCCAGCCTACAAAGAGCCGCCACCCTCACTCACCCCTCCACCTGTTGTGAGTCAGAAGAGTGTCAGCCAAATGCCATCAACCCCAGCCCCCAACTCCAGAGGAAGCTCTGTCCTTGAATTTCAGCTGCTGTCCTTTCACAACCCTTGTGAAGGGAACTGCCCCAACCCTGACCCCAGCTCTCTGTGGCTTCATTTACATAGGCATTTATGACCCAAGGGCAGCCCATCCATTGGCTAGGCTGTGACATTACTGTGGCCCAGTAAAATTCTGTAACCCATTAGAACTAGAAAATTCTAAGAGGTCTCCCTGTTAGTAGTGGGAACAGGAGTCAATGCATAAACAGAGGACTCAGTAGGTAGAGAGAGGAAAATGGAGCAAATAGCTGAACGTAGCAGATAGGCTGAGACAGCGCTGGTCCAGGCTGATGCTGCCTGAGTTCCTGAGCTGTTTACAGAAGTAATGCATGTGGATTCCTGCAAGTAGCCCTCACTTTTCCTGAGGTAACCTGAAAACTAACCAAGCCAAGTTGAAGCAAGTTCACTCTTTTTTTTCTGGCTGCGTTGGGTCTACATTGCTGTGCGTGGCTTTCTCTAGTTGAGGCGAGCGGAGGCTACTCTTTGTTGCAGTGCACGGGCCTCTCATTGCGGTGGCTTCTCCTGTTGCAGAGCATGGGCTCAAGGTGCACGGGCTTCAGTAGTTGCAGCAAGCAGGCTCAGTAGTTGTGGCGCACGGGCTTAGTTGCTCCGCGGCAGGCATGTGGGATCTTCCCGGACCAAGGATCGAACCTGTGTCCCCCGTATTGGCAGGCGGATTCTTAACCACTGCACCACCAGGGAAGTCCAGGTCGCTCTTGATATTTTCAAAAGATACTGCCTTCTGCTCCACATGGCACAGGGAGGTCACCACCTCCCCTGGCTATGCTATCCTTGTGGTTGTCTGCTCTGTGAGTGCCGGAGAGATAGAACCCAGCCTGGAGTCAAGGTCAAATCACCTGACTTCCATCAGTGGGGCTCTAGATGATGCCCCCCTGTTCTGATTGTGTTCAAACCATGAAAAATATTTCACCCTCCTTCCTATCAGGCAGTTTCCTCTTATTTTTACTACGAGTGCTAACCTAGTCCAAACTAGAGATCCTAAAATAATCCTAGTAAGTTAAAGCCACTTTCTAATATTCAGCTCAATCCAGTAAACACTAAGTGAATATCTGTTACATGCTGGGTATTGGGAGCAACTGTGCATAAGGCAGGTAAGTTCTCAGGGAGCTTCAGTCCAAAAAAAAGAAAATCAACAAATTTGTAGTCTTATTTTGGGCCTGGTGGCACAGTTCTGTTGTGTATAGAGCTTTGTTTTGAGGATCATAGAAAAGCAATGGTTTCGCCTTCTTGTGAGCTTAAGAACTTGAAGCTGGTCATTTGGTGACCCAGCAAACTCATGGAACATATTGCAGGAAAAGCTGATTAAAGCTAAAGCTTGTCTCCTTGTCTCATGGACTGAATACTTCCATTAAGGTTTGAATGTCCTCCTTGTTCCTTTAAACGTGGCATCAGGCCAAGTCATTAACTTTCTGATAGCCTGTCCTTTCCCCCCAGCTATCTGTTCCAGATCTGCACTCGGTGACTCAAGTTGCGTGGATGCTTTGATGGAAATTGGGAATGAACACACATGTAGAATATTAAATCTTAAAGTACTTTGCCTAAATAGTTTTCTACCCTAGATAAATGGAAAAGGAAAACTGAGAAAAATGACGATTTTCCGCCTGTTTTATATATCTGTGCAATCTTCTGTGTTATTTTCAGTCTCATTTTTTAAATTAACATACAGTAAAATTGACCTTTTTGTATGTACTGTCCTATAAATTTTAACAAGTATATAAATTCATGTAACCATCACCAGGATCAAGATACAGAACAGTTCTATCCTGCCTGAAATGCCCTCATGTTATCCCTTTGCCATCATACTCTCTCCCCAACCCCTAATCTGTTCTCCATCACTATGACTTTGTCCTTTAGAGACTTTCATATAAATGGAATCATTGAGTAGGTAACCTTCTGAGACTGGTTACTTTCACTCAGCTTAATGCCTTTGAGATTCATCCAAGTTGTAGAATGATTCGAAGTTGGTTCATTATATTGCTGAGTAGTATTCCATTATTCAGATTTACCACTGTTTGTTTATCTGTTCACTAACTGAAGGACACTTGGGTTATTTCCAATTTTTGGTGATTATGACTAGAGCCACTATATAAACAATTATGTACAAAGCTTGTTTGTTTGTTTTTGTAAATGTATTTATTTCTCTATGATAAATACCCAGGAATAGGATTGCTGGATATGGTGACTGTGAATGAAATAAGTCAGACAGAGAAAGACAAATATCATATGATAATCGCTTATATGTGAAATCTAAAAAAATGGTACAAATGAACTTATTTACAAAACAGAAATACAGTCATAGATGTAGAAAACAAATTTATGGCTACCAGGAGGAAAAGGTGAGGGGGATAAATTTGGAGACTGGGATTGACAAGTTCACACTTCTATATATAAAATAGATAACTAATAAGGACCTACTGTATAGCACAGGAAACTCTTCTCTAGACTCTGTAATGACTTATATGGGAAAAGAATCTAAAAAAGAGTGAATATATGTATATGTATATCTGATACACTTTGCTGTACAGCAGAAACTGACACAACATTGTAAATCAGCTATATGCTAATAAAAATTTAAACAAACTTCCAAACTTTTTCCAGAGGGCTTGTACCATTCTATATCCCCACCAACAAAGTATGAGAATTACAGTTGCTCTGCATCCTTGCTACCACTTGGTATGTTGGTAATTTTTATTTTAGCCATGGTAATAGATGTGTCATTGTAGCTATAATTTGTATTTCCTTAACAGCTAATGATATCGAACATCTTTTCATGGGCTTATTTGCCATCTTTACATTCTCCTTGGTAAAGTATCTACTCAGGTCTTTTGTCCATTTTAATATTGGATTGTTTTCTTTTTAATTTTTTTTATTGAAGTATAGTTGATTTACAACATTGTGTTAGTTTCTGGTATACAGCAAAGTGATTCAGTTATACACATGTATGTATATTCTTTTTCATATTCTTTTGCATTATGGTTTATTACAGGATATTGAACATAGTTCCCTGTGCTATACAGTAGGACCTTGTTGTTTATCTATTTTATATATAGTAGTTTGTATTTGCTAATCCCAAACTCCTAATTTATCCCTCCCCCACCCCCTTTCCCCTTTGGTAACAATCAGTTTGTTTTCTACATCTGTGAGTCTCTTTCTCTTTCATAAATAAGTTCATTTGTGTCATATTTTAGATTTCACATATAGGTGATCTCATATGGTATTTGTCTTTCTCTTTCTGACTTACTTCACTTAGTATGATAATCTCTAGGTCCATCCATGTTGCTGAAAATGGCATTATTTCATTCATTTTTATGGCTGAGTAGTATTCCGTTTTATATGTGTACTACATCTTCTTTATCCATTCATCTGTCAGTGGACATTTAGGTTGCTTCCATGTCTTGACTATTGTAAATAGTGCTGTTTGTATGTTTTGGAAATTAAGCCCTTGTCAGTCACGTTGTTTGCAAATATTTTCTCCTAATACATAGGTTGTCTTTTCATTTCATTTATGGTTTCCTTTGCTGTACAAAAGTTTATAAGTTTGATTAAGACTCATTTGTTTACTTTTGCTTTTCTTTCTATTGCCTTGGGAGGCTGACCTAAGTAAACGTTAATATGATTTATGTCAGAGTCGAATTTTTTTCTTATTGTTGATATTTGAGGGTTCTTTATGTATTCCGGATAAAAGTTCTTTTTTAGAAATATTATTTGCAAATATTTTTCTCCCAGTTTGTAGCTTGTCTTTTCATGCTCTTAATATCTTTTGTAGAGCAAAAATTTGATGAAGTCCAATTTATCAATTTCTTCTTTTATGTTTCACGCTTTTGGTGTTTTTTGTTTGTTTGTTTTGTTTGTTTTTGTTTTTTACTCTTTAGACTGCTGATATGGTGAATTGCATTGACTGATATTCAATGCGGAACCAGTCTTGCATTTGTAGGGTAAATTCCACTTGGCATTGTATATTATTGTTTTTACATATTGTTGGACAGACTTGAATTTCAAGAGACACCAGAGGGGAAAAAGTGATTAAATCACCATTTTGGTCATCTTCTCCAATCTGCCTGCTGCTGCTTACCTTAGGACCCTCAGATGCTCCATGTGTTGTGAGCAGGTTTCACAGCTGCATTCAGTGGGAGACACAGGGTGGAATGAATGAATGTGCTCACTCTATTGTACCTAGAATCAAATCTCTTCAGTATTTTTAAAAACTCCTTCAAGAGGCAAGAGAATGGTGGACGAAGTTCCCTATTCTAAATTTCCTGCCTAACCAAACATTTAAGCCTATTAATGCTAGGAAGAGGAAAAATGTAAGTGTGAGTGGATGAGGTGGGACTATCATGTAGTCGTGTGAAACATTTGAAAGCCAAAAAAAGAAACGTAAGTCTTTTAAGCTTTACTTTTACAGGCTTATATTTTACCCACCATCTGTGGGAAAGGAAATAAGAAGCGAAAGGCAAAAATTAAAATAAGTTTTGGAATCAGTAAAGGACTAAAGAAAGTTTTGCTGGGCAAGTTAGTATGGATTCAGAAAAGAAGGAAATACACTATACTTACTGAGGATTTTTTGTACCATCTCCAAGCCAGGGCTTGCCAGGAATTTCCCTTTTTCCATTTACCCTGCTTATAAGCCCACCACAAAGAGCAAGGCTTGGGTTTGCCTAAGCCTACGCTTGAGACAGAAATAAAACCCTTCTACCTCCAAATAGAGGACTGAGCTGTGAGACTCTGAAAGCTTTTCTTATTGCTTATCTTCTTTTTTATCTTTCACAGCCTTGTGGATCCATAATATTATTACTTTTTCCCACACAATTAGCTAGTTTTGGCTCTCATGTCCACATAGTCCATGGAGTCAGGTCACTATAAATATCAACCTCTACACAATACGCCACTGTGTTAGCTGGTTTCAGCCTGAATATATTAATTATGGGGTGTGTGTGTGTGCGCGCGTGCGCGCGCCTGTGTATATACTTTGGGAAATTTTCAAAGTCAGAGTTCAGTCAAGGATATAAGATCCTGAATTGGGGGTCTCCTGACAACAGAGACACGGGTTTTCTCCAAACCCTTTCCTACAAGTATCTCTATATCGTACTCCCATCCTGTAACTGGTTTGGTCAGAAATGCCATATCCTCTACTCTTCAAGGGCCAAGGTTGAGAAAAGGATTGCTGGGTATGATTTATAAGACAAAAACACATACTATTCATCCCAAATGAGATGCTAAATTTACTTTGAAAACCTGCTCTGTTTGCCCGAGATGACTCTCATGGAAAACACCCTGGAGCCTCTGCTAAAATGAGGGTTGTTATTACCCAAAGCACTGTCCCTCCTCTCTGGAGCCTGGCAGGAACCAGAATTTGGAGTTTGGGGAAGTGAATTGCTATCAGCCTAACAGAGCAACCTAACCCAGAACGACCAGATTTCAGGCTTTTTCGTGGGCCAGGGACCACGTGTTCTTTACTTTTTCTCTTGCTCAGCCAGAACCTTCCACATGGGGGGGTCATCCATGAAACTATTTAACTAAGTGACATCTTGACCAGATCTGAGAATTGATTCATTCATCAACATTTAATGAGTAGCTTGCTATGGGTGAAACTTTGTTCTAGTTCCATACACTGGAATAGGAAAAAAAAAACACCAAAATCCTGCTTTAAAGAGACTCTTAGTGGAAGAGGCAGAAAGAAGGTAACCAATGGTCTCAGTCAGCTCGGGCTGCCATAACAAAATACCATAGGTTGGGTGGCTTAAACAACGGAAATGTATTTCTCGTGGTTCTGGAGGCTAGAAGTCCAGGATCACAGAGCTGGCTAATTCTGTTCCTGGTGAGGGCACTTTCTGACGTGCACATGGCCACTTTCTCACTGTGTCCTTACACGGCAGAGAGAGAGCTGAATCTCTGGTGTCCCTTCTTATAAGGACACTAATCCTATTGGATCAGGGCTCCACGCTTAAGACCTCATTTAAACTCAATTACTTCTCAATCTACATTTAGCATGCCGAAGGGAAGGGCTTCAACATACAAATTTTCAGGGGATACAACTCAGACCATATCGCCAATCACCAAACAAATAAATGTAATGGCAGGTAGTAGTGAGTGGTATAAAAAGCAAGTGGAAAAGACTAGCACAGTTTGAGATCAAATGATGCTAATAGGCTTCTCTGAAGAGATGACATTAAGCAGAGGCTTCAGTGAAGAGAGGCAGTAAGCTGTTCAAAGGGGAGATGGGCCAGATTGAGGGACCAACGAGACAGAGGCTCTGGGGCAGAAGAATGCTTGGTTACAGCAGGTAGATATTTCCGGACCAAAAAGAATTGATCAGGGGAAAGAGCAGATTTTTTTTTTTTTTTTTCTCTGCGGTACGCGGGCCTCTCACTGTTGTGGCCTCTCCCGTTGCGGAGCATAGGCTCCGGACGCGCAGGCTCAGCGGCCATGGCTCACGGGCCCAGCCGCTCCGCGGCATGTGGGATCCTCCCAGACCGGGGCACGAACCCATGTCCCCTGCATCAGCAGGCGGACTCTCAACCACTGTGCCACCAGGGAAGCCCAGAGCAGATGTTTTGAGTGAAGCAGCCTATAGGCTTTCAGCTCAGTCCCAAGTAGGAACCACATTGACCCATCTGGTCCCCGGTGTGCCCAGAGGGTACGAAGGGGAGGGAGTCTAGATGCATTTAGAATACCAGGTCTCTCTAATAACAAGAGCTAAAGCCTCAAGAGATTTTGGCCTGTCTGCAGAGCCTTGAAATAATTCATTCAACAATTTGTAATAATTCAGAAGCTCTTGCTGCTATATGCGAGGTACTGTGTAATTACTCATGATCATGGCTTGGCATAGAAACTGGTAAAATGTCCTTGAACTTCTCTTCCTGGGAGGTAATTATTACAGTGGTAAGTGGTAAGTCAACCAGTCCTGTCACAGGCTTGGAATACCCTAGGACAGAACTGGCTGTTCTTTCTTTATTGCTCGGTGCTTCTCTCGGACTGCTCCAGGGCTTAGTCTTTGGTTCTCTCCTCTATTTTATGTTCTCTTCCTGGTTATCTCATCTAATCTTACAAATATAATCTCTATGCCTATTAACCTGAAATTTACATTCACATTCACACATTTATTTTGGACTCTAAACTCATACATACTTTACTACCTACTTAACTTTTCTGTTAGGGTGTCTGAGAGACATCCCAGACTTACTGTGCCCAACACAGAACTTGTCATGTTCCTCCTCAGTCCCGCTCTACCCACAGTCTTCCTCATCTGAGTTGATGACAACTTCACCTTTGTTCAGTCCTGAAATCTCAAAACCATGCTTGACTCCTCTCTTTTCTCAAATCTCATATCCAATCCTTCAAAAATCCTATTGGTTCAATCTTCAAAATATATCCAAACGCTGACAATTATTTACACGTCTGCTGCTACCAGCCTGGTCCAGGTCACCATCCTTTTTCACCTGGATTATTGCAACAGCCTCCTGACTGGTCTCCCCGTTACTAGTCTTTTCTTTTTTGTCAATATTTTAAAATTGAAGTATAGTTGGTTTACAATGTTTCAGGTGTACAGCAAAGTGATTTAGTTATATATAATATATATTTTAAGATATTATACATAAAATCTTTTTCAGATTCTTTTCCATTAGGTTATTAAAAAGATATTGAATATAGTTCCCTGTGCTGTACAGTAGGTCCTTGTTGTTTATCTATTTTATATTAGTATTGTGTATCTGTTAATTCCAAATTCCTAATTTATCCCCCCACCCTTTTCCTCTTTGGTAGCCATAAGTTTGTTTTCTATGTCTGTGAGTCAATTTCTGTTTTGTAAATGAGGTCATCTGTATCATTTTTTTAAGATTCTACATATAAGTGATATCGTATGTTATTTGTCTTTCTCTATCTGACTTACTCCACTTAGTATGACAATATCTAGGTCCATTGATGTTGTTGCAAATGGCATTATTTCATTCTTTTTATGGCTGAGTAATATTCCAGTGTGTGTGTGTGTGTGTGTGTGTGTATCTATCACATCTTCTTTATCTGTTTATCTGTTGATGGACATTTACATTGCTTCCATGTCTTGGCTATTGTAAATAGTGCTGCTGTGAACATTGGGGTGCATGTATCTTTTTGAATTAGAGATTTTGTCTTTTCTGCATATATGCCCATATATGCAGAAATTTCTGGATCATATGGTAGCTCTATTTTTGGTTTTTAAAGGAACCTCCATACTGTTCTCCATAGCGGCTGCACCAATTTACATTCCCACCAACAGTGTAGGAGGTTTCCTCTTTCTACTACTCTTCCTCCTTTGTAGTCTATTCACCAAATAGCAACTAGATACTTTAAAAATGTAAGTCAGCTCATGCCACTCCCTTACTCAAGTTCTTGCAATGGTGTCCCATTTCATTGAAAGTAAAAACCAGAATCATACAACAGTTTAAAATTATCTTTCCTCTCATTAATTCCCTGACCTCACATCTACTCCTTTCCCCTTAGCTCATCTTATCCTAATCACACTGGTTTCTTTGGCTTGAAGTCATCAGGTCCTTTTCTGACTCATTGTGTCCTCTGCCTGGATTCTCTTTCTCCAGCTCTACACATGGGTAACATCTTTTTTACATCTTTGCTTAAGTATCACCTCCTTAGTGATGCCCACCTGAACTTCTTATTTAAAATTGCAAACTTCCCCTACAACACTCCCAATCTCTCTTACCCTGCTCGATTTTCTTGAACATCCCTTATCACCATCTGACAAATCATGCAATTTACTTATTGTTTGTTGTTAATTGGCTGTCTTCTCTCACTAGGCATCAGTTCCACAAGGATGAGAATTCTGCCTGTTTTGCTCACTCATGTAAGCTCAGAGGTCTAGACTAGTGCCCGCTACTTAGCAGGTACTCAATAAATATTTGTCTTGTGATTAATTGTTTTAAATGTAGATATGTTGCCTTCCCCGCAAGTCTATAGACAATATTTAATGCAATGCCTTGCATTCTACACCTTCAATAAATGATTTTGATGGGCTGGTTAGCTGGAAGAATGCACTAATTGTGCAGCATTTTGTGAAATTGTCTAGTCTAGTTTCTAGTTCATGAAAACGTTTGCAAGAATGTCATGATTATATAAAACACATTCCATTTCTCCCTTCATATTGAAGTGTAATAGACATATACAATAGAACATCTATCATAAGTGCACTGCTTGTTGTAATTTCACGAAATGAAGTTTCCCATGTAACCAATGCCCCGAGGAGGAAACACAACATTATCAGCCGCTAGATGCCCCCTTGTGCTACCTTTCCTGACTTCTGACATCATAGGTTAGTTTAAGCACATTTATTTTAAAGACTCCATCTTGGGACTCCAACAGTTTCAATAATGCTTGTATAGAACTGATCTTATAGAATTGATCTGATTTTTCCCCTGCTGACAAAGAAAATATAAAAATGAAACTTGTTTTAAAAAGCACAAACATAAGGAATGTATCAGAAGCTCACATTTCAAAATAGACTTTCTGGCAAAAATCAATTAAGCTTAGATGTTGGATGCATCTACTTTTACCTCAGGTGCGTTCAGGATGGACCATGAAATACACTATTTGTCAGAAATATATGTCAAGTGCTAAGTTATTATTCCTTTATTGCCTTCTTGGCTTGAATGTTGATGCTGTTTTGTCTGTAAGAATTTTCTCATATAAAGTAAGAAGTAAGGTTACTGAAGCTCCATTTAAATTTAAGGGTAAAGAACTTGCACATATGTGGGTGAGCTGTTATCCTCTATCCCTTCACATCCCCAATTCTATTCTCAGCCCTTCTCTTCCCTGCAGAACCACACGACTCAGACTTCCTACTGTTTCCTGCCTCTCCCTCAAACCCTACCTCTGGCCCCAGGGAATTCCCTCTGAGCAAACAATCAGAAGACAGGGGGATGCTGGCCTGATTCAAGGAGCTATCTGTCTAGGGTGGCTCTGCAAGTCACAGGGAAATCTCCCAGTAGATAGAACTTTGGGCACTACATCTGGTTGGTCACTTGACATGAAAAAAGAGATAACCTGAGTTTTCCTGAAGTACACTGATTCATGGGCAATGGCTAACCAGGTTGGTCAACTTATCAGGGACTTAGCAATTTTTAAACATATTGGAAGATTGGAGCCAAGACCATCTGTAGGGAAATTACGTCATGGATCCCTAAGAATGGCTACAGTGTTCAAAGCCATTTGAGCCCCATGTAAATGCCCCCCAGAGGACATCCATTTCATGGAAGGCTAAGTAAGGAGGAGGCCAAGACGACCTATGCCTTGTTTGTCAGCAAGCCCCTTCCCCGGCCATCTCTGAGCTCGCATAAATGGCCCAAGTACCAAGTGGCTGTGGGAAGAAATAGACACGATATATGGGAATGAAGACAGGCACGTCCTCTCACCACAGCTGAGCTGGCCTCTGCCACTGCTGAGTGTCCAACTTTCTAAACCGGAATCTAACACTGAGCCCTTGCTTGGCATCGTTTCCTGGGAGCACCTGCCACTCAGGTCAATTCTTTTGGACCACTCCATTTTGGAAGGGGCAGTAATGTGTCTGTATGGAAATAATTGCATATCCTGGAGAGTGACTCCCCTTTCCTACCGGTGATGCTTCGGCCAGCACCACCATATGTGATCGATAGGCTGCCTGTTCACCCCCATGGTATCACACACATCATCGCCTCTGACCGAGGAGCTCATTTACAGTGAAATAACTGTGGTATTGAGAGCTGACATCAAGAAACCCATTGTTCTCACATCACCTAGAAGCACCTGGCTTGATGGAATGATGGAATGTCATATTGAAGGCTCAGGGTTTTTTTCAATTCAGTTTTTATTTTATATTATAGTTGATTTACAATGTTGTGTTAGTTTCAGGTGTACAGTTCAGTTATCCACATACATATATCCATTCATTTTCAGATTCTTTTCCCACATAGGTTATTAAAGAATATTGAGTAGAGTTCCCTGTGCTATACAGTAGGTCCTTGTTGATTATCTATTTTACATATAGTAGTGTGTGTATGTTAATCACAAACTTCTGATTTATCCCTCCCCCTACCTTTCCCTTTTGGTAGCCATAAAGTTTGTTTTCTAAGTCTGTGAGTCTGTTCCTATTTTGTAAATAAGTCCATTTGTATCTTTTTTTAGATTCATTTGTATCATTTTTTTAGATTCCCCTTATAAGTGATGTCATATGATATTTGTCTTTGTCTGACTTATTGAAGGCTCAGTTCATGGAGGCGGGGGAGACAACATCTTGTGAGGCTGGGGTGGTGTTTGTCGAGTGGTCAGGTCCGTAGTCAATACAAGGTATTGAGTATATGGCCCTGGGAATCCAGGGGTGGAGGTGGCAGTGGCTTCTCTCAATGTTACCCTTAGTAACCCACTTCAAGAAGATTATCTTCCTGTCCCTGAAACATTGTATCTAGTGAGTTTGAGGTCCTTGTGCCAAACAGGGAGGAATATTTCCACTGGACAACACTGAGACTGCCCCTGGCCATCTCAGGCTGTGCCTGCCACTGCTTAAGGGCAGAGAACTGGGTGCCTGTAATGGGCCAGTGTGACTGATGCTGCTTATCAGGGAGAAGTTGGATTGTTGCTACAAAATGGGGACAACGCCATGTCTGGAGCCCATGGAATTTATTGCACTCCCTGTTCAGTAGTCATGGTCAGTGGGAGACCGCAGCAACTCGATAAAGACAGAGCCATTAAGTACCTGGGTCCTGTGAGACTGAAGGTTGGCTCATCCCTTCAGGTAAGAACACCTTCACCTCCAAGGTGCTGTCGAGAGTAAGGGCGTCATGGACTGAACAGTGGAAGAAGGAAGTCAGGATTGTCACATTAGTTCCACTCAGACGCAAGGCTGGAGCCACTACATGCTGTGGTCATTGTTTCTTTGTCTCGCTTTCCTGGTTGCCTTGCACCCTGCCGGCTTTAGTTTCCAGGAAGGAGCAGGACTGAACTCTGTCACCCCTCGGCGACGCGATGTTGAGTGTTCTCGTTGTTGGGGGCCTGAGTTTCTTCAGCGAGGAAAGGACTAGAACGGAAGCTGAGTGACAACAGGATGGCCTGGCCTGGTTATTCTTAGCTCTTTTCTGGCCAGACTCTGGGGCTTGGGAGGCTGACGGCCACCACACCTGCTGCCGCCTGGTGTGCTTCCCTCGCCCTCTGATCGGGAGGCACCGGCAAGAGGCTGGAGGGCAGGCGGGGGGCCAGGTCAGGGGTTCCTCCTCCCGCCTGCCCGCTCCTCCCGGCTGAGGCTCCAGGGCCTCTCTGCACAGCTCAGCTCTCCGCAGGCCAGGAGCAGCACCCCTCTCTGGGCTGAGGGCTAATCCCTGGGTGTCCCCCCAGATCTTGCTGGTTCCGTGAACCCTGCCCACGCCTCTGTAAATAATCCCTGCGTGAAATGCTTTTCAGTTAAACCCCTTTGAGGGTGCCATCTGTTTCCTGCTAAGACTTCAATGGATAGAGCAGGGGAATAGCTGAGAAATGAGAGAGCTATACCGTTGGCTGTTGGGAGGTGAAGGGAAAGTTAGGGATGTACAGGCCAGCATATTACAGCAGGCCAGAAGACATGCCTTTTCACAGGCTGAAAAAAGAATCCCTACTGGTCAGAGTTTATAGTTGTTGTTTTTTTAAGTGTTGTCAGGTAGAAAAAGCCTGTGACGTTAACTGGGTTGTGTCTAAGGTGGAGGGGCTTCCTCGGATGCAGGATGATTCCTTCAGAGCTAAAACTGGGACAGTCCTAGACAAAC
This sequence comes from Stenella coeruleoalba, assembly GCF_951394435.1. Taxonomy (NCBI): domain Eukaryota; kingdom Metazoa; phylum Chordata; class Mammalia; order Artiodactyla; family Delphinidae; genus Stenella; species Stenella coeruleoalba. Next base: position 30,596,912 of record NC_137157.1, read on the forward strand.
TGGGGTGACTGGTTACCTTCATCTGTGACTTTTGTCAGGACCTCTGAGGCCTCCCCAGATCCCTGTGCTGGAGGGACATTCCAGGCAAAGAACTATTCTAGAACCAAGAGCCATCTGCTCTCAGTACTGTCAATGGCAGGAAGCCTTTATGGCTCATGGCATGCTTTCTCATTAACTCTACGTGCAGTCTGAGAATTCCTCTTACTGGTATCAGCTGGTATCAACCAGTATCAACTGGTTGGACTCGGAATGCCAGACAGGAACTTGTCTGCCACCTCGGAACTAGAGCTTTGACCCCAAACCCAACAGCTGAACTGGACCGAGTAGAGCCTCCAGAACCGCTTTTGCCCTTATAACCCCAGGCCTTGCCAAAGCGGCAGACAACACGGCCTTTTGCACCCGGCGCAGAACCTGACCTTGTCTCTCTCTGTGTCTCTCCATCTATTGAAAAAGCTTCAGAGCCTGACAGTATGTCGTAAGGATAGCAGTTCATACCTTTGTAGTATTAACAACATGCCTGGCGTTGTTCTAAGTGTATTTATCTATTATATTTTAGACAGTGAGGAAACAAGAGTGTTAAGTGATTTACGTGACTGACCCTGGTCACATGGGCAGCATGTGGTAGACTCAGGATTCACATCCGTTCATCAGCCTCTGAAATCTCTCAGGTGTTACACTGTGGTGCCTCTCATCTTGTTCACCTGGGTATCCCTGGCACCCGGCCCAAAGCCTGGCACGTAGTCAGTGTTCAATCATTAAATAGGTGCTTTAAATTGTTAAATGAAAATAAATCCTAACATAGAAAGTTGCCTCTTTTTTCAAGCCTCCTTTTCACTGGACGCTGCCCTGGTTTTATTAAGCTTCTAAGGAAGGGCAAGCTTTGACCTAGTGGACTAAACCAGCAACCCGGGAGAAAAAAAGAGCAGAATAGTCCAGTGTAATGTGGGTCTAAATCCAGGTGCTCTCAGTCTCCTAATCTGTAAAATGGGATTTTAAATGGTGTTTACCTCGAAGAGTTGTACTAAATGTTGTGCTAAAACTTGGCACACAGTGAAGAATAGTGTTAGCTTTGATTTATTTAATTGGTATTATTACAAATCAATCCAAATGTAGTAAATCTAAGTGCAAAGGGGAAATTTCCATTTCTGGGAACAATCCCTTTCCACTTCTGAGTTCCATCCCCTAGCGAAGGGCTCATTTTGTGGAATCTTTTTTTGTCCTTAGCCTCTATTGACGGTTCTTCTCTGGCGCGATTGAGTGTAAGGAGAGAAATCCTTGAGCGCCCCCTAGAGGCCAGTGGTGCTCCAACTTTGAAATCTTCAGTGATGTCCTGAGACCCACGGGATGCTCTCTGAGATTTTGTTGATTCCTCCAGCTGTTTGTCACTTCTTCTGTGCTGAATGTTTTCTGTTTGTCCCTTTGGGTCTACTCTCCACCACTTTCTGCTCTGCTCTGGGCCCCTGGATGCTGACCTGTAAAGACTGCCTCCATTGCTTCCCTTGCCCACTAACTTCCGGTTTATTTTAACCAATGGAAGTCATGAGCATTGAGGTCTGGGGTATTATTTCCCCTGGCCCCTCCCAGCCAGGTTGCTAAGAGAAGACAGTACCCTTATAGCAAAGCCCACAGCTCCTGTCATGCAGACTCTGAGATATCTGGTCCCTTGGTGTTGGCTCTCCATGTCCCCCTTCAGACCTAGGGATGGAAATGGCTTTGTGCTGTTATTACCCCCATAGCACAGCATATCTCAGTTGTTTCCCCTAATCCTGCCACACCATTGTAAACAGTCCTTTTATTAAGCTCTCCTCAGTTCCCCTATTTGAGAGTGGCATCTGGCTCCTGACAGATTCTACTCATACTATGTCCAATCTCAGGTTGAAACTCTCATCTCTCCCTCACCTCCCTGGTACCCTGCGCTCCAACAAACCAACTACTTACAGTTTCCATACTATAATATGCTGCTTAGCGCTCCAGGATTGTCAGATTATTTCATCCATCTGCAGTGCCCTTACACACTCCACATCCAAACCCTTTACAACCCACTCTCCTCCCTGGCCTTTACCCAATCCCAATCCCCTTTCCTGTTTAGAGGTGATGGCTCAACAGCCATGTCTTCTGTTCAGTCCTTCCTGATCTCCTGCGGTGTACATTTTTTTTTCCCCACCTCACCAGTATCCATGCCATTTCCATCCTACTGGGCATTTTGGTTACCTTTCCTCTAGTGTCTGTGGAAAGCACCACGGAGCTCCGTGATGGTCTAGCTGAATGGAGTTGGGAAAGTCAACGAGCCTTCAGAGATCTCTAGTTTCTCATCTCTAATAGAAAGGAATCGAAAGACTTCCCAGGGCCCCGACCAAAGCTAATGTTTTGCAGCTTTTTGTTGTTCTAAGTATTCATCAGGAAAAGGTTAGCATGTGCAGAGCTTGACAGCAGTATTTGTCAGCAGCAGCAGGAGAAAAGTCAATTAGTGACTCTGTATTGGTGATAATAAATCAACTCACATATGAATAGGTTACTTTTTCATGTCTCCAGGCACTATTTCAGGAACTCCTGATCTAACACAGGAAATAGAAACCTAGAAGGGTACACAGTAGACTGCTTTTTTGGAAGTTCAAGAGGTGATTAACTGACATCCACCAAGATTTGATAACAGCTACTTAGGGAGAAAATATATAAATGTTCACATCTCATGCCAAGTCAAAAAACTGAAACTGATTTTTTTTTTAAAGTATGTCTTACAGTGAAGAAGCTGTAGTATATATATGGTGAGTTTAGGTGATTGCCAATTATTTGAAACATTCTGAACACCAGGAGAAGACCAGCCCATAACAATGAATCAACATTTCTTGAGCTTTTAACAAGTGTCAGGCACTGTGCTAAGTGCTTTCATTTAAACCAAGAGTTCTCAACTTTGGCACTATTGGCATTTGGGACTGGAGAGTTATTGCAAGGGGCTGCCCTATGTATTGCAGCATGTTTAGCAACATCCTTGCTGTTTACCCAGCAGATGCCAGTAGCACCCACACCCCCAGTTGTGACAACCATAAATGTCTCTCTCTAGACATTGCCAAATGTCCCCCCAAGGAAGGTGTGTGGTGGGGGGAGATTGTCCCTAGTTATGAACCACTGATTTAGATGATGCAATTGAATTGAATAGTTCACAGAAACGCAGTAGGGTAAGGTCCCTGCAGTCTTCATGGTGCTGAGGCCATGCTGTGGTCCATGCAGACCTGGGAGGGAGCCTTCTCCTCTGGTGCCTCGTTTTCCACTTAGCTTCCGGGGTGCCCAAGAAGTGCAGCCTGTGTTAAGTGTCTCACCAGACTCAACCACAAAGCAGCTTCTCCTGCTTCTCCCTCTGCTCCCTCTCTCCATGAGACTCAGACTGAGTTCCTGGGCCTGGGGAAGCTAAGACACAACAGTGCTGTCCTCTGACCTGCCTCCCATCTCCCTTCTGTGATAAAAGAGTATTTACTCAAAACTTAGGGGGGATCAGAAAACAGAAGGATAAGTCTCCAACTGCTATTAAACACTTACTATCTGCCATGCAGCAGGCGGTAATAATACCCATATTCGCTCTGTGGTGTTAAATTCTAAAATGGATGACTCTCATTTATTTTATGGAGATAAATAGAAATTTCCAGGCTACTCTCTGAGCCTTTTTCCCCCCAGTTACTTACTCATTTGACTGAAAACACACTGCTATTTAACTTTTCACTAGCATAAACATAGTTGACTCCTTTACTAATAAATTTTATCTTGTTTGTAATGTTTTCATTCTGTTCCGTGAGGATGACTGATATAAATTTTACATTCTGGTAAAAGATAAGTGGTTATCCCATACGAGCTAGCTGGGTTAACTGGGTCACTTGCAAGGCAAGCAGCTGAAACCACGGGGACAAAGGCTAGTGCTGAAGCAGAAAGCTGACAGCAGTTCTCAAGACAGGAACAGGAATTGATTTAAGATGTAGGTACTTCGCTCTTGTTTCAACAACCTGGAAAGCCGTGTGGTTGACAGGGTCTTGGTGCTCCAGCCAGGGGTCAGACCTGAGCCTCTGAAATGGGAGAGCTGAGTTCAGGACAATGGACCACCAGAGACATCCTGGCCCCAAGTAATATCAATCAGCGAGGGCTCTCCCAGAGATCTCCATCTCAACGCTAAGACCCAGCCCCACTCAAAGAGCAGCAAGCTCCAGTGCTGGACACCCTATGCCAAACAACTAGCAAGACAGGAGCACAACCACATCCATTAGCAGAGAGGCTGCCTATAATCATAACAAGTTCACAGACACCCCAAAACACACCACCAGACGCGGTCCTGCCCACCAGAAAGACAAGATCCAGCCTCATCCACCAGAACACAGGCACCAGTCCCCTCCACCAGGAAGCCTACACAACCCACTGAACTAACCTTACGCACTGGGGGAAGACACCAAAAACAACGGGAACTACGAGCCTGTGAAAAGGAGACCCTAAACACAGTAACTTAAACAAAATGAGAAGAGAGAAAAATATGCAGCAGATGAAGGAGCAAGGTAAAAACCTGCCAGACCAAACAAATGAAGAGGAAATAGGCAGTCTACCTGAAAAAGAATTCAGAGTAATGATAGTAAAGATGATCCAAAATCTTGGAAATAGAATGGAGAGAATACAAGAAACATTTAATAAGGACCCAGAAGAACTAAAGAGCAAACAAACGATGATGAACAGCACAATAAATGAAATTAAAAATTCTAAAGAAGGAATCAATAGCAGAATAACTGAGGCAGAAGAATGGATAAGTTCTACCTGGAAGATAAAATAGTGGAAATAACTGCTACAGAGCAGAATAAAGAAAAAAGAATGAAAAGAATTGAGGACAGTCTCAGAGACCTCTGGGACAATATTGAACACACCAACATTTGAATAATAGGGGTCCCAGAAGAAGAAGAGAAAAAGAACGGGACTGAGAAAATATTTCAAGAGATTATAGTTGAAAACTTCCCTAATATGGGAAAGGAAATAATCAAGTCCAGGAAATGCACAGAGTCCCATACAGGATAAATCCAAGGAGAAACACGCCAAGACACATATTAATCAAATTATCAAAAATTAAATACAAAGAAAAAATATTAAAAGCAGCAAGGGAAAAACAACAAATAACATGCACAGGAATCACCATAAGGTTAACAGCTAATCTTTCAGCAGAAACTCTGCAAGCCAGAAGGCAGTGGCAAGACATATTTAAAGTAATATAGGGAAAAACCTACAACCAAGATTCCTCTACTCAGCAAGGATCTCATTCGGATTCGACAGAGAAATTAAAACCTTTACAAACAAGCAAAAGCCAGGAGAATTCAGCACCACCGATCCAGCTTTACAACAAATGCTAAAGGAACTTCGCTAGGCAGGAAACACAAGAGAAGGGAAAGACCTACAAAAACAAACACAAAACAATGAAGAAAATGGTTATAGGAACATACATATCGATAATTACCTTAAATGTAAATGGATTCAATGCTCCCATCAAAAGACATAGACAGGCTGAATGGATACAAAAACAAGACCCATATATATGCTGTCTACAAGAGACCCACTTCAGACCTAGGGACACATACAGACTGAAAGTGAGGGGATGGAAAAAGATATTCCATGCAAATGGAAATCAAAAGAAAGCTGGAGTAGCAATTCTCATATCAGACAAAATAGACTTTAAAATAAAGACTATTACAACAGACAAAGAAGGACACTACATAATGATGAAGGGAGCAATCCAAGAAGAAGATAAAAGAATTGTAAATATTTATGCGCTCAACATAGGAGCACCTCAATACATAAGGCAAATGTTAAACAGCCATAAAAGGGGAAATCGACAGTAACACAATCATACTAGGGGACTTTTAACACCCCACTTTCTCCAATGGACAGATCATCCAAAATGAAAATAAAGAAACACAAGCTTTAAATGATACATTAAACAAGATGGACTTAATTGATATTTATATGACATTCCATCCAAAAACAACAGAATACACTTTCTTCTCAAGTGCTATGGAACATTCTCCAGGATAGATCATATATTGGGTCACAAATCAAGCCTTGGTAAATTTAAGAAAATTGAAACCATATCAAGTATCTTTTCTGACCACAACGCTATGAGACTAGGTATCAATAACAGGAAAAGAAAATCTGTAAAAAATACAAACACAAGGAGACTAACCATTATACTACTTAGTAACCAAGAGATCACTGAAGAAATAAAAGAGGAAATCAAAAAATACCTAGAAACAAATGACAATGAAAACAAGACGACCCAAAACCTATGGGATGCAGCAAGAGCAGTTCTCAGAGGGAACTTTATAGCAATTCAATCCTACCTCAAGAAGCAAGAAACATCTCAAGTAAACAACCTAACCTTATACCTAAAACAATTAGAGAAAGAACAAAAAAACTCCAAAGTTAGCAGAAGGAAAGAACTCATAAAGATCAGATCAGAAATAAATGAAAAAGAAATGAAGGAAACGATAGAAAAGATCAATAAAACTAAAAGTTGGTTCTTTCAGAAGATAAACAAAATTGATAAACCATTAGCCAGGCTCATGAAGGAAAAAAGGGAGAATACTCAATGGAATTAGAAATGAAAAAGGAGAAGTAACAACTGACACTGCAGAAATACAAAGGATCGTGAGAGACTACTACAAGCAACTATATGCGAAAAAAATGGACAACCTGGAAGAAATGGACAAATTCTTAGAAAAGCACAACCTTCTGAGACTGAAACAGGAAGAAATGGAAAATATAAACAGACCAATCACAAGCACTGAAGTTAAGACTGTGATTACAAGTCTTCCAATAAACAAAAGTCCAGGACCAGATGGCTTCACAGGCAAATTCTATCAAACATTTAAAGAAGAGCTAACACCTATCCTTCTCAAACTCTTCCAAAATATAGCAGAGGGAGGAACACTCCCAAACTCATTCAATGAGGCCACCATCACCCTGATACCAAAACCAGACAAAGATGCCACAAAGAAAGAAAACTACAGGCCAATATCACTGATGAACATAGATGCAAAAATCCTCAACAAAATACTAGCAAACAGAATCCAACAAAGGATCATACACCATATCAAGTGGAGTTTATCACAGGAATGCAAGGATTCTTCAATATATGCAAATCAATCAATGTGATAAACCATATTAACAAATTGAAGGAGAAAAAGCATACGATCATCTCAATAGATGCAGAAAAAGCTTTTGACAAAATTCAACACCCATTTATGATAAAAACCCTCCAGAAAGTAGGCATAGAGGGAACTTATCTCAACATAATAAAGGCCATATATGACAAACCCACAGCCAACATTGTTCTCAATGGTGAAAATCTGAAACCATTTCCACTAAGATCAGGAACAAGACAAGGTTGTCCACTCTCACCACTATTTTCAACATAATTTTGGAAGTTTTAGCCACAGCACTCAGAGAAGAAAAAGAAATAAAAGGAATCCAAATCAGAAAAGTAGTAAAGCTGTCACTGTTTGCAGATGACATGATACTACACATAGAGAATCCTAAAAATGCTACCAGAAAACTACTAGAGCTAATCAATTTGGTAAAGCAGCAGGATACAAAATTAATGCACAGAAATCTCTTGCATTCTTATACATTAATGATAAAAATCTGAAAGAGAAATTAAGGAATACTCCCATTTACCATTGGGACAAAAAGAATAAAATACCTAGGAATAAACCTACCTAAGGAGACAAAAGACCTGTATGCAGAAAACTGTAAGACACTGATGGAAGAAATTAAAGATGATACCAACAGATGGAGTGATATACCATGTTCTTGGATTGGAAGAATCAACATTGTGAAAATGACTCTACTACACAAAGCAATCTACAGATTCAATGCAATCCTTATCAAACTACCACTGGCATTTTTCACAGAACTAGAACAAAAAATTTCACAGTTTGTATGGAAACACAAAAGACCCCGAATAGCCACAGCAATCTTGAGAAAAAAAAAACAGAGCTGGAAGAATCAGGCTCCCTGACTTCAGACTATACTACAAAGCTACAGTAATCAAGACAGGATGGTACTGGCACAAAGACAGAAATATAGATCAATGGAACAGGGCAGAAAGCCCATTGATAAACCCACGCACATATGGTCACCTTATCTTTGATAAAGGAGGCAAGAATATACAATGGAGAAAAGGCAGCCTCTTCAATAAGTGGTGCTGGGAAAACTGGACAGCTACCTGTAAAAGAATGAAATTAGAACACTCCCTAACACCATACACAAAGATAAACTCAAAATGGATTAAAGACCTAAACATAAGGCCAGACACTATAAAACTCTTAGAGGAAAATATAGGCAGAACACTCTATGACATAAATCACAGCAAGATCCTTTTTGACCCACCTCCTAGAGAAATGGAAATAAAAACAAAAATAAACGGGACCTAATGAAACTTAAAAGTTCTTGCACAGCAAAGGAAACCATAAACAAGATGAAAAGAGAACCCTCAGTATGGGAGAAAATATTTGCAAATAAAGCAACGACAAAGGATTAATCTCCAAAATTTACAAGCAGCTCATGCAGCTCAATATCAATAAAATAAACAACCCAATCCAAAAATGGGCAGAAGACCTAAATAGACATTTCTCCAAAGAAGATATACAGATCACCAGAAAACACATGGAAGAATGCTCAACATCACTAGTCATTAGAGAAATGCAAATCAAAACTACAATGAGTTATCACCTCACACCAGTCAGAATGGCCATGAACAAGAAATCCTCAAACAATAAATGCTGGAGAGGGTGTGGAGAAAAGGGGACCGTCTTGCACTGTTGGTGGGAATGTAAATTGATACAGCCACTATGGGGAACAGTATGGAGGTTCCTTAAAAAACTAAAAATAGAACTACCATACGACCCAGCAATCCCACTACTGGGCATATACCCTGAGAAAACCATAATTCAAAAAGAGTCATGTACCACAATGTTCATTGCAGCTCTATTTACAATAGCCAGGACATGGAAGCAACTTAAGTGTCCATCAACAGATGAATGGATAATGAAGATGTGGCACATATATACAATGGAATATTCCTGAGCCATAGAAAGAAACAAAATTGAGTTATTTGTAGTGAGGTGGATGGACCTAGAGTCTGTCATACAGAGTGAAGTAAGCCAGAAAGAGAAAAACAAATTCCGTATGCTAACACATATATATGGGGAAAAAAATGGTTCTGATGAACCTAGGTGCAGGACAGGAATAAAGACGCAGATGTAGAGAATGGACTTGAGGACATGGGGAGGGGGAAGGTGAAGCTGGGACAAAGTGAGAGAGTGGCATGGACATATATACACTACCAAATGTATAATAGATAGCTAGTGGGAAGCAACTGCATTGCCCAGGGAGATCAGCTTGGTGCTCTGTGACCACCTAGAGGGGTGGGATAGGGAGGGTGGGAGGGAGACGCAAGAGGGAAGGCATATGGGGATATATGTATACATAGAGCTGATTCACTTTGTTATTCAGCAGCAACTAACACAACAATGTTAAGCAATTTTATTCCAATAAAGATGTTTTTTTTTTAAAAAAAGATAAGTGGTTACCTGTGTTTATTCATTTAAAGAAAAATTTTTATTTAATATTTTAAATATAAAAAGCAAGGTTTTTATACTTAAGTTGTGAAACTGTCACCATTATCTAATTCCAGAATAGTTTCATCTCCCCCAAAAAGGAGCCCCTTTCTCATTAGTAGTCACTCCTCATTCTTTCCTCCCTGCAGTCCCTGGCAACCATGAATCCACTTTCTGTCTCTATGGATTTGTCTGTTCTGAGAATGTTTTGTGAACAGGATCAAATATTGTTTACTGGCTTCTTTCACTTAGCGTAATGTTTTCATGTTTTATCCATGTTGTAGCATAAATCATGCCTTTTTATTGCCAGATAATATTCCATTTTATGGATGTACCACATTTTGTTTGCCCATTAATCAGTTGATGGACATTTAGGTGGTTTCTTCCTTTGGCTATTATGAGTAATAGTGCTATGAACATTTGTGTCCAAGTTTTTGTGTGGATATATATGTTCACTTATCATTGGTACTTACCTAGGAGTGGAATTGGTTGGTAATATGGTAACTCTATGTTTAACTTTTTTGAGGAACAGTTTGGAAATTCTTCACAAAGTTAAACATCAAGTTACCATATCACCCAACAATTCTACTGCTAGGTATAAAGTGGCCAGATCATTTTACATTGCCACCACTCAGGAGTGTTTCAATTTCTCCACATTCTCACCAACACTTGTTATTTTCCATTTTTCTCCCCTGCTTTATTGAGATATAATTGACATATAACTTTGTGTAAGTTTAAGATGTACAGTGTGATGATTTGATAAATAGCTATATTGCAAAATAGCTATATAGCTATAATTATCAAATAATTACCATTTTGTTGTTGTTGTTGTTGTTAGGGTGAGAACATCAAAGCTTTACTCTCATATCAACTTTTAAATTTACAATACAGTGTTGTTAACTATAGTCACCATGCTGTACATTGATCCCCAAAACTTACTCATCTTATAATTGAAAGTTTGTACCCTTTGACCAACATCTCCCTTTTTACCCTACTCCTCAGCCCCGGCAGCCAGCATTCTACTTTATTTCTATGAGTTTGATGTTTTTAGATTCCACATATGAGATCATACAGTATTTGTCTTTGTGTGAATTATTTTATTTAGCATAATGCCCTCAAAGTCCATCCATGCTGTCACAAATGGCAGGATTCCCTTCTGGTTTTTTTTTTTTTTGGTTTTTTTGTGTGTGTGTGTGTTTTTTGCAGTATGCGGGCCTCTCCCTGTTGTGGCCTCTCCTGTTGTGGCACAGGCTCTGGACACGCAGGCTCAGCGGCCATGGCTCACAGGCCTAGCCGCTCCGCGGCATGTGAGATCTTCCTGGACCGGGGCACGAACCCGTTCCCCTGCATTGGCAGGCAGACTCTCAACCACTGTGCCACCAGGGAAGCCCCCCCTTCTGTTTTTTAATGGCATATATTTTCCCCCCATTTCTTGGCTATTGTGAATAATGCTGCAATAAATATGAGTGCAAATTTCTCTTTGAGATCCTGTTTTCATTTCCTTTGGATATATACCCAGAAGTGGGATTGCTGGATCAAATGGTAGTTCTATTTTTAATTTTTTGAGGGACTTCCATACTGTTTTCATAGTGGTTGCACCAATTTACATTCCCACCAACAGTGCACAAAGGTTCCCTTTTCTCTATATCCTTAACAACACTTGGTATCTCTCATTCTCTTGATGATAGCCATTCTAACAGGTGATTCTCTCATTATGGTTTTGATTTGCATTTCCCTGATGATTAGTGATTTTGAGCACCTTTTCATGTACCTATTGGCCATTTATATGTCTTTTTTGGAAAAATATATATTAGTTCCTCTATTTTTTATTCAGATTGGTTTTTGCTATTGAGTTGTATGAGTTCTTTATATACTTTGGGTATTAACCCCTTATCAAAGATATGATTTGCAAGTATTTTCTCCCATTCCATAGGTTGCCTTTTTAGTTTGCTGATTGTTTCTTTTGCTGTGCAGAAGCCTTTTAGTTTGATGTAGTCTCAGTTATTAATTTTTGTGTTTATTGCTTGTGCTTTTGATGTCATATCAAAAAATCATTGCTACAACCAGTGTCTAGGAGCTTTCCCCTTATGTTTTCTTCTAGCAGTTGTATGGCTTCAGGTCTTATGTTTAGGTCTTTAATCCATTTCAAGCTAATTTTCGTGAGTGGTGTAAGATAAGGGTCCAGTTTTATCCTTCTGCATGTGGTTATCTAGTTTTCTCAAAACAGTTTATTGAAGGGACTGTCCTTTTCCCATTGAGTATTCTTGGGCTCCCTTGTCAAATATTAGTCGACATATATGTGAGAGTTTTTATGGGCTTTCGATTCTGTTTCATTGGACTTGTGTCTGTTTTTATACCATTACCATACTGTTTTGATTACTATAACTTTATATTATAGTGTGAAACAAAGAATGGTTATGCCTCAAGCTTTGTTCTTCTCAGGATTGCTTTGACTAGTTGAGGTCTTCTGTGGTTCCATGCAAATTTTAGTATTTTTTTTTCAATTTCTGTGAAAAATGCCATTGGAATTTTGATAGAGATTGCATTGAATCTATAAATGGCTTTGGGTAGTATGGACAAATTAATATTAATAATAGTAATTCTTCTGATTAATGAACACAGGACATTTTTCCACTTATTTTTCTTCAATTTCTTTCATCAATGTCTTATAGTGTTTCATGTATAGCTCATCAACTTCCTTGGTGAAATTTATTCCTAAGTATTTTGTTTTCGATGCTAAACAGCATGTTCTCTTTATTTTTCAGATAGTTCATTGTTAGTGTGTAGAAATGCAGCTGATTTTTGTGTGTTGGTTTTGTATCCTGTAACTTTACTGAATTTGTTTATTAGGTGTAACAGTGTTTTTGGTAGAGTCTTTAGGATGTTCTATATACAAGATTATGTCATCATCAAACACACAATTTAACTTCTTCCTTTCCAACTTGGATGCCTTTTGTTTCTTTTTCTTGCCTAACTGCTCTGTCTAGGATTTCCAGTACTATGCTGAATTGGAGTGGTGAGAGTGGGCACCTTTGTCTTGTTCTTGATCTTGGAGGAAAAGCTTTCAACTTTTCACCACTGAGTATGAATACCTGTGAGTTTGTCATATATGGCCTTTATAATGTTGAAATATATTTCTTCTATACTCAATTTATTAAGAGTGTTTATCATAAAAGTATGTAGAATTTTGTCAAGTACTTTTTCTGTATCTATTAAGATGATATGATTTTTGTCTTTCATTCCTTTAATGTAGTGTATTATATTTATTGATTTGCATATGTTGAAACATCCTTGCAACCTAGGATTATTCATCTTTTTGATTATAGCTATCCTAGTGGCTGTGAAGTAGTATCTCATTGTGGTTTTGATTTGCATTTCTCTAATAACTAATGATGTTGGGAATCTTTTAATGTGCTTTCTGGCCATTTATATATCTTCTTTGGTGAAATGTCTTTTCAAATCATTTGCCTATTTTTTAGTTGTGAGGCATACATGTTTGAAGAAAAATAAAAGTTAAATGTGATAAGGAATGAGTGGGGGCATGAATTTTAAAAAAGCTTGTGAGACCTAAGTGAAGTAAAAGAAGGGGGTCATGGAAAGATTTTAGGGAAATAAAGGCAGAGGGATCAGCAAGGGCTATGGAGAAAATAAAACATGGTAATTGGATAGGGAATGACTGGAAAGAGGAGCCACACCAAATAGGGTAGTCTCTGAAGCCTCTTTGAGGGGTGTCGTTTAAGCAAAACCCTGCCAGCCATCTTCAATTCCATCTTCCCCTTCATCCCTCTTACACAGTCACTTGACAAGTCCTAGTGATACTTCACCTCAACTGACCTTCCAATGTATAAGCTTATGATTAGGATGGAGAGGGAAAGGGGGCATGGACTGCCTTTTCTTTCTAATGGGAAAAAGGAGGGGCTTCCCTGGTGGCGCAGTGGTTGAAAGTCCGCCTGCCGATGCAGGGGACACAGGTTCGTTCCCCGGTCCGGGAAGATCCCACATGCCGCGGGGCGGCTGGGCCCGTGAGCCATGGCCGCTGAGCTTGCGCGTCCAGAGCCTGTGCTCCACAACAGGAGAGGCCACAACAGTGCGAGGCCCGAGTACCGCAAAAAAAAAAAAAAAAAAAAAAAAAAAAAAGAGAAAATCCTTACAAGTGGTAACCTGATACAACGGTCAAAATACAAGGAATAAGCTAGGTAAATTGATAATAATTCGGGATTTTATTTGTTCTGAGACAGTAAAATCTTCGTTCTTTTTTTAAAAAATTAAATATTGAACTGTAAGCCCGAAAAGAGGAGTTACCAGTGCCTCAAAGTAGGTCAGATAACCATTTGCCAACAGGTACTATTGGTTCAGGACCAAGGACAGCATTCACAGTTTTTCTGCCCCCTCCCCTTCATTTTATTTATGTCACACTTGCACACGTCCATCAATTTCTTTACATCCCTACTGCCACTACTCCAACAATGCCAGAATTCCCCATTCCTGTAGTGCTCTCCATTCTACTGAAGTTCATCCCATGAAAGAGATGCCTTTATTTATGTACTTTCTTCCCCTTCAATACGTCTCTTACTTTTTTTTCAATTGTGGTAAAATATACACACCATAAATTTACTATTTAGCCATTTGTAAGTATATAGCTCAGTGACATTAAGTACATTCGCATTGTTGTGCAACTCTTACCATCATCCATCTAGAACTTCATTATCTCCTCAAACTGAAACTCTGTACCCATTAAATAGTAACTCCCCATCTCCTCCTCCCCTCCACCCCTAGCAACCACCATTCTACTTCCTGTCTCCTCCCTGCATCCCACCACCACTTTAAAAAAAAATAAATTTATTTATTTATTTATTTTATTTTTGGCTCCGTTGGGGCTTTGTTGCTGCGCATGAGCTTTCTCTAGTTGCAGCAAGCGGAGGCTACTCTGCGTTGCGGTGCGTGGGCTTCTCATTGCGGCGGCTTCTCTTGTTGCAGAGCACGGGCTCTAGGTGCGCGGGCTTCAGCAGTTATGGCACGTGGGCTCAGTAGTTGTGGCTCATGGGCTGTAGAGCACAGGCTCAGTAGTTGTGGTGCATGGGCTTAGCTGCTCTGTGGCATGTGGGATCTTCCTGCACCAGGGATCAAACCCGTGTCCCCTGCATTGGCAGGTGGATTCTTAACCACTGCGCCACCAGGAAAGTCCCCAACACCACTTTTTATTTAGTCTGCTGATTGCCACAGAATGATTCATTGATAGCATAAGCGTCACATCTAGGAAATATAAATGCAAATTCTTGGACCCCTGACCTACTGAACCAGAAACTCTCAAGTGGGACCCAGCTATTTGCATTTTAACAAGTCCTTCAGGTGATCCTAATGCCCATTTCCTGCAGGAGTTTTCTGCAATGGCTTAACTATTGGCCTAGGGAAGCTGGGCTGTTGGATATAAAATAAGAGTTGGTTTGAGGTTCAGACCATGCAATGCACCTCATGCATTGAGGTTCAAAATGCATTTTAAAGAAGTCCCGTGGCATGATTTGCCCCTTGGCTCCCAAATATTGATGTACATTATAATCACCTGGAAAGCTTGTTTAAGAACATATAGATTACTTGCATTCACATCAGCATTTCTAAATCAAAATATCTGGGGTAGGGCCCAAGAATTGGTACTTAAGCTACCCAGGTGATTCTTTTGTGTTTGTTGGCAACATGCAGGATAGACAGACACAGGTAGGTCTTGAAGTCAGAAAGTAATTCAGGGATTATGGAAATACTCTAGAAGGCAGAGGCAGAGGGGCTGGGGCCAAAGAACAGAAGGATAGGAAGATAAAATCTGTTGTGAGGATATAGTGGATAGGATTTGGCAACTTAATGTTGATTGACAAATCACTCAGTCTTTTTTTTTTTTTTAAAGGTTAATGCTTTAATGATTCAAAAGGATCTGGTACTTTCCTTTCTATGTATTCTCCTATACTTTGAAGTAACTGTATCCAGAAGAGAGTTACACTGCCAGGCAACAGGCTACAAAATAATTGACCCTTGAACAGTGCTGACCCCCCCAGGGGCAGTTGAAAACCCATGTATAGCTTTTGACTCCTCAAAACATTTTACTAATAGCCTACTGTTGATTGGAAGCCTTATTGATAACATACACAGTTGATGAACACCTATTTTGTATGTTATATGTGTTATATGCTAAATTCTTACAATAGAGTAAACTAGAGAAAAGAAAATGTTATTAAGAAAATAATAAGGGAGAGAAAATACATTTACAGTACTGTACTATATTTATCAATACCATAAGTTTAGGTCGTCTGTTTACAAGATGAATCGTCTGCCTGTATCTACATCAATATTATCTTATATAATACAAACCACTGTATATCTTATACATATTACTAACACTAGACATCAAAAATGAAAAGATAATGTGAAAAGGAAATCCATGTTTATTTTCAGGTATAATGATTCATGCATTGATAATGAAGCAGCAGCAATATCATTGCTTTATCGTGTAGTCTAGTGCAATCAATGCAAATGCTTCATGGTAGCCTAGGCTATACACTAAATGAATGAATCAATATAAAAATTTTATGGCATACAGTCATATTCAGAGTACAGTATTGGAAACATTGTTACATTTAAAGAAACACCTGTGATGATAGGCTGATACGCAGTTTCTCTAATTACAAGAGAGAGGCATACCATATGGTAATGTAATTCTTTGAAAGCAAAGTTATAAAACAGTAAGAAGACTAATACATGATTAATTTAATATTCAATATCACTCACCTTCTGCCTATGAAGGATGGACTAATCTACATAGTTTTATGCATTCATGACATACCTAAATTTCTCTTAATGTTTTGAGATTTCTAGGCTACAAAAAAGTAGCCTAGAAAGCTTTTTGCAAATTGTTGCAAATTTCAAAAAAAAATTCCAATATCTTTATTTTAAAAAAATCCACGTATAAGTGGACCTGTGCAGTTCAAACCCATGTTGTTCAAGGGTCAACTATACTTTCAGTCCAAGTGCCACATAGGGAAATGAACAGTAGATGGCACTTTTGTGCTATGCCTGAATTCTCCACTTTGAAGGGAAGTAACCTCGGAATGACTCGTGCTAAAACAGAAACAACCCTTTGTAGTGTTCAAGTGGATAAATTCAATTTCTGATTTGAAGGGGATCTGGAAAAGGAGGGCTAATTAAAGAGTCAGTTTTACCCGACCTTTGTACCTGGCCTCCAATGACACCTTAGATTTTTAAATATTGTGACTCCCATCCAGATTAATAAATTTGCAATTTGAGGTGGTCCCAAATAATTACTGTAAGCAAGTAGAATTACATGAAGTGAAGCAGGCTTAGAGTTAGAAAAAAAATCCTCAACTTGGGCCACATTTCCAAATATCCACCTCTGAGCTTTTGCTGTTTGCAAAGGTTAGGAAGAGCAAAAAGAAATAAAATCAAATATGGAAGAGAATCATGGGAGGGGCATTTGGGAGTAATAAATGAGGACAGTGGAATGGAAATAAAGGTGTTACATTTTTTTCTTTTGTAAATCTTGTAAACTGGTAAAGCATTAGGTAGGATACAGAATTTTACATTTATCATACCCTTGCAAGCACAAAAAAGGCATCACGACTTAGTGATTAAGAGGTGGAGTCTGGAAGTGCCCACTAAAATCTAAAGCTCTGCCACTTCCTTAGCTGCGTACCCTTTTATTTTGTATCTATATGAGATGATGGATGTTCACTAAACCTACTGTGATAATCATTTCATGATGTATGAAAGTCAACTCATTATGTTGTATACCTTAAACTTATACAGTGCTGTAATTCAGTTATATCTCAACAAAACTGGAAGAACATCATCTCAAACAGATACTCCACACCCGTTAAGCAATAACTCTCCATTCTTATCCCCATCCCCTGGTAACCTCCATTCCACTATCTCTCTCTATAAATCCATGTATTTGAGGTACCTCATATAGGTGGAATCATACAATATATGTTCCTCTATGTCTGGCTTATTCACTTAGCTTAACGATTTAAGGTTCACCCATGTTATAACATGTATCAAAATTTCTTTTTATGACTGAATAACAGTCCATTTTATGTAGGTATCACATTTTGTTTATTGATTCACGTGTTGGATACGTGAATTATTTCCACTTATTGGTTATTGTGAGTAATGCTGCTATGAATATTGGTGTACAAGTATCTGTTCCAGTCCCTGTTTTTAATACATTTGGGTATATACCTAGGAGTTAACTTTTTGAGGAACTGCCAAACTGTTTCCACAGTGCTATATCCTTTTACATTCCCACCAGCATCCAGCATTATTTTAAAATATATTGCTCTTTTTTTTAAAAAAAAAAAGTCAAACCTAGACTGGGAATAAGTAGCAAAGCTTAGAGTCCTGCCACAGTTTGCTGATAAGTTGTTGGTATCAACAATCTGGACACATCACCTCCTAAACTAGAGCAATGTTTCCCAATGTACGCAGCTGAGACTCCCATGGCAATCACCTAAGGGGCTTATTACATCTATAGGGTCCTCGATCCCACCCCCTATATGCTGATTCAGCATTTTGGGGAATGAGGTCCCCTAAATCAGCTGTCCCCAACTTTTTTGGCACCAGGGACCGGTTTTGTGGAAGACAATTTTTCCACGGGGGGTGAGTGTGTGTATGTGTGGCAGGGGAGGTGGGGGGAAGGTCCAGGCGGTAATGCGAGCGAGGGAGCGATGGGGGGGCGGCAGATGAAACTTTGCTGGCTCGCCCGCCACTCACCTCCTGCTGTATGGCCAGGTTCCTAACAGGCCGCGGACCTGCAGCGGTCCGCGGCCCAGAAGTTGGGGACCCCTGCCCTAAATCATCATTATTCATGTTAAAATATGAAACTCAGAAACCTAGATTGTTGAGTTCTTAAAGGCCGGGAAAATACCTCAGTCACCTTTGTACTCCTCAGAGCCAAATATACAGGAGATATTCAACAAACATATACTTGAACTAATGTTGCAGTCTAAAGCTATTTCCTACTTGCTTGATTGCTATGTATAGTACTCATTAAAACTAAATTCTATCACTAGACAACTAGTTAATCTGTAATTTTGGTGTATAGTTTATCTTTCATTTGCATAGAATGTGTATCTTACCAGCTGTGATCTATTATGCCATCTTATGCTGCCCAGAATCTTCTGTATATAATTTTCAGCTGAGTCCTTTAAGCTTTGAGGCAGGGTAAAAAAGGGTATGGACTTGGAACTGGAAGAGCTGTGTGTGATCGTTGATAATTAAATTAAAATAAGAATCAAGTTTATAATTTGTAAAGGTTGGTAACATTTTGTAACTCTATTAACTTCATAGTGTTGCTGAAGCTCAATGATATTCTGTGCAAGAAAGCCTACTGTAGCAAAGGCTTTTGTTACTATATTGCCCAATAATTTAAACAAAACAATATGTTCCTTTCTACGTCTTCCTAAAAAGTTTAAATATGCTGCTGTATCACTTTGCTGCTCTAAAGCATATGCAAATGAGATTGGAATAGAAAACGCACAGCAGAAAACCATTAAGTGGATTCACAACATTAATTCATTCATCACGTTTATACAGTATATACATTTATAACAAGCCAGGCATTGTGTGAAAACTTGTGATTAAATAAATTCAAGCCTGTCCTCCAGAGGTTTAGTTCCTTTGGGTATATTAATAAATAGCAAGCGGCCCCATTTCGCATCAAACTCTCTTGTGCGTCATAAGCTGTCTGGGACCAGCTTGAAATTCGCGCGGGCTGTCTCTTTAACGTGTAATAGAACTCTGATTGCATCGATCACAGGCTCATTACCCTCTCCCACCCATCGGTCTCTTTTCTATCCCGGTTACTACCCTCCTACTTGTGTCAAGTCGTGGGGAGCGCAGGTGTTAGTAAAAGTTGGCTTTGATGTGTGCCGGCACCTGACCCCGGGGCTTCCCGCTTGCCAGGTGGCGGAGGCCAGGCTCTCTACGGCGCGGGCGGAGCCTCGGGGCTCGGCTGGCCATGCCTGGAGCGCGGGGTTTGAGTGGGCCGTTGTTGTAGTGACCGCGAGGCGCTGCCGCTCCGGGCAGACTGTTCCGGGCGCCGCAAGGTCCCCCTTCGTACCTCGCCCCCTCCCTTCCCCCGATTCCCCACACGGGCAGGGGGCAGGAGCCAGGAGCCAACCGCTCCCCCCATGGCCTCCGCCCCGGTAAGGACGGGCTGGGGTGCGCCACCCCGGAGCCGGTCCCGCCGGCTGGGGAGCCAGGTCGGGGCCGCGCCCGCACCTGGCGGGAGATGGAGGCAGACGTCCTCAGTTGGGTCCCGAGCCGCTAGCTCCTCGCCCCTCGCTCCGGGGCGCCGGTGACTCGTCCTCTGCCACTGGGACACCGGGAGCGCAGAGCCCTGGCCGAGCTCCCGGGCACTCCTCCCCGAGTCCCGGAGCTCCGACAGCCCCGGCAGCCCCATGGACCCCAGAATTCTCTGAGGGTTTCCGTGGAGAGCCTGCGTCAGAATCACCTGGGAAGTTTTTGAAAAGTACCGAAGCCCGGGCCCCGCCTCGCACCTGTGACTGCGTGCCAGCGGGCGGGGTCCCGGAACGTGCATTTAAATGGAGCTGCCCAGGTGGTCCCTTGCGTGCGCTCGGTTCTGGGAAGCGCGAGTGGAGGATTCGGCCGGCTCTACTGGGGAGGTTGGCGCTCGGCGTCCCCCTGTAGCGGTGGCCGCGTGTGCTCGCGCGGGGCGCTCCTGCTCTGCACACCCACCTTCGATGCGGCCGTTCCCGGGCCGGCCTCCGGGGGAGGGGACAGCGTTGATGCCCGACCCCCCCCCCCCCCAAATTCGAGGTCAGCATCTGCTTTCAAAACTTGACAACTTTCCTTCCCAGGAGGACCCCGTTCTGCAGCGTTATTTTAAGGGCCACAAAGCGGCGATCACCTCCGCGGACTTTAGTCCCGACGGCAAACAACTTGGTAAGTTTTCTATTTTTCTTTTTGTAATGAGACGCTCAACCGGTCAGAACCCTTGCCTCCTGTCCACGCCGGGCCCCCGCGAGAACCACTGAGGACGTATGGGTGGAGGTGCTGTTGAAAGCGGCCGAGATGCATTCGGAGCCAGAGTGGGCCCGAGCTGGGGCCACCTTGGTCATCCCGGCCCACAGCCCGGCCCCGCAGGGTCGCCTGTAGGGCTGGGCCTGGCCGACGACTTTCGCGAACTAACCACCAGGAGGAGTAAGTGGGAAGGGGCGGAGTTTGTCCTCGGCCCCGGGAGGGAGGGGTGTTGGCTGGAGAGTTTGTGAAAAGTTGTGAGACCAGCAGGAGGAAGTGGGGAGAGAGGCGTTGGGGCTGTTCCGGAGGCCGAGCACGGGGTGGTCTTAGGTGACCCCCGGGGAGCCCCCGCGGCTGGAAAGGAGCCGAGCGCCTGCATGAAAGGAGGAACCTGCTGGGAAGTTCGCTTCTACCTGAGCCCGGAATTCCAGCGTCGGGTCCCGCAGCCCTTCCCCTGCGTGGTGGCTCTGGTGGCCGCATCCGCGCCCCAGCAATGAGGATCCGGATGGCCGTGAGGTGGACGTGGGCAGGCAAAAGCTGCCTGCTGCTGGCGCTTTTAACAGTGGCCTATCTCCTGGTGGAACTCTCCGTCTCCACTCTCCATGCCTCCCCAGGAGCCGGCCTTACCAGGGACCGGGGCCCAAGACAGCTCTCAGACTCCGGGAAGAAAGCAGTGGATTTGTCTCGACCGCTTTATGAGAAGCCCCCTGCAGATTCCCATGCACTTGGGGAGTGGGGGAAGGCCAGCACACTCCAGCTTAAGGAGAGTGAACTGAAGCAGAAAGAAGAACTCATTGAGAGATATGCCATTAATATTTACCTCAGTGACAGGATTTCCCTGCACCGCCACATAGAGGATAAAAGAATGTATGAGTGTAAATCCAAGAAATTTAACTATAGGAGACTTCCCACCACTTCTGTTATCGTTGCTTTCTATAATGAAGCCTGGTCGACTTTGCTCCGCACCATCCACAGTGTTTTAGAAACTTCTCCTGCAGTCCTTTTGAAGGAGATCATCTTAGTCGATGACTTGAGCGACAGAGTTTATTTGAAGACACAACTTGAAACTTACATCAGCAATCTCGATAGAGTCCGCTTGATTAGAACAAATAAGCGGGAGGGGCTGGTTAGGGCCCGTCTGATTGGGGCCACTTTTGCCACTGGGGATGTCCTCACTTTCCTGGATTGTCACTGTGAGTGTAATACTGGTTGGCTGGAGCCACTTTTGGAAAGGATTGCTAAAGATGAAACAGCAATTGTTTGTCCTGTTATAGACACCATTGATTGGAATACTTTTGAATTCTACATGCAGACTGGGGAGCCCATGATTGGTGGGTTTGACTGGCGTCTAACGTTCCAGTGGCATTCTGTCCCCAAACATGAAAGGGAGAGGAGGAAATCGAGAATTGACCCAATCAGATCACCCACCATGGCTGGAGGACTGTTTGCTGTCAGCAAAAAATATTTTCAGTACCTTGGAACTTATGACACTGGGATGGAAGTGTGGGGAGGTGAAAATCTGGAGCTGTCTTTTAGGGTGTGGCAGTGTGGAGGTAAACTGGAGATCCACCCCTGTTCTCACGTGGGCCACGTTTTCCCCAAGCGGGCGCCATATGCTCGGCCCAATTTCCTGCAGAATACTGCTCGGGCAGCGGAAGTGTGGATGGACGGGTACAAAGAGCATTTCTACAATCGAAACCCTCCAGCAAGGAAAGAAGCTTATGGCGATATTTCTGAAAGAAAATTACTACGAGAACGGCTGAGGTGCAAGAGCTTTGACTGGTATTTGAAAAATGTGTTTTCTAATTTACATGTTCCAGAGGATAGGCCAGGCTGGCACGGAGCTATTCGCAGTATTGGGATCTCTTCTGAATGTTTAGATTATAATTCTCCTGACAACAACCCCACAGGTGCTAACCTTTCACTGTTTGGATGCCACGGTCAAGGAGGCAATCAATTCTTTGAATATACTTCGAACAAAGAAATAAGGTTTAATTCAGTGACAGAGTTATGTGCAGAGGTTCCTGAGCAAAAAAGTCACGTGGGAATGCAAAATTGTCCCAGAGATGGGTTTCCTGTTCCAGCAAACATTATTTGGTATTTTAAAGAAGATGGAACCATTTTTCATCCCCACTCAGGACTGTGTCTTAGTGCTTACCGGACACCTGAGGGCCGACCTGATGTTCAAATGAGAACTTGTGATGCTTTAGATAAAAATCAAATCTGGAAGTTTGAGAAATAGAAGAGCATAACAGCACTTTCTCGTCCTGAGCTGACGATAGCTTGAGGAAAGTCAAAGAGCCTTCAGAGAGCCTCAGTGAAGATTAAGTTTATCAGCATTCACCCAGTGGTCATCTGCAAGAGCTCTGTAAAAGCTGTGGATCATTTTGGTAAAAACACTGAAACTGGGTACACAGAGAGCTGCTGTTTAATATTTCAAAGTGCCTTACTTATGGGTTTTATTTAAGAGCTTTGTCAATATGGTCTCTTCTTAATGAATTTGACTTGAGATACACAAAACATTTAAGTGCCAGACTTAATGATAAAGAACGTAAAAGTCCATGCAAAACGAGGGATGATTTATTTTGATGGGTAAGTTCACTGCGCATCCCATCAAAAAAAAACAAAAGAACAACTCATAAATGTGCAGTTTGAGCTATTGCTATTTTTATTGTACATAGAATTTCAATTTCCTTTAGCCAGCACATTAAATTTTAGGTTTTGTTTATTTTTTTAATTTTAATTTTCCTTTACTCAAATAGAAATCAAGGAAAGTTAATCTTAAGGAGAAAGACCTGGTTTAGACATATGTGTCATTAGATGTGAATTTGAATGTAAGTTTAGAGGTCTTTTTAACATACAGACATCTCAGAAAAATATACCCATATCTGAATGAAATGAGAGATATTTACATTCCAGACTGCAAACTTGAGCTATTGGACTTAACTGATCTATATTGATACCTCACATCACTCTGATTTTGTAAGCTGTCCTCTCTGTGAACTTGTTTGTGTGTGTAGGGCATTTTCTGATTGCACTTCCTTAAGTTATGAATGTATTGGAGAGGGACTCGTTCAGAATACTGTGCTTCTCTTTGTTAATGCTTAATCACTTAAAGTAAATGCTTAATCACTTAAAATTAACACAATAGAGGACAGCTGCATTTACTGAAATGTGTGAAACTGAAAGTGGGCCCACATCTACAGAAGCTGTGGAACTCTCCTACAGACTTCTTGCTGATTAGGACTTTTAAGGATCAATTTTAAGAAAACAAGGGGAAAAGATAGCCTTGGCAATGGTGGATGCTGCCTTCCAGGTTGTTTTCTGCACCTAACCCTGAGCCTGGTGCTTAGGCAGCTGTCAGTAGTTGTGGGTGAATGACTGACTGAATGAATGGCTCAGCCGATGATTGTGACTTTGGTCAAGTCATTTGATTGACTTAGTTTGGGCCTCAGTTTCTCATCTGTAAAATGTGGGTGCTGGAGCAGGTCTTGAAGATCTCTCCAGCTCTGAAATGTTATGCTTGTACATTCAGTCGCTGTGCAATCTTTACAACACCTTTATTTCCTCCCTGCTAACGTAGGTAATGTTGTTGCGCAACGTTCAGTCCAGTTATGAAGCTGGAAAAAAAGAAATGGTTTTAAAAATTAAGTGAGCTGAGCTCAACTGAAGTGGTTTATTTTGGATTGAATGGAGAGTTGTGGTCAGTGTTTGTATTCATTTTATTTTGACAATTGCTGAACCAATTTTTGTTTTTTATCTTTAATCTTTCAAACTCTAAAAGTTATCTTTTGGGTTAAGAATATGAATATTTTCCAAACTAAATTATGCAAGAAGTAAACATACTTTAAAAAATTATTTTTACTGGTTTTATTCCAATGTTGTATCCAGAATTCAATCACAGGCTGAATTCAGAATTAAATCTTAATTAGTTCATTGTGGTCTAGATTTGTGAAAAATGCATGCTCCATAAAGCATCAGTCCACAGTACTCGGAAGTTGTTTTCGGTGTCTACTTGATGACTTGGAGAGTAGGAACTTTGCAAAATCTAAATTTAAGAAAAGTTTGTAGGATAACCATTTCAAAAAGTAAAATTGCTATGTATTTTGAATATTTTGTTTCTCTTTTGTTTCTTAAAATAAAAATGTGTTAATAACTTTATGTTATGTAGCAAAGAATTGTCCAGATTCCATGTGCAGTGTGCATGGCCCTGGGTACAATTTAGGAGGGTTTGTAATCTGCTCTGATGTGGTTAATTGGCAGCAGATATGCTCCTAAACCCACCCTCACCCCTTGCTCAGTATGCCTTTTCGTCTTTAAAAATCACCCTTTCTCTTTTTATTTATTTTTGTTGTTCTTCTTAGCCCCCTACCAAATGGGAAACTAAGATTGACATATTCTAAATGTACTTACTGGAATTATTTTTATTCTAGAATCTTGCTGCTCCCATCGAAAAAAAAGGGAGCATTGAAAAGTAAAGCGCTTAATTCTTTATTTACCTTTTGCCTAAATTGCAGGGTGTGACCTGTTAATCTTTTTGGAAGAAATTTTAGGCTAGTGTTTTATTTATATCAGTAATTTGGAATCAGTGGGCTGTTCATTCCTCACAGTAATGTAGGTAACGGAAGAATGAGACCCAATTTTCATATATAGGCATTTCCAATTTAATTCCTAAAATACACTGTAAAACTACAAAGTATATTTTGATTGCCTACTTCTAATTTATTGGTACCAAAGCTCTCTTTTGCAGTAATTAAGAGTTGATCTTTTAATTTATATGCTTAAAAACAGTTTTATAAAAAATTTGGTAGACAAGAAGTTTCAACTTTAAATGGTCACTATGTTATTTAGTGTTCAGTTCTATGAATATGTTGAGTAAATAGTCATTTTTAGCAGCCATTTAAAAAAATGATAATCTGGTCATCTACAGGATCTCTATAACTCAGAATAACTTGTTTGTAAACGAAGATTTGTCTGTGCACCCAGTAGTAGGCTCCTGAGTATTCATTAATTGTTGGCAAATCTCACTTTTCTAGGTTGATGATAGGAGGTTATTTTTCAGTTGTGTAATTTTAGTTGGTTTAGGGTCTCAATTTTAATTAATAAAATACTTAGTTTTGACTTTTTTGTCCTTTTCTATTGATGTTTTAATAATGTTTTAAAATGAGCACAAGGAATGTTGAGGTTCAGATTAATCTCTTTTGAACGATGAATTTTTTTGTGTGTGATGAGCGGTTTCCATCCTTCTTTCCTTTTGTCAATGGTATTTGCAATATTGATTAAGACATATAAAATAAAATGTGTGCCTAATTATTTTTGCAAATGGATTCTGATGATTTTAGTCCCTGGGGTCACTCTTCCTGTGTACACATTTATTGATGGTTATAGAAGTAAGTTAGCTTGTAATTATTTTACTTATTTGACAATGCAGGCAGTAGAATGTTTTAAAAAGTTGAATTTCATGTATTATCTTGCAAAGTGTCATTAACCAGCAAGTATTCTGAAGTGGTGTTAACACTACTCGTGCATTAACTACTCATAAACAAACTGGAAATGATCGGAGATCTCTGGGACAAATTGGGGACACTATAGAAGGAGGCAAGTGGGTACGTGGGCACCTTAGCACAAATTTCAGAACCCTGGGCCGAAAAGAAATGTCTGTCCTGTAAACTGCATAGCTTCCCATTTCCCTCAACCTTCTCTCTGCATCACCCTGTCCCTAAGTGCAATTCCTGTCCACCAGTAGCATCTCTGTCCCTCTTTTAGTGATTCCCTCCAAACACCCTCCACCCCTGCCTCTCCCTGGCCTGAAACACTGCCTGAGCATCACCAGCCCAAGGACTCCGCTTTGTATATCAGATGTCTTATAGCCACGTTTAGGATATGTGTAGTCAAGCTAAACATATTTTCACTGATCTTTTTTTTTATGTACAGTTTAAAACGTTACTATAAATATATGTTATAATCTTCCTAATAATGAGTAATATAATCTTGCTAGTAAGTTTCTAAATGACTGCAACCCTATGCAGATCATTTCATCTCTCTGTGTTTCAGTTTCATGAACGTTAGAAAACACTGGAAAATCCGTAGAGACAATATTAGTGGCTTCCAGGGCCTGGGGGAGGCAGGAATAGAGAATGATTGCTAATGAGGATGGGTTTTTTGGAGGGTGTGGTGATGGTGATGAGAATGTTCTGGAATTAGTGACGGTGGTTGTACAACTTTGGGCAAAACACTGAATTGTACACTTTAAAAGGGTGAATTTGTGGTATGTGAATTGTATCTCAATTAAAAAAAAAGTTCAGGGGAGAAAAAGAGGCTGGAGAATTTCATGTGTCTCAGAAAAGATTGCTCTTTTCTCTGTCCCTCTGTGCATAGTAGACTTTAAGACAGGCCAGCAGTATTTATTGTTGATACTTGAGTCATGCTGTAATTCAGCAGAATTAAGGAAGTTAGATAAATATGTGAATCTCCGAGCTTCATATGAGGGTGCAGGTGGAAACCAGTTTGTATTGGAGTTTTTTCTTAAGATTTCAAAAAAACCTCAATCCTTTTGAACAGGAGGTAGAGATTATTATAAAAGGTGAAACGAGTTCCCAGAGTATATAATTGTCTGTGGCAGAACTGAAGACTAGAGAACTCCTTCTAACTTGCTAGTTAGTAGTCAGATACTACTTTTCCTTTTGTGCCCAACTTGATCATTTCCCAGGCTGGCTGGGAAGGGATGTCTGCTGCAGGCCAGCAGTGTCCTCAGCTGTCTGATCATCATTCTAACCCATTTATTTACACTTATCTAATCCTCTTCATAAAAGGAATAGGAGGTACTCTATTTACTTAGTACTCTTTTTTTTTTTCTTTAAAGTTAATTCTGCTATGTGTCAGGTGCTGTCTTATGCTTGGGTGTACATACAGAGATGTACAAAACAGGTGTGCTTCTTATGATGGTATGAAGAATTCACAGTCCAGTGATAGAGACAGATATTAACAAGTAAACATACAAATCATGTGCAGATACAACTTGAAACTGGAAAACAATCAAATGCTGTGAAGAAAAGGAACAGGTTTCTTTGAGGGATGAAAACTGGGGCAAAGTACTTAAGTTTATGGGGTCAAAGAACATTTCTCCGTGGAAGTTAGATTTAGCTCAAGACCTGAAGGAGGAGCTAGCTAGGCAAAGACTAGAGACAGAATAGAATAAGCAAAAATCAAGGGTGGGAAAGAGCTTGTCCTTGATCAAGGAAATAAAAGAAGGCCAGAATGGGTAGAGCCTGTAAACAAATGAAGAAAGAGAGCTTTGGGAGGTGAAATTGCAGGGGGAGGCCGAGGCAGCTTGAGTTGTCTTTGGAGGCTATAGTGGGTTAAACGGCGACCCCCCAAAAGATATGTCCATGTCCTAATCCCTGGAACTTGTAAATGTGACTTTATTTGAAAGAAAAGGTCTTTGCAGATGTAATCAAGGATCTTGAGCAGGGATCCTCCTGAACTATCTGGGTGGGCCCTAATGAGACATACAGAGGAGATAAGAGGAGGAGGCCACGTGAAGTCAGAGATCGGAATGATAGAGCCACTGGCCAAGGAGCTCCTGGAGGCGCCAGAAGCTGGAAAAGGCAAGGAATGAAATCCCTAGAGCCTTTAGAGGGAGTGTGATCCTGCCAACACCTTGATTTTGGACTTCTGGCCTCCAGAACCGTGAGAGAATAAATTTCTGTTGCTTTAAGCCTCCAAGCTTTTGGTAATTTGTTATGGCAGCCACAGGAAACTAAGAGGGCATGTTTTAGGCTTTTGTTCTGAGAGTCATGGAAATTTGTTGAAGGATTTTAAATGAGGGAATGATCCAATATGATTTATACCTCAAAAAGATCACTCTGGTTACTACGTGGAGATTGAACCACTGTGAGTAGAGAAATCAGTTAGGCGCTATTATATCAGCAGGAGATGATGGTGGTTCAGACTAGGATGGTGGTCTTCAAACTCGGTGATAGCCTGGGAAAGAGAAATTTGGGAGTTACTAGCATACAAATGGTATTTAAAGTCATGGGAATAGATGAGGTCACCTGGGAAAAACATAGAACAATGAGGGCAAATGGTCCATTTCTGAGTCCTAAGGCTCTCCAACCTTTGGATCAGAAGAGGAAATGACAAAAGAATCAAAGAAGGAAGAGTCGGAAAAATAGGAGGGGAACCCATTATAGTAAGGTATTATGAAAGCCAAGGTGTAGATAGAGTGGAGTAAAAATGTAGAAGAGAGAGAAGAAGATATTAAATAGTCATTAGAAAGAGTGGGGAAGGGAACTATTATAGAATTGAGCACCACTGGGTAGTGTGGAAGATCCGTGTGCAATTAGCGATCATGAATTTATAGTATTTCCAGTCTTCCTGGGAGTGTGTCTAGCAATTCTCACTGGCACAGATACAGTCTCAGAAAAGGCAGAGCGACTGGGATTTTGCCAGAGGAATTTGAAGGAAGGAGGAAAAGTCAAAGGATTGAATATATGTGTAAGAAGGGGTTTATAATTTGGATAAGGAGAGAAGTGAGGATTATAAATCAGATAGTGAAATGAAGATAGTGATAGAGAGCCTCAGTGGAGAACATAGGTCAATGGATTGGAGTTCTGGATGAGTTAGAAGCTCATCCAGAAAAGAAGCTATAAGAAAAGCATGTTGTCAAAGGGTAGTGGGTTTCATTTAGCAATCAGGGAAGTGTTGGTTCTGCTGGCGACAAAATCCAGGGTTTGACCATGGAATGGGCTGCTGAGGAAGCATGGAAGAAAAGGTCTTTGGAGAGGCCTGGTTGTCCCTTTAGTCTGAAATATTCTTCACCACCTCACTCTGGTTGGCTGGCTCCTTCCTGTGCTTCACGCCTCCACTTAAAATGCCACTGATTACTCCATCTGAATAAAGTATTCTATGCCCATGAAAAATTCTCATGTGACATCCTGCTTTATCGTTCATGTCTCTTAGCACAATTTAAAGTGATATGCTTGCCTGCTAATTGACTTGTTTCCCTCTTCTCTGCTTAAATTTAAGCCTATACCAGGGCTCCCTGTTTTACAAATAAAGTAGTTCAGCACAAAGAGGCACATGGACAAGTGCTGGCAAGATAATCATTGGTCTTTGCTTTGGGTGTTATCATGGCTAAAGCAGATTTTGCTGGGAGAACGGTGATAGGTGTACTGTTCACATGGCTTTGGAGAAAGATATTTTCTTCCATTAAGATCCTGTGTCTGAGATGCAGTATAGATTTTAGCACTTGAAAATGCTGCCCGAGTCAAGAGCTCTCCTGCAATTTTCAGATAAGTTTGTGACCTGCCAGCATATTTGATTTTGCATTTATTGAAATGTTCATTAAAACAATGCGTCTACTGAAACCCAAAGAAGTTACTTAAATGAAATAAAGCTTCACACAAACTTAAATTTAAAAAAAAAATTAAGCTCCCTATTCAGAGATTTTTGCCTGTATCGTTACTTAGGACTCTCCCCACCCCGCCCACCATGCCTTACATGTGGTAGGGGTGAGATATCTGTTGAATGAACTAATAATACCAGGAGTTAGAACGGAGAGAAAGACCTGAAGCGTGAAAGAGAAAATGATTGTTGCTTGAAAGGGCTGCAGGGAACTTGATGTCCCCGAGCAGAGTCAAAGTGTAAGTAGGTTAGTAGGAGGAGGGACTTTCAGAGAGGAGGATGTGTATACAAGAGGGATCATGTAGTGGGTGTTTCTCTGGCCTGTGGTAGCTTTGGGGAAGGAGAGCAGGCATGGGTACCAGGGTCAGCTAAGGGGCTATCTGGAGCATTATGGGAGAGAGTGCAGGGTAATTGATGACCAGAGAGGCTGAAGGCTTAAATTCCTGGTCATGACTGGAGGAAACAGCATGAAGCATGGTGGATTTATACTCAGTAGCCTCTTGGAAGGTGGTGAGCTCTTGGGTTTCACAGGATGAGTTGGAAGGTGATCAGAGAGGAGAGGATGGGAAAAAATGACCACCTGTGAAATACCATCCCTCTTTATGCAGACAGAAACTGGAAGTTGAGTAACTTTGCTGAGGCGGTATAGCTAGTAAGCAGCAGAGCTTGGGTGAGCCTGACTTCCAGTCGGCCTCTGGAGCCACACTCTTTTCCATTAGGGCAGTTTTCCAGAGGGGCACACTTAAGTTTATACAAATGTTAGAAGAGTTTAAGAGCATTTTCATGTGACGTGCACAATCTGAGCTGCACTTTAGAAGTTTCCATTTAAAACGATATATTTTAACATTGATGTTGTCACCTTTTCCTCTTTTTGTGTTCAAGGTTACCCTGTCATTGATTCATTCCCTATTTAATCTGTGGGACGTTTGTAGAGTAAATGACAGTATAGGACAAGTTTATATCTCCTTTTTCTTTCTGAATAGAGGCAGAATGAAATTGTGAATTTTTAAGTTATTTTCCTCACAGTGAAACTATAATTAAAGTTTGCCAGAAATTCTTTTTCTATTCTGGTTCTTGATGGCAACCTGTGTAGCAGATTTACTTAAGTTCCTCCTACTGTTATAGTTTTAAAAATTGCTCCCAAGCGCTAAAGTAAGCTCGGGTACACACTGAGAGGCAGTAGCAGAGTGCAGTATTTCTCAGATGTCCACATATATCAGAATGGACTGAGAAAGTGATCAAAAGTTCAGATTCCTGGGTTTTACTCCAGAGAATGTAACTTACTAGAAATACACGTTTTTCACAAGGTCCCCAAGTAATTCCAATGGGGATAATCAGTAAATCCCCAGAGCTTCTCCAGGCACTGGATTCTTGGTTAAATGCCCCGGCTGTGGAGTCTGATAGACCCAGTTAAACACGGAGCTCTACTCCTTTCAACGTGCGTGACTCTGGGCAAGTTACTTCACCTCACCAAGGCTCATTTCCTCATCTGTAAAAAAGGGATAATAATGGTCACCTACCTCGTTGTGAGGATTATGTAAAAGGATGTTTACCAAGTTCTTAAAAGTACTCGGCCCACAGTGACAACTCGAGAAGGGTTTGTGTTAAGATTGTCACCCCTCATCGAGATACAGAATTTGAATACGTTAAATTTCTCCACATTGTCATTACTAAAGATTATTCTTAAAGCAGTCACAACTCCTTTGAGACTCTGCTTACACCAGCAAGCTAACTACTTAGTGTCAGCTGGCAAGAAAATTATTCCCTCATTCAGACAGGAATTTTAAGTCAGTGCCATCACTTAATTATACTATTACATAGTGCTTGGATTGTACAAACAATTCTGAAAGTATTAGATAGGGTATTAAAGTTTATCTAGTTACGGTTAGAATATTATCTTTTTATTGTGCAACCATCTCCCTTCTGTCTGGGTTTATGGATGTGTATGCCTGGGGATTACATTTTATTTTTCTTTTCTTAAAAATACTTATAGTTGGGCTTCCCTGGTGGCGCAGTGGTTGAGAGTCCACCTGCCGATGCAGGGGACGCAGGTTCGTGCCCCAGTCTGGGAGGATCCCACATGCCGCGGAGCGGCTGGGCCCGTGAGCCATGGCCGCTAAGCCTGCGCGTCCGGAGCCTGTGCTCCGCAACAGGAGAGGCCACAACAGTGAGAGGCCCGCGTACCGCAAAAAAAAAAATACTTACAGTGAACTCCTTCTCTTAGATTTCCTTAGAAGATTTCCTTGTTTATATTTTCCTGAAGAAGGTGGTCCAGTGTTTCTGTTGTGAACCAAAGACCACCATGAACCTGGAAATGCAACAGAAAGTACAAAATCATGGTGCCCTCAAACTGGAGAGCTGAGTTTCATTCTGGTAGTGGGTTTTAAAGCAGAACATAATGAGGGTAGGAAATATATTGAGGGACTTCTGCAATAATTGAAAAATTCAAGAATTTCTATATAGAGGTGATTGAGTTATTAGGACTCTCTTGATTATGGAATGAAAAGGCCTAAGAGGAATATAATCCAAATTTATAAAGTTGTGAAAGATACTATATTATGAACATGGACCTTTTTAGTAAATTCTAAAATATGTACTCTTTGACCCATCAATAATTCATTTGGGCATTTATCACAGTGTTATTTTGCATATGTCAGAAATGACACATGTACATTGCAGCATCATTTGTAAACAACCTAAATAGGGTAGACTGCTTAGATAAATTAAGGTATAGCTACACCATAGAATACTATGCAGCTATTAAAAAGACTAAGGCCAACTTCTGCCTCCAGACACGATAGTAACTGGTAACCAAACTTGCCCTCCAGCTGAAAACAACTGTAAAATGAGACAGAATATATGAGGCAACTGTTTTCGGGCATTGAGCAAACAGGGAATGTAAACCGGTGATCCTTGCGAGAAGGAAACACCTTCTTGCAACGAAGGTGAGCTCCTCCCTACTTGGCTTTCTCCCCGGGGGCACTCTTCCTGCTGCACAGCAGAGGTGGAGCAAAGCGGAGCAGAGGTCTTAGTTCTTCTGCCTGTGTCCGGGCTGAATGCGTGTGGCAGGGTTCCTGAGAAGCTGCTGCTGAGTGGGGTACGTGGCCTCAGATGTCTGTGGGGCCTGCTGCAGTTTTGGCTGAGGTGCAAGTTGAGAGAGTGTGAGGTCTAGCGGAGACCCCTTCCTGCCGGGCTGAAAGAGGAGTGGTGAGCCCAGTGACCATGCCGGGCTAGAGCGCTCCAGCTCTAGCTCAGACAAAGGGGAGATCTTGCCCAGCATCTCAGGCGAGACACCAGGGAGGCCAGGCCTTAGGCATCAGGACCACATCTGAAATAAAGGGCATGCCCGAAAACTAAATTTAAAACTGAAGTAGATTTGCTCTAATAAAGAATAAAACCAAGGCTGGCAAGATCAAAAGGAGTAAAACTGCACCCTGAACTCTAGTTAGTAGCACCGCTTTTTGCAGGGGTGTGGGTTAGTGATTCTGAAACCGTTTGCGTGCTCTAGACTTGAACAAAAATATATTGAGTGTAACGTGAGCCAGATTTTTTACTGTGGGGGAAGAGAGTTATAAATGTAAGAAGAGGGAGGGCTGGAATGTATTTGGTGCTGTTAGATGGAATTAGAGTTATCAATATGAACTCATGGTTTTTAATATCTTTATCTTCATTTCTACATATTGATAGATACAGCTTTCTATTTATATCTGCTTTCTTAGTTCTGCCTGCTGAGATTTCTATTTATACCTTATTTCTTAGTTCTGTTAGCTGTCACAGCAGTAGCAATGAGCAAACATAGTTTCCAGATCTTGGTTTCTAAATACCACTCTCTATTAAGAGGAATCAGAGCTTCTTGGGGAGAAAAGACCTATTCCGGGGCTGGAGCAGGGAAAGTACATCTTGGAACATCTTGTAATTCTAGAAGTAAGGAAGTATTCAAAATGATGGACACATATCAGAAGGACACAGAGGCCAGCTTTAAGGGGCTCTTACTAGCCAAATCTGGAACAATATGAGTCAAAATAAATAATGATAGCTTTGAATTATAACCCACTGAGTAAAATAATCTGAGTTCACACTGATACGAACAAGTATCTGAATAAGTAGATAAGTGGAGAAAAAGAGAAGATTCTTCCTTAAAGTAACAAATTAACAAATTAAACATTAGTTCATTAATTAAACATTAATTAGTAAACCATAGGAAGAATAATGGGTTGGAAAATCATTGAAGGATGCTAAAATTAGTGGGTGATGGACTTCCCTAGTGGCACAGTGGTTGAAAATCCGCCCACCAATGCAGGAGACACGGGTTCAAGCCCTGGTCCGGGAAGATCCCACATGCCGCGGAGCAACTAAGCCTGTGCGCCACAACTGCTGAAGCCCACGTGCCTAGAGCCCATGCTCCGCAACACACAAGAGAAGCCACCGCAATGAGAAGCCCACATACCGCAAAGAAGAGTAGCCCCCGGTCTCCGTGACTAGAGACAGCCCTCTCACAGCAACAAAGACCTTACGCAGCCAAAAATAAATAAATTAATTAATTAAAATTAGTGGGTGACAGTTTATTGAGGAAGAGGATATTTATATAGTTTACAGTATCTCCCGAAAAAATACTAATTAATTACAAAGTGGAAAAATACTAACTTTACAAGGCAAAAACTACCTAAGCCAAGTGATCAAAGTTAATCTCACCAGTACTGGGACAGATACCAAGCGTACCCTGATATGATGCACTGATAAGGGCACAACATAATTTTTGTGGTGTTCTTGTCAAAAGTGTATATCCTGAATCTAATGGCAAGGAAACAACAGGAAAAAAACAAACTCATTAAAAAAGATCAGATTTGTGATTACCAGAGGCAGTGGTGGGGGAAGGGGGATTTGGATGGAGGTCGTCAGAAGGTACAAGCCTCCAGATGTAAGGTAAATAAGTACTAGGGGTGTATAACTATAATTGACACTGCTGTACGTTGTATATAAAAGCTGTTAAGAGAGTAAACTCTTAAGAGTTCTCATCATGAGGAAAAATATTTTTTTCCCTATTTCATTACTGGATCTCTATGAGATGGTGGATGTTCACTAAACTTACTGTGGTCATCATTTGATGTGTGTAAGTCAAATCACTATGCTGTACACCGTAAACTTATACAGTGCTGTATGTCAATTATATCTCAATAAAAATGGAAGAAAAAAATCCAGAAAAAAAAGTAATTTGACACACATATTTGCTTAAACACACGGGAGGATACTCAAGGAAATGAGTATCCTCTCTCCTATGTGCTTAAACAAATATGTTAACTATGCCTCTAGGAAGGGAAACCAGGTGGCCAAGGGCTGGAAGGAAATTTGGTAAATACTCTTGTAATACTAGAATTCTGCATCATATACATTTATTACCGTTAGAAAAGATAATTTAACAACAAATGCAATAATTGGGAGGCAGTACCATCTCTTTCCAGAAAAAGGTATTCCTCGCAAAGCAAACCTCCAGTTAACTGTAGTTGATTTTGGTTAAATCAATGAGAGAGCTCGGGTTGAGGAAAGAAAGTTATTGCTACTTAAGGTGACGCAATAACTGTTGGCCTTTTGGACATTAGGGAGAGCAAACCATTAGTATGCTCTTTGTTGTCACCTCCAGAGACCTGACACTGGCCTAGGTGACTGTGGACTTTGTTCTTTCTTTTGTCCTAATGAGGATTTCTTGAAACAATAGATTATTGTTATAAAATATAAATACTTTTTTTTTAAATGGGTAGATTTAATGGTTAAATTTTTAACTTCCTCCCTTTGATAGTTTATCTTAAAATAGATGAGTCAGATGACGATTAGGTACAAGCTTTGACATTTTAAATGATGTGGTAATGTTTATAGAGGGTGTGGTTCACTAGAAATGTATGAAAGCAAATTCCAGGTTGACACTGTACAACATTGACACCAATAATCAAACACCTTTTATTATTGTGGTATTAGGGTTTGGTGGCGCAGGGTTAAGGAAGTAAGGAGGGAAATTCAGTGTTGGTTTTCAGAGTTTCCAATAAGAATGCATTCATGGGCTTTTTGTAGATTGTTAGTCTTTTTTTCTGTTTTCTTGAAATTTGGAAGAAAAAGTAGAGTGTACCCTGAGCCACACAGTTGTAATTGGGACATCCCTGCTTCTAGTGTTTCATAATTATTAGGGCTTGGAAATGCCACCTTGCTGTAAGGTTTTGCTGTCCTTTAAACCACGCGTTCATCCTGCCCTCTCATCACTTCTCTTTAGCGGATCTCAGGCTGATAATAGCCAAGTGTTGCTTTAATGTAGCCATCAACTCTAAATTTATGATTTTTGAGCATCTACTCTGCTTAAGATGTCCTTTTCCTTTTCTGACAAAATATGTAAAGGCTCAAGTCCTGTGGCACCTTCTCAGTTAAGTGTCATGTTCTCATTCCTCTGGCTCTGCCCTCTGCCCCTCTCCCCCACCCAGCCCATGCCACCCCTAATCAATTGTTGCTTCACCATGATCCTATAATAACATTTTTTCTGGTCCTTGTCATATTAAACATTAGTGACCCTGTAAACCTTCAGTGAGTTCATGGATCAATTGTGTATTAACTCCCTCCACTGCCTCCCTCCCATTTTCTCCTCCACCCACACCATTCCAGCTTTGATCCCACCACTTCACTGAAACAAATCTTGTTGCCAAGCCAACGTTTGATCCTCGGGCCTAGGGCTGGCTTCTTGGGCAAATGACCTGTATCGTTGCGTAGGTCTCATACTTGGTTTAATGCTCTGCTATCATGGTCTTGAAATTCTTAATGATTTCCCACAAGGGCCTCCACATTTACACTGGACCCCCCAAATTATGTAGCTGGTCGTGTTCAGGCCTGATCTTAACCAGATCTCTTCAAAGCACTTCACACAGCCCGTCAGCCTCTTGGAACACATCCTGAATTCCTGGACACCAGTCTCCTTGCCCCCTCCCCCTCCATTTATGGCTCCTTCCTGTCTCTCCCTTCTCTCCAGGTTAAGTATCTGCACCCTCTTCTTTATCTAGACTCACTGCCTGAGTGATCCCATCCAGTTTCCAGTCTTTAATGTATTATCTACACTGTTGCTGCAGACAGTAACACAAATTAAAACGACAGTAATAATAGCTACATTTGAGCGTTTTCTATGTGCCACGCATGTCTTCTGAGTATTATTTCACTTAATACTTTAAATGCCTTAATTTCATTAAATCTCTCTAAGATTTACCTGGGTGCGCACGCCAAAAGCTGGGCACCTTTGTTTCTTTTCTTTCTTTCCCCTTCACATCTAATGTGTTTGCAAGCCTTGTGGACTCCCGTCTTTATGATATATCTTGGTTTTGACTGCTTCTAGTATTTCCATAGCCTTCAGCCTAGTCCAAACCACCACCTTCTGGCCGGATTATTACAATAGCCTCCTGAGTGATTTCCTTCTTCCTGCTGTGCATACTCCACACAACAGCCAGAGTGAGATTTTTTGTTCGTTTCGTCTAAACATTTTATTAAAGTGTAAGATATGTACCACAATTGGACAGCTTGCAGAATTTCCACAACTGTGACATGCCCATTTTGCCAACATCCAGAGTGAGAAGCCCTCTTGTGCTCCCTTCTAGCCACTGTCCTCCCTTCCTACCACCCACATGATCTCTGTGCTGACTTCTCACTCCATAGATTAGTTTTGCTGCTTCTTGAACTTCGTATAAATGAAATTTAATTACACGTTAGGTGCACGGTATGAATATACCACAGCTTTTGTATCCGTTTTACTTTGATGGACAGTTGGGTTTCTAGTTTTGGTCTTCTTTGAATAGTACTTCCACAACATTATTGTACATGTCTTCTGCTAAACATGCATAAGAATTTCTGTAGGTATATACCTAGGCGTCAAATTCTGAGTCAGATGGTAAGTGTACATTCAGCTTCAACAGATTTCAAAACAATTTTCCAAGGGTGCTTAAAACGACCACCATTATTTGAGAGCTCCACTTGTTACACATACTCACCAAGATTTGGTACTATTTATCTCTTTTATTGTAGCCATTCTAATGAGAGTGTAGTGATATCTTATTGTGGTTTTAATTTGCACTTTCCTAGTGACTAATGGATTTGAGCACCTTTTCATATGTTTATCGGCCATTTGCATAGCCTCCTTTATGAAGTGCCTGTTTAAGCCCTTTGCCTATGTATTTGCCTGTCGTATTTTACTGCCTTTCCTTATTGATTTGTAGGATTCTTTATATATTCTTTATTATATGTTGGATAAATGTATTGTAAATATCTTTTTCATCTCTGTGGCTTGCGTTTTCACTTGCTTGGCGGTATCTTTCAATGAGCAAAATTTCTTAATTTTAGTGTAGTACAAATTATCATTCTTTTCTTTTAGTAATTTTAGTAATTTAGTCATTTTCCGGTATTATCTAAGCAATCGTTGCCTACCCCAATGGCCATGAAGATATTCCCCTAAGTTCTCTCCTAAAAGCTTATTGTTTTACCGATCACATTTAGATCCGCAATCCATGCGGAATTACTTTTGTGTACAGTATAGTGTAGAAGTCAAGGTACATTTTTTTTCCTTGTGAATACCCAGTGGACCCAACGTCATTTTTGCAAAGATCATCGTTTTCTCACTGTCAGAGCGGCAGTTTTCTTAAATCAGATCACAAGGTCCTCCTGCTTATAATCCTTCAGTGGCTGAGAACTAAATACACACCTCTCACCATGGCTCCTTGCTGGCATCAGCTTCTCTCTGGGCTTCCATCCCTTGTTCTCTTTTTCTCCCCTCCCCTGTGGACATGCTGGTCTCCTTGCTGTTCCTCAGGTTGACAAGTGCATGGCTGTCTCAGGCCCTCACATGTGGAGCCCTCCTGCCCAGAGTGCTCTTTCTTCACGTCTTAGCCTGGATCACTCCTCATTTCACTCAAGTCTCTGCTCGCATGTCCCTTCCTTGGAAAGGACCACTAACTACCCCATATAACATTGAGAATATGGTCAAAAGGTTTAAGCTTCCACTTATAAGTACTAGGGATGTAATGTACAACATGATTAATATAATTCACACTGCTGTCTGTTATATGTGAAAGTTAAGAGAGTAAATCCTAAGAGTTCTCATCACAAGGAGAACAAATTTTTTTTTCTTTTTCTTTAATGAGAAATATGAAATGATGAATATTCACTAAACCTATAGTGGTAATCATTTCATGATGTATATCTCAAACCTGGAAGAAAAAAAAAAATATATAAAAGTCCTCTGAACATGTATGATATTATAGTCTAATGAAGCATCTCCTGCTCTGTTGTGATTCCCTGAGGGCGCGAGGTTGTGTCTTACTCCCTTTTGTAGCTCTTGTTTGTAGCATACCTTAGAACTCAGAGTCCCCAATATAATGTACATGATAATTCATTGTTTTCCCTAGTTTGTCCACATTAGCCCCAGATAATTCAAACCCTGATTTATTTAATAATTTGATGAGCTGTAATGGAATGTCAACTTTTTGTACTTTTAAAAAAAGGGGGTAGTATACAGCTTATAAACTCACTTTAACTATTTTACATGGAAACATTGCATAGGCCAAGTCCAAATGAATTTTATCTATGGCTAAGGAACTTAGAAGGTTTTCAGTGACTTTATATTTCTCTTCTAACAGTAATACTAATTGTATTTCAAGTTTATAAAGTTTTTTTTTTCTAAACATTCTACAGTCTAGACTTAGTGATTCTCATTGACCTGGTTCCTCTCACTGGGGCTATTTTGGGGCTACATGAATATATAAAATTTGGTTTTAGGGCAAGAGTTAGAGCTATCTTTCATTTGTTTATTTCTTCATTCCTTGTTTAAGGCATTTATTTCCACTGTTGATTTCATTTGTTTTCCTTTTCTTAAAGCCTTAAGTTAATGTCTGAAACACATGACTCTTTTATTAATTGTAGAATGTCATAACAGAGCAAAAAGTGTGTTTTAAGATTACCTTATCTAGCTATAAAAGACATTACTGGTCAATTAACAAAACTGGAAAGCAGTAGATTAAAGTACTGTCACTGGTAAATTTTCTGAAATTGATTATAGTGCTATTGGTATATAAAAGAATATCTTTATTCTTAGAAAAATACACTTAAGTATTTAGGAATAAAGGTGCCATGATGATGAATTTACTTACCCCAGAATCGCTTAGGAAGAAAAAATTGTGTGTTTGTATGTGTGCCCACACATACAATGCTTGTGTACAGAAAAAGAGTGCGCACAGGAGCAAATTATAAACCAAATGGGGCAAAATAGTAACAACAGGTGGATCTGGTAAAGGGTATATTAATGTTCTTTATACTATTTTTATGACTGTTCTATAACTGTGAAGTTATCTCTGCATAAACAGTTTAAAAAAATCATTCTCATCCAGCCCTCTCAGGAAAAGCATTCAGTCCTTGTGAAACAAAGATTAAGTTACTTTCGCAGTCAACCTGAGAGAGACAGAACTGACTCCTACTCCTGTGTCTCTGTTGTATTGTGCTGCCTTCTTCTAGTAAATAGTCATTGAGTTCTAACCAAATACAGGGGCCAATAATCCTGCTCTGTCGCTACATAGGACACAGCCAAGCTTGCATATTAGTGATGTGGCTTTGGGTTTCTTTTACAAATTTTTTGCCATTGCTTGGTCTGTCTCACAACCTCCAGGCCCCTCTGTTACCTGGACGTCTTGTTCTTAGATATGCTGCCATTGTAATGAGACATGCCTACATTTGTGTTTTAACACACAGTGGTTTTGTTCTTCTATTTCTTAATAGCTACCGGTTCTTGGGATACGTTTCTCATGCTGTGGAGTTTCAAGCCGCAAGCTAGAGCTTTCAGATATGTGGGTCACAAGGACATTGTAACCAGCGTGCAGTTTTCTCCACTTGGAAACTTACTGGCATCTGCTTCACGAGACAGGACCGTTAGACTCTGGATTCCTGATAAGTAAGAGAAACGAACACCTGTTATGCTCTGGATTTAGAAATGTGAAAGAATACTGGAGGCGGGCTGTTCCCTGTGTGCTTCTTGGAATGCCCACACCCCTAGTTACCTGCACATCTTTAGTCTGAGTCACAAACAAGGTGTACTGCCCTTGTCGTAAAGTCAGACTATTTCATTACCGTTTTTTCCTCATCTTTAACTCATAATTGTGTCTTCTGTTTGAAAACTATTTCTAACCATGGAAATATGCTTAATATGTCCTAAGGTTTTCTTGGGGTGGGGGGGGGGCGGTGGTTAGGAAGGGTGATGGTTATCAATCCCTTTATAAATCTGATGTAAGCTTTAGATCGTCCTCCAGAGGGATATACATCAGCCTGTCTAATCAAGACAGTTTATTAACCTACTACCACCCATCGCGGATCCTTGAGGGGACTTTGAATCTCTATTAAAAACCCCGGGGCTAGCTATTCTTTGATGCATATCATTCATTTGGGCTCCAGAATTTTCTTGTTAAAGAGAATTTCTGACAAATGTATAAACCTCATTGCATTTGTGCATAGTCCTATCCTGTCATAGCAAACCTCTCTATAAGAGGTTTTTTAAATCCTAGCTGATAGCCCATCTATTTTAAGCAATTATTGAGCCTTGATTATTTTAAAAGTTCTTAAACTCTTAATTATAAAGAATTTCAAGCATACATGAAAATAGAATGGGTGACGTGACAGCTCCCTCCCCACATAACCATCCCCCATATCCAGCAGTTATCAGTGTTCTGTCAGTCTTGTTTCATCTGTTCCCCCGTTGCCACACACCTTTTTTTTTTCTTTTCTGGAATACGTATTATTAGAACAAATCTCACACATCATATCATTTCCTTCATAAATACTTAGGATAATAAGAAACGAGTGTTTTTCTTCACTCTGTTGTGGCAGGATTTGATTTGTGGTACGTGCCTGAAGAGGCTCAGGCACTCGCAAATGAATGAAAGTTCCAGGGGCATTTCCCTGCCAGTGGGCACTTTCTTCCTGCCACTACCCAAAGGATCTCCATACTGAGAAATCTGAACGTTATCCCGAGGTAGCAAACACTACTGAGGAGAAGTGACGTATTATGATACTGCAGATGGCAATGTAGAGGGAACTGTAAGGACAAGAGGCTGATTTGGGGTCCAAAAGTGAAAGCATTTTTTAAAATCCTTCACTTTAGGAATTTAGGACTAGTGGTTTGTTATTCTCAGCACAGCCTGTCTCCCATCGCTAATTCAGGGAAATCTCAGTAAACTGCACGAGGGTAGATGAGGTGAAAGCACACTGAATCATTAACTCGTACTGGCTAATCTAAGTACAACAATTAGGCTTGTGTAGACGCGTCTAGTTCCTCTTCCTAAGTCAGATCACAGTGGTGCCAGGGCAATAGTGGGTCATGGCAAGGAGAAGGAAACTAACCAGTTACCTGTTGCTGCATAACAGTCCTCAAAACTTAGTAGCTTAATACAGTAACTATCATTTCTCACAATTTTCTGGGTTGCCTGAATGACTCCTCTGCCCCATTGATGTTGGCTCTTACTCACGCAGCTTCATTAAGCTGGCAGCTGGGCTGGCAGGTCCAATGCCTCCCTCATACACCTGTGGCCTTAGTGCCGGCTATTGGCTGGGGCACCGTGGTCCTCCAGCACTATAAGGACCTCCTTACAGCATGGCAGCTGGATTCTAGGATGGTAAAAGCCAGAGCTGCTAGACTTTTTAAAGGCTGGTCCTGAAACTTGCACAGTATGTATCCCTTCTGCCACATTCTGTTGGTCAAAGTAAGTCACAGCGCCAGCCGAGATGCAAAGGGAGGAGAAATCGATGGATTCCACCTCCCATGGGGAGGAGTGGCGTGTGTGCACAGGGATGAGGGGAATTGTGGGCAGCCGGATGAGCAAACACCAGAATTGGTGACGGGAAGGCTAAGAAAGCATAGTAGGAGCGAGTTCGGAGGCAGGTCTGGCCTGGCGTTATCACAGTCGGCAGTCAAGAGAATTTGGGCGGAAAGGGCAGGTGAACGTGTGGGAGGTGGAAAGCCCGTGTGAAGGCAACGTGAGGAGCTAGAAACCAGTTAAGCACCAGCACAACAAACACTAGGCACTCTTATCTCGGTTTCCTAGATGCTTCCTGTTGAGACCGGACCCGGATCTGGCTGTTGGGCCAGCCTGTAGCCGAGAGGAGCGGCTTTTAGAAAGAATGCAAGCAGGAAAGCCTCCTGCAGTATGGAGTGCAGAAGAAAGATCAGGGCAGACTTTGATGATACCAGCTGTCTCTTGGCTTCCTGGCTATAGCAGATGCCAAGTCTTTTCTTTGTTTTCTCTAGGCTTTATGCTTAAAGTCAGGCCATACTGTACTCCTGACTTCTACTCAAAGAACTTTCCCTTGAAACCTCACTGACCTAGTAGTCCCTGAATTCTCCTTCCTATTTTGTTTCTGAATATTGATTTTAATTATTCTTGGTATGTCATATATCAGGTGATGGAGATTTATGACAAAGTCACCTCTGCCTTCTACAGGCCACTGGAAGGGAAAGCCAGGATGGATCTAAGAACCATTAAGTATTGACTCTTCCCAGCAGAATTCAGCAAAATGTACTGAGTTCTTTTTCCATGCCTGACATTGTGCTAGATGCTGGTCTTTTAGAGATGAATGATCAACTTTCCTGTCCTCAAAAAATTACTGCCTAATAGGAGAGAAACAGGACTATTTTAAAACAAAAATTACTGTATAATGTAATAAGCAAAATAGCTATAATAAAAAGGGAACAATTAAGCCTGTCTGGGTTGGTCAAGGGGGCTTTGCTGGTAGGGGAAAGTAGTCAGGCTAAGAAAGCTGTAAGTACAAAGCCAGAGGTGTGTTTGAAGCAGTGAGACTGTTGTAAGAGTACAAAGGTCAGTGCAGTGGCAGGATGTCTCGCCAGAGAGCTTGGGCGTTGTACTTTTTCTTGGAGAGCAGCCCATGACACGTTTACACTGGGATTTACATGCTTAGAATTATACATTTAGCAAGGCTGTAAGCACAGTATGTAGGTGACTGGAGGGAGATGAAAGATTAGAGCAGGGAGACCAGTTAAGAGGCTTTTGCAGTAATCTAGGTGAAGGATATTGAGGGTATGTATATCTACCTTAATGCAAGCATAGCTGGGATGGAAAGAAGAGGAGGGATTCAAAAGATATTTAGGAGGTGATAGCAGTCTCACTATCACATTAAATAGGTTGCTGACCTGTCGGATGTTGGGGAGGAGCTGAGTGTAACTTCCAGGCTTCTGCACATTCTGCTGCCTGATCTTCTTCAAACACTTGTGGTGATTTTTCCCATAAGGCATCACCTGTATAAATATGACTTTCTGAATGGAAAAATTGCTAAGTCTAAATGTAGTATAAAGTGAAA
Source organism: Stenella coeruleoalba (assembly GCF_951394435.1). Lineage (NCBI taxonomy): Eukaryota > Metazoa > Chordata > Mammalia > Artiodactyla > Delphinidae > Stenella > Stenella coeruleoalba. Next base: position 30,641,356 of record NC_137157.1, read on the forward strand.
GTACCTTGGGAACTTGGAAACGCTGACACAAAGTAGCATTTCCCAAATGTCACCATTTAACTCCAGCGCTGTCTACTAGCCTACCCCTAATTATGTCAGCATTTTTCCTGCTGCTTCTCCTTAAATGCCACACATTATTTTCTCCACCTTTTTTTTCCTATTCTCTTTTTCCCACCCTAGCCAAGAAAAAAAAAGTATCTGAAATTTCAAGGTGTTGAGAACTGAAGGATCAATATGTTATTACCATTTATCTTTTGTTTTGCTTATGAATGTAAGATTGGGCTCAGGGCTGAGCAAGGCCTTAGGTATACCTCAGGATCTCAGTTCGCATTGCTGGTGGGTGAAAGCAGGAAAGTCAGATCACCCAGGGACATTCTGCATAGAGGCAAGTGACATAGGGAACATCTCCTCCTTCCCAAGCCAGACTGCCAGTCCACACAATTTCCACGTGAGCCCAGTTTGAAAACGCTACCTTAGCGCTCTTCACTTAATGAATCTTAGGTTTTCTAGCTTGCAGTTCATTTAAACTGTATGTTGCTCTTTCTAGAGGAACAACAGGAACTTGTTCAAAATATTATTCCGTAGCTTCCAATTAAAGCAAAGTCAGCAAATGCATTTCAGGGTGGGGACCACTAGGCTCTCACTTGTTTAGTGTCAGCTGTGACTTTAACAAAACCAGCTTGGAACAGTGTCAGTGAAGAGTACAGTACAACACAGCCTTTTCACACTTCTGTCAGTTTTTACAACAAACTATTTTATATGTTTCAAAGTCTGTATACTGATAATTAAATCAAATGTTATAAATATTAAACTGTTTGTCTCCAGGAGAGGGAAATCCTCTGAATTTAAAGCTCACACAGCTCCAGTTAGAAGTGTGGACTTTTCAGCCGATGGCCAGTTTCTTGCTACAGCTTCTGAAGACAAATCTATCAAAGTATGGAACATGTATCGCCAGCGCTTCTTATATTCTTTGTACCGACACACACACTGGGTTCGCTGTGCCAAGTAAGTGCAAAGTTTCACAGTAAGGTTTCCACATTTTTTTTTTCCTGCTATAGTCCATGTTTTACCCCCCCCAACTCCCAGAAAAGGAGATTGAGGGCAAATTCATTCATTCATTTGTTCATTCATTCAGCAAATATGTATTGTGTGCTTGCCATGTGCCAGGAACAATAGTAAACAAAACGGTCAGAAACCGCTGCTCTCATGAAGCTTATATTCTGGGGAGGGGAGACAGACAATAAACAAATGGGAAACTGGATATGGTAGGTCAGATGGTGGTAAGTGCTACGGGGAGAAACAGAGCTAGATGGGAAGGGGGGCTGCCAGTTTAAACAGGGTGTTCAGCGACTGCTCCCAGAGAGGGTGGCCTTTGAGCAGAGGGAGGGCAGGGAGTGAGGGTTGAAGATGTTTGGGAAAGGAAAGTCCGCATGGAGGAAGCAGGAGTGAAGGCCCTCAGGCGGGAGCTGGGTCGCTGTGTGAGGACAAGAAGACAGGGGCGGCCAAGAGTGCGGGGAAGCCGGGGAACAGCCCTGACGGGCACGCTGAGTAGATGCGCCGTTGGAGCATGTTCATCTCTCTGACTTACAGTTTAACGGGACCCCTCTGACCACTGTGTGGCGAGTAGACTGTCAGAAGTCAGGGCAGAGCCCGGAGGTGCAGGCTGTTGCAGTGGTTCTCATCCCGGTTTGGTCCAGGGTAGTGGCCGTGGAGATTTTTGAGAAGCGGTTGGATTTTTAGATAATCTATACAGTTGACCCTTGAACAACACAGGTTTGGGCTGCAGGGGTCCACTCATACGTGCATTTTTTTCAGTAGTGTCGATAAATACTAGTGTACTTCACAAACCGAGGTTGGTTGAATCCACAGATGTGGAAGCGTGAATACGGAGGAACCTTGGATTCCAAGGGCAAACTAAGTCACACACGGATTTTTGACTCTGTGGAGTGTTGGTGCCCCTAACCCCCGTGTTACTCAAGGGTCAACTGTAGTTTGAAGTTACAACCAAAAGTACTTGCTGTCGTGTTGGATGTGACGAGAAAGAGAGAAACCAAGAATGACTCCATAATCTTTGGCAACAGTCTGTTGGGACAAGTGCTATTGTGTTATTAAGGTCTGCTAATAGCCGCGGAGCCCTCTATTCCTAAGACACAGTGCTATAGTACTTAAAATACATATCTCCTTTCCCCATCGGAACTGGCCAGGGAGGGAAGGGCTGTTGTTCTAAATTCCCCATTTTACAGATGAGGAAACTAAGTTTCAGAGTTAGAGTTAGAGCTCATCTAGCTGAAAGTGACAGAAACCCATTCTTTTTCACTTCTCAAGGTGGTTTTGTTGCCTGTTTGATAACCTTGGAGTTGGAAGGAGAGACCAGAACGAGGGACTCCAATGCTGTTAGCTCTCTCTAGGCCTCTCTGACATGCCAGCTTTACTCTCTGAGAAACCCTAAGCTTTGAGAGGAAACTCTAAGCTTTGAGAGGAAAAGCTTCTCCCAGCTCCAGTTAAAAAAGTACCCAGGGGTGACTCTGGCCCAGCTAGGACCCTGTACCCATCCCTTCACCAGGCAGTGAGACACTGTGATTGTTCAAATTTATCCAGGCAGCCAACTGAGACAAGCTACCCTGGCTGGGGAGGAGGGGTCATACCAACCATGTTTTCTGGTGATGCAGAGAGAGGAGAGTTCTCACAAGAAGGGGGCTGGTACAGAGGTAATCAGTGGGGGAAGCTGTGAACCCTGTGGTCACCTGGATTTGTGCACACCATATGACATAACATGCCAGGTGTCCACAGCTAGGATGTGGTGGAGTGAGCATATGAGCCCAGCTCTCTGTCTTGCCTTACAGTCCAAACTCTTAACCCTTGTTATGCTCTCTGGGGGGCATTATTGCCCAGGAGGTGTTGATTATAATTTATGGTAATGAGTCTAAGCAGACTAAAAAAGGATAGAAGATCATACTTTTAGTCAATAGTTTTTCTTTTTTTTTTCCTTCTAAAGGGCTTAGCTACTCTTGGCTCTGGCCATCTTAGTGTTATTTTCCATATATGCCATATGTCTGTGTGGTTACAAATATATAGATTCAAATCCCAGCCCCACCACTTACTAGCTATATGACCTTTGGGGAAATTATCTGATTTCTCATGCCTCAGTTTTCTTATCTGTAAAATTAGGATGATAACAGTAACCTGCCACCTAGGTTGTCATGGTATTTAAATGAGTAAATTTAAAAGCCCACATACTAATCAGTAGATAAATCTTAGCCATCATCCCCATCACCATCATTGGACATCTCATTCTTATTTAATTTTTACATGTATTATGTAACTTGAATTGATAATTTTTCCCCACCTAAGGAGGTGGCACGATTTGTATTTATTTATGAAATGATGTTGTAAATAAGAGGAGGCAGAGATCTATTATCTAGTGGTTGGGGCCTGGGGAGCAGAGGTATAGGTGGCAGGGCCGGGTACTAGGAAGGGTCATTTAGCTCCCACTATGTACCAACTCTGGATATGTTCAGTAAAGAGACTGATTTCTGTTACTTTCATCAGGGAGCTCAACATAAGCAAAAGCACTGAATATTGATTTAACTAATCAAGACAGAATGTGTCCTCTATATTCTGACTAATAATAAGAGCTGTTATTTATCCACTGTGATCTATGTATCTCTGTTTCCTTTCATAAAGAATTTAAAGTGGTTTATAATAACTGACATACCTATGTATACATCAGTCACTGGAGGGAATGGAGAGACAGTTCTATCTAGAACCACATAACCTGGGTTAGTGCAGTTTTGGCATGAGGTGTAGCCTGAGTTTCCTGCAGCCCAGGTATTAATGGAATGATGGAGGCTGACATATTTCCATTTTCTAATAACAAGAAGGAATCCTATCAAATTGTTCAGATAAGAGAAAATTTTTCCTGGAGTAGATTCTAGGAAATACTTTATTCCTTGCCCTTGTATTGAATTATCTATGTATAATATAAATGTTAAAAAGGAAAAAAGGTAACACTAATGTAAGATAGAACTTATGAAAGGTTGAAAGATCACCAATGTGAAATTTTCGTCATCAAAACATTCCTTTAATAAGCATAGCCCCCGATACGATCCACACATCTGTGCTGGGTGTTAAGTATGGAGAGATGAAAGACACCATCTTAGCCTCAAGGAGCTTTTATAATTCAAGGGAAAATATATATATATAAATAATTATAAAAGGGTGTGTCCTATGGGAAAATGATATACATGACGAGGGAGTGTGCGAGTGGAGCATTGAACTAGGCTTGTGTGAGGAAAAGTCAAAAGAGACATTGTGAGCCCCTAACTGAGGGGGGCGGGGAGAGGGGAAGAGGAGGGAGTGGCGAATCATCAGACGGGAAGCGGGTGGCAGACCTTCCAGAGGGAATCAGTGGGAGTGAGCACCGTGGCTGAGAGAGTGTGGTGCTCTGTCAACTGTTCAGCTATGGCCATGCTCAGGAAATAAGGTGGGGTGAGGTGTAGGAGGAGATGGGAAGGCTCAGGGTTCAGGGTCCTGGATGATGTGAAAAGACTTTGGACTTCATCCTGCAGGTGATACGGAGGCACCAGAGAGCTTGGAATCTGGAAGAAGCGTGATCTGAGCTCTTCTTTATTAATTGGTCTATTCTACTGGCATGACTTTGCGTTTAGAGGGTTGGCATGAGATAGTCCAAGATTCACGTGCCCACATATAGCACCTTGTTACCCTCGGGCATGTTTCGGTTCACGGCTCTCTGCCTCTGTGGAAAGTGAGGGTGATGAGGCTCCTCAAAGTGGACTGTTGCGAGGGTGAGAAATGTAAGTTTACAGCGTTTGGGACTGAGTGATGCCACAGGACTGCCGTGCCTCCAGCTGAGCACCGTCTGCTAGGGTGAAACTCGGGAAGTGGGGGGAGCCTTTGAAAATGTTGTTTTTCCTTAAATCAAGAGAAGAAAGCCATGGTGGAATTTTGCACTTTGCCTAACATCATTCCCCGTTTTCTGGTGGTAGTGCCCACATTTTCCCTGAGGAACCAGCCCTCCCCGACGGTCCCTCTATGTACTGTGGTGGCCCTGTCTCCAGTCCAGCAGGAGGCTCAGCTCAGGTTTGCCATACGGGACAGAGCCTCCCCCTTCCTACAGGAGTGAGCGAGCCTTGTTAGAACTGTAGTCCTTTGTTGTGGGATTTCTATCTTGAGGCTTATTTAAACCTGAACTGCTGAGGGACACCGTGCACAAAATACTGACCTAAGAATGGTGCTGGTTCTTTCAGAGGAGAGCGGAGCTGTGAGAGGAAGACAGAAATTGTTGTCTGATTACATGGTGTGGTTTCTAGGTACAGCCATGCCTGGAATTATTAGTGGGAGTGGGGAGGAGCCGGAGAGGGAGACAGAGACATGAGCCTTAAAATATTTCTTTTCACTCTTTTTTTAAAAGGCACTTTCCATAGGAAGTGATAGTGAAGCAGAGTTTTGGAAAAGTGGGATTGACCCTTGCATCCAGTCATGTGCACTCGTGATTCCTGTTTTATCTCCATCCCCAACGCAGCCTTAGTTTTCAGCATCATTGTCACTTGTGGAGACTTTTGCAATAAACTCCTAAATGTTTTCCATGACTACAGATTGGCATTTATTCCCTCCTTCCCCTACGGCCTCCAAAGAGACTTTTGTGAAATGCAAATCTGATTGTGCTCTTCCTTAGGTTAAAGCCACTCGGTGACTCCTGTCCAGGCACACTTGTCCTGCCACATCTGCTCTGCCTTCCTGTTACAAGCTCGCCTTTCTTTCCTTTTCACCATTCACCTTATTGCAGCTACACAAGGTTCCCCAAGTGTGCGATGCTCTGTTGTGTTCTGTGCCCCTTCACATGTTGCCTGCCATACCTGGAATGCCCCCAATTCCACCCTCCCTTCACCAGCCTGCTTTGCATCTCTTCCTCTAAGAAGTGTTTCCAACTCTCCCAGGGGGAGCCTCTTATGATTCCTTTATGCCACCACATTACCCTGTTAATGAGGTCTGTTTGCCAGTTTAGGCCTCACTTCCCTATTAGACTTTGAATTACAAGTATTTTATTCATTGTGTATTCTCATGCCAGGGACCATTCTAAATTCTGTAAATACCGCAGAAAGTAAATCAGACAAAATTCCTACTGTCATGGAACTCCTTCTATCAAAAGGAGACAGACAATAACCAAATATACTAGTGATATGTGCTCTGCAGAAAAGTGCTGTAGCGGGTAACAGGACAGAGAGTGACGGGGATGGGAGGTGCTCTTCTACATATGGTGGCCAGGGAAGGCAGCTCTATTAAGGTGATATTGACTGGAGTGGGAGAACTAATAAGGTGTGGGTATCGGGGGAGAGTGTTGAATTTAGAGTCAGATACAGTGTGAGAGACACTGCAGAGTGTTAGTTATAGGGTGAGGAAGGCTCAGAGGAGTTGTGTAAAAATGTGGGTCGAATGAATCCATGAAAGGTTGACCGCTAATGTGCAGGTGGCTTTGGTGGGAGTTTTCATGGGCTTCTTCAGGAAAGAGTCATTTTTGTGGATTTTTTTATACCAAATTCAGGAGTACTATACATGCATGTTATACATGAGGAATATTTAAGTGGCTTCACTACTTTTTCGTTTTGTTTTATTTTTGATCAGATTGATAATTTTTATACTCTGCACACCTGGTCTTAATGGAATGCCTTTATTTTGCTGGTACCTTGTGGATCTGAGGGATTGATTGATGGATTGATTTTTCAATCAGTTGTTCTCTTACTGTTTGGAGTGAGTGATTCCTGTGGAATTCTGCAGAGGCCTCTCTGGAGGAATGTTCTTTGGTAACAAATTTGGCTAAATTTAATGAATAAAGATTTCCTCTTTTGGCCGGCTTTCCATAGATGTGCTCGACAACATGAGTTCTTTCTCACACATTTATTACCATCTTTTTTCTTGACTCCTCTTAATGCAGATGGAGTCCAAGAGAGTTGGGAGGGCCTAACTGACCACTCAGGCCCGGCCTCTCAGTGCTTGTGCAACTTCCTGTGAGAGCTTCGCCTTGATGGGGTCCTTCTAGTCCAGGACTTTCTTCTAAATGTCTGAAGGATCAGAAGTTCTGTTTTGGCCCGAGGTGAGGAGGCTCAGGGGGGAACTAAGTCAGGCTTAATAAACGTAGGAGAGTCTGAAACAGAAGCCAAATTTACAATTTATTGACAGTGACAGCGCTAACCTTCAGAGGGGCTAGGGCATTTGCATGCCTCGGTCAGGGCCTTCTTCCACTCTGTCAACAAAGTCAGAATAAGGGCTCAGTGGGCCCTGGAACTAAGGCAAGAAAGTTTGTTGAAAAAAATCCTGATGGATAGTTTTTTCAGGTTAGGGTAGTAAGATGGGCTTATCTCCTCCACATATACGTACCTGCCGAGGAAACTGCACAGTCAGTTCTGCTGGTCAGGTACTCTCTTCCCTGGGCCAGGCTGGAGACACCCTGATGGATGATTGCTCTTGCTCTTGCCTCGGGTGGTTCCTGGGCACCTCCTCTCTCTTGACATAGCATCTTTTAGGTGGTGCAGTAGAGCTGATTGGTTTCACTAGCATGTGATCCTGCAAACGTGACATAACTCCTCTGGTCCTTAGTCTGCTCCCTTATAAAATGGATACAAAGGAGTACCTTCCTCAGAGAGTCATCCTGAAAACTGAACAAGTTAATGAATGTAAATAATGTCAGCTATTAACTACCCTCACACTCCAGCCTTTTCTCCTTGCAGTTCTACTGGAGTCACCTTTAGGTTGTGTTCCAAAGTCATTTCACACATTTGCGCATAGTGTTTGGGGTTGCTGCTATGGGTAACTACTATTAACCTTTGAATGCATTTTATGTACTTAACTATAGAGGGTAACTTTATTTTTAACTGCTTGTGTCTGAAAATCTCTGCCTTTTAATTGGAGTGCTTAGTCCACTTAAATTTATGTAACTAGTCCTATGGTTAGATTTATTTTAACACTACCATCTTGCTCTTTGTTTTCTATTTGTCTTATTTGTTTATTTCTTTTTACTCCTTTTCTTTTGGATCAATCAAGTATTTCTTAGTATCCCATTTTATCTCCTCTATTGTCTTTTTATTTATTTATTTAAAATATTTATTTATTTGGCTGCCTGGGGTCTTAGTTGTGGCAGGCAGGCTCCTCAGTTGCGGCTAGTGGGCTCCTTAGTTGTGGCATGCATGTGGGCTCTAGTTCCCTCATCAGGGACCGAACCTGGGCCCCCTGCATTGGGAGCATGGAGTCTTATCCACTGTGCCACCAGGGAAGTCCCTCTGTTGTCTTTTTAGCTTTACTTTTGGTCTTATATTTTTGTTTAGTGGTAACCTTAGCATATCATAGTCTAGAATTAATTTTATGCTGTTCTATATATAACGTTAGAACTTATAAAAGTTCTAATGTTAGAACTTAAAAAAATACATCTCCATTCACCCACCTCTTGACAGTTTTACTTCTACATATCATATATACCCATAATACATTAAGCAACCATTTTCTTCTAAAGAAACAAAACAGGCTTTTATACTTACCTTTTCCTGCACTCTTTTCCTTTGTGTAGATCCAAGTTTCCATCTAATATCATTTCTCTTCACCGTAAAAAACTTCATTTACTGTTTCTTGTATCCCAGGACTCCTGGTAATGAATTCTGTCAGCTTTTTGTTTTTCCTTTTTAAAGGATATTTTTGCTGAGATGTAGAATTTTATTTCGGTGGATAATTTTTCTCTCAGCACTTTAAAGATATCATTCCATTGTCTTCTGGCTTGCATTTTTTTTTAAATGAAAGCAACAGTCATTTTTATCGTTATTCTCCTGTATGTAATGTGTCTTTTTTTTCTCTGCTGCTCTAAGATTTTTTTTTGCTTAATCTTCTGTTTTTAGTGATTTGACCATGATGAACCTGGGTATGGTTTTGTATATTTTTCTTGTGGTTCATTGAACTGCATGGATCTGTGGATTGATCTTTTTTCATCATATTTAGAAAGTTTTTCTCTTTTCTTCATACATTATTTCTCTGCCCTAATTTTTTTCTCATCTTTTTCTGGAACTCCAAATTCACATTTGACCACTTGATATTGTCCCATCATTTATTGAGGCTTTGTTCATTTTCTCAAACTTCTCTTCTCTTTGTGCTTCAGTTTGCATAGTTTCTATTGGCCTGTTTTCAAGTTCAGTGGTATTTTTTTCCCTGCACTGTCCAATCTATTGTAAGCTTATCCATTTCTCTGATGAGATTTTCCATTTGTTTGCTCATTATGCCCATCTTTTCTTTTAAATCCTTGAACATATTTATAATAACAATTTTAAAGTCCTTGTCTGTTAATTCTAACATTTATGTCATATCTTGATCAAAATTTTTTGCTTCTCTGTATTTTTTAAGTTTTTTGTTGTATGCACAAACATTGCTCAGTGTTTGAGAGTATGAGTTACTCTATCATCTTCTGAAAAGTGTTGAGTTTTGTTTTGGTAAACAATTAACTTTCTGCTGGCCTGGCCAGATGGTGTTGGATTTAGACTTTAGGGTGGATCCAGAGTGGCCTTTACTCTTGGGCTGTAGTACTAGTGGGCTTTCTAGGGCCTCAGCTGAATGCCTGGAGTGTTCAGCCCAATCGGTTCAGAACTTGAACATCTCTCAGTACTGTGTAACCTCAGGAATCTTGCTTTGGCTCACAGTCTCCGTTGTTCTCTGCCAAGCCTTCTTGTCCTGTGCATTATCAGGTTTGTATTTGACCGAAGACTCAGTGAGACTCCTCGGCAGATTTTGGGGGATTTCTGCTCTTCACAGGTCCTGTCACCTACCCTGCCCACAAAATTCCAGCCCTTTAGCAGTTCTGAATTCTAATTGCTATTTCCTCTGCTCAGTGAGACTGCAGCTGTTTCCTTGGACTCTGCGTCCTTATGCCATGCCTGAAAATGCTCCTGGGTAGAAATCTGGGATGGATTTTGTGTTTATCTCATTTGTTTTCTGTCTGTCAAGTTTCATAGCCCTGTGCTGTCTCTTGTCCAGTGCCTAAAAACAATTGCTTCATGTATTTTGCTGAGTTGTATGATTGTTTATGGTAGGGAAGTAAGTCTGATCATCATTACTGCTCCTATCCGGAACGTGAAGTTTTGCCGAAGGAATTTAGTGGAAACTGCCAAGCCAGTTTCAGAGTTTGTACAGATGAGTTAAATGTGTGAAAATAGCCAAGAAAAAAATGACCAGAAAAAATTGGAAGAAGTTTGTCTAACCAGCTCTCAGAACACAGTATAAAGCTATAGAAATTAAAGTGTGGTGATCATGGTACCACGTTAGGAAAATAGGTTATAGAAAGCTCAGATGCAGATCCATATATGTTTTCTGATAAAGATGGCATTTCCAATCAGTGGGGAAATGGATGAATAGTTATTTAAAATGTTAAGATAATATTAAAGAGTTACTAAGCTCTATTTACGATAGCCAGGACATGGAAGCAACCTAAGTGTCCATCGACAGATGAATGGATAAAGAAGATGTGACACATATATACAATGGAATATCACTCAGCCATAAAAAGAAACGAAATTGAGTTATTTGTAGTGAGGTGGATGGACCAAGAGTCTGTCATACAGAGTGAAGTAAGTCAGAAAGAGAAAAACAAATACTGTATGCTAACACATATATATGGAATCTAAAGAAAAATGGTTCTCAAGAACCTAGGGGCAGGACAGAAATAAAGATGCAGACGTAGAGAATGGACTTGAGGACACGGGGAGGGGGAAGGGGAAGCTGGGACGAAGTAAGAGAGTGGCATGGACATATGTACACTATCAGATGTAAAACAGGTAGCTAATGGGAAGCAGCCGCATAGCACAGGGAGATCACGTCAGTGCTTTGTGACCATCTAGAGGGGTGGGAGACGGAGGGTGGGAGGGATACGCAAGAGGGAGGGGATATGGGGATATAGGTGTATGTATAGCTGATTCACTTTGTTATACAGCAGAGACTAACACAACATGTAAAGCAATTATACTTCAATAAAGATGTTAAAAAAAGAGATAATATTAAATAGTTATTTAATATATTAAAATAGTTGTTTTAGATGTAGTTAAGTTGTTTAGATATAGTTGTTAAGATGTAGATAATTATGTTTCTATTTGGAAAAATTTAAAGTCGGATCTGTATTGCACACCACACATTAACAAAAATTGTAGATAAATTAAACAGCTAAACATTAAAAATAGTCTAAGTGATACTGCTTTTCCTTCCAATGCATGGACAGCATATTTAAATGAATGTAGAGGGTCAACAGAGCAATTATTTCTCCCTTAAGTATTTGAATTTTAAATGTGCCATGGACTTGAGTAATTAAAATTCTGTGTCTCTCTCTGGGCCTAGTACTTATTATGAGTTTGTCCCTGGAGTCCAGACCTACTCCATGTGGCACAGAGATGGTGCCCATTGGTGTAAGAAGAGATGAGTAGCTATATTTTCTGGACTAACTATCGTTTATGATCATACATCTTGATTCACAGAAATATTTCATATTTTTAAGATATATCATCTATTGGGAGATATATTCATGCTTTAAAAATATAAATTACTCTAGTCTTTTTAGAAATCAATTTGCACAATATATCAGGAGTCTTTGTTGCAGTGAGTCCACAACTGTAAATCTATCCTAAATAAATACTCTTTTGTATTTAAAGGAAAAGCTTTGTATTTAAAGATACCGCTTTCAGTTTAATTTATAATGATGAGAAACTGGAAATAACCAAGTTTTCCAAATAAAGAAAACTGGTTAAAAAAATTTAGATTATTGTTTAGCCACTAAAAGGTGAATATATGTAAGTAGTGACATAAAAACATGTTTATGTGTGGGGTAAGAAGGGCAAAATTCAGAACTCATGATTATAATATAAAAGATCTGTACACGAACAAAAGATAAAGTACCTACATACATAAAATATTACATGATTTTGTTTGGGTGCTGCACTGTGGACTTTTTTTACTTACTATATTTCCCAGTTTTTTTAAACAAGCAATTTGTCTTTAACGAGTAACGAAGAAAACATGTATCGTTTGAAATATCTACATATGCGGGTTGAGAAATATTTACTTTTAGTGGCAGGTGAATTTTTCTAAAAGTTCAAATTGTTATAATCCTGTATTTTAAAAAATAATGTGTGTTGTGGTATAACTTATGTTTCTTTAGGTGTCCTCAGGCAAAAAAAAGTAGCGGCTGATGAACGACTTTTCCAACTTTGTCTTTCTAGCATTAATTTTAGGGGGAAAATCTGACCTTAGTTTTCAGTGTTTGGTAGTGTTACAAGTGACCTTTGATCATCTGAATTGCAAAGATTTTTCTTTATTTCAGTAAACTATATATAATATGAAATTTACCATTTAACCACTTTCAAGTATACAGTTCAATGGCATTAAGTACGTTTATGTTGTGCAAATAATTGCAAAGATTTTAAACATCAGCGTTCATTGGCTGATGAAAATCCTCTTGAAAAGTTTTTTAATGCCCTACATATTTACTGAGGACCTACTCAGTACCATATACTGGGGATACAGCAGTGAGTGAATAAGACAGAGATGTTGTTTCTCTCTTCTTAGAGTTTACATTCTCTTAGGGAAGCAAACAGAATAATTGGTTGTAAGTGTGACTGTGAGCTACTCTAAGATGCATACTGGAGAGCAGACCTACTGGGGGGAGGGGTTCAGGAAAGCTTTTCCTGAGGAAGTGACCCTGAGCAGAGAATTGAAGGATGAGTAAAATCCCCTTAGGTATTTAAAACTAGATAAAGAGGGCTTCCCTGGTGGTGCAGTGGTTAAGAATCTGCCTGCCAATGCTAGGGGACACGGGTTCGAGCCCTGGTCCCAGAAGATCCCACATGCCGCGGAGCAACTAAGCTCATGTGCCACAGCTACTGAGCCTGTGCTCTAGAGTCTGTGAACCACAACTACTGAGCCCACATGCTGCAACTACTGAAGCCCATGCACCCTAGAGCCCGCACTCCGCAACAAGAGAAACCACCACAATGAGAAGGCCACGCATTGCAACGAAGAGTAGCCCCAGCTCGCCACAACTAGAGAAAGCCCACGCGCGGCAACGAAGACCCAATGCAGCCAAAAATAAGTAAATGAAATAAATTAAAAAAAAAAAACTAGATAAAGAGTAGGGAGCGGTGTTTGAAGCAAAGGGAACAGCATGTGAGGGAACACCTGAGGCAAGAGAAAGACCCTAGAGAAGAGGGGTGTGGTGCCAGGAAGAGTAAGGTGATGGAGATGAAGAGACAGGAGGGCAGATCCTGGAGGACCCGGGAAGCAGTGGTAAGGGTGTCACTTTTTCCCAAGGGAAATGTGAAACCACCGAAAGGTTTTAATCAGAAAAAATTTATTTAAGATTTAAAGATCACTTTTATTGATTGTGGAGAATGGAATGTCAGCAGGGCCTGTTATGGCTGGAAGAGGAAGGGCCTGATAATGGATTGGAACGTGGCAGCAAGTGGAGGAGAAAGGAATCAAACTTGACTCCTAGGTTTCTGTCTTGAGAAACCATCTACTGAGAAAAGAAACGCTGGAGGAGCAGTTCGGGGAGGAAGATAATGAGTTCAGATTTGGACAAGTTCAGAGTCAGAGGTGCCTGCAGGATATCCAAGAGGAAACGCTTAGTAGGCAGTTGTACTTATGGGTGGAAATCCCGGGAGAGGAGTCTGGGCGTGTAAATGGTAAATGACCCAGCAATAATTAGCATGTTTCATGGCATACTTAAATCTTCTTATGTCTCTTTCATCTGCTTTTTGTCTCTCAGCAGTTATAGGAATGAATCCTATTACTGCGACCAAAAGACGGTTTCTCCTCTAATGCTGACCAACACTTAAAAAGCATAACCGTTTTGCTTATTGCCTTGAACTCCACCTTCACTATGTAAACCCAAAATCCCATCAAAGCAAACTCTGAGACTGCCAATTTTTTTTTTTTTTTTTTTAATGTCTGTGAAAGTTTTAGGCCTGAATGCAAGCCAGAATTTCTCATTATCCAAATAGAAAATGGTGGCCAGGGTGGTTATGAGTTTCACAAGGTTACATAGCTGGGCAGTTGCAAAATTGGCTTTAGAATTCAGGACTCTGCACTGACTGGGTAGTCTTATTTTCACTGCTTTTTACTGCTTTCCCCTCCTATTGAATAGCTGCTGGCTTCAGAGTACCACTTACTAATGATTTGTTTCTTAAGGGACATGGAACAGTGCCTACTCTGGTCTCAGAGCCCTGAGGGCCAAAAATGTAGGGTTTTGGTTTTGGGTTTTTTTTTGGAGAATATTTTGCTTTCTGTATTTCCTTCATTTTTTCCTTCTCTCCCACTATTCCCTTTCTATCCTCCCTTATTTTTAATTTCTTTTCCTTTTTTTTACCCTGCCCCCCTCCCCCCCAACCAGAGGTGGAGCTGGTGAGTGTGGCTGACATTGGATGCTAAATAGATATCCTTCAGCCCCTGGAGTCCAGGTTGGTCCTCAGGGACGATATCTAGTTCCTAAATGTGGCGTATCTAACTCTCAAATTAGTCTTCTGTGTCCTCCTCCTGTTTGGAGGGCGGACGGTTGAGTCACAAGCTCTCATCTCAGAAGGCTTAGCCCTTCCTCCATGCAGTTGAGTGTCTGGCAGGGATGGGGGCTGTGTGTCCTTGTTCCTCCCCCAGCAGCTTTTTGAAGATATAATTGACATATAACTGTGTGTAAGCGTAAGGTGTACGATGTGGTGATTTGATACATGCACGTATATATTGTATTTTTGTAGACTATTTAGTCTAATGATAAGAAATAGCCGAATGAAAATTTTGATTTCTTATGAAAACACTTTAAAACTTCTCAGGGTTCATGGACATGTTTGGCTCGCTAATGAACGAATAACTCAGTGACTGTACTTATGGACATATAATTTTATATATAGTTTCAGGAACTCCATAGATTCAAAGTTAAAGAACTCCTGTTACATAACTTGGGCTACTCTCAAGGACATGTGAACCAGTTTTTCCAGAAGAAAGTTCAAGAATTTCCTCATTTTCTCCAAAGAGTACCAGTACATTTTAAAGGCTTGAATAGGAAGTAGTTAACTTCGCAAATGCCTTACAGACAGTTCACGTCTGCTGATCCATTAGTCACTGTTGACTAATGTGACATCCATCTTCTTGACACACTTGCTGGAAGTTTTAAAAGGTGGTTAGGTGATACTGAATTAGAGTGTTAGAAATTTTTTTTATGTCTTGATAGAAATTTTATATCCTCTTAACGTTCTTCAAATTAATAACCCCATCAGATGTTGTTTGAGCCCTGACAAAAAAAGGACTATCCTTTCCTGATCAAAGTCAGGGCAAAGAGAAGCCTGTTTTATTGGCACGAACCTATTTCTGATGTATCTAATTAAAAATAAAAGGGAGGGGCTTCCCTGGTGGCGCAGTGGTTGAGAGTCCGCCTGCCGATGCAGGGGACACGGGTTTGTGCCCTGGTGCAGGAAGATCCCACATGCCGCAGAGCAGCTGGGCCCGTGAGCCATGGCTGCTGAGCCTGCGTGTCCGGAGCCTGTGCTCCGCAATGGGAGAGGCCACAACAGTGAAAGGCCCGCGTACCGGAGGGAAAAAAAAAAAAAGAGAGGAGAAGATACAAACCGCCATCCTCACTTTCAACCCCTCCAAAGGCGAAAAGAGCCAACAGAGAGTTTATGCGGGGATTATACACAGTGTCCAGAGCAAGTGAGAGGACCTAAGCCTGACCCCTGCTTTGGTCGTGCAGAGGGGGGTGGTAGAAACGCCCCCCTCAGCCACCGCCTTCTTTCATCCCAGTCGGCTTCTCCACTCCCCACTTATCTGAGGTTCACATTCCCTTCATTTCTCTAGTGCTGGGGAAATTTCTCCCAGGCTATGGCCCCTCCTGCTTAGGATGAATTTCTGGCTGGTCGAGATACCTTCTTTTCCTTAATTCACAAGTTTCTTTAAAATCCTGTTTCTTCTGGTAACTAATTGGCACCTTTTTGTTACCAACTCTGTTCTTACCATTATCTAAAATTATATTATTTGTGTGCCCTCCCTCCTTCCTAGTATGAAATCCTCATGAGAGTAGGGGTCTTAGCAGGCTCCTTCACTGTGGTATTCCTATTACCTAGGCCAGTGACCAGTGCCTGGTTCTGGCTGGTGCTCAGTAAATATTCGAATGAGCCAGTGAATGACTATCTTCCCCATAAACTCCTCAAGGACACTGATCGGGTATGGCAGCAGACACAGAGATTTTTATTAAGGGATTGCCTAGTGGTTAGCCTGTCAGGCAGAGCCCAGTGATATAGCCTCCTAAGAGCATTGCCAGTGGTTTTTCTCCACTTTAGAACTTTCTGTGGTTACACAAGCCACACAGAACTTCCTGTGCTCTACTTTGGCCGGTAAAAGAAACTTTCCTTTCTGTCAGAGACGTAAACAGAGTGGCTGAGAGATCTGGCTCTGGAGCCAGACTGACTAGTTCACATCTTCCTGGCTGTGTGACTGGCAGTTACTGACCCTTTATGTGCCTTGGTTTATTCATCTGTAAATGGAGGCCGGCAATAGCAATTGTTTTGTAGGGTTATTCTGAGGATTAAATGAGTTGCTACAGGTAAAGTGTTAAGAGCCATTCTAGGACACAGATGCTCAGTAAATGTTGACAGGGTAATGATGATGATGGTGGTGGTGGTGGTGGTATTTGGCCAATAATATCATAGAATGAGTATATTTGTACTTTGCTTTTAACCTAATCCTTCCATTCTATTACATTTTTTTAATCATTGCTTTCTTAAAATGTCAGAATCAACTCATCTCCTAGAAATATTCTTATCATTTAGAATGCTCACATTAAATAATTTTTTAGAAGAGAGCTTATTAATAAACACAATTTGATTTCTTATATTAGTTGTTTACAATTACTATGTAAAGTTTATTTTCATGGGGATACTGAATAGATTTTTCTTCCCCAGTGTCTATACAAAATAAGTTACATCTATTTGGAGCATTTCTGTAAAACTGTCTTTCATATTTGAATCTTCCTCACATATTTTCCTAAAGGAAGATTAATAAAATATTATGATAAAATCAAGCTGAACTGCCCGGTGTGGAAAATATTTCCTTGCAAGGTTATTTTCTTGAATTTTTAAAAACGATTTCACATAGAACTTAATTATTCATCTATGTTGCTTTTAAAATATGGTGAATTCATAAATTCCAGATTGAAAGCTTCTGTTAGGAAGAATTATTTGTCGGCCAACCTTAAGAATGGGAGGGGCAGGGGAGGGGACAGTGAGAAAACAAAAAGAAAAACCTTCACTTATAACCCACACCCTTAGTTAATCACTTTTATAGTAATCTGGGCAGAGAGGGAAACTACAAATAAAATTGAAACATAATCGGTCTGTGACCTAAATCTTTTTTTGGTTTTTGTTATTGCTAAAATATTAATAGCAAAATTACTGTTCATAGTTTTTGTTTTTTTTAATTTTTTAATTTTATTTTTTTTTATACAGCAGGTCCTTATTAGTCATCAGTTTTATACACATCACTGTATACATGTCAATCTCAATCGCCCAATTCATCACACCACCACGACCACCCCCCCCCGCTGCTTTCCCCCCTTGGTGTTCATACGTTTGTTCTCTACGTCTGTGTCTCAATTTCTGCCCTGCAAACCGGTTCATCTGTACCGTTTTTCTAGGTTCCACATATATGCATTAATATACGATATTCGTGTTTCTCTTTCTGACTTACTTCACTCTGTATGACAGTCTCTAGATCCATCCACGTCTCAACAAATGACCCAATTTCATTCCTTTTTATGGCTGAGTAATATTCCATTGTATATATGTACCACATCTTCTTTATCCATTCGTCTGTCGATGGGCATTCAGGTTGCTTCCATGTCCTGGCTACTGTAAGTAGTGCTGCAGTGAACATTGGGGTACGTGTGTCTTTTTGAATGATGGTTTTCTCTGGGTATATGCCCAGTAGTGGGATTGCTGGATCATATGGTAATTCTATGTTCAGTTTTTTAAGGAACCTCCATACTGTTCATAGTGGTTGTATCAACTTACATTCCCACCAACAGTGCAAGAGGGTTCCCTTTTCTCCACACCCTCTCCAGGATTTGCTGATTGTAGATTCTCTGATGATGCCCATTCTAACTGGTGTGAGGTGATACCTCATTGTAGTTTTGATTTGCATTTCTCTAATAATTAGTGATGTTGAGCAGCTTTTCATGTACTTCTTGGCCATCTGTATGTCTTCTTTGGAGAAATGTCTATTTAGGTCTTCTGCCCATTTTTGGATTGGGTTGTTTGTTGTTTTAGTATTGAGCTTCATGAGCTGTTTATATATTTTGGAGATTAATCCTTTGTCCCTTGCTTCGTTTGCAAATATTTTCTCCCATTCTGAGGGTTGTCTTTTTGTCTTGTTTATGGTTTCCTTTGCTGTGCGAAAGCTTTGAAGTTTCATTAGGTCCCATTTGTTTATTTTTGTTTTTATTTCCATTACTCTAGGAGGTGGATCACAAAAGATCTTGCTGTGATTTATGTCAAAGAGTGTTCCTCCTATGTTTTCCTCTAAGAGTTTTATAGTGTCCAGTCTTACATTTAGGTCTCTAATCCATTTTGAGTTTATTTTTGTGTATGGTATTAGGAAGTGTTCTAATTTCATTCTTTCACATGTAGCTGACCAGTTTTCCCAGCACCACTTATTGAAGAGACTGTCTTTTCTCCACTGTATATCCTTGCCTCCTTTGTCGTAGATTCGTTGACCATAGGTGCGTGGGTTTATCTCTGGGCTTTCTATCTTGTTCCATTGATCTATGTTCCTGCTTTTGTGCCAGTACCATATTGTCTTGATTACTGTAGCTTTGTTGTATAGTCTGAAGTCAGGGAGTCTGATTCCTCCAGCTCCGTTTTTTTCCCTCAAAACTGCTTTTGCTATTCGGGGTCTTTTGTGTCTCCATACAAATTTTAAGATTTTTTATTCTAGTTCCCTAAAACATGCCATTGGTAATTTGATAGGGATTGCATTGAATCTGTAGATTGCTTTCACAATATTGATTCTTCCAATCCAAGAACGTGGTATATCTCTCCATCTGTTGGTATCATCTTTCATTTCTTTCATCAGTGTCTTATAGATTTCTGCATACAGGTCTTTTGTCTCCCTAGGTAGGTTTATTCCTAGGTATTTTATTCTTTTTGTTGCAGTGGTAAATGGGAGTGTTTCCTTAATTTCTCTTTCAGATTTGTCATCATTAGTGTATAGGAATGCAAGAGATTTCTGTGCATTAATTTTGTATCCTGCAACTTTACCAAAGTCATTGATTAGCTCTAGTAGTTTTCTGGTGGGATCTTTAGGATTCTCTATGTATAATATCATGTCATCTGCAAACAGTGACAGTTTGACTTCTTCTTTTCCAATTTGTATTCCTTTTATTTCTTTTTCTTCTCTGATTGCCGTGGCTAGGACTTCCAAAACTATGTTGAATAATAGTGGTGAGAGCAGACATCCTTGTCACATTCCTCATCTTAGAGGAAAGGCTTGCGGTTTTTCACCATTGAGCATGATGTTTGCTGTGGGTTTGTCATATATGGCCTTTATTATGTTAAGGTAGCTTCTGTCTATGCCCACTTTCTGGAGAGTTTTTATCATAAATGGGTGTTGAATTTTTTCAAAAGCTTTTTCTGCATCTATTGAGATGATCATATGGTTTTTATTCTTCAATTTGTTAATATGGTGTATCACATTGATTGAATTACATGTACTGAAGAATCCTTGCATCCCTGAGATAAGTCCCACTTGATCATGGTATGTGATCCTTTAAATGTGTTGTTGGATTCTGTTTGCTAGTATTTTGTTGAGGATTTTTGCATCTATATGCATCAATGATATTGGTCTGTAATTTTCTTTTTTTGTGGTATCTTTGTCTGGTTTTGGTATCAGGGTGATGGTGGCCTCATAGAATGAGTTTGGGAGTGTTCCTTCCTCCACAATTTGTTGGAAGAGCTTGAGAAGGATGGGTGTTAGCTCTTCTCTAAATGTTTGACAGAATTCGCCTGTGAAGCCATCTGGTCCTGGACTCTTGTTTGTTGGAAGATTTTTAATCACAGTTTGAATTTCATTACTTGTGATTGTTCTGTTCATATTTTCTATTTCTTCCTGGTTCAGTCTTGGAAGGTTATACCTTTCTAAGAATTTGTCCATTTCTTCCAGGTTGTCCCTTTTATTGGCATAGAGTTGCTTGTAGTAGTCTATTAAGGTGCTTTGTATTTCTGCGGTGTCTGTTGTAGCTTCCTCTTTTTCATTTCTAATATTATTGATGTGAGTCCTCTCCCTCTTTTTCTTGATGAGTCTGGCTAATGGTTTATCAATTTTGTTTATCTTCTCAAAGAACCAGCTTTTAGTTTTATTGATCTTTGCTATTGTTTTCTTTGTTTCTATTTCATTTATTTCTCCTCTGATCTTTATGATTTCTTTCCTTCTGCTAACTTTGGGTTTTGTTTGTTCTTTCTCTAGTTCCTTTAGGTGTAACGTTAGATTGTTTATTTGAGATTTTTCTTGTTTCTTGAGGTAGGCTTGTATAGCTATAAACTTCCCTCTTAGACTGCTTTTGCTGCATCCCATAGGTTTTGGGTCATCATGTTTTCATTGTCATTTGTCTCTAGGTATTTTTTTATTTTCTCTTTGATTTCTTTGGTGATCTCTTGGTTATTTAGTAACGTATTGTTTAGCTCCATGTGTGTGTGTTTTTTACGTTTTTTCCCCTGTAATTGGTTTCTAATCTCATAGCGTTGTTGTCAGAAAAGATGCTTGATATGATTTCAGTTTTCTTAAATTTACTGAGGCTTGATTTGTGACCCAAGATGTGTTCTATCCTGGAGAATGTTCTGTGCGCACTTGAGAAGAAAGTGTAATCTGCTGTTTTTGGATGGAATGTCCTATAAATATCAATTAAATCTATCTGGTCTATTGTGTCATTTAAAGCTTGTGTTTACTTATTTATTTTCATTTTGGATGATCTGTCCATTGGTGTAAGTGAGATGTTAAAGTTCCCCACAATTATTGTGTTACTTTCGATTTCCTCTTTTATAGCTGTTAGCAGTTGCCTTATGTATTGAGGTGCTCCTATGTTGAGTGCATATATATTTATAATTGTTATATCTTCTTCTTGGATTGATCCCTTGATCATTATGTAGTGTCCTTCCTTGTCTCTTGTAACATTCTTTATTTTAAAGTCTATTTTATCTGATATGAGTATTGCTACTCCAGCTTTCTTTTGACTTCCATTTGCATGGAATATCTTTTTCCATCCCCTCACTTTCAGTCTGTATGTGTCCCTAGGTCTTATGTGGGTCTCTTGTAGACAGCACATAGATGGGTCTTGTGTTTCTATCCATTTAGCAAGCCTGTGTCTTTTGGTTGGAGCATTTAATCCATTCACGTTTAAGGTAATTATCGATATGTATGTTCCTATGACCATTTTCTTAATTGTTTTTGGTTTGCTTTTGTAGGTCATTTTGTTCTCTTGTGTTTCCTACTTAGAAGTTCCTTTAGCATTTGTTGTGGAGCTGGTTTGGTGGTGTTGAATTCTCTTAGCTTTTGCTTGTGTGTAAAGCTTTTGATTTCTCCATTGAATCTGAATGAGATCCTTGCAGGGCAGAGTAACTTGGTTGTAGGTTCTTCCCTTTCATCACTTAAAGTATATCATACCACTCCTTTCTGGCTTGTAGAGTTTCTGCTGAGAAATCAGCTGTTAACCTTATGGAAGTTCCCTTCTATGGTATTTGTCATTTTTCCCTTGCTGCTTTCAATAATTTTTCTTTGTCTTTAATTTTTGCCAGTTTGATTACTGTGTGTCTCAATGTGTTTCTCCTTGGGTTTATCCTGTATGGGACTCTCTGTGCTTCCTGGACTTGGGTGGCTATTTCCTTACCCATGTTAAGGAAGTTTTCGACTGTAATCTCTTCAAATATTTTCTCGGGTCCTTTCTCTCTCTCTTCTCCTTCTGGGACCCCTGTATTGCCAATGTTGTTGAGTTTAATGTTGTCTCAGAGGTCTCTTAGGCTGTCTTCATTTCTTTTCATTCTGTTTTCTTTATTCTGTGTCGCAGCAGTGAATTCCACCATTCTGTCTTCCAGGTCACTCATCTGTTCTTCTGCCTCAGTTATTCTGCTATTGATTCCTTGTAGTGTAGTTTTCATTTCAGTTATTGTATTGTTCGTCTCTGTTTGTTCTTTAATTCTTCTAGGTCTTTGTTAAACATTTCTTGCATCTTCTCGATCTTTGCCTCCATTCTTTTTCCGACGTCCTGGATCATCTTTACTATCATTATTCTGAATTATTTTTCTGGAAGATTGCCCTATCTCCGCTTCATTTAGTTGTTTTTCTGGGATTTTATCTTGTTGCTTCATCTGGTACATAGCCCTGTGCCTTTTATCTTGTCTATCTTTCTGTGAATGTGGTTTTTGTTCCACAGGCTGCACAATTGTAGTTCTTTTTGCTTCTGCTCCATAGTTTCTTAATAGTCTAAAATTTTTCATTTTCTTTTCAGCCTTCTGCTCTTCTATCTCCATTCTAAAAAGGCACTTAAGAGAGAAAAATAACCTTGGAAAGGATTTTAAAGGGAAAGAGTATAAAAGCAGTAGACAAGATGTCTGAGAATTTTCTCATTTGTTTTTTAATGGGGCATGTGGATAATAGGTGTGTCTCTGAAGGAACTTCAGTTTTGTATAAATGAGTTATCCTATTTTCAGTCTGTTGGAGCTCTCTGGCCTCCCCAATCCGGGAAGTTACAGGCTTGAGGAGTTGGTTCTTTTGTTGATGATAGCATTCAATTTTAATTCTCAACACACCAGTTCTTTTCTTACAAAAAGCCTCACTGTAGAGTTGGTAGGATGAGTAATAGATGCTCTCTTGGGTCATATGGATAACACCAGAAAATGACAGTAGAAAGAAATAGAGAATACTTTTAAAAAACAAGGTACTTGGGGCTT
Organism: Stenella coeruleoalba; assembly: GCF_951394435.1. Classification (NCBI taxonomy): domain Eukaryota; kingdom Metazoa; phylum Chordata; class Mammalia; order Artiodactyla; family Delphinidae; genus Stenella; species Stenella coeruleoalba. The sequence goes on from NC_137157.1 coordinate 30,664,368, forward strand.
CCCTGGTGGCACAGTGGTTGAGAGTCCGCCTGCCGATGCAGGGGACACGGGTTCGTGCCCCGGTCCGGGAGGATCCCATGTGCCACAGAGTGGCTGGGCCCGTGAGCCATGGCTGCTGAGCCTGCGCGTCCGGACCCTGTGCTCCGCAAAGGGAGAGGCCACAACAGTGAGAGGCCCGCATGCCACAAAAAGAAAAAAAACCAAAAAACAAGGTACTTGGCTTGGAAGCAGTGCAGACCTCAGACAGAAACTACCTTGAAACTAAATTATTTAAATATAAAAGAATAAAAGGTTAAAATACTCTCAGTTAATCTGTATAGTATATTTTCATGTTTTTAATGGTCTATCAGTGTCATTCGTTGTGCTTATTTTTAGTTGGAAAAGGTGTTGGTAGCAGAATAGGAGTTTGCTGCGTGGTGTGCTAACACTGGCCTAGGGTATTTAATATGTACATGCATGTCATGTGTATGTCATGGTGGGGGTGGGGGTGATTGTCAGGAGCCTTCCAGAACAATTATCTTTCTTATGCTTTCCAGGTTTTCACCTGATGGAAGACTAATTGTATCATGTAGTGAGGATAAAACTATTAAAATCTGGGATACCACAAATAAGCAATGTGTTAATAACTTCTCAGATTTTGTAGGGTAAGTCCATTCTCTTTTTGCATTTATATGGGTTAGTTTGATACGGAGACATTTAATTATTACAATTCAAATAAAGAAATGAGAGTAAAGAGAAATCAAACTATTAGACCATCTTATTCTTTCCTCCTAGGTTTGCAAATTTTGTGGATTTTAACCCTAATGGTACATGCATAGCTTCAGCAGGTTCTGATCATACCGTGAAAATCTGGGATATAAGAGTGAACAAGTTACTCCAGCATTATCAAGGTAACAATTTCCATAACAAAATTCAGTTGTAAAATGGGCTCCTCTAGGAAGTTCTTAACGCTGACAGACTATCCTTCTCAGTGTGGCTTAGCCCTCTTAATGAGAAAGATGGGCTGACTTTGAACTGACTAGAGAAGAGTTAGAGTAGAAGAGCTGGAGTAGAGGCCAGCGTACAGAAGGGGGTGGAGGGACCTTAAAAATGCTGCCAGGGCTGTAAAAAAAAAAATAATAATAAAGAAGAAGAAAAAAGGTTACTGTAAGATTTTCAAACTTAATTATCTGCTTTGTATAAGACTCCAGGATACGGCTTCCCTGGTGGCGCAGTGGTTGAGAGTCCACCTGCCGATGGAGTGGACACGGGTTCGTGCCCCGGTCCTGGAAGATCCCGCGTACCGCGGAGCGGCTGGGCCCGTAAGCTATGGCCGCTGAGCCTGCGCGTCTGGAGCCTGTGCTCCATAACGGGAGAGGCCACAACAGTGAGAGGCCCGTGTACCGCAAAAAAAAAAAGAATCCAGGATAGAAATTGACTCAGAAGGAGATACCTGAGCACAGATAGGTGTTATAACTGGTAGAAAACAACATCCTACTGTGCCCATATATTGAAGTTAAAAGAGAAATGAATTGATTTCTCTGTGTATATTAGATTTATATTAAATCCACATTTCCCTTTCTTTTTTTTTTTTTTTTGGTTTTTGTTTGTTTGTTTTTTGCGGTATGTGGGCCTCTCACTGTTGTGGCCTCTCCCGTTGTGGAGCACAGGCTCCGCTCTGCGGCATGTGGGATCTTCCCGGACCGGGGCATGAACCCGTGTCCCCTGCATTGGCAGGTGGACTCTCAACCACTGCACCACCAGGGAAGCCCCACATTTCCCTTTCTTAATAACTATAATGTAGCAGACACTGTGCTAAATCCTCACAACAGCCCTAAGAGGTATTACTGTTACCTCCACTTTAAAGATAAGGAAACTGAGGCTTAAAGGGGCTAAGTTACTTGCTAAAATATTGATAGAACTGATGTGGGACTTTCTGTTTATAAAGTACATTTTTATAAAATACAGTGATGAACAAACTTTTGATCGCTGTGTTATGCTGCCTCCTATTGGAAGGAGGTTGTCCAGAAATGAATTCTCAAGCTGGCAAGACTGCCCTTCTCCACATATATCTCCATACTCTTCACCCCTTGACCCAAGCAACTAACTGGTAATTAAATTTAGTTTAAGGCTAAGATGTAAGCTGGTGGTAATCAATGGTTGCTTATATTGGTAATATATCTGAAGATTTTATAGTTATGTGTTTATTAAGATCATTCTTCCATGACTTACTCTCATTTGTAAAGCTATTCTGTGTCATGAGCTATGTGGAATTTTGGTTGCTGTGGAGACATTGCCCCGAATTGATTCTTTCAGCCTGGTATTGCTAATAGGGTAAAGGGGCATCTCTAGAATTAAGAATTATTCTCTGAACTTTTTGCTTTAATTTTCTACAAATCAGTTCACAGCGGTGGAGTTAATTGTGTGTCATTCCATCCTTCGGGTAACTATCTCATCACTGCTTCTTCAGATGGTATGCTTAAGATTCTGGACCTCTTAGAAGGAAGGCTTATATATACACTTCAAGGACATACGGTATGAACAGTAAGATTTTTACTTCTTAAATAATATATCTTTAAAAGTTTTGATCCATTTTATTATATGGCTTTATTATTTTTCCAAGTGTAGCACACATTGCTGCTACCACAATGTGTTTTGTTTTTTTTTGCTTCCAAGGCTATGTTTTTTATTTTAAAATAAATATTATTTTTTATCTTTAAATAAATATTATTTATTGTAATTCATGTCAAAATCAATGTGTATCTTTCAGTGGACATTAACTTAATCCTTTACTGCTATCTTCCTCAGTATGTAGTATAGGTTTGACTGGTTAAATGGTGATGGATACATGTTTTTCTTACTTCTGATCTTTCCCCTCATGTGGAGGCTGTCCCACTAGCTTTGACCCTCTTAGCCTCCACACCCCCTCACTCTATCCTTTCACTAATCTGATTGGCGAGTTTAGAAGGAGAAATTTGACAAGTCGAGCCCAATGCCTTCTACTCTTGGGAGCCTGTACCTGTCTGTATGGTTTTCCTCTGATATTTCTTGTGGGGAGGGCTGCCCTTGTCCAGCCTTGTCTGTGACTGGGTACTCAAATCTGACTCATTCTGGGATTCAGTTCTAGAAAGCCCAGTTGCCCACAGATAAAGCCACATTTTCTCTTTATAAGCCTTCATCAGTAAGAAAGATAATATTTCTTTTGTCTTATTTTTCAATTGTTTTAGGAAACCAGTGGGGAAGTGGGGTGCTATCTATTGAGCCTATTCAATCACACACACACACACAAACACACATATACACTAGTATATAATGTACTAAAGAAAAACTTTTTAAGTGTAGAAACTATCTTTCCTTTCTGGGTAAATATTCAAACTTCTCTAAATTTTTTAGAATGCATCCTCTTTTTTTTTTTTAATAAGATGTACTAGGTACTTCCTTTTAACCAAGTATAAGTTATTTATATCCAGAAATAGAATGGGTTTTGTGGTCTAAGGGAGAAGTTTTTTTTTCTGCCTTCATGTATCCTGCCAGACTTCCTGCTTGCTTTATCATTTGTTCTGCAGCTGTGTTAGAGTGAAGCAGAAATAGACACTAACCAGCTCAGATATATGTGTACCCATGGATTTAGGCTGGATGAACAACAAATAAAAGTGGCCAAAGATTAAAATATCCATGGAGGAAGGACAGAGTAATAGAAAAAAGATAAATAAAATAATTTAGGAGAAAAGCACTACACATGAATATGGAATATTTCACAGTCTGGAGGTGAAGGTGTTTATGAGGCTATAATAACCTGAGTCTGTGGGATGGTCTACTTGAAAAATATAAGATGTTTTTCCTTCAAGATTTTCTTGCATAGATTAAGGACATATTAAAAACAAACAGTATACGGATATTTTTGAAATGAGGAAGATTTACTCTTATCCTGACTGAAAATTGACCTAGAGGTCATGTTGTGACTGTGCGGGGTATAGTCTTGTCCAGCTCCACAGCCATTGCTCCATTTCGTGTTCCTGTTACCTCTCACCTAGATAATTGCAGTAACTTCCTAACTGCCCTGCAACCATTTGTTCTGACTCCAACTCATCATTCTCACAATCGTGATATCAATTTTCATCAATCACAGCTCTTCTATCCATGTCCTGCTCTTAAAACTTTGAGTGGCTCAATATTGCCCACATGAAGGGAGAACTCAGTGAAGCCTGTTGTGGTCAGGAAATAAGCTTTGTTCATGCAGCCTCATTCCCATCACCTACAGAATTATCATTCAGTTTCTGCTAGTGATTTGTTGAATAAAGAATCCAAAGCCAGAAAATCTTAACAGAAATTCTTACTAACTTACCTATGCACAAGCTTTTCTTTAAAGGGGAGAAGAGTGTATTTTCTCATTTTTATTAGCATCTCTTTTTTCACTTAGTATCATTTATAGATGTTTTAATGTAATTGGGTTGATTCTTTGATTCTCTTTGCCTGCATAAGTTACTAACAGCTGGATATGTTCTCAAGACATTGCATAAATAGTCTGCACAAGTTAGGATGAAAAATTAATACTCACGGCCTTCTTGGCCATGAGAACACATTACCAAGTAAGTTTTTCTTTTATCTCCCTTTATTTCTTAGGGGCCTGTCTTCACTGTTACATTTTCAAAAGGTGGAGAGCTGTTTACATCAGGAGGTGCAGATGCACAGGTTTGTAAATCTCTCGGCTCCCTCTTTGATTTGGTTAGGGGCATGGAATCTGAGACCTCAGCTAAGATTTTTACAACCAGCTAGTTTGTATATGTTAAGATGATTATCAATGAGTTTATATTTTAATTTAGTGCCAGGAAGTCTGCTATCTCATAGCTGAAATACTTCCAGTTCTGATAGTTTTTGGAACTCAAATAGCAGTTATTTTCTTTTGCTCATCTTTACACTTAATTATAATACATAAAACTGACACTTACTGAATACCTAATATTGGTGTGGCCCTTTCACTTGAATTATTGCCTAATCTATTGTCTGTATGCCTTGTTTTTCAAATGTTGATTAAGCTCCTTGAGGATGGTAAAATTAAATTGTTTGTATAGCAAATCTGCATTTATTTGAAATGACCAAAAATCATTCAGAGCCAGATTTATTGAATAAGGTGGACAGTAAAGCCAAAAACATGATTTTGGGCTTTGGGAAAAATAAAAGAGGATTTTAAGATAATAAGTTATTTTCTTAATATGAATTTTAAACTGGACAAAAAGGCAATTTGAAATGCTAAATCTCTCCCTATCACCCTTTAAAAAAAAAAAAGTGTTGAGATGTAATGTTGTCAGAATATATATCTAGCCTTCCTGACTATTTTGAGAGACAATTCTATATATTCATTTTTTTAAAAATTTACTTCTACTGCTTGTACATGCAAGTCAATAACTGCCAACCTGATTAATTTGTATAGGTCTTATTGTGGAGGACTAATTTTGATGAACTGAATTGTAAAGACGTTATTAAAAGAAACCTCAAAAGATTACACTTTGATTCACCACCACATCTTCTTGATATCTACCCAAGGACACCACATCCCCGGGAGGGAAAAATTGAAACTATTGAAGTGAGTACTTTGTGCATATTTGCCCTACCATTTGTTAAGTGTACACTTTGGGGCTGTTGGTCAACTAGATGCTTGAAATTATACTTAATTAGATGAAACCTAGTCCTGCTTTAAAACAGCAGCACTTCAAGAAACAATTATTTTCACTAATAAAATAAAACTGTAAATAAGGTAGTGTGTAATAGTACTAAAGCCTCTCATATTTGCTTCTTGAAGATTTAGAAATAAAACTTAAAAATTGTGTTAATAATAATGGAAATGAGGAATCAAATCTAAGACCTCTGATGACTGTAAAGTCTGAGCTGGCTTCATATTCTAGGCACGTTTAGGGAGCTCATGTGATGGCTGTCAAGAGAACAGGGCTGAAGGGCAAGAATTTTTAGAGCAGTTATTGAAATAGGTATCTTGAAGCCCTTTTACAATAAAAAATAAAATAAAAGGTCTTATGAACAGTAAAAAGAAGAGACTTAAGCATTAAACCTAATAGTTGAGACCATTTTACTGTTTGCCAACATATATTTTCAAGTATATAATTATCTGTTTAGCTGTAAATTTTTGTTGGCAAGTTCCCTTAGGTCCTATAGATTTAAATGTTCTACTCTCTTCAAAGAAAAAAGTTCTGTCTTTGCTGGGTACTTTGCTGGTATTAGTCTATTTCTTTCCATTTTGCATGATTCTTTTTTTTTTTTTTTTTTTTGCTGGCTTGTGGGATCTTCGTTCCCCAACCAGGGATTGAACCCGGGTCCACAGCAGTGAAAGCGCTGAATCCTAACCACTGGACTGCCAGGGAATTCCCATTGCATGATTCTTCTTAAGTTGTTTTTTCTCTCAGAAAGAGCAGATATCAGGAATTACTATTATCTGTTCATCTGAATTTTTTTCCCAATCACTGGCAGAGTCTTTCTTTGCTTTTCAAGTAGATGCTTAAAAATTCTTAAGATATTATTCCTGAGTGGCAGTTCACAGCCACCTCCTGCTTGTTATTCATGCTGTAGTTCCAGACCCCCTTCTGTGGTCTCTGGCTTCCTTACCCCATGTCAGTTCTTTAATTTTGGTTTCCTTGGTCTTAGCCTTTTCTCTTACCTCAGGTATTTCTTTTAGTCTCAGGTTTTGTGTATGGGTGTGTGCATGTGCACACATGCATAAATTTAAGTTTTTAAAACTTCTAATTCTTTTAGACTGTTTTTTAGATTTTGTTTAATCTAGCCACATTTTGGGGATTTCTTTCCTTGTTTTTCAATGGTAGTGTTTATTTTCAGTTCTTTGCTATAATTTTTGTCCTCTCCAACTTCCGACCATCTTTCCAGACCTTCTAACTAAAGTGTTTACCATTGTGCTTTACTACATCTTCATGCCACTTATTGTATTATCATTTCCCCCTCTTTCATTTCTTTGAAAGAAAGAATGTAATGTAATTTGTGGTTCACCACATTTTTGTTTCAGTTTCTGCAATTATGGATGCATTTGTTGATCCCCTGTGATCCCATGCGTTCACATCAAATATATGTGAAATATATTTTAACTTGAGTTTTCTTTTCTTGTTTTACCTAAGCTGGTTTTATTGACTCTTGGTGTTTTTTATTCTAGTATTTCTGTAGCTTAGCTGGGCCTGATCAGCAACATTGCTGCTGCCCTCTCATCCGCTTAGCCACCTACCTTTCCAGTGTGGTAGGTGACAGAGCTGCAGGCTGAGCCCAGGTCTCCTTACTCCTAATTCATTTATACTTCCATGACATCACACTGCCTCAGCACTGAGGATTCAAGCCATTTTCTCTGTGATTTACTCTCAGCCCCAGCTCACTTAAGAGTGCTAGACTTTCTTTTTTTTTTTTTTTTTTTTTTGCGGTACGTGGGTCTCTCACTGCTGTGGCCTCTCCCGTTGCAGAGCACAGGCTCCGGACGCACAGGCCCAGCGGCCACGGCTCACGGGCCCAGCCGCTCCGCAGCATGTGGGATCCTCCCGGACTGGGGCACGAACCCGTGTCCCCTGCATCGGCAGGCAGACTCAACCACTGCGCCACCAGGGAAGCCCTAGACTTCCTTTAAAGTGTCAACAAGTTCTCTAAGTAGCTCTTCTCTGACAGTGGAGCCAGAAAGCAGTAAAACCAGCTGGGTTGCTTTCTGTGGCTAGGTCAAGATGACCCAGGGCATGCAGAGCCACTCTCAACCCATATTTTCCACATATACCCTTAAAAAATCTATTAAAAACTGGCTTTTCATCTTGGAGTTACACCTCAGTTACAGTATACAGAATCTTGAACACTGTGACTGAATTACGTTTGTTGCCTTAAGAAAGTCAGCCTCTGTGTACAGTTTAAATTATCTGCACACACTCATACATACTCACTGAATGGGGACTGAAATAAACTTACAGTAGCAACTGTAGTATCTATCATTTATCTACCACAAAAATTTTAGAAAATGGCACTTCTGAGAAAGTGAATGTCAGTTTCTAATCCTAGGGGATCAGAGACCAATTCATAAAGAGTCATTATCCATTTCTTTCCCTTATCTTAGTTACAGAAGATGATTGGGGGAACCAATGCTCTGTCTCCCTAAGCGTAAACAAGTAATCATGATTTACCACTCTAAATATGGTTTGTATACAGGACAGTGATGAGAGAAATATCCCGGGAGAGTATACAGATTGTGCACATAGATATTCTCTACAACTCTACTTACTATTTTTATTTTTCATATTTACCAAAAGGCTTGGTTCTTACTAGATGCCAGTACGTAATAGAGAGTATTGAACGTTTATTAAATATCAGTTACTACCTGGGCACTTTACATTTATTATCTGCTTAAATTAAGTATACAGTATGACTTAATATTTGTCAAAATTCAGATTTTGTGATATGAAATGCCAGAGATTTTATGATACACGATTCTGCATATGAACAACCAACTGTTCATTTTTTTTTTCCCTTAAAATCTCTTATAATAAAGCAAGGGTGTAAAGTTTTCTGGACAGAGAACATCTTTAATATTATGAATAAATAATTATTAAATATCAAATTATTTTTTAAAGTAATGTCTGTGAATCCCTCATAGAGCCAAAAGACTATAAATTTTAAAATATCATTTAGAATAGTATGAATCAGAAGTTGTACTGTGCTCATTTAAGATTAGCAAATTTTACTTTGAAATACTAAATTTGATGGATTAGATTTTTTTTTTTCAAAGCTTTAGGCAAGGTCAGCTTACATATGTTACTTTGGAAATATTTGGAAACTAGTAAACCTTTTTTTTTTTTTTCGATACGCCAGCCTCTCACTGTTGTGGCCTCTCCCATTGCGGAGCACAGGCTCCAGACGCGCAGGCTCAGCGGCCACGGCTCACAGGCCCAGCCGCTCCGCGCCATGTGGGATCTTCCCAGACCCGGGCACGAACCTGTGTCCCCTGCGTCGGCAGGCGGACTCCCAACCACTGCGCCACCAGGGAAGCGCTAAACTTTTTTTTTTTTTTTTTGAGGTCAGAATTCCTGACTAAAGGAATAAAAATGTATTATTAGAAGATGTGAAATAAATGGCATCTAAATAATCTAATTTCCCCAGCTTTCTCTTTTTACAGTAACCACGAATGCTTCATTTCTAAGTTTGAAGTAACATATCTTTCCTATGATTTGTATTTTATTGTGTTTTCTGTGAGGCTCATTTGAATCGCATATAATCTCAGTCTTCTGGGTGAAATTATTTGGCCTTTTGCAAAAGCCATCCATTTGTCAGCCTTAAAGTTATCACTTGTTTGAAGGTGGGGAATCCTGTGGAGTCTTAGACCTTGGGTACCAGCTGACTACAGATATAAATTACTAATTCCTACACAGATAGAGAGGGTGATAGCCAGATTGCTTTTAGAATAAATGAGAGAAGAAGGCCACATGAAAGAAGGCAGGAAGCATGAAATCCTTTCCCTTGCTGTGTCAGACCCCTCCTCTGTCCTTTCTGCTCATCTAACTGGGGAGCCTTTGTAACGCTCCTGGCCTGGGCACTCTGTCTTAATTAAAACATAAGAACAACTTCTTGCTTTTTTTGGTGGGAAAGAAGCCCACTTTTAAAACAAGGTATCTTAACCCTGCCTGCATTGCTCAACGGCACATCACGAATTTGTGCTGACTTTGTCTTCTTCAGACTGTCACGAGCTGGACTGCCTAGTCCAGCCGCCCAGACAAAACCAAACTTTCCTTCTTGAAGGAGGAACTAACTTAATGTGTGTGCCTGACACTTTTCTCCCAAGCAGTTCCCTACCCTTTTGCATATTTTGATGGGAAGACGTAGAGCCGTTCTAAGGGATGGTGGTAGATCTTGGTGACAGAAAGGCATCAAAATAACTATTCTAGGAGAGTTGCCGAATATTGTAGGAAGGGATAATGGTTAGTTTGTTAAAAAGAATTTGTTAATAAAATAATTGTTTTGATGGCTTCTAATTTTGTAATGGCCACTTGAGATTACCTTAATCTACACATTGCATAGGAAATTCTGTACGACATTGATCAGGAAGGAAAACTTCCTTTAACTTAACCAAATATTTGTATAATGATATTTTATGGTAGTCTGGCCACGATTCATAGTTCAAAACTACAAGTGATCAATTTTAAGTCTTGGAGTCTGAGATTGGGTTTTATCTCAACCTTCTATTAAGGTTGAAACATTATGATTTATGATTAAAAAGAAGACCACTCCTCTATCACTTTTGTAATTTAGTTCTAGCTGTGCTATATGTCTACACTGTTTTGGACCTCAAAAACTGTTCTTCAGAGATTACATAATAATAATAGCAGTAATAATACTAATATCTAACACATGCAACATTTTTCTAATAGCCTTACACAAATTGTCATTAAATCTTCCTTAAAACTCTATAAAGCAAGCACCATTTTTATCCCATGAGAAATTGAGGCACATGTGAATTAAATCTTTTTTTAAATTTTTCAATTTTATTTAATTAATTAATTTTTTAATACAGCAGATTCTTTTTCTTTTTTTTCTTTTTTTTTTTTTTTGCAGTACACGGGCCTCTCACTGTTGCGGCCTCTCCCGTTGTGGAGCACAGGCTCCAGACGCACAGGCTCAGCGGCCATGGCTCACGGGCCCAGCTGCTCCGTGGCATGTGGGATCTTCCCGGACCAGGGCACGAACCCGTGTATCCTGCATCGGCAGGCGGACTCTCAACCACTGCGCCACCAGTGAAGCCCAGCAGGTTCTTATTAGTCATCAGTTTTATACACATCAGTGTATACATGTCAATCCCAATCTCCCAATTCATCACACCACCACCACCACCACCCCGTGGCTTTCGCTCCTTGGTTTCCATGTTTGTTCTCTACATCTGTGTCTCAACTTCTGCCCTGAAAACCAGTTCATCTGTACCATTTTTCTAGGTTACACATACATGCGTTAATATACGATATTTGTTTTTCTCTTTCTGACTTACTTCACTCTGTATAACAGTCTCTAGATACATCTATGTCTCAACAAATCACCCAATTTCTTTCCTTTTTATGGCTGAGTAATATTCCATTGTATATATGTGCCACATCTTCTTTATCCATTCGTCTGTTGATGGGCATTTAGGTTGCTTCCATGACCTGGCTACTGTAAATAGTGCTGCAATGAACATTGGGGTGCATGTGTCTTTTTGAATGATGGTTTTCTCTGGGTATATGCCCAGTAGTGGGATTGCTGGATCATATGGTAATTCTATTTTTAGTTTTTTAAGGAACCTCCATACTGTTCTCCATAGTGGCTGTATCAATTTACATTGCCACCAACAGTGCAAGAGGGTTCCATTTTTCTCCACACCCTCTCCAGCATTTGTTGTTTGTAGATTTTCTGATGATGCCCATTCTAACTGGTATGAGGTGATAGATACCTCATTGTAGTTTTGATTTGTATTTCTCTAATAATTAGTGATGTTGAGCAGCTTTTCATGTGTTTCTTGGCCATCTGTATGTCTTTGGAGAAATGACTATTTAGGTCTTCTGCCCATTTTTGGATTGGGTTGTTTGTTGTTTTAATATTGAGCTGCATGAGCTGTTTGTATATTTTGGAGATTAATCCTTTGTCTGTTGCTTCGTTTGCAAATATTTTCTCCCATTCTGAGGGTTGTCTTTTCATTTCATTTATGGTTTCCTTTGCTGTGCAAAAACTTTGAAGTTTCATTAGGTCCCATTTGTTTATTTTTGTTTTTATTTCCATTACTCAAGGAGGTGGATCACAAAAGATCTTGCTGTGATTTATGTTAAAGAGTGTTCTTCCTATATTTTCCTCTAAGAGTTTTATAGTGTCCGGTCTTACATTTAGGTCTCTAATCCATTTTGAGTTTATTTTTGTGTATGGTGTTAGGAAGTGTTCCAATTTCAGTCTTTTACATGTAGCTGTCCAGTTTTCCCAGCACCATTTATTGAAGAGACTGTCTTTTCTCCATTGTATATCCTTGCCTCCTTTGTCGTAGATTCATTGACCATAGGTACGTGGGTTTATCTCTGAGCTTTCTATCTTGTTCCATTGATCTATGTTTCTGTTTTTGTGCCAGTACCATATTGTCTTGATTACTGTAGCTTTGTAGCATAGTCTGAAGTCAGGGAGTCTGATTCCTGCAGCTCCGTTTTTTTTCCCTCAAGACTGCTTTCGCTTTTCAGGGTCTTTTGTGTCTCCATACAAATTTTAAGATTTTTTGTTCTAGTTCCCTAAAACATGCCATTGGTAATTTGATAGGGATTGCATTGAATCTGTAGATTGCTTTGGGTAGTAGAGTGATTTTCACAATGTTGATCCTTTCAATCCAAGAACATGGTATATCTCTCCATCTGTTGGTATCATCTTTAATTTCTTTCATCAGTGTCTTATAGTTTTCTGCATACAGGTCTTTTGTCTCCCTAGGTAGGTTTATTCCTAGGTATTTTATTCTTTTTGTTGCAGTGGTAAATGGGAGTGTTTCCTTAATTTCTCTTTCAGATTTGTCATCATTAGTGTATAGGAATGCAAGAGATTTCTGTGCATTAATTTTGTATCCTGCAACTTTACCAAAGTCATTGATTAGCTCTAGTAGTTTTCTGGTGGGATCTTCAGGATTCTCTATGTATAGTATCATGTCATCTGCAAACAGTGACAGTTTGACTTCTTCTTTTCCAATTTGTATTCCTTTTATTTCTTTTTCTCCTCTGATTGCCATGTCTAGAACTTCCAAAACTATGTTGAATAATAGTGGTGAGAGTGGACATCCTTGTCATGTTCCTGATCTTAGAGGAAATGCTTTCAGTTTTTCACCATTGAGAATGATGTTTGCTGTGGGTTTGTCATACATGGCCTTTACTGTTTTGAGGTAGGTTCCCTCTATGCCCACTTTTTGAGGACTTTTTATCATAAATGGGTGTTGAATTTTGTCAAAAGCTTTTTCTGCATCTATTGAGATGATCATATGCTTTTTATTCTTCAATTTGTTAATATGGTGTATCACGTTGATTGATTTGCATATATTGAAGAATCCTTGCATCCCTGGGATAAATCCCACTTGATCGTGGTGTATGATCCTTTTAATGTGTTGTTGGATTCTGTTTGCTAGTATTTTGTTGAGGATTTTTGCATCTATATGCATCAATGATATTGGTCTGTAATTTTCTTTTTTTGTGGTATCTTTGTCTGGTTTTGGTATCAGGGTGATGGTGGCCTCATAGAATGAATTAGGGAATGCTCCTTCCTCTGCAATTTGTTGGAAGAGTTTGAGAAGGATAGGTGTTAGTTCTTCTCTAAATGTTTGATAGAATTCACCTGTGAAGCCATCTGGTCCTGGACTTTTGTTTCTTTGAAGATTTTTAATCACAGTTTCAATTTCATTACTTGTGATTGTTCTGTTCATATTTTCTATTTCTTCCTGGTTCAGTCTTGGAAAGTTATACCTTTCTAGGAATTTGTCCATTTCTTCCAGGTTGTCCCTTTTATTGGCATAGAGTTGCTTGTAGTAGTCTCTTAGTCTCTTAGGATGCTTTGTATTTCTGTGGTGTCTGTTGTAACTTCTTTTTCATTTCTAATTTTATTGATGTGAGTCCTCTCCCTCTTTTTCTTGATGAGTCTGGCTAATGGTTTATCAATTTTGTTTATCTTCTCAAAGAACCAGCTTTTAGTTTTATTGATCTTTGCTATTGTTTTCTTTGTTTCTATTTCATTTATTTCTGCTCTGATCTTTATGATTTCTTTCCTTCTGCTAACTTTGGGTTTTGTTTGTTCTTTCTCTAGTTCCTTTAGGTGTGACATTAGATTGTTTATTTGAGATTATTCTTGTTTCTTGAGGTAGGCTTGTATAGCTTTAAAGCTACTTCCCTCTTAGAACTGCTTTGCTGCATCCCATAGGTTTTGGGTCATCATGTTTTCATTGTCATTTGTCTCTAGGTATTTTTTGATTTCCTCTTTGATTTCTTCAGTGATCTCTTGGTTATTTAGTAACGTATTGTTTAGCCTCCGTGTGTGTGTGTTTTACGTTTTTTTCCCTATAATTGATTTCTAATCTCATAGCATTGTGGTCAGAAAAGATGCTTGATATGATTTCAGTTTTCTTAAATCTACTGAGGCTTGATTTGTGACCCAAAAAGTGATCTATCCTGGAGAATGTTCCGTGTGCACTTGAGAAGAAAGTGTAATCTGCTGTTTTTGGATGGAATGTCCTATAAATATCAATTAAATCTATCTGGTCTATTGTGTCATTTAAAGCTTGTGTTTCCTTATTTATTTTCATTTTGGATGATCTGTCCATTGATGTAAGTGAGGTGTTAAAGTCCCCCACAATTATTGTGTTACCGTTGATTTCCTCTTTTAAGCTGTTAGCAGTTGCCTTATGTATTGAGGTGCTCCTATGTTGAGTGCATATATATTTATAATTGTTATATCTTCTTCTTGGATTGATCCCTTGATCATTATGTAGTGTCCTTCCTTGTCTCTTATAACATTCTTTATTTTAAAGTCTATTTTATCTGATATGAGTATTGCTACTCCAGCTTTCTTTTGACTTCCATTTGCATGGAATATCTTTTTCCATCCCCTCACTTTCAGTCTGTATATGTCCCTAGGTCTTATGTGGGTCTCTTGTAGACAGCACATAGATGGGTCTTGTTTTTCTATCCATTCGGCAAGCCTGTGTCTTTTGGTTGGAGCATTTAATCCATTCACGTTTAAGGTAATTATCGATATGTATGTTCCTATGACCATTTTCTTAATTGTTTTTGGTTTGCTTTTGTAGGTCATTTTGTTCTCTTGTGTTTCCCACTTAGAGAAGTTCCTTTAGCATTTGTTGTGGAGCTGGTTTGGTGGTGATGAATTCTCTTAGCTTTTACTTCTCTGTATAGCTTTTGATTTCTGCATCTAATATGAATGAGGTCCTTGTTGGGTAGAGTAACCTTGGTTGTAGGTTCTTCCCTTTCATCACTTTAAGTATATCATGGCACTCCCCAGTGGCTTGTAGTTTCTGCTGAGAAATCAGCTGTTAACCTTATGGAAGTTCCCTTCTATGGTATTTGTCATTTTTCCCTTGCTGCTTTCAGTCATTTTTCTTTGTCTTTAATTTTTGCCAGTTTGATTACTATGTGTCTCAGCATGTTTCTCTTTGAGTTTATCCTGTATGGGACTCTCTGTGCTTCCTGGACTTGGGTGGCTATTTCCTTATCCATGTTAAGGAAGTTTTTGACTGTAATCTCTTCAAATATTTTTTCGGGTCCTTTCTCTCTCTCTTCTCCTTCTGGGACCCCTATAATGCGAATGTTGTTGAGTTTAATGTTGTCCCAGAGGTCTCTTAGGCTGTCTTCATTTCTTTTCATTCTTTTTTCTTTATTCTGTTCCACATCAGTGAATTCCACCATTCTGTCTTCCAGGTCACTCATCTGTTCTTCTGCCTCAGTTATTCTGCTATTGATTAATTGTAGTGTAATTTTCATTTCAGTTATTGTATGTTCATCTCTGTTTGTTCTTTAATTCTTCTAGGTCTTTGTTAAACATTTCTTGCATCTTCTCGATCTTTGCCTCCATTCTTTTTCCGACGTCCTGGATCATCTTCACTATCATTATTCTGAATTCTTTTTCTGGATGGTTGCCTATCTCTGCTTCATTTCGTTGTTTTTCTGGGGGGTTATGTTGTTCCTTCATCTGGTACATAGCCCTCTGCCTTTTCATCTTGTCTGTCTTTCTGTGAATGTGGTTATCGTTCCACAGGCTGTAGGACAGTAGTTCTTCTTGCTTCTGCTGTCTGCCCTCTGGTGGATGAGGCTATCTAAGAGGCTTGTGTAAGTTTCCTGATGGGAGGGAGTGGTGGTGGGTAGAGCTGACTGTTGCTATGGTGGGCAGAGCTCAGTAAAACTTTAATATGCTTGACTGCTGATGGGTGGGGCTGGGTTCCCTCCCTGTTGGTTGTTTGGCCTGAGGCAACACAACACTAAGGCCTACCTGGCCTCTTTGGTGGTGCTAATGACAGATTCTGGGAGGGCTCACGCTAAGCAGTACTTCCCAGAACTTCTGTTGCCAGTGTCCTTGTCCCCATGGTGAGACACAGCCACCCCCCACCTCTTCAGGAGACCCTCCAACACTAGCAGGTAGGTCTGGTTCAGTCTCCCCTGGGGTCACTGCTCCTTCCCCTGGGTCCTGATGTGCACACTGCTTTGTGTGTGTCCCCCAAGAGTGGAATCTCTGTTTCCCGCAGTCCTGTTGAAGTCCTGCAGTCAAATCCCACTAGCCTTCAAAGCCTGATTCTCTAGGAATTCCTCCTCCCGTTGCCGGACCCCCAGGTTGGGAAGCCTGACATGGGGCCCAGAACCTTCACTCCAGCGGGTGGACTTCTGTGGTATAAGTGTTCGCCAGTCTGTGAGTCACCCACCCAGCAGTTATGGGATTTGATGTTACTGTGATTGCGCCCCTCCTACCGTCTCATTGTGGCTTCTCCTTTGTCTTTGGATGTGGGGTATGTTTTTTGGTGAGTTCCAGTGTCTTCCTGTTGATGACTGTCCAGCAGCTAGTTGTGATTCTGGTGTTCTCGCAAGAGGGAGTGAGAGCACGTCCTTCTACTCTGCCATCTTGGTTCCTAGTCTGTGAATTAAATCTTAAAGCTAGTAAGTAACAACATGAGAATTCCAACCCAGTCACTCCGGTTCCATTCTGTACCTTTAACTATTTTGATGCAGTGCTTCAGTAGAATAAAAAGTTAATCTCATCCTGTTAACAGATATTGGACATCATACTAGCTTTAGAGTGTGCAACAGTGAACAAGATGGGCATATTTCTTGCCCTTCAGAATTTGTCAGAGCAGGGTTTGTGCTCGTGGACTCCTCAGTATGATGGATACACCAGAACCTCAGAGTGGGATGGTATTGGTGAGGTCGTGTATACTAACCCTCCCTCATGCATGAATCCCTTGTTTGGTGATGGAGAACTCAGCCTCTCATAAGGCAGCCAACCCCATTTCAAGGCAACTGTAGTTATTGAAGCGTTCTTTCCTTTAATAAAAATGGAGAGATAGTACTGTTAATATTCATGGAGGTTAGCTTGCAAAGAACTCAACTGTAAGTGTCACTGCCTCAGCATATTTTCTTTGCAGAGAAGACTGTAAACTTTTACTTAGTAAGAATTTCCTGCTCCATTTAACGTATATGGCAGCAACTGTGGTACAATACAGTAAAATATTGTTACATCAAAAGTTTCCCAGCTTGTAGAAGCTCAAGGATTTCTCTATGAGAAATGCTGACCATTTCCATGTGATTTCCATGTGGTTTTTTGAGCAATTCCAGTTTCAGATGGCAAAACCAGATTGTATTTTTCATTGGTAAACAATTTCATATCTACACTAGGTGGCAGTAGATAAATGAGAATGATGTGTCTGCAAGCACTCTTTCTGGACAGCTCACCCAAGATTAAAAGGAAAGCGAGTCAGCCTCAAGTTCTTATCTTTGCCTCAACTCTGGATTCTGGAGCTGATAGGAAGAAGTTGTGCGTTCTGCTCTGTGGAATGGCCAGAAAGAAACATAGGTGTTGGTGGGCCAAGCAGATAGTCCTACATGGTTCTAATTCCTTCTTTACTGCAGTGTGGGGATTATTGGGAGTATACACCTCTACTTCTGACACAAGTGGCTGGATAGATGTAAATGCTTATTAATATTTCCAAAACTACAGCTGTACCCATCAAACTTGATAAGTGCTGTTAAAATAATTCCACTCCTCTTACCACAGTCCCTGACTGTTGCAGTGTTGTCCTCACTGTTAACCCCTACTTTATGCTTGATACTCTACATGTTCCTGTCAGATTGATCTTTCTAAAGCACATTTTAGCCTCCAGTTTTTCTGTGCCTTCCCAAATTCCTTCACCCCTCACAATTTGACCCTTGCCACCCTCTCTTGTCGCTGCCCTGTGCAGCAGTATCGTGTCAGCATTCTGCCTCTATGCTCAGGGAGGCTTGTAACCTCATCTCTGTCTCTCTCTTTTTGCTTTTGTTTTATAAACCTTTTCTAAAGGAGCCATCACAAGCTCTGTTTCCTCCACGGGAAGCCTTTCTCACTAAGTGCTCAGTCAAGTTTCTCCTTTGAGGTTCATCAGTATGCTTTTTGCTGTTGGATTTATTTGATACCAAGTTCTGCTATCTCTCTTGCCCTTTGTTTACTTCTTTGTATTCATAATGTTTAGTAAATAAATGGTGATCATGTGGTTTCTTTCCCTTTTTGTTTTTCTGAATTCTGAAATAATCTCCCTCAGAAGTAGTCACCACTCTAATTATTCCCTTGCTTTTCTTTCAAATTTTACTATTTATGATTGAATCAGTAATGAGATTTTTTTTCATTTTGGATAGTTTTAAACTTTATATAAATGGAATCATACTGCATATATTTTACTATAGCCTCCTTTATTTAGCATTAAAATCCTGAGATTCATGTGCATGGATTCTGAATTCATACATTCATATGTTGTTGCACATAGTTGTATTTCATTCATTTTCACAGCTGTATAGGATTTCAGTGAATTTACTACAGTAGTAATTCCCATGATTATACATTTATTCTACTGTTGATAAACAGGTGGGGATTTCTGATTGTGATTTGTTTTTCTAATTAATTTACTGTTTACTGACATATAGTTGATTTACAATGTTGTGTTAGTTTCTGCAAGACTGTGGTTTGTTCCTGTTTTTGCCATTACAGTGTTGCTCTAAACAATGTCACCATCATTGAGCTTTCTAGCTTTTGCAGTCTTGTAGGTGTTAAGCAGTATTTTGCTTTAATCGTCCCTTTTCTAATTACTACTAATGTTTCTGAAAATCTCTTCATATTCTAGATAACTGTTAGGTTTTCTATAATTTTTTCCTTAGGATTGCTCTTCTTTTCACATTGATTTGTAGGTTTTTCTTATATATTTTAGGTATTTGTCCTTTTTCAGTTTCAGATATAATATCTCCTCCTATTCCATTATCTGATTGTTAACTTTGTGGTAACCATTGTTAAACAGAAATCCTTAGTTTTGGGGCAAACAGATGGATCAATTTTTTTTTAATTTACTTAGTTTTTGCCTTATGGTTTTACTTTTGCAGCTTTTAAGATATTCTTCTCTACCCTGGGTCAGAAAGATATTCTTACACATTTACTTCTACTAACTTTGTAGTTTTAACATACCATTTAGGTTTATAATTTATCTGCTGTCCATCTTTGTATGTAGTATTAGGCAGGGATCTATTTAGTGAGCCCGTTTTCTTAGGTACAAGTCATCCTTCCTCTATTGATTTGTGGCACCATTTTTCCTTTGTATTTGTTTTCCATATATACAGGGCTTTGCTTCTGAACTCTTTATCGGATTGCTTCCTATTTTTTAAAGACTTCTTTAATGTCTTTATATGAGGTTTTTTTCTTTAAAGGTCATATGCATTTTTGGGGTTTTTTTCCTGATGTATTTAAAAATTTCTATGGCATTATAAATTATGATTTTTAAAAATTTACATTTTCTGTGTGCTGAAGTACAGACAGGTAATTGACTTTGTATATCAATTTTGGATCTAGTAAACTCTCTTAGTTTTAATGATTCAGCAGTAGATTCTTTTGGGATTTCTTTATAGATAATTATATATGAATGACAATTTTTATTTCTTCTGTTCTAATTCTTACATCATAATGCTTTTATTTCCTTTTCTTGTCTTACTGAACTGGCTAGGATTTTTTTCTGCATCTTTTGAGGTGGGTCATTTCATTTTATTTTTAAAATCCCTTAATAGGTGAATCCCATTGATTTTCTAATGTAAAAGCAACTTTTTATTCCTGGGATAAATTCAACTTGCTCACAATGATCTTTTCTTATATATTGTTAGATTTGATAGGCTAATATTTTATTTAAAATTTTTGTATCCATGCTAATATATGGATATTTTCATTTTAGAATATATTAGGAAATACCCTCTAGATTATTAGAAATGGCATCCACTTTCCTATGGTATAAAAATCTAATATTAGCTTTTTTTAATGTATATATACAGATTAATCCAAAGCTTGATGTAGTCGATTTGCAGACCTCTACTCCACCTGTTGTGGACATCCTTTCTTTTGATTCTACCACAGTAAGTTTTCTTTGGCATTTAAATGGTATTTAATTGTTTGGCACAATCCATTTTCCTTAAAAAGTTTGTTGGAGGGCTTCCCTGGTGGCACAGTGGTTGAGAGTCTGCTTGCCAAGGCAGGGGATACGGGTTCGTGCCCCAGTCCGGGAAGATCCCACATGCCACGGAGCGGCTGGGCCCGTGAGCCATGGCCGCTGAGCCTGTGCGTCCGGAGCCTGTTGCTCCACAATGGGAGAGGCCACAACAGTGAGAGAGGCCCGTGTACCACAAAAAAAAAAAAAAAGTGTGTGGGAGAGAACATAAAAAATGGGCTAAATAGCCTAACACCTTAGCATAGAAAAAACCTTGTACAAAAGTCATATTTACAATGTGTCTAAATAACCACAAGGGGGAGCAGTACCAATTTCTAGAAAAGCTTCAATTGGAGGACCTTGAGCTCAGTAGAATCCATACCGTCTCATCTCCCGTTAAGGTGCCACCCATGTGACATTTCACTTGCTGTCACAGAACAGATTTCCTTCTTTGGTAATTGCCTTTCAGAGGTGCTAAACTTACGTCTAGTCTCCTTAGAAGGTGTAAGAAAAGCAATCATTTCCCTTTGTTCGTCTCTCTTGAAGGATAATCCAGAAATTAAGAAGTATTTCTAACACTTGCAATTTTGTTTTTAAAAATTTCATACATATAATTTATTTACTAAGTGTATCCAAAGACTTCAAAAATTGAGAGTTTTAGCATTTCAATTTGAGTCTGCTTAATCTTTGCAAAGCAGATTATTTCTGCCATCAATTCTGCTAGTCAGGGCAAAACTAGTTATAAGAACGAATGGGAGGACTTCCCTGGTGGTGCAGTGGTTAAGAATTCGCCTGCCAAAACAAGGGACACGGGTTCGAGCCCTAGTCCGGGAAGATCCCACATGCCGTGGAGCAAGTGGTCCGCAACGGGAGAGGCCACAACAGTGAGAGGCCTCCGTACCGCAAAAAAAAAAAAAATTAACTAGACATCGAATTCTTGCCACAGTGCTTAGCTTATAGTAGGTGCTCAATACTTATGTTCAATGAATTACTCAAAAGTCTCACTGTTGAAATTTACAAATTCTGGTGAGTTGGGTTTTTGCCTCACTGGTGAGAGGAGCAAAAGGTAGGTGGTTTTTGAGATGTGCTGCCTTCTTGTGAGGTAGTTGGTAGACTAAAATTGGGTGTTTCTGGCCTAGAAGATATCAGAGATCATCAAAAATCTTTGATCAGAGCTTTGAGACTCACTCTCCCTGCCATTACCCTTTGAAATTTGCAAAACCTCATGACCTGAGGAATCCATGTATTCTCAGTAGTGTGCTATGGAGGTGGGCATAAGTGCCACCTAGCAAGCGATAGCAGGGTGTCTGTCCCTGGATGGTAATGCAGAAGTGCCAAAGTCAAGTGTCCATGTTATAGAACCCTAACTCGGGAATACAGGGTACGCGGGATTTCAAAAAGACAATTCTTTTTTTGTTTTTTTAATTGAAGTATAGTTGATTTACAATGTTGTGTTAATGTCTGCTGTACAGCAAAGTAATTCAGTTATACATATATATAATTCTTTTTCATATTCTTTTCCACTATGGTTTATCTCAGGATATTGAATATAGTTCCCTGTGCTATATAGTAGGACCTTGTTGTATATCCATTCTATATGTAATAGTTTGCATCTGCTAACCCCAAACTCTCAGTCCATTCCCCTCGTCCCCCTTGGCAACCACAAGTCTGTTCTCTACAGGGAAGACAATTTTTAATAATAAACGTGTGACACTTTTGCAGTTGTGTTACAAAGCAGAATAATAAGACTGAAGAGTACAGTTATTACCCACATAAGGGATACTATTAGGCTGAATTATATGATATTGCCATTTTGTAGGCAAAAACGATCTAATACATATCAGTGATTTCCCATGGTTCAGCCCCACACATAAGCATTAAAAGGAAGACTGCACTGTTACTTTGAGTTGTGTGCTTGATGCTACATAAAAATAAAACAAACAAAACAAAAACTTGTTTGCTATAAGTTGGTTTGGAATTAGGCTAATGATGTCCCCCTTAGATTTTTTTACAATCTGGAAGATAGCTGCTTGCCTCCTGGCAAGACATAAGGACTCCTGATTTTATTTATTTTACTGACACATTTTCTGAAGACAGATATTCATGAAGCATTTAGATTTTTATAAAGAGTATCTTTAAAGAGCTTTCCTTTAAATTTTCAATGTATGTGTCTTTCTTTTAGCTCATTGATAGATAAGTGGTTAGAAAACTAAAGTGCAATCACTGTAATTGTTTGCCTTTCCATTAATCTAGTGGTAATTCTTAATCTGTCATCTCCTCTGTATCGGCTGCTTTTCTTTTGCTTCTGCACAACAAATCAAACATAAATGTAAAGGAGATTTGTTTCTATTCTGGCATGAAGCACTATTGTGGTGTGAAATTTACATGTAATTATAATGAAAAGACACAGAGAAGTATTGGAAGCAAAAAAGAAAAAAAAGCAGTATTTATAGATGGTTTTGGTTTTTGTTATTGTGGTTGCTGTTTATTTTGGGGATTTGTTTGGTTTTTGCAGACTGGAAGAAAGTTTCTTTAGAAATTCATTTTCATCAAGATAAGATGTAAAAAGGTTACTCTTTAAAACTTAGTTTGTGAAATTTCTTAGGATAAAAGCAGGTTTTTTATGGTATAAGAAATAGTTGGCTTCTGTTCCTGTTTTGACTTGATTTAATATTACATTCAGGATGATTTCTAGATCTAAGTGTATTGATATCTATGCTCTGATGCCTTCTTACAACAGAGAAGAAATTATGGCATACAGTGTAACAGTTGGTATCTTTGTGGCTTGCACTTGTGTCTCTAATGCCAGGCAGGAAATTTGATACAATATTTCGGGATCAAAATAAGCTGTTCCCAATCTGCATTTTTAAAGCTTTGTTGTAAAAAAAAAAAAAAAAAAGTTTCTGTAAAGGGATATACTGGCTGTCACATAGACATAGTTTAAAAATGTTGATCTCAAATTTCTGAATCTTATTCCAATTATGTTGTCTCTTGCTATTTGCTGATCTTCTAAAGATTATTTAGTTCAAGATTCCCATTGAGTCTTTTAATGTTTTCATTTATTCTATTAGAAATAGACGAAGGTTTTGTCATCAAAATTGTACAAGGCATTTAGCATAGCACATGTGGTGTGACTACATCCTCAGCTCCTCTCTCCCCAAAGGCAAATAAGACAGTAATTTCTCTTCTGTGTCCTTATATAAAGTGGTGTTTTTTTAAATACTGACTAAACAGAGCTTATTTAAAATACTCTAGGATTATTAAAATTGTTATTTTTAGGTAAACTATATTCCTAGGTTTTGATGTATTTTATTACTATTTGTCCAACAAATGAACATAATGAAATTGATGATCTTGCTAGTATTACTCTGATTGACTCAAAGCACTGGACTCAGAGAACTCAGAGTGTCCTTGTCTTTCCTCTGGCAACTGTGTAGAGTATGAATGTAGTATTTATGCCTTTCTTTAGAATTAGGGACAGTTTTCAGGTTAAATTAATTATTTACAATAAACTGAGAATCTGAAGTTATATCATAGAAGAAAATCAAGGTCTACAGTCTTTTCTTGCTCCATCAGTCAAATATTTAAAGCCACACTGCATGGAGGTATCATATGATATACTGAAGACAGGATGTCAAGCTGGCCGCCTCACCTCAAGAAACTTACAGCCAAGCCAGAGAGAAATAACAGTGTAAGAAGTAAGTGGCAGTTTCAAGATACTAGATGCTAAGGGTATATGATTGTCAAAGGAAAGGTTGTTAACAGAAGGATTCAGAAAAGGTCATGAATGGGCTAGAGGAAACTAGAAGACTTCTCTAGCAGAAAACATTTGACCAGTTCTTGACCTGACCAAAGATGGGTAGGATTTTGATAGAGACATTCCAGGTGGGGAAAGCAAGGTATAAGTAGATGCCTTAGAAGTAATTGAAAATACAATACGTACCATGGTAATAAAAGTGCAGCCGTCTAATCTGGAGTCTCTGCGTTGCCTAACTCAGTGGATAGCAGATGTGGGAGGATGCTGGGAGCATACCTACTCACACATATTTTTAGCTCTCAATCAGTACTTCTTGAGTAACAAAATACACCTGCCCCAGAGAAGCCTACATTGTATATTCTAGAGGAGGAGACAAGCAATTCACAGATTTAAAAAAAGTAGACCATATAGTATAGTAGACGGAAACAATGCAAAGGTGTAAATAGCACCGAAGTTAGGTAGGAAGAAGGGTGCATTTAGATAGTATGGCCAGGACAAGAGTCATGTGAAAGGTGACATTTGTGGAAGGAACTGAAGGAATGACGTGAACAAGTTAGATGACTATCTGGGAAGGTACTCCAGGCCATGGGAGCTGTGCTGGAAGGCCAGATTGGGAGTGAGGAGCCGCCACTGGAGGGTTTCCTGCAGAGAAAGGGGCATAATCTCATGAGTGTTTTAACAGGGTCACTCTGACTACTGTGTTGAGAATCAGCTGGGGGTGATGGTGGAGGGGAGCAAAGAGACCAGTTCGGAAGCTAATGAAATCATCAGACAGAAGGCAGAAGTGGCTTGATCCAGGGCCGTAACAGAGGAGGTGGTGTTAAGCGATCTGATTCTGGATGTATTTTGAAGGTGGAGCCAATGGACTGGATGTCCGCTGTGGGATTCCGTCTCCTTTCCCCAGGGATAGTAAAGCGCAGCCCTGAGTAATCTCAGGGTGGCCCAGCTTATCTCCTGGCTCAGCATCATTTGGCCAGAGGGGTTGCTGAGAGAAAAAAAGATTTGTGATTTTCCTATCTTCTTTTCTGGGATTAGGAAGGTGATCAGCTGAATCAAAGCAAGGGAGGCTGTGCTGTTTCTGTGACTTTGAGAACCACAGTGGTAAAACATAGTCCTCCTTCCTAGGTGTCCTTTAGGTTTGCATTTTTCAGCGATGTTTATTGGTTTCCCTTTTGGAAAGGCTGTCGCATCAACCTATTTTTAGGAAGAAAAAAGTTATCCACTTTCATGGAGATTGTCATATGATATATGCTCTCTGAAAAATATTGATATATTGATAAAATAAAAGGACATACAAAGAGTAAACTTACAGCTGCAGAGAGGATATCTCCATGGTTGTTGTGGCAACAGTTCGTCCTGGTTACTAGACAACATTGCGTAACCAGTTCAGAGCTATTCCAGTTCTAACTGCTTATGTAAGCAAAGATTTGGAAAGACTTACTTGAAAGAACACAGTGTATGAAACCTAAATGTTCAAAACTAAAATTTGTAACTTGAAAGTGTAAAATGGCAATATGTGATGCATCGTCCCCAGATACCTCATTTACCTTTCCAGGAAAATCAATAAAAATCATATTGTGCAAACCTCCTGCTTTTACACTGCTTTTCTGTATGCTAACATTCCTGCATTTACCTATAAACAGCTTCTAAATTTGGAGGTAGGTGAAATTCTTTTTTAAGTGTTTGAACTTTGCAACAGTTTATAAGGTAGCATTTGATTTGTAAATTCGGGGCATATGATTTCTGAAACTAGATATGTTTGTAACGTTGTTGCTTGCTAAGCTTTAGGAAACAGACGTGTTCATGGTATCTTTAGACATCAGTTCAGTGGCCCTCGGGACTTTTCTCCTGCTCCCACTCGAAGTGTTTGAAAGAAAATGAACACAGGCATTTGTAAAATCCGCCTATGGACTGTACACAGAGGTGCTTTCCACAGTTTATCCTCATTTTTTATCCTCATATTTTTTTATCCTTATTTAGTCTTAATTTCAAATGATAGTGAATATGTCAAGTGAGATACAGTGATTCTTTTTTTTTTTTTTTTTTTAATCCAGTGTCTCAAAAAGTTAAGATGCTTAGTAGGAGTAAAAGATGAATTCTTACCAGGGCTGAGAAATAATTTTAAAACATTACCCTTTGAATTTGAAAGAGATAAAGCATTTTAAAAATAAGATGTACATGATAAAACTAACAAGTAAATAAGAAGAAATACACTTCCACAAATCTCTCACCCTTTAGAATAGAAAACACATTTATGGTTTTTTCAGATACAAGTTATTTTAGAGATAGAGAAAACGTTAGAGAGGAAGAGACGATTTCCAAATTCGTTGCATCCTTGCTTTAGAAGTACATCATGACCTATATGTTATAAGAACTACCAACAGTTGTGAATGTGATAGCTGACCTTTAAAAAAAAATGTGTTTTGGGGATTATAGGGAAAAAAAAGCAACTAAAACTTTTAGTCTGTTAAAGCAATGTGGCTTTTTTTTTTTTAAAGTTGATTTACTAAGATAGTACAATTGTAAAAAGAGAGTAATAGTGTGGGTCAGAGGGTTTATTTTTTCCTCCAAATAAAATATACTTTTTGATAAAAATCATAATAATCATAAGTCCCAAATGTTTGATTTAACTATCCTTAACGACTTAACTAATTTGAGCCTCATTCCCTTTAAGTTTCAAGGTCACCGAGAAAGAAAGCTTACATTAATGAGTGTTTCCTTTTACCAAAAATTTTATACTAAGTAAATTTTTAAGCATAGTCCTAGTTAAAAATTTATGCAGTGAAACTGGTCTTTATAACCTGTTGACAAAAGTGATTTAGGACTTAAACTTTTCTTTATGAAATGTAAAGAGAGAGAGAACTCTACAAAAGGATTTTATAAAACATGCTATTTGGGAGCCCAACAGAGTAAATACGTTTTTTAATTTCCTTTAGAAAATTAGCACATTTCTGGGAACTGGAGGTTTTGATGTTCCAGGTATTATTTCTGCCTTCCAACTTCCTGAGCTACTGTATTTCTAAACTGCTGCAGTCATCTGGACTGTCACAGGCCTGGGAATCTAAGCCACATCCCCAGTTCCCACAGTTGAAACTGAGGCGTGCAGAAAATGCCCGACAGCCTCAGCCCACACACCCAGTAACAACTGGTTCCTTCCTCTTCCTGTGGAAGAGCAACATCCTCGGAGATGAGAAGAAATGCACCCTGAGGAATGCAGGAACAGCAGTGAGCTTTTCACACAGGAAATTACTAGGGGAGCATTCTGCAAAGTGCTTGTCTCCTGGACTGTCAGCCCATAATGAGCTTCCTGCTGACCTGGAGGATGGTTTACTATGGAGCTAAATGCCGTTGGCAGGTCTGTCAGAGTTGCCTGGAAGATAGCGAGCTTCCCTTTCAGCTGTTCTGTACATTACACCCATCTGGTTTTGAGTAATTTGGTGCTGCTTATACAGTGAAGCTAGTTGGCTTTGCTCCTTTACTTAGCCACCTGACAGCTAATTGTTCGGTGGAAGTAGTCAGCAAGTCTGCTGAAATGAATTTTTCAGTCAGTTCTTTGTGCTTTATGAAGTCAGGTTATGTAAACTATATTAGGACTTCAGAGGGATTAAAACCCTCGTAATCTGAGTGAACTGGCTGCTGATGCCCAGTGCTGGTTCTTGCCGAGTTCCATCTATGTCTTTCAGTCTCCTTGCTTTTACTTTCTGAAACAGTCAGGCGTCAGTAGAAGATATACTGTGTGCACAATCATACATCCTTGAGCACACAGAAAACTCTGCTGCTTCAAACCAGCCGATCCACCAACCCCTATAATTTAAACATTGAGACTGACTTGGAATGACTTTTACAACTGAAGAATGTTCTGGTATAATTTTTTTCCCCTAATTCCTACGTATTTTCTTTTTCCTTTACTTGAGATAATGATGGCCACTGTAAAGCCCAGTTTTTATATCATATGTTCTTTTTAAACTGCTTTCCAGATCACTACAGAATTTTGGTGGGTTTCAGCATTTATGGTGGCAAAATTCCTTTACTTTTCATGTATTTGTTTGGATTATTTTACTGAAGCACATAAGAGTTACATGTTGTTTGTTTTAAGTTGAAGGGGAGATGGAGAAAAGGAATGTCAGGCATTTCCTCTTCCTTTCAGAATGTCTTTTTAATGAACATTCCTCTTCCCTCCTATGAACAAACCATCTCAACTCAGTGAGGGGCCTCTAAGTGTCTAAGTTTCTAACAAACCAACTTCTTTCCTTTGTTCCTTCAGCCCTAGAGTTAGTTGCTTCATGCATTTACTATTTCTTCTCACCTCTGTGATCCCTTTTAGCCTTTGCAGACTTCCAAACCTTTTTAACCAGTTCCCTATATTAAATTCTCTCTGCTAAAATAACTGTTGTGGTTTCTGTTTTCCCGCTGGATCCTGAATGATCATCCTAAAGATCCTAAACCATCCTAGAGAAATAGAAGTACAGAAAAAGACTTGTATCCAAGGATGTTTATTTCAGCATTACTTATAACAACAAATGGACACAAGTCAAATATCCTTTAAGAGAGTATTAGTTAAATAAAACTATAGTACATCAAGTGATGGAATATTATATAGCCATGCCATGTTTAACAACAGCTAAATGCATGTGTATGATTCTGAATTTGATTCTGGGTCAGTAGAAGAATTGCTATAAAGAACATCACTATGCCAGTTGACAAGAATTGAGCATGGGCTTTACCTCCTTGGTAGGGCTTTGTAGTTACTTTTCTTTTACTGCTCTTCCCAGGTCCCCAACCTCACCCAATCAATTATTTTCATTTTTTTGTTTGTTCTTTTTTTTTTTTTTTTTTTTAAGAAAGAGTATTCTTTGTGGCAAGAATTGTGTGTGCCTAAGTTTTCTTTGGTGGTGTTATTGCTATTCATTCTGGTGTGTGCAGATATTATTTCCTTTGTGGAATAGGTGATAGTTTCCATCAGATTTGGCTACAGTGTGAATTTTATGAAGTGAATCCTATTTTCCATTGACTTTTATTTTTAAGCAGAGCTATGTTTTCTTGGTAAATATTCTGTTTATTGGGCTGGAAATCTTATGGGCTACGCTTGAAAGCATGCCCAAATCCATAATTACAGTGTTACAGTAATAGTACACCTTGTTCCCATAGCTGAAACTTTAAAAGACATTTTGTAATTCACTCGGAAAGTTCTTCTGTTTGAAGCTACAGGTTCAGTAGAAAGAATCTGTGTCCCATTTTGTCCATTCTCTAAACTTGATATTGTGTAAACTAAATTCATTTTAAATGACATCTAGCATCAGGCAAAGTACCAGAGTAAATGTTATTCTAAATTCAGAAACAATGCATTTTAGGGATAATAATTAATCATCTAATGAAATTTTAATTATTTGTTGATAAATAATTACTTGTTTTAAACAGAACTGGAAATGCATTATTTTAAGATAAAGTGAAGACAGTTGTGTGCTTTGGAAAATCAGTTGAAATTTTGAAGAATTTGACTAAGAAATGCACTCTCCCAGATTTGTACTTTTAGAAAATTCTGTGTTACTTTCTGTAAAATTCAGTACACAGTAAAATTACTGAAAAAAATTCAAGCTGTTAACACTATTTAAAAACTTTGTTCTTTTTCAAGAAATCGTTTATATATGTTCTGTGAATTATAAATGCCATAAAACTATGGCTGTTTTACATTTTGGGCACTAATCTATCAGAGAGTCACACCCTCTTCCTCCCAACTCAGGGAAAACAACCTCTTTCTGATATACAATTAAATGACATGAAAAATTTTAAACAAATAATATGTTTTTTAAAATATCACCATTTTTTAAATTGAGTAAACTGATACGTTTATGACACAGAATTGAGAAAAAATAAATTCTATTTAAAAATAAATTATCTCTTCCCTGAAATGTATTTGAAACTTTCTATTTAGAGAGCAATAGTTTTCCCTAAGGTATTATATGATTAATATTTTAATCAAGCATTAGGATCTTGTTATTTCTGTTACTATGTGCTATGATTATTTTTATGTATTTATTAGTCAAGCGAAATGACATTCCTGGGGTTTATCTCAAATTATGTTTTATTTGTTTAGTTTTGCTTTGGCACTTTTTCCAGGCAGTTCTCTTGGCAACAGTGGCATTGCTTCTACTTGTCATGTTTTATGCAATTAAGCTCTTCCAGTATATTCCCCATCACAACTTATTTCATGCAAATGTTCTAGCTGTTGTATCCAGCCATTAACTTATATAATTTTTCCTACAGTATTTTTAGTCAAACTTATTTTCCTAAATATAAAGGAAAAATGAATTTTATGAGAAGCTAAACAATGAAATTTTAATGGAAAAAAATCAGAATGTACTGAAAGTTTTTGTCTTTTCCTCCTGCCTCTACCCTTCCTGGTGCCAGTCCTCACACCAGGGTGGGAGATTTGGATCTGACCACATTAACTAGGACTTGCTTTTTTTCCTCTGCTGCTTATATACCTGGCACAAGAAACTCTGGAGTACTAGTAGACTGTATGTGGAGACTGTGGCCAACCAGCTTGTTAGAGTAGCCAAACGAGTACATATGGAATTAATTACTCTCCTGCCATAGCTCTGCAGACCCCAAATGAGGAAATCTTGGCAGGAATAGAAAATCTTTCAGAGTACTAACCACAGATGAGCTGTATTTCTGCAGGAGCTGAGCTCAGGGCAGTGAACCTTTGGTGTGCAGCATCACGAAGGGAAGTGACTCAGCCTAAGTTAGGGGCTGACTCAATAGACATTGTTCATTCATTTCTCAAAAATGAACATGCCAGGCACTAGATAGGAGTAGGGGGTTGAGAGGGAGGAGGATGAATGTGGGTTATAATGATAAGCAAAAGCTATCATGGAAAGTTACATAGTACAGTGACAGTATGAATTGTGGGCATTTGACTAAGTCAGGAGTATAGGTGAGGCGAAATCAGAGAAAGTTTCCCTGAAAAAGTTGTTTTAAGCTGAGATATAAAACCTTGCTATTCAAAATGTGGTCCATGGTTTGTTTGAGCATCACCTGGGAGCTTCTTAGAAATGCAGAGTCTTGGGTCCCACCCCAGACCTACTGCATCAGACTCTGCATTTTAATAAGATCCCTAGGTGATTTATGTGTTCATTAAAGTTTGAGAAGTGCTGATCTAAAGCTTCAGTAAGAGTGGATGTGAGAAGATTAGGAGTAGTGGAGTGTTCTAGGCAGAGGGAACTGTGTATGCAAAGACTGGCTTGCAGGGACCTTGGTATGCTCTAGTGACTGAGAAGAGGGCTGGAGCCCAGGGATAGGCAGGAGAATGTGGTATCAGGACAGCCAAGAGAGGAGTGTTTAAAGAAGATGGGAGTGTCGACATTGCTGAAAGCCAAGAGAAGGATTTTTATAATAATCAATTTAGCAGAAATTTTTGGTTACCTTTTGGAGAGCTTTTTCAATGGACTAATACAGGTGCGAGCCAGTATGAAGTGAGTTGAACAGTGAGTGGAGGGGGCAGGGTGAGCAAAGAGACAGCTAGAATAGATTATTCTTTCTTTTATTGAATACATTTGCTGTGCGTCTATTATATACCAAGGAATGAGAATGCACAGATGAAAGAGTCCAATAATAGTGATAAATGCCTAAGTTGCTATGGGAGTAGTACATCAGTGGAGTGGTTAAATAAGGAGTGTGTATGTGTGTGTGTGTGTGTGTGTGTGTGTACACATGAGCATGTGTGTGAGTGCTAGAAAATTTGGGTGGGGGACAGAAAACTTAATCAGAGATAACTTCCTGGAAATGGTTGAAACTTGAGCTGTTTCTTTAAGAATTTGCCTACCATTATGCAGAACACGGACAGAGTTCAGCATTTGTATAGGTGACAAGGCTTAAGAGGGGATGGTGAATTCAGGGAACCATGACAAGAGCAAATTTGAGTTTTAGGACAGTTACTCTAGAGATGTGATAAAGGAGGGGTTAGAGGGAGGTGAGGCTGGGAGGCATGAAAATTAGGAGGCAAGTGCAGTCATAATCTAGATACGGGGGGGGGTGCTTGATCTTGAGCAGTAACATAGGGGGAAATGAAGAAGAGGAGACTGAGCTGTGAGATCTTGAAGAGAAAGAGTTAAGTTCTGTTTACTGATTAGACATAGGAGAGGGAAGACTCTAGAATAGCTCCCAAATTTGAAGCTTCTGAGTAGATAATGGCACTGTTTACCAAGATAGGACAGAGACCGGTCTTGGGTGTGGAGCATCCAGGCAGAAGTATAGATCTGGGAATCTTTAATTGATTGATCAAGCCGTGAGGTCCCACAGGGTGATCCCTGAACTGCAGCTTCATACTAAATACGGTAATGATTATGACAAATAGATGATCACCAGTAATCTCATCTCATTCATCAGGAGTGGTAATTAGAAGACTGTTTGCTTGAATAATGCTGGTTATTTGGTGAATACTGTGACTGAAATATAAAGCAGATAAAACTGGTTGCATTTAATGGCTGTAAGTAGCAGACGTGCATTAGTGGTGTCACGGCTTCCTTTTTTAAGAACTTCCTGCTTACTCCTCTGGGTGTGTGTTTAGTGTAGATAAATTTTCATGATTCTTAACCACACTTTTAATAAAGTTATAGAATATAGTTCATATTCTCTTTGACTCATGACATCTGTGAAAAATATTTTTGAACTTTATGGTAGCATTTGAACATTAATTCTCCTGGACCATTTTCCCCATGATAATTGGTTTAAAAAAAAAGAAAGGAAAATCTTTCTTTATAAAGACAGTCATTTTAAAATTAATTTTTTAATTGAAGTATAGTTGATTTATAATGTGTTAGTTTCCGTTTTATATATATATATATATATATATATATATATATATATATATACTTTTTTTTCAGATTCTTTTCCCTTACAGGTTATTAAAATAATATTGAGTATAGTTCTCTGTGCTATACAGTAGGTCCTTGTTAGTTATCAGTCATTGTTGTTATCCTTTGGTTTCTGAGTTTCTTCCACCAGCAAAATTAGAAAGGAGCAAAACACCCATACCTTTCTATATACAAAACTGTAGGAAAGAAAAATATAGTATGTCTATCAAACAGTAATATTGTTATCATGGCCTCTTATTTATAATGAAGTATTTGTTACTGATTTTCTACTCATAAGCTCTTTGTCCTGAAGATTTTATGCCATAATTTTTCAACTATGTCCAGTTATATAATATTTATCAAGGGGTTAAATATTTCAGATGAGATTCATAGATTTAAATGCTTGATGTTAGATTGGCTTCCTGTATTATTATTAGGAAATCATTTTTCACGCATTAAATGATGGGACCAGAATTTTTAAAAAGATGTATCTTTGTTTACTAAGTGTTTTAAAAAAGTATTATGTACATTTCTCAGGCAGCTGCCTGAAAATGGAAACTTTTTTCTTTTTTAACTATATCTGAAAATGTCTTAATATTTTGTTTTGGATTTGCTGAACAGTGATTTTCATTTTAAATGCATATTCAGCATATGCTTATCCATTTACTACTTTATTTAGTATGGCTTGTTCATTTATTTTTTGAACTTCCACCTGCCCTTAAGTAGCCTGTTAACTTATTTGAGAAACCAGACAGAAGAATTTTTTTTTAATTTGAATATAATGGATAGAAAAATATCTTTAATTCAACAAATTTTATTAATTACTTTATGTATGCCTTACACATAGGAGGCACTCACCATATTGTCAGCTATCCGAAAGAAGGTGAGCTATGGCTTCTGCCTTCTAGAAAAGTGCAATTTAGATTTTAGTGGAGTTGGGGGGAGGACACAATTTGATAATATTGATAATGATAGGTAATTGATCACAAACGATAGATTAAACTCTTTACCTGTATTCTCACAGCAACCTTATAATGTAGCCCAGGGTTATTTTCTTCATTTTACAGGTGAGGAAACTAACACTTAGAGAAGCCAAGTAATTTGTCCAAGGTCATACAGTCAGTACACAGAAGAGACAAGATTAAACCCAAGTCCGTGTGACTTGATGCCCCATTAATATAGCGCCATATTATATGATAGCATGGATAACTATACAGTATCACAAACAGCAGAAATGCAGGGAAAATTGATAATTACCTTTAAGAAACAAAATTGAATTTTTCTAGAGATCTAGAACAGGCAAATTGCATCTATTTGGGGAGGATGAGGAAAGACTTCATTATTTTGCAAATGCAAATTGAAGCAAACTTACATAAAGTGCACTGTGTATACTGCGATCTCATAGAAAGCTTTCACTCTCTGTCTTCTGAATGATATAATGAACAATAAATAGAAGAGTGGTTCTCAATACCCAGCTGTGAATATACATACTGTTATAATCACAGTTTTATCATTAATCGTACTAGAATGTTCACATTATGCTAGATGGTGAATAGAACATAAATAAATATAATATTTGCCCTCTAAAAGATGTTTTCTGGATGTAGCTTTGTTAAATGATTGGATAAATTCCTGCCTTAAAATTGCCTCTTCATAGTATTAAAACACAGTAAAGAAGCTAGTCTTATTGAAGTGAGCAAAGCATGAGTTACTGTGTATGTGCAATTAAAAAAAAAAAATTATCTCATGACTTTTAACACACAGCTCACTTCTCCTGAACTTGGCACTTGAAGAGTTTTGAGGAACAGAAAATAGGCCTGTAAAAAAGGTCAAAGAATGGCATTATTTACCTTAAGAGAGTCAGCAAGCCCAGGAAATAATTTTTCATAAATTTATTCTAAATAATCCTGACTCTGATAATTTTGTGTTTCATAAAAATAATGAGGATAGTTATTTGAGGACAACATTTGGCTTGTTGGTTTGGTCGGCTCTCCATGTACATTATCATGATACTAAAATGGTGGTGGTGTATTTGCTTTTGCAGCACGTATACTAAAATTGAAAAGATACAGAAAATATTAGAGTGGCCTCCACGAGAGGATAAGTTGAAATTTATTAAATGTTCCACGTGTTTTGGAATATTATGTTTGTAGTTAGGGAGGCTCAGTGTCATAAAGACGTTAGTTCTCCCTGAATAAATCTACAAATTCAAGGCAATTCCAATAAACATCCTATTAAGATTTTTCATGAAACCTAAAAAGTTGATTTTATGGCATACATGGAAGAGCAAAGGTCCCAAAATAGGACAATTTTGAAGAAATTTGAAGGTTGGGGACTCTTTAAGCTCTAAGTGTGATATTGTTAGAGAGACAAAGAGTCCACAATGGAGAGCACATAAGCAGACCCACACAAGTGCAGATGGTTGGTCTATGAAAGGCCTGATTTTGTAGACCCATGAAGATGGGTTTGTCACTAAGTCAACTGTTCAATAAATGTTGCTGGGACAGCTAGCTATATGAAAAATAAAAAATTATATTCTTACTTTTAACCACAAATGAAATCAATACCAGATGGGTTAAAGGCTTAAGTGTGAAACCCCATACTTCAGAACTTCTAAAGGAAAACAGAAGAATATATTTATGTATTCTGGGTAGGCAAGGATTGCTTAAGCAAAATATAAAATGTACAAATCATAAAAGAAAAAGTTTAATAAATTTGACTACATTTAAAACAAAAAACTTCTGTAAAAAATCCCATAAAAGTGAACACAATCCACAGAGTAGGGGATGTGGATATAAACAAAGTATTGGTATCCATAATATATAAGCAACTTTTTAAAATTTTTATTGAAGTATAGTTGAATTACAATGTTGTGTTAATTTCTGCCATATAGCAAAGTGATTCAGTTATACATATATATATATATATACACACACACACATTCTTTCCATTATGGTTTATCACAGGACATTGAATATAGTTCTCTGTGCTCTACAGTAGGACCTTGTTGCTTATCCATTCTCTATATAACAGTTTGCATCTGCTAATCCCAAGTTCCTACTCCATCCCTCCCCCACCTCCCTCTCCCCTTGGCAACCACCAGTCTATTTTCTATATCCCTGATTCTGTTTCTGTTTCATAGATAGGTTCATTTGTGTCATATTTTAGATTCCACATATATGTGATATCATATGGTATTTCTCTTTCTGACTTACTTTACTTAGTATGATAATCTCTGGTTGTATCCATGTTGCCGCACATGGCATTCTTTTTTATGGATTAGTAGTATTCCACTGTATATATGTACCACATCTTATATATCCATTCATCTGTCGAAGGACATATAGGTTGCTTCCATGTCTTGGCTGTTGTGAGTAGTGCTGTTAAGAACATAGGGATGTGTGTGTCTTTTTGAATTATAGTTTTGTCTGGATATATGCCCAGGAGTGGGATTGCTGGATCATATGTAGTTCTATTTTTAGTTTTCTGAGGAACCTTCATACTGTTTTCTACAGTGGTTACACCAACTTACATTCCCAGCAACAGTGTAACAGGGTTTCCTTTTCTCCACATGCTCTCCAGCATTTGTTATTTGTAGACTTTTAAATGATGGCCATTCTAATTGGCGTGAGGTGGTACCTCATTGTTGTTTTGATTTGTATTTCTCTCTATAGAAGGAACTCTTAAATATAAATTAGAAAACAGACCAACTAAAAAGTGGACAGAGGACTTAAATAGGTAATTTGCAGAAGAATGATCAATATACACATAAAATATGCTCAAGTTACCAATAATCAAGGAAACAAACAATGAAATTACAACCATGGGATACCATTTCCTGCCCATAATTTTGTTAAAATTTAAAATGCCTGACAATCAAATATTTTTGACTTTGTAGAAAAGGGGGGATTTTCTTCTGCTCATGGAAGAGTAAGTTGATTCTACCATTTGGGCAAGTATCTGGTAAAACTATAACTGAACTATGACACGTTAGAGGAACTCACCTACCTGTGTACAGGAGACATTTATAAGAATGCTTACTGTGGAATTCAATGCTAGTTAACAGTACAAAGGACACATAAATTGTGGAATACCCAATCAATGGAATACTATTTGGCAGGGAAAATAAGTGAAGTAGACCTACCTGCAACACCATAGACAAATCCAACAATGTTGGTTAACAGAAAATACTAAAGAGATCTAATCCTATTTTATGTGAAGCTCGAATACACACAAAAGCAATACTGCTGTTGAGGGATGTCTACCTATGTGATAAAAGTAAAGGGACATAGATTGGGATGATAGACACAATATTCAAGATGGTGGTATCCTTTAAGAGGGAAAGGTAGGGAGATAGGTCATAAAAGGGTATACTTTGTTTCTTAAGGTAGGGGAGAGGGTTGCTTTATTATTCTTACATCTCTTCATTGAATTTTTAAAAATTTTTACTTTATTGTAGTTGATTTACAATGTGTTAATTTCTGCCATACAGCAAAGTGGTTCAGTTATACATATATATACATTCTTTTTCATGTTCTTTTCCATTATGGTTTATCACAGGGTATTGAATATAGTTGCCTTGCTATACCATAGGACCTTGTGGTTTATCCATTCTACATATAATAGTTTATATCTGCTAATCCCAAATTCCCAATCCATTCCTCCCCCACCCTTTTGGTAACCCAAAGTATGTTCTCTATGTCTGTGAGTCCGTTTCTGTTTCATAGATAGGTTCATTTGTGTCATATTTTAGATTCCACATATAAATGATACCATGTGATATTTTTCTCTTTCTGACTTACTTCACTTAGTAGTTTTATTTTCAACGAATTTTTGAAAGCAAAATTGGAACTTAAAAAATCAGTTATGAGATAAAAAGAGGGATTACAGATTCATTCAGAAATGTTAGTGTTGCAGTGAGGTTGCATTGCTTATTCACGCCTGTATTCATTTCACTTGATTGCTGTTCTGCATGCAAAGAAGGGGCAGCTTTCTGAAAGGTGAACAGATGGCTTTTTGGAGACATGATGTGGGTGAAACTAAACCAAATGTGGTTTTCCAAGTCAAACTTCAGTTTTCTCCAAGATGTAATCCTTACTTGAATGTAAAATATCTTTTAAAAAAGTACATCATTGTACAATATAAGTTATTACCTGCCTCAGAATTGAGATTCACACGTGCACACACCTTTTTGAACACAGTAAGGTATCGCTATAAATAATGGTTGATTTCTGCCCTTGTCATTTCAGCAACTTGCATAAAATATTCTTGTTGATTCTATATGGAAGAGATAATAAGAATGAATCCCTTATTCTGTAGGCCTTTGGGGTATAACAGCAGGATTCACAAAAGATGTAATGACTACTTGTTTTCTCTTTGGAATTTATAGAAAGTTTTATTGGTATTCTACTTGTCTAGAATACTGGGATTAGAATTTTTAGTTTTATATTAACTCAGAAGAGAGAGTACTAATTCTAGTTCACTGACTACCTGCTGTCTCCCTCCACCTCCCCCAGATAATTCTGGTAAGTACTTTATCATTAATTAAAATTTATCTGGTGCAGTGCACAGTTCTAGACTCAGCATAAGGCATTACAAGACAAATATTCCTTTAAGGGATGCATAGTTTGTTTGCCTAATCATGTAAATAGTGAAACATGAAAGGAAATTTTTGTACAGATTTTATTTGTCCTAGCTGTATCCTACCTATTCATGGCTTCAAAATTAATAAGCTTCTCTGGAGATGACAGTAAAGATTAAAGACAAAGATAGATTTATGGCCTCGGCTGTCATTTTCAAGGGCACTGAATTAATCATTCAGATTTCCTAGTTGATAGTTGCATTGGGGCGGGGGGGTTTTTCAAGTCTTCTGACAAACATGAAACGTCCAATTTGGTTTGAAGAAGAAAAATCAAAGCCCTCTCTCTTTG
The DNA here is from genome assembly GCF_951394435.1 of Stenella coeruleoalba. Lineage (NCBI taxonomy): Eukaryota > Metazoa > Chordata > Mammalia > Artiodactyla > Delphinidae > Stenella > Stenella coeruleoalba. The sequence continues at coordinate 30,703,107 of NC_137157.1, forward strand.
AGAAAAAGATGTATGATTTTTCCCAAGGGATAAACAGAAGGCTTTCTCCGCTCAGCGACTTTAGTCTGGGAGACACAAATTTCACATGACATTCTCTGATTTTATCCTAGAAGTATTTTTAAATCAATGAGACTGGATCAGGTGGGTGTGTTCCTACAAGGATATACAATACACTGTGCAGATATAACATAGAAGAGATGTGGTTTTCTTCTTCAGGATTAACAGCCTTTTCTTCTTAAGAGTTTTAGAAATTGGGAACGAATCTTGCCTGTGTTGCGGTCCTGTGACAGCCCCACATGGGTGACTCCATAGCTCTTCATTCTGTTTTTCTGATTAATCCATCCACTTCTTGGTTAACACTGGCTTTTGATCTCAAGGAAAGAACCAAAGACAGAGCAACACTCTGAGTCACTTCTGAAAGACAGCCATCCTCTCTTGGTCAGATGAACTCAGTGACTGTCTAAATCCTTTGTGTTAACGGTAAACTCAGTGTAAAACCTCCCACGCACTGGCCACCACTTCCTCTAGTCCTTCAGTTTTGATAATTCATCAACCCCAGAAGGACCTCCAGTCCACTGAGCCTCTGCCTTTTCATTGCCCACCTTCTGTGTCTGTGTGTCTCGCCTTTATGGGGTTAGATTCTATAGTCCATCATCGTAGCCATACCCTTGCCCCTTTCTCTCTCCATTGTACTCACCCCAAAAAACTTCAGCCTGGTTAAATCTATTTTTTTCTGCCGACTCTCTACCTACACCCAAGCAACTGAATTCGACTAGACTACCATGCTGACTGATCTCCCTTTAAATTTATTTATACAAAGCTCCAGGGGCACTCAGTACTGCCTAGCAATCCATTTACCAAGTAGTTATCTCCTCACCGTCCTGTGACATCAGTGCTCTCTTTCTGTTCGATCTTTTCCATCAGCCCACGTTTGTAATGTATTTCCCATCTTTAAAAAGGAAAACTTCATTTGACCCCTCATCCATTTCCAAGTCCTGTCTCATTGCTCTGCTCCCCTTTATAGCAAAACTCCTCAAAAGAAAGGCATATATTCAGTCTTCATTTCTTCACTTTCTACTCTTCTGAATCCACTTCAGTTAAGCTTTTGTCCCCACCATTCCACTCATGTCAAGGTCCCAGTATTCATCCGAATTAGCCTTTCTATAGGACTTGATCTTAGTGATCACTCCCTTCCCCTTGAAACTTTTTCCTTACCTACCTTCGGGTCCAGTACCCCTCCTACCTCATGGGTCGTTAGTCACCTTTCCTGCTCCTTCTCTTCCTGCCTTCTAAAGTCTTTGCAGCTGTTCTCTTGTTTGGCTTCTCCCTCTTGTTTGATCATAGAGCCATGGCTGTAAATAGTTATATGCCGAATACCCCAACTCCAAGGGAACAGAAGCTTCCGCAATTGGTACCCTTCCAGACCTTGCCTTATGTACCTCTTCACCTGGCTGTTCATTTGTATCCTTTATAAAAACTGGTAAATATATGTATATATATTCCGATAACTCCCAAATTTATATCTTCAGCCCCAACCTCTCCACAGAAATCTAGAATCATACATTTCCAATTGTATTCATGATTCTTCCCCTTGGAGGGCTCATAGGCATCTCAAACTTAACATGCCCCCAATTTAAAAATGCATCATCAGTGGAGCTAAATCATAATGTAACACGTTGCCCAGCTTTATTTTTCTTCATAACCATTGTTACTACCTGACATTACATCACATATCTATATATTTATTCACTGGAATATAACCCCATGTCAACAGGGTCTCTTTTTTTTTTTTTTTTTTTTTTTTCTTTTGCGGTACGCGGGCCTCTCACTGTTGTGGCCTCTCCCGTTGTGGAGCACAGGCTCCGGACGCGCAGGCTCAGCGGCCATGGCTCACTCACGGGCCCAGCCGCTCCGCGGCATGTGGGATCTTCCCGGACCGGGGCACGAACCCGTGTCCCCTGCATCGGCAGGCGGACTCTCAACCACTGCACCACCAGGGAAGCCCAACAGGGTCTCTTTTGTGTAATCATTTCTTGTGTTAGGCAGAGCAGTGGTCCGTAAAGATGTCCAAGTTCTCATCCCCAGAATCTGTGAATATGTTTCTTTACACAGCAGAGGGGCTTTGCAAATGTGATTAAGTTAAGGATCTTGAGATGGGGAGATTATCCTAGATTATGGTCCAATACAGTCACAATGGTCCTTACAGGGGAAGAGGGAGCCATAGGAATCAGAGGAGTAGAGATTGGAGTGATGCAGCCTAGAGCCATGAATGTAGGCAGCCTCAGGAGCTGGAAGAGGCCAGGACAGATTCTCCCGTAGAGCCTCCAGAAGGAACACAGCTCTGCTGACACCTTGATTTTAGCCCCATAAGATCTATTTGGACCTTCAGAACTTCAAGATAGTAAGTAAATTTGTGTTGGTTTAAGCCACTAAACTTGTGGTAATTTGTTACAGCAGTGGTAGGAAACTAATATACTCCTATATCTCTGGCACCTAGAATTTTCCTGGCACGTAGGTGCTAAGTAAAAACAATTTTGTTTGAATAAATGGTATGTCTTCATTGTTTTATATCCCATATAAAGATTATTGGAGTTTCTAATCCCTAATTGTTATTGTTGAAGATAAATGACCCATTCTTTCTTTGAAATTGCTGTTATTTTTGTCCAGGCAAAAGGTATTTTTTGTTATCCTAGTCTGTTTCAGGCAGGCATTTTATAAGAGTGTGTGTGTGTGTGTGTAGTGATTTAAAAAATCTCAGGGGCTTCCCTGGTGGCGCAGTGGTTGAGAGTCCGCCTGCCGATGCAGGGGACGCGGGTTCGTGCCCCGGTCCGGGAAGATCCCACATGCCGCGGAGCGGCTGGGCCCATGAGCCATGGCCGCTGAGCCTGCGCGTCCGGAGCCTATGCTCCGCAGCGGGAGAGGCCACGGCAGGGAGAGGCCCGCGTACCGCAGAGAAAAAAAAAAAAATCTCAGAATGTCAGGAATGGAACAGACTTTTAAAGGGCATTCAGTTTGCATTTCCTGATCCGATGTTTGTATACTTCTCACAATATCCCTGATAAGTGATCATCCCTAGTCTACTTTAGAACCTTCAGTGATGGGAAACTCACTTTAGCTAGAGGGATCAAGACCACTTTGGGATAGACTTTGCTGACTTTGGTCTGTTTTGTTCTCTACTTACAGAATTAAATCAAAACTAGAAATGTTAAGTATAAGCCCAAACTGACTTATTTTAACCCATTTATTAAATATGTATCTGCAGTTCAGGTCACTGCTTATCTGTACACGTGAAGTACCTCCTTTTGCATGTTCACACTTGTCAGAAGATCCTTATGCTATTTCACCAGAAACCATCAAATACACTTTTGGGGGATAAAAATCAAGAAGTGATTTGCAGTTAAGTGATAAATGCTTCCATTGCTCCCTCATTGTGCCTTTGAGGAGGCCTTTAAGATAGTAATTTTTAGTAGAGAATCGTACTGGCTTGACTTTGAGTTTATATCAATAGTTCTCTCCAAATACTGTCAAATTATTAATATTTACATTTTGAGGATGGCTCAGCAGATGCAGGACGGTCAGTTGAATTCAGTTCAACAAATGTTAAGCGCTGTATGTGTCTCATGCACTATGCTAGGCACCTGAGGAAGAAAGATGACCAAGTTATGGCTCCTACCCTCGAGAGTAATCCCCATGACCTGGTAGGGAATATTAGACATGAAAGCACAAATATAATGAGAAGTGATGAATGCTCTACTAATGGCATCAACAAAGACTTATGAGAGTGTATGGTGTTAGAGAATGTTCTAATTTCACTCCTTTACATGTAGCTGTCCAGTTTTCTCAGCACCACTTATTGAAGAGACTGTCTTTTCTTCATTGTATATTCTTGCCTCCTTTGTTGTAGGTTAATTGACCATAAGTGCGTGGGTTTATTTCTGGGCTTTCTATCCTGTTCCGTTCATCTATATTTCTGTTTTTGTGCCAGTACCATAGTGTTTTGATGACTGTAGCTTTGTGTATAGACTGACGTCAGGGAGCATTATTCCTCCAGCTCTGTTTTTCTTTCTCAAGATTGTTTTGTCTATTCTGGGTCTTTTGTGTTGCACACAAATTTAAAAATTGTTTGTTCTAGTTCTGTGAATAATGCCATTGGTAATTTGATAGGGATTGCACTGACTCTATAGATTACCTTGGGTAGTATAGTCATTTTGACAATATTGATTCTTCCAGTCCAAGAACGTGGTATATCTTTCCATCTGTCTGTGTCATCTTTGATTTCTTTCATCCGCGTCTTGTAGTTTTCAGAGTACAGGTCTTTTGCCGCCTCGAGAGTGAAGTGGTGCCAGTGATTAGTTCTGACTTGCCAGCCCAGACAGTTGAGTGGGTAAGAAGGAAGGGTAGTAGGAGGGGGAGAGAAGAGGCGAGGAAGAAAGAGAATAAATATAATGCATGAACTTCCGTATGTAATTGGGCACCACAGTATCTTGAATGTTTCATTGTTAATGATATAAATAGTAGTAGTTGAAATGTGTAGACCTTGATTACATTGTTGGTTAACTTCCCAATAAAAATTTACTTGCAAATGCCACAATTTTCACTTTCTGTTGATGCATTAAAAGAATTCATTCTCTAATGTGACAAATGAAACTTTATGCATTAAAATTAATCATGGCATTTAAACAACCTGTTAAGAGTCGTTTGTCCCCAGAATGTGACAGGTTTTATATATAGCTCTCAGGACTATCAAAGTAGTTTGCATCAGTCAACTCTGTATTTTTTACTCTATTTTGTATGTTCAGAGGGAAAGTGGAGACTTTTAACCTGTAGAGAGAAGGATTTCTTAGCCACACACATTCATTCTGTGCACTTGGTGAGGCTGTATTTCCCGTCTTTGAGATGGCAACCATGAGTTTATCCAAGGAGAACTTAAGCGTGGTAACTGCCCTGCCATCCATTTGAAGGAATTGCTTCCCTGGAGAACTGTAAGCTCCTGAAGGAAGGTACCATATCTGATTTGTTCTTTGCTGTAGCTTTATGCCTAAGTATAGGAGGCCTTCATTTGCTGAATCAATCAATGAATGTTATTGTTACCCTGCTGTACTTCAAGTGTCTGCAAAGAAAGTAAGAGGTAAGGGAACATGCGTGATTTCTTCCTTTTATGGACTTCCAAAGCATTTGTTCTGTTCTTACAGTCATTTGCTTGTGTTTCTTGCTTATTCACTGCCGGTATATGCCAGGCACTGCAGGGGATCCGAGCCTTGCTCTGTCTTAATTCTCTCCCCATAATAGAGACTCCTCCTTGATTGCTGGTATCACATTATACTCACATTTAACATTGGTAAATGCTTAGTATGATGTCAGTGTTCAGTAAGCATTCACCCAAAAAATGAATATTAGCAACTCTGAAGTAGGAGAGGACCTCAGTGTACTGGGAGCAAGCAGGTACTGCAGCCTCATTTGCTAGACTTTTAATAACCCAGAATCTTAAATATATTTTTTTCCCTTTTCATTTTTTTTAAAATTTTATGAATGAGAGCATTGAAACTTCCCCAAGCTGTGCATCTTGTTCTTTTCCTGTACAAACAGGAAGCAAAGGCAGGCTTGGTCGGTGGGAAAGAATCTGCTCATATCTAGGTCCAAATAGCTTTGAGAGACCAGAGAACAGATCTGTCAGTTGGCTAATGTGGGATGGAGATCTCGTACTTTTTTTGTCTCTCTGCCCATACCCTTTTCCCTTTTCTATTCATTTTTATGTGTCATATGATAGTATATATATATATATTTTTTTGGGGGGGGGGTCCCAAACAAGAAAACTATTGTTAAGGTTATTGGGATCTTTTTCTGCCTAGACTGTCTACGGCCTTAAATCTTTCTTTGCCCATCTCCTACTGCCCTTTTTCACTAACCACCCTGACTGGAATCCCCCAGGGTTCGATGACCAATTTGTTAATTAGATTGAGGCTTTTCCCACGAAGGGCCAGAGCTGCTACTATAATTAGTTATATTTGCGACCATGTGTGTACATACTTAGGTATGTTGTGATCCGTGTAAAAAAGACTGTCCTGGTCATAGAGAGTTTGGTTTCCATCTGTGAGAACGGTGATAAACTCTGCATGTGAGTGGTTAACATATTCAAAAATATTTATGTTTCTGCTAAATCCAGGGGGTACAGTGGTCAGAAGAGTAGGCATAGCACAGTCTAGTGAGGGAGACAGACAATAGAGAAGGAAAAGACAACTCTGATCAGTTACGGAAGAATCAGGAGGCCATGGTAGCCAGTAGACAGACCACCTTCATTAGGGTGGTCAGGGACTACTTTTCTGAAGATGTGACAATTAAGCTGAAATTTGGAGATCAAAAAAGATTCAGTCATGCTAGGAGGGCAGAGAAGGCACAGCAGAAGCAGTGTTAAAAAAAAAAAAAAAAAGTCTGTCTTTTGAGCAGGAATTATTTAAGGTGAGGATGGCTGTGCATGGCCATCCATACAATGTCCCCAGTCAGAGGTGGCTGCCTAGGACCAGGAATGCAGACTGTGATTGTGAGACAGGACTTCTTGGTGAATTCTTCAGATATTCCATACTCACTTTTACACTGCTTTCATTTCATTGTTTGCCACCAGCCAATAGCTGGGGACCCCGGTAGATAAGTGCTGTAGGTTGTTTTCTAAGTTCCCTTAGCTCAGGACATGAATAAGTAGGTCATAGGTGCTTCTGGGCCCAGCTAATGAGTGGCATTAAAAATCCTTTATGTGAACTTGTTCTGTGATCTATGATTGCTAGTTTTGCTTCTGAACATTTCAAGGACAGTTTTAGATTTTCTTCATCACACAGAGTTAAGTAATTCAGAGCATTAGTAATAGGATTCTTTGGGGGGTGTGGATTTTAATGAGTGCTTTCTGCCCCAAAAAGTCATTTTCATTCAGGTATTTTAGGTTCAGACCCTAATATCGTCAGGTATATCACAAAGGTGGAAAACTGGGGGTACAGAGCATAACTGCTCAGAGACCAGGATGGTTTTGGAGATAAACATAGGCTGGTATGCAACAGAACAAAAGTAGAAAAGATAAGGTACCAAATGACTGAAGGTACCAGAACATAAGCTTTAGGAGAGCAGAGTCTTGGGGCCTGCCACCCACTGCTGGGTTCTCACCATTGAGAACTGCGCCTCACACAGAGCGAGGCTCCAGAAGTATCTGTTAAGTGAACAAACAAAAAGAACCTGAGCAGATACACTCAGCTGGGTAGGAGTAATGAGATGTTTTCTGCATATTTTAAAATAAGTTTGAACTGGGGGTGGTAGATTTTGAGTTTGTTTTTATTATTTTCAACAGATGATGAATTAGTAAGATTATGACAGAGGGAAATTTGAAAGTTTTCATCTTCCTAAAAATGGTTGGGAAGATCATGGAGAACAGTGGCTTTGATCCCAAGGTTACAATACCCAGAGTGCTTTGGCATCTCTTAGATCTATGCTTGGTTATGTTTCATAGACCTTTCCTACCTGTGTGAGCTTGGGCGAGTTATTTAGTCTCTCTGTATCTCTGTTTCCTAGTTTGAAAAATGAGAATAATAGTAGAACAGAACATACCTGATCGGGTTATTGTGAAGATTAAACCAGTTAACATGTGTAAAGCGCTTGAAACAATGCAAGTACACAGTAAGCTCTGTACTTGCTGATTGTCACCATCATCATCACCACCACCACCACCATCATTAGAAGTACACTTGCCATGTTTGAGGTACCTTCTGTCTGGAACTCTTATATGCCAGTGACAACCAGGAATGAAAAACTGATTAAAATTTTAAAAAATTCTGTGATTTCTGTGATGCATATATTTGGATTCTTTGTTTTTAAAATAGCTTTAATGAGGTAATTCACATACTAGAAAACTTGCCATTTTAAAGAGTACAATTTAATGATTTTTAGAATATTCACAAAGTTGTGCAACCATCAGTGCTGTCTAATTTTAGAATATTTAATCACTCCAAAAATAATTTTAGAGTATTTTCATCACCCACATACCCATTACGGACCTCTGCCCATTCTTTCCTCCTCCCAGCCCCTGGCAACCACTAATCTCAGTCTGTCTTCCTGTATTTGTCTATTCTGACTATTTCATACATATGGAATCACATAATATGTGGCCTTTGTGTATGGCTTCTTTAACTCAGCCTACTGTTTCCAAGGTTCATCGTGTTGTAGGATGTATCAGTACTTCATTCTTTTTTTGTGGGTAACTGATACCCATTGTAAGGATAATACCACATTTTGTTTTTCCATTAATTATCACAACATTCTGATGTATATAGGTTGTTTCCATTTTATTGGCTATTCTAAATAATGCTGCTGTGTATTCATGTACAAGTTTTAGGTGGATATATGTAAAGGGTGTCATTTCTCTTGGGCATATACCAAGGAGTGGAATCACTGGGTCATAGTAATTCAATGTTTAATGTTTTGAGGAATTTTTCCAAACTGTTTTCCAAAGTGACTGCATCATTTTACAATCCCACCAGCAATGTATGAGGATTCGAGTTTCTCTACATCTTCAACACTTGTTATATTCTTTCTTTTTTATTTTAGTCATCCTAATGGGTATGAATTGGTATCTCATTGTGGGTTTGATTTGCATTTCCCTGATAACTAATGATACTGAGCACCTTTTTATGTGCTTATTGGCCATTTGTGTATCATCTTCTTTAGAGAAATGTCTATTCAAATCCTTTGATCATTTTTAATTGGGTTTTTTTTGTTTTTGGTTTTTTTTTTGAGGTACACGGGCCTCTCACTGTTGTGGCCTCTCCCGTTGCGGAGCACAGGCTCCGGACGCGCAGGCTCAGCGGCCATGGCTCACGGGCCTAGCCAGTCCGTGGCATGTGGGATCTTCCCGGACCAGGGCACGAACCCGTGTCCCCTGCATTGGCAGGTGGACTCTCAACCACTGCGCCACCAGGGAAGCCCCTGGGTTGTCTTTTTATTGTTGAGTTGTAAGAATCCTTTATATGTTCTCATACAAGTCTCTTATCAAATACATGATTTGCAAATATTTTCCCCAATTCTGCGAGATTTGTTCCCACTTTGTTACCTACTTTAAAAAAATATTTATTTATTTGGCTGCGCCGGGTCTTAGTTGAGACATGCAAGATCTTCTTTGCTGCGTGCAGGGTCTTCATTGTGGCATGCAAACTCTTAGTTACGGCACGTGGTATATAGCCGCCTGACCAGGGATCGAACCCGGGCCCCCTGCATTGGGAGCATGGAGTCTTAGTCACTGGACCACTGGGAAGTCCCTCTTGTTGTCTTTTGAAGCACAAAAGTTTTTATGTTTTGATAAAGTCCAATTTGTTATTTATTTTGTCATTTGTTAGTTTGGTATTGTATCTAAGAAGCTTCAGTCTAATCCAAGGTGAGGAAAATTTACTCCTATGTTGTCTTCTAAGATTTGTATTGTTTTAGCTCCTGTAGTTAACTTTATGATCCATTTTGAGTTAATTCTGTACATGGTGTGAGGTAGGGGCCCAAATCCATTCTTTTGAATTTAAAAATATAGTTTTTCCAGCACAGTTTCTTGAAAAAGACTATTATTTTCCATTAAATTATCTTGGCAACCTTGTCAAAAATCAATTGACCGTATATGGAAAGGTCTATCTATTCCATTGATCTATATGTCTGTCCTTATACCAGTCCCATGCTGTCTTGATTACTGTAGTTTTGTAGTGAATTTTGAAACTGGGAAATGTGAGTCTTGAACTGTGTCCTTCAATATTCTTTTGGCTATTCTGGGTTCCTTGCATTTCTATATGCCTTTTAAGACCAGCATGTCAATTTCTTTTAAACAGGCAGCTGGGATTTTGATGGGGATTGTATTGAACCTGTATATATCAATTTGGGGAATATTGCCATCTTAACAGTATTAAGTCTTACGTTCCATGAACATGGGGTATGGAATGTCTTTTCATTTATTTAGGTCTTTAATTTCTTTCATTGATGGTTTATTTGTAGTTTTTGGTATATAAGCCTTGCACTGTTTTTGTTAAATTTATTCCTAAACATTTTATTCTTTTTGATGCTCATGAAGACTGAGTTGTTTTCTTAATTTTATTTTTACATTTTTATTGCTATATGTTCGGAGGGCTTATTTGTTTTATTGTGGTAAAATATACAATTGTAAAATTGACCATTTTAACCATTTTTAAGTGTACAGTTCCCTGGCGTTAAGTATTCACGATGTTATGTACCCATCACCACTATTTTGAGATCTTTGTCATCATTTCAAACAGAAACTCTGTCCTCATTAAGCAATGGGTACATAAGCTCCATGTTTCTTCTCCCCTCCAGCTCGTGGTAACCTATACTCTCTCTGAATTTGCCTATTCCAGGTACCTCATACTAATGGAATCATATGGTATTTTCTTTTGTGTCTTGTTTGTTTTCACTTAGTATGTTTTCAAGGTTCATCCATGTTGTAGCATGTAGTAGAATTCTATTTATTTTTATGGTTAAATAATATTCAATTGTATGTGTGTACCACATTTTGTTTATACATTTATTTGTTGATTGGTACTGGGTTGTTTTTATCTTTTGACTATTGTGACTAATGCCACTATGAATATTGGTGTACAAGTATCTGTTCAAGTCCTTGCTTTCAGTTCTTGTGGATATATACTCAGGAGTGGAATTGCTAGATTGTATGCTAATTCTGTGTTGTAACCTTTTGAGGAATAGCCAAACTGTTTTCCACATCAGGTGACCATTTTATATTCCCACAGCAATGCACGAGGGTTCCAATTTCTCCACCAACGCTTATTATTTTCATTTTTTAAAGTAATAGTTTTTTATTTTATATTGGGGTATAATTGATTTACAATGTTGTGTTAGTTTCAGGTGTACAGCAAAGTGATTCAGCTATACATATATATATATATACACACACACACACACACACATATATATATATATATCTCCATTCTTTTTCAGATTCTTTTCCCATATACGTTTTTACAGAATATTGAGTAGAATTCCCTGTGCTATAAGTAGGTCCTTGTTGATTATCTATTTTATATATAGTAGTGTGTAGATGTTAATCCAAAACTCCTAATTTATCCCTCCCCCTGACCTGTCCCCTTTGGTAACCATAAGTTTGTCTTCAAAGTCTGTGAGTCTGTTTCTCTTTTGTAATTAAGTTCATTTGTATCATCCTTTCAGATTCCACATATAAGTGATATCATATATTTACCCTTCTCTGTCTGACTTACTTCACTTAGTATGATAATCTTTAGGTACATCCATGTTGCTGCAAATAGCATTATTTCATTCTTTTTTATGTCTGAGTAATATCTCATTGTATATATGTACCACATCTTCTGTACCACATCTTCTTTACCCATTCATCTGTCAACGGGCATTTAGGTTGCTTCTGTGTCCTGGCTATTGTAAATAGTGCTGCAATGAACATTGGGGTGCATGACTCTTTCTGAGTTATGGTTTTCTCAGGGTATATGCCCAGGAGTGGGATTGCTGGGTCATATGGCAGTTCTGTTTTTAGTTGTTTTGTTTGTTTGTTTTGCGGTAAGCGGGCCTCTCACTGTTGTGGCCTCTCCCGTTGCGGAGCACAGGCTCCAGACGTGCAGGTTCAGCGGCCATGGCTCATGGGCCCAGCTGCTCTGCATGTGGGATCTTCCTGGACCGGGGCATGAACCCATGTCCCCTGCATTGGCAGGCGGACTCTCAACCACTGCACCACCAGGGAAGCCCTGTTTTTAGTTTTTTAAGGAACCTCTATACTGTTCAGTTTTTTAGAATAGTTTCAGAAAGACAGGTATTAATTCTTCTCTAAATGTTTGATAGAATTCACCTGTGAAGCCATCTGATTCTGGACTTTTCTTTGTTGGAAGATTTTTAATCACAGTTTCAATTTCAGTACTTGTGATTGGTCTGTTTATATTTTCTATTTCTTTCTGGTTCAGTCTTAGAATATTATACCCAAGGATTTTTCCATTTCTTCTAGGTTGCCCACTTTATTGGTATAGAGTTGCTTGTAGTAGTCTCTTATGATCCTTTGTATTTCTGTGGTGTCTGTTGTAACTTCTTTTTCATTTCGAATTTTATTGATTTGAGGTCTCCTTTTTTTTCCTTATGAGTCTGGCTGAAGGTTTATCAATTTTATTTATCTTTTCAAAGAACCAGCTTTTAGTTTCATTGATCTTTTCTGTTGTTTTCTTTGTCTCTATTGTTTTATTTCTCCTCTGATCTTTATTTCTTTCCTTGTACTAACTTTGGGTTTTGTCTGTTGTTCTTTCTCTAGTTGCTTTAGGTGTAAGATTAGGTTTATTTGAGATTCTTCTTGTTTCCTGAGGTAAGACTGTATCACTGTAAATTTCTCTGCTTTTGCTGCATCCCACAGGTTTTGGAACATCATGCTTTCGTTTTCATTTGTCTTTAGGTATTTATTGATTTCCTCAGTGATCCATTGGTTGTTTAGTAGCATATTGTTTAGCCTCCACCTGTTTGTGTTTTTTAGTTTTTTTCCTTGTAGTTGATTTCTAATCTCATAGCGTTGTGGTCAAAAAAGATCCTTGATATGACTTCCATTTTCTTAAATATACCAAGGTTTGCTTTGTGGCCCAGCATGTAATCTATCCTGGAGAATGTTCCATGTGCACTTGAGAAGAATGTCTATTCTGCTGCTTTTGAATGGAATGCACTATAAATATCAATTAAGTCTATCTGGTCTAACATGTCATTTAAGGCCTGTGTTTCCCTATTGATCTGTCTGGATCTGTCCATTGATGTAAGTGGGGTGTTAAAGACCCACCCCACCCCCATTATTGTGTTACTGTCAGTTTCTCTTTTTATGGCTGTTAGTGTTTGCCTTATATATTGAGATGCTCCTATGTTGGGTGCATATATATTTCAATTGTTATACCTTCTTCTCAGATTGATCCCTTGATCATCATGTACTGCCCTTGTCTCTTGTAACAGTCTTTATTTTAAAGTCTGTTTCTTCTGATATGAGTATTGCTACTCCAGCTTTCTTTTGATTTACATTTGCATGGAATACCTTTTTCCATTTGCTCACTTTCAGTCTGTATGTGTCCCTAGATCTGAAGTGGGTCTCTTGTAGACAGCATATATACGGGTCTTGTTTTTGTATCTGTTCAGCCAGTCTGTGTCTTTTGATTTGAACCTTAAATTCCTTTATGTTTAAGGTAATTATATGTATTTATTGCCATTTTGTTAATTGTTTTGGATTTGGTTTTCTAGGTCTTTTTTCTTCACTTCCTCTTCTCTTCTTGTGATTTGATGACTAACTTTAGTATTGTGTTGGGATTGCTTTTTCTTTTGTGTGTGTGTGTATCTATTGTAGATTTGCAGTTTGCAGTTACCGTGAGGTTTTGATATAGGTGTGAGGTTTTGATATAGGTGTGTGTGTGTGTGTGTGTGTGTATATATATATATATATATATATATATATATATATATCTCACACACAAGATTGTTTCAAGTTGCTGGTCTCTTAATTTCAAATGCATTTCCAATATATCCTGCATTTGTACTCTCCTCGTGATTGCTGGTTTTGATATATTTGTATGTGGATGACTTCTTACCTTTACGTTTGCCTTTATCAGTGAGCTTTCCCATTCGTAATTTTCTCATTTCTAGTTGTGGCCTTTTCTTTTCTGCCTAGAGAAGTTCCTTTAGCATGTGTCATAAAGCTGGTTTGGTGGTGCTGAATTCTCTTAGCTTTTGCTTGTCTGTAAAGCTTTTGACTTCTCCCTCGAATCTGAACCAGAGCCTTGCTGGGTAGAGTATTCTTGGTTGTAGGTTTTTCCCTTTCATCACTTTAAATATATCATACCACTCCCTTCTGGCCTGCAGAGTTTCTGCTGAAAAGTCAGCTGATAACCTTATGGGGATTCCCTTGTATGTTACATGTTGCTTTTCCCTTGTTGCTTTTAGTATTTTCTCCTTGCCTTGAATTTTTGTCAGTTTGATTAATGTGTGTCTTGTTGTGTTCCTCCTTGGGTTTATCCTGTACGGGACTCTCTGTTTCCTGGACTTGGGTGACTGTTTCCTTTCCCCTGTTAGGTAAGTTTTTGGCTATTACCTCTTCAAATATTTTCTCAGGCCCTTTCTCTCTCTTCTCCTTCTGGGACCCGTATAATGTGAATGTTGGTGTGTTTAATGTTGTTCCAGAGGTCTCTGAGAGTGTCCTTATTCCTATTCATTCTTTTTTCTTTAATATGTTCCATGACAGTGATCTCAAGCAATATCTTCCAGCTCACTTGTTCTTCTGCCTCATTTATTCTGCTAATTGATTCCTTCTAGAGTATTTTTCATTTCAGTTATTGTATTGTTCACCTCTTTGATTTTTACATCTTCTGTAGCTCTTTTTGAAACATTTCTTGTGCCTTCATTCTTTTTGTGAGATCTTGGATCGTCTTTACTATCATTACTCTTTTTTTTCAGGAAGATTGTCTATCTCCACTTCACTTAGTCATTCTTCTGGGGTTTTACCTTGTTCCTTTGTCTGGAACATATTTCCCTGCCATTTCGTTTTATCTAACTCCTGTGTTTGTAGTCTCCGTTTCTGAGGCTGCAGGTTTGTAGTTCCTCTACCTTCTGGTGTCTGCACCCTGGTGGGTGAGGTTGGTCCAGGGGGCTGTGCAGGTTTCCTGGTGGGAGGGACTGGTGCCTGCCCACTGATGGGTGGAGCTGGGTCTTTTCCCACTGGTGGGCAAGGCCATGTCAAGGGGTGTGTTTAGAGATGGCTGTGGGCTCAGGATGACTTTAGGCAGCCTGTCTGCTGATGGGTGGTGGTGTGTTCCCACCCTGTTGGTTGTTTGGCCTGTGGCATCCTAGCACTGGAGCCTGCAGGTTGTTGGGTGGGGCCAGGTCTCAGTGCCAAAATGGTGACCTCCAGTAGAGCTCACGCAGATGAATATTCCCTGGGGCCTCCACCACCATCATCCTTGTCCCCACAGTGAGCCACAGTCAACCCCCGCCTCCCCAGGAGTCCCTCCAAGACCCACAGGTAGGTCTGGCCCAGGCTCCTGTGGAGTCACTGCTTTGCCCTGTATCTCAGTGCACATGAAACCTTGCGTGGGCCCTCCAGGAGTGGAGTCTCTGTTTCCCCCAGTCCTGTGGAGCTCCTGCACTCTAGCCCTGCTGGCCTTCAAAGCCAAATGTTCTGGGGGCTCCTCTTCCTCCTGATGCCAGTCCCCCTGGCTGGGGGAGGGCCTGAGATGGGGCTCAGAACTCTGCCTCCTGTGGGAAAACCTCTGTGATATAATTATTTTCCAGTTTGTGGGTCACCCACCTAGTGGTATGGGATTTGATTATACTGTGAATGCACCCTTCCTACTGTCTTGTGTGGCTTCTTCTTTGTCTTTGGCTGTAGAGTATCTTTTTGGTAGGTTCTCATCTTTTTTTCGATTGTTGTTCAGCAGTTAGCTGTGATTTTGGTGTTTTCATGAGGGGAGGTAAGCTCAAGTCCTTCCACTCTGCCATCTTGTCTCCTCCCCCTAGAAATCAAATAATACTCACCTTAATGGATGTGACTTTTTAAAAATCAAGAATTAGCATGTAACCACCTTTTTAATGGTAGAACACCTGATCTTTCAGACAGATACATACAATTTTATTGAAAAAAAAATCAAGGAAAATTGTGAATTTCATCCATCCTTTTTTAGCCTTTTTTTCCTTCTTATAATTGTAATTTCCATAATTTGCTGTAGTTGAAGATGAACAATTAAATGAAAGCTGGGCTTTTAAAAGAGGAATGTTGAAAACTTTAATATATATCATTTTAAAGTTTGGAAAATATAACTCTTCCTATCTTTTCTATGGTGTCAAAGACAACGGAAACCACTGTTCATACTCTACCAGACAGGGGTGAAGAGATCTGCGGATATTTCTTGAACCCTTCTTTAATGTCATCAGAATGTTCACCTACAACCTTGAAAAAGAAAACAGAAGAAATGAGTGACCTCCCTTCTGAGAATCAGCGAAGCATACCACTCGCTGTGACCGACGCGCTAGAGCATATCATGGAACAGCTCAATGTTTTGACACAGGTGGGTTGGCGCACTTTTCACTTGGTCGTAAGAAGTTTTTCTTTCTTAGCAAGGCAAGCTCAAAGGTGGTAGTTAATATAGCAGCGCCTGCTGTGCTGAGCCGCTCTAAACCTTATGGAGGCAAAGTCAGAGCCCATGCACACATATACACATATGCATGTTTGTACACACACACTGTACTCTATCTAGCATCTGAGGCCCACAAGCGAATAGAGGAAACCATGTACTTCATGCTACAAATGTATTATTTGATTCTGGACAGTAATGTTTTGCTGTAAGAATTTCTGATGCCATGTATTCAGATTTGGACATTATCAAAGAAATATTTAGGGCAATAAGAAAAATGTATTGGGATTAATCATTTCGGTTAGAATGAAATTTTGGCATTGCTTTAGTTTTTCACTCTGAAGAAGTTCTCTCTGTCCAATGTTTAACTTCCCTCATTCCAAAGCTCCTTACGTTGATGCTCTGTTCTTCTGGAGGTGAGGTTTCTACATTCCCCTTTTAGAATATTACCCAGTCCTTTGATGCCAATATACTTTTGCAAGAAGGGATCTTAATATATCAAAGGTCTTCCAACTCTTGGTCAGGAAATACAGACATCATTTAATGGAAGCGGTGTATTAAGATGGATACATCAGAGGTTGCCCTTCCAGCTCTGCTCAGTGTTTCCTTTGAAGAATTCTTATTGTTCCTCTTTGATAAACAGAATGAGGATCCAGAGCAGACACTGTCCTAAATTATACAGAAAGAGGCTATAATGTGAACTAGAGAAGACGTCAGTTACTTTTGCAGAATAAATATTTCAAGTTGAAATTGCTCACGCATAGAAATCATCTAATTCTTATTCTCAACCCTGGCTGTACATTCTAATCGCCAGGGCAGTTAAAATCATCCAGACGTCCAGTTCTCATCTCCAGAGAATTCAAGGCCCTGGCATCGGACTTTTAAGGTTCCATTTTGGGTTAAGAGCCAGTAATTAAAAATTTTACCCTTTAGATAACATCTCAGGGCCTTGGAGTTAAAGGATGTGGATGTGGGTCATGACAAATTGTGAGAACGACCTTGGAGTTGTAAGATCTGTTCAATGAAAATAATAGGAAAATCATCAATTTTTGCTTTGCAGTATTGTGCTAGAGGTGACTGTGTTTATCGGACTTTCCTTTAAAAGGCAGTTTTTCTCTCAGCTTCATGCCAGCTTTAGTTTTGGTTGGCCTGTTTCCCAGGGCCCTGGCTTCCTCACCTGCACTGTCACATCGGGTGGCAAGTCCTCTTTAGGGTCTTTCCATCTTCTACTCTGTCAGCTTCGTGACTCATTTTGCCTTCTTTTTTCCTGATTTAAGGTTAAAATGGATCCCTTTAAACTTTATTGAAAGTCTGTAATTTTTTACTTTTAATTTTTAAGGACTGACTTTCCTTCAAATATGAAAAGTTAAAAGCAGGCACAGCACACTTGCAAAATGGGAACAGTGTGAATCTGTGGGCAAATAACAAGTAAAATAAACACATTCAGATTCACTTTAATTACAGATGACTGAACATCTCCTAACCCAGTGGCAGTGCTTATAATTCAGTACAGATTGTAGTATCACTTTCTCATTATAACTTTTAAGATGGTTGGTAGGTGAGTGGAGTTAACCAGGGTTAAAGGTGTTGATGATACACATATCAAAAGCTTTTGCATCTTACATTGTGATAAGTATCAGGCAAAATGCTTGGCACATAGTAGGCACTCAAGAAATAGTAGAAAGTATTATCAGCATTGCCGTTAATTTCAGTGAATCATGATCTATAGTATGGAATATGAGAGCAAAAACTATTAGTTTTTTTTTTAAACTGATTGATTGATTGCCTTCAGAGGCTGGTAGGGAATCAATTGTAACCAAGCATTTATTATGCTGCTTTTCCTATATGAACTGTACTACCAGGTAACCAAATAATATATGAGAGAAGTGTCTTGTATAAATTATCCCAACTAATACATTTTTTAAATGATGGAATTAGAATATCACTGGCAATCTCTAAGAATCGATAGATCTAGACATTAAGTAGCTACTGACAACACAGAAAAAGAAGCAAATGTTATTATTGTGCCCTCAAAAGAAAGAATAGTCTTACCGAGGGATCTAACCTGAGTCTTACCAAGCCTTTGAATCCAGCTTCCAATTTACATAAAATACAGAGGGTAGAAGAACAGATTAAACTGTACCCAGAGTACGCAGTCCCTAAAATCCAGACTGGTAGAGGCACTGCAGGTCAAATGGCCTGAACCTGTCCAAAGACAAATTATAAAGAAAATAAATGGAGAGAGTAGGGATCTGTAGATTAAAAGACTTTAAATGACATCAAATCTTGAAAATGGGTAAGATATAGTTATAGTGTCTAGGGATGTACACTTGAAAGATAAAACCATAAAGACCTGCAGAAAAGTGATTATTATAATGGTCAGAATAGGGGCTGTTATGGGGGAAGGTGCACGCAAGGTGCTCTGGGGTGGCTGGCAGAGTTCTAGTTCTTGACCTGGGTGTTGGTCATAAGGGTGCTTTTCTCGTGAGAGTTCATTAAGTGCCACATGTTTTTTGTGCAACTTCCTGAATCTATTTTATCGTATAGTTTTTTTTAAAAGATAGATAAAAGACTGACGATGAAGTAGTTTATCACAATTAGATTTACAAGTAGCTGCACGCGTGTGTGTAGTTATATACTCACGAGCTGAAGGAGTTAGAATATCTAAGATTCACGAAGTCCTGTGTGGCAGGCACCAGCTTAAGCATTTTACATGCGGTATTTCATTTAGTCAGTCTTCCTAACAACCCTATGAGTTGCTGTCATCTTCTGGGTGCAGAAAGGGGTAGCAGTCACTATATTTTCAAAGTAAGCTAGGTATCCAGCCGTCTAGGGTAATATAGGTATGGTCCGTCATGGATTGATTGTGACGGAAGGACCAGTGATGCCATTTAAGTAGCGGTGGCGTTATGTGGCATTCCATCCCCACCTCCCACATTCCATGTCACCTGTGACACTACCTAACATGCCTCCTGTGGCCTCTTCTCTGGCAGCAATGCTTTAGAAGATCAGACTTCAGAATTGCCTACAGAGGCTTGATCATTTACTCCATCTTCCTCAAATGGTTCCTTTTTTTTCTTTTCCTCAAACTGCTTGACAGTGCTTTGCCTTGTGTTAGGGCACAGAAGCGGGGCAAGTTCTGGGGTTCATTTCTGAGCCAACCTCCTGGCAAAAGGGTGGCATTCCAGTTCTGAAAAAGATCAATGCTGAGATTATCATCATCATCCTCACCACCAGGTCACCAGGCATTGATTATTTTGTCCCCCTTTTTTGCAGACTGTTTCAATCCTGGAGCAGCGACTGACTTTGACAGAGGATAAGCTGAAAGACTGCCTTGAAAATCAGCAAAGGCTTTTCAATGCTATCCAACAGAAAAGTTGAATAGAAAGATATGAGCAGAGGCACGAGAAATGAACACATGTACACGTACTCAGGAAGGTAGTACAAGATGCTTTATGCAACACAACCATGTGCTAATTATCATGGCATTTCTTAAAAGGGTGAACAAAAGGCAGAAAAGGCATAATTAAGGACTAATTTAAACACACAAATCAATGCCGAGGACTAATTCAAATCATTACCATTTATGATTGCAGTAATAAAGTGATACACGTTCAAGTGGCTCTGTATTTTCCCCCATATTATTTTAAATGTCAGTTTTCATTAATAGTCCAAATCCTGCCAGTAAAGTAGTCAAATCTCTGTATTTCACTGTTATTCCAAATTGACCATGTTCAGGCAATTCCTTAAACACCTGGTGTACTTCTTTAGTGTAAACAGTACCCTTGGGGTGAAATAATTCACTTACCTCTAAAACAGCATTTTGTATGCAGAGAATGAATTAATGATCTGATTTGTATTTCTTTCTGTTAAAAAAAAAATTCTTTACCTATGCCTTGAAAAGATGATCTCATACAACTCCCAAACCGCAGAATTTCCACAGCAAGAATACACTTATTTTAATTAGCAACAGCACATACAGGACATACGGCAGGGGGTTTCGATTTAACTTATGGTATACATTGTTTATTCTTTGACCAACCTAAAAGAAGAGTTAGAAATATGTAAAGTGTACAAATCTGCTTCCGTAGATGAATGCACTGAATGATTTTGGTTGTATCCAAACCTGTGATCTCAGTTTACAAAGATTAAGTTAGTGCAGAATCCTGAAAACCCAGAACGATGCAACAGCAATATTTAAAAATATTCACACATGTATGTTCACATTCTTCAGAAATGTTTAGGGTGATTTTTTAGCTGAATAAAGAACATTTGCATCGTCTTCCTATTTTCTTTTTAATGAATTGTGATTTGAAACAAAATGAAAATGAGCCAGGCATTCTAAGAGATCTTGGTTTTAAATTAAGAATTTTATCTTAAACAAAATAAGAGATTAAATTGAAAAAAACTGAATTTAGTTTGCATTTCTGTTAACCTATATCTAGAACAGAAGGTAGGAGAAGGCAGTCCACATTTATGATGCCTGTAGGCATATCATGGGGAAAATACTGTCTATGCTTTGGAAAAGAAAAAAGTCCTATTTATCTAGGAGTCTATATTTAGAAATTTCTCAAAGCAATTTATGAGGTGATTTTGTTTTATCATCTCGTGTGTTTTAAGTGACTTTTTAGATAATACTAAGTGTGAACTTCTAGACAGATTCAAGAGTTTATAAGACTAAGTGGCACTGTATTTTTATAACCTCATTGAGAAGACTAAGAAATGAAATGTCATACCAATTTTTATCTACTTTTTTAATGCTTCAAACAATAAAGACATTTTACCTTTAAAAAAGTTGTTTCTTTTTAAATGATTAAAATCTAGAAATGCTAAACTTCTTATCTAGCTCACTCAACTTTAACCTTCATAACAATCTCCTGGAGAAGTTGTCAAAACAGTTCCGGCCCTTTGCCCCGGGTTTATGATTCACTAGGTCTGGTCTGGTGAGGCCCAATAATCTGCATCTCTAACAAGCTCACAGGAGATTTAATGCTGTTGGCCTCAGGCCCACACTTTAGAAACCACTGACCAGCTATAGCCACTTCCTGCAACATGGTATTGCCACACCTTTTACAGTCATAGAACTTTATAAGTGATATAAAAACAGTGATGATGTAAGTTTAAAAGCCTTGACACTTTTTCAGGAGGGTTATTTTATAAGCCCCCCAAGACCTCTTTTATGCTTTTGAGGCTTCTTTTCGTCAGATGCCAGCCTCTCATCTGTCCTAGCTGCATGTTCACTGCATGATCAACTTCTCCACTTGGACAACATGGCAGGCAGCCTCTGAATATGTCCACAGCCAAACTCTGCTGCGCCTCACCCCCACCCACAGCCAGCTCCTCCCCTCGTCTTCCCACCTCCATAAATGGCAACTCTCCTTCAAGGCGCTCAGGCTGAAGACCTCAGAGTTATCCTTAAATCCTTGGTCTCACTCTCCACTCCCATTCCTTCAGCAAATCTCATGAGAACATATGAAACACCTGATCATTTCTCACACCTCCATCAGCCACCAAAACCCAGGCCACCATCATCTCTTACCTGGATGTCTGCAGTGCCTCTTAACTGTCTCCCACTGTCACCCTTGCACAGCAGGCCACAGTGGTTCTTGAAAAGCCTGAGTTCATACCATACGACCCAGCAATCCCACTACTGGGCATATACCCTGAGAAAACCGTAATTCAAAAAGAGTCACATACCACAATTTTCACTGCAGCTCTATTTACAATAGCCAGGACATGGAATCAACCTAAGTGTCCATCGACAGATGAATGGATACAGAAGATGTGGCACATACATACAATGGAATATTACTCAGCCATAAAAAGAAACGAAATTGAGTTATTTGTAGTGAGGTGGGTGGACCTAAAGTCTGTCATACAGAGTGAAGTAAGTCAGAAAGAGAAAAACAAATACCATATGCTAACACATATATACGGAATCTTAAAAAAAAAAAAAAAAAGGTTCTGAAGAACCCAGAGGCAGGACAGTAATAAAGACACAGATGTAGAGAATGGACTTGAGGACATGGGGAGGGGGAAGGGTAAGCTGTGACAAAGTGAGAGAGTGGCATGGACATATATACACTACCAAACGTAAAATAGATAGCTAGTGGGAAGCAGCCGCATAGCACAGGGAGATCAGCTCGGTGCTTTGTGACCACCCAGAGGAGTGGGATACGGAGGGTAGGAGGGAGGGAGACGCAAGAGGGAGGAGATACGGGGATATATGTATATGTATAGCTGACTCACCTTGTTATAAAGCAGAAACTAACACACCATTGTAAAGCAATTATACTCTAATAAAGGTGTTAAAAAAAAAAGAAAAGCCCGAGTTCAAACATGTGGCTCTTCAGCTCCAAACCCTTCAGGACTTCCCATCTTAGAGTAAAAGCCCAAGACTTGACAGTAGTGATGTGCTCCTAACCTCTTCACCTTAGACCTCCCCTCCCACTTGGGGGTCACCCTTACTCACTGCCCTCTGGCAGCAGTGGCCTCTCTGCTTCCCTTTGTAGAAGCAAAATGGTTCCCACCTAAGGGCATCTGTACTTGAGGGCATTTGTACTTGCCATTTCCTCTGCCTGGAGCTCTGTCCCCAGGTATCCCTCGTAACATTCCAGCCCTGCTCACATTCTGCCTCTTCAGAGGTGCTCTTCCTAACCAGCCTATATGAAATAGTAACCCTCCATTCACTCCCTCTGGTATATAGCTCTGGTACAACACAGGTTGCAACACAGTTACAGTCCTGCCTCTTCCACTGTGAACCGACCTTCTCAAAAACCAAGCACTGTCACCTTTATATTCCCCATCTACCACAGTACCTCGTTCATAGGCTGAGCTCAACAGATAGGTGTCCAAAAAAAATGCTCAACCTAAAAGTTGAGCATTATGTTTTATCCAGTGGGCTTACTGAGCACTTAAGCCCAAGATACAGCTTCTCAGATAGCTCTGAGGGATTATTTACAAAGAGGTTAAGACAGGAGCCAGGATATAAAGGAGTTTTGCAAACAAAACAATACAAACAAAACAAAACAAACAAGAACAGGTAGTCAGAACATCAAAAGATTACTGCTAGAGAAAAACCAGACATCTCAAGTTAATGAATTTTAGCACTTTTCCATGTATGGGAAGATGCAAGAGTCGGGGCTTATTGAAATTATTCCTTTGATATGCACCTTAACTATCTAGGGCCAGTATCCTGTTTTTCTCCATCCTGAATTCCCCTCAGGGTGCACAGTTGGTGGCTGCAGTGGCTGCAGCATCCTTTGTTTACTGAAATGCTGGTAACATTCTATGTCCACAACGTTTCCTCTTGGTCATAAATTCAACCACGGTTTGGGAGGCATTTAATGACCAATTTTGTCCCACAGTGCTAGGAAGGCTCATTCCTAGATCAGGCGAAGATTGTGTGATAGGCTATTCAATCCGCTCATTTTTTGGATTAGGGCTATTGATCTTCTAAAATTCTCTGGATCAGCTGTCTTACTAGACTATTATGATCCAGGTAATGTTTTCCTTTGTTGCTTCTTCCCGTATCTAGAGTTGCATGCACTATTACAATTATTCTATGTAGAGTTATATATGATCAACTACCTCAAGACTTTTAGCCATCATTAATTTTGTCAGAGGCCTGGTTATACATTGGGTAGTGCAAGAGATAACCATCCTATAAAATAGACAGAATAAGTAATATAGCTAGTAACATTAATAAGGTCATAGTACAGCAGAGAGAGACACAAGGTATAAATAATTTGAAAACAACAAGAGAGCAAATTAAAACAATGATTAGCATAACTAGTTATAATCTGGTTGCAATAAGCCATCAAGTCCACAGGGGAGCCACCTGGAGAAGCCAAATTCTGGAAGAATCAGGTAGAGAGAAAAAGCTAAATGTTTCATAATCATTTACAAAAGTATACTTTATCAACTTGTTGCAGGTCACAGTTAGCATAAGAGGAAAGATTTTCTGGAAAAGATTAAAAGGCAGTATATTTCAGCAGAGAGTCATAAAACTGTCTTATGTATCAGTTCATTCAGTCCCATGTAACTAATTCCTGTTGATCTGGATGAAGTCATCTGGTTTTTTCATTAGAGTTTTAAACTTTCCTACCCAGTTCAGTTGTATGATATAAAAGTTATCAGAAACCTTAATTTATCAAAAAGTCCTTTTTATGAATCTTCCTGAAGATCCTCATATTTTATACAATCAGAGTAAAACAATGATTGTTTTTAAATGACAAAGATTTAAAATGGTATTGCTAAAGATCTAATTACAATGCAATTGACAAGAAACTTGGGGTATTTTTGTGACATACAACATTTTGAGATAATAAATAGAATTATGACTGATAACATAACAGGACATATCAGATTTTTAGGAATTTCATATAAATTTTGGAATATCTATATTAATGACATTTACCCATACAATATAACCTAAGGTTTGTCTCCAATCATTTAACAATGCTTCAAGTAATTTAACACACCAAATAAGCTTAATTAGTTTAACATTTCTCTAAGGTGCCTCAGGGCTCCTCTGAGGCATCCCTGAGTTAGCTGGAGGTCAAAAGAACTTCAATTAAATTTGATATTTGAGAAGTCTGTCAAAAATATCAAAAAGGTTTCAAGACACTTGGTCAAATAGGATCATAGGTCACTGTGAAACAATACTTTTTTTTTTTTAACAATACTTACTTAACGTAAGTGACAAAATATTTCAAAAGCAAATACAAATCACTTAAAGGTAAAGGAACACAAAAGCAGTATTCCAAGAAAAATTTGTTCTCTTAACAAAGAGAGGAACCAAATCCAGTCCTGCACCAGCCCACTTAACAAAATCCATTTACCTCATTAAATTTAATCTCAGCCTAACCATGCACAAAACGACTTTTCAGGGCTCCCTTTCCATAAACCTTTCATGACTTTCTGAATCCATATGCGTTTGTCCCGTATTTTTCCATCAAGAACAAGCTCTAGAACAAAAATCACTCTTTTCACTTAACAAAAGGTATTTCCATGCCTCATACCTTCTTTTACTGAAGACACACATCCTATTTTCCTTGCATACTGAAATGTTTCCCTCACTTTTAGTAGCTTTAACTACGTATTACCACTTTAACCCTTAAAAACCTTAATCTCTAGCAAAAACTGACAAGCAGCAAGTAATTGTGAACTCTGTCATACCAGCATTTCCTGATTGGAAAAATCCATAACCTCCAGAAACATACATCTTCTCATAGCATAATTTCCTTCCTCTTTCCCTCTTATAAGGATACAAAGGTAGGTAATTTTAGACCTGCTTAGCATTTAATGTTCCAGTATTTTATCTTATTTGAAATGACTTTGATATTCAATAATTTCCCCTCATTTAACTTAGCAAAACTCAAGTTACCAGAAATCTGGAGAAACTATTTTAGACAGACATACCCCAAGTATAATTCCTAAGGAGTTCACCTGAAAACTCCTCATTTACTTTTGTTTTACAAGTTATGAAAATATACCAAGTTAACTTTTTCTTCTTGCTGACAAACTCTCCAACAGAAATAACATGACCTTACTGACCTTCAGTTAACCTAGGTACAATAAAAGACCTATATTGATAAACCAACAAGCCTAAGCTAGCTTTAATACCAGATATTAACTTAATATTGGATATTTCTTAGATCATGTGACCCTCAAATTCATTCTGACCAGTTTCTTTTATATTTAGAAATATTTTATTTGTAAGTGCTTACTTTCAAGTCAAACAAAGCTCTTTTATAAATTTAATTTTGATATTTTCTGGAGGTAGAGATATGTTATATGTATAATATACACAGACATAAAAAGACATAATTAGAAATCTCATAGCTTCACTTTAACACTTAGTTATGAATCAGGTGTTACAATATAAACTTAGATATAAACTTACAATATAAAATAAGTTTATAAACAATATAAACTTAGTTTATAAATAATAGTTGAAATAAGTTAAATTTATTTGCTCAGATGACTAGGGCTTTACTCTTTGTGGAAAAGACGTAAGATTTTTATTTGTCCTTGATAAACACTTAAGGAGGATATGATTTAGATTCTAGGTGAGGGAGCCTTTCCAGTTGTTCCAGTTTTAAAAGGCCACTTTTTCCCTTTTTCTCTCCTTGGCTTCAGGTTCTTTCTGATTGAACTGATAAGGCTCAGTCTCAGGTCATTGTGGGTTATATCTAAACTTCTGATTTGTAGAGATTTGCAAGACAAAGATAGCTGCTTTTAATTCTCCAAAGAACTGGTCTGCCTCCTAAATGATATTAAAAGATTGATTTGCCCAACTATATTTCCTTTCATTTGCTTTTTTCATATAAGTGAGAGATTTCCAACTAAACTGAAATTCAAGAGTTCTATGTTCTAGAATTTTAGTTTCATTTATCAAGCCTTCAAAAGCTTGCACAAAGCATTCAACTAAGTCCCGCTTTCTGAGTGCACAGGCTAGACCCAGAGCAAAGTTTCTGTTGTGGTTTTTTTCTTTTATTAGCCCCTGAATATTACCTTGCAGATTTTACTTTATATTGTACAGTCTCAGGTAACCCCATTGGTTTCCTTAGTATGTTTAATTAATGTTTCCTGAGAGACAGATTCATATGCCCTGTCTTATAGTACCAAGCAGGGGAAGCATTCCCCAGTGAGATATACTGTTTATCCCACAATAAAATTAGGCAAAAGAGATGTAACCATCTTCAATAAAGCATATTTAAATATACCAATTTTTATAAACTTTCATCTCAATTATATCAACTCTTACACGTTTAGCTTTTAGTTTCAATTAGGACACAATAAAAAAGCCTTGCTGTTACAAGGAGTCCTAGAAGCTTTCCTTTCTTTTTATTCCTGACCATTTATCTGTTTTTGTATAAAAGGCTCTGGGGTCCCCAGTGAGGGGTTGAGCCAAGGGACTCAGGCCCATTCATCAATATTTTAACTTGATTTTAACTAGGACTAACTGTTGCTGCAAGTAATTGTTCATCAAATATCTCAGAGTAATTTTCTTCCAACATTTTTAAGTATATGTATAAGCTGGGAGAAATACAGCAAACTCGTTTGGAGTTGCTTTAACGTTGGGAACCAAAAAGAGGGTCTCTTTGGGTCATCCAACCTTAGGTATTGTTGTATCAAATCTTTGTTTTAATACCACTGATGTCCATTTAATTTATCCCAATTCTTAATAACCATCTAAAGACTTCTTTATCCATTTGGGACAAGTACTTTTAAAATTTCCACCTCGTTGGGAGGAAGTCTCTAGACTTTCCTTCAGTTTTTTCTTATTCTCTGTTAATCAACCTGTTAATAATCCTGCTGTTTTTATTAGCATCTGTGAGACTCATTGAGGGGAAGTGGAGACCACAAATAAGGCTTCCCAAACCGTTTTTCTGTGTTTGTTTTAAATTAAGGGAGTTCTTAGGTTAACCACTAAGAACCACTAAGTTCTTAGGTTTTCCACCTTCTAATTTGTTTTTCTATAGTTACCAATGAAACAGCTGTTAATAATGAGAACTCTCTAAAAATTTACCAATTTAGAAGTTTCTCTAATGTAAAGGATTCATCATTCAGCCATTAATGAGATCTCTTAATATCTACTCAAATCAATAAGATGCAAGAGGCATTCCCAGAAGAGACTGGGAAGGATGCTACCTATACAAGATTCAGAAAGTTTACTCCCAAGAAATGCTTCAAATAATTCTGAAAGCTCAGGGGGAAAAAAAAAGCCATGGCACAAGAATCCAGGATTCAAGAGGGATTTTACCTGCCACTCCAGATGTAGCAAAAAACAGTGAGCTCTGGGCTCAACAGGAGTTGGTTTCCTTATTTTAACAGCAAAACAAAACATGTTCGAGACAAAATGGTGGAGTAGAAGGACTTGAGCTCACCTCATCTCATGAAAACACCAATATCACAACTAACTTCTGAACAACCATCAATAAAAAAGAATGGAACCAACCAAAAAAGGTATTCTATATTCAAAGACAAGAAATCACAACAAGATGGTAGGAGGGGCACTTTCACAATATAATCAAATCCAATAACCAGCGAGTGGATAATCCACAAACTGGAAAACAATTATATCAGAGGTTTTCCCACAGGATTGAGAATTCTGAGCCCCATGTCAGGCTCCCCAGTCTGAGGGTATGGCATCAGGAGGAGGAGTCCCCAGAGCATTTGGCTTTGAAGGCCAGCAGGGCTAGAGTGCAGGAGCTCCACAGGACTGGGGGAAACAGAGACTCCACTCCTGGAGGGTCCACACAAGGTTTCATGTGCACTGGGATGCAGGGCAAAGCAGTGACTCCACAGTAGCCTGGGCCAGACCTACCTGTGGGTCTTGGAGGGACTCCTGGGGAGGCGGGGGTTGACTGTGGCTCACTGTGGGGACAAGGACGACGGTGGTGGAGGCCCAGGGGAATATTCATCAGCGTGAGCTCTCCTGGAGATCGCCATTTTGGCACTGAGACCTGGCCCCACCTAACAACCTACAGGCTCCAGTGCTGGGATGCCTCAAACCAAACAACCAACAGGATGGGAACACACCACCACCCATCAGCAGACAGGCTGCCTAAAGTCATCCTGAGCCCACAGCCACCTCTAAACACACCCCTTGACATGGCCTTGCCCGAGGGAAAAGACCCAGCTTCACCCACCAGTGGGCAGGCACCAGTCCCTCCCACCAGGAAACCTGAACAAACCCCTGGACCAACCTCACCCACCAGGGTATGGACACCAGAAGCTAGAGTAACTACAAACCTGCAGCCTCAGAAACGGAGACTGCAAACACAGGAAGTTAGATAAAACGAAATGGCAGGGCAATATGTTCCAGACAAAGGAACAAGATAAAACCCCAGAAGAATGACTAAGTGAAGTGGAGATAGACAATCTGCCTGAAAAAGAACTAAGAGTAATGATAGTAAAGACGATCCAAGATCTCACAAAAAGAATGGAGGCACAGACTGAGAAGATACAAGAAATGTTTTAAAAAGAGCTAGAAGATTTGAAAATCAAACAAACAGAGGTGAACAATACAATAACTGAAATGAAAAATACTCTAGAAGGAATCAATTAGCAGAATAAATGAGGCAGAAGAACAAATGAGCTGGAAGACAGATTGGTGGAGATCGCTGTCACAGAACATATTTAAAAAAAAGAATGAATAGAAATAAGAACACTCTCAGAGACCTCTGGAACAACATTAAACACACCAACATTCACATTATAGGGGTTCCAGAAGGAGAAGAGAGAGAGAAAGGGCCTGAGAAAATATTTGAAGAGATAATAGCCAAAAACTTACCTAACATGGGAAAGGAAACAGTCACCCAAGTCCAGGAAGCACAGAGAGTCCCATACAGGATAAACCCAAGGAGGAACACAACAAGACACATTAATCAAATTGACACAAATTAAAGCAAGGAGAAAATGCTAAAAGCAACAAGGGAAAAGCAACATGTAACATACAAGGGAATCCCCATAAGGTTATCAGCTGATTTTTCAGCAGAAACTCTGCAGGCCAGAAGGGAGTGGCATGATATATTTAAAGTGATGAAAGGGAAAAACCTATAACCAAGAATACTCTACCCAGCAAGGCTCTCGTTCAGATTCGAGGGAGAAATCAAAAGCTTTACAGACAAGTAAAAGCTAAGAGAATTCAGCACCACCAAACCAGCTTTATGACACATGCTAAAGGAACTTCTCTAGGCAGAAAAGGCCACAACTAGAAACGAGAAAATTACGAATGGGAAAGCTCACTGATAAAGGCAAACGTAAAGGTAAGAAGTCATCCACATACAAATATGATATCAAAACCAGCAATCACGAGGAGAGTACAAATGCAGGATATATTGTAAATGCATTTGAAATCAAGAGACCAGCAACTTGAAACAATTTTGTATGTGAGAGAGAGATATATATATATATATATATATATATATATGGCTATATCAAAACCTCATAGTAACGGCAAACTGAAAATCTACAATAGATACACACAAAAGAAAAAGCAATCCCAACACAACACTAAAGTTAGTCATCAAATCACAAGAGAAGAGAACAAAAGAGGAAGGGAAGAAAAAAGACCTAGAAAACCAAATGCAAAACAATTAACAAAATGGCAATAAGAACATACATATAGATAATTACCTTAAACATAAACGAATTTCATGTTCAAACCAAAAGACACAGACTGGCTGAACAGATACAAAAACAAGACCCGTATATATGCTGTCTACAAGAGACCCACTTCAGATCTAGGGACATATACAGACTGAAAGTGAGGAAATGGAAAAAGGTATTCCATGCAAATGGAAATCAAAAGAAAGCTGGAGTAGCAATACTCATCTCAGAAGAAATAGACTTTGAAATAAGGACTGTTACACATGACAAAGGACACTACGTGCTGATCAAGGGATCAATCCAAGAAGAAGGTATAACAATTGAAATATATATGCACCCAACATAGGAGCATCTCAATATATAAGGCAAACACTAACAGCCATAAAAGGAGACACTGACAGTAACACAATAATGGGGGGGGTCTTTAACACCCCACTTACATCAATGGACAGATCATCCAGACAGAAAATAAGGAAACACAGGTCTTAAATGACACATTAGACCAGATGAACTTAGTTGATATCTATAGTATATTCCATGCAAAAGCATTAGAATAGACATTCTTCTCAAGTGCATATGGAACATTCTCCAGGACAGATCACATGCTGGGCCACAAAGCAAAAATCAGTATATGTTAAGAAAATCGAAATCTTATCAAGCATCTTTTTCAACCACAACACTATAAGATTAGAAATTAACTACAAGGAAAAAAACTGTAAGTAACACAAACACTTGGAGCCTAAACAATATGTTACCTAACAACCAATGGATCAATGAAAAAATCAGAGGAAATAAAAAATTACCTAGAAACAAATGAAAACGAAAACTTGATGATCCAAAACCTGTTGGATGTAACAAAAGCAGTTCTAAGATGGAAGTTTACAAGATACAATCTTACCTCAGGAAATAAGAAAAATCTCAAATTAACAACCTAACCTTACACCTAAAGCAACTAGAGAAAGAACAACAAACAAAACCCAAAGTTAGTACAAAAAAAGAAATCATAAAGATCAGGGCAGAAATAAACGCAAAAGAGATGAAGAAAACAATGGAAAAGATCAATGAAACTAAAAGCTGGTTCTTTGAAAAGATAAACAAAATTGATAAACCTTTAGGCAGACTCATAAAGAAAGAAAAGTAGAGGGCTCAAATCAATAAAATTAGAAATGAAAAAGAAGCTAGAACTAACACCACAGAAATATAAAGGATCATAAGAAACTACTACAAACAATTATATACTAATAAAATGGACAACCTAGAGGAAATGGACAAATTCTTATAAAGTTACAATATTCCAAGACTGAACCAAGAATAAATAGAAAATATGAACAGATTGATCACAAGTACTGAAGTTGAAACTATGATTAAAAAACTTCCAACAAACAGAAGTCCAGAACCAGATGGCTTCACTGGTGAATTCTATCAAACATTAAGACAAGAGTTAACACCTATCCTTCTGAAATTATTCCAAAAAATTGCAGAGGTAGGAACACTCCCAAACTCATTCTATGAGGCCACCATCACCCTGATACCACAACCAGACAGAGATATCACAAAAAAAGAAAGTTACAGGCCAATTATCACTGATGAACATAAATGCAAAAGTCCTCAATAAAATACTAGCAAACCAAATTTAACAATACATTAAAAGGATCATACACCATGATCAAGTGGGATTTATCCTATGGATGGAAGTATTTTTCATTATCCACAAATCACTCAGTATCATACACCACATTAACAAGTTTAAGAATAATAACCATACGATCCTCTCAATAGATGCAGAAAAAGCTTTTGACAAAATTCAACACCCATTTATGATAAAAAACAATCCAGAAAGTGGGCATAGAGGGAACCTACCTCAACATAATAAAGGCCATATATGACAAACCCACAGCTAACATCATCCTCAATGGTGAAAAGCTGAAAGCATTTACTCTAAGATTAGGAACAAGACAAGGATGTCCACTCTGGCCACTTTTATTCAACATAGTCTCGGAAGACCTAGCCATGGCAATCAGAGAAGAAAAAGAAATAAAAGGAATCCAAATTGGAAAAGAACAAGTAAAACTGTTACTGTTTTCAGATGACATGATACTACACATAGAAAATCCTAAAGATGCTACCTGAAAATTTCTAGAGTTCATCAATGAATTTGGTAAAGTTGCAGGATACAAAATTAATACACAGAAATCTCTTGCATTCCTATACACTAACAACAAACGATCATAAAGAGAAATTAAGGAAACAATCCCATTTACCATCACACTGAAAAGACTAAAATTCCTAGGAGTAAACCTACCTAAGGAAGGAAAAGACCTGTACTCTGGAAACTATAAGACACTGATGAAAGAAATCGAAGATGACACAAACAGATGTAAAGATATACCATGTCCTTTGGTTGGAAGAAGCAATATTGTCAAAATGATTATACTACCTAAGGCAATCTACAGATTCAATACAATCCCTATGAAACTACCAATGGCATTTCTCATAGAACTAGAACAAAAAATTTTTAAATTTGTATGGAAACACAAAAGATCCCAAACAGCCAAAGCAATCTCAAGAAAGAAAAACAGAGCTGTAGGAATCAGGCTCCCTGAACTTCAGAGTATACTACAAAGCTACAGTCATCAAAACAGTATGGTACTGGCACAAAAACAGAAATATAGATCAACGGAATAGAATAGAAAGCCCAGACATAAACCCATGCACCTATGGTCAATTAATCTACGACAAAGGAGGCAAGAATATACAATGGAGAAAAGACAGTCTCTTCCACAATTGGTGCTGGAAAAACTGAACAGCTACATGTAAAAGAATGAAATTAGAACATTCTCTAACACCATACACAAAAATAAACTCAAAATGGATTAGAGGCCTAAATGTAAGACCGGATACTATAAAACTCTTAGAGGAAAACATTGGCAGAACACTCTTTGACACAAATCGCAGCAATATCTTTTTGGATCCACCTCCTAGAGTAATGAAAATAAAAACAGAAATAAACAAATAGGACCTAATTAAACTTAAAAGCTTTAGCACAGCAAAGGAAACCATAAATGAAATGAAAAGACAACCCACAGAATGGAAGAAAATATTTGCAAAGGCTGTGACCAACAAGGGATTAATCTCCAAAATACACAAACAGCCCATGAATCTCAATATCAAAAAAACAAACAACCCAATTGAAAAAATGGGCAGAAGTTCTAAATAGATATTTCTCCAAAGAAGACATACAGATGACAAAAAAAGCACACGAAAAGATGCTAAACATTGCTAATTATTAGAGAAATGCAAATAAAAACTACGATGAGCTAGGGAATGTGATCAAGATAAAGGAGTTGTAGGAAGTGAAGCTCACCTTCTCCCACAAATACATCAAAAATACATCTACATGTGGAATGTTTCTCACAGAATATCTACAGAACACTGGCAGAAGACCTCAGACTGCTGAAAGGGCAAGAAAATCTCCACGTAACTGGGTAAGACAAAAGAAAAAGGAAAAAAAATAGTAAGAAAGGTATCGGGATGAGAACTACACTACTGGGAGGGAGCTGTGAAAGAGGAAAGGTTCCCGCACCCTGGGAAGCCCCCTCACTGGCAAGGAGATCAGCCAAGACAGAAGGGGAGCTTCAGAGCCTCAGAGGAGAATGCAGCAGCTGGTTTGTGGCAGCCAGAGTGAAGGCAGGACTGTACAGATGGTCAGGGCCGCCGCCCTGCATTCCCCAGCCTGAGAAACATGATCACCAGTGTGGGCTGGGTGCTGGAACTCAGGCTTTGGAGATCAGACCCAGGGAGAAGA
Organism: Stenella coeruleoalba; assembly: GCF_951394435.1. Taxonomy (NCBI): domain Eukaryota; kingdom Metazoa; phylum Chordata; class Mammalia; order Artiodactyla; family Delphinidae; genus Stenella; species Stenella coeruleoalba. The sequence goes on from NC_137157.1 coordinate 30,737,175, forward strand.
CTGGGGTTGGCTGTGCAGAAACAGACTCGGGGGCAGGGTGTGCTAGAATCTGGCATGACAGCCACTGAGGGTTTACGCAGAGGAAGCCTGGGCCACCTTAGAGGCCAGATGCCATTGTTTGGGATTTGCACGAGGGGAGGGTCAGGGCCCACCACTGCAGCCTTTTTCCCTGTGCGCATGCTCACAGAGGGCAGGACACCACCTGCAAGGGCCTCAGGGGTGGTCGCAAGCCACTGCTGCCTCCCTCCCAGACTCCAGGAGTGGTTGTGAGCTGCCTCTGCTCCAACTGCATGCTCTGGGGGTGCACCTGAGCTGCCACAGACGCTGAGAATCCCAGTACCAGTCATCAGCTGATGCATCTGCACACCTGCTATTAAGGGAATAACAAACAGCACACTCTGGGGAAAGCCCATTGCTAGTGGGCAACAGGCATCCATACTAAAAAAAACCCTCACACCAAATGTATTAAACCCACACAAGCTACACAGGGACGCCCCCACCTATAAATAGCCCTCCAAGACCGCAGGAGATAACTGTTTCTCCTCAACTCACAGAATAAGAGAAATATAAGTATAATGAAGAAGCAGAATTCCACTAAAGGAAAAAACAATGAAACAGACCTCTTCAGTCTAATAGACTCCAAGTTCAAAAAGGAGATAACGAGAACACTGAAGGAATTATAAAAGCTATCGACAGAAATGCAGAGTACTGTAAAAAGGAACTAGAAACTATAAAGAGGGACCAAGAAAACTTAGAAAACTCATTTGCAGAGACGGAATCTGAGCTAAAGGCAATGAATAGCAGAATGAATAATGCAGAAAAACGAATAAGTGACCTGGAAGATAGAATAATGGAAATCACCAAATCAGGGCAGAAGACAGAGAGCCAAATGAAAAAAAATGAAAACAATATAAGGGACCTATGGGATAATACAAAGCATGTCAATCTGTGCATATTAGGAATTCCACAAAGGGAAGAAATAGAAAAGTGGGTCAAAAATGTATTTGAAGACATTATAGTTGAAAACTTCCCAAACCTAAAGAAGGAAATATATTCAGATACAGGAAGCACAGAGGGTCCCAAACAAGATAAACCCAAGAGACCTACACCAATACATATTATAATAAAAATGGCAAAAGTTAAAGAGAGGATTATAAAGGCAGCAAGAGAAAAAGAGTTAATTACAAGGGAACCCCCATAAGGCCATCAGCTGATTTCTCTACAGAAACATTGCAGGCCAGAAGGGAGTGGCAATATATATTCAAGTCCTGAAAGAAAAAAATCTGAACCTAGGATATTCTACCCAGTAAGATTATCATTTAGAATAGAAGGAGAGATAAAGAATTTCTCAGACAAGAAAAAACTAAAATACAGCAATACTAAACCTATCCTAAAGGAAATATTGAAAGGTCTTCCCTAAATAAAAAAGAAGTAAGGGGCTTCCCTGGTGGCGCAGTGGTTGAGAGTCCGCCTGCTGATGCAGTGGACACGGGTTCGTGCCCCGGTCCAGGAAGATCCCACATGCTGCGGAGCAGCTGCGCCCGTGAGCTATGGCCGCTGAGCCTGCGCGTCCGGAGCCTGTTGCCCCGCAACGGGAGAGGCCACAACAGTGAGAGGCCCGAGTACCGCAAAAAAAAAAAAAAGTAAGAATCTATAGGAAAATCACAATTGGAAAGTAAATTACTTAATAAGCCATTACACAGATTTAAAAAAAAATAAAAGATTTCTGTGAAAGTGATGATAACCACAATGACCACCAACAAAAAGATGAACAGGAAGATGTAAAAGAGGACATCAAAACATAAAATGTGGGGGAGGAGAGTAAGTAAATGTAGATTGTTTTCCTAGAATGTGTTTGAGTCTATATGACTACCAGTCTAAGGCAAGTAGATAAAGGAAGGGGGTAACATATTTGAAAAACAGGGTAAACACAAATCAAAAACATAGATTCATAAAAACCAAAAATAAGAGAACATAGTTTAATACAAAAGAAAATCATCAAACCACAAAAGGAAAAACAAAAAGATAAAGAAAGGGACAAAGAAGAAATGTAAAATCAACAGGAAAACATGGTTTAAAATGGCAATAAATACATATCTATCAATCATTACATTAAATGTCAATAGATGAAATGCTCCAATCAAAAGACACAGAGTGGCGGACTGGATGAAAAAGCAAGAGCCTACAGTATGCTGCCTACAAGAGACCCACTTTAGGGCAAAGGACACACATAGATTGAAAGTGAGGGGATGGAAAAAGATATTTCACGCAAACGTAAATGACAAGAGAGCGGGGGGGTCACAATTGTCATATGAGACAAAACAGACTTAAAGACAAAGGCCATAAAGAAAGACAAAGAAGGACGTTATATTATGACAAAAAGATCAATACAAGAAGATTTTAAACTTGTCAGCATACATGCACCTAACATAGGAGCACCCAAATACATAAAACAAATACTAACAGATATAAAGGGAGAAATTGACAGGAATACAATAAAGTAGGAGACTTTAACACCCCACTCACAACAATGGACAGATCTAGACAGAAAATCAATAAGGCAACAGAGATCCTAAATGATACAATAGAACAGTTAGACTTAATTGATATTTTCAGGATATTACATCCAAAAAAACAGAATACACATTCTTTTCAAGTGCACATGGAACATTCCCTGGGACTGACCACATATTAGGGCACAAAACAAGCCTCAACAAATTTAAGAGTACAGAAATTATCTCAAGCATCTTTTCTGACCACAACATCATGAAACTAGATATTAACCACAGAAAAAAGAAATAAGACAGTAGATGCAGAGAAAGCTTTCGACAAAATTCAACACCCATTTATGATAAAAACCCTGCAGAAAGTAGGCATAGAGGGAACTTACCTCAACATAATAAAGGCCGTATATGACACACCCACAGCCAACATCGTTCTCAATGGTGAAAAACTGAAACCATTTCCACTAAGATCAGGAATAAGACACAGTTGCCCACTCTCACCACTCTTATTCAACATAGTTTTGGAAGTTTTAGCCACAGCAATCAGAGAAGAAAAGGAAATAAAAGGAATAAAAATCGGAAAAGAAGAAGTAAAGCTGTCACTGTTTGCAGATGACATGATACTATACATAGAGAACCCTAAAGATGCTACCAGAAAACTACTAGAGCTAATCAATGAATTTGGTAAAGTAGCAGGATACAAAATTAATGCACAGAAATCTCTGGCATTCCTATACACTAATGATGAAAAATCTGAAAGTGAAATCAAGAAAACACTCCCATTTACCACTGCAACAAAAAGAATAAGATATCTAGGAATAAACCTACCTAAGGAGACAAAAGACCTGTATGAAGAAAATTATAAGACACTGATGAAAGAAATTAAAGATGATACAAATAGATGGAGAGATATACCATGTTCTTGGATTGGAAGAATCAACATTGTGAAAATGACTCTACTACCCAAAGCAATCTACAGATTCAATGCAATCCCTATCAAACTACCAATGGCATTTTTCACAGAACTAGAACAAAAAATTTCACAATTTGTATGGAAACACAAAAGACCCCGAATAGCCAAAGCAATCTTGAGAATGAAAAACAGAGGTGGAGGAATCAGGCTCCCTCACTTCAGACTATACTACAAAGCTACAGTAATCAAGAAAGTATGGTACTTGCACAAAAACAGAAAGATAGATCAATGGAACAGGATAGAAAGCCCAGAGATAAACCCACGCACATATGGTCACCTTATCTTTGATAAAGGAGGCAGGAATGTACAGTGGAGAGAGGACAGCCTCTTCAATAAGTGGTGCTGGGAAAACTGGACAGGGACATGTAAAAGTATGAGATTAGATCACTCCCTAACACCATACACAAAAGTAAGCTCAAAATGGATTGAAGACCTAAATGTAAGGCCAGAAACTATCAGGCTTTTGGAGGAATACATAGGCAGAGCACTCTATGACATAAATCACAGCAAGGTCCTTTTTGACCCACCTCCTAGAGAAATGGAAATAGGAACAAAGGTGAAAGGATGGAACCTAATGAAGCTTCGGAGCTTTTGCACAGCAAAGGAAACCATGGATGGGACCAGGGGACAACCCTCAGAACGGGAGAAAATATTTGCAAATGAAGCAACTGACAAAGGATTAATCTCCAAAATTTATAAGCAGCTCTTGCAGCTCAATAACAAAAAAACAAACAACCCAATCCACGAATGGGCAGAAGACCTGAATAGACATTTCTCCAAACAAAGAGGATATACAGACTGCCAACAAACACATGAAAGAATGCTCAACATCATTAATCACTAGAGAAATGCAAATCAAAACTACAATGAGATATCATCTCACACCGGTCAGAATGGCCATCATCAAAAAATCTGGAAACAATAAATGCTATAGAGGGTGTGGAGAAGGGGGAACACTCTTGCACTGCTGGTGGGAATGTGAATTGGTACAGCCACTATGGAGAACAGTATGGAGGTTCCTTGGAAAACTACAAATAGAGCTACCATATGACCCAGCAATCCCACTACTGGGCATATACCCTAGGAAAGCCATGATTCAAAAAGAGTCATGTACCAAAATGTTCATTGCAGCTCTATTTACAGTGGCCCGGAGATGGAAACAACCTAAGTGTCCATCATCAGATGAATGGATAGAGAAGATGTGGCATATATATACAATGGAATATTACTCAGCCATAAAAAGAAACGAAATTGAGCTATTTGTAATGAGGTGGATGGACCTAGAGTCTGTTATACAGAGTGAAGTAAGTCAGAAAGAGAAAGACAAATACCGTATGCTAACACGTATATATGGAATTTAAGGGAAAAAAAGTCATGAAGAATGTAGGGGTAAGACAGGAATAAAGACACAGACCTACTAGAGAATGGACTTGAGGATATGGGGAGGGGGAAGGGTAAGCTGTGACAAAGTGAGAGACTGGCATGGACATATATACACTACCAAATGTAAGGTAGATAGCTAGTGGGAAGCAGAGAACAGGGAGATCAGCTCGGTGCTTTGTGACCGCCTGGAGGGGTGGGATAGGGAGGGTGGGAGGGAGGGAGATGCAACAGGGAAGAGATTTGGGAACATATGTATATGTATAACTGATTCACTTTGTTATAAAGCAGAAACTAACACACCGTTGTAAAGCAATTATACTCTAATAAAGATTTAAAATAAATAAATAAGAAAAAAATGGTTACATGGAGACTAACTCATGCTACTAACACGCTACTAAAAAAACCAATGGGTCAACAATGAAATCAAAGAGGAAATTAAAATATACCTTGAGACGTATGACAGTGAAAACACAACCATATAAAATCTATGGGATGAAGCAAAAGCAATTCTTAGAGGGAAGTTCATAGCAATAAAGGCCTGCCTTAAAAAACAAGAAAATCTGGGCTTCCCTGGTGGTGCAGTGGTTGAGAGTCTGCCTGCCGATGCAGGGGACATGGGTTCGTGCCCCGGTCTGGGACTATCCCACATGCTGTGGAGCAGCTGGGCCCGTGAGTCATGGCCACTAAGCCTGCGTGTCTGGAGCCTGTGCTCCACAACGGGAGAGGCCACAACAGTGAGAGGCCCGCGTACCGCAAAAAAAAAAAAAAGAAAATCTCAAATAAACAACCTAACCTACCACTTAAAAGAATTTGAAAAAGAACAAACAAAACCTAAAGTCAGAGAGAAGTTCGTAGCAATATAAGCCTTCCTCAAAAACAAGAAAAATATCAAATAAATAACCTAACCTACCACTTAAAAGAATTTGAAAAACAAGAACAAACAAAACCTAAAGTCAGCAGAAGGAAGGTAATAATAAAAATCGGTGAGAAAATAAATAAAAGAGATTAAAAAAATAGAAAAAAATCAATAAAACCAAGAGCTGGTTCTTTGAAAGAATAAACAAGATCAACAAACCTCTGGCCAGGCTCACCAAGAAGAAAAAGAGAAAGAACCCAAATAAATAAAATAAGAAATGAAAAAGGAGACATAAAAACTGATACAGCAGAAATACAAAAAGGCATAAGGGAATCTTATGAATAATTATATGCCAACAAATTCGACAACCTAGAAGAAATGGAAAAGTTTCTAGAAACATACAGTACACCATACTTGAATCAAGAAGAAATAGATAATTTGAACAGACCGATCACTAGAAGTGAAATAGAATCTGTAATTTAAAAACTCCCTACAAACAAAAGTCCAGGGCCAGATGGACTTATTCCACCAAACATACGAAGGAGAACTTATACCAATCCTTCTCAGACTTTTCCAAAAAATTGAGGAGAAGGGAACACTCGCAAAGACATTCTATGAAACCACCCTGATAGCAAAACCAAAGACACCACCAAAAAAAAAATTACAGGCCAATATCTTTGATGAATATAGATGCAAAAATTCTCAACAAAATATTATCAAATGGAACCCAACAACACATAAAAAAATCATACATCACAACTAAGTGGGATTCATCCCAAGTTTACAAGAATGGTTCAACATATGCAAATCAATCAATGTGACACATCACACAAATAAAAGACAAAAACCACATGATCATCTCAATAGATGCAGAAAAAGCATTTGATAAAATTCAACATCCATTCATGATAAAAACTTTTTTTTTTTTTTTTTTTTTGCGGTACACGGGCCTCTCACTGTCGTGGCCTCTCCCGTTGTGGAGCACAGGCTCCAGACGCGCAGGCTCAGCGGCCATGGCTGACAGGCCCAGCCGCTCTGCGGCATGTGGGATCCTCCCGGACCGGGGCACGAACCCGTGTCTCCTGCACCGGCAGGCGGATTCCCAACCACTGCGCCACCAGAGAAGCCCCATGATAAAAACTCTTACCAAAGTTGGCAGAGAGGAAACATATCTCAATGTAATAAAAGCTATTTATGACAAACTGACAGCCAATATAATACTCAGTGGTGAAAAGCTGAAAGCTTTCCTGCTAAAATCTGGAACAAGGATGCCTACCCTCACCACATCTATTCAAAAGAGTATTGGAAGTCCTGGCCACAGCAATCAGACAAGAAAAAGAAATAAAAGTTATCCAAATTGGAAGGGAAGAGGTAAAATTGTCATTATATGCTGATGACATGATAATATATATAGAAAACCCTAATGACTCTACACAAAACCTGCTAGAACTGATCAACAAATTCAGCAAGGTAGCAGGATACAAGATTAACATACGGAAATTGGTTGCATTTCTTTATACTAATAATGAAATATTAGAACAAGAATGTAAAGAAACCAATATCTTTAAAGTCACACCCCCAAAGACAAAATGCTTAAAAATAAACTTGACCAAGGAGGTGAAAGACTTATATGCTGAGAACTATAAAACATTAATAAAGGAAACTGAAGGTGATTCAAAGAAATGGAAAAATATTCCATGTTCTTAGATTGGAAGAACTAATATTGTTAAAATGGCCATACTACCTAAAGCAATCTACAGTTTAATGTGATCCCTGTCAATTATCCATGACATTTTTCACAGAACTAGAACAAGTAATCCTAAAATTTACATGGAACCATAAAAGACCCAGAATTGCCAAAGAAATCCTGAAGAAAAAGAACAAAGCAGAAAGCATAACCCTCCCAGACTTCAGACAATACTACAAAGCTACACTAATCAAAACAGTGTGGTATTGGCACAAAAACAGACATATGGACCAATGGAACAGAATAGAGAGTCCACAAATAAACCCATACACCTACAGTCAATTAATCTTCGACAAAGGAGGCAAGAATATACAATGGGAAAAAGACAGTCTCTTCAGCAAGTGGTGCTGGGAAAGTCGGACAGCCGCATGTAAATCAATGAACTTAGAACACTCCTTACACAAAAATAAACTCAAAATGGCTTAAAGACTTAAATATAAGACATGATACCATAAAACTCCTAGAAGAGATCACAGGCAAAACATTCTCTGATATAAACTGTACCAATGTCTTCTTAGATCAGTCTCCCAAGGCAATAGAAATGAAAATAAAAATAAACAAATGGGACCTAATCAAACTTATAAGCTTTCGTACAGCAAAGAGAACCAAAAACAAAATGAAAAGACAATCTACAGAATGGGAGAAAATATTTGCAAACAATGCGACCTACAAGGGCTTAATTTCCAAAATATACAAATGGCTCATACAACTCAACAACAACAACAACAAATGAACAACCCAATCAAGAAATGACCTAAATGGACATTTCTCCAAAGAAGATATACAGATGGCCACTAGGCACATGAAAAGATGCTCAACATTCCTAATTATTAGAGAAATGCATTTCAAAACTACAATGAGGTACCACTGCACACCGGTTAGAAAGGCCATCATTAAAAAGCCTACAAATAACAAATGCTGGAGAAGGTGTGGAAAAAAGGGAACCCTCTAACACTGTTGGTGGGAATGTAAGTTTGTGCAACAACTATGGAAAACAGTATAGAGTTTCCTCATAAAACTAGAGTTGCCATATGACCCAGCAATCCCAGTTCTGGGCATATATCCAGACAAACCTATAATTCAGAAAGTTATATGGACTCTATTGTTCACAGCAGCAATATTCACAATAGTCAAGACATGGAAACAACATAAATGTACACCGAGAGATGAATGGATAAAGAAGATGTAGTACAGGTATACAATGGAATACTAGTCAGCCATAAAAAAAAGAATGAAATAATGCCATTTGCAGCAACACAGATGGACCTGGAGATTATCATACTAACTGAAGTCAGACAGAGAAAGACAAATACCATATGATATCACTTATATGTAGAATCTAAAATATGACACAAATGAACCCATCTATGAAACAGAAACGGACTCACAGACATAGAGAATAGACTTGTGGTTGCCAAGTGGGAGGTCAGCGGGGAGGGATGGAGTGGGAGGTTGGAGTTAGCAGATGCAAACTATTGTATATAGGGTGGATAAACAACAAGGTTCTACTATATAGCATGGGGAACTATATTCAATATCCTGTGATAAACCATAATGGAAAAGAATATAAAAAAAGAATACATATCTGAATCACATTGCTGTACAACAGAAATTAACACAACTTTGTAAATCAACTCTACCTCAATAAAATACTCCAGGTTCAATACTCCAGGTTCCTGGAGACAACCTATGAGATGTGTGGACACCTGACTTTACCAGGATGTTTTCCTTCTCAGAGTCCACACTCCACCTCCAAGAATTTGACAAAATTACCATTTAATCTGAGCTACCCCGTGATGGCTCCAGAAGCTTGTGCTTCAGCTTGGCAAGTCTCATCTCTGACTCTGTACACATCTGTCCCTCCAGAATTGGATGAATCTGTTGGCCCTTAGACCTCAGTTCTCTAATGCGGCCAAGAAAAGCTGATCTTTTTCATTTTGTTCATTTTCTTCTTCTAGGGACCTGAGTGATGACTTATAAACTTTATAAGTGTAACTAATATGAAAAGTCCTAGAAATTTGATATGTATCTTCCAAAAATAAATGTACTTCCCTCAGATTTAACAATGTTAAGATATAGCTTCCCTCTAACGTACTTGGGAATTACACCTCCAAAACAGTGTGCATTTATCATGGTATCCATCCAGGAGATCCAGATTTAAATTCAGTAACATTTTAACAACAAGGACCTATGCTGGTCCTCACTATGCCGGTAGCATTTGTTGAATGGCGCCACCCAACACCACACTCACACGATACTCCTGATTTTTCTGCCCTCAAATATTATGACTGTCCTTTCAAATCATTATCTTGAACTATCCTTTCAGTAACTTCCTCATATTACATAATACATGGGAGGGAGGTCTGTACATAATGTAGCCAGTCTGTTCTAGAACTTACATGACTTAAAAGGTGGTCCAAATTAATAGTTTAAATAGATGAGACTACATAAGGTGAAATATAACAAGCCTCTGATGAGGAGAAAAGGCAGTACATTTGGCATGAGTTATAATAGTATGAGGCAGGTACTCCTTAATTAATGACATAAACAATGTGTTGAACTATTTGACAGGCCGTAGTAGCATTTATAGATGTAGAGATGGTGAAGATGGTCTTGAGAGACAAAGGAAAAATGTTCAAAACAAAACAATGTTACAAGCCAACATTCTAAGTGCAAGGTTGCTAGGCAATGGGGTACACGTGTGCTAAGTCAGCTGCTTTAACTTCCACAAATTGCTAGAGCAGGAAATTTAAGTCATTTAATGGTATTTCTGGAAAGTTGAAAATTCCCACTTGTGGAGTTTTAAAGAGACTGGCAAAGAGTGAAGCCTTTTATTATTTGTACAGTTCAGAGAAAACTGGTTTTACACAAGAGGGCAGCATGAACAGATGAGCTCTAACAACGCTGTCTCATCTTCCCAGGGGAAGTCTATGGGAGCAGTGCAGACCAGAGACGTTCTCAAAGGTCTTGAATTCAGAGGCTGTAGACGTGAAGAAGAAAGCACACAGCCCCATCATCAGAACAAACCTGAAAAGTAATTCTGGCAATTTGGACACTAAAAAACCTCAGGCCATACCAGATCTCCTAGTGAATGGCATTAAGACTCATAAGGGCGCTATGCATTGAATCAATTCTTGCACAAAAAGAATGTGGAAAGAGCAGAGAAATCCACCCGTCTGTTTTGGAAGTTCAAAGAAGTTTACTCTGTCTACAGGTCCAGTTTTGCAAAAAGTAGGTCCGACGACCAGATAATATCTTTTCCTGGCATATTTGTATACCTTTGTGTTTATTTCTTGTCCAGTAATTTACCTCCAGGAAATCATTTCATTTACCCTTGGCCAATAATCAATCCTAAAGAAAATCTACCCTCAGGAAGAGACAATGATGAAAAATTTCCCAGTCAGATGAGTATAATTCCCCAAAGTACCCACACAATGGTCTCTGCCTTGAGGATATATCATAGTTTGGAATCTTTTTTTCTTTTTTTTTGGAGTAATTTTATTTATTTATTCATTCATCCATTTACTTATTTTGTATTGAAGTACAGTTGATTTACAATGTTGTTTCTGGTCAAAGTGATTCAGTTTTATACATATATATATATATACACGTGTATATATATATATATATATATATATATATGTATACACACACACACACACACACACACACACACACACACATATACATGTATATTCTTTTTCAGATTCTTTTCCCTTATAGGTTATTACAAGATACTGGGTAGAGTTCCCTGTGCTATACAGTAGGTCCTTGTTGTTTGTCTATTTTATATATAGTGGTTTGTATCTGTTAATCCCAAACTCCTAATTTATCCCTCCCCCACCCCCTTTCCCTTCTGGTAACTATAAATTTGTTTGCTATGTCTGTGTGTCTCTTTCTCTTTTATAAATAAGTTCATTTGTATTATTCTTTAGATTCCACATAAGTGATATATTTGTCTTTCTCTTTCTGACTTCACTTAAGATGATAAACTCTAGGTCTATTCATGTTGCTGCAAATGGCAATATTTCATCCTTTTTATGGCTGAGTAATATTCCATTGTATATATATATACCACATCTGTTTTATCTAGTCATCTGTCAGTGGACATTTAGGTTGCTTCCCTGTCTTGGTTTGAATTCTGACCTTTCTGAAAGTTTTAGCTGAATGGGTTTAGCTGTATTTTCACTAGCTAAAACTGGAGTCTTACTTTCTTTACTCCATGAAGGACCAACAATGTTTATTTAATCTGATTGCCTTCTTTTTACCTATTTCTCTTTGCTTTTGAGCTTAGATGACTTTAACGTGCTATATTTTAACCCTGTGATCTCCTGTTGTCAAACACATGAAATAAAAAATAAGCAAAATCCAGAGCATCTCATACCCCTCACCTCCGTCATTTCTGCAAGGTCATGGTGGAGATATACTCTCATTGTTCCAACCTGCAGCCTCTATCTACCATTGCTCTTTTTGGGTCCCGTGATTATGTTTCTTCCTGGTCCTATACCTGACAGACACCCTCACCTAGAATAAATGTGTTACCTTGAAACTCATTTAGTAAGGCTTGATTATGTTCTAGAGATCTACCTGGTCGTCTCCTTTCAAACGTGAATGGATTCATCAAAACACCTATTCTAAGTCTCTCAGTCATCAATTTTCTCCCCATTTTTTTCCTACTTCTGATGTATTACATTCAGGTTCTTCTTTGATGTAGTAATCACCTGAATATATTAATTACTTCAGAGTGCTTTATTGAGAAATAATTTACATGTCATAGACTGCAGATTTTCACTGTAAAAATCAATCAGTATTACCATGTGTGTACAATGTAGCCCATAACCCATCAAGATATAGAATACACCATCACCCAGAAAGGTCCCTCATTCCCCTCCCCAGGAAATCATTCATCAGATTTCTATAGTTCTGCCTAATCTCCATCTTCATAAAACTGGAGTCCACAGTATCTATTCCTTTTTCTCATTCTTCATAATTTATTTTAGAATTTTCATATTGCTCTGCATATCAGTCATTCTTTTACTTTTTATCCTTGTGTCTCAGAAATCTGATAAGATGCTAAGCCATAGGAAGAGAATCTGATTAAGATGCAAGACAAATACTTGCACCTGTAATCCATGAAGCCCTAATACTACACAGAGCCCATTATGATTAGAGGACCATAGCACCAGGATACCCACATAAAGTCAAGGTCTATTTTTAGGTAGACAGAATTCCCAATTATTCACTAGAAATGAACAAAATGCTTAGCATGTAGGAGATCATCATTTTCTTAACGAAAATCCACCAATGTGGTGGGCTAAGTGAGCAGCTTCAGTTGCCAAAAACTCAAAGGTTGGTATAGGACTTCTGGAAGGATGGAATGAAGAACTCAGAAAATTCTCTCCTCCAACAAAAAAACTATGAAACTCACAAAACTATGAAATTATCAAAGACAACTATTTTAGAGTTCTGGAAATTAATTAAAGGAGTACAACAAATATGAAAAATATTTACTCAAGAAAAAGTACTGAATGTTGGTAAAAAAAAAAAAAAAAAGCACAGCGTCTGCGCTGTCTGACTTGGGGCTGCTTACTGTCCTGCCCCATCCCTGAAGACCAGCAGCCTTGCTGCTGATGGAGTGGGCTGACTTATTTGCAGCTGTGCATAAAAGTCCCATATCAGGGATGTTTTCAAAATCAATAGTAATTGATTGATGGCAAATGATGGGGGAAAAAAGAGCATCATGGCAACCCAAAATGATCATACTGCTGGACCAGGCAAGAGATTAGGCAAAAATTTAAGGGAAATGGGAAAGATGAAATAGTCCTAGACAACTCTGGAAACCTTTGGTGTATTCCTGGGGATTTGGAAGGCTGTGCATATGCAGGGCTGCAGTAGGGCCAGGAAAGACAGAAGAGGGCATTGGTTACCCATTTGCTCAGGGCTGATTGTAAACTGCATGCACTTTGAATGCATATTGCAACCCACACGCAGATCTCCTAGGGCAAGATGTTTGTGCCTTGTTGACTTGAGTTGTTTAAAGAAAACTGAACAATTTGTGGTTGACTACTAAGCTATGCTGACTCAGGGCTGACCCTTAGGAAACCAGCCTTAAAAATGAAAACAAGAATTAAAAAATAAAAACCAAAAACTGAGAAGAGGCTTTAGTGGCTGCACCTGCAGGGAACAGAGACTCTGTAAATTTATTACAGTAAGTCACTAAATGAAAAACAAAGTTTTCTGAGCCCCTCATTCAAAAAAATAATAATAATAAAGCAAAAAATAGAAACAACAGCTGCAGGGAGTAATCAAAATTCAAATCTCTTACACTATAATGATCTACAACATCCAATTTTTCAACCAAAAAATCTATTAGATAGAAAAACAGAGAGGGAAGGATAGCCTATAAATATAAAGAAAATAATGGAAAGGGCCAGATATTGGCCTTAGTGAAAAAATACTTAAAATCAGCTATTATACATATGTTCAAATAAGAAAAAAAAAATTAGAGTATAATGACAATAAAACACCACAAAAAAAGGCTTTTGATAAAGAGAGAAAACTTCCTTTAAAAAAAGAAAGAAGTTGAAACTCTGGCATTAAAAGTTATAAAATAAAAGAAAAATTTACTAGCATGACTAGGCTATAGATTTGACCTGAAGGAAGAATAAATCAGTGAATCTGAAGCTAGGTCAGTAGTTATTATTCTTGCTGAGGAACAGTAAGAATAAAGAATAAGGAAAATTAACAGAGTCTCAGAGACCTACAGAATTCCACTATTACTAAGACATATAATGCGAGTTGTAGAAGGCAAAGAGAGAGAAAAAAGCACAAATTTAATTTGAAATTGTAATGGCTGAACATGTCCCAAATTCAATGGGAAAACAAACAACAAAAAACTAACTTATACACCCAAAAAGCTCAAGAAAGTCCAAGTAGAACAAATATAAAGACATTCACATCTAGATACATCATAGGAAGATTATCAAAAGCCAAAGATAAAGGGACAATCTTTAAAACTGGCAAGAGAAAAATGATCCACCAAGTAAAGGAACCTCAAAATGATTAACAGCTTACTTTTGATCAGATGTGATGGGGTTTAGAAAACAGTGGCATGACATATTCGAAGTGCTGGAAGAGAGAAAAAAGACCCAACAAAAACCCTGTATCCAACAAAACTATTCTTCCAACAAGGAGGCCAAATAATGCCTTCACAGGTAAAGACTTAGAGAACTGATTACTAGCATACTTGCCTCAGAAGATAGACTAAAAGAAGTTTGTAGCTGAGAAGAAGTAATAGCAGATGGTAACTTGAATGCTCATTAAGAATTAAAGACACACAGACTACTCATAAAGGTTTCTACATAGGTAAACATAAGAATATATTATACAGACTTATATGCAGGAGGAAATTAGTGTTATAGGTTGAAATATGTCCCCCCCCCCCAGCAATTTCCTGTGTTGAAGCCCTAAGGCCCAGTACATCAGAATGTGACCATATTTGGAGATGGGGCCTTTAAAGAGGTAATTAGGTACAATGAGGCCATCGGAGGGGTCTTACTCCAATCTGAGTGGTGTCCTCATAAGAAGAGAAAATTTGGATACACAAAGAGACACCAGGGATTCATGAGGACAGAGGAAAGGCCATGTGAGGACACAGAGAGAAGGTTAAGTCAAGGAGAGAGGCTTGGAAGAAACCATCCCTGCCAACACCTGGATCTTGGACCTACAGCCTCCAGGAATGTGAGAAAATACATGTCTGTTGTTTAAGTTGCCCAGTCTGTGGTACTTTGTTATGGCAGCCCTCACAATCTCATACAATTTTCTATAATCATCTCAATAGATAAAAAACACTTGACAGAATTTAATATATTAATTATAAAAATTATCAGGAAACTAGGAATTTAAAAAAATGTTATGAACTTTATGAAGGCATAAAATAAAAACATACATGTAACATTTAAACTTAATGGTGAAAGATTAAGTCCATTGATCAAGAACAAAATAAAAGGGCTTCCCTGGTGGCGCAGTGGTTGAGAATCTGCCTGCTAATGCAGGGGACACGGGTTCGAGCCCTGGTCTGGGAGGATCCCACATGCCGCAAAGCAACTAGGCCCGTGAGCCACAACTACTGAGCCTGCGCGTCTGGAGCCTGTGCTCTGCAACAAGAGAGGCCGCAATAGTGAGAGGCCCACGCACCACGATGAAGAGTGGCCCCCGCTTGCCACGACTAGAGAAAGCCCTCGCACAGAAACGAAGACCGAACACAGACAAAATAAATTAATTAATTAATAAACTCCTACCCCCAACATTAAAAAAAAAGAACAAAATAAAAGATATCTGTAACTTTAACCTCTAGTTAACATTTTACTGGACCTGCTAGCAGTACCAAAATGGAGAAAAAAGGGGGAAAAAAAAAGAAACGCAGGTTCGAAAGAAAGACAAAACTTTCCGTGGTCACACACACATGATAGTTTATAAAGAATATACCAAATTACCTACAAAATAAACAACAGGAACAAGACAAGTAAGTTTAGTAAGGTTCCAGGGAACAAGTTAAAGAAACAAAACTAATTTTTACATATGTTATAAAACATTTGGAATTGAATTTTTTTTTTTTTTTTTTTTTTGCGGTACGCGGGCCTCTCACTGTTGTGGCCTCTCCCGTTGCGGAGCACAGGCTCCGGATGCGCAGGCTCAGCGGCCACGGCTCACGGGCCCAACCGCTCCGCAGCATGTGGGATCCTCCCGGACCGGGGCACAAACCCGTGTCCCCTGCATCGGCAGGCGGACTCTCAACCACTGCGCCACCAGGGAAGTCCTGGAATTGAATTTTAAAACAAAATGAAATGCTTAAAAGCAGTGGGGAACATGAAATATTTAGGATACAGCTAGTAAAATATGTAATATGTGTATGCCAAAAATAGAAATTATTCCTAAACTTAATGAAAAAATGAATAAAGTGAATTATCAAGATTCAGGAGAAAATCTAGATGATCTTAGGTTTCTGGTAAATTTTCAGATATTACACCAAAAACCCAATTTATGAAAGAAAAAAGATACAGTGAACTTCATTAAAAATTAACTTCTGCTCTGCAAGAGGCACTGTTAAGACAATGGAAAAATAAGACACAAACTAGAGAAAATATTTTCAAAGTGCTTATCTAATAAAGGAATCCAATCTAAAATATACATCAAAAAAGTGAAGCCCAACAATCAAAAACCCAATTGAAAATATCCAAAGAAGATATACTCAGGCTCAATAAGCTACAAAAGGATCTTCAACATCATAGGTCATTAGGGAACTGCAAATTAAAACAAGGAGAGACCACTGCACATCTATTAGAATGGCTAAAATACAGACACTGACAACACCAATGCTGGCAAGGATATGAAGCAACAGGAACTCACTGACAGGAAGGCAGAATGGTGCAGCCACTTTGCAAGACAGTTTGACAGTTTCTTACAATAATAAACATACAATTACCATGCAGTCCAACAATCAATTATCCTTGGTATTTACCTAAATAAACTGAAAACGTATGTCCACACAATAACCCACACATGAATGATTATAGCATCTTTATTCATAATTGCAAAAACTTGGAAGCCAACAAGGTGTCCTTCAGTAGATGAACTGATTAGTAAACTGTGGTCCACCCAAACAATGGAATATTATTCAGTGTTAAAAAGAAATGAGCTATCAAGTCATAAAAAGATATGGAGGAAACTTAAATGCATATCACTAAGTGAAAGATGCCCATCTGAAAAGGCTACACACCGTATGATTCTAACTCTGACATTCTAGAAAAAGCAGAGAGAGTAAAAAAACCAAAAAAACCCCCAGGGGTTTCCAGGGGCTTAGGTGGAGGGAGGAAGGTGGAGCACAGGGAATTTTTAGGGACAGTAAAGCTATTCTCTTTGGTGCTTTAATGTTGGCTAAATGATGTTAAGCATTTTTCAACACCCCAAACACTGTACAACACAAAGTGTGAACCCTAATGTATACTGAGGTTTTTCAAGGGTGGATCAATGTGGGTTCATCAATTGTATCAAACACACACCACTAATGCAAGATGCTGATAAACTGTCAGAAGGAGAGGGGTGTACAGGGACTCTACGTGCTGCTCGACTCTTCTGTAAACCTAGAACTCCTCTAAAAATAGTCATTTATGTGTCAAAACATAATAGGACAACTCCTGAACAACAGGATTACATTCAAAAATCTCGAAAACAGTATGCTGCACGAAGTAAGCCAGAAACAAAAGAGAACACGATATATGATCCATTCATATGAAATGAGAGAAACATAAATCTGACCGAGAGTGATAAAATTAGATCCGGGTTTGTTTGCCTGCTGCTGGGCGGGTGGGAGTGGTGACTGCAATGAGAAACAGGGAAATATAGGGACATACAGAAACTCTGTCACTTCATTCTGTGCTGCTTACATAAAAGTGTATTTGTGTCAGATTTTTACTTAACCTAATATTAAGAATTAAGACGAGGCAGTCAAAATGCATTTATAATCTATTAAATATTTCAAATGCTGTGAACTTAGATATCCAATGTGGCAGCTATGGCCAGAGTTCAATTAGATAATATTTCATGTTTTCCAAATTAATTTAAAGGTAACTTTTCAGTGAGGATGATTAATTTTATATTTTCTGATCTAGGTCTCGTCTTTCCTCCAAATTCAGTATAATGACTTTAAGCGTAAAATGTATAAAACTAAGTATATTGGCAAGAAATTCTGTTTATGGTGATAGGAAAATGGCTTGCATGGACTCATCGTTCTGCCAATAACAATTAATCAAAGTTTTAAGAAAATACATATTTCTGAAGGTGGGGAACCAAACAGAAGAATGTGAGGTGTCAACATCCTTATGTAAAGAGAGGGAAAAGTGGATGAGATGGGCATATATATATCTGACCGTCACCTGAAGGCACTCCCTGTGTGACCGCACAAGTAACCTTTGGGAAATCAGACGCTGACCTTCAACAGAGTTGTGACCCTGTAAATCAAGGGTGCCCATCTGCAATGAAGGGGGACACAGAAGGCTGAGCTCAAAAGTCAGGAAAAATTCCCTTAAAATCCTGGCCTGACTGCTAATTGCATCAATTCAGTGTGAGACTCAAAGGATCCTAACAGAAAAATCCCTGGAAAGCTAAAATTGCTGAGCAGAGATTTCATGAGTTTCCCTGGGCTGAAGAAACAGACTGGAGATCTGATCAGCTGACTGAAATAAAATATCATTCACAATAGTATTGAAAGACAAATTACTTCAGGATGAGGGTGACAAAGATGTGATACCTGTACCTTAAAAATACGAATATATTTTTTTCTTCTCTTTTGTCTATTCCAGATATTATGTTCCAGAAATTATATAGTTTATATATATATATCACAATTAATCATATTGATACCAATTATAAATATTAAATCAGTAATAGATCATGAATACATATTTATCTATTACTATTAGTTACGTATATTATATATAATGATATAACTTCTGTATTATAATGCCTGTAATAAAAGAAGAAAAAGTGGAAGATTTGTACTATATCAAGATTTTTCCTGTATCTACTGATATCAAAGTGTGATTCCACCATATGAGGTATTTAAAGTGTCAAAATCATAAACTCAGAAAGTAAAATGTTGGTTGTCAGGGATTGGAGGAAGAGGAGATGGGCAGTTTTACAGCAGGAAAAGCGTTCAGGAGATGGATGCTTGGTGATCGTTGTCAACATTATGAATACACGGTACCTTCTATGTTATATGTATTTCACCACAATAAAAAGAAATGGGGGGAAAAAAAGGAAAATAAGGGAAAATGTGATAGTAGCCCAAGAAGAGAGACAGATTAAAGGGAGAAAACAGTCTAGAAATTGACTTGCATATATGAAGACTTTTTGTAAAGAAAAGTGATGAAGAAATTCAGTGGGAAAGGAAAATATTTTCAATGAGTGTTGGTGAAATACTTCGATTCCCGTATGGATAAAAATGAATTTCAACCCCCCACCTCCAATGATGCATACAAATCAATTCAAAATGATTTAAAATGTAAGCACTAACCATAAAAGGAAAATGATTAAATTATGCTGCTGCGAAATTAAATATTCTTCTCAGAAAGAGCTAAACAAGTGAATCATAAGCACGTTAAAATGCCCTCAGCATCATTAGGATTAGGGAAATACAATATAAAACCAAAATTAGACATCATTAGTGCACAGGAAAATAGCTAAAATCTGAAGGAAACTGCCACACCAAACATTGGTGAAGATGTGTTTAAAATGGTACAAACACTTTGGAAAACTGTCAGCCTGTGTCTTAAAAGTTAAATATATACAACTTCAATAAACCAGCGATTTCCCTGGACATGTATGTAACCCAGAAAGAGAAGAATGCATGTCTTTAAGAAGCATTACACAAGAATATTGATAGCAGATTTATTCATAATAGCTGCAAACTAGAAATATGCCAGGTAACTATGTATAGGTGAGTAAACAACAACAAAAAAAAAACACACAGTGAGACTCAATAATAAAAAGGAAAAGAACTACTGATAAACAGCAATACAAAAAAGTCTAAAATTATGAAGAATGAAACAAAGGAGTAGATACTATGCATTCCAGTTTTATGAAGATGTAGAGTAGGCAAAACTATAGGAATTTGATCGATGATTTCTTCTCAGGAAGGGAGTGAGGGAACTTTCTGGGTGATGGTGTGTTATATATCTGAAGGGTTGTGTGCTACATTGTACACACATGGTAATACTGATTGATTTTTACAGTGAAAATCTGCATTCTATGACATGTAATTTATTTCTCAATAAAGCTTCCTGATATAAAAGAGACATAGTCAAGTGATTACTACACCAAAGAAGAACCTGAATGTAATATATCAGAAGGAGAAAAAAAAGAACTTGGGGGAAAAACTGACAACTGAGAGATTTACAGTAGGGGTTTTCATGAATCCATTCAAGTTTGAAAAAAGAAGACCAGTAAGATCTCTAGGATATAATCAAGCCTTATTAAATAAGTCTCAAGGTAACACGTTTATTCTAGATGAGGGTGCCTGTAAGGCATGGTACCAGGAAGAAACCTGCTCAACAGGACCCAAAAAGAGAACGGTAGATGGAGTCTGTATTTGGGAACAATGAGAGTGTATCTCCACTTTGCACAAATGATGGAGGTGAGGGGGGATGGGCTGCTCTGGACTTTATTTTTTATTTCATGTATTTAACAACACAAGACCACAGGGGTAAAATATAGCACAGTATGTTAAAGTCATCTAAACTAGAAAGCAAAGAGAAATAGATAAAAAGAAGGCAATCAGATTAAATAATCATTGTTGGTTTTTTATGGAGTAAAAGTGAGACTCCAGTTATAGAGTGAAAATAAGGCTAAACTTATTCAGCTAAAACTTTCAGAAAGGTCAGAATTCAAGCCAAGACATGGAAGCAACCTAAATGTTCATTGACATCTGAATGGACAAAGAAGATGTGTGTGTGTGTGTGTGTGTGTGTGTGTGTGTGTGTGTGTGTGTGATGGAATACTACTCAGCCATGAAAAAGAATGAAATAATGCTATTTGCAGCAACATGGATGGACCTAGAGATTATCATACTAAGTGAAGTAAGTCAAAGACATATATGATATTACTGATATGTGGAATCTAAAAAACAATACAAGTGAATTATTTTTAAAACAGAGAGAGACTCACAGACATAAAACACAAAATTACAGTTACCAGAGGGAAAAGGGGTGGGAGAGGGATAAATTAGGAGTTTGGGATTAACTGATACACACTACTACATACAAAATAGACATACAACAAGGTCCTACTGTATAGCACAGGGAACTATACTCAGTATCTTGTAATAACCTATAAGGGAAAAGAATCTGAAAAAGAATATGTATATAGAGATATATATGTATAACTGAATCACTCTGCTGTACACCAGAAACAACATTCTAAGTCAACTATATCTCAATATAAAATTAATTAATTAAATTACTCCCCCTTCAAAAAAAAGATTTCAAACTATGATGCATCATCAAAGCAGAGGCCACTGTGTGGGTACTTTGGGGAATTATATTCATCTGACTGGGAAATTTTTCATCAAACAACCATCGCTGTCTCTCCCCGAGGGTGAGTTTTCTTTAGGCTCAATTCTTGGTCAAGGGTAAATAAAATGATTTCCTGGAGGTAAATTACTGGGCAAGAAACTATTTAATAAACACAAAGGTATACAAATATGCCAGGAAAAGATATTATCTGACTTTTGGAACAACCCTCTGCAAAACTGGACCTGTAGACAGAGTAGAGGAAACTTTTCTTTGAACTCCCAAGGTATTGGTGGGTTTCTCTGCTCTTTCCACATTCTTTTTGTGCAAGAATTGATTCAATGCACAGCTCCCTTATGAGTCTTAATGCCATTCACTAGGAGATCCTGTATGGCCTGAGGTTTTTTAGTGTCCAAATTGCCAGAATTACTTTTCAGATTTGTTCTGATGATGGGGCTGTGTGCTTTCTCCTTCACGTCTACAACCTCTGACTTCAAGACCTTTGAGAACATCTCTGGTCTGCATTGCTCCCAGATTTCCCCTGGATTTTGATGATAGCACTTCCTATTTCCACCTTCCATCCTGCACTTGGAGATGAGACAGCAGTGTTAGAGCTCATCTGTTCATGCTGCCCCCTTGGGTAAAACCAGTTTTCTCTGAACTGTACAAATAATAAAAGGCTTCACTCTTTGCCAGTCTCTTTAAAACTCCACAAGTGGGAATTTTCAACTTTCCAGAAATACCATTAAATGATTTAAATTTCCTGCTCTAGCAATTTGTGGAAGTTAAAGCAGCTGACCTAGCACACATGTGTACCCCATTGCCTAGCAACCTTGCACTTAGAATGTCGGCTTGTAACACTGTTTTGTTTTGAACATCTTTTCCTTGTCTCTCAAGACCGTCTTCATCATCTCTACATCTATAAATGGCACTACGGCCTGTCAAATAGTTCAACACATTGTTTATGTCATTAAGGAGTACCTGCCTCATACTATTATAACACTTGCCAAATGTACTGTCTTTTCTCCTCAGACATTTGTTCTTATATTTCACCTCAAGTAGCCCCATCTATTTTAACTATTAATTTGGACCACCCTTAAACGCATGTGGAAATTCTAGAGCAAACTGGCTACATTATGTACAGACCTCCCTCCCATGTGTTATGTAGTCTGAGAAAGTTACTGAAAGGATAGTTCAAGATAATGATTTGAAAGGACAGTCATAATATTTGAGGGCAGAAAAATCAGGAGTATCGTGTGAGTGTGGTGTTGGGTGGCGCCATTCAACAAATGCTACCGGCATAGTGAGGACCAGCATAGGTCCTTGTTGTTAAAATGTTACTGAATTTAAATCTGGATCTCCTGGATGGATACCATGATAAATGCACACTGTTTTAGAGGTGTAATTCCCAAGTATGTTAGAGGGAAGCTATATTTTAACATTGTTAAATCTGAGGGAAGTACATTTATTTTGGAAGACACATCAAACAAACTACTAGGACTTTTCATATCGGCTGCACATGTAAAGTTTATAAGTCATCACTCAGGTCCCTAGAAGAAGAAAATGAACAAAATGAAAAAGATCAGCTTTTCTTGGCCGCATTAGAGAACTGAGGTCTAAGGGCCAACAGATTCATCCAATTCTGGAGGGACAGATGTGTACAGAGTCAGAGATGAGACTTGCCAAGCTGAAGCACAAGCTTCTGGAGCCATCACGGGGTAGCTCAGATTAAATGGTAATTTCGTCAAATTCTTGGAGGTGGAGTGTGGACTCTGAGAAGGAAAACATCCTGGTAACTAAAGTCAGGTGTCCACACATCTTCATAGGCGGTGTCTCCAGGTGCCGTACCAGGTTTTCACAGTGAAAACCGAGAAACTTCTCACTGTGGCTGTGTCGAGAGTGAGGAAGAGAAACTATCATGAAATATGGCCACTGCATTTTCCATGATAAAAGCTTACACTCCAGGAAAAAAGTATTTTGCCAGTCTTAACCCAGCTGAAGGAAAGCCATCTTCATATTCCACACTTCATATTTGACTGGAGAAACACTTGTGAAAGTCTCAGTCCAAAGACACAAAGCCACATGAATACTGATTTGGTTATAATATTATAAAATGCATTCCCTTCCCCATACCTCAGCATCACACCAATAGAGTCGGATATAAAAACTGTAGATCCCACAGAAAGAATTTCAAGATGCAGTTTCTCTTTGAGGAGGAGTAATTAAGGAAGCTCACAGTCAAGAGACCTGAGTGGAATTTGAAACCCACAAATATTAATTATAGCACAACTACCAGCCAGATTGTCATAAACTCTCACACAAAGGTCTTGTTGATTTTACTTCCTATTACCTGATACAAAATATGGGGCTTTCAACAACAACAACAAAATTACAAAGCACGCTGGAAGGCAAAACCAAGAGTCATGATAAGGACAATGTTAATAATAATACAATCTGTGTTAAGAAATACTACAAACACTTCTATGCTCACAGATTTGGTAACTTAGATGAACTGGACCGATTTCATGAAAGACACAAACTACCAAAACTTTTACAAGATGAAATATAAAATCTGAATGGGCCTATCACTAGTAAAGAAATCAAATTAATCATTAATAAATTTTCAGAATAAAAGAAAGCAGCATGCCTCCATAGGTTCACTGGCAAATTCTACTAACAATTTAATGAATAAAAATGCCAAAGATCTGTAAGCTTTTCCATAAAAGAGAAGCAGAGGAATCACTTCCTAACTCATTCTATATGTCTGGGTTTACTCTAATACAAAAATTAGATAAAGAAATTATAAGAAAAAACCCTACAGATCAATATTTCTTATAACTGTATATGCAAATACCCTCAGCCTAATACTTACAAAAATTATATATGGGTGTATGTATACATCTGTATAGATAGATAGATTCAGACATCATGCACAGAGGGGATGTATTACAGGTATGTAAGAGTGGTGAAATTCAAAGTAACCCATCACTCAGCAGGCTGCAGAAGAAAATTATATAATCCTAGCACTGATGCAGAAAATAGCACCTGGGGCTTCCCTGGTGGCGCAGTGGTTGAGAGTCCGCCTGCCGATGCAGGGGACACGGGTTCGTGCCCCGGTCCGGGAAGATCCCACATGCCGCGGAGCGGCTGGGCCCGTGAGCCATGGCCGCTGAGCCTGTGCGTCCGGAGCCTGTGCTCCGCAACGGGAGAGGCCACAACAGTGAGAGACCCACGTACCGCAAAAAAAAAAAAAAAAGAGAAAAAAAAAAAAGAAAATAGCACCTGGAAAAAAGTAAAAATTCATGAAAAATATCACAGTAAACTATTAATAGAGGGAGAAATTTTCAGCTTGATAGTAAATATCTATAAAAAGGCTAAATATAACATCATATTTAATCCTGAGAAAGTGCATGATTTTAGCCTAAGATCAGGAACAAGACAAGGACGTCCTATTCAACAACATGCTAGAAACCTACCTAGAACAATAAAACAAAGGAGGTGAAATGTTTAGAATTTGAAAAGAAAAATAAAACTGTCTTTATGTGCAGGTGACATAATTGTTTATGTAAAAAAATCCCAAAAAGTTGATAAAATAGCTCTATAATAAATGACAATAGTCAGGTTGCAGGATGTAAAATCAATATGCCAAAAATAAACAGCTTACCTAGATGCCGGCAATGAACAATGTGAATTTCAAATAGAAAAAAATTACATTATCACCAAATCAAGTTAAATATTTAGCCATAAATATTTATAAGATCTACATCTGGAAAACTAGAAATCTCTGATTTAAGAAGTTATACATAAATGTAGAGTAGTCTGTGTTCATGGACCCACAGACATTATCTGAATCATTATTAGTTGAGATGATAAATTTACTGTAGATGGAGATGCCTTGGGGCAAACTCCACGTGTGTGGAGTTAGGATCGTAAGACAAGATCTCTGGAAAATGCACTAAGCAGGACAGATTGAGTGCCTGGGTGAGGATGATGCAAAGTATCTCCTGGTGATTATCAGTCAGCTCAGGACAGTGAGAGTGAGCAAGGAATGCTGGATCATCATCTGACAGACATTCATCTCCTCTTTCTTACAGGGGGCAACTGCACACATAAAAAGCTAAAAGCGTATGTTGAAGAAAACAGTCTAAGATTCCACCACCACCACCACCCCCGCCCCGCCAAAGCAAAGGAAACTAGAAGGAAGCAAGCGGAATGAACATTTTGAAGTTTGGGGTAGTAAGAAGGCAAGGGATGGGTTTCACAAGCAGGTGAAAACGCAATTGTGATGTTCTGTTGTTTACCTGTATCCTCCGAAAAGGTCAGAGAGGAGAGAATGACACAAAGACTACCATGACTCTCAAGAGAAGGATCTGTCAATATTGCGGAATCTTACATACATTAAGTGTATTGTCTGGATTGTGATGAGAACAAAATGCAATATTTTCTAATAAAGTATAATGGAAAAGAATATGAAAAAGAATATATATGTATAACTGAAGCACTTTGCTGTACGGCAGAAATTAACACAACACTGTAAATCAACTACACGTCAATTAAAAAATAAATTTTTAAAAATGATTTCTTGAGATGGAATTCAGTCCTGTTGAAGATGCTGTGAAGACTATTGAAATTACAACAAAGGATTTAGAGTATTGCATATACTATACTTCAAAAAAGAAATAAAATAAAAATTTAAAAAAAGAACGAAAAGCAATGATAACCTACACTGTCCAGAAGAATGCTTTGTGAAGAGGTGCACACCGTGTACTCACATTTACTTAAGCAGTATCCTAAGTGGTCCCTACGCTGCTTGCAATTCTGTTACAAATTTTTTAAAATGCAGAAAATACTGAAAATACCATCATATACTATAATGGAAACATATACACATAAGGCTCTTGATGCTTAAAGAAGCGCCTGAACAGAAACCGTCTCTACTGTGTAGCTTTCATAACTGATTCTAAGACTTTTGGGAGTGAGATGAGGAGGGAGGAAAAAGGGGGAGAGAGAGATGAGACTGAAATGCACAGATGCTGAGAACATGTTAAACGGGAAAGCCAAAGTGGAATAAACCCACTCAAGTGATACATGTTCTATCTTTTCACTCTCACAGAGGCAGGCAAACTTGACCTCATCATTATTCACTCAACACATGATTTCCTGGTAAAATACACAGTCAGCCAGAATGCGAAAAGCAAGACCACCCACGTGCTGGATGCTTTGGTATGTTTACCAGGCCAACCCCTGGAGAGTAAAGGGTCGTGTTGTCAGGGACACCAAGACAAAACGAATGTGCATGTTCATGGTTTATGGTTTATGGTGAAGGGAACACACAGGGGGACCCGGCCTCTCTGCATTCTGGGTCAGGACCCTGGTAGGGGATCTATAGGGGAAGGCAACCATGGTCGAAGAGAAGACTTCTTAGTAATGATGTTCATCTGTTCTAAACGTGCCTATAAGAATCCAGGATGTCTCCATCTCATACTCAGATAAATTATTCTTCCACTGCATGCGTCTCTGTGACACACGTGGGTGGTGTCACCTAACTGAATTCTGGAGTGGGAAATTTGAACCCAACAGAACACGTTACCATTCATGAATGCATCTAGCTCATTCCAAAACCTGTCATTTTACAACAAGAATTAAAACAGCGTCTCCAACCTGGATTCATAACTCAAAGTACCCAATTTTGGAGAATGCAGCCTAGAGGGAATTGCAAGTTGTTGAATTAACATCTCCCATTCTGAAGGGGCTCTGCTTCCAGACGGTTGCAGTAAAGAAATCTAAGGGTCCTTGCTGTGGTCACCAAGAAGCTCAGTCTCCGATATCCAATCCTTAACAAGCCAATCAGATATAGAGGGTCCTGGACACGTGAGACCAGTACAAACAAGACCAAAAAGCAGAGACCGGCCTCTCCCGCAGGCACGGAGGACCTCAGCAGCTGAGACCTTTCCTATTGTTTCCAAAACCCCGCCAGCGGGGCCTCCAACCACAACCTGCTCAGAACTGCGGAACAATTTAGAGCCAGGTGCGTTTCCATAACCAGGTTACTCACCCAAAGGCGGCTTCATACCCAAACTGCTTCACCACGCAAAACCAAACCAAGCTCAGGTGGTCGGCGGCGCCTGGAGGAATCCGGGGCTGGTGCTGGAACCAAGGGACCCGACGCCACTGGTGCTCACACACAGGCTCTCAGTGCCCCCGGGGGCCACGACCCTCGGGCAAAGGTTCCTCTGGACTCCCTCCCGCTGGCTTCCGAATTGGTCACCAAACCAAGTTCGTTTTGCCGGACGCACGGCAAGCCCAAATGCAGACGGTGGAAGCGAGGAGAGGGTTTCTTCACTAGGCAGTCAGGCGAGGAGCCGGGAGGACAGGCCTCAAGTCTGCCTCCGAGAAAGCCCGGGCTGGAGACTGACGGATTAGGGTGACGCTGCGGGGCGGGCTAAAGCGTGGGCAGCGTAGGCAGGGCGGGGCAGGTGATTGGGAAAACGTGCGGGTATGGTCCTCCTGCGCAGGCGTAACTAGGCTCTAGGCCCGCCCACGTTCACAAGGTTCCGGCGGACACCTGCGCAGGCCCAGTGGAGGGGCCTGTGGTCCTATCCAGTCTCACGCTCAGCCCCAACTAGACACAGCTGAGACTCCCCTCCACCTCACTCAACTGGAAAGAGACTGAGGTTAACAGTGTATGTCAATATAATGGAAAAGAAAGACAGCTCTCACGGTAGTCAGCTGCCACAGGGCCTCACATGCTAGTGGACAGACAGCCCGAGGTTACCCCCTCAACTTTCAGGCCTCAGATACCAGTGGAGGTACCTTCACAACTTCCCATTCCCCGCCCTTATTTCCTGACATCGTGGTGCTCATGGGAGTTTCCCCGGCCTCCTGTGGCCAAAGCCTGCAAGCCCTGTACTTGCCCAGCCCGGAGACTAAAGAAAGAGCCCAGAGACAGCCACAGAGACATCCATGGGTTATTGGACAGGGGATCTTACTCACGAAAGCAAAAGGTCCTGGAGCAACATTCCCACTCTGTGTGGCCGCAGGCAGGCAGGACATGGCGGCAATCTTCGTTACCGAGGGGAAGAGGCTACCATTTACAGGGGGAATTATCATCGGATTGGCTTATCAGTTACCAGGGGAACCGGCAGCTGAGCCACATCCCTCACAGACCCTCTGGTTAATGACCATCATGAGGGTAGATATTTCCCTTTAATAAACTAGCAAGTGGAGCTGTGCTGGCCTAAGGATTAGGGCAAGCACTAGCTGGGGCAGGGGAAAGGACATTCACGTGCGTGGGATGTAGGTGAGGCAGGACTGATGGAAGAGGGGATGTACAAAGAACAAGAAAACAGCCATCTTGACTGGCCTGAACATACAAGAGGATTGGAAGATAAACCGTCTGTTTGTGGGTAGAAATATTTGGCTGTTGAGAAAAAAAATCCAAATATTTGGAGGTTACTGACAAATAATTATGCTCAACTCATGAGCAATTTTAATGATAAAAATAGATGGGTCTATAGTAGATATTTAAGTGGAATTATATCAATACACTATATGCTTCATTTTCCTTGATGGCTGATACAACATTCTGCCTTAGCAAGTCACAAGATCTTAGACCTCATGAACCAGAGGATTTATGAACGTACATTGAATCTAGGAACACGGTGTAATTTCCAGGTTGTCCTCCATAAGCTCTAACTGTGACTCAGCCTGATAACACAATGGTAGCCTGGGCTTACTAGGAAAATAGGTCAATGGCTTGCCAAGAGGCAGAGGTTAATGGGGGTGGAGAGGGTGTGTATAACAACTTTTTTGTTTGCAAAGTCCATCAGTTGCATTTTCTTTTGGGTCAAATCTCAAGCATGTTTCTATTAAAAATAAAGACTCTGATTTGAGATTCTTCTCATAATAAGGTAGATTTCACAACAAAAGCAGTAGGAGAAGTAACTCAGTCATCTTAAACTTCTAAATTTACAAAATACATGAATAGAAATAATTGACAGAAATAAAATACAGAATGTAATTAGAAATATCAACAGTTCAGAAGTAGAATTTAGTTCATCCACATGACACAAAGTGATACAAAATTAATAAGGCAGATTTAACATCTGTGCAAAAAACTACGTGGAAATATAAGCAAGTTTGCTTTTTTGCCCAAGTGTATTTTAGACAAAAATTGACCATGTTCTGCACTACATAATAAAGTCACAACTCTACATTCCATATATTGAGAGTAAATCTTAAAATTAGACATAACAAAATAAAATAATCACACAGAAAATATGAAAAGGAAAACTTAAACTCCACTAAATAATATTTGGACCAGAGAAGAAACCCCAAAATGTCATGAAGAGTATTTTTAAATACAAATAGAAATGCAATATGTCAAATTAGATGGTATACAGCCAAAACAATAAAAGTATGAACCAAGGATATCCCTAAGAATGTAAAGAGCAGTCGTAATAAGTGAAAGGAAAATACAACAAAGTTATATAAGGAAATGTGAAAAATAGCTGGCTCTTCAAAAATTTTAATCATTAACCAAAAGGATAAAAAAAAAGCTTGTTTTACTTCTAAAGTAATTAATAAAAACACAGTTAACTTAAAATTTGGCCATTCAGGGCCTCCCTGGTGGCGCAGTGGTTGAGAGTCCTCCTGCCTATGCAGGGGACGTGGGTTCGTACCCCGGTCCGGGAAGATCCCACATGCCGCGGAGCAGCTGGGCCCATGAGCCATGGCCGCTGAGCCTGCGCGTCCAGAGCCTGTGCTCCGCAACGGGAGAGGCCACAACAATGAGAGGCCCATGTATGGAAAAAAAAAAAAAAAAAAATTTGGCCATTCAGGTTACCATCGAACATTTTTAAAGTAAATGTCAGCCATAAATCAGAATGTGAATATTTGAGAAATCTAATAGAAAAGTGATTTATGTTGCTGTTTATTTCAAGAATTTTTAGTGACTCTCGAATAGCAGCTAAGTATGTACTTTTTATCCAGCTTTGTGTTGACAGAAGATGGATATGTCAGGCTGGCATTAGTGTAGCTGCTTTGACACAAATCCTTTTCTTTTACCGTCATATGCTAATCCTTCTGCAGACTCCCAGTTTGGAAGAAGTGTGACTAGGAACGGTTTGTAGAGTAGCACATTGGTCTTCTGTGAACAGGAAACTCTCCACTTGCATCTCATTCTTTGAACAGAAGCTTCTAAGATCTATCATTAAGAAAATTAATCATCTGTCTTGTTCTTCTACCTGTTGCTTTCAGTGACTCAAAACCAGGACGTGGCAGGATGAGAATGGCACCTATTCGTTTTTAAATATTTATTTCAGAATGATTTCATGTTAGCAAAACAATACATGTAAGAAGTTTTAAAAAGAAAAAGGAAAAAAAATTGTCATGTATCACATTCAGATGAGACACCTCTCCACCTCACTCAAAACCCACCATTTGTCCAAGATATTCGTGGCGCCAGAACAGAGGATGAGAAGCCTCAGTGGGGCAAGGGCTTGTGATGCTCTCTGCTGGATATACAGGGGGACCCTTCCAAGACTGGGGCAAAGAACTTCTTGTTGAGTTGACTTCAGGATAATTTTGCATCTCATAATTCTAATGAAACACTATCGCTACCTTAGGTTGTTTCCTCTGCTTAATCCCCAAAGGAAATCCCTTTGCTTTTCAGAGATAAAAAGTTAGTAGAACAAAGAGAAAGTCAGGGGAAGCACAGGGGCCTTTCGCTATAGAATTTCACTGAAGCATTTCCAAGCCCCGAGGATAGAACCCAAGGGCTATACTGTTTATTCCTGCACCTGGATTGAATATCAAGGTCTGTGAGAAGATGAATCATTTAAAAACCTGATGTTCTTGTAGCGAGCTGTTGCTTTTTTAGAACTCTAATTAACAACTATGTCGAAGGTAAAAAATCACGTAAAAAGTTCAAAGTTGTTAGATCCTCTTTCTGCACTGCTCTTAAGAGAGTGATAGTCAGAGTTGCTGGGTGCAAAGGCCTGCAGTGACTGGTGACGTTGATCATTCTCTCTCTGAAAAGGAGAGATTAAAGGTGCAACATTCAGGGTGAGAAGAGAGCAAACTGCTTGAGGTGGCAGTTCTTAACTCAAGGGAACACCTAAGACTTACATCATTTCCTTTTTCATTTTGTCCTTAAACTGAATGATTGAGGCAAAAGACACAGGACTTGATTTTGAACCATAAAAATCATGATCATGAAAAACACATATGAAAGGAGTCATCCTAGCAGGGTCCTGACTTAGTTGTTTCCAATGTAGCACACAAGAGAGCACATCAAAGCTCAGTTCATACCCAAGGGTGTTTCAGAATCAGCAATGGGAAGTAGTTATATTGTCAATGTAAAAAACTAGAGATGATAAAATCCTAGAATATGTTGATTCACCATTAATATAAGCATTTGAAGTTTTAGACGGATTGTAATAATCCAGTTGCTGTGTAGCCAAAATGTCTTATAAGCAGCTCTTCTTACCCCCCATCTGTACATCTTTTTAACTAGTGTTAAACTAGTTAGTATTACCATCAACACTAACTAGTTAGTATCAACTAGTGTTGATCAAGTTGGCTGCTGGTTTAGCCAGAGTTGCCGACAGGCAATCAACAGACATGTTTTGTTTGGCCTCTAGAGTATTTTGTTTTTCAAACTAGGTGCCCATGTTTAAGAAGCGACCAATTTCACATGAAAATCCAGATTTCTGGCTTCCATTGAAAAATAGGAAGAACTGGTAATGTGATATAGTGCATATTACATATTATATTTTATATTATTACATGTCATGCATCACTTTCTCATGGTGGTAACCTCCAGTTCACTTGTCTGTTTGTCCTTGTGGTCCTGACCTGCTGGGTTGAATCAGTATCTGAACAGCATGGTTTATGTGTCTCAAAGATACAGTTCTCATGATCGTGAAGACTCAGAAATGGTAGAACTAAGGAAACGCATTTCTCTATTTTGAGGAAATGGAAATACACTGATGGATTAGTGCCTGGACCCGGGCCACACTCATGGTCTCTTCACACCAGAGCCAGCCCTCTTTCCACTGTTCTACGCTGCCTCCTTTGGTTTCTATTTTATTTCAAAATAACTATATTTCAAAAACTATAGAGATTTAAAACAATGTTAAGTGAAAAAAAAAACTCACACTGTACAATATGATTAGAACAGTGTTAAAATAGTACATTGAGAAAAGACTTTGGGTAGTGGCATTGGGGAATTTTTTTTCTCACTTTCTCAATCATTATGCATTAACTTTTATAATAAAATAAAACTCTATTTTTACACATTCTAAACGCACTGAAGCTGACGCTTTGCCTGGTAGTGACCATCCCACCTCCCTTTGCCAGAAACGCACTTCCTTGCTTCCCTGTAGCTCAGATTGGCCTGGTGTCTCCACCCTGACTAATGAGACAGGAGGGGAAGTCTGCCGGTGGCTCCACATTTCAGAACTTTCAGTCTTGAGCACAGTTATGTGAAAATGCCAAGCAGAATTCTGGAGGCAGAATTACAGATTCTAACCTTGAGTGGAAAACAAAAGCAAAAGCATAGACCTTTTCATGCACCCAGTTTCAGGTACCTGCATTCAATGGTATCCTAAGGTTTATGAAATTATTAGGTTTTCTATTACTTGCAGCCAAAAAATGAATATACATAAGAACATTTACATTTTCTTTCAGATACTTATTTTCCAAATACTAGCTAAGTAACCTGAACTAAGAGCCAATACTTTTGATTATCTTACCCAATGGAGAGGAGGGGTCAGGAGATCAACAGAAGATTCCTCATCATGTTCCCCTCAAGAGCGTACAGATGATCGTCCATTTTCGTTCATTTTTCACAAGTTTGGTTCTAACAATCCTTGGGAGCCATGGGACTGATTAGGTAGGGAAATCTTTACTACAATCATTCAAAAAAATGTATATTGATTTGATTTCATAAAAGCCTTCTGCTTCTGCCGGAGATACAGAGCACACGCTTAGGATGGGCTGCCATTTGATGTGCTTCGTTTGTGATGCTTGTTATTGGGGCTGAGGAGGTGGGACCAAGAACTTTAGAGAGAGGATGGGGGAGGGCGGAGAAGCTGCAGCAACTGGAAGCCATTTCAGAAGGAGGGTTTAAGTGTTTGCAGATGGTTAGCCTGGAGAAGACTTGGAAAACGTGAGAACGCCTAGGTAAATTCTTATGGGTTTAAGGATTAGACATCCATTTGATTTGTTTCAGGTAATGCAAGAATTTTTAGAAGGATATACGTGAAAATAAAGAAGGCAAGAATCTCGATGACCCTGCCAGGCAGAGGCTAGCTTATGGGAGGTTAGCTTACCACTTGGCAAGGAAATTGTAGCTTAGAATAGATGATGGAACATTCAAGACCAGCTCCAACCCTGAGACTCTATGATCCTGGGGTTACATCTGCTAAACTGGTCAATGTAGAAGTCATTCTGGGACTGGAGGAGATTCACATGTCTATGATGGCCTTGAGGAGTTTTGAGCCTCAAGAAACTTACAATAGTTAGGCTCTGAATCTTCTCTGAGGCAGATATTTGACAAGCAGTAGGCTTTAGGGGGTTATTTGTATCCCAAAGGGACCCTAAAAACATTTAAACCCAATTCGTCACTAGGGTTGGTTTAAAAGAGTAGCAAGTGCTTGATGGTGAGGAGAAGGCTTAAGTTTCTCAGCTCTTGTCACTGTTTTGAATTGAGGCATTGAAGTTCTCACATTAAAAATGTGTCTGAATGGAATATTACTCAGCCATAAAAAAGAAAGAAATAATGCCATTTGCAGCAACATGGATGGACGCAGAGATTATCATACTAAGCGAAGTAAGTCAAAGACAAATATCATATGATGTCACTTATATGTGGAATCTAAAATAAGAATCAAATCAACTTATTTAAAAAACAGAAACAGACTCACAGACATAGAGAACAGACTTATGGTTACCAAAGGGGAAAAGCGGGGGAGAGGGATAAATTAGGAGTTTGGGATTATCAGATACAAACTACTATATATAAAATAAACTACAGGGGAACTATATTCAATATCTTGTAATAAACCATAATGGAAAAGAACGTGAAAAGCTATATGCATATAGATGCATAACTGAATCACTTTGCTCTAAACCAGGAACTAACACAGCACTGTAACTTAACTATACTTCAATAAAAAAGTGTGTATGGGGCTTCCCTGGTGGCGCAGTGGTTGAGAGTCCGCCTGCCGATGCAGGGGACACGGGTTCGTCCCCCGGTCCGGGAAGATCCCACATGCCGCGGAGCGGCTGGGCCCGTGAGCCATGGCCGCTGAGCCTGCGCGTCTGGAGCCTGTGCTCCGCAACGGGAAAGGCCACAACAGTGAGAGGCCCGCGTACTGCAAAAAAAAAAAAAAAAGTGTGTGTGTGTGATAACACACCTCATCACATAGTAATTTATCAAATGAATCAGGCAGTAACCTAAAAACAAGGGACAGATAATTTCAGGAATGGCAACTGGAGAGTAGCTGTAGGAGTAACTTGTTACCTTAATGTTCAGTAATTTTGGGGGTCTTTTCCTCTGGGGCAGTTGTTTGGGGGAAGGAAAAGAAGCAGGGAAGGAATGGAAGCAAGGAGAGAGAACATCTAATTGGACACCTGCTCTGGGACAGGCCTGGGCACTTTCTGAGGCTTCCTACAGTAAGCAGCTGAGGCCATCTCTCATCTACCTGGGCGATGAATGAGTGATGGCCCATCTTCAAAGCCAGCTGTAGTCCTCTGAAATCACTGTACTTGTGGCATTAACATGAACTATTTCACAGGAAAGGAGGGAAAATGCGACCTGTGTTGATTTCTGTTCATTCTTTGCATTAGATCAAACTAAAGCTTCAGCGTTAACCTAGCGTGGGAGTCTCCTTGGCCGCGGCCTGGCTGACCCACGCAAAGGTACAGATATTTGAATTCACTGATGCTGTTTGGGAGTTACTGCAAGTGTAATAATGACACGTTGTTCAGTTCTTAGCACTTTGTGAGGACCTGTCTCGAGATGGATTTTACTTCAAAATTATGAGGCAAAAGGTTGAGATTAAGGTTTAAAGAAAATAACCTTTGGAATTCAGCCTCCAGTGGGGGAACTGGCAAGCAAACTGTGTTCAGTATTCTTTTCAGAAGTGTCCTGAAGGGAGCCGGGCTCCTAGAGACCAGGGCTTGCCAGGTGGGGCTAAAGAAAAAGAAAAATCCATTCACGGGAAAGCGTGTAAATAAAAGAAGAGAAGAAAAACCTGGAAAAGGCAACTCAATTCACTGGCATGCTTATCCTTTCCTCAGCCACTGGGTCAGCCTCGCCCCTGCCCTCTACTCTCAGGGGGCCCCTTCCTCACTCCAGGACAGGCTAACCGGGTACAGAACTGCCTGAGGAGCTGGTGTTTGTCTGGGGACACTTGGGTGGGGAGAGTTTTACCTGAGCCAACTGCAAGACCCCAGTTCTCTGCTCACTTAAATTCCACATTGTGGAGGACGTTCTGGTACCCCGGGCCCCAACATCCATCCCACCCCCTCACCATCGCGTAGCCAGCATGGATGGATGGATGAGCCCTGGCTGGTCCATGCGAACAGGCCAATCCCATTTCCCTGGATCTGGTGATTGGTTCAAGGGTCATCTGAGAAGGATGGGCACAATACGTTCTTTGCCTGTCTGCGAAGGCAGAAGTATTAGACCCAATTGCTGCTTACAGCATCTTGAAATCTCTTGAGGGAAGTCACTCTGCACATAAGCTGACACAGGCAAGAAGGCAGATGTGTGAGGATAACAACAAATGGCCTGAGCCAGGCCCTGAGTGAGCCGTGCCTGAGGCTGGCTACCTTCACGCCTTTCCCATCAGCATCCTACCTTCACGCCTTTCCCATCAGCATCCTTTCCCATCAGCGCCTTTCCCATCAGCATCCTAAATCAGCATCACGCCTTTCCCATCAGCACCCTTTCCCATCAGCGCCTTTCCCATCAGCATCCTAAACCAGCATCACGCCTTTCCCATCAGCATCCACACAGCCTTAGAGACTAAGCACCTGGAGAAACACAAGTGTCACTGGCTGCTATGTGATAGGTGTTAAGTGGGGGGGGGAGGTGTTCCGTAGCCAAAAACGTTTGCAAAATATTGAATTACACAAAATGCAGCCACTTGTAAGCCATTTATAAACAAATGCATTTTATAAATGTCCAGGAAGGAACTATTATATTAAGCAGATTCAACTCAGAACCAAATGGATTATTTGTTTCTGTTTTCATTTGTTTTCTGAGAACACATTAGCATTTCGAGAAACACAGTTTGGGAAGCTTTGCTGAGTCATTGTCAGGTATTTACACTCTAGGAAGTAGCAAAAGAGAGAAGACAGTAGGTACTGGACTTGGAATGTAAGAGAGAGAAGCCAGGACAAGAAGCAGAACTGCTGCTTCCTTCCCAGACCCACCCAAGAGCTCCCGGAACTGAGGGGACTTGCTTAGAGGGTGACGTGCCATGCTGGCTGTGTACCATCGTCACCTCTGGGCTTTCTAGGACCAACCCCCCACCTCCTACCCATATTCTAATTCAGCAGGCCTGCAGGGTCCCAGAAAAATTATATACATGTACATATGTAAGATAGATATAAATAGATAGATAGATGTCTATCTATATCTTATATAAGAACAGATATGGGTACAGATATTTGTTTTATGGCAATATTGAACCTTTGGGCCTCTCTCTGTTGTGGCCTCTCCCGTTGCGGAGCACAGGCTCCAGACGCGCAGGCTCAGCGGCCATGGCTCACGGGCCCAGCCGCTCCGCGGCATGTGGGATCTTCCCGGACCAGGGCACAAACCTGTGTCCCCTGCATCGGCAGACAAACTCTCAACCACTGCGCCACCAGGGAGGCCCGAACCTTCTCACTTTAAGAGAAATGGTAAGTAACCTAATGTCTCTTGCTTTAAGATACTCTTTAATGTTTCTTTCTCTTTCTCTTTTTTTTTTACTTTTTATTTTGAAATAATTTTAGACACAGAAAAGTTGAAAGAATAATAAAAAGAACTGCCATATACCTTTTACCCAAAGTCCTTAATTCCTAACATTTTGATACTTTCGCTTTATTATTATCTATCTATGTATCTATCTTTATCTATCTGTCTAGCTAGCTAGCTAGCTATTTTCCTGAAATAATTGAAAGTTGCAGACGTGATGCCCCAGTTTCACTGGAAGTGTCAATGTGAACTTCCTAAAAGACAAGGGCATTCTCCCACATAATAACCACAATTCAGCCATCAAGGGCAGGAAGTTGACAGTTATACAGTACTACCATGTAATCCATTCACACCATTCACATTTCACTTATTATTCTAATACATACTGCATCCCACTTTTTTTTCTAATACATACTGCATCCCAATTTTTTTTCTTCTATTTCTGGTTGCAGTCCAGGATAATGTGTCACCTTCACTTTGGATGTCTCTTTCATCTTCTTCAATCTGAAATAATTCTTCAATCTGTCCTTGTCTTTTATGACCTCTATATTTTTGAAGATCTCACACCAGTTGTTTTGTAGAATCTCCCTCAATTTGGGTTTCTATTATGTTTCCTTATGATCAGTACTATTTGCATTTTGCCAGGAATAGCATGGAAGTGAGGCTGTGTTTCTCTTAGTGTCTCACACCAAGGACATATAGTGTCAATCCATCCCATTATTGGCGATGCTTATTTTGATTTCTGGTCATTTTCAGGCAGGTGTATTTAAAATAATAAACCTGAGGTCAAATGCTACCATTGCAACTATGAGTGTTGCCTTTGTTCCAGTCCTGCACAAGAAGAAAAGAGAAGAATACAGAATGAAAGGAAAAGCACAAGAAAGTATATTTACTAAGGACAACCAGATTTTCTTAGTTTAATCATTTCCTTGATTATGAATGAGAAGAAAAACCTGGTTTTTCTCTTTCTCTTGTCTAACAGAAAAGTGTGTGTTATGGTTGGCACGTTCAGGAAGTATCAAGTTTGCTGTTAAACAGATTATAAAACATGTTTATGCAATAGCAAACCATGAGATTATTCTAGGTCATGTTTCTATTGCTTACTCAGTCATCTATTTGCATGAATCAATTTTAACCTCCAAAGTTATCCAGTGTAATCCAAACATTAATAGTGCATAAGTTGCAAACGGTTCAGAGAAATGCCAATTTGGGGCTGGAAATTCCAATTGTGGAGCAGCTGTTTCAAATGTAAGTGGCGCATTGCGGAAACAAGGCAGATGGACTTCTAAAGGACATCCAGAGTCCCCTGGGGGTCGGGGCTGCACCAGAATCCCTAGATAGCAGGGGCTTGGAGCAGCAATCTGGTTAAAAGAGGGATGGCTAAGGGTTGTCTTCAAGGTACAGGCAGCACAATTTTTAAAACTTAGATTACGTACAACAGATCAATGAAAGTATTATTCTCTAAATAGGCTTCTATACCCACCTCATATACTACTGAGACAATGTCCCTTATACATATCAAGTAATATGATTATTTTTATTTGTAACAAATGGCTTAAACCAATCTGGCCAACGGATGATCATGAGGCTCTTCCTGAGAAATTTCAGCAGTTTCTTGTAACAGGCTAGTGGGCATTACTTGATCCAAGCCAGCTAGTGTGTCACAATTCAAGCAAGTCTTGGGCAAAATGGCTGGACATATGTACACATATTAGCAAGCAGGCAGGTGTGACTCATAGCTTTGGACACCTCCCTCTCTGTTGCTGTGGATATC
Source organism: Stenella coeruleoalba (assembly GCF_951394435.1). Classification (NCBI taxonomy): domain Eukaryota; kingdom Metazoa; phylum Chordata; class Mammalia; order Artiodactyla; family Delphinidae; genus Stenella; species Stenella coeruleoalba. Next base: position 30,776,451 of record NC_137157.1, read on the forward strand.
AACCAGCATCTTACAGACGTGGTCTGAAGGAGACTTGCTGACATACAGCAGGATTATACAGGCGACATTTGAGTCAGATCAAGCAAGAGGGTCCTGAATGATGTGGAGGGACCCAAGGCAAAGAGGCCCAGGACCTCCTGAGAGTCACCAAAAAATCAAAAGGTGCCACACAGCACAGATACATTGAGCAAGTTCTTGTGTTGTTGCTTTCTCATGACAAGTTTCTCATTCTGCTTATTATGGAAAAATAAGAAAATATAGTCGACAAAAAGTGTCGGCAATCCATGATCCAATTTGGCATGGATTACCAATTTCACACATGTAGATACATATAGATAGATATCTACAAATAAACATATAAGTTTTACAAACATGGGAACTTTGTTTTTCTTCTCAATGTATAGTCAATAGCTTTCAATATCAATGCCTATGTTTGAAAGTCAGCACTGCTTAATAAGCTGGTTAACTAAAACAGATCTGCTACTGCGAGGCTCTTAGATTGTTTCTAACTTCTTGCTCTTACAAATAATCCTGCCAGAGAACATCCTGGCAAAGTTTTTTAATTATTTCCTTAAGAAAATTCTTGGAAGTGATGTTGCCAAGTGAAAGTTCATGCATAGTTAAGTTTTCTTTCTTTCCTTATTTCCTTGTCCTTAAGTAATATGTGTTCATCTTCTTAACACTTGCTTCCTATTTCAGGGAGAAAATAGATGTCACCAGAAGATCATTTCCACTATCCCCAGCACCACTTCTACCATCTTCCAGCCTCTGTTGCCATGAGCTCTGCCTTCCCTCCTCTTCCCTTTGGGCACTGGATGCCAGCCCCCCTGCCTATCCATGGACACTGTTCCAGCAAGTCTCTTTTCTCTTTCCATCACCATCAATGCTTCCTCTCTTTCCTGTGGATCATTCTCAACAGCATAAAACAACTCTTATTTTTCCCATCTCTGAAATAAACAGAACCCTTCTCTTGGCCCCATTTCCACTTCTAACTGTAGCTCTATTTCTCTTCTCCCCTTTGCAACAAACTCCTCAAAGAGTTGTCTTCATTCACTGGTTCCAATTCCTCCCATTCTTTCTTTAACCCACTTCAATAAGGCCTTCATGTGCACACTCCACCAAAACTATTCTTGTCCAGGTCACCCATGACCTCCAAGTTGCTGTAGCCAATGGAGAACTTTTCGTCTCATCTTACCTAACCAATCCGCAGCAGTTGACACTGATCATGAATCCCTCTTCCTTGAATGAGTTTTTTTTCATGAGCCTGCAGAGCACCATGAGCTCCTGGTTGTCCTTCTCCTTCACTGGATCCTTCTCAGCATCCCTTTCTGGCTCCTCCTCATCTCCATGCACTTAACTCTAGAGGGTTCCAGAGTGTGGACACTTCTTTTCTGTTTACAGGCAGTCTTTTGGTGATCTCATTCAGTCTCTGGGAGTTAACAAACTCCCAGATGTAACTCTCCAGCCTAGGCTCCTTCTCTCACCTGCGCTCCACCCCCAACTCCAGATCCAACCGCTCCTTGACGTTGCAAATATAATACATCCAAGACTGAAACCCTGGCCTTCCCCCTTCCCAACTGCTCCTTCTACAGATGTCCCTATCTCAGTCAACAGCAGCTCTAACTAGGGCCATAAACCTTGGAATCTTCCTTGATCTCTCTTGGTCCCTCACACTATCCATCCAAACCTTCAGCAAATCTTGTTGGTCACACTTTCAGAATATATCTAGTACCACACCATTTGTCACCACCATTCTGGTCTGAACCACCGGAACATCTTGCCTGGACTGTTGAAATAGCCTCATGACTGATCTTCTTGCTTCCACCTTGCTCCCCTAGAAACACACAGAGGGGTACCATTGAAGAACGTGCCAGGTCATATAACATTTCTGCTCAAAATCAGACAACGGCTTTCCATCTCACTCAGGGTATAAGCAAAGCTCTTGTAAAGACCTTAGAGTCTCATATAATCCGTCTCATTGCCTTTCTAAACTCAGATCCTGTTACCTTCCCTCCTCTTGCTTGCTCCGTCCTCCGCTTCAGGGCCTTTGCAAATGTTGTTCTGCATGGAAAGCTTTTCTGTGTAGACACCTGAAAGGCTTACTGCCTCACCTCCTCTCCGTTTTTGCCTAAATATCACCTTTCTCTGAGCCTTTCTTGACGCTTATTTAAAAATCACAGTCCTCCCACCCCATTACTCCTGATATGCTTCTCCACTTCATTTTTCTCCACATCACTACATACTTTATTTATTTCCTTTGTGCCTAGATTCCCCCATTAGAATCGAAGCACCATGAGATGTCCTGCACCTGGAAACCCCCCAACAAGTGACAGGTGCTCAACACATGTCTGTTGAGTGAATAAATCTTTCAAAAAAATTAGAAAAGTAAAAGGAGAGAGTTAGAAAAAAATCACCCATATATAAAAAGGACATTTTATTCAGCCATGAGAAAGAAAGCAATCCTGCCATTTACGATAACGTGGATGAAACTTGAGGACATTAATCTAAGCGAAATAAGCCAAAGAAAAACAAATACTGTATGATCTCACTTAAAAGTAGAAACTAAAAAAGATGATGAAAAAAAGAGTAGAATGGTAGTTACCAGGGGCTGGGGGTGGTAGATATGGAGAGAGGTTGGTTAAAGTGCAAATTTCCAGTGATCAGTTCTTAGGATCTCATGTACAGCATGGTGATTATAGCTGATAACGCTGTACTATATACTTGAAAGTTGCGAAGACAGTAGATCTTAAATGTTCTCACCCCAAAAAAGAAATGGTAATTATATAATGAGATGGAGGTGTTAGCTAAAGTTATGATGGTAATCATTCTGTAATATATAATTATCGAATCAACACACTGTACACCTTAAACTTACACAATGTTATGTCAGTCAATTATATCTTAGTAAAGCTGAAAAAAAAAATCACCCATAATCACGCTCTCCAGAGAACCATTGTCTACACGCAATTAAACTCACAGTCTTTTTCATGGATTCATATGTATTTTTGGTGGGGTCACTCTGTACATAGTTTTAACACCTGCTTTAAAATTTTTGACATGCGCATAATTTAGACTTTGAACACATACCCCTACATAGCCTTTCAGAAATACCAAGTTATACACTGCTGGGAGTTTATGATGGTCCATTTCTGCATCTTCTCCCCTGAAACTTGCTCTTATCGGATTTGTCTTGTATATAAGCCAACCAACATAATAAGTGTGCCTCTGATCTTGAAATCTTTCTTAGCCGACTTTACTTTCAGCGGCTTCCCAGATTCCTGTCACCTTCATCACTTCTCACTGTGCACACACACCTCCTTCTTCCCTAATAATTTCAGGGATTCAAGAGAATAAAAAGTGCACACTCTCGATGGAGAAAATTTCCAGAATTTCAGAATCTAGCTTATTAAAACTCAGAAAGCCTGATAGTTTGAATTAGGATGGCCAAATGTGGACTCGTGATATTTTGACGACTCTCGTAAACTATTGCTGCCCTGTACAGTCAACAGTGTGTGCCATTGACACTGACTACAATGAAAAGTCACCCCCTGGGAGTTCTGCAATGTGGCAGCCCCCCAAAAGGTCTGACTAGATTATGCTCAATTCAGTTTTAAGGCAACACTTCTGAGATGCTTTCTTTCTCTGGCTCTGCCCTTCCCCCTCACGATCTATTGAGCATTTGTCTAAGAAAAGCACACTTTCTATTGTGATAGTCAAAAATTTTAAATTATCTTTTTGACCCTTTCTCTGGTGGACAAGGAAAGGGATGCAAGCCATTTGGTCCAGTAAAATAACCAGACGTGTCTGCCAAATGAGTTTGCTAACAGGTCTCTCCAGCGGGGAGCTAGGGAGGAAAGCAAACAGCTGAGCTTTGAAACCCATTACATCTCTGGTGGGTCAATCGGCCTCTGGCCTCTTTGGACCCTGATGATTTGCCTGCTTCATCTATTTAATCTGTCCCTCAACCCCTAACTCAAGCCCCACGTTGCATGTGATGGGTCTTATGTGTGTGAATCTATTCTTTTCTCATTGCTGTAGGAACTTTTCAAACACTTTCTAGACCTAAGAATCCCTTTCTACCAAACCAGCAATCCAACAAACACTTATCCAAAATGTTAGCAAACGAAATAGATCAAGGCAGAGCTGCTCTGGCCGAAAAGGTTCTACTTCTCCCCTGATGGGGCTCTTTTGAACCTCTAGGCCTCTTGGAAGCAGAATCTGAAAACCTGGCACCTCTGCTGGAACTCACGCACAAAGGATCCTCTTTCGTCCCATCCCCATGCAGCCTCCATTAGATTCCCCTGGACCTCAGAGTGAGGCCCTTGCTTAAGGTGCAAAATTTTAGAGGGGAGCACCGAAAAAACTCCGTAATCAAGATAAAGAGTATTTTAATATGATATTTTAAACAATCAAAATTAATGCAAAGAATCCACAATGAACAAAATATTAACGTTAAAGTTAAAGACATGATGAGCAATGGTGCCATGCTGAGCCACACTGAAGCCCGAAACAAAAGGAAAAATGAGTCATACGGAACTCCATCTCGATAATACTCTTTATCTTGATTACTAAGTTTCTGGTGTCCCTTTAAATCCTGAGCCCAAAGTGAGTGCCTCACTCGCCTCACCTGCCTCTCCTGGTACCCTTGACATCCATTACTCCACGTTGTCCTATAACTGGCTATTTCTCTTGTCTCTCATCCCTTCTTAGACTATACCCTCCCTGAGTATATAAGGACCATGTCATACTAGTCAGTATCTCCAATACATTAAGCTCATAGAAGGCATTTAATAAACATTTTTTGAATAAATGAATTGGACTATAACTAGGGGCTATGGGGTTTTCCATCTGGCTCAACCTCTAACGAGCCCTGTGATTGTGGGCAAATGATAACGTCTCTGGTTTCAGCTTACTCATCTGTAAAATGAAAGACCTGGTCATCTCAACTGTCGATCTGTCTATAGAAATCATCCATCTGTAGAAGCCCAGATCTCTCCAAACATTCCCTGCCTCTTAGTCGACGGTATCAATAAGGCAGCTGCAAGCGTGCTGGTATTTTGCGATAGAGTACAGCACTGTATTCAGTAAAGCTATGGAGTTATCTGTAAAATGTCCTCTTGGCCAGACAATTGCTTTAAACTTACATGCTGCTGGGACTGTATTTTTAAACCATGTAGAGGGTAATTTCTCCAGTAATGCCATCCTTGTTGGGAAATATAGGCATTGTCCTTTAATTAGACCAACATACTTGAAGAAATACCTTCCTCCTTCAGTTCCATTCCTGTCAGTCTGTTGTCTTTAAATCTGGGGAAAGCCACAGAAGTATTTAAAAGCATTTTATGCTTTCCCATCATCCTTTGTATGTGATTGAGAGAGAAGAAAAGAAAGATAAGAAAGAAGCAGTTCATTGCAGGTATAGAAATATGTGTCCACGGAGCACTTACTGTCCATCTACTATGTACAGTCTTCTGTGGGAAGCACCTCAGACAAGGTTCTTGTCCTCAGCGAGTTTTCAGACCCTTCCAGGAGAGAAAACATGAACACAGAATCACCCCGAGTTAGTTAGATGATCAACTACCATGAAGGTAAGAACACAGGAGTCAGAATAGTAGGAGAAAAGGAGGACGCAAATCACTTTTAGCTGTCTAGTGTGTGAGGACTTAGAAATTTTATCTTGTGCAATCTTTATAACTGTCTTTTTTTTCCTTTTTTTAAAATTAACTTTTCTTGGTGTATAATTGATTTACAATGTTATGTTAGTTTCTGCTGTGCAGCAAAGTGAATCCATTATACATATACATACATCCACTCTTTTCTAGATCCTTTTCCCATATAGGTCATTACAGAGTATTGAGTAGAGTTCCCTGTGCTATACAGTAGGTTCTTATTAGCATAACTCTCTTTTTGAGTTAAGTCTTACTATCTCTAATACACTAATAAGGACACTAGGCTTAGAGCAAAAGCCAATCAGGAAGCATAATTTGCTTTCCGAAAGTGTTCACGTACAAGTTCTTCTAATTGTTTGAAATGCATTACTTGACCTGGATCTGTGAGGTTTAACCAGATGAGGAATATTGCTTACCTCTTCCCCTCAGTGATGCAGGCCTTGGGTTTAGAAGTGGCTTCTATTTAACCATCTCATCCATGGAGTGTTTGCTTATTAGGATATCACCAAGGTTTGGAAACTCTCGTTGGGGAATTTAAAACAGGCCCTTAGTTTCATTTTCACACTAAATATGATTTAGGCCTTGTTACTGGGCCATCAGACACAGAGGTTCCCATATGTTATTTGGTAGCTCCAAAAGCTCTGGGTTCAGTGGCCAAAATTCCCCACCTGGCTCCATACTCCAGGATTTTTCTTTCTTCTTTCCAGGGGCAAGCTAGATGCTGGCCGTTTCCATGAAGGAGGGCTGGTGGGGGGCGGGGGGAGTTGCCTCCCCTCTGTCATTCTAAAGCCCAGACCTTGAAACAACAGCTTTGAGACAGCAAAGCCTGTAAAACTTGTGTGTTGCTTTTTTCTTTTCTTTCTTTCTTTCCCTTGCTTCCTTCCTTCCCTTTTTCCTCCCTCCCTCCCTCTCTCCCCCTCCCTCCCTCTCTCCCTCCCTCTCTCCCTTCCTCTCTCTCTTTCTCTCTTTCTTCCTTCCTCCCTTCCTCCCTTTCTTTCTTTCTTTCTTTCTTTCTTTCTCTTTCTTTCTTTCTTTCTTTCTTTCTTTCTTTCTTTCTCTCCAGTTTACCCTGTTGTTGTTCTACCTCTCCTTCCTTCTCTACCTCTGGCCCCAGGCAATGAGAGAAGGGGTTGAGATTTAACCATCCGTGACAGATGGCAATTTGCCAGCCTTGGAAGGTGGTGGTCTGTTTACCTAGGAGCCAAATGTGAGGCCAGAAATGCACACATCCCAGGCCTCAACCTCAGTCTGAAAGATTCAGCCTTCTTGTTGGGAAGCAGAGGGACTCAACTAAGCTCTCAAAGATTCATAACATACTGGCCTGTGTGCCCACAAAGTATTTCTACCTTTAAATAAAATTAGATGTATCAAGGGATGAAAGTGACTCACCCAGCATTTGCAATCTTTGAGGTAGCAATCCTACCAATAAAAAGGGGCCTTTTGGGCTTCCCTGGTGGCGCAGTGGTTGAGAGTCCGCCTGCCGATGCAGCGGACACGGGTTCGTGCCCCCGTCCGGGAAGATCCCACATGCCGCGGAGTGGCTGCGCCCGTGAGCCATGGCCGCTGGGCCTGCACGTCCGGAGCCTCTGCTCCGCAACGGGAGAGGCCACAGCAGTGAGAGGCCCGCGTACCACAAAAAAAAAAAAAAAAAAGAGGGGGCCTTTTAATAATTTAATTTAAAAAATGACTAGTTTCTGTTTTTGTAGGACCATTAGAACTTCTATTCCACACTTGCTCAGTGATACTTTTTAATTATCCAATGAAATCTTAATAGAAATATTGGTGCAGAGCTTTTTATAAAATGTAACGCATCATCACAAAGGCAAAGAATATGAAATAGCTAAACGATGGTATTAGATGGGGACTGGGGAGTTTGGTAAGGGGTTTGGATGTTTCCTCCATATAGGCAGCACATACTTGCTTTGAGTCAAAGACATGCATGTTTTCCTGGGTCTCGGCTTGCAGGTGAGAGCATCATGGTCTTTCCATAGCCACACAGTCTTGCTAGCGCTGGTGGAGAGTGCCCAGGAGGTGGCCAGGGAGTCAGCAGTGTTTCCCAGGATGGTGGAACGTACTCTTTACTATAACAGACCCAAGGGGGAAAAAGGCAAAATAATTTGAAAATATGGTCCCTAGAAGACCTTATAATTTAATCATAGGAAAAGAACCTAAATTCAGAGAACTTCTCAACAGCAAATGGAAGATTACCAATATATCCGAGCATGGCATGGCACTCAAGGCCTGTCCTATCTGTTCCTGGCTTCCACCAACTACCGCACATCCCGTCTGTGCCGTCCCCACCTTCCTTTACCTGCTCGACTTGTACTCATCCCAGAAGATTCAACTCTGGCATCAGCTTTTCCAGGAAACCTCTGACACCCCGGAAGATGAGTGCGTGTGTGCTTCCACATGCCTATCTCAACTATCACTCTGATCACATTTTATTAGACAATTTTTCCTAATGGACTGTGACCTCCGTGAGGGCAGTGACTAGGATTCACTCATCAGTATAGCTCCAGGACCAAACCCAGTGCAAGTACATACACAGCAATAGAGAGCAAATCAATCCATAAATAACTGCTTAGGGTTAGCAATGATGCGGAAGGACTACATGTAACCAGGGAGAGCTTCTCAGAGGAGCGCTGAGTAACGTTTGAAGGAAGCGGAACTAATTGGATTGGTAGGAAGAAGACCGGGCATATCATTTATGGGAAATGTCAGTAGCTGCACTGTGTGGCTCTCAGAAAGCATTGTACGGGGGATTCATGAGAACGGGATTAATAAAAGAGGAAAGAGCATAGTTGGAGGACTGTGGAAAGCACTTTGTATTCTGGATTTGATGGGCAAACCATATCATTCTTTCCACTACTGTAGTCGAGAGGGTGAGCCAATGCCAGCAGTGCCCTGATCAAATGCTCACCAGAGAATCTCTCTTTGGCTTATTTAAATCCCACTGGGCTTTCAGTTTAATGCAGCACTTCCTTCATTTCCTATCTGAAATCCTTGTGCATATTTCAGTGGTAGTTGTGGATTATTTCTACGTACTACTGTAAACCTATCCCCATAAATATCCAAGCTAATTCAAGTTTCTTCTTTTTTTTTTAAGGCTGCAAGTTCTTTATCTTCAAGCAACTTTAACCTCACATTTAGCATGATTTGAGCATCATTTCTCATGTGTTTTCAATTGAATGAAAAGTCTTACTTGAGTCCTGCAATCACAGCAGCACCATCAGGAAGAGATGAGCAGGGCTGTTAACCAGAACATGTTGTACATTTTTAAACATTAACCATTGTTCAGGTCTGTAGCCCTGGATGCTGAAGGCAATGACAGGAATCTGGAATCACACGCAAACAAATCCTACCTATGGAAGACTTTAGAGCTCCCTTATCTGCCTTAATCCATAGAAGTATTATACTATATATATATATATATATATATATATATATATATATATATATATATATTACACATTTTTTAGAGAAGTATAAGTACAACTAAATTAACCTGTCTCTTATCTGAAGATAGCTCTATCTGATCCATGTCATGTTGAGAGAGACCAAAGTCATTCCATCTGACAGCATTTGAACTAGGATGACATCATGCCATTAGAACATCTCTATGAAAGAAGTTTCTGTTCTGTGAGGAACTTTGTTTTAGCAAATAGAAAGAACTTGATAATCTTTGCTATTTGCTGGCATAGCTTAGGTATATGTGGGTTTTCATTGATTTTATGTATTTTTCTATAAATGTGAATCATGGGAAGCAGCATTTCTATCGGAGATGGTAGGGCTGCAATCATCATCATCGTTGTCGTTTGGTACTGAGCGCTTACTAGGCCAGGTACAAATGACTTTCATACATTAGATCTTAGAACTTCGCACTTACTTTTATTATGGTACTTCTCAAGGTGAACTAAAATACGTTATATAAGCATCTGTCTCCACTAAATTCTGCTTCCACTGGACCCTCCTGAGTACAGGGCCTGTACCTTACTCATTTTGGTATCCCAGCACGCTGCACAGATTGGGCGCTCAATGAATGTCTGTTATAGAAGTAGAAATAACTTGAAGTAACAAAATCATACCTTTTTTAGAATCTTAAAGAAATATTACGGCCACGCTACTTTGATACAATATTTTTTCTAATAACAAAATCTGGAAACAAACTATATCCCAACTGTATGGGAATAGTTAAACATAAGCAAGGTCCAGTATAACAGACACACTTGATACACTTAGCACAACGGAAACACATTGACCGTGAAACACATTAACTGTGAAAGCGCTGCTATCAGAAATATAAATGGCCTGTGTGTTGGGAAAGCTTTCCTCCTTAGTCTCCTATTAGGCTTTCAGATCGGAAACTTCTCTAGCCTTTCTAAACTTCAGATTGTCTCTGTATTAAGGGTTCTCTTCTTGTTCACCCTGCCTGGCCACCTGCCTTTTATTTTAATTAATTAATTAGTTAGATTTTTTGCATCCTTTTCCCTACCACCCTAAGCCTTCTCAGGTACTTTGTTATTTATTTGCTCCCACAATTCTATCAAAGATATACTGGCATCTTTCGCAGCAAGGTGTCCTGTTAGCGGACGGTTCCTATCTTGCTTTAAACAATCCTTTTTAGTGGCCACTTTGCATAGCTCCTGGGTTCAATTAACCTTCATTGTCCAGCAAGAGAGCTGCTCAGATGATTTCTGGCGGGATAAAATTAGACCCTTCCACTGAATAACAACAAAATAATAATAAATAAATGTATGCTCTCAATTTGCTTGGTTCTGCACAAATCAGAAGAGATTAATTGCACACCTCAGGATTAATGATCAATGAATCAGGAGAATTCCTGATCCTATTAGAAATGCTAATCTCGTGAGAACAGGGAGAACCATTTGTGAAAGGGCTGAGCTGCCCAGACTGTGTCTGTCCCCAGGGTCCTGGCTCTGTGAGAAAGGAAGGAAAAGGGGAGGGGAAAGAATATTTGTTCAGTGCCTACTCTATTCCAGACTTTGGGCAAGGGGCATTCACACACCCAATGTAGTTAATCCCCAAGCCAATCCTTCAAAGCAGCATTACAGTCAGCCTTGGTCCTGATGGAAAACCTAAAAATCAGCGAGATTAAGTAGCTTGACCTGGACCACACAGCCAGGAAGTGGCAAACCTAGAAGTGAGGACTTGAACTCAGGGTTTTATGAGTCCAAAGTCTGCCATGTTGTCATTATAGCAGTTGCCGGGTTTGGTTAGATAGCCTGTAACAATGTTCAGGTTATTAAAGACCAAAAGGCAAGGTACAGGTCACCTCTGCAAGGCTGATTCGTCCTGCTCTCATGGACCCCAGGACTCCCTCCCACACTGTGTCACATACACCTGAAATGAGAAGTCATGTTATCCCGGATGGACTCCGGGAAGTCAAGACCTTAGGCATCAGCTTTATGGCCACAGCCCTAATACTGACTAGCTGACCCTGTGTCATTTGAACAGGGCCTGGCCCCATGAATAGAAAGGGCTTGAGGACCCCTGGAGCCAATCTCTATCCCTAACCAGCTGTATCTTTTCATGGAAATTCCACCATTAAAAAATCATTCCTGAGGACTTGATTTTCATCTCCAAAATATCCTATCGAAATATACATAGACCTTTAAAAAGGTAACACCTAAAACTCCTTTATTACACAGCATTCTGGTAGGATATAGTTGGGCAAGGCCCATATGTCAGGTACCTGAGTGATGAAGCAAGTAGATGAGTTCTAGAACAATTTCCCCTTTACTATATCATCCCTTACGTTGGGTTCACTCCTGTCTTTATGTTTCCGTTTTCCTCTTGGGAAATTACCAGTGATAATGAGACACTGGGGACAGGAATTTAAACCAACCAGAAGAGGAAATATGCGTGGACTTAAATGTTTGGTTTTTCAGAACCACAAGCCAAACTAACTTTAACATATATGTTTTTAGTAAACATTTAATTTTAGAATAGTTTTAGATTTATAAAAAGGTTGTGAAGATAGTACCGAGAGCTCCCATATATCTCACACCCAGTTTCCCCTATTGTTAACAGCTTACATCAACACGGAATATTTGTCACAATTAAGGAACGAAAAATAACATGATATTGTTGACTAAAGATGGTACTTTATTCAGATTTCCCTAGTTTTTACCTAATGTCCTTTTCTGTTCCCATCCAGTTGTCACATGTCTTCTGGCTCCTCTAAACTTTCTCAGACACTTTCTCAGACTTTCCTTGTTTGTGATGACCTTGACAGTTTGAGGAGTATGGATCAAGTTATGTGTAGAATGTGTTTCAATTTGGCTTTATCTGATGTTTTTCTCATGGTTAGACAGGGGTGATGGGTTTTGGGGAGGACAACCTCAGTGCTAAAGTGCCCTTCTCATCACACCATATCAAGATTATGTTTATCAAATGTTAAATCACTGTTGATTTAACATTTATTTTTATTTTGTATTTATTTTTTTGCAGTACGCGGGCCTCTCACTGTTGTGGCCTCTCCCGTTGCGGAGCACAGGCTCCGGATGTGCAGGCTCAGCGGCCATGGCTCACGGGCCCAGCCGCTCCGTGGCACGTGGGATCTTCCCGGACTGGGGCACAAATCCGCGTCCCCTGCATCGGCAGGCGGACTCTCAACCACTGCGCCACCAGGGAAGCCCTAACATTTATTTTTAAAGAAAATAAATCATGTGGCAAGTTAGTCTGAACCAGAGCCAGGCCTGTCCATTTTCTAAAAGGACAGAACTGGCACAAAATCAGATTGTCAAAGTCTCTGGGAACAAACTAACGTTTCATTCAGTCCAAGTCCCGGGTTGTAACATTTTATGCAAGTTCCATTTGCAGAAAACATTTGGAGTTCCTGAGGGAAAAAAATGGCTGTCTTAAATATAGAATGTAGTTAAGATGCCATGTATGAAGAAGTTCACAGAACTGCCAGTGAGCGAGCACTGTCATCACAGAACACCAGCTGTGGAACGCTGCCTGTTGGACCCACAGGCCCCAAGTCCCTGGAAGACAATATTAGCAATGAACCAGATTTTCACATTTCCTGCCTCCCCTGAATTCATAACGTTTCCAAACTGCCGGGCTGCTCCTAGGAGTCTGTACCATTACCTTGTAGGGAAAGTGCTGGCAGAACCACCTTTCACATGTGTTGCATAAGAACATCATCTTCATTTCAATGATTTAACTCTGATTAAATTTAGCTGTCAGCCTTTAAAGTTCTCTGAGCAGCTTTCAAATTCAGTAAGGGAAGAGGCATGCTAGCAGGTTCTCTGCAATCCCTTCCCTCCTACCTTCCTGCAAGCTCCTTTCCAAGCAGCTGGGCAAGGCTGGGGTCATTCAGAGAGCAGTCGATCGTCAGGCTGGGAGGTGCCTGGTTGGAATGGCTTATCCCACCCTGCAACCTGGCCCTGCCTGGGGAAGGTGGCGGGAGCTCCCAGCACTGCCTGCCACTTTTTCATCTTTCTAGTTTCGATTGCTTCTTTCAGTGTCTTACTTCTCAGGTCAATCAATACAGCCTGTAGCTTTGTTTTGGTTTTGTTTTGTTGTTGTTTGTTTATTTCATTAAAACAATTTTTTAATTTGAAACTTTTTTCCACATTTTTTTTCAATTGAATGAAAGATTCTTGAAATTCTACAGTGCTTTACAATTTTTGGAAGTTTCACACACATGATTTCATATAATCCCACCATTTTTATTGCTGTTATTTTTTTTGGCTCTTTCAATTTTTCCTTTCTTGCCAGACTGTCTTGTATTTTTCCTCTTCCTGTTTGGGCCCTCCTGTCCCCAGCCCTCGTGCTTTCACTGGACACCCAAGGCTGTTTCCCCCGATGAGTGTCTTTTCCTGTGCTTTCCACTGCCTTCCTGCCATTAGGGTGAGGGCAGGAGGAGGGGACAGGAATGTGGATGCCATTGCATCCAGCCCTCTTCCCTGGTGAGGGCGGAAGCAGGCCCATCCTGGAGGGGTGCGGGGCACACACAGTTCCACAGGCCTCCTCCCACACCCCTTTTAACTTGTTCTCTTAACAATCTCAAGGGTCTCATTGCTGCAAATTGCATTTTGGGGTTTTCATCTCATGCTTTCTGTGTGCTCACCATGCAGAAAACTAAGCAGAACTACAGAACAACCTAAAAATTGGTCCTAGGAATCCTGGAAGTGGGTTATGGCCATTACAGACAGCACAGCCTTCCACTTATCGGGGTCGTAAAAGGATATATAAGAAGGAGTTTTGTAATCAAGTCCATATGCTCCAGGCTTGATTACCAGGGCAGATCTTCGATGTTACACAATCCCCAACTGCTTTGATCTTTGCTGTCCTGGTCAGTATAGCCAGCTGGATAAATAACATTAGTCCAAGCATAGCTTCCTGGACAAATGGTAAAAATTGATAATGTCCTACATTTTCTAGAGGCACAGGTGCTTCAGATCAGTGGGGCTAATCTTGTGGAAACAACTAATGCTAAGCCTTTTTATAAGACAAAAAAGCTTTTGTGTTTACAGGTTCAGATTCGGGAGGTAAAATGAATTTTCTGGGAGGGAAAAATGTTCCCTTTAGAGCTAATGGATTGTTAACATTCAGTGTGGTTTATTGAGCTCTTAAAAAGAAGAAAAAAACAACCAAAACAACAAAGTAATAAAAACATGTACCATCACCATCAGCTTATTACAATAGTTAACTTTCTGCTTATGAGTTTTTCAATAATGACTCACCTGAAAGCTTGAGATAAATATATTATTATGAAACAGATTATCATTCTCCAGGTTTGCTCTTATCAGAACAGATCCAGATGGAAGTGGAGACTCCTACCGGAATATGGCTGGTTTCCAAAGGTTTAGAAGTGTTTCTTACGACTGAATAGATAGTCTCATAATTGGGTTTGTGAGTATAAGTTTGTCAAGATTCCACTTTATGTGGCATAGATAGTCTCAGCTCAAACTCTCACAAGATATTCCTCTGTAAATTTATAGGCAAATACCAAAAGACTCATTCTAGCTTTTCTCCAGTTGGGAGACGCAATGTAGAAGCAAGTCTCATTCTGTTGGTGTGTGACTTTAAGCAGATCCTTTATCGTCCAGGGCCTCTGCTCCCTCGTGCCTAGACTAAGGTCTAGCCCTAATAATCTGTGCCGCTATTTAAAACAGCGATTAGGAAAGAGGGTTCCGCAGTCAAACAGCTGTGGTTGTAAGTGCTGGCTTCATCCCTAAGTAGTTACATATTGTTGGGCAAGACAGTTAACCTTTTGGAGCCTCAATTTCCTCATCTGTAAAATGGCTGTAGCAACAGCACCTACCTGAAGAGGTTGGGGTAAAGATTGAGTGAGATAATTACATGAAACACTTAGCACAGGGCCTGACCTATTACAGGTGTTGGTGAAATGTTAACGTTCATTCATAGAGGCCATATTATTATAATAAATGGTTGATTTGTATGTGGTTTTCACCCTTTTCACTAAATTGATCCACTTTTTTTTCTTTCTTCTTTTAAATTGAAGTATAGTTGATTTACAAATTGTACTAGTTTCAGGTATACAGTAAAGTGATTCATATATATATATATATATATATATATATTCTTTTTTCAGATTCTTTTCCCTTATAGGTTATTACAAAATATTGAATATAGTTGCTATGCAGTAGGTCCTTGTTGGTGGTTATCTATTTTATATGTAGTACTATGTATATGTTAATCCCAAACTCCTATAAATTGATCAACTTTTATGGGGATGGATCAGGTAAATAGGTCATGGAAGACCAAGACTCTTACTTTATACATTCAGAGGTGCTGTTATTAATATTACATCAGTATTCCTGCTTCTAGTGTTTTTGATGCAAAACAATAATTAGGTGTGTGGGGTCCTCTTTGGATGGTTTCCAGTGACCATGTCTACAAGGAAGGCAAATGCCCCATTGGAAATGTGGTTCTTTTCCTGAATGATTTCTGAGCCAGGAAGAATAAGGTTTAAAAATAATAATTTTTGACAAATGATAGTAGCAGATTATAGAGGTATGGACTTTCTAGGAGTGTGTGCGTGTCAGGGGAATGTTCTGTGTCCTAATCAAAATATTGTGGCTAATCCCAATCAAAGCCACAGCAACAGGGCACTTTGTGGTAGATGACAAAGCTATAGGTGATGAGATAGGTGGAAGGGGAGGAATGAGGACTGTGGTGCTGACCAGGATAGGGAAGGCCTGGTTGGTCCACTTAAGCTAGCTGGTCAATGATTTCCTGTTTTGATTATCCTTGTCTGAAGTTTTTGGTGAACTAATTGCTACTTTATGCAAACAACCATTTCTAGCTGGGAGGTGAGGACGTTCGAATCCCCTTCTCCTACTGGTTAGACCCAAGGACTACCTATGAGTCAAGCAGATCTGAAATCATCATGTTTGCTTCTGTCTCCCTCCATTGGAATAGAAGCTTATTGAAGGCAAACACCTTGCCTGCCTAGTTTACCAGTGCCTGGTACAGGATATATAGAGAATATATTCTGTACATATATGGAATAGATCCTCGACAGATGCTTGTTGAATGAACGCATACTCAGACGTTCTTTCTCATTAGGCTGCTGGAGTGGCGTCTGCAGCAAACACAAACAAGGGGAGGAGGAGGAGGGAGGGGGAGAGGGAGAAGAAAGAGAAGAAGAAGAAGAGGAAGGAGAAGAAGAGGAAGGAGAAGGAGAAGAAGGACAAGAGGGGAAGGAGAGGAGGGAGGAGAGGAGGGAGGGGAGGAGGGAGGGGAGGAGGGAGGGGAGGAGGGGAAGGAAGAGGAAGAGGAGGAGAGGAAGGGGAGGAGGAGAAGTTTCAGCAGGTTGAAGAGGGCTCTGGTCAAGGTTTCAGGAAACTCATCTTGTCTGCACCCCTTTCCCTGGCTCCCTCTTGCTCCCTAAACTCCATGGGGAGAAGGCTGGTCATTGCTGATTTAGGATACTTTTCAAACCAAAGCTGAAAATAACTTCAAAAGAATGTGACATCTTAGGGATACCAAATGCTATACCAGGAGATACTGCTTATAGGAAAGTAAAATACAGCCTGTCTCTTTTTCAGTTGCTGTCGTGCAGAAACAGTGGTTCCGGCTGACTTTAAAATTGCTGCCTAAATGAAGGAATGAGGATCTTCTGGGAAATGTAGGCTCCTAATGGAGGGTTGTGGTTTGAAAAGGTTCCCACGCAGTGATTTTTCAAATGCCTATTGACCTCACTGAAGTGGCTGCTTTTCCATCATAATCTGTTATATAATTACTGTGCAACTCTGGCTCTGCTTCTTACAAAACTGATTGAAACTTACCCACCTAGACAAGCATCACTGACCTTTTCCTAGAATCTGTGGGGCTTATTAGAATTGCACTGACAGAACTAGAGAATCTGGTGATTTCAACCAAATTAACTCCAGGAAAATTAGTTCAAGGGCTCCTTTTCCTTCCCAGGCTTGCGAGGGATGACGTAAAGCCAATGTTTGGGATTCGAATGGCTTGAGAAAACTTGAGTTTGCTGCCTTAGTAAATGTTTGACCCCAAGCGACTCTCCCCACCTCCCAGATTTTGACCTTCTGCATTGCATATTGAAGTCTGTGGCATCTGAGAAGCTATTTTAGTCTGGATTCTGTGATGGAAATAACAGAGGCAGAGTCTGGGTATCTTAAGCAAACAAACGAACTTATTGGAAGGATACAGAGGAGCTCACAGAGCAGAAGGAGAAGCTGAGAATCCACTTTATAAAATTACAAGAGAAGCTCTAGGAATTCAGGTTATAGGAATAACATAATTCCCTCTGGCCATTGCTACCAGAGTAAGTGACTTAGAACCAGTCTCAGTTTTTGTGTCACTTCTCTCCACACCAAAATTCCAGGTCAAGAGCATCTGGTAGACCTAATTTTGGTTATGTATGTGACCTCCCTTTGGCCAGGAGAGGGGAAGGCACCATGATGGAAAACCATTTCTCCTATGGGGGAAAAGAGGTTCTCTGAAAAAATATCAAGGCTCTCTCTCCTCAAGCTATTGTGGCACGTGGCTGCCCTATGGCAGGGGAAGAATGTGCAGTTCTAAAGGGAGAGGCGTGGTGTGGGTTATACTACTTTGAACTCACCATCCTCCAGTTCTAGCTCATATCTTCCGCCTCCTCCAAACCACCTGTTAGCACACCAGCCATCCCCCCACACCAGGACAGCATATACTCCTTCCCTCAGGAACAGTCTGGGATGTGTGAGCAGCTTAGAATTTTGGAGAAGGAGAAAAATGGGTAAAAGGAATGAGACTGGAGAGAGGAGGAGTGGGTATCATGCCCTCCTTCTGAGCTGTTGATTTCAGTTCTCCTCAGGTCAACCCATTTTTTATTTAATTTGAGAGAAACTCAATATATTTCTATGGCAGTACCATCGAATCTGCTATCTGTGATTTTTTTTTAGGTGTGAAGAGAAAACAGAGATACAAAGATACAGGTGTGAAGAGAAAACAAAGATGTTTTTAAATTCTTTTTGCTAAAACTGACCTCTCTAAAAATTTTTTATTTTGTCAATCAATTATTACATGTGTAATTAATTGAAAGTATTCTTTTATTGATGAAATACACAATAACAAAACATTGAGGGTGCCGAAGAAGTGGGGAAGCTATTGGGCAGGTCCAGCCATCCTCACCCCTGGCCACCCCAAGGTAGCTTGCTCATCTGACTCTCCAGTCCTTGAGGTATTCTGCTCTAGGGTTTCCATGTAAGTGACCTCTTAGGTGATACAACAAAAAAACCTATAATGCACCCAGGATTTCATCCCAGTGCATCCTGCAGTGGAGCAAAACAACACACACTAGAGAAGAAATCTCTTCCAATGTTATGCCTGTGCAGGTTTTCGTTTGGGGAATATCTAATTCTGTTGTTGTTTCAGAAAATACAAGGACTTGGGTCTCTCTTAAACCTATTTGTTACATCTTTTTAAACTTTGGTATGTTTTATATAGTTCAGCAAAAAGTTAATCATTGACTTTGATTCATGTTAGAGCAAATCAGTATGTTCATTCTGCTTTTCTCTCTTTTTTCCTTTCAGTTCAAATTGCCACCTCTAGCACTACAAGCTTCCCCCATGCCTCTATCGCTGCAAGTCACCAACCCAGAATGGAGCTGATGTGTACCAGACACCTGTCATGTGACAAGCATTATGACAAGCATCATTTACACTTGTAGTATCTTCAGTGAACATACGTGTAACCCAAGGTCCAGAGAGGTTAAAAAAAGTATCCAGGGTCACAAAGGGTCCAGGGTCAAAAAGTATCCAGGGTCATTGATAAGTTCATATTGGAGCCTACATCTGTCTGATTTCAAAGCACATTTCATCCACTGTGTTATATCAAATAAGGTAGTTAGCTATCAGCTCATCAAGAACTACTACACCTTCCAGGAAGAAATGCATGTTATGAGTTCCTAAGACCAAAATGATGCTAGAAGAGACGGATGAACGGAAGCAGAAAGAATCTTGTATCTGATATATAGTCTCTTGGTTCTCTTTCTTCCCTTCTGGGAGCACCCGGAGGGTGAGTGAGTGGACTGAGTATGAGTTCAGTGTTGAGCAGCTTAGGTCAGGGAAAAGGATCACTGAAGGCTGGAGGACCATAAAGTCATTGTGGAATCTTACAGACTAGACAAACAATGCTTTCATTTACATGGACATTGATTCATTTTCATACAATGAATATTTATTGTATGTATCTATGAGTGTCTATGAGAGGGCAGGAATACAAAGATGAATAAGACATGGCTCTTCCTTCAAGGACTTCAGTGTGTATTGAGGAAGAGAGATAAGTTAACAAGCTGTCAGAGTGGAATAATATATATTTTCACTGTCCTTAGATGCCCCTTCTATGAACAACATATCATGGGCACAAGCTGATTTTTGACCGCTCGTTATTCATTCCAATTTGAATTTCTTTTGAAGGATTACATCTCCCCCACTGGAAAACCTGGTGAGACTATTAAATCTAGGTGCCCTCAACCCTCTGCTCACCAACAAACAGCTACCTAACCCAAGCTGGAACACTGTTTACTTCTTAGAATCAAAGTCTTGAAACGAGGATAGAAAGATAGAAAAAAAATCCCCAGAAATGACAGAAGATCATTCATTCTGGGACAGGGCACTGACAACACTGTTGAATGGTTCCTAGACCTATCCCATCCACTCCCTGACAATTTCTATCAATTTAGGCATCTTCTGGTCCCCCTAGAGAGGTGACAGAAATCTTCCTAGTAAAGTCCAATTGTTAAACAAAAGATAAGATCCCCTTAGTGAGATATGGGTTGTCTGGGGCAAGACTGAAAGCAGGGGCACCAGTTAGGAGACTATTGTAGCAATCCAGGTGAGAGATGGTGAGAGACTGAACTCAGTGACTGGAGAGCGAAAGAAGGAGAGATGGATTCCAGAATCAAAAGAGATAGAGCTAGCTGGACTTGGTGACTACCGGATGCAGAAAGCCAGGAATATGAAGAGTCAGGTGAAGAGTTTTTCAGTGCAATCACGTAGGGCAGCTCCCCTCACCTCTTTCCTGTGGGTCTGAGGGTATGTTCTGACACGGCCATGGTTCTGGTAGCATTTTCTTACTTGCAAAGCCTGCCTTCCTCCCCCTCCACCCTCCTAGCCCTGGGAATGAACACATCACTTTCTCCCCAAAAGTCATCTCCATTACTTAGGAAACTTGGCAGGGACACCAAATTCCTCCTTTCGCCTTGTCTCCTAAGCCCCCCGGGGTACATGTATGGTAGATTCTTGGAAATAGTCCTGGACAGCACGTTGTACTCCAATGACACCAAGCGCACTCTGATGATGACTGGGTGTCACAGGGATATTTACTACATTTGTGTTCCCATTTACATCCTCACCTACGTGACCACAGCCCATGCAGTTCACACAACCTCACCCCTCCTTCTCTGTAGGGATTCCCAGGGTGTCCTGTGCTATCAGCTCTGCTGCAGAGGAAAGGTGTTCAAGCAGTTGTGGTCATGTGGAAAGAATCCAGCCGTGCTGGGTGTGCAGAGGTGGAATCAGCGGACTGTGCTCTCTCCCCTCAAAAGGAGCACATAGGGCACAAGCAAACAGCAACCTCTGTGAGTCAGCGCCCACTCTGCCCGCCTGTCCTTTGCACGAATCTTTTGAACCAATAGATACAGGAACACCCATAACTACAACCTCTTATCTGCAGGAAAATAAGCCAGTTAGGAAAGTTGTGCAAGACACTGAACAAACATCTACAGGAACCAAGGGCTCTACCCTCCCTGGAAAGCCCTTCAACCCTGGATGTTGGGGGCTCACTTTTGAGACGGAAAAGATGAATTGACAAGGGCTCTAGTTGGTTCTTTCTCTAGTTTCTCTTTTTGGAAGATTGAGCATCTTGGAACGTGAGTATCTTTAAAAAAATTTTTTTAGCGAGCATATTAGTGGCGCTTGGAATATCACATTATTTACTGGGTGCTCTTCTGAAAAATAAAAGCAAGATATTGGTGTGTTCTAGTGGTTTTTGGAACCTCAGCATTTTCAAAACCATGCTATTGAATAACTCCCCTCTTTAAGGCTGTCCAAGTAAACAATGTGCTACAGACTCTCAGACTGTGAAGGAAATCTTGACCGATGATAGAAGAGAAAGAAACAAAAATATCTCACTTACAATTGATGCTCCCATGCAATTTTCGCTGGGTGATTAGATTATTATATTTGTTACAGTTTGATCACCTGTATTTCATTTCAAATAAATTTTCTTCAGTTTCTTTGCCAACAAAGCACACTTGATAGAAATGCCTCAAAATCAAATTTATACTGCTTCACTCGTTTTATGCATTTCAGATTTAAGGAAACAACAATTAGGATATTTTCAATGAAGAAAAGAACTCCATTAAGCTGCCACAAATGTCAAAAGTTCCTGGCTATGCTAACACTTATGTAATTGTTCTGGAAACCCCACGCACCGGAATAGACCTACAACACAAGGCATGACTCACTGAATATTTCTATGCACATACCCTCTCTAAAATGCACTCCAGTTGTTTGTGGGTTTTCTTTCCCCCAAAGGGGGAAAAAAAGACAAAATATGGTACATCAAATCCAAAAGTTCTTTCTGTAAGTTTTTGGAAAGTACTGCCTCACATGAGAGCATTAGAAGATGCTGTGGTTCTCATTAATAAAGCAGCCAGATGGGCTAGCATTAAAACAGGTCGAAACTTTGAAATCCTTCCTGAAAGAAAAAAAATCACATAGACAACTTATGGGTTCTCAAGTTTCCAAATGGTCCTTATTTCTTCTCGTGACTTTATTCCCAAGTTTGTTTTTTTAAAAGTTGTTGCTGCTAGCATATGACTAGTGTCCTAATCTGAGCAATGTTAAGGAAAATGACACACGCCATCAAAGGCCAATCAGGACAGACAGGCCTGGGCCTAAAACATCAAGGCTCATGTATTCTGAGAGCTTTTATTGGACACCTTCTCTAAGTCCAAATGCTTGTGGGGAATTTACAAAAGCATATTGCGTAACCTGTATCCCTCAAAGCTTATGTTTGGTGCTACCTTCAATATCCAGGTAGTGCATTTTTCATTAGCAATAGTCAGAACGGCGTTTAGGAATTCAATCAGTGGTGCGCCAAACCAGGTTTGTTTATGCGAGGATTCTAGGGGCGGTTCTCCCAGGTGGTTGAAACAGGTTCTAGATGGGAATTCCTGTTTAGGCAGTGATGGGGCGCTTCAGCCACATGGTTGTCAGCAGAGATTTTCAACAAGAGGTCATCAGTCTGTGTTCTATCTGAGAGGGCAAAGGGGAGGAATCTGGCAGGCAATAGCCATCCGTGGACCAAGCAGCCACAGCTGGCAATGGAGCAGGGCCCCAGAACAGAAGCCCGAGCCCAGCTGATTAGATACTGATTAGCTGAGCTACTTACATTCCCTCTAAGAGCAGGCTTGGGCTCAACCCCTGGGGTAGGGCTGAGCTGCAGGTGGGCCTCCGTGGCCTCAGCCCAGGGTTGAGCCTGAATTCGGGGAAAGACGCCAGGCAGATGGCCAAGCACACCCACATCCAAGTCCTCATGGCTCCCAGCCCTGTTTGGGTTTTTTTGTGTTTGTTTGTTTCCACAACTTCATCCCTTTTTGCAAGCTGTTTTGTTTATTTCCTTTTTTTTTTTTTGGCTGTGTTGGGTCTTCGTTGCTGCCCGCGGGCTCTCTCTAGTTGCGGCGAGCCGGGGCCACTCCCCGCTGCGGTGTGTGGGCTTTTCACTGTGGCGGCCTCTCCCATTGCAGAACACGGGCTCTAGGCATGTGGGCCTCAGCAGTTGTGGCTTGTGGTCTCTAGAGCACAGGCTCAGTAGCTGTGGCACACGGGCCCAGCTGCTCCGCGGCACGTGGGATCCTCCCGGACCCGGGCTCGAACCCGTGTCACCCGCATTGGCAGGAGGACTCTCAACCACTGCACCACCAGGGAAGCCCTGCAAGCTGTTTTTGTTACCTGGATTTCCCAAGCCCAAACTCCTCGGGCTGCTCATCCTTCAGGATCCAGTTCAAAAAGCATCTCCTCTGGGCTTCCCTGGTGGCGCTGTGGTTGAGAATCTGCCTGCTAAGGCAGGGGACACGGGTTCGAGCCCTGGTCTGGGAGGATTCCCACATGCCGCGGAGCAACTGGGCCCGTGAGCCACAACTACTGAGCCTGCGCATCTGGAGCCTGTGCTCCACAACAAGAGAGGCCGCGACAGTGAGGGGCCCGCGCACCGCGATGAAGAGTGGCCCCCGCTTGCCACAACTAGAGAAAGCCCTTGCACAGAAACGAAGACCAGACACAGCAAAAGTAAATAAATTAATAAACTCCTACCCCCCAACATCTTCTTGAAAAAAAAAAAAAAAGCATCTCCTCTGTGAAGCCCTTCCTGACTCCTGACACTTGGTACACCTTGTCTCGTCCTGTTTTTCTTTACACGTCTCTCTCCCTGACCAGCCTTCGAACTGCTTGCCAAATGAGCTTTGGCATCTCCTGAGCCTAGCATACCATCAGCATAACGTAAGATCTGAACACATATTTGATGATACATAAATGAATGAGTCACTGAATGATTCAGTTCACTAAATGGAATGAGCAGGTGT
Source organism: Stenella coeruleoalba (assembly GCF_951394435.1). Taxonomy (NCBI): domain Eukaryota; kingdom Metazoa; phylum Chordata; class Mammalia; order Artiodactyla; family Delphinidae; genus Stenella; species Stenella coeruleoalba. The sequence continues at coordinate 30,800,202 of NC_137157.1, forward strand.
TTATTAAATGAAAATTGATCAATCAAGAAATAAGTTAATGAATAAAGTAATTGTTAACAACTCCATATATTGACAAGGGACACAAAGTGATAACAGTAGCTAACATTTATGTACTGCTGACTGTCCTGGGCTCCTGTACTTAGTCCATCACATAGATTATCTTGTTTTATCTTCACAACAACTCAAGATGTAAGTGCTGTTATGACACCCATTTTATGGACGAGAAAAATGGAAGCATCATGCTAGAGTCTTTACGAAGTCAGTCTGATCTGGGAACTGTTTATTTTACTCAGCAAAGGGATCACTCACTTCTCAGGCCTTTCACTTGCCACAGGGGATGTAGCGACTGTTGGGGGTGGAAGGAGAAGATGTCATCAGGCTCTCCTTGTCTCTCTACCTCCCTCTTTCTCCCCTCCCCGTGTCTTGCATTAACAAGAAGAGTGTGTGCCATGCAATTCTATTGCTGGGTCCCTCCTGATGGGCGAGGCTGTACTGGAATAGGCTACATTTGGTCCCTTTGAGTTCTTGACCTTGCTATCATCAAGGTGTAGGTGTGACAGAAGATGATGTGAAATGCTAAGACATTTCCCTAATCATCTGATATCTGTGTATCTACCTTCTTCTGAGGACCCCAGGAAGTACTTTACCTATATCATTCTCCTCGGTCCTCACTCCAACCCTTTGAGGGAGGTGTCCTTATCCCCAAACACACAGGTGAGGCACTTGAGAGTCCCAGAGGTTTAGCAACTTGCCTAATGTCCCAGAAGCTGGTCGCAGAGCCAGGATTTGAACCAAGGCCCATCTGCCTCCAAGTGATGCAATTTAATAACTATCTACAAAGCCCCTCCTTTTGGACGTGCTCATCAATATACAGTATGTTGTCACTAAAACCCTTTGGTGTCGGGGATACGGTCGTAGTCACCTTCTCTGGTGATTGGTCAGGGTCTCCTTTAACGTGTGACTGTGGTGGCAGCTTTTTGGTCTGCTTATTAGAAAAAGTCACAAAGGTGCCATTCATCAGTGTAATGTTAGCGACAGAAGCCGTGTACGACGGTGGGTAAGATGAACAGCATCTTCAGTTGGGAAATCCGGAATCCTTCCCGACTTCCGCTGTTGTCTCCTCTTCTGCTCTTTAGCAACTCACATGCTCATAGTGTACATGCAGCCATTTTTGTTGACCTGTTCATGATGGATGGTGAGAGCCTGTTATGAAACGAGGCACCAGCAGGAGAGAGCCCAGAGCCCACACCCACACTGTTTGCTTTGTGAAATTCCAGACTGTTTAATCTGCTCTACCTCATCCTAAGAACTCCAGGTTCCACTTTTCTTAATGACTTTCCCCTCCTTAAATACCTACACAGTTATTTTTAAGGAAGGAAAAAAAGAATAGATGAATCATTTGCAGGAAACGGAGGGGAGAGATGTGTGGTTGGAACGGCAGATGGGCGAGCGTGTGGGCATGTAGCTGTCTCTGTTGTTCCTTCCACCACACTCTGGAAATGAGTCCTTTGGAAGTAAGTGTACATTCATTTTAGGGTAAGGGCTGTGCCCGCTTTCAGGTACTAACATGTAATTCCACATCCGCTCAGATTCCTCTGAGACGTAGAAACTCCAGGGAAAGTGGGAAACTCAGGCTAGGCTCAGATTGGACTGTTTATCCTCTCTTTGAAGTTTTGACATTAAACCTTCTAAAGATAAGGTGATAAACTCCTTTCAATTAGTGGCAACAGAGTTTCTCCTGCTGTCTTCTTTCTCCTGCAGGATATGAAGTCAGTACATGAATATTCTTTCTGTGCCACAGTGCAAGCTCCCTAACCTCATAAGGGATTGGCAACTGCCTAGAGGAAAGCTGGAGGAGAGAGCTTGAAGCAGGAAGCAGGAAACACAAATTGTTCTTGGTGGGGCTTTTGATGGCGGGGGGCGCGTGGAAAGGACATAAAGACAGTACGATGTTGGGGACAAGTGCCCATGTATTGGTCCCCAAAGTGAGCTTCTTGCTGTTTGTATGCAGATGACAACAACTATGGTCTTTTCACTTGGATAACTAAAAATAAGTTTCTAGAGTCCCGAAAATCCAAGAGAACATACATTTTTGAAAAGCTGACTTTTTTTCAGAAGGCTTCATGTAGGCCCTCCTGTTACTTCTATGTAAATTTCCAAATGTTATCTGGATGGCATACTAGGATAAGTAATTGTGGTTATTTTATTTTTAGATTATGAAACTCATTCCATCAACAGACTCTCTTCCACTGATTTTTTTTCCCCCACTTCCATCACCACCATCTGCCCTCCCTCCCCTAGACCCACAGCACAGGACCCTGTTGTGAGCACACGAATGAATGTGCAGAGAGGTAAAAGCTTGTGATTTTTAGTGCAATAGAGTTTTGCTAAAATATGTGTCTAGAAGTTGACATATGTTTCTTAACACAAGTATACCACTTGGAACCAAAGAATTGTGGTTAAGAGCATTTTTTAATTAATGAACACTCTTTCAGGATCCACTTTAATAATAAAAGTCATCTGATGAAGAATGAGTAAACTCAGTCCAGAAATCAATCTGAATAATCATAAAAAATATTTCAGCCATCATAAATCTTGTTAATAATAGAATTTCCACCCTCATTATGATGTGATGACGCGTTTATCTGAAAGTCATTCATACTAACCTTCACAAAAGCACTAATTCTTGGATCCTAAAAGCTTTAAAATGATTCTTCATAATTTATAAACATGATCATACTGGACTCACTTTTGTGCCTCTCGGGATGCCCCAGATTCACATGACCCCCAGCCTCTGCCTCGTCCTGAATGGAGAGCCTCCTGGGGGCGGGGTTCTGGTGGAACCACATCTCATCTGCCGTAACAGGAGCCTCAGTGGTTCCTGGCCCAGGTCTGACCAGACAAGACTCATGTACCTTATGGATGGCTGCTGCCCTCCCATGTCTTCCAGGCAGCTTGCTAAGATGTGGAATCTGGCTTCCCTAATGGCTCCCTGAAGTGGCTGAAAAACAACCCAGATGTTGCAGGGGACTTAAACTTTGAATCAAGGGACTAGAGGCCAAGAAGATAAACCCTTCTTCCTTCCTCCACCCCCACCCCTACCTGACGGATTGCTTCAAGGTAACTTGCAGGATGAGCAACTGGCCCGTAATTCCTTGTGACTTTATGGCCAGTTCCTTAACACGCACGCCTGGTATCTGCATTCCTTTCTCTCCTGCCTCATCTCTCTTTCTCTCTCGCTTTTGCAGCCCTGGGATTGCCGAATCCAACATAGCCTTAGCAAGTAATCTTTGCTGCAGGTTTTATTCTCTAGGAAATTTAGTTAAGACAATGATAAAAAAAAAAATCACACATTATATCTTCAATCTGGCCTCCTGCCAACAGTCTATTGTCTTCTTAATAAGAAGAATGAACGGAGATCTAAAGTTTGTGTTAAGGTTAACTAGTACTGCTCCAGTGAAGTGTTTCTGGGTTGAGAATATGGTCTCTAAATCGCATCTAACTTTCCTGTAAGTGGGTTTCCTCTCACCACTAGTATGATTGGATACTAGCAATTCTTTTCTCAGATTGGTTGCTTCTGCCCAGGCTGGTTGGTGATAAACCAGAAAACCAGAACAACAGATAGCAGCTTCTCCTACATACAGCCTGGTATTTACAAACCTACTTCCTGATCTCCATCGTATCACCTTTGATGCTATCCTCTGTCTTCTTTGTGTCTTTACCTTCTATTTCACTCTCAGCAAATTCCTGATATGTAGGTGTGATAAAGCCGGTTCAAAGTAATGCTCAAAATCCTTTTGATTCATTATATTCAGTTTAGGGTAAAATATGTATCTTTTAATCAACAGCTAGAGAATATCTGCCACCAAGAGCAATGTGATATTTGGAGATTGTAAACAAGACACTTTAAACCATACCCAGACTGAGAACGAGAAAAGGACTTTTTCACTTCTCTATTTAATGGACTAGATAGGATCTTATTATTGAGGGGGGGTGGGGTGGGGTGGGGGGGTGGTGAGGATAAAGGCGCTTAGATATTTGGTACTATCAAAGGCAGAGACTGTGAATGCTGGAAGACAATATTAAGGCTGTTATTTTAATGAATTAAAATTCCTCAGAAGGTTTGCATAGATAATAATGTCTGAGGCTGAGTTTAAGACACCCTTCTGGGATTAAAACCAAACAAACAAAAACCAGAGCTGTTGGACCCTGAGCAAGCCTGAGGACTGGAAACAGTTTTCATTATAAGATGACATTTAGAATGAGTTGAAAAGGAAAAGTCAAGCACCAGTGAGTTATATATCAAAGTGTGCTCAGGGATTAAGTGCCTCCACATTTTTTTTTTTTTCTATTTGAAACTAACGATTGAGTTATGGTATTTAAATTCAGTGGCTACCATCAACTTAATATTATGGTTGAAAAATAAGGTATACAAATAAAATAGGATTTTAATTTACTTATTTACCAATCAAAACAATGGGACAGAATATGAGTAGATAGTTCATAGGAAAGGAAGTTCAAACAGGCTTTAAACATATGCAAAGATGCTTGACCTGACTCTTAATAAGAGAAATGGAAGTTAAAGTCACCATGAGATATCAAGATTCATCTATCAGATTGGCAAAAGGTTTGAGAGCACACTGTGTCAGCTAAGGTATGAAAAAAATACATGAGTGGCAGTAATGCAAACTAGTACAATCTCTGAAAGGGGTGTTTGGGTGATATGAAGCAAAATTATAAACTTGCATACTCTGACCAAGCAATTCCACATTTAAGAATTTATCCCACAAACATATACGAAGTAGATAAATGTATAAAAGCATATTCACTGCAGTTATTGCTTGCAGTAGCAGAAAAGATGAAGAACCACCATGCCCATGGATAGGAAGATTGCATAAATAAGCTATGCTATCTACGCTCATGTAACAGAATACTATGTAGCCATTAAAGAGAATGAAGAAGCTCTTATGTTTTCTTTCTTTTTTTTTTTTAATTGGGGTATAGTTGCTTTACAATGTTGTGTTACTTTCTGCTGTACAATGAAGTGAATCAGCTATAGGTATACATATATCCCCTCCCTCATGGACCTCCCTCCCCTCCCCTGCATCCCACCCATCTCCTTCACCACAGAGTCCCCAGCTGAGCTCCCTGCACTATACTGCAGGTTCCCACTAGCTATCTGTTTTACACATGGTACTGTATATATGTCAATCCCAATCTCCCAATTCATCCCATTCCCCTTTGCCCCCAGCTCCGGGTCCACACGTCCATTCTCTACATCTGCATCTCTATTCCTGCCCTGCAGATAGGTTCATCTGTACCATTTTTCTAGGTTCCACATACATGTGTTAATATACGCTATTTGTTTTTCTCCTTCTGATTTACTTCACTTTGTATGACAGTCTCTAGATCCATCCACATCTCTACAAATGACCCAATTTCGTTCCTTTTTCTGGCTGAATAAAATTCCACTGTATATATGTACCACATCTTCTTTATCCATTGGTCTGTCAATGGGCATTTAGGTTGCTTCCATGACCTGGCTATTGTAAACAGAGCTGCAATGAACATTGGGGTGCATGTGTCTTTTTGAATTATGGTTTTCTCAGGATATGTGCCCAGTAGTGGGATTGCTGGGTCATATGGTAGTTCTATTTTTAGTTTTTTAAGGAACCTCCATACTGTTCTCCATAGTAGCTGTATCAATTTACAAAGCCCATCTCCAAAATGTGCTCAGTGAAAAACCAAATTGCACTCCTGTATGTTTAGTCTGCAACTGTTGTGTAACATTGGTAATAATGTCAGTAATAGTAAATGTATACATTTGTATATGCATAGACTCTCTCTTTGGGAGGATGTACCAGACCAGTTAATAATAGTTGCCTCTAGGGAAAGGAACTAGGTATCTAGGAGAGACTTACTTTTACTCTCTACCACTTCTTTCCTTTTCCATGCACAAGTATCACCTATCCAAATATAACTCAATAATGTTTTATTTTTTATTTTTATTATTATTTTTTTTTTGCGGTACGCGGGCCTCTCACTGTTGTGGCCTCTCCCGTTGCGGAGCACAGGCTCCGGACGCGCAGGCTCACCGGCCATGGCTCATGGGCCCAGCCCCTCTGCGGCATGTGGGATCTTCCCGGACCGGGGCACAAACCCGTGTCCCCTGCATCGGCAGGCGGACTCTCAACCACTGCACCACCAGGGAAGCCCAATAATGTTTTACTTTTTAAGAGAAGAAAAAATTGTACAATATATGTAGACATTTGAAAAGGAGCTTTCATCTAATTCATGAGAAAACTGTATTCTGTAGTTTCAAGTCAACTGGAAGCAGCATACGCATTATTTTTTTCATTAATTAAAAAAAAAAAAAGACTTTTCTAGAGCAATTTTCGGTTTAGGGCAAAATTGAGCAGGGTACAACCTCCCCCATTACCAACATCCCCCACCAGAGTGGAACATTTGTTATAAGTGAGGAACCTATGCTGAGACATCATTATCACCCAAAGTCCACAATTTACATAAGGGCTCACTCTTGGTGTGGGACATACTATGAATTTTAACAAATATATACTGACACGTATCCACCATTATAATATTGTTTCACCACCCTAAATATCCTCTGTACTCCACCAATTCATCCCTCTCTCCCTCCAACCCTCAACAGTCACTGATCTTTTTCCTGTCTCTATAGTTTTGTCTTTCCAAGAGTGTCATATAGTTGGAATCATACAGTGTGTAGCCTTTTCAGATTTGCTTCTTTCACTTAGCAATATGCTTTTCAGCTCCTTCCATGTCTTTTCATGGCTTGATAACTCATTTCTTTTTAGTGCTGAATAATACTCCACTGTCTGGATGTACCACAGTTTATTTATCCCATTCACCTTCTGAAGGACATCTTGTTGCTTCCAAGTTTTAGCAGTTATGAATAAAGCTGCTATAAACATCTGCATGCAGGGTTTTTTTTGTGGACATGCTTTCAACTTCTTTGTGTAAATACCAAGGAGTATGATTGCTGGATCCTATGTTAAGAGTATGTTTAGTTTTGTAAGAAGTTGCCAAACTGTCTTCCAAAGTGGCTGTACCATTTTGCATTCCCACAAGCAAAGAATAAGAGCTCCTGTTTCTCCACAACCTTGCCCGCCTCTGGTGGTGTCAGTGTTTCAGATTTTGGCCATTCTGATAGGTGTGCAGTGGTATCTCATTATTGTTTTAATTTGCATTTCCCTGATTACTTGCCATCTGTATATCTTTGGTGAAGTGTCCATTAAGGTTTTTGGCCCTTTTAAAAATCAGATTGTTCATTTTCTTACTGTTGAGTTTTAAGAGGTTTTTTTTTCCATATGTTGGGTAACAGTTTTTGTCTGATGTGTCTTTTGCAAACATTTTCTCCCAGTCTGTGTCTTGCACATTTTTTTGAAAAGAAGTGAATAAGTCACCTTTAAAGATCTAACCAGAAATTAGAACTATCAAATGGTCACATTACTTTATTAGTAAATGGATAAATCTTTATTAATTCCCTTTGTAACCAATTCTTTGTTGTCAGCACAGCCATGTTTCTAGCTGTTTTCCTTGAGCTCTTTGAAGTAAAAGAATCTAACGTGTAATGGACAAGTAAATGCAAATGCAGACTGGGACGTTGTGATATTTAAACTGCCCTTAGAATAAGAACGAATTTGTGTAAGGATTAAAAAGGGTTATTCTTCTGTAATTTGTAATCTCCCAATTACTTTGTGATGAATTTTGCCAGTAAGTTTTCCAAGAAATGCATGTTAAGAGAGAACAAATGAATCAGAATAATTTACTGTACCAGAGCAAATATTTCCATTTGAGAGAACTAATCACTTATTCCTTAAGTAACTCCTTAGAAAGTACTGTATATTATCTTCTCCTTATGTGTTCCTGACATGTACCCTTATTATATCACTCTAGACTCATTTAGTTTTCATATATAAAACAAAGAACCATGGAGTTCCTCATTGTAAGTCTAAATCGTCCCATCCTGGGTTGGCAGGACTCTGTCCGTCACCTAACACCACCATCCTTTTTGATCTTGAACTTTGATACTGTTCTACCTGCACACTGAATGCTACTTCGGCAACATTGTCTCTTAGGTCATGGTCCCACCTGTTAGCTTCTTGAGGCGAGTGTCCCCATGTGATTTATCTTTTTATTCCTCAGAAGATCTTGCCCCAGCTCAGCAGATATATTGAGCATGGATTTTTTTAAAGGTAGAAGACAGTCATTTTGACAAAATGGAAAGCATTTTCAGTTTGTACTGCATTCTGTGACAGATACCGGTGATACCCTTCCAAAAAGAGGAGAGAATTCTGCTATGGTTCTGGGCGGTGAAATGGCGATCTAGTTGTCAGAGAGGCCGCGGCAGCAGGTGGAAAAGGCACGGCCAGGTGTCCCTTGCTACCAGGCCAGGGTCTAGGACCCCCAAAACAAAAACACTTGAAAGCATTATGCCCAACTCTTCACTTAAATGACCGTGTTTAACTCCTTTACAGACAGGGGACAACCCCCACCCCTATTTCAGCAACAGGAGTAACAGGAGGAACATCCCTTACACTTTTGTTTCTAATGAAAAGAAAAACAATGGGGAGACAAGCTTTTTTTTTTTTTTTTTACAAAATTTCACTTTACGGAACAGTGTTTTTAACCACACATGTTGCGATGGCATTTACGTCCTAAAGGCCGCGGGTGATTGTATTAGAAATGCCACTTCCGGGCTTCCCTGGTGGCGCAGTGGTAGAGAGTCTGCCTGCCGATGCAGGGGACACAGGTGCGTGCCCCGGTCCGGGAAGATCCCACATGCCGCGGAGCGGCTGGGCCCGTGAGCCATGGCCGCTGAGCCTGCGCGTCCGCAGCCTGTGCTCCGCAACGGGAGAGGCCACAACGGTGAGAGGCCCCCGTACCACAAAAAAAAAAAAAAAAAGAAAAAAAAGAAATGCCACTTCCTGGGTAGTTGAGCAATTGGAGCTTCTGCAGGAACTTAACTGTTTCTGATGCTTTTACTCAACTTTCAACTTATCTGCAGGTCTGAAATTTTCATAATAAAAAGTTAGAGGCGAAAGGCAGTTTGTCTCCTGGAGAGAAATGTCACCAATGGCATTTAGAATAACATTTCCCCCTCTTTCCTGGCTTACAAGCATCTCTCAGCACCTTCCTGTGTGAGGTAAGTTACGGATTTTGTCATCTTCTATTAATAGGGAGGGATTCTGAGTCACAGAAAGGCTAAGTGATTTTTCTAGCCCCAGAAATAAGAGGAATAAAATGAAGCAAGATGATTAGTACATTATTTTAGGAATAGGACTATTATGGTGGAGAGCATCATTTTCTTGAACAACTGCAATTGCTTCCTAACTGGTTTTCCTGCCCCCAATTTCTCTCTCCCCTCCAGTCTACTCACTCGCTTTGTTACCAGAACCATATTCGGAAATCATGCCACACCCCTGTATAAAAATCTGTGATGACTTCTCACTGCCTAAAGAAAAATTCCAAACTCCTTAGCAGGACGTCCAAAGCCCAGGTCCATCTGGCTTTAAACTACCTTTCCTCTTTCTTTGCCACTCTGTGCCATTTATAACTGCTCAACTGCTCTCTGGTTCTCACGCACGTCTGTCCATGCCTCCAAACCTTCGCTCACGCCATCTGGCTCTCTTACCCAGAAGACCTTTCTTCTTCTATCCTTCTGGGACCATGGAGAGGGGGGAATCTGCTTACCCACGGGGATCTGACTCGAATATTGTCTTCTCTGGGACACTTACCAACACCCAGGGTCAATGGACCCATTTCCTCCTCTTGTTCCCATTGTACATTTTTTCTATTGCAATTACTATATTTAGTTTCTTACATTCTAGGAACCTGGGCATGTGTCTAACCTCCCCAATCAGACTTCTTTTTTGTGACAGCAGGGTCTGACTCTTCCTGATTTCCATATGCTCCAGCAATCACTTCAGATCTAGACACACAACAGTGTTCGACGCAAGCCTTGATGCTGTTGTCAAGAGAAACCCTCTTTTAGGCAAAACCACAGGCAGATCTGGGTACCGTTTCAGCCCCCTGAAAGAAATCAGAGCTCGTGCCAGTTCAAGAGTTGAGTTGACAAGGACAAGCAGATTAGTTATGTCTGAGGTTGCATTTTTCTGTAACGAAGTTCTGATATTTGCGGATAAAGTGTACTATTTGATTCATCTTTCCAGGTAACCTACAAGAAAATTTCTATACTTTGTGGACCAGAGCTGGTGGGTGAGGAACCTGGCTGTCCAGGCTATTAGGAACTTCTCAAAGTGTGGTCCATCTGTAAGAGCCACTATTGGCTGCTGGACTAAAAGGCAATTACCTGGGTCCCTCTCTAGACCTCAATCAGGGTCCCTGAGTGGGAGTCTGGAGTGTGGGCCACAGGCAAGTACCTCCAGCTGTTTCTAAACATTTATTTTGAGACCCACTGGTCTGGCTGGAAACCTCTCCCTAGGCAAGCGGAATGAGTGTTGTGAATCCTTCTAAGGCAGAGGTTCTCAGCCCAGGTTGCGTATTGGAATTCCCTGGGGAACTTTTGAAACATATCGATGTCTCGGACCCAGATATCATTTAAATCAGACTTACTGGAGCTGGGATTTGAGAATCCATATTTTTCAAATGCTTTGCTTCTGAGCCAAGGTGGATGTTGGATAAATGTCAGATTCTTTGGATAAAAATCAGAGGCTTCTAGTGGTTAGAGACCCCAGATTTAGGTCACACTCTTCACTGCACCCCACCTCACTCTCACTATAAAAGTAAATCTCATACCAAATTTAACTAGATACACACACACAAAAATGTTTCAGCAAGTACGTACAGTCATCCAAACTGAGTCCTTCTCTCCACCTCAGTATTTTGATGAACAGCACCTTGCATAGAGGCCCATGCTGAAGGAAAGGCAGCAACATTCCAAAATAAAACCCAGCAGGGGGTGTAGTCTCACAGGGCAGGGGGCAGGGTCCTAGGTGAAGTGGAGGGTCACAGGTTCCAGTGCTGGAGGCTGCATGGTTACCTACGCAGGTGGTCTGGCTGCCCTCTTATATCTTGGTCATACAAGATCCATGGGTCCTGTCACACCTCCCCTAACAAGACACATCGCAAGCGCCACCAATTTCAGCAACAGATATAACTTTTTAACACCTTTTATGCAAATTAAAAAAAACCCTCACAGGTCACTGAGTCTAAGGTATTGGTTCATATTAGAGGATGTCACAGCTAATTCTCCATCTTTAAAGCATTAGAGTACTACAGTAGCTATACTGAATTACTTAAAGTAAATTACCATACAGACACTATAACAAAAGGGCAGAGAAATTCCCATTATAAAGGCTTTTTCCCTGGGAAACTGGTTAGGCGAGAGGGATGGATTGGGGGAGGGGGCGGGGCATGACCTGGCAAGGCTTTAGACTTTTGGTAAAGAATCTAAAACTTCTGATGGCTCCAGAAAAACCTGAAATTTGTCAGACATTTAATAAAAATAACCTTGGAATCATGCATGTGCAAAAAATTACTATAGAAACTGAGCTGAGCAGGTGGCCCGTTTACTTAAGGCTAGGTATGCTTCTACCATGTGGCCTTTAGCAGAGCACTCTTGCTAGGCAAGACGTCAGAGGAAGGAAGGAACTTTCCAGAGGAGATTTCTTAGTTGCAGGAGGCCTTAAAAGCTTGAGTGTATCAATGCGTGCTCCCATCAGCGACAACAAACCCAGATCACTGAGGATGGTTACATCGCTTGGGCCAGTAGACTTCCAATTCACCTCCTGCAGACTGTGCAAGCTATTGCACAGTGCAAGGAAGGGCTGTGAGCCAGCAGTGATGGAGGGGGAAAGTGCCTGCTGCTTCAGCAAGTCAGTCCTAGACTGCTGGGAAGTCCCTCCAAGACAACCAATGTCCCCAAGGTCCCCAATCTATCCACATCTCTCAGCACACTGAGATCTGGGCTGCTTATATCAGCAACTAAGAGGGGTGGTAAAGCAATTGACTCTGTTCTTTAGCATTTTTCTTTCAGAATTTTGCACTGATTTTTTTTTCTATTCCTAAGAACAAAACTGGCACTGTAGTGTTTTTCATTATATAATCCCTTTTCAGCAAGGTCAGTAAACATTTATCAAGATCTGTGTGTGTGTGTGTGTGCGCGCGGGGTGTGTGTGTTAATAATAAAAACAGGTAACTGCCAATGAATTAGTATTGTTTCAGGACTGTTCCTACCCCTTTACAAATGTAACTCATTTATCACAACAGTCCTGTGATATACTATCCCCACTTTACAGATAAGGAAACTGAGGTATATGGCGATTATGCGATTTCCTTCAGAGTCACACTCTAGAAAGGTTTAGAATCCAGATTGGTCTGACTCTAGAACTCCCAGGCTTGACCAGCAAGATAAAACTGAACAAATAATGTAGATGCTGCTATTTAATAATAGGTTGCATGAAGTCACTCTTATCAGGTAGGGAGCAGCGGGTACTAAAGAGGTTTTGAAGGGACTGAGATATTTAGATTCCAGTGTAATTACCTGATATTTGAGCCCAGCCCTCCCCACTATAAAATTGTGGTAATAGTATACCTGCTATGCAGAATTATCACCGTAATTAGACTGAACACGCGCAAAGCTTGGTGTTGAATAAATTGTAGCTTTCTGTTGTTATTTTCATGGTATACCCAAATATAGCTTTTGTAATTAACCCACCAAATGCCCTAAAGCAGTACTGCTTAGACTGGGGTTTGGAAGCTCCTGGGGTTCCACAGATATATTCCTGAGGAATCTGTGAGTTCTTAAGTTTCATAAACGGAGTGAAAGCATTCCTTGCATTGTGGACACACAGTCATTTCTACTGATTGCTGAGGCAAAAATAGGCTGGCAGGAAATAATTCCTACTTAGAAAAATAATTAGTTCTCTTACACAACAGCTACCTGTGCTGCTCACACCTGCATAAATAAAGGAACACAAGATGAGGAGAAATGTCACCCGAGGAAACATGGCCCATACAAGGAGGCACAGGGCAAATCAACTGCACGTAGATGCAGCATGGCCAATGCCCAGGATGCTGCACACATGAGGCCCCATGACACGACCAGGGAAGGTTCCTGAAAGATGAATACATAGAGTCCCTCACCTTCCCTGAAGGAAATGTTAGCCTAATTTCCCACCAAGGATCCTCACTGGGGCTTTGGAAATAGTACAATGGGAAGCAAGGTGCTGTCATTCCTTTTCCAAAACAAAAGGCAAACCAGAAAAGTCTAACAGTAAGTGAACTTGGCTATACTGCAGACGCAGAGGTGCCAACCTCCTGATGATTTCTTACACATACATTTACACATGCCTTTACTTTCCTACTTTGTGAAAATAAAAGAGAAGAGGGAAGAATGAAGGAATGTTTTCCCATGGGAAGGAAAAGGATTCAAAAGCATCTGAAAGAAGAAATCAACACTGCTAGCTGTAAGTGAATTTCCTTACTAGAGACTAACTTCCAAAGAATATTCTTGATAGAGTCTCTATGGGATCCTGAATGTACACTAATAGGTATTCCATCAGGGGAGGGGAAACAGAAACCCAAGAAAGCTGATGAAGACCTAATTTTTAAAAAACTTCGATTGGGGTCAAGGTCTGAATTTCACAGTAGTTCATATTTTTCTTCAGGTTGTATAATTCCGGCAAGGTGTGAAAGTGCCACCTCTTTTACAGGAAAGCTCTGACCACTCCCTCCATGTGACTGTGGGTGTGACTCTGGAACTGCTGCTGTCTAGCTGCCTGTTAGTCCCCGTGTAAGCTTACCTGCCTTTCCTTCCACGGCTGCATTGTTTGGGGACATTGTTACCATTGTTACCCGCCTTCAATAAGCTCCCTGCAGCTGACCCTGGGGCAAGCTGCATGAAGCTGCAACACCAGAAGCAGTTTGATGGCAAACAAGGATCTGCAGTCATGTTATTTTAATTTGCAGCTCACATTTGAAGCTCCCTGTGGTTTTTTCCATGCACAGCGCATGACTGTATATTACCTTGGTTTCCTATTGTCAGTCCTTTGGGCCTCTTGGGTTCCACGGTGCCTACCGGTCTGACATAAGTTGCTGTCTTTTCAAGGCACCTGTCAAGAAAGCACAACAGAGTTTTGTGAACCCCATATGCCGTTTATTTAAAGTCAGACTATTTCGAACATATTTCTCAAATGCAGTTGAATTGTGTTCTGAGGTTTAGCTGTCCTGAAACTCACCGACTGTCACTTTTTTTTTCAATTTTTATTGGAATATAGTTGATTTACAATGTTGTGTTAGGTTCAGGTGTACAGCAAAGTGAATCAGTTATACATATACATATATATACACTCTTTTTTTTAGATTCTTTTCCCAAATAGGTCATTACAGAGTATTGAGTAGAGTTCCCTGCGCTATACAGTAGGTCCTTATTAGTTGCCTATTTTATATATAGAAGTGTGTGTGTGTGTCAATCCCAATCTCCCAATTTATTCCTCCCGCACTTACCCCCTGGTAACCATAAGTTTGTTTTCTACATCTGTTACTCTACTTCTGTTTTGTAAATAAGTTCATTGGTACGCTTTTTTTAAGATTCCACATATAAGTGATATCATATGATATTTGTCTTTCTCTGTCTGACTTCACTCCACTGTCACTTTGAGGGCCTCCCTGGGACCTCTAAAAAACCTGAATCCTGGATATGCCACAGAGTCCATTTTAGGGACTTCCCTGGTGGCACAGTGGTTAAGAATCCACCTGTCATTGCAGGGGACACGGGTTCGATCCCTGGTACATGCCACATGCCGTGGAGCAACTAAGCCTGTGTGCCACAACTACTGAGCCTTCACTCTAGAGCCGGCGAGCCACAACTACTGAGCCCACGCACCACAACTACTGAAGCCTGTGCACCTAGAGCCCGTGCTCCGCAACAAGAGAAACCACCGCAATGAGAAGCCCATGCACCGCAACGAAGAGTAGCCCCCACTCGCTGCAACTAGAGAAAGCCCACGTGCAGCAAGACCCAACACAGCCAAAAATAAAAAAACAAATAAGAAAACAAAGACTCCATTTTTAAGTCAGATCTTCCAAAACACACTCTCCCTATTAGTGAAAATCTGTTTAACTATTTTCACATGATGTGTTAATTAATGTCATTATATTCATAGAGATTACTCCAAGATTAAAGGTCATACTAACCCTTTCAGGTCTCATCAATCGCAAGTGTTCTCAAATGCAGGAAAATTCCTGCAAAGTTGGAATGCTTCTCCAATAACCAAGCAAACATTTATAACTGAAAGATTTTCTTTTAAGGAACTTTCCAGGGGGAAACACCAGGAAGAATTCAAGCACGAGTGCTCATTGCACGCACACACTATCACTCAGAGAGACAGTAGGATCTATGAAATTGTTTCTGTGCACTTATGAAAATGGATCCGAGATGACCTGCTGTACTCTCCAACCTTTAAACATAGTTCTCTACATGTGACTGATACCCTAGGCAGGGAACTGAGGCCTCTGGAAGTAAGGAAGTCTGTGGCTCTTATAGTCACTAGAGCTCTCCTGAGAAAGCTTTTCCTGGGGGCCCCGGCAACAGGGCCAGGATGATGAGATTCAAAGCAGGATTACCAGCAACAGCGAGTCAGTTTTATGCAGAAATGAAGCAATGAGTTTAAAAACCGTTGAATACCTACTTTGTGCCCTTTGTGTGTCATCTTGGCTGTCTCTATCCTCGCAGTCCTTTGAGGCAGGTGTAACTATTCCCCATTTTACATACTGCTGAATTCCTTTCCTTGCTTTATTTTCCTCCACAGCACTTTTCCTTTCTAATATACTGTATAATTATTTATTTTGTTCATTGTCTCTTGTTACTAGAATATAAGCTCCAGGAGGGCAGGGTTCTTGTCTGTTTTATTCACTGCTGCTTTCCTGGTAGCTAGAGTAAATGAGTGAGTGAGTGAATGAGCGAATGAATGAATGAATGGAGGCCCGGAGAGGTTAAGTGACTTTCCCCTATCTAAATACTAGTTAGAGACAGAGCTAAGATTTGAACTCAGGCCCATGTGCTACACTGAGACACATCAGTAATGGTAGATGCGAGGATTACCATCTAAGACATACTCTAAGAAAGAAAACTGTATGGGCATTTATTGAATGGTTGACTAATGAAAAGGTGCATACAGTCAAAGAAAACCGCCAGATGTAAAAGGAGCAGGAAGGAAATGAGCCTAACTTTTGATCCTTGACATCTGTGGGGAAGGAGCAACATAATTTGTGAAGCCCGGAAATGCCTGGTGGTCAAAATTCAAAGTGCAGACCTTGAATCCTTCAAATTTCAGCAGCAACAGCAGAGCGTGGTGGGCGCGGTCTCCACAACACCCTGTAATATGGGTATGTGGTAGTCCTTGAGGCTCTGTGAAGAGTCAGGCTTCAAATCCTGACCCCATCGTTGGCTCCTGTGTGACCTCAGGCAAATTCCTTAATCTCTGTAAATGAGGATAATTTGCATGGGTTTTCTGAAGACTGACAGAAATATGCATGTAAACACAGAAATCAAGACCATGCCCACCAGGTGGTAAATACCCACTACATATGACTTCTATTATATCAGCTTAGTGTACAGAGTGTTTAAGAGGGGACCAGTAGGGAGAAGTTAGAAGGGTAGCTGGGTATATTCGGTATTTAACTGTGTTAAAGGATTTTGATCGTGGTCTGTAACAGCACCTGCTTTGCTTGACAGCTAAATTGGCATGGATTTAACTGCTTAGTGCAGTTCTTCAGAGGATTTCTTCTTAGACTAGGGAATTTCAGGCGGGCTGTTAGGCATCAAAGGGCGTCTTTGGGATTGAAAGGACGGGGGCCATTCTGCAGGTTCAGAATTCAGAAAGATAAAAATAATATTAACAGTTAATGACACACCAACAACGTCTTAGGGCATCTCACTTTACCCATTCAGTCATCACAGCGATTCTGTCATTTTCCGTATGCCAGCGTGGAAGACTACGGCTTAAAAGAGTTAGACGATGTAATCAAGGTCGCACATTTAGGAAGGGGTGAGGGCACAATTCAAACCCAGGCCGCCCCACTCCAGAGGCCCTTTCTTTATACCGCACGTTTTAGGACCAAGAGGTCTGAATGCCATTTTATACAGTGTCCTGAGAAGGACTGAGGGTTCAGAAGCACGGGTAAAGCTAAATGTTTCAGGTTTGAGAAGTGTTGCAACCATCCTTCCAAACTGATGCCCAGGCTCAGGTATCAGCACTTTAAAAATAGCTAAGTGGAAAACAATTTCCCTTCTTGCATTTTCTGTTGGAGGTCTTGGGCTGAAAGATTATGCACTTCTCAGTTCCGCTGCAAGGCATCCTGCTTCTCCCCTCCTCGCCTCCAGGTTCCAGTAACAGAAAGGTCTCGGGGTAGGGACATCTGTAACAGGTGGAGGCGGATCGGAGGCGTCAACTCCAGCGCAGGCCTCCTCCAGCTGGAACTGGATGATATCCAGTGAAATATGGGAGCTCTGTTCCAAGGGATGCCCAAAAAAGGCGCGGGGATAGGAGCGCTGCAACTCCCACCTTCACCGAACACGCTCCTCCAGGGGCGGCCTGACTGTAGCAAAGCTCCAAAATTGGCAACCTGGGCCTCGCAGCCGCCTTTTTTTAGCCTACATTCCCCAAACCAGAGAAGAGGCGGGTGACTAAAAATGCAAATTGGAGCGGGGGCGTCAGCAGGCCGGCCCGTGGGTGTGGGGCGTCTGGCTTGGGGAGACCCCGCGACCTCAGGTGCCCTCGGCGATATCAGCGGTGGACGCAGAGCGCCGCGAGGGCGCTCGGAAAAGCCGCTCCCCGCCGAGCGGCTGCCTCCGCTTCCGCCTCCCCGGCGGCGGCGGCGGCGGCGGCGGCGGGACAATGCGCGCCCTCTTTTCCGCCGTGGGTTAGGGAGGGGCAGCCGGATTAGGGCCCGCGCCTTCCGGCCGCAGGCCCCCATCCTCCACCTCCCCTGCGCGCCGCGCCGGCCGCACACAGGTGGCTTTCCGCTCGGGAGCTGCAGCCCCGGTACTTTTATATAACAACAGAGTTCTGCGCGCCTGGAATGCGTCTACCCGCCGCCGCCCGCCACGCCTCTATCCGGACCCCGCCGCCCGCCCCGCTCCGCCGTGCCCCGGCCGAGCGCAGCTCGCTGGCCTAGCGAGCACCTCCCCAATTACCTGCTGGCTCTGCAGCGCGGCAGACACTTTCCCCAGGACTCCCAGCTCTCCTCGGGAGCAGGGGCTCCCGGCAGGCACTTCTCCTCGCCCCACACCCACCCCAGGCCTCTCCGGAGCTCGAAGTCCCGCATCGGCCCTGCACCGGTCCACGGTGTCGCCGGACGCCCCGCGCCCGCTGAACGAGGAGGCGGAGGCGGCGGGTGCTAACGAGGAGCGCAACGCGTAGGAGCGGGCGGTGCTCCGCGAGGGCCCGGCGACTCGCAGGGGAGGGGGTGCCCGGGCAGGGAAGAGGGTGACCCTGTGCGGGAAGTCGGGGGCGGGAAGGAGTCTCCCTTTTGACATGCCTCGGTCTACAGTAACCAATCGCCGAGCCCTCCAGAGCCCCCGCAGCCTGCAGGCCTTGCGGGAGGACTTCCCCAGGCTTTGCGGATGGTGGGGACAGACAGCCGGGCTCCGCGTGCCCTTGGTGCACCTCGCCCAGGCGGCCCTTCCAGGCGGGCTCCTGTGTCGGAAGCTGAGCTAGGTTGCTCAGAAATGATTAACGAGCGCTACCCGCCCCCACCCCACCCAGGGCGCAGTGGGCGGGGGCGGGGGATTTGGATCCCCGTAACAATGGTTCATAACACCCCACGCCCCCGGAGAGGAATAAAAGCATCGGACTGCCCAACGAATTTGTTCCTGCAGTCTCCACTGTTTAAAAAAATTAATTAATTAAAACGCTCTTTTTAAAGAAAAAGCTTGCTTTCTATTCTCTGGACAACCAAGCATTTGTTTGTTTGCTTGCTTAAAAATGTTTCAACAAAATCCTGGTTTGTTCAAAAGATGTTGGATTAGCATTTAACACCTCATCGGTCACTAAAGCCCGGGCAGTTCACCAGCCCCAACACAGCCTCGGCTAAAAGAACATCAGAGTAAACAGAGCTGGGCTTTTTAAGCTGGCAAACAAATGCCACACACTGCCTAAGGGGGGTGGGGGGTGGGGTTAACGTGAACTCCAGTCCAAATGAGTTTAAAGGGAATAAAAGGGAAAAAGTCAGCACAAGTTTCCCTAAAGCTAGCTTGCGCGCCCAGGCGTCGCGAACAAGGGCTTTTGTGCCTGCTAATTGCACCATTTGTGCGCAAAAGTTCCGAAGCGAAGTGTGAACTCTCAACAGAAGGAAACATGAGACAACTGAAGTGCCCTGGTTTGTGTGCCCTGCTCCTCCTCCACCACCGCCTCCTCTTCTTTCTCCTTCCTCCCGCCGAGCCCGCTGTTGCAGCTTGTTTGCACTGGGGCTTATCCGGAGCGGAAATTCCTTTCCGTTTTTGTGAATGACAAACTCATTAACAATTCATCAACACAACCTGTTCCAGCCGGCCCGTCCCCACGGCAACAGCCCCTTCCGCAGCGCGCTCATTGGCTGGCCTGGAGAATGTATCCATTGAGACGCTCGCTGTTTGTATCCATTGAGGAGCTGCCTCGCTCGGGGGGTGTGCGAGGCTTGAGTCTAAGGGAGAGTGAGCAAATCGAGGCTTGAATAGTCCTAGGAGAAAGACGCCTGGGTGGATTTGAGGTGCAGTCTTGGAGGGAGGGATTAGGAGCCGCTGGGTTTTTTTTTTCTCCCCTCTGAGTAGCACGGAGTCCGAATTAATTGGATTTCATTCACCGGGGAGGAACAAAACTCTCCGGGCAGCTTCATTCAGAGAGATTCATTGACACTAAGAGCGAGCGGCTGCAGCTGGGTGCAGAGGGAACCGCCGGCTTCACTTCTGTCTCGCCTGCCCCAACCGCTAACCGGGTTTGGGAAGGGCGAGGTGGAATTCAACCCCGCTCTGAGAGCGGCGGCTTCGCGCGGCGTGCTCGGCCTATGCCTGCCCCGAGGGGCGTCTGGTAGGTACCCCGCCCTCTTCGGCAGCTCGACCCCCATGATAGATACGCTCAGACCCGTGCCCTTCGCGTCGGAAATGGCGATCAGCAAGACCGTGGCGTGGCTCAACGAGCAGCTGGAGCTGGGCAACGAGCGGCTGCTGCTGATGGACTGCCGGCCCCAGGAGCTGTACGAGTCGTCGCACATCGAGTCAGCCATCAACGTGGCCATCCCGGGGATCATGCTGCGGCGCCTGCAGAAGGGCAACCTGCCGGTACGCGCGCTCTTCACGCGCGGCGAGGACCGGGATCGCTTCACCCGGCGCTGCGGCACCGATACCGTGGTGCTCTACGACGAGAGTAGCAGCGACTGGAACGAGAATACGGGCGGCGAGTCGGTGCTCGGGCTGCTGCTCAAGAAGCTCAAGGACGAGGGCTGCCGGGCGTTCTACCTGGAAGGTACGAGCCGGGGGAGCTCCACGCGGGGGCAGGACGGGGGACACCGGGCTGCGAGCTGCAGGCGGGACGCGCGTGCTGGAAGCGCCCCTGCAGCGCTCGGCTGGCGCTTCTGAGCCGCGCTGCTGCGCCAGGGGCAGTCTGCCGGCTCCCGGCTGCGAACCTCTCTAGAGTCCCGCACCCGCGAGCCGGGCCCGCGCGGAATCGACCGGCTTCCGGCCGCAGGCACTAGCCGGTTCTTTCTAACTAGGTCTCCTTCCTACCCGGGATATTCCCCACCATTCCCTGCTTTATATCGTTCGATTTTGAGTTCAGATTTTGCAGGACGGCAGAGATCGTTGGGGTGCAGATTGACCCCTTCTAGCCCTTCAAGATATTCGGAAAAGTTGCCATTTTGTGCATTTCCGGATTCGGAAGAATAAAGGTTCCCAGGGGAGGCGGGCCCGTTCGTTCTGTTCCCAAGGGTGCACACTTCAGTGTCTTTCTCTTGTATCTGGCTCTGTGTGCAGGGCGGCTGGAAGGGTTCTGTGGTGTGTTTCTGCGTGAGGCTGCGGCTCTCAAAGCTGTGAAAACTACTACGGGATCTCGGGTTACATGATTGCTTTTCTCGTCCTGGCAGGTGGTTTCAGTAAGTTCCAAGCCGAGTTCGCTCTGCACTGCGAGACCAATCTAGACGGCTCGTGTAGCAGCAGCTCGCCACCGTTGCCAGTGCTGGGGCTCGGGGGCCTGCGGATCAGCTCCGACTCCTCCTCGGACATTGAGTCTGACCTTGACCGAGACCCCAGTAGTGCAACGGACTCGGATGGCAGCCCGCTGTCCAACAGCCAGCCTTCTTTCCCCGTGGAGATCTTGCCCTTCCTCTATTTGGGTTGTGCCAAGGACTCCACCAACCTGGACGTGTTGGAGGAGTTCGGCATCAAGTACATCTTGAACGTCACCCCCAATTTGCCGAATCTCTTTGAGAACGCGGGAGAGTTCAAATACAAGCAGATCCCCATCTCGGATCACTGGAGCCAAAACCTGTCCCAGTTTTTTCCTGAGGCCATTTCTTTCATAGGTGAGACTAATTAACAGTCCTCGCTCAGACTTTTAAATGCAAAATTCCTAACCTTTCCTAGAGTTCAAGCCGTTCATCTTTCTTGCTGCTTCTAATTTGTGGGGCTGCCGGTCTCTGATGTTCCAAGGGCGTTCTCAATTCTGGTTTATCTTCTTGCTAAGAAAAAGTGCCTTTTGACAAGGCTGCAGACCTCAGGTGTATTTGAAATGCTGTCTGCTGCTTGGTTCTGAACTCAGTCATTTGAAAGGGAGACCATTCGTAAGTAGACAACAGAATTTTCCCACAATCTTTGGACTAGAGGAGGGCCAGATAATAGTACTCAAGGTAGACAGGAATTCTAGCATGACTTTGTAATTTTAAAAGACCTGGGAGTTGTTTGAGAATACGAAGTTAGGCGTTGGAAAGCCCTGTGAATGCTAGATGTTGTAATCCAGCTGAATGTTACTGTGATACCGGTTCACAGTGAGACAGTGAGGGTAACCTGAGCCCAGCAGGAAGGACTGTGGGCTGAAAGCCTGGAGAAGCGAATCTCCAGGCATTGTAATGCATTTCCTATTACAAAGGAACTCATTTTCAGGCCATGTCGACATCCTGTTCCTCCTAATGGGCTGTCCCCAGTGACTTCCCTCTCTCTTTTAAAATGCCTGAATATCTCCATTGTTAGCTGCACAACAGTTGGAGAATAATTTAATAGACCCTTGCAGTCTGCTTGTCTGTATAAAAGGCATTCACGACCATATTGCAGGGTTTCTGGTATTCACATGCTGGGGCAAAGAATGCACACATTAAGGAGTTTTTTGTTGGCGGGAACTTAATACAAAAGCTCCCTTTTCAGAAAATATCTGAAATATGTAATTGTGCCCAGTGTACATGTTTTATCACAGTGATACATTTTCTGCTGCCTGCAGGGCTCAACTGCTGCACACAATTATTTTTAACCTTTTTTATGATTATCATTATTATTCAGTTTTTAGACTGGTCGTTCACAAAGGGTGGTTTTCAGTCTGCTGACATTTTGCCTTTCTTTTTTGTGTGTTTACAGATGAAGCCCGGGGCAAAAACTGTGGTGTCTTGGTGCATTGCTTGGCTGGCATCAGCCGCTCAGTCACTGTGACTGTGGCTTATCTCATGCAGAAGCTCAACCTGTCAATGAACGATGCTTATGACATTGTGAAGATGAAGAAATCCAACATCTCCCCCAACTTCAACTTCATGGGCCAGCTGCTGGACTTCGAGAGGACGCTGGGACTCAGCAGCCCCTGTGACAACCGGGTCCCAGCACAGCAGCTCTATTTCACCACGCCCTCCAACCAGAATGTCTACCAGGTGGACTCCCTGCAATCCACGTGAAAGGCCCCACACTGGGATGTGTCCGTTCTTCAGCAGTTTCTCTTAGCAGCATCAGCTGGGCTGCTTTCTTTGTATGTGGCCCAGGTGTCAACATGACACCAGCTGTCTGTATTAGACAAGGTTACCACGTGTGGAATTGGTTATTCCAAAGGGAGAGATTTGCTCCATTCTCGTTGGAAGAACAGGACCTGCTGTATAGATACAGGCAGTAGGTTTGCTCCACACCCGAGTGTACAGCCTACCCCTGCAGGGACTGGGATTCGAGAATTTCCAGGTATATAGGGTAGGACCAAATGGTAGGGTAGGAGCATGTGTTCTTTAGGGCCTTGTATGACTGTTTCCTTTTGCATCTGGAACTGACTCTATATTGTCTTCAGTGAAGACTGACTCAATTTTGCATATAGAGGAGCCAAAGAGAGGTTTCAGCTCTGTATTTGTAGTATCAGTTTGCAAAAAAAAAAGAAAATAAATAAATAATCAATCAAATGAATCTGATACTCCATTTGATTATTGTAAATATTTGATCTTAAATCATTTGACAGTGTTTGTTTGAACTGTGTTTGTTTTTCCTTTGATGGGTTTAAAAGAAATCGTCCAAAGGGAGAAAGAGCAGTATGCCACTTCTTAAAACGATTGAAACTTTTGCTCTTTTCTAATCCAAAGGATATATTTGCAGCATGCTCGACTTTACCAATTCTGAATGACGTTTTCATGGACACTTATGATCACAGAGACCTTGTTATGGTGCAGTCTCCAGTGTCTTTCACATATCTTCCTTGTGACCTTTTTTTTTTCTCTTAATGTAGTTTGACTCTGCCTTACTTTTGTAAATATTTTGGCTTGTATTGTCTCAAAGGGGATATCTTGGAAAGACACCAAAATCATGGGCTCACTTTTTTTTTTAAACTTCAGCTGTGCTAAACAGTATATTACCTCTGTGCAAAATTCTTCAGGGAGTGTCACCTCAAATGCAATACTTTGGGTTGGTCTCTTTGCTTTTTAAAAACAATTTGTGCGTAACTGGAAGCGTGTGTGTGAGCGTGGGTACCCATTCAACAGGCGACATGCATATGATTGTGAAGGAGGGAGACAAGTGGCTCCATTATGTTCATGGTGTAAAGTTCTGAGCTGAAATTTATTATAAGAATGTAAAACCTTAAATTATTAATAAATAACTATTTTGGCTATTGAATGTGTATTTTTAAAAAATCTCTCCGTAATTGTACTTACATGTGAAGTGACACATTTTAGGACTTTTTCAGTTGGGGATTGATATTGGCTTGTAAAGTACATGTAGGAATAATGGGGCAAAGTTCTCATCTTTTAAGCTATTTCCAAGAATTTTTCAGGTGCATCTTTTGCTTCAAATAAAAGTGACAAGGGATTGACTATAGGGATTCCTATGGATAATACTTTATACGAAGGGAAGAGAGTGATTACATCATTCCAATGGACAATACTTCCTAATAAGTTCTGGCTTACTTAAGAAAATTGTAATGCTCTTGAAGAAAAATGAAGTCTCAGAGCCCAGCTTGCTGAACTATAAGATTTGGTTATTCATGAATAGTCTTAAAGGGGGGGCACCAGAATAACAAGGTGACAGTTGCCATGTTCACCTCTCTTTCCTTCCGTCTCAGGGTCTTCTGCTCAATAATACTTAGACATGCCAGGGAGAAAGTAGAGATGATTCTTTTTCTGATCTGTAACTGTCTGGCAATTCTACCTGCAAATTCTAGCGTTGGAATAACAAATGAGTCTGGGATGATGTCTCCCATTTCCTTTCTCGTGTACAGGGCAGGGCATAGCTAAGCTTTCTCCCTGAGTCTAGATGTAGCCACGATTTCACGTTGGCACTTGAAATGAAGCCTTGCCACTCCTAATGTGCTTTGTACTTTGATTTAGAACGTGGGCCAGAAACTCCTGTTGGAACTTTATGTTGAGGTTATTTTGAACAGTTACTTTAAGGTAAAGGCTTAATATCCTGTCGTTTTCCTTGGGACATACCTCTCCTCGTCCTGAGTGTCAAAATATACAAATCAAAATAAAGGGCAGGTGTATGAAATCAAAAGGATTAGAACAATACATTTCCAGCCCTTTTTGAATGAGCTTGATCCCTTGGTCTGCAGTGGGGAGAAAGATGGGCTTTTTACCCACACGGTACCTGTGAGATGCCAGTTGAATTATTTGGTAGGAGGCAAGTAGCCCTGATTTTACGGCAATCATGTCAAGCCGTCCAGTGTGAGTTTTATCACCTAAGCATGTATAAAAGGCAGAAACAGTGCAAAAAAACACCAAGTCAGTCTCTCCCATTTGGGTGCCCCAAGTCAGCCAGAGCTCCGAAAGGAGAAGTGGGTTGCAGTTCAACTTGGCTCGTGTTAATCCAGTTCTGAACGGTTTCCGCTCCTGGCATTCCCTAAACTGCCTCTTCAAAGTAGGGATTTGCAAGCAGCGTTAGCAATTTCCTGTCCAGCTGCAGCTCGAGTAGCTGCGTGCTTCTCCACACACCTCCCCCCCCACCACCACTTTTCTCTGATTTCTCTTTCTTTCTTTTTTCTTTAATATAGGTGGTGGATAATTTTAGTGCATTTCCTTTTTGTGGATTATCGTCTCCTTTCCTTCTAGAACCTGCATACACTGAGTTCCTACAGCTCTGCTCAAGCCGACAGCTGGCCTCCCCAGCACTTCCTCTCATTTCACTGTGGGTTTGTTGTTTGTCAGTCCACTTCTGAAATTAATAATGTTTTCTGGCCAAGTGCCACAAGCCATTACCACAAAGGGGAAGTAACACATATGAATAGCAGGAAGCCATGCAGGGTCACAGTGTGAGCTGAACCTGTGGCAGGAGCATAATTGAGCCTGGCCCATTCAGCAAGTGTCTGACAGCGATTTGTGGGGAGAGGGAGCTCCCTGCATTTAAGCAGCTCAAGCTGTGAAAAAAAAAAGTTTCCAATAAATTGGTAGCAAATGGTCTTTGTCATCAGCGTGAATAAAAGAGAGGCAGCAAGAAGAGTTTAGGGCCCCCATAAAGTTAGCAAGGTTTGGGATTTCTCCCCCCTCTCCTGGCATACTGTTTCATAAGGCTGGTAAACAGGGGCGCCTGCTTCCCTCCATCGCCACAAAGGGACTCCTGTTAAATGGGTGTTTTTACGGTTCACACAGGCCAGAAGATTCAAACAGCTCTTCTCTTCCCTTATTTTTCTTCTCTGGAAGGTGGAAGGTTGTAACTGACAGCCTGGGCCCCTCTCTCACCCCACACCTCCCTTTCTCCTGGCCATCCCTCAGTTCCTTTGGTTCCTTTGTGCTCACAGGAGCCCTTGAAGGCGATCATTTTGCATCTTGGAGTTGGGCTCACTTCCTGAATGAAGCCCTGCACGGTTACTAGGGCAACCTTTGCCAACAGCTGCAGCTCCCTGGCCTCCCTCCTCACCTGCTGTCTCCATTAGCGGTTTTCTCAGGTCTCTGAGCAAGCGGTACCTTTCCTGGCCTTCTGCAGGGGGCTGGTGGGGGGGGGGGGCTTTCCCGGACGTTATCTGCAGGTTTCGTGGGGCTGCAGGACTTAGAAGATGTACTGCTTAATGGTCAGAACTGGTCTTAGGTTTAAAATCAGACGGAGAAAGGCTTATCTGGGGATAGAAATACCAGCACAGCCTTTAAAGGAGTGAAAATGGAGACTTGCTTGAACCAACAATTAGAAGACCTGAACTCTGACTCTCCCTAATGAATCAGAAGCCCTGGGCAGGTCACCCAACCTCACCAAGTCTCTTTTTTTCTAGTCTATAAAATGAGAGAGTTTTTAACCTCTCATTCTAGGATTCTTTTATCATTCCAGTGTTCTGGTACACAAACTAGATGGTAAAACGAGGTGCAGATGAGGGGAAACAAATAACATTTACTGAGGGTATTAGATACTGTACTTCGTTTATAATATTATCTCATTTAATCCTCAGAGCAGCTCCGAGATGGGTCCTATTACCATCCTTATTTTTCAGCGAGGAAACTGAGGCAGAGAGAGGCCAATAGAGCCTGAAGTCACCTCGTGGGAATTGGTAGAACTTTGAGGCTTTAGCTCTTCTTGTAAACTGCTTGTCATCAGTATTTGCTCGTCTTTATAAAGTCCTGTGATGCTGGCTAGGAAGTGGTGACCCCGTTTTACAGCCGAGGAAGTGGAGGAAGCAGAGTTAAGTGACCTGCCAAATCAAACCCGAATTCGACAGCCAAATCAAGACAGGGTCAGAGGACCCCAGCTGATATGTCGTCAGAGAGATGTCAGGTCTGCCTAGAAGCTTCCATCCTCCCTCTCCACGGAGAAGTTACTCTATCTTGGACCCATGAGCACATAAATTACAAAACTGATGTCCCTAACGATCTCTAGAGCGGCTAGCAGCTGGCCAGCTGGCCCTGAACCTTGCCCATACTCCCCTTTCAGGATTACACAAGTGAATTGGCCCCAGAGATAGTCACTTCCTCACTGTGATCCTCTTGGAGGAAAGCTGGCCTGGCGAGGGGGGAAGAGAGGAGAGAGAGAGAGAGAGGGAGAGAGGGAGAAGGAGGGAGAGGAAGAGGGAGGGAGCGGGAGAGAGAGAGAACCATGGAAGGCTGCAGAATAAGAGGGGCATATTAGAAAATAGTGGAGGAGCAGAACACAACAAAGGCAAATCACGTGAAAGCTGGTCGTAAGTAAAGATTCTTGAAAAGTCATCTTGAAAAATCAGGCTTCAGACTTTAAACTGCTTCAAAAGGATTATTTTGGGTGTAAATTTATATGCAGTTCCTCACACTGTAACAGTCATTTTCCAAAAGATTCTGCAGACTTTCCAATACGTGTACTCCTCTTGTGTTTCTACCACAGTGGGCCCTGAATTAGTCTGGTTTTGGTGACGGAATCTTTAAACTTCTTTAAAGTCCAATATTGATTTCCTAAGAGTATTTAAGGGCACAGAACAAAGTTCAAACAATTCACAAATATTTATCCAGGCCTTGATCTGTGTTACACAGATTCAATGAAACAAGGTTAAAATAAAAGGCAGCCAAAGACTTAACAGGCCCTCAAAGGCTGACGAAGGCAAAGTCATGTTTCAAAGTGTCACCTCTTAATCTTTCTGCTGGTGCCTCAAGTCAAAGCGGAAGCCCCAGAGAACTATTGGGCAAGTCCTTGTATGTCCTTACCTGCTGCAACGATCAAAATAACATTTTAGACCCTATATTTAATTTTTTATAGGGGAAAGGATGATTAGTCCACATGTCTGCAATTTGGCCCACCTACTTCCCTATTTTGTCATGGAAAAATACCTTTAGAGACTGTGTGCAGCCTTTAAATGATGAGAAGTTTTGGACCACCATACCTCCAAAAACGAACTCTCAGACACACAAATGAAACAAGAAGAAATATATATTATTTGATAACGACATCCTGAAAAGCACCAAGCTAAAAAAAAAATTGCTTCTTCTAAGCTAGAAGTCTTCTTTTACTGCATTTGGAGACAAACTAGGTATTTATTACATTAAGCATTTTTCATCAAGTCTAGTTTAATTCCCATTGCAAATGCTAACAGGAGAAGGAAGAAAGTGGGGAAGGTACAGAAGGGGTTCTTTGGGAGCACATAACTCCAAGGACAATCATGGCAGGAATGTCCCTTTATCTTAAGTTCTGGTTATTATTGCTATATAACAAACTACCCCCAAACTTAGAGGCTCAAACAACAACAATCATTTATTTTGTTCCTACGTCTGCATTTGGGCAGATCTCAGCAAGGAAGCCTGGTCTCTGCTCAATGCTGTTTTAGCTGGGGTAGCTCGACTGCAGGCCAGAAGCTCCATTTCCAAGATGGCTCCCTCACGTGGCTGGCAAGCTGGTGCTGGCTGTCAGCTGGGGGCTCAGCCGACGGCTTGTGTCAGGGACTTTGATTCTTCTTCATGTGGCCTAAATTTCCTCACTGTATGATGTTCCGTGGGTGAAACCCCAAGTGAGAGAGTCAGGTAACTGTGTTGAGTTTCAGGACGTAGGCTCTTAAGTCACACAAGGGTCTACCACGGTTCAAGGTGAGGAGATGAAGGAGGGGCAAGATTCTGAGAGCACGTGCGATGGAAAATATGGCTGCAACCATTTTTGGAAAACAGAACCTTCCACTTCTTACATGGAAACTGCTTGAATGTGGGTCTCTAAGAAGTAATAACGAGCCCCCAAATTAGTCTCATGGTCCTATCTTGAAAACGTTATAGCTGTCAACAATGCTGCAATTATTCTTTTAATCTAACTCATCTTTCGTCTGTCTCTAATGTTCCCAACAGAGTAATACCATTGAAACAATCACAAAGATTGACCCATGAAATAAAATATGAAATAGTTTTTTTTTTTTTTTTTTGCGGTACACGGGCCTCTCACTGTTGTGGCCTCTCCCGTTGCGGAGCACGGGCTCCGGACGCGCAGGCTCAGCGGCCATGGCTCACGGGCCCAGCCGTTCCGCGGCACGTGGGATCCTCCCGGACCGGGGCACGAACCCGTGTCCCCTGCATCAGCAGGCGGACTCTCAACCACTGCGCCACCAGGGAAGCCCCTGAAATAGTTTTATGAAAGAATATTAATGTTTTCATTTGGGCAGAGAAAATGTTATATTTGTGATGGATTCAACCAAGTTATTGAGTATAGTGATAGTTCATTAGTTTCATGCAAAATAGTATTCTATTGTATTTCATGGTATTCCATTGTAGTAGACCACCTTACATAGACAGTTGGGTTTTATCCAGATTTAACTATTATGAACAGTATTGCTAAGAAGACTCTTGTGCATGTACCCTGATAACCCTGTGCACATGTTTCCCTGAGGATACACAAGGGAATGGAATAGGTATAGATTGTGTAGATCCCCAACTTATATAATGACAAATTGTTTTCAAAGTGGTTGTACCAATTTAAACACCACCAATGGTATTTGAGTTTTTATAGTTTCGCATTTTTGTCAACACTTGATATTGTCAGACTTTTTTAGTTTTTGCTTATCTGGAAGGTGTGAAATTGTTATTTATTATGATTTTAATTTTCAGTATTCTGAATCCTCATGAGGTTGAGCCTTTGTTTGGTATTGATTGGCAAAGGATATTTTATTTAGCAAAGTTCCTGTTCAAGCCTCTTGTTGAGTTTTTCATGAGTTACCTCTAGTTTTTGTATTGATATAACGAATACTTTGATATCCTAAATACTAGTCCTTTATTGATTATACACATTGAAAATATCAGTGCAGTGCTTTTCAAACTTTATCCCTCTGGTCCTTCTCAGGGAAGGGTACATTTGGGGGCAGGTTGTATATTATATAACTCTAAAAGGTGTCTATCAGAAAGACAATGACAAAACTGGCAGTGCCGACCTGCATAACCTTACGTGGAGTCTTAGGGAATCAAGGGACTTATGGCTAAAAATGTTTGAAAACCACTGAATCTATTTAACAAACATGGAAACAGAGTCAGAGAGACTGAGATGAAAGAATATCTACTTTTGATTATCTGGACTTAAGTGGGGCTGGTCTAGAAGTGTTTTGGGGTATCTTAAATCTTGCACCAAGTTTTGAAGAGTGATGTTTTTTTCACAGACATGTAAAAAGGATGCTACAGTTATAGGTGATGAATTATGCCTAGATTTGGAAGTAGTAAAAGACAAATTCTTTGTAAGGCACGGCAAAAGTATTTTTCAAGATGTAAAACAGATAGCAAAAATCAGGATACCCAGGGATATGGGGGGTGAAATTTAAAGATAATTTGCAGAGAGTAGAAAAAAGAGTGGCTTTTGATTTGCCTAGCCTCCCTTCCCAGTTACATCTTGAATTGGAAAAACTCCTGTTCTTTCCTCCTGTGTGTCTGTTTCTTGTGTCTCCTTTACTACTCACACACTTCCCTTCTCACACTCTGATCACCAAATGTGTAGAGGATTTTCCCCACACCAAGCAATTCTCTGTGACACCAGCTGGGTGTCCTATAGTTAAACTCAATTCTAACACTCTCTATTTAAAGATAGTGGCAGATTCCACAGCTTCAGGGCTGAATCCCTCAAGACTGTTCATACCCCACTTCGGATGCTAACAGCAAGTAGAAGGTCCCAGATTACCTACAACTTCAGTCCAACATGGCCACAAATCAGAGCATCCCATGACCTTCTTCTCAGGTTCAATTCAACATGTAGTTATGTTTACCAGTTTCTTAAAGGATATGACAAAGTATACGGATGTATGCCTGGTGAAGAGATACATAGGGCAAGGTCTAGGGTCTCCAATGCAGAAGCTTCTGTCTCTGTGGAGTTGGGGGTGTGTCACTTTTCCAGTAAGTATGTGCTCACCAAACGGGAAGCTCTCGAAACTCATACTCTTGGAATTTTTATGGAGGCTTCATCGTGTAGGCGTGATCAATCATTAACTCCATTTTCAGTCCTTTTCCCTTCTCAAGATAATGGGAGGCAGGGCTGAAAATT
Source organism: Stenella coeruleoalba (assembly GCF_951394435.1). Classification (NCBI taxonomy): domain Eukaryota; kingdom Metazoa; phylum Chordata; class Mammalia; order Artiodactyla; family Delphinidae; genus Stenella; species Stenella coeruleoalba. Next base: position 30,831,565 of record NC_137157.1, read on the forward strand.
CCAAGCATCTATTCATGGCTTGTTCTTTCCTGTGACCGGCCCTCATCCAAAAGCCCACCCAGAGTCCTCTTATTCGAACAAAAGATAGTCTTATCACCCAGGAAATCACAAGGGTCTCAAGAGCCCTCTGTCAGGAATTGGGGACAGAGACCAATATATATATTTCTTATCGTAAATCACAATATCACACATCTGGTTACAGAATCTTACTGTAATGTATCAGGGAGAATTAGGTTCAGAGGCCTATATTAGAGAACAAAAACTAAAAATTATCAAAACTCATGAGGATTTATTCTCATCTGTAAAAGTCAGGAGGTGTAAAATCCTGACCTGGTAGGGCCACTTCACAGGCCCATTTGAGACTCAGGCTTCTTCTAGCTTTGATCCCCACAGTCACAAGAAGGCGGTTCCATGCTGGTCATCACATTCACATTCCAGTCAGTAGGAAGGAGGGTGGAAAAAAGGGAAAAGAGTGCCCCTCTTGCAGAGTCTGTTCCCTCAGAGAAGCTTCCAGGAAAACATGTACCAGACTTGTACTCTATGTACTCAATACCCAGAATTAGCCACATGGCCATAGCTAGAGAGACTGGGGAATATAGACTTTTAGCTGGGCATGTGCTTCCCCTAACATATAATTGAGGTTCTGTTACTTGGGAAAAAGGGGAGACTGAATATTAGTTACCCACTTCATTCCTGGCGAAAGCCCTACCCCAACTCTAGGGGCAGGTACACGACCCAGGGCAGGGCAAGAAGAGTACATCATTTTCCCATCTCAGTGATTGGTTCAGGGATAAGACATGATTCAAGTTCAGCCAATCCTATCACACTCTGGATTTTCCCATGGAAAGGATTTTCTCTTAGAGTTGCTAAGCCTAGACCTACCAAGTTAGAATGACTGGATGTGAGGCCTGGGAATCTGTTTTATAATAAAAGGTCCATAGGTGATTCTTTTGATTGGCCACTTTGGGAATTACCAGATATGCCAGATGTATTAAGCCAGTAGTTAATTTAATCTAGAATCTCCACTCTCAGGGTCTTCAAAGAACAGTGTGAATGGGAGCTTGCTAGATGTCTTTCATAACATGGACATCAGAAGATGGGGCGTATAATTTAGCTCTAACTGTACCATAAGCTTTTATGAGCTCCCTACTTTAGACTCTCTTAGAGTTATGATTTTTTTCTAGCTTATTACCTGTCCTATAGAATAGCATTTGAAAATGTAAATTGTCCTAGAAATACTTTAATTTCACCAGGACTTCTAGGTCTGCTGTGCTGGGACTGTGTTCACTCTATAACTCTATCAGAACCCTCTGATCTAAAAAAAAAAAAAAAAATGAAAAAAAAATTTTATAGATTCTGACCCACCAACTCTCATATTTTGTCTTTTCAGGCTGACGTGTTTTAAAGTCTCTCTGATTTCTTTACAAACCCTAATATTGACTAATTTTAAGTGACCTTCTTTGGATACATTCCAGTTTCATTCTGATATTTTTGAGGTTTAATGACTGGAACTCAACCCAGTATTTCTGGAGCAGATGAATTCTGGTGTCTCCGTGTGTATATGTGTGTGCGTGTGTGTGAGCACGCACGAGATGTGCTTTCTATTTTGTTTTTAACATCCTTCCTGGTGATGCTTGCTTTTGTGACCGCCACAATACTTTGGACCGCCTTCCTCAGAGAATGGGCTACAATGATGCCATCATCCTTTTCCTGGATCACGTCTGCACTTGGAGGCCTTGGTCTCCGGAGAACAAGGTGGGTTCTCTTTTCCTGTGGGCATTACGTTCAACTGCCTGTACTGAGCGTCAGTGTTCTCTGCCCACTCACACAGCTCTGTGAGATCTTCCCAGTGTTTATTCTTGTCAGGTTGGTATTTCAATTGCCAGAAAATCTTGGCATCGTTTATAAAGTTGAGATTTCACTTTATTGATGTCTACATTGCTTTTGGAAAATGATAAATGGTCCACCTACAGATTCATGAAACACACAGTTTTTAATATATCCTCAAACAGAAGAGTGATTATCCCTTTAATGTGCCCCTATAATATCCATCAGCAATCCACGAATAATAATAGAATCTGATTAAAGATAGTGAGACTCCTGTGAAAATATAGCTTTATGATCATCTCAAAAAATTCATGCTCCCCACCCAACCTCAGTTCCAATGAAATTTCTACTCCCAAATCCTTCTCATAAGGACATTTTGGAATTGCCACTGATTTTTATTCGAAGTTTCATATTTTTAAGACTCTCCTAAGTCTTGACAAAAGCAATCAAGAGTTTAAAAGTTTAAAAAGAAAGATGCTGGCTGAGTGGACCATAGAATATCTCAGTTTGGATATGGTTCTGACCTGTGGAATGAAGATTACAAATGCCATCAATGGGTTCAGTCTTCCTGATCTGTCACTTATTATCCATATGACCTTGAACAAGTTACTTAGTCTCTCTGAGCCTTGGGGTTTCCTCACCTGAACAATGGGAATAATAGTAACACTTAGCTGATGGAGTTGTGAGGATTGAATGAGAAATTGATGTAAAACACTTAGTACAAATAAATTATGATTGTAAGGCTCTGGGGAGTAGAATTATGGTATATAATTATTCATTCATTCATTTATTCATTTAATAAAAGACAAACTGTTGTGTTCAAGGAATGTTCTGGAGGCTATAAAAAGATAAATTAGATACAAATCTTGACATTTTAGCCTTGAAATGAAACTAATAATGAACATAAATCATTGTGGGGTATAGAGTGACAAATAGCATCAAGTTAAGAACATGGATTCTGGATTTAAACTCCCGCAGGTTCAAAGCTTAACTTCATAACTAGTTACATGTATAACCTTAGACCAGTTCCTGAACCTCATTAAATTTTTCCTCTTTTCATCTGTGAAAAATGGAGATAATAAGAGTATTTACCTCGTGGTGTTGTTATCAGGATCAAATGAGAAAATGTACGTGAAGTGTTCAGCACTTTGGCTGGCACATAGAAACTAATGTCACCTATTTCCATAAAAGAGATCCAGAAGCAGTACTCTGGCAACTGAGAGGAATAGGGGAATGTGTTTTTCTGTGTGGGGAAGGGAAGGCTTATGGAAGACGTCCTACAATAGGCTGCTGAATCACAAAGCCAATTGATAAATTTACTGGAGAGTACATATTGAGCTATTACCATGAGGCTGGTCCAGCTATCCTTTGAGGTAGGTTTTATAGGGATATGAAATTCCCATCTTCCAGATGAGAAAACAGGTATTCAGAGAGTTTAAATTAAGTCATTTGTTGGTCTTTGTTCACAGATCTGCCCGACTCCAAAGCCTGGGTTTTTAACATCTGCTTTGTCCTCCTCCACAGTGATGCGGACATTGCCCATCTCACTGGTCTCTCCCTTCCAGCATGAGGTTGAGGGCACTGGGAGAGCTGAATCCCTCATTGCAAGACTGCTGACCAGCAAGTGAATCAGAGTCCAGGGAGTTTGTGGCATACTTCATCCAGGTCATATTAGGGTCAAGACAAACATTCCTGCTCTGTGGTAAGACAAATGAAATGAAATGAAATGAAACGAAACGAAACCAAACCAAACCAAACCAAACCCGCACCTTTTTAGTCACTGGAATGTTGAAGTCCATTGGATGGTGCTGAGTAAGCCTGACAAATTTCTGTCCTCTGGCTCTCTTTTCCTTGTCTTTTTTCAGGAACTCCAACACCCTCCATACATCAGTCAAGCTATAAGCTATAGCTAATTCAAACACAAATTAGTTATATTACTTACAGATTAGATTCCTTGTTCTACCCTAATCCCTTGATGAGAGACAGGAAAAGGTCTAGTTTCATCTGAAGCATATTGATGGATCATTTTCTGATAGTAAAAGCAGAATCTATATTTTTTGAGCCCTTCCTTTGTGCCAGGTTGTGTCCTATATGCAGACTATCTCCTCTAATCTTTGGTACTCTCTTCGTGAGGCAGAGATTACTCTCTCATGATGGGTAAGTACAAGGGCTCTAGAGCTGGAAGCCTTGGTTCAAATCTTGACTCTATCACTTACTAGCTGTCTGACTTTAAGCAATTTGGTTAATCTCTCTATGCCTCAGTTTTCTAACCTGGAAAATGAAAATACTATAGGGACATAGTGGGAAACACATTAATTAATACACTTAGTGTTAGGATGGTGTCTTGCTCATTTTAAGTAACAAATACATGTTAGTTCTGTTGGGGAGGAAAAACTTTTCCTCTAACCTCTAAGGTTCTATAATTGGAGGCTGTGGATTAAACTGACAAAAGACAGCTTGGCAAGAGAAAAGACAAACTTTTATTCACGTATGTTTGCAGGAGTTCACAGAAAAATATGACTAAGGAAGTGGTTAGAATTTAGGGCTTATAGTGGAAGCCCTCTTAATAGTGGAAGTGGAGGGGGAGAAGGGCACTTATGGGAAAACAGATGACTCTTAGGAAAGATAAATGGTCCCTTAGGAGAATAAATGGGAGATACGGTAGTTTTGTGACAATGTCTGTTAGAGTGAATTCTTATCCTACTGCTGACTTCTCCCCAGTGATAGAAGTCAATCTTCCCTGGTTGTGAAACTCCCGGGAAGGGTGTTTATGACAGCTGAATTCTTTTGGAAGGCTCTGCTTTTAGGCAGATAAAGGGTGTCTAGGAAACAAACTCTTCACAGTGGTATATTCTGGACCCCTTCAACTCTTATCATGTCCATTTTGCAGATGGACAAGTGGAGGCTTAGAGGGATTGATTTACCTAGATCACCAAAGCAGTAAAGGGTGGAGCTGGGATTTGAAACTGACGTGACCTAAGAGCCTTTGATTTTTCCACCGTGAGAGATCAGAGATGGAGAAACTTCTTGTGTCAAAATTCTTAGGGAATATAAATTCTTTGGAATGAATTTAACTTACCTGGGCCTCAACTTCATCATTTTTGCAAAATGAGGGGTTGAACAATATGACCTTGCAGGGCCTTTCTACCTCAAAATTATTATTGATTTTAGGTGCTTTAGCATAACCCATCATTGAAGAAGAAATTATGGTCATGTTTCTAAGAATGCAGCAGAGGAGACACTTCGATGTGTGTATGCAGGTATGTGTGTTCATGTACACTCCTCCATGTGTGTACACCTGAGTACATGGTCAGTTATGGAACCAAGCAAGACCCTGTGGGTTTCCTGGGCACAGAAGCCTTTCTGTCCCCACTTTCTTGACTCCAGCCTCCATGACCTTCCCTGAGTTCCAAAGGGCAAATTCGAACAGTTGCTAAAACGAGAAGGGAGGGGATGCAAAGACAAGGGAGGGGAAGCCAGGAAATAATAGTGCAGGCTTGGGGCAGGGTCCTGGTTCCACTTCAAGGGATACACATAACAAATTCTTTAAGCTCTTTAAGATGTTAGCATTCTTCATACCAGAGAAAAACCACCTGAGGCTACATTAAAGGAACCAGAGAGCTCATCAAGAAGATTACCTGAGACCAGATTAGAGGAGTGCAGGCCCTGCACAGGCCCTAATCTTATCAGCAACCCCACCCTTGACCTGTTGCTATAAAACTCCTCATCAAATCCTCCCGAGTTGGGACACATAGTTTTTGAGGGCAGGAGCCCACTGTGTCCCCCTTTGCCTGGCAAAGCAATAAAGCTATTCTTTTCTACTTCACCCAAAACTCTGTCTCCTAGATTTGATTCAGCACTGGTACACAGAGGCTGAGCTTTTCAGTTGCTCTCAAAAGAATGATTGTCTTTGGAAGGAAAAGGGAAGATCTTAAGATGGAGATAGTTTAGTTGTTTATTTCTATCACACAAGCTGCTGACCTCGGATTCTGCACGTCCTCAGGGAGTGCCTCTCTAAGGCCTTTTCCAAAAGGTGATTGGCAAGCGAAGTCCTTCTAAAAGAGATAAGTAGCTTCTTAAAGTAAACTCAGGACAAATGGAGTACAAATTCTGTTTACTAAGTATTTCCTGGTTTATGGACGCTAACGTGCAGCCTTGCATGGCATGGTCTTTGAGGAATGGAAGAAAGGAGAGGGAGAGGTTGAATTCTGTTCCTGTATCATTTGGGAAAGGTATTTGGAAGCTGCCCCAGATGGAAGATTACATCATTTCAGAGTAGTAACTCAAATCTATAGAAATAGATGCTACCGTGTAGGAGATGTGTTTATGTTAGAGACCACTGAGACATGGGAGAAGCTTTTGTTTGCAGTTAAAAAAAATTTGTTTTTGGCCGCACCTCGATGCATGCAGGATCCTAGTTCCCGGACCAGGGAACGAACCTACGCCCCCTCCAGGGGAAGCACAGAGTCTTAAACACTGGACCGTCACGGAAGTCCCTTGTATGAGAGGCTTTTGAAAGCTTATGATAAAATTTGTTAAATTCTTTGCAATTTATTAAATCTGTAGAATTCCTTGCACTACACAATTTTTTCTGAGCAGTTTACTTCCTTTTTGCTAAATACACTTTGCATTTTGTGTGGTTGTATTTCAGAATCGCAAGGTTTTGCTGCTGCTGGTTATTCTAACCAAAGGCTTTTTCTTCCCCACTCCGAGGACAAACAGGAAGCCTGGATGCTTGAGCCAGTTGAGTCAAACAGTTTCCAATTCTTTTTTTTTTCCTCTTTCTCTCTATTTTTTAAAAAAATCTCTTCTTTCTGGGACTTCCCTGGTGGCGCAGTGGTTAAGAATCTGCCCAATGCAGGGGACATGGGTTCAAGCCCTGGTCTGGGAAGATCCCACAGGCCGCGGAGCAATTAAGCCCATGCACCACAACTCCTGAGCCTGCGCTCTAGAGCCCATGAGCCACAACTACTGAGCCCATGTGCTGCAACTACTGAAGCCTGTGCGCCTAGAGAAGCCCCCACTGGCTGCAACCAGAGAAAGCCCGCGTGTAGCAACGAAGACCCAACACAGCCCAAAATAAATAAATTTATTAAGAAAAAAATATCTCTTCTTTCTTAATATTTCCTTTTCTGATGTTGGGCCTTAGTGACGTTAATTTAGCAGCATGATTCTTATATTGAGTCTGACTTTTCAAGATGATTTGTTCAGCCTCAGGATAGGGCCAATTTAAAGTCTGATTGTCTGATACAGTGAGGCTTATAATTATACTAAGAAACAGGCTAATACAGGAAGAGAAGTCGAAGGATTACTAGTTGAGACCCAAAGTTGTAAGATAGTGAAAGAAAAGAATTTTGGCTTTTTTATCCCACGTGAGATGAAAAAAACCCCAAACCAAACCAACCAAGCAAAACATGAAAAAAACCCCAAACCAAACCAACTAAGCAAAACATAAGAACTGGCTTCTAAAGACAAGGGTGACTTTAGGAAAGAAAAGGAGAAAATCCATTGATTTAAGCACCTGTCAAGAACTTTGTTCCTCTTACCAAAATAAATCACAGGTGTACCTAAAATAAAATAATAAAATCCTGAAAAATGCTATCATCAGTTCAGATTAAGGAATAGGTTTCAAAACATAAAAAAAAAAATCTCTTTCCTAAAACCACACTTCTCCGCTACAAGTTGATTTACTCACACAATTTTTTATTTAGTTATTTATTTTTGCTGCTCCTTATTTTAAATTTATTATGAAATATGTAACTGGGAAAAAGAGAAGAAAAAAATTCTTCCCTAGTTTTCTTACATGTATTCCTTTTTTATTTTTAACATCTTTATTGGAGTATAATTGCTTTACAATGGTGTGTTAGTTTCTGCTTTATAACAAAGTGAATCAGCTATACATATACATATATCCCCATCTCTCCTCCCTCTTGTGTCTCCCTCCCTCCCACCCTCCCTATCCCACCCCTCTAGGTGGTCACAAAGTACCGAGCTGATCTCCCTGTGCTATGAGGCTGCTTCCCACTAGCTATCTATTTTACATTTGGTAGTGTATATATATGTACTCACTCTTTAAGTGAAGTCAAAAAAGTGGCCTAACTCTAGTTTCTCTTGTAAGATGGGACTTGAGGCTGTCTGTGCTTCTTCCTCTGTCTTTCTGTGACCTTCTGATGACCTAGGAGTTCCACCTACTTTGCTTAAGTCCTCTCTATGCCTCAAATCTGCACATCAGTGGGATGTAGTTTTCCTTTTGTTTTAATGGCTCCTCAGAACCTTACTCATTTGGCAATCCTTCCCACTTCCTTTCTTGTTTCTCCAGCCTTTAAGGGCAGTAACCCTCCTCCCCTCCCCAGCAGGCAGGCTCTCAGGGATTGATGGTGATTCACTGATTTACAGTTTTCCTTGTTTTGTTTGGCTGGTTTGGTTGCTTTGTTTTGTTTTCTTCTCAAGTGGTGTTAAAAGCCAAACTGTGTTTTTCTTACACTTTGGATCTCGGCTAGTAATCCTTTCACTTCTCTTCCTATATTAGCCTTTGTTTTTTAGTATAACCATAGGGAAAAATTATAAACCAGTCAAAAGCTTGACAAAACATACTTTGGGTGTTAAAAGTCTGCATAAGGGATTTTTGTATTTTTACATAAACAGGATTATAGTCACATATTTTTTCCACAACCAGTTTTTCCAACTTCAACAGTTTATAAAGAACTTCTTTCATTTTCCCTAAGTATAGCTTTATTTCATCTTTAAAAAAAAAAGATGTTTTTTATTATATTGTATTCAATGGTATGAATGTAGAATAATTTATATGATTGACATGTTATTGAGGAACATGAGCTTGTTTACAATTTCTCACTATGATCAGCAATACTATAATGAAAATCGTTGGTTTATGCTGGCTTAATTATTTCCTTTGGATAAATTCCTGGAAGTGGAATGACTGGGTAATGACCTCACACATTTTATATCTGATTCATATTGCCTGCTTGCCCTCTTTCAGACATGCACCCTTATCTCATTGGGCATTGTTACTCTTTTTATTCTGTCTCAGTCAGTAGGGTAGCACCCATTTTAGAAGCTGGGCTTCTCTCCACCACAATTAGAGGATCACGCAATGCCAGATTAAACGTGTTGATGGCAAAAATATTGAAGATACGAAAAGTAGGGAGAAGAGGAGGGTGTGATGAATTTTCTACCTCCAACTCTGGCTTCTCCTTGATCTCATGAGATGGAAGTAGAAGAAACAATGCAAAGGAGAAAAATCAAATTTTGTTAGAGATATGTGGGATGTGTAAATCTGGTCTAGGGTATTTTAACCTGTTCTATTCAACCCATTTCTCTTAAGAAAACGAGAGCCCCCAGTGTTGTGCCCTAAATGTGGAAGAAACATTGCAGAAGACAGTATCCCAGTACAGGAATGCACAGGGTAGGGTGGAGATGGGGTGGGTAATTTATTGAGGGCCAGCCCTCTATATTCCAGGTGGTTACAGATATTGTCTCATTCTATCCCGCACAACAACCCTGTGAGCTGGGTGGTGGTGTTATCACCATTATACCGTATTTACAGAGGAGGGACCATAAGCTCTCAGAGGGCAAGCCCACGCTATCAGAAGTGTAGAATCTGGATGAGGTGGTGGTGTTGGTGTTGATGGGGTATCTGCATGAAGGGGCAGCTTTCTCATCTGACACACATGCCTCAAGGAATGGGGGCGTGGGTGTTGGGCAGGGAGGAGCAGGGAGGAGGAGGGTGGGACAAATGGCTGTCCCTGGGGGACAAATGCCTTTGTGAGCCTTGGGGAATACGCTAGCTGTATCTCTATGTTCGTAGATCAAGACTCAGAATTGTCCTAAAATGCCCTTTGCTTTTGGTGACAGTAGGGCCTATGTTTGTTTCCAGAAATTTCAGTAGCCATCACAATGAGGCTATGTTCATATGTAATCGGGTTTGACAGGAATTAATTTTTAATAAGAGGTTCCATTCAGACAAACAACTGCCCTTCAGGGCCGTGTCAGGGTCAGTTGATCAGGGCTGGGTACTGGCACAGTGTGCTCTTGGCTGTGGCCTGAGGAGTGTGTGTGTGTGTGTGTGTGTGTGTGTGTGTAGAGAGGGAGTGGATGTTGGGATGATGGGGGTACTAACTGGTCTTAGATCTTAAATCAGGACCAGGCATTGGTCTTACCAGAAGGTGGAGGAGGCAGCTGGCCATTTAGAATTTCCAAGAAGAATAAGTATGGTGCCCCGCAGGAAACTCCTTCTTGTTCTTCATACTAAGGGCTCTTTCAACAAATTTAAGGTCTGACAGAGGCTTAGGGTATGCCATTCACTGTGGTCTTGCTCAGTGCCACTTACTCTGTGTTGTTATTTAATCTTAACAACAACCCTACCTGGTACAATGTGATCAGTCCCATTTTAGAGATGAGGAAAACTAAGTCTCAGAGAGGTTAAATAATTAAGACTACAGTCAACTAGAAAGTTGGGAGGTGGGCTTTCCTGGTGGTGCAGTGGTTAAGAATCTACCTGCCAATGCAGGGGACACGGGTTTGAGCCCTGGTCCGGGAAGATCCCACATGCCGCGCAGCAACTAAGCCCGAGCACCACAACTACTGAGCCTGCGCTCTAGAGCCCGTGAGCCACAACTACTGAGCCTGTGTGCCTAGAGCCCGTGCTCCACAACAAGAGAAGCCACTGCAATGAGAAGCCCGCACACCATCACCAAGAGTAGCCCCAGCTCGCCGCAGCCAGAGAAAGCCTGCGCGCAGCAACGAAGACCCAAGGCAGCCAAAATAATAATAATAATAATTAATTAAAAAAGGAAAAGAAAAAGAAAGTTGGGAGGTGGACTCTATAATCTCTCTGCTAAATCATTTTGTGTCCTCCTTGTGAAGGCAAATCTCTATCCTCATCATTTCTCTGAGGACCAGTTACTGGAGTACTGGAAGCATTACTGTTCAAACTCTTATCGTATTTACTCTTTATTTAATCTTTCTCATTGAAGTTACATTTACCAACCATGTTTATTTATGATCTGCTACCAATTTTTCCCCATGTCAAACTCTGCCTCACTCACATCCCTTTGCCTATTACTAACACTAATAAGGTGATGTTCATACCAATTGTTGAAGATCTGGGGCTTCTGTGTCTTCTCTCTGAGAGGCTGCTTCCATTTTACTGAGGAAATGCACACTTTTAGGGTTTTTTTTTTTTTTTTTGGTCCTGTGAAAAGGCAGAATCTAGAGGCTCTTCCTTCTCAATGTGGGCGGCCCTGCCATTTCCAGCACTGCAGACTTATCCTCCAGCCGCCCCCAAAAGCTTTATCAGGAGATGTGGTTATTTCTCTATGAAATTACACAGGTTGGTTTAAAAATAGGCTGCAGGGTTTCCCCCGTCTGGGAACGCTGTCAGGCTGCCCACTTTTGACAGTCACTTCTACCTCCCTTCTTTGGTACAAGTTGGAGCATTTTTATTTGTATTAAAAAAAAATGTTCTGCTTAAGTTATCTGGAGCCCCCAAATTACCAAAAAGGTTCATTTGAAACATCTAAGGGCACCTTAAAAAATGCTTCAGTTTCCTGATTAAGAATCACGCACAATTTGATTTTCTACACCTTACCATCTTTGCAGGGGCATTGTTAGCATGAAAATGAATTTTAAAAATACATTCTAGCGGAGGCGAGCGTCCTGACATGAAGAGTTCTGCTCTGTGTGGATGGAGACTCAGTTGGGAGCACAAAGTAACTTTGTGCTGGGAATAGATCAGCTTGCATCGTGAGTGCAGCAAAGGGCAATAAAAAGTTAAACAAATAACGATAAGAAAAAATAAAAACAAAGCAAATAAAAATAAGGTCTGGAAGTAAAAACAAATTAATTAAAAAAAACAACAACTCACCCCACATAGAAATGCTGGGAAAGAGAACAGGCTTACAACTTGGGTAAATATTCTCTAGTCAAATCTTTTCCAAAACGATAGGATTGGTTGAAACATCTTGTCCTTTGTGTGCGGGAATGTAAAAATCTCCATTTTTTTCTGTAACCTTTTGCCTCTCCGTTCCTCTCTTCTTATCTGTACTGTCTGTTCCTCCCTTATATGGTTGTTCTCGGAAGTCCAGGAATTTGAGTGTTATGTGAAAGGCTAATTCTAATTGGGCTCAGTGACATTCCTGTCAGATGGGAGATGTATGGGGGTCGTCCTGTGAAAGATCAACACGGCCGGCCGCGGCATCTGCTGTTCTGCATTGCCTCTTTCATTCCAGTCTCTCTAAATACCGGGCTTAGCTAAATGGCCCAACAGCCCGTTATCCCCTCCTCCATACCCCTCCTCTCAGCCCACTGTTTCCTTAATTAGCAGGGCAAGTGTGATTCCCTAGCATTTCTTTAACACTGCAACTTTGCAAAATGATGTTTATTATCTCATTGATTACATGCAAAAACCTGTGAGATAAAGAGGGCAGGAATTCTTACATCATGTTTGTTTCCTAGCTAAGAGACTTGAGGCTTTGTAGGTTCTGGTTACAGCGTATGATTGCACAGCTCATTAACGGCAGAGTCCATTTCCCCTCTTCCAGCCCCAGGCTCCTTGGCGCCTTCGTTGGGCGGTTTTCCCTAAACAGAATACTTCCTGACTTTGGACATCAGGCACCATTTGTGGGTCCAAGTTAGAGATTATTTTGTAATATGAAAACCCATCCAGCTTTATGCCTCATATTAAAGAAGCTTTTCTTATCTCAATCTAAATGACTTCATACTTTAGGCAGTGTATTAGCTTCATTCATTCAACAAATATTGACACTGTCTTAGTTTGAGTACATAGCAGTGAAAAACAATCAAACAAATTCTCTACCCTCGTGGTGCTTACATTTCAGTGGAGGAGACCAAGCATTTAAATAAAGAAATAAATACGTATATGATAGGCCTGGTGGTAAGAAGTGTCAATGAAGTATTGTGCATTTATATGAGATGGTAAGGCATGGTTTCTCTGGTACAGTGACATTTGATGAGGTACATGAAGATTTGAGGAAGAGGGAGCTCCAGATATCTGGGTGGGGAGGAAGCATTCTAGGGAGGGTGATGGCATGTGCAAAGGCTCTGGGGTGGGAGAATGCAAATAGGATAGCTGATGGGAGCTGAGAGGGGAGGTGAGTGGTAGGAAGTGAGGCCAGGGAGATGGGCAGGGGAAGTAGCAATTGGGATAGAGCCATAGTAAGAATTTTGGCTTTAACTCTAAATGAGATGGGACACCACTGGAGGTGTTTGAGGATGGAATTCTGGTGTCAAAAAGGGCATTTCGACAAATGTCTGCATCCTGCTGGGCTATGGCCCAACTCTGACCTCTTGCAGCCCAGCTTCTGCTCCACTCATTTTCTTTTTGTTATTCATCAGAGATGACTACACAACTTGCATGGCCTGGTCCAAAAAGAAAACATGAGGATGTCTGTTCAAATAGTAGGAAAAAAGATACAGTTAAAGGTACTTAAATATACAGCTTTTCTCTTTCTTCTGCAGCCTCTCTCTCAAATTGTCATAGTGGTTTAAATTTGCCATTTAATGTAATTCTAAGTAAAGAGACATTAGCATTTAAAATTATTAGCATTAATTTTACTGTTCATCTTTATATTGCACAATGCCAGTATAAATGCCAGTTTTAAATGCAAACGTAAGAGCATTTTTTTGTATGTGCAATTACTGAAATTATACATTTCATGTTTTGTAGTCGATACGTGCATGTGTATTTTGTTTCTGCCAGAACAGAGGAAAGGCTGCACAAGACTAACTCAGTGGTTTTTACTTCTTGATACGCGACATCTACCAACACTCTACCTTTTGCTTACTGATAGGTAAAAAAAGGACTAAAAAGGCAAAGGAACTAATGGTTGCCTTTTTTCCCCCCTTTTGCTATGTCATCGTTTTCAGGATAAATGGTTGGCTAACACAGGGAAGTACTAGGGATAACCAAAGATATGACAGGTTTCCTTGGTTGTTTGGGTTTTTTAGAACGCCTTGGCCTTCTTTCTGCATCTGGAGTAAATTCTGGACAGATTGGAAGCCTGGCCCCTGGGGGTGGTAGCACCCTCACTTATGCAGTCCTAGATGTAACACGCTTACCTTGTACTTGCTTTCAGTCTCTCTGAACTCCCAAACGTGGCAGGGGCCCATGAATTCTGTGCTCATGGGGCATCGCAAACGCTCGTGTGGGAATGGGGTGGCAGGGAATGATGGACAGGCCTAGTGTGTGTCCTTCCTCACCCCAAGGTCCTACTGGACCTCATTTAAAGAGTTCAAAGACAACATTATTAAGAATTTTAGGGGGCTTCCCTGGTGGCGCAGTGGTTGAGAATCCGCCTGCCGATGCAGGGGACACGGGTTCGTGCCCTGGACCAGGAAGATCCCACGTGCCGCGGAGCAGCTGGGCCCGTGAGCCATGCCCGCTGGGCCTGAGCGTCCAGAGCCTGTGCTCCTTAACGGAAGAGGCCACAGCAGTGTGAGGCCCGTGTACCACAAAAAAAAAAAAAAATTTTAGGATGGTGACATCAGAACATTAAACCAAGAACATGGCCCATGAAGCCCGGCTGCATGTTCATGAAGCTGGCCCTGGTTTTCACCCCAATCTTTCTAGAACTAGCCTGGTCTTAGTGTAGGAGCTATTATAGGGCTGCCCGAGTACCTTCCCCATGCCTTGGTGACCATTGACACTGCCCGTGAGGAGGGCTCTTAACCGATCCTGGTGTGAAGATGGTGCTTCTTTGGAATGGAGAGAGTTATGCAGGAAAGCACAAAGACATTTGAGAAAAATGAACAAAGGAGAGGCAAGTTAACATGAGTAAAAGAGAGAAAGCAGGTGGGGATGAAGAAGAAAAAATGACTGGTGGCAAAGGCAGCTTCCAGGGAGGCTCTCTGACAGTTTTTTTTTTTTTTTTTTTTTTTGCGTTACGCGGGCCTCTCACTGTTGTGGCCTCTCCCGTTGCGGAGCACGGGCTCCGGACGCGCAGGCTCAGCGGCCATGGCTCACGGGCCCAGCCGCTCCGCGGCATGTGGGATCCTCCCGGACTGGGGCACGAACCCGTGCCCCCTGCATCAGCAGGCAGACTCTCAACCACTGCGCCAGCAGGGAAGCCCTCTGACAGTCTTTTGTGTGGAAGAGTGAGGGACACTGGGTGCAGAGAAGGGGGTGCCAGCATGGTAACTTTGGTACTTTTGGTTGAATTGACTCCACTCTTAGGGCTATTGGTAAGGATAACGTCAAAGAAAGGGGAATACAAATAAAATTAGGAAATAATCAGGGCCCAGGAATAAAGAGGCAAAGTTGGATATGAGTAATTATTAATTTAAAAAAGGAACTAGGCCTTAGTCTCCTGGTTTTTTATAGGAAGTGAGGGAGATGCAATGAGTTTAAGATAGTCATTGTGTGTATATGAGCTATATATATTTATATCTTTTCATTGTAGGTATATCTTTTACACATATATACATATTTTTTCTCCCTTCTCCCTTGGGGGAAGGATGAATGAGTAGAATTACCCTGGGGCAGGATAAAATGTCAAGAAAAGACAAGTTTTCTGAATTTGGAGAAAATGAGCAACATGGGCTTCGGTTTCAGACTTAGAGAATAATGTCAGGAATGAGACATTAGGAAGAAGCTGGTTGCCTGACATTTGTTTGTGATTTATGGAGAAAGTTGTGGGAGCCGAGGTGTCACCTAAAAGAAGCTGAAGCTCAGAAAACTAGAGAGGCCATCTGCCTGTGGGAGAAGGTGTGAGGCAGAATTTCCCTGGGGTGAAGGTCTGAGAAGATCCTGAGGAGAAGGATGTGGTCTAGTCGGTGTTACCCTTAGACCCAGGCAAGAGGTGCCCGTGTCCTGAGCCCCCAGCTCTGAGGGGTCCTGTCTTGGATATACTGGACAAGGGGCGAGACCT
This sequence comes from Stenella coeruleoalba, assembly GCF_951394435.1. Classification (NCBI taxonomy): domain Eukaryota; kingdom Metazoa; phylum Chordata; class Mammalia; order Artiodactyla; family Delphinidae; genus Stenella; species Stenella coeruleoalba. Next base: position 30,847,296 of record NC_137157.1, read on the forward strand.
GTCTAAAGTCCACGCTCTGTTTCAAGACCACGTCTGAGTGCCTAGGCTCTGTGAACTCCCCACGCCCGAGTTCAGTGCCCTTGTGGCTGGGCTTATCCTCCTGACTGCAGACTGTTGTGCATTTATAGGCGTGTGGGGTTACCAAGGGCCAGCTGTCAGGCCGGGTTTGAACTGCTTGGATCTGGGGGCTGGGTTATCCCCAACCTTCCTTGAGGCTGCTTGCGGTGCTGGATGCAACCGGGCGCTGTGGGGGTGGGAGTGGGCAGGGCTCAGGGGAGGGCTCTCTCCCTGTTTCTCTGTTTCAGTGTGGAACTCTGAGGACTCCAAGAATCCTGAGTTTAAACCTGGCCTTCCTTGTTATTAAGAAGGTAGAATTGTCAAAGCAGGAGGATAGACTATATTTTATTTACCCATTTATTCTCTTCTTTTATAACTTTTAACTATTTATTCATTTGGTGGGCATTGGTTTGTTCTCCAGCACTGGTCCTGCCACCCTAGGAATAATTTCTGGGGGTTTAGTGGCTTAGACGAAGGTGAAGGGTGATGAAGTTCCGCCTTCTCCCTCCCCCACCAACATTGTTATTGTTGTTTTGTTATTATCCTTAGTAGGTTAAGATGGAGACCCTTAAAGACTGAATAGCAGATTCTTCCTGCCTAATTATACTCTGAATTACTTCTCATTTTGTGAATGGATAGAGTTGTTTTAAGGTGAAGAATTAAAAACATTTTGATGTTTTAGGCATCATTTGTTCCTTTGATACCTTGAACATGAAGGGAAAAAAATGGAGAGACCAGAATTACTGGTTAAACTGAGTATCCTGTTTCAAGCAGATGACTGCAAGACATTCTTTCCCCCGGGAACCGGGGCTATGAGTTCCTCCACGAATCAGGGAGGAAGCCAGAGTTAGTCTGTACAGTCTGCTTTTTTCCTCTCCTTTAAACTCAGATCCCAAATCTCTTGCTCTTTCTCAGACTTGAAATTAAGAGTTTAGAAAAAGGGAAGTAAAACAGCTTGGGCAAGGAGAGCAGTAGATCCAGAATGTTCTGTTGATTTCAAATGTTCAACTTCTGCTTTGGCCCTAGGACATGGAAGCAGAGCTGAGGCGGTTGTGATAGGGGGCAAATGTAAGATTCCTTCATGGAACATGTGATGTGGCCAGTATTTTTATGAGAGTATGGGCAAGATTAGCAGACATGGTTTAGGTTCTTGTCAACAGCATGAAGACACATTTCCTGAGCACTTCTTAATGAGCCAGACATATGCTGAACATATGATAAGCATTATCTCATAATTCACAGATTCTAATACAATTATCAGTTCTCATTTTACAGATGCCGAAACGGAGAATTTAAGTTACCTGCCCAAGATTCTAGAGCTAGTCAGTTACTGAGCTAGACCTGAAACTGGTTCTTTTTGATAACAAAGTTCATGCTTTTGACTATGATGCTACACTGCCCAGACAGTGAATACTTGTGAAAGCACAGATCCAGAGAGGTCAATTGACTTATTTGGGATCAATCAGCCCGTTGGTCCAAAACCAAAATTCAGGTGTCCTAAACTCTACACCGGCAATTATTCTGCTACATTCTGGTGAAGGACACATTTGAAAATACAGTTGGAGTAATGGTGGGTGAGGAAAGTGGACATGTTTCCTTTTAAAATTCGAACTTGGAGCAGAGTTGCCAGCCTCTCTTATTTTCCTGCTGTTTCTTTGCCTTGCAATCTGTGCTGAATTCTGAGAGCTTTCATAAGGGTATGTGTTGCTCATGGGTGGGTCTTAGTGTATGTCATGTTAAGGATGGAGGTACGTGGTGGTTTCTCCTGCAATGTTTCTAGATCAAATGTGCATTTTGTTTTAGTGGTTCTTCCATCAAACCCTCTTTCCTTCTCTTCCTTGGTGAGTAGGGTGTAGAAGGCAGGAAACGCATGCCCCAATTTTCAAGCATCTGATTTATACTTGACTTTCATGTGTGAACAACTGTTTGTTCTCCATCTCCCCTAATAAAATTGTGGGGAAAAGTCACATGATGTCTCTGATTTACTTTTAAATACTTCTGCATTAAAAAATAAATAAATAAAATGAGTTTTAAAAAGGAAACAAGAAATTTTGGAACTTTAACCTACTGTGTGGATTCAGGAGTTGTTTCAGTTAGCTTTTGCAGTAGAACCAATGTTCCCAAAATGCATTTATCTGCTCACAATTGTTTGGGTAGCGGTCTGTGCAAGGCTCAGTAGGGACTGCCCATCTATCTCAGCTTTCACTGTGACCATAGTGGGGACAAAATAGATGGTTTGAGAAGATGTCCATGACAGTTCCTTTCATCACTACACAAAGGCCCCTTGACGACGTGACTTTGCCACTCCTCTCATCAAATAGGGAAGTTTATTTCTCTACCCCTTGAATCTGAATTTAACAACGTGACTTATTTTGCCGGAGGGGATATTGGCAAATGTGACGCAGCAGATATTTGAAAAGGACTTGCATTTGGGGGCCTGCTCTCTTGCTGCTGGGAATCTGAAGACCACCTTCGGAAGAAGCCTAAACGAACTTCCTGCAGAAGGAGAAACCACGTTGAGAAACCGGCCATCCATCTCCGCTGTCTGGACTGAGACCTCAGACATGTGAGGCCGTCTTAGGCCTTTCAGTCCCTGTTAAGTTGACCCAGACCAGAAGAACTGGGAGAAATAAATCATTGGTCCTATAATCCAGTTACTATTCACTTTTTGGTTGGTTGGTTTAAAATATCACATTTACTGCCCAGATCAAAATCTTATAGACTACAGTGATTTTTTTAAAAATCTATTTTTGCATGCTTAAAGAGCCTGAATAAGTACCTAGCAATCTAAGAGAGTTTTAATAAATTTTGTTCTACAAAATGGTGTTAACTGATATCGTTGCCTGACTTAGAGCTGGTGGAACTTGTTGTAAGACAAAAAGTCCTTGTTGGCAAAGTAATTTAATCAATGCAAGGGACGTCGAGAATGGTACGCAGTCGCCGTGGGTTTACAGAGCTGCTCTAAGCAAGCGATATCACCTCCCTCTCACAGCAAAGGGGAGCAATGGCTAAAAAAACCTTCCAAGAATACCTTCAAATTGCACCTGCAACATATTTCTAAATGAATAAAGGTCAAGTCTGTAAACTAGATTAATGGTGCTCATGAGTGAAAGAATTAAAAAGTAAAGATGCAATCTGGTGAATCTTTTTACTTCTTCCTCTCAGGATATAATTTTTCTTCATGAGGAACCAGGAAAATCCCTTCCTACTCTTTGACTTCCCGGGTTAGCGGATGTTCGACAGCATTAGATCTAATTCCATCAATGTCTTGAGACAAACATTCCATTTTACTTTCAACAGATGTTGATGCATAAAAATCCACTAAGAAATACCCTCTGCTATTATGCCACTGACTATGGATGGAGATCAAACAAGGAAGTGCTTGTTTCCCCAGGTTTCCCAAGTTCCTCACTGTTGCTCTCATGCTGATTGAGACAGAGCAGTCTCTGGTGGCTGCGTGGCTTTCAGGGTTAAGGCCAGCACTAAGCAGGGGCATTGCCCCTGCACACCACGCATGGCTTGGGACTGAGGCAGCTCCTGGGACACTGGAGGGCTGGGCTTGTGGGACAAGGTCCATAAGGACTGGAAGGACTGCAGGGACAGTACTGGAACTGGTGGGTCAGAAGGCTCCTGGGTCATGAAAAGCTTAAGCCATTTAGTTTTGGAGTGGTTTGTTTGGCAATGAAAACTAACCGAGGTATAAATAGAACAGCCTTAGAAGACCGTTTGGAACAGAATACCCTTAAGAAAATATCTCTAATTATGAAAACAATGCCAATGCCCACAGAATGAGAACAGCATAAAAATTACTATTACTATTTTTACTGAGGTATAATTGACATATATTTCATTAGTTTTAGGTGTATAGCATAGTGATTTGATATATGTACATAATGTGAGATAATTACCAGAACACGTGTAGTTAACATTCACCACCACACAGAGTTACATGTTTTTTTTTCTTATGATGAGAATTATTAAGCTTTACTCTCTTAGAAACTTTCAAATATACTATAAGTGTTGTTAACTATAGTCACCATGCTGTACCTTACATCCCCAGGACTTGTTTAACTTATAACTAAAACCTTGTACTTTTTGACCACCTTCACCCATTTCACCTACCCCCAACTCCCACCTCTGGTAACCCCCAGAGGTTACTAAAAATTACCATTATTAAAACTAACAATGATGATGATGATCCTGACAACTGAAGTGTCCCTTACTTCCTATGGTGAAGGTCAAAGGTCTTCCATAGAATGATCTCATTTAAATGTGTACACCTGTTAAAAAATGTTTGCCCTACACTTCCATTTGTAATACTGACATATATTCTATGCTTTTAAGAGATATTTTTGAAGGGATGGTGTTAATCGAAATATAATAAAGTACAGTATCTGTAGGAATTGGAGATATGAAGGATTGACTGAGTTTTCACAATTTAGTCAGATTGCTTTCCTCTGGACAGCTCAACTATTTGAAGGGAAAAAGGATTTTTATTGTAGGTAGGGACAAAGGAAGTGAGCACTCTGGAAGATCAGAATGGAGTGAGCACAGCTGAGGGGTGTGGATAAGCACAAAGGGGACAAGTTCCTGGGGAGAAGACATACAGGAGCTGTGTCAACAGCGTATGGAGAGGGGTGATGAGTCTTGGGCTGGTCTTGACCTCAGGAATTAAGGAGAAAATTCCCTTTTCCTCTTCCTTCCTGTTCAGCAAAGTTCATCAAGTTGGAGTTCTTAACATAGTTTAGATACATTTTGACATACAATAGCATTTTCCCCAGTGTGTTCTTTGTTTCATTAGTTCCTCAAGATGTTCCGCATGAAAGAGATAAGGTGTTAAATAAGTCTGACAAATATATTAAATCCTACTTTTTGCCAATGTATGTTAGTATAGTATACTGAGGACTTTAAGAAATACTGTAGTAAAGAAATTATTCCCTCTTTTTAAAATCCAGTACTTGTCAATCCTATTTAAAGACAGAATTATTTCCCTCTATAAAATGTTTTAACATCTCACATAACTGTCTTTCCCTTGAGAAAAATTGAGTTAGTTGGCTCAATTCAACCCGTAGTTATGTATATGTGTATATACACCTTGGTAAGATAAGATAAGATAAGATAAGATAAGTTCGATGTGGTATTGGTCTCAGAAAATTAATAGGTACAATAGGGAATATAAAACTGGTACACAAAAATATTATATGACGTAGAAAGAGATAAGGGCTGTATCAGTAATAGGCTTTCACTGGAGGTAACAAAATCCAGCTCAAAGTGGCTTGAGGGAATGATTGGCTTATGTAACTGTAAAGTTCAGAGGTCGGCCAGGCTTGGGGAGCTTGTTCCATCAGGATCCTGGCTGTATTTATCCTGCCCTCCTCTGGGTGTCAACTTCACTCTGGCTTCCTTGATGGGAACAACAGGTATGCCCACAGCAACATAACCCATATTATCCATAACTTTCAAGTCCAGGAAGAGAATGTCTCCTCCCACAGTCATTGGTGAAAAGTCCTAACACTTGTGCTGATGGTACATCTCTTGAACCAGTCCATGTGGCCAGGAGAATGTCAAATACCTATTGGTTTAGGATTAGATTACCTGGATCAAAGATTCAGTCAAGAGAGATGAGATTATCCTCATTGGCACAGAACCCACTCCAGGAAATAAGGGTGGGCTCAGTCTCACTGAAACCCTATGGCTGTTAACCACAGACTAGAGGGAGTAGAATGGACGTGGGGGGAAATGACCACAATGCCCACTACAGAGGGGCCATGAAGAGCACTTCAGTTCTGCGGATCCAGTAATTGGTTCCTTCTGTTGAGAATCTTGGCGGGGTAGCTTTTGAGCTGGTTGTCAAGGGCATGAGTTGCCTTTGGATATGAAGGAGAAGAGGGGTAAAGGGCATTCTGGGAGGAGGGAGCTGCAAAGGCAAGTCAGAGGGGCAGGGCATGGAGGAGCGTGAGTGAAGTGCTGTCAGGCAGACCCATTTGGATGGAATAATCACAACAATGTTTTTATGGGAAAGTTCACTCTGCGCTCCAAGTACTTAAAAAAATGAGGTTTTGAAACTCAACCCATTAGTAAATTGGGAACTCCCTGTTCTCTTGGTGGCAGTCGTAGCCCTACTAACATTTATGATGTTTATGTTTCAAGAAGTGTATAGTTGGCATATCCATGCAAAATCTTTATAGAAAAACTACAGACTTGTTTGAAAAGATGCCAGGTTAGTGGAGAATTGACCATTGACAACTCAGAGTTGACCATTGACACATTTTATAGCAAAATACTTGTTGACAGGAATGAAATGAATTCCTTGCCTCTCCCTAAGGACCCCTGGCTTTCCATATATTACTATATGTAATAATTTAGATTAGAGATAAAAAGCAGTTTAAAAATCCGATTTTGGAAGAGATGCTATGAATTTTCCTGTACCCAGTGTTTAGCATTTTATTTTGAGTAACTAAAAAGACCATAACAATTTATGTTATGTTAATTTAACATAAATTGCCTAGACTAAATTTCAAATCTGTTAATAGACTGAAGTACATTAACAGTGTGAATTAGGAGAAAAGAAGAGGTGCATGCTATTGGGTATAGAGAAACCAGATGTGCAGTTACCCATCTGGTAACAGAAAAAAGATAGAGCAGTGGATGCTCTAACATATTTTGAGCCTTTGAAAATATCTCCCTGACTTTTTCTTTTCATTTTTTAAAGAAGTCTTTATAGTCACTTATTTAGTTGGTTTAGTTTTTGTTTGTTTGTTTGTTTTTTTAATTGAGGTATAGTTAATTTACTACTCAGCCGTAAAAAAGAATGAAATTTTGCCATTTGCAACAACATGGATAAACTTGGAGGGTATTATGTTTAGTGAAATAAGACAAAGAAAGACAAATACTGTATGAGATCACTCATATGTGGAATCTAAAATATAAAACAAATTAGTGAATATAACAAAAAAGGAAAAAAGAAAAGAAACAGACACAGATATAGACAGCAAAGTAGTGGTTACTTGTGGGGAGAGGGAAGGGGGGAGGGGGAAGATAAGGGAACAGGATTTAGAGGTACAAACTGTCATGTATAAAGTAAATAAGATACAAAGATATATTGTATGGTGCAGGGAATATAGCCAACATTTTTCTAGTACTCATTCTTGTTAATTATACATTTCTTCTTTTCCTTAAAAATCTAGCCTAGCACTGTATGGAACTTCCTATGAAACAAGAGTAGGACATTTTTAAGGGACTGGAGTCAGTCCTTATCACTGCCTTTGATGTACAGTTTGATCTTTCCTAAATAGCTCCAAGCTTTGGTAGTGGTCATTCTGCTTTCTCACTGGTTGATTCAAAATCCATAATTACCTCTAGGTCCAAAGAAGATTAACAGAACTTAGCCTAATTGCTTGTTTTTGTAGAGCTGTTAAAAAAGATTTGGGCTCCAGAAACAGAGGGTGTAGCCAGACAGAGGCAGCCTGGAGTTCAAAAGTCTTGTAATCTTTGGCTCCACAGGCCTATAAAATTGAAGTGTTGACTGAATGCAAACAGCCTGCAGTCTAAGAGACCCAGGCCCATCGGTCATTTGAAGAGGCGGGGTTTCCATAAGGGTTCTGGACTGAGCTGTTAACGGATGGCCCCATTTGATTTCCCCTTCCTCATGAATGCAAGATCTGGAGCTCTCTGCCACACAACAAAGCTTTTCTTAGCTCCCCTGTTCCTGGAATTTAAGAATAAATGAGGCCTTTTGCAAAGGCCCGGAATGAAAGGAGTAAATTGGAAATATTAAGGGCTGATTGTGCAGTAATAATGCACTCTTGTTTCCTGGTGCCACTCTTGAGGTAATTGTTACAGGCTTGTAATTTGTGAGCAAGAAATTAAGTTCAATATTAAAACGTGATTACAGGCAAGTAGGAGCAGGGGGCTCTTTTGGGAAAGTGTGAGCCATCAGTCACCTCCTCACCTCCAAATATGACAGGTTACCAGAGGTTATAAGATTTAACAATATGGAAAGTTTTGCTGGGTGAGAGGGTGTTTTAAAAACTTCACCTGGAAGGTCTTTCAAGTGGCTTTCTTAACAACAAATCGTGCTTTCTCACTCTCCATGGGGTTCTTAGGAAATCTCTGGGTATCTTTACAAAGGAAAAGTTTAAAGTATAAACTACATGTTATACCTGATTGATTTGTGGAATAAAAGATATATTATTTCATTTAAGAAGATGTAATAGAATATCACATTAAAGCTGGTTATGAAAAGATGTTAGAAGAACAATGAAGACAGACTTTTTTTTAATTTTTATTTTTTAAACTAGGCAGAAATTGTAAAGGAACAATGGTTAAGCCTCTGTTTCCTTTTCTTTCTAAGCTGAATTTTTTGTCAGCAAGCTAATTTTCAGTTATTTTAGCACAAATATATTTTAAACAAATTTAGAAACAGTATAAATGGAAATAAATATTTTTAAATGTTTTCAATGAATCTGTTTTTTAAATTTTTTCTTCTTCCTCTTCAGAGGAAGAATCTCTTAGTTTAGGAAATCTTTGTTTTATATTATTTTCATATTTGCTTAAAAATAAGTACTTTCATCTTATTTTATCTTAATATTTGGACTTTTATAAAGTCAGGAGATTTCCTAAAATTACACCTACGTCACTGATCCCTATTCATTACTATATTTGAGTTTCTCGAGAAAAACAAGGTTTGATATTTAAGAGCCTATTTTTTGTCTCCAACTTGAACTCATCTGTGATTTTTTGAAACTAAGAAACTAAATTAATTTGAGGTGCAAGTTTGTAAAAAGAGGTACTTGTTATGATGACTCCCATCTTTTTTTCCTCATAAACATGTCTGAAATCTATTATATTTTCCTCATAAAATGTCTGAATCTATTATATTCTAGAGGACACTGTCTCTTTGATGATGTGTCTTGCATTGGCCACATTCTGACTTTCTGATCCCTGGAAAAAAATTTCAACACCTGTTAAACAACTAGGTCTCAGAAAGTAGTTCCTGCCTTATCCATCCAGAAGGAACTTCTTAATTTAATTCTGAATACAATGACTGACTACCCTGAGAAAGAATTATGTCAGTTCTGTGTGTTTTGGACCCAAGTCTCTTGCACCAGCTCTTTCTCCAACCCTAGGACATGGGTCCCACAGGTAATCAGAGAGAGAGGTCAGATGAAATGTGTGACTTGTGTGGCAGGGTTCAGGACTTAACTCACATGTCAATTCAGACGTGCAGAGAAACATAGCTCCTTTATTTTGTCTATTGCCTGTCCCCTTCCTGAGCTCCCACATGCTGGTTTGTGGGAAAACTTCATTAAATTTCCAGTATGTTTTAAAATTAGTTCAATCTGACAATTTAAATAACCCCTTTAGGTTATTCTCAGTCTCTCACATGAAGAAAAATATTGAGTCTTGGAGAGTTTCTATTTCCTCCTGCCCCATTTCTAACATTGAGTTGGTGTGAGTGGAAAGGTGAGTATTGCTCAAACTTGTGTTGCCCCGAGGCAAAGGAGAAGATTTGGGATTCTCTAAGGTGTGATGTCTTCTGAACTCCAAGGTTATGGCCATTGATTACTGAATTCTCTCCCGCGTTCAGAGCTGAGATCTGGAGAATATGAAGCTGTGGGCTGTTCTCTTGGCTCAGGAAGTGCTACCAGTGTGGACTTTGGCTGCTTTGTGTCAGCCACCAGGTCTCTAGCAGTTCCTCCATCTGGCCTTCTGTTCTTGGGGTCCTCTTCAGCTGTGGAGTCCTTATGCTTTTCTGTGGTGGGCTCCATGGTTGGCCTGTTGGATTTCACTTTGAATCCAAGCAATGGGGAAATGCAGGTGGCTTGGGAATGCGAAATATCGAGGCTTCTTTACCTAACCACACTGCTAAGGTTTCTTTGAGTGGCTGTGCCTTAGACTGGATACTCTACTAAGTGGTCCCATTTCAGATTCTAAATTGGGGGTAGTGGATCTCATTGGTACTGCATGTGTGACATATTACCTCCTTTCATGGTGAAAGCCAAGATGGAAAAAATTTGAAGGCATGTGTTGACTTGTCTTTTATCTTCTCTCTCTTTTTCACCATCTTATGTCCATAAAAGGGCAGACTTTCTTCCACTTCCTTTAAGACACATCCTCTGTCTGCCATAGTGATGGCTTAGCTGTGAGAGGATAGGCATCCTTTCCACACCATGGTAGAACTCTATAATCTAAGTTCTTGGTATCCTAAAGGAAGTATTCAAGTGATCTGGAAAACCTTCTCTCTGTGCAATGATATGTCTGGCAAGGCTGTTGTCTTGGCACGTTACCCTATTTTGCATCTCAGAAGCTGCTTATAACTTTATTACACCTTGAATTTGCTCCGCAAAAAATACCAGTGTTTACCTTGCACGAACTGTATCACAGGCAGCTGTGACACCATTTTGAGGATTTTGGGGAGTCTTGGAGGCTGAGCTAAGACCTATTGGTTCTGTGCTTCTTTTTCTACAGCCCCTTGCTTCAGCAATATTCTTGATATTTTGTTAATTAAAATGGAAGCTAAGTGCTCGCTTTGGCAGCATATATACTAAAATTGGAACGATACAGAGAAGATTAGCCTGGCCCCTGCGCAAGGATGACTCGCAAATTTGTGAAGCGTTCCATATTTTTACTGTCAAACAGAGTGAAGTAAGTCAGAAAGAGAAAAATAAATACCGTATGCTAACACATATATATATGGAATCTTAAAAAAAAAAAAAAAGGTTCTGAAGAACCTAGGGGCAGGACAGGAATAAAGACGCAGACGTAGAGAATGGACTTGAGGACACGGGGAGGGGGAAGGGTAAACTGGGACGAAGTGAGAGCGTGGCATGGACATATATACACTACCAAATGTAAAATAGATAGCTAGTGGGAAGCAGCCGCATAGCACAGGGAGATCAGCCCAGTGCTTTGTGACCACCTAGAGGGGTGGGATAGGGAGGGTGGGAGGGAGACACAAGAGGGAGGAGATATGGGGATATATGTATATGTATAGCTGATTCACTTTGTTATAAAGCAGAAACTAACACACCATTTTAAAGCAATTATACTCCAATAAAGATGTTAAAAAAAAAAAGGAAGCTAAATGTATTCTTATGATGTATGTATTCTCTTTCTGCCAAAATATAGCCTGCTGAGATGTTGACCATCTATTTCACCTCCAAACCCATCAATCAGTTTCTATTACCTTATCCTTCCTTATCTTTAGAGGAGTTCGTCTTAGTGAAATTATATATTTTTACTTGCTTGCCTGCTTACTTTCTGTCTCTCTCACTACACTATAAGCTTGAAGAGAGGAAGGCTTTATCTGTTTTGTTCACTATGGTATTTCAATGCCTAGAACAGGATGTACTCATATTAGGGACCCAATAAAATATATGTTGAATAAACAAATTTATAAATAAATGGATGAATGAATAAATCTATATCCAGATTCTACAGTCAGTTGACTTTCTTTTCCTTCTAGGTTCAAGGTCTCTGCATAGGCTCATTAACAATGGCTGATCGTCAATGATGTTACTATAGATGACTAAGCAATCATATTCACCGAGGTTAATTCTGAGCTGTGTTTTTATTTCAAAATGTTTTTGGCCTGAAAATTTCATTGGTTCATGGAGAGCCTGTTTTGTGGAATTGGAGAAGTGGTATCCTGACTGTGGAATCAATGCAAGGTAAATTCACGCAACATTCAACAAATGCTATAAACTCTTAATAGCACCCTATTCATTTGTTCATCATTGTATTTTGGTACCCAACCCCACTACGTGACACATAGTAAGAATTCATCAATGTTTGTTGAATTGGTTCAGTACGAAATGTGAGTTCAAAACTTCCAATTGTGCTTTACGTGTTTGCATAAATTACCCTGAAGTCACTAAACCTCAGATAAAACTATACTGTTCATGGTATGTTTACTCTAAAAAACAAAGATTATAAATCCTAGTCTGCTTTATTTTGTCTTAATTTAGGTCCTGAGACACTTCACAGCCAGCTAGAAGAAGGCATTATCAGTAAGTTCTTTACCATTGACACTTCAGTTCCAACAGTTCCACTGTGCTTTGTTCCAACACACTAGCTGACCTTAAAGCAGCAGAACAGAACTGTTCACGGATTAATCAAGAAGCCCTTGTTATGGAGGTTGAGGATTTGCACAATCATTGTTGACTGCTTGGGATGACTGATTACTTAGATCTCCTACGCTCGAAGGGGGCTGACCACAAGCATTGTCCAGATATCCAGGAATAAGCTGTTCCAAGCCTGTTTCTACAACGAACACAAGAGCCCTCTGCTTTCTCGTGATCATGGCTGTGAGTCATCTCAGCTGTGTCCCCAAGCCATTTGGGTCTCTTGGAAAGGCCTCACCTGTGTTTAGTGTTTTGGGAACTGAGATCTGGCCAAATCACAATGGCCACGGGACTGTTGGCATATTCAGGCAGTTCTCCAGCTGTTCAGTGAAATGATTAAATTGAGTTATCCTAACTCACTTTTATGATGCCAGTCGTGCAGTTTGGGGAACACAGATTCAGAAGTAGAGTCCAATGGTGGTGTTATTGTCTGCTGGTGTTTTGCTGGCATAAAAGTTACACTCATTTTCCATCAACATAGTGTATAGTTCATATGTGGTAGGCCACTTAAAGCAAAGAGGGGCTGATGGAGAAAAGTCACTCTATTCAATTAAAAAATATGTATTAAGCACTTATTGGTATTGGGTATTAGCCACTGCACTTAGTAGGCCCTGAGAGAGATACAAAGGAGAGCAAGAAACGATTCTTAGCCTCATGAATATATCGAATGTTAGATATATTTATGCTTGCAGATAAATAGAGCATACTTTGACACAGAAGACCAGTTAGTATTTTTTGTTTGCATGTGGTATAGGAGAATCGATGTACTTGCCTTAGACTGCAGCGTTAAGAAAGGTTAATGATTGATGACTTTTTCTTGCCTTTTGGAACACATAGTATCTCCTAACACTTCTTTTGCTCAAGTACCAGAAACATTAAATATAGAACCGAAAATTGCATAATAGAAATGGGTGGGTTTTATTGAAACAAACCAAAAACAAAAACTAAACTAAACTGAACAATCAAAACGTATGCGTTATTGAACTGGAAGTTTACGTACTTTTTAAACATTCTTTGACATCCATTTTCTTTGGATCTTTTCCCCCCTTTTTTTCTTAATACTGAAAGTACTCAGAAGAGAATCCTATCTGTCTAGATTTATTTTATTCTTTGCCGAAGCCTGCACGGTTTGCAGAGTTCCTTTCAGTTACCAATGTAATAAGGGTGATATTTTTAACTTCAAACCCTTGATGATTATTTTTATTTCTCAGGAAAATCCTTTTTTCACCCTTCTATCCTGCTCACCAGCAGAGAGAAAACAGCACCTTATAAGTCTTTCTTTCCTCCTATGGCGTGTTTCATAACACCAGTGCTCTTCACTTCAGCTCAGCTTCCAAATTTAATTCATTTGTTAGGCCTATTTTTACCTTGAGACATGAAAGCTGAATGTGTTGCTAAACTATCAGAGAAAGTGCTTTTCTTTGTGCTTCCATCTAAGGCAATGTGTGCTTTCCTAATGGTATTATTTATAGCTGTGGGCTGTGAAAACGGAGCACAGACAGGCTGCTTACGTCCCCTGCCACACTTTTTTTTTGGTTAGAGTAGTTAGTCATTAGTACTGAATTGTTTGGTCACGAGCGGGGAGAGAGTGAAAATGTAAAATTAAATATACTTCATTTTCATGGTTCTGGTGTGAAATCTATGGGGGAAATCCCTGAGTGGGGTAACCTGACCAAAGGGTTGCAGGCATTTGGTGTTACTCAGCATCTCCTGCCTCATCCCTTCTGCCCTGGAAGTCTGTTTGTGAATTTACTAGTCAGGATAGGCTAGTTTATGTTGCATTAACAAATAAGTCCCCTACCCCCCAACCTCAGTGATTTATAGGCTGATTAATTGTAGCTTCTATACCATGTCCTTTCCATATTGGCTATTGCTCCACTTCCTGTCATCTGATAGAGCAGCCTCTACCTGGAACACTTGGTTGTTGTAGCAGAGGAAAAAGAAACACGGCAAACCGCTTGCCAGCTCTGAAAGCCTCTGTGTGACCCACATCATTTCTGTTTACATTTCATTGGCTAAAGCAAGTCACATGATCACTTCTGAGTCCATCAGAGCAGTGATATATAATCCTTCTTCAGGGAGGGACACTGTAGATAGGGGCCCCAGAATATTTGTTGAACAAACTACCGCAGTGGGCGTTCACTGACTTCCATTTGACAATAGTCAACAGAAAGTAAGAACTTTCCAGACAAGGACTGAATCTTGTGACTGAGCTTGGCAAAGAGCTAGTATCTTTTTTTATTTTTTCTGGGGAGCTAGAAATAAGGTAGAAGTCCTCATTGCTTAGAACTCTAGGCCACTAGATTTGAAGGCCACTTTCTAATGTATTTACATACTTGTTATATGTTATATCCATATTCATTATGCTTATTGTTTGATCTACTCAGTTAAAAAATAACTTCATGATGTTTGGTGTTTTATGACTATCATTTTGTTCTTCCTGTGTGTCCAGGTTCATCTCTCACCACACTCCTGCCTCAGACTCTAGGCTCTGGCTGCAACTAACTATTTGCTATTCTAGAACTTTCCTTAGAATGCCGTTTAGTCTTGCCTTGTCTGGCCAACTCCTCTCATCCTTTAGGGCTTAAAGTCAATATCACATTTCCTAGTCTTTGTCAGGTGCCTCTATGCTCTAATAGGAGGCTGCCAATATTTATCATTACCATAACATTTATCCCATGAAAGTATGTTATTGTTTGTTTATCAATTTTTTCTCATTATATTTAATTCATCATTGCCCTGGGAGGCCCACAACTGTAGCCTCAATTCCTATCACTCTCCTCCATTGACCCTGATGCTCCAGCCACACTGGCCCTCTTTCTTTTCTATGAATCAGCCCAATTTGACCACACCTTAGTGCCTTCTCACTATCCATTCCTGCTGCCTGTTCTCTCTTGTCTTCAGAACACTGGTCCTTTTTTGTCATTCTGGTTTCAGCTTAAATATCACTTCCTTAGAGATGCCTTTTTTCCGAGTACTTAATCTAAAGTAGCCACCCAGACTCTGCCTATCATATCACACTGTCTTTGCATACTCCTTATCACTATCCAGTACTTTTTCTTATTCATTCATTTGTTTGTCATCTGCCTCCTTCCATTAGAATATACTCTAAGAGAGCAGAAAACTTTCAGTTCTGTTTATTTCTGTGTTACTGAGGACAGTGTTGGTTATTAATACTGTTAGGTAGCCAATAAATAGTTGTTGACTTTTTAATGAATTAATGACGTTATAGTAGTTCTTCAAAATCAAGGTTAAAGCTTTCATTGTTGTTAAGCACTCAATACATATTTATTTATTATTAAAGAAATTAGTGAAATTCTAGAGGTTCTTCAAAATCCACATGAAATCTCATCTTCCATTGATAATTTCCACCCACACTACCAATCTTTCACAGCACTTCTTAGTATTTTTTAATCTAGTCATAATATCTTCTCATTTTATTTTTACAGGTTTATGTTATGCCCCTGATGATGACAGTATATTTTACTTTAGTTCTCCCTTCGATTCTTAGCAAAAAATTTGGAAATTATATTTTGGGATAGATTTTATCTCATCAGTGGATTGTATAAGAAGACTTTGTTAGGCAAGTCTTATTGTCATAGATTACTCATATCAGAAATGAATTTACCAAGAGTCAAAGATTCCTACAAAGATCTTGAATCACTCAGACCAAATTTTCATGACCTTCTATGACTAAAGCCTGGAGAATTAATTTCCATGACTCTATGGAAATTGCCTGAGATGGACTATTAAGAAGATGCCATATGATTTGGTAATCACTGAAGAAACTTTTCCATAATTGGATTCATGTATCATTTCTTACTCTTTCAAATGAAACATTCATCAGATTTTGATTTTAATACATTTCCACTTCACTAACAGGGTATATGACCTCAGACAAGTTAGTGACTTCTCTGTGTCTTGGTTTCTTCATCTCTAGGTAGGAGATAATAGTATTGACCTCTCAGAGTTGAGAGGATTCAATATATTAATACACATAAGCACTTAAAACATTGTCAGGAAAGAAGAAGGTGCTACATTATTGTTAGCTATCATCATTATTATTTTTAATAATGTAAGCTAAAATCAATGGTGAACTTCTAGGAGATGCTTGAAATTAAATTTTTAACTAGAAAACAAAGACAATACAATAAACCTTGAAGAGTAATAAGTTGGTTCAACTTACAAAGCTCTGCCAAAGATGTGGCATCTTTACACTTGCAAGCCTACCTGTAAAATTTACCTTCAGAGATTCTAGAATACAGCTTATAGTCTAAGCCAGTGGGATTCAAACTGGGTTCTGTGGGGCTCCTTCTAAGGTCACTGTGGAGTGTTTGGATTGGGGAGGAGCAAAGAACCTACGTGTGTGAGATTTACCACTCCTCCAACCCTGTTCCTTTCCTTGCCTGTTCTAACTCCAGAATAGAAAATTTTCCTGATTTAAAAAGTTAGGTTTTTGCATAACATTTTTGGAGTGTGTACCTTCAAAAAATGTGTGAGAGGTTTGAACACTATTGGTCTAAGTTATAATTTGGGGGCAGTAAAGCTAATTGCATGGGAGCTGGGGATGAAAAAGGGCAGAAATGAAGACCTCTTTTGGCTCTAAGAGTGGCCCTGGGAAGTAAATACATCAGTTGGGGAATGCCACCCTTGTTCTCTCTACCTTGTTTTGCTTTTCCTCCTTCCTCCTTCATTCACTTCCATGTCCTTGACCCTTAGTTGCAGACCAAGACCCAGCATTTGATTTATTCATTAACTTGATCTTGGCCTTATCTTTGATACCATGGAGATCACTATATTTGATATTGAGAGATGGGATTTTGGATATCCAGCAGAACCTCTGTGTACCCCAAACAGGATGATGTCCAAATACCCAGTCATGTTGATGAACAACCTTAGGCTAACTGTTTAGCATGTAGAACAAATAAAATATTAATAAAATGTTACATACTTTAACTGGTTGCTATATGGTCATGTAAAAAGATCCTTCATTGATGTGGTGAATTCATCCTTTCTCTGATGCAGATCAATATGTAGGGAGACCGAAAGTAAGAAATACAGAAATGTTCTGGAGGAGTTTTTCAGGAATTTATCTTGTCAAGGGAAAGCATTGGCATGATTAAGCTTGAAGAGATAGCATTATTATATTTTAGTAATATCTTATCCCACCATTTTGATCCCACAACTTTGATTATTCCTATGTGTTGATCTGTCTCTTTCTTTGCATGTTTCTTTTTGTCTCCCTTTATTCTCTCTTGGCTTTCCCATTCACCTATTCTCTCTCTTCCATTCACCCATCTTCTTTCTCTTCCTTGACCTCTTTCCCTTTCCTTTTCTCTATTAAGTTGCTTATAATTTTCATATGGGTTAATAGAGGAATAATGATATTTGCATTAAATATTACTGGTACAAATAATCTCCATAGAATAGAACTGACAACATCTTAAATTGCACATGGTAAAATTTGTTATTGACTGAAAATTAATGGAAGAATAAGATCTTCGTAACAATATTTAGGTCTGCAAATTCTCACCCAGAAATATTGAACTTGGTAGATATAATGGCTACAAGAGAAAACCCACAAAGATTGAAAGAAATCAATAAAAATTGATATGACAGAAACCTCGCTGATGAATGAAATTATGATTTTATAAGTATTATAATTTATAATTTAGATGGAAAACAACTAATGTCAAAGAAATAATCTCAGTTAAATAAAGAAGAAAATTGAAAAATATTGAAAAATAGTTACAGTACTATTTTGATCAAGGAATAATTTGGCTTAGTGGTATTTGCTCTGGGACCTAATTTCTTGATGAAAATTTTAGCAATATTGGCCTAATCTGATCAAAATGTTTGTACTATACACATCCTCAGGGTCAAAATTTCTTCAGAGACAAAAACAGCTGTGTCAAAATGGTGGGGTTGAAACATCCTATAAATATTATTTTGTAATCTGATTTTTATTTAACAATTTATTTTGTAGAATTTTCCATGTCATTGGATATTTGTCTACAATATTTCAATGGCTGCATATTCTAGTTTTTGAAAATATAATAGTTTATTTAATTGGTTTTCTATTTTGTATATTTAGATTGTTTTAAACTTTTTGCTATAACAACTCTGTGAACAATACCTTTACGGATCAGTGGCACACTTTTCATAAGAGGAACATTTCTTGAATCTTTCTATTTCTGTAAGGGTTTCAGAAATAGATATTGTCTGAAAAACTACTGTGAAGGAAAAAAGACTCTGTATGTCTTTCTTTTTTACTTCAAGTTCTGGTTATCTGGCATTGACTATTTATTAAGAGCCTTTCAGATTAAATTAAAACTTTTAAACTTCCAGGGTTGCCTGAAACTGTGACAAAATATGAGACAGCATCTGATCTTTGCTTTTAAAATAAGTAAACCTGAAATATCTCAACCCAAATAGCTCAAAAACAGCATGAAAGGATTGAAATGTCATATAGGAGCTGCTAGGATTTGATCGGTCGGAATTTATTTGTCTTGTGCTTAGTCCAATGCTATTTATAGTCAAAGGTAAATATAATTTTAGCCCTCTTTTTGGAACCACAAGCAGAACCAAATGTAATTTCTGTAAGAGGCTAGAAGAAATGGATTGGGGATAAACTAATTTCATACTCATTGCTTAGCATAGTAAATACAATTCATTAATAGTCATTGAATGAATGAGTAAATAAGTTAGTGAAAATGAATTTTTTTAATTTTATTTTATTTAAAAAAATTTTATTTTTTGGCTGTGTTGGGTCTTCGTTGCTGTGCGTGGGCTTTCTCTAGTTGCGGCAAGCGAGGGCCACTCTTCATTGCGGTGAGCGGGCTTCTGATTGCGGTGGCCTCTGTTGTTGCAGAGCACAGACTCTAGGTGCACGGGCTTCAGTAGTTGTGGCGTGTGGGCTCAGTAGTTGTGGCTTGCGGGCTCTAGAGCTCAGGCTCAGTAGTTGTGGCGCATGGGCTCAGTAGTTGTGGCGCACAGGCTGTAGAGCACAGGCTCAGTAGTTGTGGCACACGGGCTTAGTTGCTCCGTGGCATGTGGGATCTTCCTGGACCAGGACTCGAACCCGTGTCCCCTGCATTGGCAGGTGGATTCTGAACCACTGTGCCACTAGGGAAATCCTGAAAATGAATTTTAATTTCATACTTTGTGACAAGCAAGATATCTACAAAGTCTATCACCTGGCATCTAGTGCTGCAATTTCAGGTATTCAATATGAATTCTTGCCAGATGAATGCAGAAATAAATACATATTCGGTTGCCTTGGATATCACTGTATATTTAAAAGATGTCTGAGATCAATGTGATCACATTGTAGCACTGGTTACACTGAGTGGTCAATGGTATGAACTTGGGCTTATGATGGCTTTATGTGGCTGGTGATGAAGGCTGTGAATGAATGCTGTGAGGAAGTTAGCTTACCCCACAAAAATAACCACAGTGTGTAAATCATCTACAGGGTGCCAGGCACGCTCCCATTTTGTAGATGAAGAAACAGAGGTTGAGAATGTTAAAAACAAAGAGACAAAAAGAACAAAAACTTTTTCAAGCCTGCACAGGCAAGAGGTTTAGCTGAGACATCTACCCGCTTCTTTATGGTCCTAAAGCCTGTGAACTCCATTACATCCATTGCCTCTTCTTCAAGTTGATAATCCAACAATGTTTCTTAAAATCACTCATCATCCCAGTACCCAGAGATAGTAGCTAGTATTTTCTAGAATTTTAAGAATCCTGTCTGTACTATCAAAAAAGATATTTGGGATTATCCTTTCGGTTCTGTACTGTAGTTTCCTTTATTTACTGTTTTCTTTTTCTTTTCACAATGTATTTGAACATTTCCTCATGGAATTAGGTATCCTTCCCCATACACTTCAGTGGCAACTTCCCCCACCAGAACCCCAAGTAAATTATAAGGTCTTTGAGGGGAGAGACTTAGAAAAATGCATCTATCACAGTGTTTAGGGTAACACTGGACATAAAGCAGATAATAATAACTATTATAGCTACATTATATAGCGTTTATTTTGTGCCAGGCAATGGGCTAATCATAATGTGGATTAATTCATTTAACTTTTATAAAAGATCTGTGAGGCAATACTATTAGTACCCCACTTTCCATACGAGGAAAGTGTCTAGGTCACCTATGGTTACTGAGTGGCAGAGGCAGGTTCAAACCTGGCCAGTCTGGCTCTGAAATCAATGCTTCTAACCACCATGCTCATCTACCTAAAATAGATCCGCAATGAATACTTGTCAACTCTAGGAAATGGAGAGTAAAGGTAATTATGGGTGTGCCTTGACATTTCCCATGTGCAAAAAGCCCACAGTTCATCCCCATTGCTGACCTGCCTGAATTCTAGATTCTTCTGCTAGGCTTTTAAATTAAGATTCCATCCATATTTCTCCCAATTTCCATTTGAACTTTTGGTTTAGTGAGACTGAATGCATGACCACCCCATGTCCATTGTCATTTTTTAAAATCTTGACTCTATCCAAATTCTTTCCACCATTGCAAGCTTAGTTTAGTTCCTGGGTCCTCCACAAAACATTCCCTGTGTCCTCAGACCTTGTTTCCTGTCTCTCTCTTTTGGACTCTTCTGGTCTAATGTTAAAGATTTTGTCTTATTCCTCTTCATATTTCTTAATGTCTCAGAAACATGCTTGGTTCCCGGCAGGAAGTCAATATTCTTTTGTTGAGTGAGGAAATGCCCAAATGAATAAATAAGAGTTACACTCTTTTGAAGCTGATTGCATCTGCAGTAGCCTTATCTCTACAAATAGACTATAAGCCATAACAGGCACTAGAGAAATAAAATCACATAAATTGGAAATAGCAGAAAAAATGGACAATAGAAATCAAGCAACAGTTACTTCAAGGTATTAGACTTATCAGACACAGACTGAAAAGAAGGCAAAGAAGGATCAACTCTGACCATTTCTCCATCCTCCAAGTGCCTGGTGCAATCCGAATCAGCACAAGGTCCTCAGCCAATACCTGTAGTTGTTGTGGCTCAGCTTGGAGAACATAAATGGTGGAGAAGACAGTGAACTTTAGAGGTTAAGACATATTTTGCCCTTTTATCAGATGCACTTACTTTCTTATTTATTTGTATTTTCTATTTGCTTGCTAAGAATATTTATTAAGGAATTGTTTTGAATGAATCACTATTTTCAGGGTTAACAAAATTAAATTAAAAAAATTTTAATTTTAACTATTTGTTGTTAGTGTGTAGAAATGCAATTAACTTTTATGTTTTAACTTTATATTCAGCTACTATTCCAAACTTATGTATTAATTTTAATAATTTATAGATTCTTTTGGATTTCCTATTCATATAATCATATTGTCTGAGAATAATGACAGCTATATATATATTTTTTATTCTTAAAGCTTCCATTAATTTTTATTGCCTTATTCAATTGGCAAGTATATTTAATTCAATGTTGAATAAAAGTGGTGATAGGAGGCATCCTTGTCTTGTGACTTGTCTCAGATGGAAAGCTTTTATATCGCACCATGAAAGAGGAATTCTTGAATCCTTGGTTTGGTGTTTTCAGTCATTATCCTTTAAATATTGCTTCTGTCCCAACTGGTCTTTATCTTCTTCATGAATCGTATTATATGTTAGAGTTTCTCACTGCATCAGCTAAGTGTCTTTCCATCCTTTTATGTCTCATTTTACTCTGAATATTTCTTTTGATCTAACCCTCGTTTCACAAATTTCCTCTTCACGTCATCTAATCTGTTGTCAAACTCATCCACTGCATCCTTAAATTCAATTGTGCTTTTCAATGAAGTTTATAGAGCTTCTATGTGGCTCTTTGTTACTAGTTTCCAATTCTCTGCCAAATTTCTCAGTCTTGTTTTTTATCTCCATCAACATTGTAAAATAGTAAATATTATATTTTAAAGTCTGCATCTGATAAGTCTAATACCTTGAAGTAACTGTTGCTTGATTTCTATTGTCTATTTTTTCTGCTGCTTCCAGTTTATGTGATTTTATATTTCTTGTGCCTCGTTATTTTTTGTTGTATTTAGGACATTGTGCACAACTGTTTTTAGAAATAATCTAAGGTCTAGGATAATCTTACCTTTCCCTAGAGAGAATTAACATTTGCTCTGCCATGCTTCTGACTGTGTTTGCGATATGGTAAGTTTCAGGAGATGATGTAAAGGTGTCCTGCAATCCTTTAAAAGCCTGTCTATTCTGGGTTCATCCTTAAGATGTGTCTTTCAGGGTCTCAACAGAGAGCAAAGAGTGTTCACGTGAGCTCTTCTTCTGGGTGGACCCTGGCCCCAAACTTTGTTCCTCCAGCTCTGGCAGACTGTCGAAAGTACTTCAGCTCAGTTTCTCAGCCACTTTATCTAGAATTGGCACAAGTCTCCAGGGGAAATGTGACCCCAAATGCCGAAGTTTTCTTTCTGGGTTTCTGCCTTTTCCTGAATCTTTGTCCTTTTTCAGTGCTTTGTTGACTCTGCTATGCTTTCAAGTGGAAGTATTTATATCATAGAACTTGCCCTCATTACATAGTCTGCTATTACTGGAATCAGAATGTCTCTGTGTTCCTGACTTTTGATTTTAGATTTTTTGTGCTCCACTCTCTATACTGTTTGAAGGAGTGAATCTTTTGAAATTTATGCATATTCCTGTTTCTGTTTGTTTGTTTGTTTTTAGCACTGCAAAGTAAGTTGCTTGGATATCTAAAACTCTAGCTACCTAAAGTGAACAAAATGTTGGGTGTTTGTTGCAGAGATGGACTGGACATGCTCACACATATCAAAATACAGCTGGAAAAACTAGTTATAAGACAAGTGTTGAAAATAGGCTATTAAAAAGAAAAGCATCCTGTCAAATTTGATTTTCCTGTATCGTGAAACTGTTTTATCCTTTTTCATTCCAAAGTAGGTGTACTAATGTTGGTCTTTCTGCTTAGAAAGGGAAGACTACAATATCATCATATTTGTATTCCTTAGCAACTCTAAAATAACAAATAATAGCAAATTAATGGAAGAAAAAGAACAAATTTATAAAGGGACAAGTTTGGGCTTCACGTTTCCTTTGGATTCTTTAAAATAACAGCCAGTGGAGAAATAAATGTTTATAACATTCCTTTGAAAGTTCCCTTTAAGGTTTTTATCAGAAATAACTAAGGACAAGATTTATGCCAAGTAGAAAAGTATCCTGTTAACTAAGTGATACATTAAAAACAAAAATAAATACTAAAAGTGAAAATAATTGACTGATTTCTTTCTTTGGACTAGTAATACATTTTTGTTTCCAGTTATAAACAATGGATATAGATGAGGCTCTATCAAATACCACTCATAATACAGCAGCCAGAGTGATTTTTTTTTAAACAAATCAATCCTACAATGGCTATCAATTGCACCTAGAAACAAAAACTGAATCATCACATGACGTATAAGAAATTACCGGGACTTCCCTGGTGGCGCAGTGGTTAAGAATCTGCCTGCCAATGCATGGGACACGGGTTCGACCCCTGGTCCGGGAAGATCCCACATGCCACGGAGCAACTAAGTCCAATGCGCCACAACTACTGAGCCCGTGTGCCACAGCTACTGAAGTCCGCGTGCCTAGAGCCTGTGCTCCGCAACAAGAGAAGCCACCACAATGGGAAGCCTGTGCACCACAACTAGACCACGCTCGCCGCAACTATAGAAAGCCCGAGTGCAGCAATGAAGACCCAATGCAGCCAAAAATAAAATAAATAAATACATAAATTTATATTAAAAAAAAATTACCTAACCTCCATGATTTGACCTCCACTTTCCCTCTCCCCTCCTTCACTGGACGCCATCACTGCCTGATTTCTTTTTATTCCTTGAACACAACAAGATTGTTTCTACCATAAATGTTTGCACGTGTTGGTCCCTTTACCTAGAAGCTCTTGTCTTTAGCTTTTCTCTTGGCTGGCCTCATTTTTATTGTCCAGGTTACAACGTAAATTCCTCAATGAGAACATATCTCACAAACAGTCTAAATTAACCTCCCCTCATCTCTGCTGCCCCTACTTCAATCCCATTCAATCAGCTTGTTTCATTCTCTTCATAGCATATATCATTATCTGCAACTATCCTGTCCATTTGTTTTCTTACTTGCTTGTACTCTATCTTCTTTAGAAAACAGGCATCTGGCTATTTTCCAGAGCCTAGAACAGTGTCTGTCACACAATGGATCTTGAAAATAATTATTGATAAGCTTTCAAATGTGATATTTGAAAGGTTGTTGTAAAATATGTCTGTTATTTTAATAGAAAATTTCATTGCCTACGTCAGCAAATTTTATGTCAGAAAAAATTGTTACAGTGAGATTCCTCATGGAGAGGTAATTCTGGCCTAAAGGGTATTAAGTGTCCAACTTAAAATGAAGGCATTCCTCAAACGGTGTTCAGATTTGCCTAGAAGATTGAATGATCCATTTCTCTATTTCTCTATCTATTCATATATATGGCATTTAGGAGACATATATATTCATAATCATATGGAAGAATGAGATCATACATACTCTGAAGAAGAAATTTGGAAGTGAGTCTTTCATTAAAAATATTTTCTGAACCTCATTTGCCCTCTGTCAAGCAGTTGATGACGTATTTCTGATTAATTTTAAATAGTAACCTTTCTACTTAGACAAAATGCACCCCTTAACGCTCACCCCCCAATATTGCACACACACATGAGCACACTGTCTCAGGGTTGGGATGATACTCAGAGGAAACAAATACTGTTACTAAGATGGTAATAAAATTTCCAGTTACCATGTCTACCTTTCATCAAAGTCTATATGTATGGGAGCTCCTTAATCTAGCTAAAAATGTGTAATGATATTCATCTGGCATAGAATTGGGATTAATAATTAAATCCAGTTATATTAAAAATCTACCACTATCTATCAAGTGAAGATTTAGTCTTTACCTGTGGCAGGCAGAATTCTAAATGGCCCCTAAAATTCCCTTGGAGCACATACCCTATATGATCCCTTGCCTGTGAATAGGATGGATTTCACTCCTGTGAATAGGTTACATTATGTAGCAAAAGTGAAGGGATTTTGCAAATGGAATGAACGTTCCACATTAATTGACTCTGAGTTACTCAATAAGATTGTCCTGGTGGGTTTGACCTAATCAGATGGGCAGCTCCGAAGTCTGCGGCCCACTTCCACACCAAACACCTCAGGAACATGAGTAGTACACGAATGTAATCATTTTAATGTCGTGGTATTAGTGAAATGAATCCTCCCAGAGAAATGAAGAATGCTTTATAATTTGAAAATCCCTTCCTCATTTTCCTTTTAAAAATGTATGTTTTTGAATATACTATTCCTTCAAAACAAAGATCCCTCAGGTTCTTTATATCAATTGCCATCTGCCAGCGTCCTTCACACGTGGTAAGGCCTCTTTAAACCTTATGTGATAAGAGCCATAGGACACAGCCCCACAGACCTGGGACCTGCAAAAGAGTGGACTGGGCCAAAATCAATTAGGCTAAAGTTAATTATGATTTGTTTTTTGAATGGTAAATGTCTCGATGGCAAGATTCTCAAAACTCTTCTGCTGATACAGTCACATATTTGTATAAGAGACAGCAGGAGGCGGATGTAGTTCTAACCATTAGGTCGTGTTATGTTTAAAAGGAACATTAATTCTATTGTTTCTGGTTTAAAAGTAAACTATATCCACATTGCATGCTGAGATGCCAGCCAATGCTCCGAAACACCCACATTCATTTAGTACTTTATTGCCTTCTATTCATTTCATCCCTTTCCTAAGCCGCGGCTCACTCTGCAGCCCTCTCCCCACCCCTGCCTTGTACATCTGTAAGAAGGGGCTCATTTCCCTTCACTTTGTGTGCTTTCTTTGCTGATTCCTAATTATTTTACTGCATTAGTCGAAGCTGTTAGCAAAGTAGCTCCAAGAACAGACTTCGTAAGAGTGACAGATTTTGACTTTCATATAAAATTATAAATCCGTGTCCATGGAAACAGAAGGGAAAGCAAAACCTCAGATTCCCTTCCTTTTTATCTTGCCGGGTGGCACAATGAAAAGTAACCACAGTGGAAAGAGCTGAGAACAATTATGTGTTGCAGCAAATCCAGTATCCCAGGTGTCAGGAAAGCACAGTTCCACAACCCATAGATTTTGGTTTATTGCTAAGGAGGTGCGCTTCAACATGGTTCAGCCACCATAAATCTGGACGTGTGATTCTAATCTATCAAAACCTGACAGCGTCAGAATGTTATGTTTCAAGAAAGACTTTTTTTTGGATAGGATTACTGTGACAGTTTTGAAATGACAGAGATGTTTTTACCTGTGAATACTTTCTTGTTTATTTATTGGTATACTATTGTGATGTCTGTGGAAATTTGCCATTGACATCTCCTTCAAGAGAGCCTGCTAGCGAAGTGTAGTTGATGGAGACCCTCAGCTGCCCTTCCTTAGAATCCATCCCAGTGGCCACTCTTTTGATGGCTATCCCCAGCCAATGACCAAATGACCGTGGGATCTGGGACCTTTTTAACATCAATTTTGGCTCATCAGCTCCCCATTCATCTGGCCGATATTTACATGGAACTGCCCTGCAGGCTGAGACTCTTCCTATCCAGACCTCCTTCCTTCTCTTTCTTTCAGAAGCATCACACCTGCATCTGGCAGTGGGACCCTCCCCCTGGCTACTTCTGCTCCTTCCTCTTTATCCTTCACTGATATTCCCCCCCATCAAATCTTTGCATGTCTAATCACACTGTGGTGTCTGCTTCTCAGAGGACCCCAGCTGGCATAACTGCCTTTTCCCAGAAAAGTATATAAAATGGTTTACATAAGTACCAGCAATACAATGAGAGATTTAAAATAGGCATGAAATATTAGGAAATGGGAAAATAAAGTTAAGATAGTAGAATGGAGTCCCAAAGGGGTTAATTTACAGAATGAACATTATATGTGGGTCATATATTTGGAAACATAGGAGTAAGATAATTCTTGTTTTACTGTTTAGAATAACTAATAACATAGAGGACCCAGAAAGTGTTGGGAAAAGAAAAATTTCTTACCATCAAAGCAATTTTGACCATGTTTTGATTATCTGTGTTAGTGACTTAGAGGAGTGGTGTGGATATAACCAGCTCTTGGTAATTTTAAGAAATCAATTTCATTTGGCATTGGATACACAAGCATATATTGTGCAAATATATATTTATAGCAGACTTTCTTTTTCTAATATTTTTCTTCTATTAATATCGGCATTAATTGGTATATATCTGACTTTTTTAGGATGTGTGACAGTGGTGGGAAGAAATTAAAATATCTTGCGGATCTTTCACCGTATAAACCTCATGATACTATTGGAGAATGTGTTGGTCCCAGCAGGGCCCATTATGTCCTCATGGTTCTTCATATAAATCAAAGTGGTCTATATCTTCTCAATCCAATCTCAGCCAGAAATCCAAATGTGAATAACAGTAATGTACATTCAACTGTCAGAAAAATAAATTAATTTCACTCATACACAACACCGTGTTCCACTCTGGTGACTAACCTTTTATATTATGTGCTGTGGAAAAGTAACTTTCTGTCAGAGAAGGATCTGGGGTTAGAAGAGACACTAAGTTGAGCATAAGTCAACATTGCAGTTTTGTTGAAAAAGGTCAAGAATGTCACTGGAATATATAAATATAAATGTGGAACCCTGCATGGGTAGAATCACACTAAAACGCTGTATAACACGGAGACAGGATAATAGTGGTTAAACACAGGGACCTGGAGCTAATTAATGTTAGCAATTGCGACCATACTAGTGTCTTCACTTTTATCTGTCAACCATTATCCTTTCAACCTTTCTTCAGGGAAACATAAGTCAGGAAGTTTTAGCCAATTACTTTGAGCCAGAAGACAGTCAAACTCAATCTACAGTTATTACTGTTGTCCCGCCCATACTTGTTAAATGTAATACAGCTGTGATGATTTCTTTCTCCATCTTACCTCCATTTAAAAATTATTAGCTCATTCATACATAATTTTTACTTTATACCACCAACCACCATTCCAAGCTTGACTAGGGAAGTCTGTTGACATCATAATAATGATTTGTGTTAGAGTCGGTTCTAGTCGGATCATTCAGATGATAGGTCATATTCTAAGCTGTATAATTTAGGGAGAATTTAGGAATTATTCAGGAGAGAAAGAAACAAAGCTTGGTAAAGAGCCAAAGGATGTGTAAGACAAGGATATAAAGAGCATTTTCCTGAAGTAGAGAAACCAGAATCCCAGATAATATGGATTTAAAAGAAATCAAGGTATCATTTACATACAGTAGTATGTACAAATCTTAAGGCCCATGAATTTTTAGAAAGTAAACACACCCAGATAAACTGCATTCCCAATAAGCCAGAAACTTCCATCATGCCCCATTATTAAGTCATTAAATTATTCCTCAAAATAACCATTGCTCTGATTTCTTGTCATTGTAGGCTCTTTTGGCCAGTTTTTGAAACCTTCCCTCTTTTTCTTTCTTCCTTTCTTTCTTTCTTCCTTCCTTCCTTTCTTTCTTTCTTTCTTTCTTTCTTTCTTCCTTCCTTCCTTCCTTCCTCCCTTCCTCCCTCCCTCCCTCCCTCCTTTCCTTTCTGTCCTTCTTTCTTCCTTTCCTTATTGCTTTTGTTCTTTCTTTTTTTAGTTTTCTGGTTGATTTAATACAACAATATGCTTGTGAGGTTCACCTATGTTACGTGCAGCAATAATTTCTTTTAATATTTATATAGCCTTCCATTGCATGACTTAACCATTCCATTGATGAGGGATAACTGGGCTATTGCCGTGTTTTGGTTATTATGAACAATGCTGCTGTGAACATTCTTCTATGTGTCTTTTGGTGCACATCTATACACATTTCTACTGTGTTTATGAGTAAAATTCTTGGTCATAGGGTATGTGTATGTTCAGCTTTAATTAACACAGCTAAGTAGTTTTTCAAAGGAGTTGTACCAATTTGCCTGATAACCAGAAGCGTATGGCATTCCACGTGCCCCATGTGCTTGTAAACATGAGATATTGTCACTTTTCACCTCTTGCTCAGTTCTAATACATACCTTTTTAACCATCTGCCATCTTCATGAGACAGTGTTTTGAGATCAAGAAGATTTTAGAGGTGGAAAAGATGGAGAAGAAATATTTAAAAGGTTATGAAAAGAAGAAGATAAGGGATGAAGCAAAGAAAAGAAGGGAAGGATTATCTGAGTGAACTATGGAGGGAATTCTTATGCATTTTGATCACTTGAGAAAAAACAAAGTGAAATTCAATTCCTTCAGAGGAAAATTTCTTCCATTGGACTTGAGGCTCTGATTTCTTGGGTTATAAAGATATGATAATGGGAAAAATAAAAATAGTGAGCAAATATAGAAAAAAAAAAACAATAAATCTTCTCCAATAAGACCTAAAGGTCATTGGAAGAGTCGTAAAAGCAAGTAGTATGTTATCATTAAATATTTTGTGGTCTATGCTCTTGCATATTTTCCCTGTCTGCTACTTCCATCTAATGCATATACCCCATATCTTTATGAAATATTTTTGATATTAAAAAATTTGGAGATGGAAGGGAAAAAAACGTGATGTCTGATTCCATCCTCTTCTTTCCTTTGCTCTTTTCCTTCATAATTTCTTCAACCTTACCTAACACATCTTTTCACTGGAGTGTGAAGGGAGGGTGTCAGAAGCAGTTCACCATCCTGTAAAATCTCAAAGGTCTGAGCTAAGTCCCTGACGGGAGGCGACAAGCCATCCCTGAGAAGCTAAAGTATTATTGGCTTATAATGGAGGTGAGGTGACACCCGATATCTTCGGACAAATGACTTTTCCTTGTTGATTCTGTCCACCTAGTCTTCCAGCTTTGAAGAAAAAAGAAATCTAGTTTCATGACCTTATGAAGGGAAATCCCTAAAGGGTTAAAACCTTCCACCTACTTAAAATTTATTGTTTACCTGGGTAATTTCTGTTTAGTAATGCCAACTTCAATAAAAACTGGTTGAGAGAGGGACACCATTGAATATACAGAAACCATGTCTCTTTGGGTTTGCTTGCTAATTCTGTGCATTCCCCTCGCTAGCCATCTGGAAGAAGGGAACAGGCTTCAAGCTAAATTTGGAGATTTATGAGGCATTGGATGCATAGTTGCTCTATTCATTTGAATTGAAAATTTGATCCAATTCTGGAGACTTCGAAGTAAGCATCAACCTTCTGGGTTGAACTAGAAATCTGGAAATGACTTTGTAACATTATCTGCTTTGATTTAATAGGGCAAAATGTTGTCTCACACCTAGCAAAAAAGCAATGGAGCAATAACACTTGCTGTACTTGTCATCTTTCTTTTTAGCTAGGAATACTGAAGAACTTTACGACAACTGTATGCCTAAATTAGCATTAAGTTGAACTTGTCCGGTAACCTGGAATCTTTTTCCAGGCAGCTTCACTGGTGTTGCCCTCATTATGTTAGCAAGACTTTGCCTCTGTTACTATCCTAGATCAGCTGAGGTCATGGTTTATGGACTGAAAATAAAGGGAAAGAGAGGCATACTGCCACAAAGCAATTAATACATCATTGCAGAGAATGCCAAAACACACACCTTCTGCTGTTACTATGACTTACTTAATCTCCTGTTAATATGTATTTTTATACCTACATGGTACTGAGGGCTCGAGAACACTAACAATAGTGTTGGTGAGAGCTGGATTTTCACCAAGAGCATTTTTACTTTGCAAAAGCAATGATGTTAGAAGCTAAATAGGTATCTATATTTCTTTTTGGCTCTCATGGAGAATTCCTCTTGGGCTACAGTAGAATTGGACACTCACTTCTCTGGTAAAACATATCCAAGTAATTAAGAAAATGTGTCTAATCCATGAAAAATGAATCCACAGGCCAGCATGGGTTTAAATATTGGCTGGCTGAATAATCTCTTCTTCCTTTTCTTCTTTTTATTCTTTAAGACAATGCAGACAACATGGACTAGAAAATGAACCTACTCTTCAGCTGTTAACTTCTGCACCACCCACAGTCCAAAAGCTAAAAGGGACGATAGCGATAGTCTAGTTTAATCTTGCCTTTGTACAGATGAGGTAACATGTGGTGAAAGAAATTAACTGGAGTTGAACCACACCACTCTCTGATCTCTTCCAATCATCAGATTCTGTAAGTTTATGAAGTGAATTGAACTAGAGATGAAGAAACATTGATAATCATCGGGTGTATGTTATAAGAGGATATTACTTGCTGAGAGGAGTGGTTGCGGGAAATTCTTTTATTTCGTATTTCATATCTTTTACTGTAATGAATTAAGGTCACTTTTCTGAGTACAAAAAATATGGATGTGTGAATGAGAATCAGACCTTCTCACACAGCATGTTATTTAACAGCAAAATATCTTCATGACCATCTGGCCATCCACTTATTTACCTATTCAATCAGCACGTACCACGTCCTAGACAAAGAGCTGGTTGCTAGGCCTGCAGGGTAAACAGTATAGATATGGTTCTTGCCTTCTAGTGTGACACTTTTGACCAGTGGGGGACACAGATCTATATACAGACACATATATAATATCTCATTGATTCTAAGGTACACATGTCCTCCCCTATATTTCAATATATCTGACATCAGGACACATTCTAAAATTGAAAGAGTGCCATATCCTTTTCTTTCTCTTTGTGACATGTAATATAGTGGTGTGTCTAACACTTGCTGGAATTCTAAATTTGATGAGGTATTGGATGTATATATATGGCAAGTGCTATGAAGAAAAACTGTTATGAGGGAGACTAGCTGGGAAACTACTTTGGATTGGTGGGTGTGGGAAGACCTCTGGGCAAGGTGATATTTAAGCTTGAGGAAGGAGAAGGACCCAGTTGGGTGAGCAGAGAAACACTCCAGTCCTAGGAAGAGAGAACAGACTTTGTGAATGCCTGGCTGGGACAGAGCTGGGCCTATTTGCGGAACAGGTGGAAGGCCAGGGCTGCTGGACCATAGCAAGCAATAGGGCCTTTCAAAAAGCCTGATTCTTTTAGCTCCTTGCAAATGTTTATTCTGGAAAGATCTGTTTCAGATCAGCTGTATTGAAGGCAGTTCCTTTTGTTTCAAGTCATGTGAGGGAGCAAAGGCTTTCATAGGCTCTGCCACTGCTTGGTAAAATCAGTCCAAATTTCACGTTTTTATCTGATGTTTTTAACCTAAGTGTAGGGAGCACATGCAATTGTAATTGAGCCGAGTAATTTGGCCTTTGGTTTTTTTTGGAATTATGTCGCAAGGTAACATTTCTCCTATTTTGGCTTCTTTGATGACTTGCCATTTTCAAACAAGTACAGTATACCTTTTTTAACTGAAATACTTTAGGGGAGGGATTATTGAAATTATGTGATTTTAACAGAAAATAATTTTGCTTGAGATTGCATGCATATAAGACAAAGTGTTAATAAAATGTGGTGGTTGTGTTGCTGAGGTTGTAATTCACTGAGCCTCAACTATAAAGAGCAAAACTCTTCTGCATAAAAACGAAATAAAAAGTAACAAACAAAACTAAATATAAGTAAATGTAAATATAAAAAGTATCCCAAATTCTAAAACACAGTTTACTCTTTAAGTAGGGAAACACAGCCCCTGAAAACTGATTTGCAGTTAAATTTGTTAGCAATTGTTAACTGCTAATACCTCCAGGGTGAATGGCTACACATACAGTAGTCAAAGAGGAAAATCCATGTTAATGTAGCTTTATTGTGAAACATGTTTTGAATCCTCTCCAGTATGAACAACATACTTTCTTCCTCTATGTATAATCTAACAATGATGAGTTTTTCTCAGGCACGTTTAAATAGGTATCTAAAACCAAAGGAAAACACTTTTCAATGATCGGACTTAAGGAACACTTCCCAAAAAGAACCACAAAGGATTGCGTTTCTTTATCACATTTAAAAAATTGATTCTGACAGTTCTATACCACCGCCACCAACAACAAATCCTCTACTAAAATAAGTGCAAAATATCTTTTCACCATTTGACTCTCATCATTTTTTCCATAATTGTCTTCCAGGCATCTGCTTTGTGTTCCAATTTTATTTTGCTAGAGGTAATTTTATATAGGCTTTTCTGAATGGTGCATCTGCTTTAAAATCCAGGTGCATATGTGCATGAAAGTATTTACAGAAAATAAAGCTAAACCTATGAAGAGAAGGAATGACTGAGATCTTTCATGAAAATAGCACGGTTCCTTCAAAGAGTGGTTTGTTGCCAAATTAGATATAGGTGGGTTCATGTCTAATTCCATGTGCGCTGCGCTGAGGCTGTTGAGAAGAAATCGGCCCCATGAAGATCCAACAATATTTAGAAACTAGATGTAAACCCTGCTGTTTCCCAGGAAGTGCAGTAGTTTCAATGAAAAACTCCTCCATTCTGCTGGGATTTAATTGACCACACATGGTGGAGATTGTGAGGGGAACTCAGCGGAATACATTCAGTTCCTCTAAGTGAAAAGTCATCCAACCTAAACAGGAAAGAGCAAAATTTGAATGCTAGAGGATGGAACAAAATTGCTCTAATTTCCAAGGTGGAAAGACTCAGATGGCTTTGTATTTTAAGTTTTTCATATAGAAATGGAAAAAAACAGCCAAGTGCCACTGAAAAAACTGCATTTAAAACATGGAAAACTTTAAAAACAGGGCTATGACAGTGAAAAGGGGAAAAATGGCTCCTGAAATTTTTCATTTAGTAATTCATGCTTAATTAAAATAGAGATGATGAATATCTTTGCTTAGTGTGCAGTAACCAGCTAAAATCCTTAGGTAACAACATATTCATCAATTATGACTGTGCTTTCAGATTTAGAATCAAATTGTTTGTTTATTTAACTAATATGAGTGCTTTTCACTGGGGGCAGTTACCATAGCAAAATGGTGTTAACAGACCTGGTGAAGTAAAGAAATTTTAAAAAGAGCTCCTAAGGAGAATAGCAAAAGCAATGCATTAAGTTGACAAGAGAACTACATGTACAGAAGTAAGCTGCTATTATAAGGGAAGTTTTATAGATTTAAGGACACATTTTCATGCATATATGTACCATATTTCCCTTTGGTAGCTAGGAGATGAAGTAGAATACCAACACAGGAGTCATAGCATTGGTTTCTAGCCTTGCATCTGCCAGGCTCGTGACCTTGGGCAAACCACCTTAACTTTCTGAACCACTGTTTTTTCATTTAAAACAATGGAGGGGAATCATAGTATTTCCCCTGACACTTCCTATGGATTCAGGTAAGATGATGGATATCAATCAGCACATGGTATCAATAAATGTACTGATAATGCACCAATATCAATTAAGAAATAATTTATCACTATTATTATTATTGTGTGAGAAATTCACAAAGATAGGCAGAAATGTGTTGGTCTGCAGGGCTGGATGCTACTGCTAAAACAATTCCTTGTTTCTTTCCAGGCATCCCTCAACGACTGAAACTCTATCGTTCACGTTGGTCTTTCCAAAAGGTAATGACCAAATCATTTAAGTTAGACAGCCAAGACATAGCTCTGAGAATTAATTCTAGCGTATCGTACTCAACATATTTAAGACTGTCAACAGTTTTTGTTCTCTCAAATGTTTCATAAGGTCAGGAGTTTAAAAAGAGAGAGATTTTCTTGATACAGTTTTTCCTTCGTTTCCCTTTGGGAAACATCACTTTGCCTCACTGCCTTCAGGCTGAAGGTGTCAGGGCTTACAGGTTGGGAACAAACAAAGAAAAGTCCCTCCCTGAGACAGACGGTAAGGAACGAATGCCCTGGGAAACTGACTGCCCTCCCCAGTCTCAGAGGCCAGATGGGCTCTGGACAAACCCTGAGAGTGTAGGCAGTGTGGGGTAGTGGAGGTCAACCATGGTGCTAGGAAATTCCCTCTCTGAAAGACACATGGGCAACCTGTTTTGGTATCCGGAGTTTGAGTGATGAAATGGTGAGAAGGGGGACTAACTTGGTGGACTTTGGCTGGGTCTGTACACACAAAAGCTTTCTGTTTCCCTAAGGAGGAAAACCCCAAGGGATACTGATCAGTGGAATTTAGGGTACAGGAAAAGTTACTAAGTTGCATTGGTTCGCATAACTTTTATTGCAGACCTTATGTTTACAAAAAAAAGTCTTTTCCAACAAGTTTATTTCATTGGGGGATTATTGTCAACTAACTGATCATGATAGGGAATGCAAAAGATTTTTATTTATTACAAGGCCAAAGATGCAGGCTCAGGAGGATGTGGTGAAAGATTCTACTTCCTGTCTATTCAAAGAGTGTGAATAGACAGTTTACATGATAGAACATTCAGTAGGCTCACATGGAGCAAATCATACAGCCTAGTTTGCAAATAACAAAATGCAAATTAAAAGAAGCTATGGCATGTTTGAAAACTGATTAAACTCACAAAAATAAACAATGAGAAAACCCTGAAATTCAATTCTTTCTGGGGAGCAGTGTGTCTAGGCTGTGTGCGGTGGTAGAGAGAATGTTGCATTTGGAATATGAAGACTTAAATCTAACCAAAACGGTGGGCAAGTTATTTACCCCTCTGAAGCTCAATTTTTTTCTCTTCCGTAAAGTGTGAATAATAATATCTGTCAACCTTATAAGGTTTATAATAGATTCAAGTAAGTGAGTGGAAGAAATTTTCAAATGGTAAAGCATTGTATAAATATAAGGTTTTCTTCCTGTTTTAATTAACAGATTAATGAGAAATTAATTAACAGATTAATAAATATAAGGTTTTCTTCCTGTTTTAATTAACAGATTCCAGTTACTTTGCATCCATTTCAGAAGCAAGTAGGATAAAATTTATGCTAAATGCATTTAGCAATTTCGCTTTTGGACATTGTCAGGGGACTGGCTAAATAAACTGTCTCAAAATAATAAGAGGGAATTGATTATTATTAAAAATTATAATTTTGTGGACTCTATCAATACATTCACATTAAATTCAGATTTCATCATGCTCCCCTCATTTTGTTGGTTGATTTCACCACGTTAGCATAGTTTAATCCACAAAACAATCTTGAGAGGTAGACATTATTTTTCTTATTTTAAACATGGGGAAATGAAGGATGCCTAAGTTCATTTAGTTGGCTGATACATAAAAATATATTTAATTGAAAAAAGCTGAAAAAAAAAGGCAGTGTATGTACACGTTACTTAACATTATATATGAATGTCTATGAGGACTTAATAAAGATGGAAGACAATTTGAAGAAGTAGAAATGGTTTAAAACTAAATATTTAAACATTTTAAAATCATAATGTCTTACAAATTCTGAGACAAAATGATATCCTTGAGGGAAATTTTTTTGGTATGATTAAAAAAAAAACCCAAAATAAAACACCATTACCACAAGGGAAAATTAGTTTAAAAATAATTTAAAGTCTGAAAGATATTAGTATAATTTAATAATAAGACCAATCTTGCCACAAAAACAGAGACAAACTGTAACTTGTCCTGACACTTAGGGGACAAGAGGAGTTCAGATTATAACCTCTCTGAAAACTGGAAGAAAAAATGGCAGTGGTAAATCATGTCACTTATCATCCTCTAACAAAGACAGGAACACAATCCTGGAGCATTTCTGTGTGTCAATTAACAGTTAATATGTTATCTGCTCAGTGACATTAAGATGTGGTTCCTAAAGCCCTTTACAAAGACGTTGGCTCTGATGAGTGACAGACAACAAGCCCAGGCAGGCTGGTGAAAGGAAATTCAATTATATTGCTTCTGAATTGTGCATCCTCTGGGTTGAACTCAGAGATTCAAATACCAAAGAATAACACTCGACCCTAGATTTCCTTTAGGGAATGCTGGGTGATTTCACAATTTTGTCTCTGCTTGAGAGGGACACATTGCAGGGCAATCGGGGGCAGAACTGACAGAAGAGTGAATGCCCTTGAATGAGGAGTGTGAAGGCTGGCATTTGTTGTTGGAGAGGCATTTCAGAGAATGGCAGGTCACTCTGGACCTTGGTAATTCTATGCATAATAGAACCAGGGCAGAGATGGCTTTTGTCTAAGAAGTAATTCAAAAACCAGCTGTTCCCTTTGTTTACTCAAGTAGATTGGTCTCCAGGGTGGAGGTTCATGCATCCCAGAGGTTGGCTAACGACAGCAACAGGGTCTGGGAAGAAAATATTAGAACTGTTATTAATTTCTGTCTAAAAATGTAAGAAAGGGATTCAGCTTACTAGCACATATAGAGTGGCTGGTACCGGCACTCCCCAGCAGCATTTCTGGGTCGGTGTGTTGGATAGCCTTGCATCTTGAACAGTGTGGAAGTTTCCCTGAGTGGGGATTGGAGATGGGGAGAGGGCCATTAGTCTCACTCTTTTGTTTGCTTGCAGAATATTTCAAAGCAGGGTTTAGTAAGTGGCTTTTCAGATTATATTATCTCGTTTTCACTGAATGAATGCTCACCAAATAGACACATGGCTTGAAAATGTCCCTTGCAGAGAAATTGCAGATTAAAAAAATGCTAATAATGTAAGCACACGTGAACAACAATAACATTGTAGAGGCGGCTTTTGCTTACTCCTTACATGAGACTCGTGACAAGAGAAAAGCAATGATCGAACTGATCTATTAAGAATTAAGATACCGAGCTTCCCTGGTGGCGCAGTGGTTGAGAGTCCGCCTGTCGATGCAGGGGACACGGGTTCGTGCCCCGGTCTGGGAAGATCCCACATGCCGCGGAGTGGCTGGGCCCGTGAGCCATGGCCGCTAAGCCTGCACGTCCGGAGCCTGTGCTCCCCAAAAAAAGATACCTTTTTTTTCACTTATCAATAGTATTATTTAAAATAAGGACTCACATCCACTATTTTTTCAGCTTTATTGAGGTATAATTGACAAATAAAGCCGTAAGATATTTAAAATGTACACTGTGATGATTTGATAAACGTTTACTAACTCATCCACCATCTC
Organism: Stenella coeruleoalba; assembly: GCF_951394435.1. Classification (NCBI taxonomy): domain Eukaryota; kingdom Metazoa; phylum Chordata; class Mammalia; order Artiodactyla; family Delphinidae; genus Stenella; species Stenella coeruleoalba. Next base: position 30,885,476 of record NC_137157.1, read on the forward strand.
ACATAGTTACCTTTTTTTTTTTTGGATGGGAACATTTAAGTTCTACCCTCTTAGCAAATTTCAGTTATACAATACAGTGTTATCAATTTTAGTCACCAGGTTATTTATACATTAGATCCTCAGAACTTGTTCATCTTATAACTGAAAGTTTGTACATTTTACCAACCTTTCCCCATTCCCCCCATGCCCCAGCACCTAGCAACCACTTTTCTACTCTCTGTTTCTGTGAGTTCAATTTTTTTTTTTTTCAGATTCCACATAAAAGTGATAGCATACAGTATTTGTCTGTCTCTCTTTGGCTTATTTCACTTAACATAGTACCCTCCAGGTTCATCCATGTTGCCACAAATTACAGGATTTCCTTCTTTTCTTGTGGCTGAGTAGTATGCCATCAAGGTGTCTGTAGGGTTGGTTTCTTTTGAGGTCTCTTTCGTTGACTGTGTAGATGGCTGTTTTCTTCCTCTGTGTTCACGTGGTCTTTTCCTGTGAGCATATACATCTTTGTCCAAATTTCCTCTTCTTACAGGAACACCAATCATATAAGATTAGGGCCCAACCTAACGACCTCATTTAATTTAATCACCCATTTAAAGATCTTATTTCCAAATATGATTACACTATGAATTACTGAGGGCTAGAACTTCAACATATGAATTTTGGGGAGACATAATTCAGTCCATAAACATAGCCATTAAAATCAAGTATTAAACTGAACTTATAAGCAAACTTTCAAATCATTGATCACAGGTTTTAAACCAATATTTCAAAAAGAAACATACTTTTCAAAGTTTTGTACCAATAATAAATACAAATTATTTGAAAGTATTCTATATGTCAACTTGACCTCATCCTTTCCCCATGGTCTAGAGTCTAGTTTCCTGAGGAATCCAACAAGAAACACATGTTATATATTATATTATACATAACATTATAATAGATTATACTTATTATTAATCTATTAATAGAGATTAATTATCTCTATTATAGATATCTCTATCTATTATGTTCTATTATAGTGCTATACTGTATTATTTACTGTTTTTCTTCCTCGCTAGAATGCAACCTCCATGAGAGGAGGTACTTTGTCTCTTTTGTTCACTGCTCTAGCCACAGCTCCCAGAACAGTGCCTTGAAAGTATTTGTCCCCCAATAAATATTTGTTAAGTTAGTGAATGTCTGCAAAGTCAGAATAAAAATAGTACTGACTTCCCAAGATGAAATGGTGACAACCCACGTGCCATCTTACTACAGTGCCTGGCATATAACAAGTGCTCAACAAAAGTTGGTAATTATTAATATTATGATGTTCATTTCAAAGAAGACTTATCACTCTCATTTTTTTAAGGGCAGTAATTCAACTCTATTTGTTCATGTGTTAATTAATCAAAAATTTATTGCCAAGAACTGCATTAGGAGCTGGGGTGACAAAGAGGGTAAGAAATAGTCCCTGCCCTTAAAGAGAATTCAGTTCGCTGGCATGATCACAGGTCACATTTCATTAGTTATTTCATATTTAGCCAACTATCAACTAGCTTCTTTTGTATATTCTTTCCTTTGTCAAGTATTCTAAGATGTGAGCTTCAGTACCTGTTTTCCAAGTGACTTTTTTCTCTCTCAATTATTTGGGCAGTACTTCTCAATTGAAATTCATTCACATAAACCATTGGGTAACACCTAGCTGGAAACTAGATCAAAACTTGTCATATTTCAACTGATATGATCAAGTTCTCTTCATCTGCTGGCTGTTTATTATTATTATTTTTAAATCAGTTAAGACATTTGGAAAGGGTTTCATTTGCTAACACTTTGGGTGAAATATTTTTTGGCCAAAAGATTCCAAGGATTCCATCAGAACTTTGCCATCTACTCATCCTTGAAGACTTAGTTCAGGTATTCCCTCCTCCAGGAAGTCTTCTCAGGTTCAATTAGCTACTTCTCATCTCTGCCTCCATCATACCCAGTAGTAGGTTAAGCTGTTGTTGAATTTGGCACATTTTATCGGAATTCTGCTTTTGAATATGTTTTCTTCACTGGCCCAGAAACTCCTAGGATCAGAAACCTTGCCTTATTTATCATTGTGTCTCTCCTGCCCATTGCAATGCCTGACAAATAACCAGAATTATAGTAATAGGTAATCCTTGCTATGTAGGCAGGTACTGTTGTAACTTCTTTACAAATCCTTATAATGAGCCTCTGAAGTAGGTACTAAGATTAGCTCCATTTTACAAACCAGGAAACTGAGGCCCAGAGATCTCAATAACTTGTCAAGATTTCCCAGCTAATAGCGATCCAGGTGGAATTTGAACCCAGAAAACATGGTTGTGGAACCTGCAAGCTTACCCACAGCTCCTACTGGTAAATGCATTTTGACTTGAACTATGCATATAAATTATTTCACATAAGGGAAGAACTATGACAGGAAACTTTAACCACAATTTAAGCTTAATCCTTTCTTAAGTTCAGAAACTTCCATAAGTAGATATCAGTTCTCAGAAGTAGAGATTTTTCATATTTTCTTGTTTAAAAGTAGAAGATGCCATGGTTTACTGAAGTCATTACTTCTGTGTCGCTGTAGTCTTCTGAGAAAGGGTAGCTTATGATTAGCTTTGGCTCTGCCCCATATCCTGGGGAAAAAAATCTATACTCAGGAATAACAATAATGTAAACCAACATTTAGTGAGCATTCACTATGTAACTTGGCCACAGACACACAGCTTGCCAGTGGTGAGATGGGAATTTGAATCTATCACTAAAACCATTATGCTTCAGACAGGACCTTGCTTTATTTCCTCTGCCCACGGTTTGTAACTCAGTAGTTAAAACAATGGACCATGCTTCTTCATGTTGTGGCCGTCCTTCTTTCCCTGCCTGGAACTCCAATTCTTCTGGGACTGGTGTCGCACATCTCAGTCCCTGTGGTTGAGCATCTGGTGCTGTGTTCTAGGACGCTCAGGAATTGCAAGTTGTTAGATTTTTTCCTATCTTGATATTCTTATCACCTACGCACCCATGATGCATGGATATAAATTCATAGTTTGTTTTAGGTCTGGGAGGGACCCCGGAAGTCACTGATTTCAACTACTTGGCTGATACTTGAAAACAACTTTTGCAACTTCCTTGCCAAATGGTTATGCGAATGTTGTTGAAGAAATCTAGTCCATCTTTTGACTATTCTACTAGAAAATATTATGTTGAGGTGTCCTCTTGCCCCCATAATTTCTACTCCTAGTTTTGGTTCTACTGATTATACGAAATCCAATCAATCTTTTCAATAACAGACTTTACAATATTTAAACACAATGCTATGTTCTCAGGAGTGTTCTTAATATTCATCCCCAAGTCGTTTACCTTATTAGATATCGTTTCGAGTTCCCTGGCTCTGAGCATACAGGAAGGGGAAGAGAACATCGTTCAGAGTCAGACACACCCAGCTTTGAATCCTGCCTCCACCACTTACTGGCTTTGTGTGTTTCGGTTTTGGTTTCTTCATTTGTAAAATGTTGATAATGACACATAGTTTAAAGGGGAGTTGTGTTGTCAACTGTTGTATTTTACCTTTTCATTTAATCTTCGATAAATGAAAAGGTGAAATACAACACTTGACACAGAGCAGACACTCAAATAAATGGTACTTGCTGTTGTTTTTACTATCACCATGTTTTTATAAGTAGAGTTTGAAGAGCCCAAAGTGATATTCAGATGTGATCTGATTATCACAAAATAGTTGAGACCCTCATCCTCTGACAGTGATGCTGAGGATGATGCTAAGACAGAGAACAGTGCTTTCATTTACTGTTTTCTCCAAGGCAGGCTTTGTGTGAAGCAGTTGATATCTATTATCTCTTGAGGTCCTCTCAATCTGTCAGGTAGGGATTATTCCTATTTTACAGATGAGGACACAAGCACAGAGAGAGATGACCAGCTCAAGTCACACAACAAGGAAATGACAGGGTTGAAACAAACTGTCTTGTCTGACACCAAGACCTTGCTGCCTCTAATATTAGACCTTTACTCATTCATTCTGTGTTGGCAGCAAACACATGGTGGACTTACCTAGAACTCACTGTTAATGGAAGCTTTTCTCTCTCTCTCCTGCCACTGCACACGGTTAAGCTAGGTATTGTCTATCTTATACTCAATAGGTATATTTGTTTGTTGCCCAAATGTGAGTGTATTACATAGTTTGCTAGGGCTGTCATAATAAAAATGTGATAGACCAGGTGGCTTAAACAACAAAAATTATCTTCTTACAGTTCCAGAGGCTAGAAATCCAAGATCTAGGTGCCGGCAGGTTTGGTTTCTTCTGAGGACTCAGTCCTTGGCTTGCAGATGGCCTGGCCACCATCTTGCTGTGTCCTCACATGGTCATCCCTCAGTTGTGGGTTGTCTGTGTCCTAATCTCCTCTTAAAAGAACACCAGTCGAGTTGGATTAGGGCTCACCCTAATGGCCTTGTTTTAACTTAATCACCCCTTTAAAGGCCTTATCTCCAAGTACAGTCACATTCTGAAGTACTGGGGGTGAGGGCTTCAACATATGAATTTGGGGGAGAACACAGTTCGTCTCATAAGAGCAGGGTCTCACATGTATCTCACTAAAAGTTTCCTTTTGTTAGATTTGTCTTTTTGTTCATAGAAAACTTTCTGAATGCTGATTTTGTTCACCAGCATTCACCTCATTCCTTCTACATCTGTGCCATCTGTAAACGCAGTATGCATTCTGCCTGTGTATCTTCCCATTGATTAATGAAAAACTGAAGACAACAGGAGTAACTACAGAGCTGGAGGGATGGAGCTAGACAACTTCTTCCAATGTGCTGCCCTCTTGCTGCCTGTCTGACCCCTGTGGGCTTCCCTGGTCTTCACTGGCTGGCTCTCTATGGTTTGGTCATGTGGCCATTCTCTGCATACTCGTTTTGATTTAATAGATGAAATACAGGTACTGTGTTTAGGTCTATTTAAATGAGAGCTTCATCTAATTCAGTGGTTTTGATAATAGAAAAAACATCAGACAAGGAGTCAAATGACTTGAGTTCTAGTCCTGGTTTTATAATGATCTGTGTCACATTAATCCAGTATCTGGATTCTCAAATTTCTCACCTGGAAAAATGAGATAATGCCTTCCTTACTTCAGGCTTCACAGAATTGGTATCAGACTCCAGCAAACATCTACGTGGAGCCTCTATAGAGGCAAAATGTTAGCTATCCACGGCAGAGTGTCAGCAGGCATTTTAAGATTCACATCTGTCAGCCTATTCTCAGGCCAAGTGGTCCCAGTACCAGCCAGAAGATGCTTAAAGCATCCATCTCCTTGAGACTGACTACTCTCTCATTGTTTCTTTGTTTCAGGACTCTTTGGAGGAGAATGCAGTACAGATATATTTTTGGAAAATTAAAATGAATTAAAATAGAGTTGCTTGAAAAATTCAGAGCCGATCTAGAATTATAAATCATTGACTTCGGATATGTAGACTAAGTTTAATATCTTGAACCCAACATAATTAGGAAGATAAGTCTGCTTTAGGGTCATCCTGTGATGCTTTTCTAAGCCAAGTAGAAGAAACATTTTAGAATACACCTCTCCATTAGCTAGATAATCAATATATGGAATAGATGCACTCTTAAAGCTTTCTGAAAAACAAATTTCTGAGTATTTAATCTTATTTTACTCCTGATTTCTAACATAATATGTAATGCATATTCTTGTGGAAATTATATGTTACACTATCAGGTTGTAAATAAGCTTGCTAAGTCATTTATCCATGCAGGATAGGATCTAGTCTTCTAACTTGTGTGACAGGTGGATACCAGGAAGTCTTAAAAAAAAGTTAAGGTAAAGGAAGAAGGTGAAGAAGGGACTTGCATTTATTGAATGTCTGCATGTCAGATTTATGTGCTATTTCAATTCTCATATAATCTTGACAATAATTCTGAGGTAACACAAATATAGCAGCTGGGAGGAGAGTATATATAACAGTTGGAAATGTCAGCGTACTCAAAATCAGCTTCTTAAATTGTGAACCACTTCTGTTGATCCTATTTGTAGAATATAACATTGAAAAAAAATTTAAATTAAGATTAAAAAAGAAAAAAGAAAAATCCTGCTTGTGGGAGGAGGACCGCTGTCACACTGGGTAGCATACCAAGTTAACCATCTGGTGATGGACGCTTCTTTTTGTAAGGTTGTCATTATCACCTCCCGTTTTTCAGATGAGGAAACTGAAGCCCAGAAGACTTCTATACTTGTTCCATGTCAAACAACTGGTAGGCATCAGAGCTGGGATTCAAAGCCACAGTTGCCTTCTGAGTGTGTGCTTTTGCACCATGCCCTGAACATGCTGGACTAGCAGGCTGAGATTATCCCCTCTGCTCTTGGGTGCTAATATATGACCTTGTCAGTCACTTAGCCTCCCTAGGTGTCATGTGCCTTCACCACAGAATGGGGATAATCTCAGCATGGATCAGAAAAATAATCTCTTCTAGTCTTTTTTTTTTTTTTTCAGATGTGCCACACAGCTTGTGGGATCTTAGTTCCCTGACCAGGGATTGAACCCGGGCCACGGCAGTGAAAGCGCCAAGTCCTAACCACTGGACCACCAGGGGATTCCCTCTTTTCCAGTCTTTGAAAAATCATGAAGTGCCATACAAACAACGCAGTATTTTTCAAAAATATCTGAAGCAACATTATATATTAAACTCCTTTCCTCATCTAGAATGTTTAGAGTCCGACAGTGCTGTCCAATAGAGCATTCTACAATGATGGTGTTCTATATTTATACTTCCCAGTACATAGCCTCTTGTCACACGTGGCCATCAGCAGTTGATATATAGCTACTGTGACTAAAAAACTGAATTTTAAGTTTTTTATTGACTTAACTAATTTAAGTTTAAATTAAATTGCTACATATTGCTAGTGGTTGCTCTAACGCACGGTGCGTAATGTTGGATGGATTTCATACACAAATATGGATTCTGAACAACGAGTTCATTTTTATATATTCTAGGCATGATCGCTAGTCCTTGATGACGTAGCTGGGGAACTGAAATGGGTGTTTTATACTTCCTGAAGTCCTCATATCTCTGAGTCATGTGTGTTAGGTTTCTTATTTTAGTTTTAAGCAAACTCAGGTTATTTAAAATTCTCCTGGCTCCAGGTGGACTTAATAAATTAATGTTTGTTGAATGAATGTACGTGATGTAATTAGTATACCTTGGTTCCCTTTTCCCTGGCTGGGCCTTTCTTATCTGTATACAGTGGAGGGAATCATGCACCCCAGGCTTACACTGAGGCTGAAAGACATCCAGTATGTGAACGCCTCTGGCACAGCACGCAGTAAGATCTAAATAAATGTTAGTTTCCCTTCCCTTCCCTTCCCTTGAGAGAAAGTGCTTCTTGTAAAGGAAAGATCATAGTATCCATGTAAGTAGCCTGCGTGGCTAACTGTTGATCACAGCTGGGCCTCCTTGCCTGTGCCATTCAGTTCTTTGGTACATGATTTGCAAGTTTAGCTCATCCATTGGGATAATCTTTGTGAAATTTAGTTTGCATTTGCTTTTGTGATTTTTAAAAATATAAAACCAGAGGGAGTAATCGTTTCTCTCCACAATGCCATCTTCCCCCACCCGAAAGTGACTCATTGTAAAATATATTTAATTGGGAGAATCTTTATTTCTGTAAATATAAAAAATCCAACTTCTCTGAAGTAACCATATGACTTTTTTTTTTGCTTTTGATTCATGCGTTTTATAGTTAACTGGAAGAGGGAGATGCTCTTTTCTCCTATCCCCTCAGTGTGTGTGGGAAGTTGTGAATCAGCACAACTATAAATCTCCAGAAGAAACTTATATTACGACAGTGACTCCAGACTTTCTTAGCTTTGTGACTCAGTGGGACATTTTTCTTCAGCACTATAGTGTTAATCACCTACTTTCTGGAAATGAAAAGAAAAAGAGAGAGAGAGAGAGAAAACTGTAATAACAGAAGTTCTATCTAACTTTAAAAGGACACCTTTGACCTCTATCCATCAGTCTGTCCTTATCAATTTGTGGAAATTCCTGTTCTGTTGACACAGAATGTAAGGCTTTGATTGTATCTGGCTGAGTAAAGAGCTGTACATTTGCTTTATTCTAACTGATGAGATTTGGGGGAAGAGAAGAGTTTTTTCCTGAGAGATCCTGAAGCCCTGCGGGATGATTTTGCCTTTGATCTTATCTCTCTGCTTTTCTTTTTTAACTCAAGGTTAACCTTAAATTCAGGTCCTTTTTCCTTAGACAGATTTCATAATCATTTTCAAAGTGAGAGCATGAGCAATGTTTCAAAAGGTAATCATTATGGGATCAAGGTTACAAAAGGAAATTTGAAATATTTTCCTTATATTCCTTCCATCCTGACAAAACACTTTTTATTTCAGACATTATTAACACAATTGGCCATAGCAATAAATTTGTCACTCTGTTTTAAACTAGTTTTTTAGTGACGAGAAAAGGAGAGGTTACAGCAATAAGTCACCATAGTACTTTTCAATAGAAGAGACTCTTCAGGAATATATTTCAACTAGTTTAGAATACAATTACGGATCTAAATGTTGTTATCATGCAAGACCATTTTAACACACGAACCTGTCAGAAGTACTAAAGAATTATGGTGAGCCATAAATGTAACAACAACAACAGAAACACTAGAATAGGTCTGAGGAGAAATGAGTTCTTGCCTGAGTTCTGCTGGTAACCAGTTGTGTGATCTTGAGTAAATGCTTTAAACATGATCTCTTTTCTCACCTGTGAAATAATACATTTGAGCTCCAGAATCTCATGACTCAAAGGATTCTATTTTGTATAATTCTGTGGAAACATATTTGTAGGCTTTTGTATACAGAAATAAAAGAGTGAGGGGCTCCTTATCAGTAGGTCATGCTCTTGGGATTAAGCTGTAGTATAAGTGATAGATTTGATCCTGGCCATCTACGTGTTCTCCTGTGTGGTTCTTCCTGGAACCAAGCACAGACATTTCTCTTTCCTGCTTGTGATGAGGCATCCTGTCTATGAGCATGTTAACTTTGGTCTCCCTGGCATCTGACTTGAACCAATTAAATGAATGATGTAGCAAGTGCAGTTGCCACAGAGTTTATACCCAATAATGGCCCCAAAGGGTTACACATGGCTGCTCCTTGACCCAGTAAAAGGCAGTTATAAAAATGCACCCGGCAACTGGAAGCTGTCAAAAGTCATTTCTCAATGAGTCATTTGTCACTGTTAATAAGAATGAGCTAGGGACAAGTGGAAAATATTTGTTATTTTTAAGGCAACTACGTTTCAACAGATGAGCAAAAAGTTGTCATTCCACACTTTATGAATAACAGTTGGGTTATTTTGAAACCAATAATCCTTGCTTCCTTTAGGAGTGCTTATGAATGCTATCACTCAAACAACTTTCTAGTTATCAGTTTCCCAAAACATGGATGGAAACCCACCCTCTGTATTGATGTGCAGCTGAAAAATGGGGGATGCAGGAGTACAGCCAGGTACAATCAGACTGGAGGAGTCTAGCCTGGACTTTGCTCTTTTCACAAGCCCTTTTCTTCATCTGTAAAGTGAAGCTGTTTTTAGATAATTCCTCAAGATCATGTCTGTTCTAAATATCTGTGACTTATGAACCCAATAGCCCTAAGTAAGTGGTAAAATCTCAGAATCTTCCTGTTGATCTTGAAATCAGGGGAAAGAGTATTTGTTTGTAGTAAACTTTAATCAACAAATTCTATCTCTAAACCATGTAGTTATGGTATACTTGTTCTAGGCTTTGTGATATATGAATGATAAACTCCTGATTTCTGCATGTTAAATCATTCTTAATTAGCAATTTAAGTACTTTTATAATTGCTCACAGTTTGAAATCCTTATCTATAGAAGGGTTATTGACCTGTTTTCTATTGGAAATGAACCTTGTATGTAAGCTTTCTATGACTTTGCCATATAGAGGCTACAGGCATGTAAATATTCTAAAGAAAATACAGGAAAAAGAAACCTCACAAAAACCTTCACTCTTTCCATATGAATAAGGATATCCTCCCCAGCTTAATAGTCTAGAAATCTTGTTTTATTTTCTTTAAAAGGTGTTGGATTGAAGATTCTGAGAAAGCCACTGATTATAAGCCATAATGCCATAACTGTTTTTGTAACATATAGTTTCCTGGGGAATGGATCCATTGAAATAACTCCATTATATTTAAAAAGGCAGGTTTTTTGGCCAGGTTTTAGGTGTTTGTACAATTATGGAAGGGTTTTCAGCATTTAGATAGAGTCCAACACTTGAAATTATTGCAGATAGTCTTGTCATATCTATAGCTGTACATAAGCCAAGATCCCTTGGGGATGGTGAAACAGCCAAATGCTACAACATTGGCTGAGCAAATATTTTGCGCTTTCTCCAAGGTGACTGATTGTTCCGAAAGACTGGGACTGCTGTATCAACTGAAAGATGGCTGTGGTGAGAGAGCTATCAGGTTAATAAACAAGGGATTCAGATACGGACTCTGAGATGAAAGGTTATGAGGCAGGGTTTAAATAGCAACTTTAGTTATCATTTGCAGGTCTGTTAAAGAAAACCATCTTGTGCCACACTTAAGATCACAGTTTATACTGAATAAGGGCTGTGCACTGAAAAACAATACCTTTTTACTGATTAGCATTTCTTTTTACTTTGAATAAGCAGATCACGTGTGTGGACAGTTACAGACCATAAGCCATCGCTGGTAAATGAAGTTGTGATTTTCATAAATACTTCGTTAGTTCTTCCTCCTAGAACTGTAAACCTTCCTCAGTCAATAGTTTCAGTCAATAGTCTTCCTCAGTCAATAGTTTCAGTCAATAGTCTTCCTCAGTCAACAGTCTCAGTTTCTATGTGGGAAAGGCTATAAGCCACCCTAAATATTTTGGGACTTTTTCAAACATCTAGCTGAAATCTGTATCACTTTAGTAGAAATCCCCATTTTCTCTTTTAAGAGCTTTAAGATTGATGGCATATTTTTTTTTCTTTTTCATGAGGAAGCTTTTTTTTTTTAAAGGGCTATCACTTTTGAAATGGTATCTGTGTCTCTAAATATTCAAGCAGATGCCTCCCATTTAGATATTTTTTTCCCACTTTTGGAAACAGGGAATCAGCTGCTCTGCCTACTGGATTAGAGACGGCAGTCTCTACATTTCTTCTTAATTTCCTAACACTGAGTATCATGGATATGCACAGTATTACTTAAACAAACCAACATCCAACCTTTGTAACTGCAAACATGAGGCCAATCTGCTAATTACTGTTTTCTTTCGCCATGACACCTATCTGTGTATATCTAGCTCAGAAGCTAGAGATCACAACAGCCCTAGTTTCACACAGTGAATTTCCTAATTAAAAAAAACAAAAAAAAATCCCCAAACCTAATTTGATGTATAAAAATGAGCTGCATTCCAGAATTTCAAGAATCTAACCTTCACAAAAAGCTAGATATAAGTAACAGCTTTGGATATTAAGCTGTCTGTTCCAGAGTTGCTCAGAGTTTAATAGATGGCCCAGAGTTTTTTGAGCATCTGTTCTTTCTGTGTGGTCTGGAGGAGGCAGGTGGTATACTAGAATTACAGATGATGAGTCAGATAAAAACATGGCAGGTGAGTCAGAGACATTTAGAGCTTGCCAAGTATTAATGTACTCCTTTCCTTTTCCCAGACTCCCTTGCAGTTAAGGTTAGAGCCATATGAGTAGTTTTGGCCAATGAAATGTGAGCAGAAGTGCCATGTGTGTCATGTTTGTGCTATGTTTGTGCTAAGATATTGAGATGGTTTGCTTCCTTCATTTCTTTTTCTTTCCCCCCGGAGTTCCAGATGGCATAGCTATAAGGTAGAGGAGAGTGATTATGAGACAGAAATAAATTTTTACTGGGTTAAGCTGCTGAGATTTGGGGTTTGCTATTGTAGCAGCTAGCAGTAATTACCCTGACTAATATAGTAGGTGATACTCTTTATGTTAGAAAGTTATTGGAAAAGCTGGGGCCATTATCTAGATCAAGAAAACACAAATCTGACGTTGAATCAAAATCAACCTGGGGAGCTTTAAAAAAATTCACATTTCTGGGATCCATGTAAGATTTACTAAATAAAAATTTAGGGGGAGGGCATATGAATCAATATTTTTATCAAGCTCCTCAAATAATTCTAGACCATTCCCTTCAAATCTGAACTCCCGTTCCATGACATCAAAGTCTGATTATTTTCTGGGGTGATGAGATGGAAAATTAAAAATGATCAGAGGGAATCAGAAGATTTAGAGCTAAAACAAGATCTGCAAACTATAGACCCCAAGGGCCAAATCTTGTCTGCAGTATGTTTTTGTAAATAAAGTTTACACAGCCACATGCATTGGTTTACATATTGTCTATGTCTGCTTCCACTACCAAGGGAGAGTTGAGTGGTTGCAACAGTGATGTTATGGAGTGCAAACCTTAAAATATTTACTATTTGGCCCTTACAGAAAAAGTTTGTGGACTGCTGCTCTACACGATTGTCTCTGTGCTTGAAAAAGTCATGAACTCTTAATTTGGCCCTGCCCATAACTGAAAGACTCAAATTCTCAGCATTCCTCGTAAGTATAAGAAAGGCCAGTCATGAAAACTTATTTAACTTTTAGATCAGTGTCACATTATGGTACCTCTGTGGTCCACGGAAGAGTTTAAAGTCATACAAATTCTCCTACTGTCTCGTAATCTGTGGAACCTCCAGAAACACAGCCACAGGAAGACAATTGTTTCAGTTGAATCTATTATAGAAACAGCTGGATGATATTTATAGGGGAAAAATTATAGTTTCCAACATATCTGGATTCTTGTAGTTCTTTCTGTCTACAAATGAAGATATGAAACAGGATTAATATTTAATGGGACCCATTTTCTTTACTGTCTTTCATTCATGATTAAATTCTATCAAGTGCTTGGTACAACCCCCCCAATTTAAAATAATTTATATTTAGATATGTGTCCATTTAAATCTGTATAGTTGAATACACACATTTAAATATAAATTTTAAAGCTGTCCAGTCCAGGAAATTCACATTTAAAGTGCCAATTCTAGGGGGATGGCTATTTTAACCAGTTCCAAATGCAGATTTAAGCTGAAGATCTTTTCAGCTCAGCGCATCATCACTGTGGCTTTCCTTTCTTTCCCTTCCATTTCCCCACTAAAATACTACCAATCGGAAACCTAGGGAATCACAGCAGAGAAACTGAATATTCTTGCTTTTTAGTGAACAGGAGGGGAATTTTGTCTCTTGGCTAAATTATCTCTGTTATTGCTCAGTAAAGAGAAGAAGAATGAGCTCTATGTTTGTATCACAACATATTTACCTGGTCCTTTTGGAGGCCCACAGAGGGAGTTCCTAACAGCTCCACTGCGGAGGAAATGCTGAAGTTAGAGTGGACTATAGGGGAAGAATGGCAGGGGCTTCGATGTACGTGGTTTTCTTACACTTAGAAGGAAAAAGATATGTTTGAGCTCTGTTCCCTGACTACTTTAACTTCTTGGAGCCAGAGAAGAAAGAAAAAGCAAAGCAAAACATACAATTTCATTACACTCCCTAATGTACGTAATTGGTAACATGTGTACCTAATTTTGATTACTCACTCTTCTATTCACTTGTTGCTGGTTAATTGAGAGTGGCAGTCCCAATTAAACAACCCCTAGTAGCATGTAATGGCTAATTGTGAGCAGGTTAGAAGCCTTCTTTGTCTTTGAAAAGGTCTCTTAACTCTCCAGGGCATGTCTGTTTTGGACTGAAGTCATAACTTGGTATCGGATGATTTAAATTCAAGAAAGTCCTTTAATATTAAGGTTCAAATAAATGAATTTACACTCCATGTCATATGTTTAGCAGGTGACTGAGACCATGTGCTCTTTACCCCACTTAGAGAATTATAATGTATAAGAGATTTAAATTAGGCTGTAACCAGCCTTGCTGCTAGGGGCAAGAAGTAGTGTGGTTAATATAGCAGGCTAGAACGAGAAGTGGGTTCATTTGGGCCATTTACAGTGACTTCTTATTGAATTCAGGTAATTTCTTCTAAAAAGAGTTCATGCTTCTCTTCCGTCTACTTCTAACTCCAAAACTTCAGACCCAAACAGTCACTGATTTATGTAGTTACTATTACCAAATTGTTGGGCTAAACAACATGTCTCTCAAAATGCTTTGGCTAATGGGGTCTATGAAAATGATTATGCAAGTCTGCTGTGGATGAGGACACAAGTTATTAGCTGTAACCGTCACTGTGGTACCCCCAGGATGGTTTCTATACGTTGTGCCGGCGAGAAGACTTGTGAAAAAGATGGAATGCGATGGCTGAGGCTTTATCAACACGATTCTCATTAACAGCGATGGGAATTGTGTGGGCGAGAGCCATAGTCCTCTTGGGTGGGCACGTGTGCACCGAGGAGCACTTTTCAAACAGGATGCTATTTCCCTTTCCTTTATCTCAGAACCAAATTTAAAATTTATGAAAGTCCTCATTTCACTTTGAAATCACCTATGGATGAAGGTGGACCTGGATAACTGGGAAAGTTGGCGCAGCCCATTTCAGGATGCATCTCTGAATTTCCTTTCCTTCTTTCTCAAGCATCTTTCCTTTGACTCACTATGAGGACAGTATTCAGGGAGGTGAGTCACGCTGGTCTGCTTCTAAACCAATCCCTCAGTCTTGGTAACATGTCTTCCTTTTTTTTTTTTTTTTTTTGGGGGGGGCGGGTACGCGGGCCTCTCACTGCTGTGGCCTCTCCCGCTGCGGAGCACAGGCTCCGGACGCGCAGGCTCAGCGGCCATGGCTCACGGGCCCAGCCGCTCCGCGGCATGTGGGATCTTCCCGGACCGGGGCACGAACCTATGTCCCCTGCATCGGCAGGCAGACTCTCAACCACTGCGCCACCAGGGAAGCCCATCTCTTCCATTTTTGATTCAACTTCCTATACTGTCTCCTTTGCTCTTCTCAGACTCATTTGCAAGAGACATAGGCAGAGTATGAGTGACACATTTCCTCAAGGGGTCAGGGGAATTAGAGTTAAGAATCATATGATAGTTTTCTGCCTTAGTTCTTATTCTTATTTTTTCAGGTCTACAGCTAAAAGGAAATGCATAATATCAGTCTGTTAGTTGAACTATACATTCTGTTGTGGATAATAGGGACCCCAAAATATCACTGGCTTAAACAAGATATAGATTGATTTATTTCTCTCTTATATAAAGGTATAGATACAGAGGCCAAAGATGATGGCTTCTCAGTCATCTGCGACACAGGTTACTTCCAACCGCCCATCTCACCAAGGTTGGTGGACTGGGTACATGACCCTCATCCTCATGGATGAAGCATAGCCCTTACATTCAAGTTCCATAAAACGGGACAGAGAAATAGGAAAGGACATGTTCCCTACCTTTAAGGACACATCTCAGAATTTACACACATCAGGTCTGCTTACATCCCATGGTTGGGACTTAATCACGTAGTCACACTTAGTTGCAGGGGAAGCTGAGAACTGTTTGGGCTGCCATGTACCCAACTAAAATTTTGGACTTCTAATAATGAGGAAGAAGTGGAGAACGAATTTAGAGACATCCTACGATCTCTACCATGGTCTGTCCAGGTGGAAACCTAAAAAGCTTTGTGTATCTCTTTTTCACATGCAGAGGACACTCACCTCCTCTCTCAAGGGATTCAATTCAAAAATCCCACCCAGTTACTGCAATAGGGTTCAAGGTTCAGAAACTCTGGGTGATGCTTGGTCCCTTCTACAAGGTCAGAATAGGGTTTTTTTAGGTCCATACTTTTCTGGTCCCATCTCACCAGTAGTAGTAACATTATAACTGTAGCAAAAACTCCTATTTGAAAAAGGAGAGAATGCAAATAATTCTCAGTCATTTGGTTGTAGCAGTTATCAGATCCTGCTGGACCAGAGTGAAGAGGGAGTGATGGGGAGTAAGTCTCCTGCTTAGCGCATCTGGTGGCTCTTGGTTCTGACTTTCTGGGAGGAGCTGTCTTCTTCTGTGATCCTCCCTGACCACATCTGAAGCAGACTCCGGTATTAAGTATTTGCCATATAGCAGGTACTATGCTAACGAAGCATTTCATGTACCTTTTTACATTTAGTCTTCCACGGGCTGTGAAAATGTATTTTACTGGCACCATTTTTTACGTGAAGAGACTAAAGCTTGGAGCGGTTAAGTGACTTGCTCAAGGGCACGTGGCTCCTAAGTGATGGAGCTGGTATTTGCTACTTGTATGATTGGTTCTAAAGCCTGATATATCTACCTTCTGAGTATATTGAGGGCCGTAGTTCTCAACTGGAGGCAATTGTGCCCCCCAGGGGGTGTTTGGCAATGTCTAGAGATACTTTTGATTGTTACAACTGGGAGACTGCTACTGGCATCAAGTGGGTACAGGCCAGAGATACTGCTAAACAGCCCATAATGCACAGGATGACCCTGTGCATCTTGATAAAGAATTAGCTGGCTCAAAGTGTCATTGGTGCCACAGTTGAGAGACCGTGAATTAAGCCTCATTGTCTAACACATTTGGTAGATGCCTTCGTCCTTATTAACGGATAGCAGAAGATTTATGTCCCTTTAGATTGTTAATCTGTGGAAATAGGGAATTTCCATTCCTGTGCAAAGGGCTAAATTTTTCTTAGACAATAAGGATCAGTTCTTCATTTTAGAATTTAGCTGATTTACATTTTGGGGGAAAAGATTGAGTTTTTGGAGATGTGGGAGCAGGGAAATTTACAGAAAGAGAATACAAAACAATATTTAGAAAGTAATTATTTTATACATTGTACTTCTGAAATTTTTAATAGAAAATGAAACTTTCATCCTAATTCAAAAGGACGTAAGTTATTAATCCACTATCTTTCTTTTAAAAGGAAAATGGCTGTGTATAATATGTATATTTGGAACATGAGCCAACATTTGATGCTACTCTTAGGCTGTTTGGTTGCATGGATTTTAAATGTTGTAACTGCTTTAACATCAACCAGACAGACTTTCCTTTAAATAGGCATTTACTAAGTACTTAAAGGGAACAGAACTTGTCCTAGGCAGCCCAGGTAGAGATGAACTATGACTTTTTTACCCATAAGGAGACTATGGTTTACTGGGGAGAAACAGTCAGCAAACCAGTGGTCCTAATCGGAGGGGACTGAGGGATACATAGGGGATCAGTGACAACAGAATGGGATATGGTAGAGCTAGGTGTCGGGTAGCGTGGGCTCACAGAGGAGAAAACTTCTGTCACTGTGGAGGAGGTGGAGAAGACAGTGAAGGCTTCCCAGAGAAGGTGAGATTTTAGTCAATTCTTTTTTTTTTTAATTTTAATTTGATTGGAGTATAGCTGACTTAACAATGTTGTGTTAGTTTCAGGTGTACCGCAAAGTGATTCAGTTATACATATACATACATTTACTCTTTTTAAGACTCTTTTCTCAGATAGGTTATCACAGAATATTGAGTAGAGTTCCCTGTGCTATACTGTAGGTCCTTGTTGATTATCTGTCTTATATATAGTAGTGTGCATGTGTTTATCCCAAGCTTCTGATTTATCCCTCCCCCTTTGGTAACCAAGTTTCCCCTTTGGTAACCAGAAGTTGTTTTTCAACATCTGTAAATCTGTTTCTGTTTTGTAAATAAGTTCATTTGTATCACTTTTTAAAATTAGGTTCCACATATGAGTGATATCATATGATATTTGTCTTTTTCTGTCTGACGTACTTCACTTAGTATGATAATCTCTAGGTCCATCCATGTTGCTGCAAATGGCATCATTTCATTCTTTTTTGTGGTTGAATAATATTCCATTGTATATATGCACCGCACCTTTTTTATCCATTATCAGGAACTGTAAGGCAGGCGATAAGAATGTGGCAGAGGGAATAAAGGGATGAGAAAACCCAGGCCACCTGGTACAACTGTGTAGTTTTTGCCCTGAAACCCAGCATACACTCTGAGGCACATCTGCTTCCCTACTGAGAAGGTGGCACCCTTTTCTTTACATATAATTTCCTTCTACTTTCTGAATCTGGCTTCTGCAACTATGTCTGCCTAGAGGGAAGGTCTATTGAGAATGAGCACTAATATTTCCTTATATCCATGAAGAGGACTGACCCTAGAGGTGTTGGACGCAGCACGTGTAAAGCCAGGGAGGAGTGAAACATCATGACACAGCACAGAATGGAACTTATGGAGCTGTCAAAGTACTGTCACCTGTACTTTAGGAAAAGCCCTGGTGCCTACATGGAAGATGGATGGACTGATGCTTCAGGAGATGAGGCTGAAGTCAGGGGTTCACTGTAATGTCACTGGGACAAGTTTTACTTAAGTGTAATCAAGACTAATGCCTTAACTAGCTTTAATCCTTTGACGCTAACATTAATGGGGAGATCACCTGCTATAAACATTTTATTGGCAGCAGGATATGAATCATAAATAATCCATATTTGGAGGGAACAGCTATCTTATCCAAATACCCTTTTGGTGCAAAGAATCAATAAAGTGACACGCTCATCTCTAAGGGCCAGAAAGCTCCTGAGAAGAGAGTTTAGTTCTTCCTTTACAAATTTTAACCGTGCAAGATGTCTTCGGAATCTGGATTTCCCCCTAATTGTTGGGGGGAATTTATCACTCACTAATTTGTGTGTGAAGTAGGAAAAACTTAATATGATTCTGGGACATTTATGATTGTGGAATTTTAAAAAAATTCAGTAACAAGCAGTTTCATAAACTTCAGGACTATTAAAATTACAAAAGACCTTAGAAATATCTTTCAACTTCCTGATTTTACAAATGAGAAATCTGAAGTCCAAAGACATTGTGGGATTTGCCAAAGTCCACCATTAGCTACTGGCTGATCTGGGCTGTGAACTGAATTTTCTGGCTTTAGTCCAGAATATTCTCCATCAGAAAAAGAAATTCTTTTACCTAAGAATTAAAAAAAACTAGTAGAGATTGTTTATTTTAATTTCATAGTAAATGTCCCCAGTTCCTCTGTCAAATATTTCAAGGGATATACTTCCTCTTATGTCGATTTTAAACAAGTGATTGGGACTGATCTTTGGTTTGCTTGCGTTTTGGTGGTTTTCTTCTTATTCTTGAAAGATCTAAAAATTCCTGTGGATTCTCTTGTTCTTGTTGAAAAAAATGGGGAAAACTCTCTATAGTCAGAGAGGAGAACCATTTGTGAATGAAAACCTTTGTGAGATTAGGACAAACTCTTAAATTCATGAACAAGCACTTAATGATAAAATATTTTGCATTTCCTGCAGGAGTGAAATAAATGGGAAGCTCAGGCAATGAAATAAAGTAGCATATTAAAGTCTCCTAAACAGGCTGGAAAAGATTTCCATAAGACTTTGCAAAACGGCATCTGGTAAACCCATCCGTGACTGCAAATAGGAGTTACTATTCTTTGGCCCAAGAGATATTTTCTCACAGTCAAATAGCGGGTGTTGCCACTTCATCCGACCTGGTGTTTCATAAACCATAAACTCTGTGTCAGAGTGGGCTCTTTCTTCTTCTGGAGTTCTCCAGGCTAGCCCAGGCTTGCTCAGGGGGCCGTCCCCATAGCTTTTGAATTTTTAAAAGATTGAGGCTAAGCGCTGTCATTGTTCCAACACAGCTCTTTTCTCCAACTCTTTTCTGGGTCAGCATATTCAGATTTTCCCAGATGTAGCTTGGCCTCAGTAAGACTTGATGACTCAAGTTTCTGTTGTATAAACAAGAAGGTTTATACTTACTGCCTCAATTTATGTTGCTAGGGTCTTTATTCATCACATTTTCATCCATACCACATTGTTTCAGGTTAAAAGGTATATTGTCTGGACTTTCAAAAATTTAGATGGTCTTTGAATAAAGAGTTAAGCTATCTAGACAACTTTTCCTCTTTAATTTTATGGAGCACACAATTTGCTCGTGGTCCCACCCCCATATTCATTATTCCTCTCTTCTTGAGCTTTTATTGGACACATGGCTTCCCAGCATGAGGCTGCATTTCCCGGTGTCCCCTGTAGCTGGTGTGGCCATGTGACTAAATTTTGGCCAATGAGTTCTGATCTGAAGTATGTGTGACTGATGGGTTTTGCAACTCGAAGATGTGTGGTTTGCTCCCTGCCCTGCCCTTCTCACTGCATGGATGTTGCCCAGAACCCAAAGGCAGAAGCCCCGTGTCTTGAGGGAGGAAAACTGTCCTAGCAGCCCTGCACCACTTCCCTCCAAACTATCATGTGAGAAAGAAATAATTTCTGTCTCATTTAAGTCACTGTATTTTGGGTAATTTTTTAATGTCAGCTAAGCCTTGTCCTAATTAATATACCTTGCTAGAGAGTTTAAAACCATTCCGAACCATTTATGCCTGGATGAACACGAGGCAGTGGAGACATCTGTAGCAACTATAAGGGAGAATAAGTTTCCCTTCAAGAGGATGTCTACATAGCAGAGTCATTCCCAGCACAACTGCTCATGGGAAACTTGGTAACAACTCCACACCCACCCTGAAGTTTGTTCACCTCTCTCCAGTTCTGTCTTTGAGGAATTTGTTACCTAAAACTAAACCAGGCTCTGATGTTTCCTCAGGTGTAAAGCTCTCAGCTGAT
Source organism: Stenella coeruleoalba (assembly GCF_951394435.1). Classification (NCBI taxonomy): domain Eukaryota; kingdom Metazoa; phylum Chordata; class Mammalia; order Artiodactyla; family Delphinidae; genus Stenella; species Stenella coeruleoalba. Next base: position 30,906,129 of record NC_137157.1, read on the forward strand.
GATGCTGTAATGACTTCAGCGTCTGAAACTGGAGTATGTTTAGAAGCACAATTTGGGGGAGAAGAAAATCAGCATATAAAGTTGTCATGGGGTGCCAGATGCCGAGCTTGGACATTTCATAAATATTTCACTGAATCCCTGCTAAAGCCCTGGAACACTGATGTTTTTATGCATCGTTTGCAGATGTTGAAACATACTATCAAAAAATTTAAGAAGCTCATTCAAAGTTACATAGTAAGAAGAAAAGCTGAGACTTGAACTCAAGACTTTAGAGGTCTAAGGTTATGCTTTTTCTAATAGTAGTGGTAGTCTGTGAAAGGAAAGAAATCCCGATTAGAGACATTAAAAAATAAATTTGCATGATACCCCAGGAACTCAGCAAAAAATGCCATCTCTTTAGTCTCCACTCCTGCCTGGCTAACATGCTCTCCTACTGGTGTTCCATGCTTATGCTTTATTTTCATATAGTAGCTCATTTTTTAAAAATAAATGTATTTATTTTATTTATTTTTGGCTGCGTTGGGTCTTCATTGCTGCACTTGGGCTTTCTCTTGTTGCGGTGAGCGGGGGCTACTCTTCGTTGCGATGCATGGGCTTCTTATTGCAGTGGCTTCTTCTCTTGTTGCGAAGCATGGGCTCTAGGCACACAGGCTTCAGTAGTTGCAGCAAGCGGGCTCAGTAGTTGTGGCTCACGGGCTCTGGAGCACAGGCTCAGTAGTTGTGGCACACAGGCTTAGTTGCTCCGCGGCATGTGAGGTCTTCCTGGACCAGGAATAGAACCCATCCATGTCCCCTGCACTGGCAGGTGGATTCTTAACCACTGTGCCATCAGGGATGTCCCCAGTAGCTCATCTTGATTTGCAGAAACATAGGGCTAATTGGGACCTCACCATATCATTCCTTTAATAATACTGCCTTTAGACAGAACTATGATTCCTGTTTTTTAAGATTCTTCATAGTCTTTAGCAGAGTGATTCAATTCTTTCACAACCTTCACTGAATAGAAATTCTTCCTTCCATATGACATAAGTCCTTTATGCTGTAATTTGGAGGCATCCTGTGACCATCTTACTGAGTAAGGAAGAAGAGCAGAAATACTTATTACTCTTTGTTTGAGTCCTTTCTGTTTTAGAAATTTATTTGTTACATTACTCTTTTTTTCCCCTTTGGAATAATAATCCAACTTCCTTTAACCTGTCCTCATCTGCTTCATCTTAAATCTTTGTGGGTTTCTTTGGACATAACTCTTCAAGTTTTGCATTTTTTTATTTGTGGAACCTGAGACTGGGGCAGTAGCGGTTGATATGTCTATTACTTTCTAGGTGCACAGCACGGTGCTAAGTGTCCTTGTAGTGTGTCATCTTATTTAGCCCTTACTGCCATTCTGTGAGCAAAGTACTATTATTAGCTCTATTCTATAGTGGAGGAAACAGAGGCTTAGAGAGATTAGGTACTGTATGTGCTAAAATATGAGAGGAGATAGTTTCCAAACCTAACCCTCAGAAAGGAGGGGATTACCTTTAGTTTAATCTTCATAAATTTTCTCGAATTATATGGTTCTTTTTCAACTTCTAAGGTCACATAGGCCTGAGATGACTTCAGAAAATTCTGGTCTCAAAAGCTTATAGATGTTACCTGCATAATCCCTTAAAAAAGGAGGCAAAGAAATTCGACAGAGATTTATTCATGAATTTTGTGATGGGTGTGGGTACAGTGGTGATCTCACAAGTGCAAGGGTTGAATGTCATCATAGGCAACCTTTAAAGAGAGGCCTTTCAAAAGTGAGAAATCGCGTATTATATTACATTAAGTGAACACAACAGCACAAATATTCACCGACAGGATGAATGAACAAGGCAAGTGTCTTAATGTTATGTGAATGGGTAATTGTGGTTTGGGATAAGATTTCCAATGATAGCGTCCAACAACCCATCTGGAAATAAAGATGGTGCATTGTGAAGACCACGTCAGGTGACACAGATGCCAATGCTGCAAATCAAGAATTTGAAGAAAACTGTTTGGTAAAATAAGAGTGAAAAAAATTCCTAAATCTAGATTTCTATGATTTAAGCATTTACATGACTAAATTAATAATTTAAATATTATAAGCAGACATTTGATTATTTCATCTATATTCCTAAAAGTTTACCCAATCCCAATAGGTAGGAAAAGTTTTTAACCTTCTCCTTGGAAAAATGGAGGAATGCCTAATAATCAGGACTGTACAGTAACTTATCCAAGTTCATCTAAAGGTAGGATGGCTGGGGTCTGTGCCTAGATCTGTCTGATTCAAGGACTCAGAGTGATTACGTCGTATAATGGATTTCCTGAATCCTGATTCTGAGGATTGCTGTCCGTATTTGTGCTGCTGGAGTTTCTTTCCTAAGTGTATTTTAGTAAAGTTGGTCGACTGAACGTATCAAGGCACTAAGAATTAAATACCCCACATGTCTTTAAATGTTTACTAAGTACAGTAGAATGAGGAAGCGTTCCAATGGGTCCTCAATGATGAATGTTAAGATTATTATTCCCTCTTTTGTCCTTCTGTTCAGTAGCTCATTTTTATGTTTAAAGGGTAAATGTTGTTTTCCAGAATTATTTTTTTCCACAGCCTCAGTCTACAGAGGGGAAGATGGAGCTGCACCAGGGAATTCCATTTCCAGGAGTATTTCTGACCCACTATGATGTAAACATTATATAGAGTCTCAGATCATAAAACCTCTCTGCCCCGTCTCTTCATTTGGCGAACAGGGACATTCATGCTTTATACTCACGTCTCCTCTTTGTGCAACACCCCCACCCCTGCAAAAAACCCCCAAAAAACAAAAAAAAACCAACTGGGAAGATATTTGAAGTGATGCTTATGCAATATTCCTCGTGCCTTAGGATGAGTAATTATACATGATGGAAAACACATGAAAGTATCTTGTAAGGCTATCAGCTTCCTTCTCTCCCATCCACACACCCCTACCATCCATTCCCACATCTTTTCTTAAAAGCTAAAAGCAACTGATGTAAATTATGTGATAAAACTCCTTGGTCTAATGCCCCAAATATCTTATTCCATTTCTTGCCACAGGCTACTGAGGCTTGCCTTTATTCCTTTCTATAGGAAACTAACTTTTCCTCTTCCCCTTGGTTGAACTCTACACGAAGGAAGCCAATTTATTAGGCCAGTGGCAGTTACTTGGATGTTCAGACATATGGTCCACAAACTGCTTCATTCTGTTTTAAATCAGTTCCTCCTGATGGGCTCCATTCTTTCTGCCGTTTATGCCACAGGTGAAGTCATGAAGATGCTTATTGTGGCTTCCTGTTAATATTCCAAGGCCTGAGGCTCTGAACAGCAGGATGTCTGTTCTCCAGCTGTTTTTCCAACAGGAAGAAGGGATAAAATAAACAAAGGCATACACAGTAGTCCATTGAAACGACAGATAATCCACAGCTGCACTGAAAACAATTCAGGATTGCCAAACTGGTCCACCATCATAGATTCTCATCAGCAAAGGCAACTTCAAAATACTTTGAGGGTAGTTGGTAGTTTCTTTCAAGTCCTTCATATCCAGAGGGCAGCTAACTGTAAATCCAGATTTTTGGACCAATGGACTAACTCTCCTGCTGTTCTAATGATTTTTAAGTGGAATTCTACGGGATGGGATGGGGGCAATCATGGTTATAAAGATGCACAAATTGCTATCATATTCCAGTTTGAGTTTAAAATATATCTGAATTGACAAGCCCTTCAAAATAGGAATCTGTGTAACATTCTTGCTAATGTCTTAATGCTTAATATTAGCAGACATTGTTTCTCCAGACACCTAGATGTAATCCAGCCAACTGAATTATGCAGAGTTCTTATTATATGACTCATCTTTTATAGTTATATAGAAAATGTGGATAATATGTGAGCTTCATGTGAAAGGTTTATTGAAGAAGGACCTATGACTGATTCCTGAGCCAATTCTGTATAGATATATAAGTTTGGTGTCCAAAACTAGCTTCTTTAATATGACCTTGATGACTTGAAACCTAAGGCAACAGATATCACATAAGGCCAAAATGCATTGTTAATTCATGGCCAAGCACCTGACTGTTATTCTCAATGTTCATGACAGTGCGTCCCCAAGGGAAGATCAACTTACCTCTTAGTCATCTATACGATCTTAATCCTAAACTTTTGAAATCCTGCCAATGAATTCCCAAAGACTCTATTTTCTTCTTAACAAGGTGTACATTTTTTCATCTCAATGAAAGCAGCACTCAGTACAGGGCCAAATGTGATTCAGAATGAAATAGAAATTGGATTAAACAAGCCATGCAAAGTCACAGGCTTGAATGGCCATAGACGCTGTCAATAGTATTGAAATGAATTTACCAAGACAGTCATGCCCACTTGCCTGATAGTGACCATAGAAACACTCATGCTCTATTTCATGATAGTTATTTATTATGCTTAGAACTTATCTCCAACCTTATGGTATTATTTTTCTTGTTGTTTTATTCTCCTATAGCTACCATTAACTAGGGAAAAATCAAAGTCTATGAGTAGCATTGTCTGAGAAGTTTGATGGATGCTATAGTTGGACTCAAAGATAAAGGGGATGCTTAAAAACTTGGATTTGCACATCATGGACTTAAATTCTGTAAATAGTTTGAGAAATTTGTTTTGCCAATCATAACCAAGACTTACTACAGCAATCTCAATTTATTAAGAAAACCAACAACATGCTCCTTAGGTTAAGAAATAGATATCATCCCTGCTACTATTATGATATAGCAGAAGAAGCACTGAGCTTGGAGTTGGTAGGCACAGGGATGAATCCTGTCTTGGTCTTCATGTATCATCAACAAATATTGATCAGGAGTCTGATCTGTAAGGTTATTGATCCCTGACTCTACCCAACAGTGTATGAGATAGGGATGAAAGATCCAATTCCTGCTCTCAGGGAGCACAGAGGCTTACCAGGAATACAGACAGGAAAACTAAGGATTGCATCACAAGGGGATGAGTGTGGGAGAGAGCCATCTAGGATGCACTTCCTCTTCCACTGTGTTCCAGTTTCTTTGGGAGGGAATTACCTTTCTTCCCTTGTGCGAGGAAAGTGGGAGGAAAATTTCTAGTGACCACTTCCCATTAGGGAAAATGGAAGAGAATGATCCTCCTTTCTCACTCGAGGGCAGCCGTAGGCTGGTCAGGGTAATCTTGGGACCCAGAGTTGGCCAATTAGACCCTCTTCTAGGATTTTGATAGTGAGACACAGGGACTATTTTCTGCCTCTTTTTGCTAAGAGGCAAATGTGCCCTCTGCTTCTTGCTGTTCACTCCCTTGGATTTTGGGCATTTCCAAGCCTGTGCCTCTAGGTACTCTTGAGCTCCTGATACACTTCCAGTCAACTCTCTTTTATTAGAGTTACTTTGAGTCTGTGTCTAATGCCCGCAGTTAGGAATCCTGAAAGTGTCATATCTAGAATGGGGGTGAAAGGAATAATGGCTTTGACAAAATGGCAGCTTGGAGGAGATAACACCTGAGCTGTGCTTTAAGGACAAGAAGGGGTTCCCTAAGTCAGGCAGTAGGAACGGCATTACAGGTAGAGGAAATAGCATATGCAAGGCCTGGAGGTGAGAGCAGCTAGCGGCAGGTGTTACTGGAAGGAATGCAGGCAGCTTGGGTGTTTGCTGGGTAGGGTGTAGGTGAGAACTGAGGCCTAGACATCCTATGAGAGATGGGTGATGATCAGCTCTTTTCTCCATTAGAGGAAACCATGCCTTACTCCTTGTGATGGTACCTAACATAGGCGCTGGCCTCAAGAAGGGGCCTAGTGAAGATTTAATCGTGAAAAAAAAAGTGAGAGTTGAGTGAGTTCAGTTCCTTTGAGATACTTTCTCCAAAATTTTAGAGTGAGAAGGACTCTGTCAGACATGTGTACCAAAGTGCCAAAAATCTATGTGCCATCTGGAGACGGTCCCTTAAAACTGTGTGATTCCATCCCTGCATTTAGGTAGTAGTGCAACTATCTGGAACATCCCAGACAGTTGGGAAAGTTTTCTATGTTTCTATAACTCTGAAGAAAAAAAGACTAAGAGGTATCATTCCTGTTGGATCCTTCAGTGTTTAGCAATGTCTTCTGCCAGGAAAGTTCCTCTCTATCTCACCCACGTTTTCTATGCTGCAGCTCACCTCGTTTCCTGTTGCTCTCCCCTGAGAGGATATGGACATCACGGGCTCGTCAGCCTCCGCGGTAATAACAGCCCTTCACAATCTTGACGTCCATTCCTAAATTGCCTTTAGCTTTCCCTTCCAGTTCTCTTAGTCTGTTTTCCAGCCTTTAATCATCTCTGTGGGTCTCTTCTCAACCCCGTCCAAGTGCACAAAGTACCTCTTACGGCACTTTTCAGTTTCAAAACAAACACCAAAATTTCCAGGCTTGTTCAAACTGGCAAAATGAGATGACTTTCTAAGAAAAACTATTTGAATCAAAAGAAAATATATTTCAGGTGTTCCTGGAATATGAAATGATAGGCCAAGCAATTAGGGTAGGAAGAAATCTTTCAGTATTGGTCTTTTCAACCTGATGTCATTCTAAGACAGGTTCTTGTCAAAAGATTCCCTAAAGGAATGAGAAAAGGTCAATGTAATAGAAGTTTATAGAACACCTACTATGTGCCAGGCATTTTTTTTTTTTTTTTTTTGCAGTACGCGGGCCTTTCACTGTTGTGGACTCTCCCATTGCGGAGCACAGGCCCCGGACGCGCAGGCTCAGCGGCCATGGCTCACGGGCCCAGCCGCTCCGCGGCTTGTGGGATCTTCCCAGACCGGGGCATGAACCCGTGTCCCCTGCATCGGCAGGTGGACTCTCAACCACTGCACCACCAAGGAAGCCCTGTGCCAGCCATTTTGCATGGCACTAAGGAGCCAAAGGTAAATGAGATGTGGTTCCTACCGTCAAAGAGCTCGTAGGCTAGTAGTTGAGGCAGAAAAGAAGGAAGAGAGCATCTCTAGCTGGTGAGGTCAGGTTTGAGCAGATTCTTGAAAGAGGCCTCAGAGCTTTCCGGGTTTAGAAGGTAGGTTGAGAAAAGATGCTCCTTTTGCAGGCAGGGAGGACTGCATAATAGGAGGTATGGAAATGTGAAACAGCATGATGTGTTCGGTAGTTAGCACAGGACAGAGCAAGCCTGTGGCAAGAAATAAGGATGGCGAGGATGAGCTCACAGAGGGCTTCATGTGCTACTCACAGGAGTTTGGATTGTTTGTGGCACTGGGAGCCATTAAGTGCTTGTGAGTAATGCAGTAATGTAGGAAGAGCTGCTGTCCAGAATAATCACTCCACCAAGAAGAAGATATCGGAGGAGGAGAATGGGGCTGAAGTGGGGTTGGCCTGGAGGAAGATACAAGAGTTAAGAGGTGGTTGCAACAGAGAGATGAGAAATGATGTGGGTTGAGGCTAGGAGAAGAGATGACTGAATGAAACTAGGCAATTCTGAGGACTTTCCATGAAAGCTGAGAAGGAGCAAACATGGTGGATGCTATAGAACACGATGCATAAGATCATTCTCGAAGAACTCCTCCACTTCAGTTTCAGTTACAGAGGCCAGCTCCACCAGCCTTCAGGTAATACAATTGAAAAGCTAAGATGTTGCCTTCCCTAGCCAATGGGGAGAATGTTCCAGAATTAGTGTGAGTTTGGGTATCACAGAATCAGATAAGGAGCTCAGCTCAGAAAATCAGACAATTCAGCACATGACTACATCACCTGGGATGGCCCACAAGAAGGGAAATATACCATTTAGTAATCTGTGTGATTTATGTCCTTAGGATCTGTGTAAGATATAGGATACAGGGTAAACCTTAGAAAGGATGTGTTTCAGATGCAATCGGACCAGGGACTTTACTTACCTAACGAGTGAGAACAATGAGTGACAGCTGAGTAAGTGTGTAGTTCCTGTGATTGCCAAGTTCATTGGCATTTTGTCAGATCGTGGCTGCTGTGAAAAAAAGCCCCTTCTCTGGCACCTCCCCTCTCTGGAGGCTTGTAGTCGTGGGAATGAGGGTGAGAGTGAGTTTGAGTGAGTTCTGAGGAGGGGTTAGGATGACCGAGGAGGTCTGGCATGTGTGTGTTGGTTGGGGGAGAAGGTGATCAAAGATGTGGAGCAGAGTAGGCAGCTGCTAAGGAGAGGCGCGATCCTTGTGGGTGGCAGGGGCTTAGAGGCACAGGGACTTCAGGGCACCGTTCGTTGAGTCTTGAGGTTCAGGGGCTGAGGGAAAATGAGGTCAAGCCAGTGAACTTTCTGCCAGGGGTAAGTTCCAAAAATTCATCTGCAAGTTTTTGTCCGTTGGGTTTTAGAATGCTTAGGATTGACTCTTGATTATTTTTCTTAGAAATCTGTCATTATCCTTCCAAGGGACAAAATGAACCATATTCTAGTGAATTAGTAAAGATGAATTCTTAGGATTGCATTAGGAATGTTGGCTTAATCTCTGTTGTTACTTTCTTTGATTCTCTAATAATAGCAATAATACCACCAGCAATACTAGTACCTCGTGCTTTACGTAGATCACCATTCATTTTTGCAACAATGCTGTAAGGAAGGTATTATTTTAGAGATAAGAAATCTGCAGCCCAGGAGGCTGATAAAATGCCCACAGCTTCGCTGCTAGTTAGGAGGGGAAGCCAGCATTCAGAGCCAGGTCTGTCTGACTTGAAAGGTTTTTCTCTCACTCCCTCTTTTCTCCCACCTTCCACTGCAGGGAATGAACAGGCTGATTCTACCGGCTTAAAGCTTTGTCAGTTAGCAACATGGTGTCTGCAGCTTGCTTGTTGGGGATCCTGGCCAGCAGCTCAGCAGTGTTTTTCTGACCCTGGCTGGGCTGGCAAATGATTTCTCTCAGGATTCTGACTGAAGCAGAGGGCGGCGGCATTCAGGGCCTGAATCATATTGCGGGCTGGCCTTGACTCCAGAGGCCAGCGTTCCTGTGATTGTTCTCTCGGGCTTTAATTTATGCCCCTGCCAAATTGCAGGCCCAGTGTCTAAGCCAGAGAGAAAGGTGCGTATGGAGCAATTGGAGTGTCATCAGGCAGCTGTAGAGAAGCCTGTTTAGTGAAGGGCACCCAAGGACATGGGGACCGGGCTCTCTTTCTTTGAGTGCTCTCCCTGGGTGGACATCCGGTGCCCATTTCATGTCAATCACACACGTTATGATGTCCCTGGTGGGAGACGATGAGACTGTGAGAGCTTAGGTGTTACTAATTGGCATGACTTTAAAAATTGGATTATATGGGATTTTTTTCTTGGCTCAAGAAAATAATCTTGGATTATAAAGGCATTCAGTAGATAGTTTGGGGGCACTGACTATATTTTAAGCATGATTCTAGGTACTCAGAATATACCATTATTTAAAATAGACAAAAGTGATTGCCCTTGTCGAGTTTGTAGTCTAACAGATAAAGGCTACTCTTCTAGGGACGTGTACTTACAATCAATTCTACTCATTTCCTGAGCATCAGACAAGTGAAAAGCAGTAGGCTTTGGAGATGAATAAGAAGTTACTTCACAGTTCTATACATAGAATAAGGCAGAATGCTTACGATCATAGTATGAAGCAGAATACGATAAATTCCATAATGTAGATGTTAAGAAAGTGAAGTGGGCATTCAAAGGCAGAACACATATTTGGATATCAGAATTAGGCCTCGTGGAGGGGGTGGTATCTGTGTTGTTTCTTAAAGGATAGGTAGAGTTTTGACTGGTGGAGATTAATGGGAAAGTCATATCTGGTGGAAAGATAAGCATAATAAAAATGTGGACATGTTTGAGGCTGACTGAGAGGCCAAGTTTGGGAGATGAAAGCTAGGAAAGTAGCTTGGGTGATATTGTGGAGGGCAAATAAGTAGCTGGGTCTTGTTTTTGTAGAAAAAAGGAAATCATTCGAAGTTTATGAGTATGGAAAAGACATGACCAGAACAATTTTTTGGGGGGGAAGAGTCATTGATGCTTTGAGCAATTATGTGCTAGGCACTTTAACTTACATTGTTTTATGTACTCTTGAAATGAGCCATCGTTTTATGGAGCAAATTGAGGATTAGAGTGTTTGGGGAAATTGCCCAAGATCACGCAACTAGAAAGAGATGAAACCAGGATTTGAATACAAATCTATCTGGTTGTGAAATTTTCTTTCCCCGGTGATAGTGTTTGCGACAGTCCAGGTGAGAAGAACAAGAGCCTGAACTAGGCTGGAGGCAGTGAGAATAAAAGGAGCTGAATGTTAAGGAGGATGGGTTGGAATGATATGTTGGAAATGGGTCTTAGAAAGTCTCTCAACGGAACTGAAGAATGGAAGGGATGGAAAGGTACAAAAAGGGAAGGTTTTCACCTAGTGGAATAGCGGCATCGTGAATGGAACCTGGGAGGTTGCGTGGAAGAACTAGTTTTTCAGAGGAAGAGAATGAGTTTGGTTCTGAGGATGTTTGCTTTGTGGTATTGGAGGGACATCCAGATATCCGGCTAGAAGATTACAACGCAGGTCTGAGCTCTTGGCTGAAGAATTGGGAGCAAACCATGTGGAAGTGATTGTTCAATTGGATGATATCATTGGGGGAAGAGGTGAAAGGGTCAACCAAGATTAGAAACTAGGTTTCAGAGTAGAAAGAGTCAACAAAGGAACTAATTCTCATTTTTGAAAATATGGTCACAGTAAGAGAACACAAGTGTTTGATTAACACCAATATCCAAGAGCCTTGAGGATGTGGCTTCTTAAATGCTCCACAGTGACTGCTATGTTCCCTTATCTGTTTGTTTGGACAACTTTTGTGTCATTTGTGTAAGTGACCTAGAATGGGTTCTTGGCATCACAGTAGTGTTGCTGTGTGTTGATGCCTCAATCCCTCCCATCTATGAGGCTTGGGGTGTTCCTGAATGCACATTAATGACTCAAACATAGGCACTCCCGTTTGGGAATGTTTGAGCAATATCTCCTAAAGCCTTGCTTTTTTTTTTTTTTTCCCCCTCTTTTCCATTTAATTCTTGTAGGAGAACATAATGATGACTGAGGTCCTGAGTGAGAAGTTACTTTGGAATAAGGCATGGTCAAGGCTTTAACCCCATGGTACTCTGGGAGCTTGGATCTGTCTTTCTTTTAGTAAAGAGCTGGAAAACCAGTTCAATCCACTTTTGAGAGCTTATGGAGAAAGGCAAATTCAAGCAAGTGATTCATAGATTACAAGTGTCATGAAAAACAGGAAATGAGGAAACAAGACTATAATCAATCCTAATAAACGGTAAGTAAATCCTCCCCTCACATGTGGAAAAAATTGGCTGTGAAGAGGCATGGTGTCCCTTCTAAAGCATCAACATTATTGAATTTATGAAGTGCTGGTTCATGATGTTTCATTTGCCTCAAGCCTGCTTTTATTTTTCCCTCCACATTTTTGGGTCCTTTCCTCAGTTCACTTGTTCATGGGCTTTGTTTTGTTCCTGCTCAATGACCAGAACCCAGAGTTGGAGCTTGACTCAGAGTGAGCATCAGTACATACTTGTTGAGGGTCATAAGTCTATTCCATCAATTCCTTCATTCATCCTCTTATTGGATATCTATTGAGTATTCATTATGTACCAGAATCTGTGCTAGTTCATGGGAATAAAAGATGAATAAGAAGTTGTCCTTTCCCTAATGAAGCTCATAACCTAGTGGCACAACAGTGACACAAGCAGAGTTACAATTTCCCTGGATAAGCTCAATAATAGACTTATGCACAGTTAACACAGGCTGTAGGGAAGAGGATGGAGAGGAGGAGGGGCAGGGAGAGGTCAGAGGAGGCTTCCGGAAGAAGGAAGCCTCGCTTCCTGTACTGCAGAGATCTCCCGGTATTGGTTATTTTTTTGCTCTCTCTTATCTTAAACCTCTTCCTCTTTACTGTGTCTTTCCCACCAACCTTTAAACTTGTTCTACCATTGTAAGAAAAACAACTCTCCTCGGCCCAGCATCCCTCTACTTTTATTTCCCTCAACTACTTTTTTCTTATCCTCTCTTACCCTTCACTTCTAAGTCCACCAAATTCGGGCCCTCATCTTCACCTTTCCTCAAATTGTTCTCAATAAGGGCCACAAATGGCATCTTGATGGCTAAACCCAATGGAGACTTTCTGTAACTCTTCTTATTTGTCTTCTTCGTTGCATTTGTCACTGTTAACACCTCTTTCATGATCCTCCTCCTTGGCTTCTCTCACTCTCCAATAATCTTGGTTTTTCTTCTGCTTCCCTGACTGCCCCTTTTCACTCTGTTGCAGACTCCTCCCCTTACAGGCTATCGTTTAAAGGTTGGTAAATGTTGGAATTCCTCAGCGACCTTTCCTAACTCTGTATTCTCTTCTTGAGAAAATCTATCTACTCTTATGGTTCTAATATGTTTTTTATCCTGAGGATTCCCACATAATTTTCTCCAGCCAAGGTCGGTCTTCTGAGCAACCGACTTTCATTCCTACACTTATTCATCTACTCAGACAAGTATATACTGGTGCCCACTATGTCCAAGCACTGTTTTAGAGAGAGAGATTTAACAGTGAACAAAGTCTTTGCCTTTGTGGTACTTATATTCTACTAAAAAAGACAATCTCTCTTATATACACACATACACATTCTGTCAAAAGTGCTATAGAGAAAAAGCAGACTAGGGACTGCTGGAGTATGAGTGTGAGATTTTGCTCTTTATTAAGGGGGTTCAACAAGTCCCCTCTAATCAGATGACAATTAAGTAGAGCTCTGGATGAAGAGAGGACAGGAGTGAGCCATGCAGATATTTGCGGGAAGAGCGCAACATCAGAGGAAAGGGTCATTACCATCATTCTCCATCATCCTCACCTAGAATGAACAAGAAATCCCAGATGATGAGACTCTTCTACTGTGGGATCAGAGGTGGATAATTGGGGGAACAAGTGACAATGTCACTTCTATATTTTCCCTTCTTCCCCTTACACTCAACAAATGAGCTTCTTTTCTTGCTTAATGTAGCTGAATCATACAGGTGGGCTAGGGAGAATTGAAATAGTCTCTGTAAATTACTGGCTATCCCAGAAGCCATTTGGTAACAATTATCTTCCCCCACAAAACCGCTCCTCCACCCATGTTCTCGCTGACAGTGACAGGCACTGGCATCCACCCTGTTGCCCAAGCCAGAGACATGGGCATTACCCTCCCTCATCTACAGTAGCTGATTCATCACAAAGCTCCTGTAGGTGGCATCCTCTCTCAAATCTCTCCATTTCCCTTGATCTCTGTTGCCTCTACATAAAACTAGTTACTGTCATGTCTGATACGGATGACTGCCCTGGACTCCCTGCTGGTTTCCTCTCCTCTTGTTAGCCCCTCCTCCAGTCTATTATCTGCAGGCCAGCTGGGGAGATGTCGCTAAACAGAAATCTAGTCTTAAGCTTCAGTGCCTCCTCATTACCCCAGGACAAGATCCTACACTGGTCCCAGCACTCCATACTCCAGTGAAACGGAACTATTTTAGGTCCCTCAAAGGAGCCACGTTCTTTCTAACAAGTGTGTGTTTGCATGTTATCATGCTATTGCCTTTGTCTGGAACGTCCTCCTCTCCCAAACTCCCATTTACCTGGCCAACTCCTACTCCTACTTTGACTTTTGACTTGGATGTCACTTCCTCCAGAAAACTTCCGATTTTGGTTAAGTGCCTCTGTTGGGTGCATCAGCCCTCCAGTCATTGTACTTATCAGTGGGCTGTACTCGTTCGTTTAATTGCCTGTACCCCCAACAACAGTGTCTGTTCTTTGAAAGCAGGGACCGCATGAGTCTATTTTATCACCATAGCCTCATCTTTGTCATAGAGTGGATGTTCGGTAGTTATTTATTGGATGAATGAAGTCACATGAGCAAAATTAAAGGATAAAGAGGAGTTACCTAGACAAAGGGGCGGTGAAAATATAGAGGGTCCTGGGCTGAGAGCACAGCTTGAATAAAGACACGAGTGAGCATCATCATGGTGGATGAAGGAAACTCTAAGCAGTTTGGAGTTTCTGGATCATTAAGCTTGATTCTGGAATTAGCAAGGAGCTTCAAAGGTAGTTTTGAGAGACCAGCCAAATCATGGAGGGTTTGTGGGTCAGGTTAAGAGTTTTAGATTTGCTCTTGTAGGCAATGAGGTGCTTACAAGGCTTGCTTTTGGATATTTAATGCAGGCAGCTCTATGAAGATTGAATTTGAGGGCAGCAAGAATGGAGACCAGAAAGAGGGGTTAGGAGGCTGCTACCTTGCTTTCTGGCTCTACCTTGAAATACAATACATGGTTTTTCATCCCAACTTCCAGTATTAAAATTTTATTGTAGTCAGAATTCTTAGATGGCTCCCAGGACCTCAGCTCCTTGGTATTATTTCATGATTATGTTACATTCCATGGCAAAAGGGATTTTTGTAGATGAAATTAAGTTTATCAGTTTCCCTTAAAATAGGGAGATATCTGAGTTGGACTAACCCAATCACATGACCTCTTTAAAAGCAGACTTTTCTCTGGCTGGTTGCAGAAGTCAGAGGGAATTGAAGCATTAGAAGGATTCAGTGTGAAGGAAATTCTCTGTTGTTGACTTTGAAGATGGAGAAATTGTCAAGGGAAGGAAAGGAGTGAGCTCTAAGAGCTAAGAAAGGCCCCTTGCTGAGAGCCAGCAAGCAACCAGGGTCTCAGTACTACAACTACAAGAAAATGAACTCAGTCAGTGCCCATGGTTGTTCCTTAGAGTCTTTAAATAAGAACTCAACCTGGTTCACCCATGAATTTCAGCCTCTGATACTGAAGAAGAGGACCCAGTCGTGCCTTGCTGGACTTATGACTGCATAACTGTGAGCTAATAAAAGGGTGTTTTAAGCAGTTAAGTTTGTGGAAATCTGTTATGTAGCAGTAGAAAGCCAATACAAATTTCAGCAAGATACTCTTGTACTACTGTCAGTTGTTTGTGGAAGAGTGTTAGCCATGTCTTCTTTGGTTTTATAAACAATTCTCTTTAGAATGAATTATAATGAAAGGGTCGTTAACACTAGGGCCTCACAGAGTGCCAAACACCATACTGCACACTTGACAATGGACATCTCGTTTAATGCCCACAACCGCCTCATGTGAAAGGCACTATTGACCATCCGCATTTTACAGATGAGCCAACTGAAGCTCAGAGAGGCTAACCAACCTCTCCAAAGTCATTCAACCAGCAGCTGGCAGAGCTGGAACTTGACCTCAGGTTGCCTTAGACCATCATATAGATAGACTTGTCAAAAGCTTTAGTGATCTCATTCGTACTCACACATTTAGATCCCATTTTCTCTGAGAAGGGTTCAATGGGTTAGATTATAAAGTACAGGATCAGACAATGGGAAAGATTTTCAGGTTCAATTTGTGCTCTGTTTCTGTTTGAGACAGATTAGGGAGTCATCTTGGGCATGATATCAATTTATTCTCTTCTGTGCTTTGTTGTAATGAGACAAGGAGAAGGAAGATGAAAATGAAAAGTAGTTGGAGGGAAATGGTTAGAACTAGTAAAAAAAAAATGGGCTTGATGTGGGTTTAAAGGCAGTTTGGTCACAGATGTGTTCAATTTAACAATCCCCTGTTTCGTGTCCATTCAAGCATGGACAGGTGTCCTTTTTTTCATGTGTTAGAGAACGCTTGAGGTTGGCTGCCTTGTGCCAAGAAAAAAAGCAATTAAATATTTTAATATTTCCTGCCTATAAACTGCTCCCTGTTTTATTACTTCAAATGCGCTGGATTTAAAAGGAGGTGTGAAAGCCTCCTGAGCCATTAATAAAATGCTGCAGCTGCTTGAGGAGAATGATGCTATGCGTTTTTCAAAGGCATGATTTCGGCCTGAGCACCTCCATCCACAGACTGTTGATTTACGACGGTCCTGAAACTGATACAGAAGCATGAGGCAAACACTTACAGCACTTCCAGAATATATCTGGGCAGAATCCTTACAATGAGCTCTTTTCCTTGGGGAAAAATATAAAGGAATCAAGCAAAGAAATGTGAAAGCTGCCGTTCAGAAGTGATGGTGCAAAGGAGAGTCAGCACAAAAAAAGTGAATCTTTTCCTAGAGTCAGTGGTGAATTTCATGCGGTTTGGGTTGTGAGATTTCTGTTCTTGGATGAACAGAATAAACAGCAGGGAATTAGTGATTGATTTGAGTCTTTGAGGGCTTCCAGTAGAGACATGTCCTAAAGTTAAAAACCAAGACGCGGTTCTATCTTTTCTTACAACCAACCAAAAGGAACCAAAGTACTATTTCCCAAAGGCCTTAAATTTTATTTTAAAAGTGTTCATTTTTCCTTTTCAGGGATGGTGTGTAACAGAAGTCAAAGGATGAGGGATGTTGGAGATTCAGTTTAACAAGGTTTTGTCGAGTGGATACTGAATGCAGGTTCCTGCTTGGTGCTGGGCAAAAGGCACAGAAAGTCCCTACCCTCACCCTTTGTCTTTTGTAGGCAACTTGGCCTTCCATATGGACACGTTACCATCTTTCTGAACTTGCTGGAAAGATGTTTCTTAAGCTTCAGTCATTTTCATGCCATTTTTACAATTTTGGCTGTGAGCCACCTTATTATTTACAATTTATTTCTTTACTTTATTTCTTTATTTAAATAATTCAGCTCACAGTTTACTTAAACAAATTCAGCCTCATCTTAAGCAATAAGATATCTGTGAAATCACAGGTATGGGGTGCTGGTTAAACCTTTTCAAACGTACCCTCAAATAAATAAAGCTTAACAATATCCTATCTGTAACCACTGGATCCAGAAGTGTTTAGAACATTTTGAGGTTTTACAAAGGTAATAAGGTGCATGTACTGTATATTCTTTAACACCACAATGGGGGTGTGGGTGACATCCTATAATCAAACAGCATGGCCACAGAGGGGCATGTGAATATTTGCAGTAGGTAGAATGTGGAATGAATAAAGATGTAAATAGCTTCACATCAGTTCAAATCAGTTAGAAAACTTTGGTTTTCATAGCTTTTTGCATTTCATCACTGCAGGAAAGGAATTACGGAGTGTAAGTAGTACTAAGAAAAGTTTGTGTACCACAGAAAACAGAATTATCAGTAATGTTCAAGGCATGAATTATATAACCTTTCTTTCATCTATATGGCTGGGCTAAACTTAAAAAAATTTTTTTTAATCGAAGAATAGATATAACATACACTGAGTAAGAACTTAAAGAACACCGATCTTAAGCACATAGCCCAGTGATTTTTCACATGTACATATGTGCCCACATAACCACGGCCCAGATTGAACACAGAACACTTCTGGCACCTAGCAGGTATTTTCTGTCCCTTGCCAGTTAATACTCCTCCCAGATAACTATGATAACCACTGTTTTGAGTTCCATGCATGCGTTCCTATCAATGGAATCATATAACGTATACTCTTTTGTCTCCGGCTTCTTTCACTTAGCAAAATGGCTGTGTGATTCTCGCATGCTCTTGTTTTATCAATAGTTTGTTCCCTTTTATTGTTGTATACTATTCCTTTGCTAACTTTTATAACCTCTTAGAATGTTACATGCAAATATTTTAAGTTAACGCCTTCTGGGGATTGAATTGTTCTCTTTCTCTTTCTCTTTCTCTTCAAAAGACAATCACATACAGAAAACTTTTATTGGAGAATTTGAAAGCAGCTGCAGTTTACCAAGACTGCACCCCTCTCAGATGACCTAGAAGACACAACTCATGTTGCGCTGCTACACATCCGTTGCGGTTAGATTCATTTCCTGTCATGTTTTCGCCACTTTGGTGAGTGGATGCGAGCTGCTGCCTTCATCAAATAGAAAAAGAGGACAGGAGATTCTGAGGAAACATTCTGATTTAATTTTTGGTTAACGTCACACTTTAAAAAGGAAATTAGAGCCCATGTTATGTAGCTAGATTATAAGACATGGAAATACTCTTTAAAATGAATTTTATACTAAATTTTGGGATAGTACTTCATGTTCAGGCTAGCTCTTTGTGAGACGGAGTGAAAAGGATGAGTTGGAAGCGATCATGGGCAGTTTTTATTGAGTTGGTGTGAATTACTAGAACATGAGAAGCGCTCATTCTCAAAATATACATTCCAGAAGTGAATAGGAAGAATTGTCAGACTTCTGCCACTTTAGACGAATATGGAGAATTAAGAGCCGAATGACCCAGGACAAGTTAGAAACTAGTTTGCTTGGGTTCTTCTAAAGAGCAATCTTGACTGTAATCTTGACTAAAACACTGAGCACTGGCTATAAAAATACTAATCTTTAAAAAAATGTATCAGAGGGGCTAAAAAAATTTAGAAATCGTGTATATGCATTTCATTCACATTATCTCATGAGAAGTAAAACAGTAAAGTAACCTGTGGGTTTAAAATCCAACCTGTGTCATTGACTAGCTGTGCAATCTTAGTTGAGTACTTTTTATTTATTTATTTATTTATTTGGCTGCCCAGGGTCTCAGTTTCGGCACGCGGGATCTTCGTTGCAGCATGTGGGATTTTCAGTGGTGGCATGTGGGATCTTTTTTAGTTGAGGCATGCGAACTCTTAGTTGTGGCACGTGGGATCTAGTTCCCTGACCAGGCATCGAACCCACGCCCCCTGCATTCGGAGCGTGGAGTCTTAGCCACGGGACCACCAGGGAAGTCCCCTTAATTAAGTATGTTAACATCTCTGATTCTCAGCTTTGATCTTGCTTGTTTTTTCTTTACAAGCAGCATTGTCAGAAGTGAACCATCTCAGAAAGAACCGTGCCAGTGAATTTTAAAGTAAGAGCTAACGATGATTAAAGAGTCTCTCATTTCATATGGCAAGAAAGCCCAATCCTCAGTAAACTGGCTGACACAGCATGTTTCTGCAACATCTTTATTTAGGGGCTCAAGGTATGTTGTGAACCATAAAATTTCTCTGGATCTCTCTTTGGCTGGCAGTTTCCAGGGCAATTTCAATAAAAGTATCTATCATACTTGGTGGGAATGACTTTCCCAGCAACTCAGCAAAAGACCAACAGAGCTGGCCCTGTGATTGTGTTTCCTGGTCATTATTCTATTGGTGGAGTACTAGCGTAGTTCATAGAGAGTTAATTGTCTGAGAGGTTGAGTATTTTTTTCCCAAAGAGAGAAAGGGGTAGGGGTGAAGAAACCCGAGAGAGTATTCATTACTTGTAATTGAAAGCTAATCATCTTTTCATGGATAACTACTCCCCAGAAAAAAAAAAACAGCCAAACAGCTTAAAACCATCCACGGAGCTCACTGGCCAGTTAGGATAACGATGCTGAAAAATATTGGTATGCTGAATTTATCTTATTACACTTTGCTTTATAGACTGCCTGATGATTAGTTCAGGTTCAAATTCAGGGCCAGGATTTATTTTTTTCCCAAGAAATTCTCGCACAAATCTAAGAATATTTATCACAAGAGGAATGTACCAAGGCTTTGAAAGAACATCATTGAGTCGGAAACAAAATGAGCTTGACCTTGGTCTTTGTCAAGAATTGCTTGATTCTATCAGCTCTGGTCGGGGAGAGGCAGGTAATAAAATACTAATTTGATTTTAAGAACACTGCTTGGAGACGAGGGAGAAAGGCACCCCCATAAAGTATTTTCTATTTGTCCTAGGACAAAAATCTTTTTCTTTCTTTCTGCAAAGGTGATTAAAAATCCAGGTTTTCATGAAAAATTCTGAAAAACTTCAGATCTAGCAAATTGTTTTCTGATTTGGACAATAGTGACTCAAAATGAAAGACTGACCAGGGTAAGATTATTCCACCCTTATCAATGGAGGAATAATGAGAGAGTGCGTATTAAGTAGGACCCTTTGCAAACAAGTAACAGAAATGCAACCTGAACTAACTTAGGCAAAAGGGAAGGGCAAGGATATAACTGGGTCTCCAGAATCATTGGAAACAGGGACTCAGGTTTCTTCAAGTCTCTCTGTCTTATACCTTTCATCTCTACTCCTTTCAACATGTTTTCCTACAGCCCTCCTCCAAGAGGTCACCACCTCTCAGGTTCAGCTCCTAAGCCTTGATATCAGAGAGGGATTGTCCCTTTTGGTTAAATCTCAATTTGTAGAAGTTTAGGGAAGGTCCAGTTCAGGTCACATGCAGCCTCTCTGACCAGTGGATGTGATGTTGTAACTGGCATTTCTCACCTGCACCATGTGGTGGAGTGGGGGAGGAGTATTTCCTGAAAGAAGGTGGAAATAGGAGTGAAGGTGGAGCTCACCAAAAAGGAAAAGGTGCTGGGGAGATAAAAGAATATATCCTCATTACAGAACATAAAGTGGAATATAAAATATAAAAGGAGAAATTTTAGTTGAGGCTGGGTCTGAAAAATTCATCAACTTACATAATTAAACATTGATTAACTTAGAGTTGATGATATACATTTATAACTAAGTCTCTGGTTAAACCTTTAGCCTTTATTGTGTGAGGGAATACATAGCGCCGAATGTTCATTTCATGACAAGATGAAAAACAAAAGAGGAAGACTTGTTTCCCTTACATTCATACCCCACATCGGAGTTTCAAAGTAAAAATAATTTGGCTGATTTCTTTTGAAAGAAAGTGCAGTTCTCTGATGATTCAGTGCGAGCTTTGGGTTAAATCCAGTGGTATTCTAGTGCCCAGAAAAGGAGAATCTCTCAGTCCCATGGTTCTGGATTTTTCTGAAGAATGGCTTTACTCCTGGAGGTGTCAAACACTCAGGATTTTTTATACAACTTTACCAAATTTAATTACTTTGTGGGCTGCCTAAAACTATACCTACAAATGGTAACATAGTATTTCATTTCACTGTTTGCTCTAAATGTTTACGGTTTGCCATCCATACACTCTTTATATGTTTTAATGGATATATTTTTTAAATTGAGGTATGGTTGATTTATAAGATTATATCAGTTTCAGGTATACAAGCTTAGTGATTCAGTATTTTTGCAGATTATACTCCATTATAAGTTTTTACAAGATAATGGCTACAATTACCTGTGCTATACGATATATCCTTATTGATCATCTATTTTATATTGGATAGGTTTTGCCTAAAAATATTCCCTAGCTCCACTAGGGAAAAAAGGTGTTCAATCCAGGTTTTGAAGTGGGAGTAGAAGGCTATGTCAAAGGACAGAGGAAGATTATTTGAAGCATTAAACTGATTATTGAAAATGTCCAGGTCCAAGAGTGAGAGCAATCTTGAGGCTATTTGGAAAAGATTTCTGGGCTTTGATAAAAAAGTGGAATGCAGAGCATGTCGATGTTCAAAATGCACCAGTAATGCAGCAACCCCAAGGAGCACTGCAGAGTCCAGGCGATGAGTGTTTGTGCTGCTCATAATAGGGAACCTGTATGTCCCTGAACCTTGCATCAGGTCTCCGTGGTCCTGCCAATGGCTCCACGTGAGATGTACAATTGAGAAGCATGTGGTCTCCTATTGTGTTGTTCATCTTTGTTTGTTTGTTCCTTTAAATCTCCTCTTTGTTAACTATTTCCTGTAAATATCCATTCCGTCTGTGCCTCCATTTTTTTCTGAGATTTTGGATCGTCTTTACTATTATTACCCTGAATTCTTTTTCAGATAGATAGCATTTATGTGTGAAATCTTAAAAAAATGGTACAAATGGATTTATTTACGAAACAGAAACAGAGTCACAGATGTAGAAAACAAACTTATGATTACCAGGGGGGAAGGTGTGGGAGGGATAAATTGGGAGATTGGGATTGACATATACACACTACTACATATAGAATAGATAACTAATAAGAACCTACTGTATAGCACAGGGAACTCTACTCAATACTCTGTAATGACCTATATGGGAAAGGAATCTAAAAAAGAGTGTATATATGTATATGCATAACTGATTCACTTTGCTGTACGGCAGAAACTAACACAACATTGTAAATCAAATATACTCCAATAAAAATTAAAAAAAAAAAAGAAGCATGTGGTCAACAGGGAAGGGCAAGTTAATCCTAATCCCATTCTCATAACCTAAGGAAAAATGGGTCTGGTTGTCTGAGCCATCTCGTCTCTAGGGCACAGCAAATAGCTGGCAAGCTGGGAGGTATCCCTTATAGTTACAGGACCTGAGGCATCAGTTGCGTTTTTATGGTTCAAGCACCTTTAATGATAACCAAAGTGTTTTTAATGCAATACTACTGATTAAAAAAGGATTAGTTGGGAAGAACTAAATGCACACTAAGAAATTAACATTAACAATCTCTTATCAGTTAATTTAAGCATAGACACAGAGTAAATACAAAGAATTATAGGTAGGACTAAAGCACGATCCTGGGGTATCTCCCCATTGCTCTTCCCTTGAACGGGAGTTAAATCATTAGTCAGGTTTGCTTAGAATATTGTCTCTTTTCTGTCTTGGGTATACTTTTTCTTTGATATCACTAGATCTGAACTGCTCAGTTTTATAGTAAATATGCAATACTTTGCTGTAACTCCTTAGTCTGTCTGCAAATACTCAGGCTTTAAAGCACAGAATCATTCTATTGCACCTATTAAAAACCCAACAACTACATTTCCACGGCCATGGCTTTGTCTTTGTTTTTCATTCTGTTCTCAGTTGCTGTTACACAAATTCATGCAAAATAAGTTGAATTTCTTAGCACCTCATAAAAGGTCTTCCAAATCTGACGCAGCCTACTCTTCTAGCTTCATTTGCAGCCCTTCTATTTCATCTATGGAAGGTTCTGGTCACACGGGGTTACCTACCATTACACTTCGAAGTTTCATGTTTACATTCCTGCTTTTCTTCCTAGCTTCTGAGCTCATATATATCCATCTAAGCCCAGTTTAAATGTCGTTTTCTCTGTGAAATCTCCCTGACAGCTCCCAACATCCCCCTGGCTAAATTCTGTACAAACCTTAGAATATCACACTATACGTTGCTGATAATAAAGTAGTGGAATAGAATTTCGGTCCAAAGATTTTGACCCAAAAACCTGTTGTGTTAAAAGCACATTTATTGCTCCCTCCCCTTCTTTTCCCCTCCCGCCCTGCCTTTCTTTTCAAAGTTAACTTAAACCACTGCATTACCATGGAAGGAGGTAGGTGTCAACACTCTACTTGGGTGTTAAAAAGAAAACTGATATGTGGTATGTTAAGAAAAAGAGATCTGGATCTCTTCAAATCTGCCTCCCAATCTGCTCTACCCAGATCAGTCTTTCCCAGACCAGCTGATAGCAGTTCCATCGTTGCAGTTGCTCCAATGGAAAAATCTGGAGTCATTCTTGACTACTCTTTTTGCCTCACACCCCACATCCAGTCTGTCAGGAAGTCATGTTGGCCTTACCTTCAAAATATATCTGGAATCTGACCACTTATCACCTCTGCAGCTACCACCGTGTTTTCTTGACTAGATTACAATAGCCTCTAACCCATCTTCTTCATTCTTTATTCCACAGCATTCTGCAACTTCTAACATACTATATAATTGACTTTCTTATTAATTGTTTATTGCTATCTCCTCAACCTAGAAGGTAAGCTCCTGAGTGCTAGATATGTCTGTTTGTCCCTGCTGCATCTCTAGCACCTGGTACATAATAAATATTTGTAAGTAAATTAATGATTTTGACTCACTGGAATGAATGTGTCTCTTGTGGATCTTGCTTTCCCACTACAGCCCTGGGGGAAGTGTTGCAACAACTCTTCAGGCAATCATGGTGCATTGGAGGACAGTCCTCTTTTGTCCTCAATCTACCTTAGCACTTCCGAGTGTCCCAGCTGTCATGGCTTCTTCACGTGCTGCTTTTGTTTCACTTTTCATGCACAGGAGTCCTGGGTTTGGTTAGAGCCCCTTGCTGACGGCCCAGCTCCCTTCATGTTGCCTACAACCCTAATCTGCTGTCTCCCTGGGGAACCACACTGGCGGTCCACTGGTCCCCACTGCCTCTGACTTTTTGACACCTACCTCCTTCCATGGTAATGCAGTCAATGTCCCCCTTCTACTTCTGCCCTCAAGGACACTTCTCCCTCTCTGAGAAGTCCATCATCTTTGCTTCCGTGAGCTTGGGCTTTCCCCCAAACCAAGAAGCAGCTTTGTCTTCAAGGAGCTTCTGTCTTCTCCTCTGAAGAAAACTTTGGAAATGAGTCACTGAGGCCCTAACTGCTTCTTTGAAACAGGGCAGGAAGGGACCTTATGATCTCACCCTTCACACATGGTACTAGAGTTTTAATTTTACTGCTCTTTGCCAATCACTGGGTATTAGCATTACATCAGTCCTTGTGTGCCTGGCGTAAATCCTACTTTTTCATCCTGGATTATGCTTTTAATACATATTTGAATTTTATTGAGGAGTTTTGCATTCACTCTTATTCTGATAATTGTCAGTAACCATCAGTATCAGCAGCAGCGTGTGTGTGTGTGTGTGTGTGTGTGTGTGTGTGTGTGTGTGTGTGGTTTTACTGTCAGGATTATGCCCGCTTTGTAAAGTAAATGAGGAGGATTTGTGTCCTTTTTTGTATCCTGGAATTGTTTATATAGTGTGGCAAGTATCTATTTCTTAAAAGAATGCAACCATAAAATAGGTTAAGTCTGGAGAATTTTTCTTAGGACTAGTTTTTAAAATAAAGATTTCATTTTATTTTGGGTAAATTAAGTCTATTTAGGCTTGTTTGTAAGTTTTATACTGCCATTTGATTGAAATGGTGGTTTCACTGTTATTTAAAAATTTAGAATATTGACACATAGAATTATTTCTAGAGAATGCTCTTTGGAGTCTTCCAGATGATGTTCCTTTTTCCTCTTTCTGCAGTAATTTATAGACTTAGGTTTCTTTCTTTATTCATCCTGGAATAGAGAGAAATCTCTTTTTCAACTCAGTGTTTGTGATCATTCAGGGTTTGTAGATTGTCTTTGTCTTTCCTCACTGACACTGTCAGTGCTGGATGAATTCTCTCCTAGGATCAAAACTGGAGAATAATTTGATTACATTAGGTAATTGATGGGCAAGTCTTCTTGTCCACTTTTCCCGATCAGCCAGACATTCATCTAGGGCATCTCTGTGTACAGAAAAGGGATCTGGTTTTACTTCTACTTTCTGCCTCTCCGATGTGAACAAGCTTTCCTCAATGTTTTCTGCAAAATACTTGTTATGTAGAATATTAAGAGTTATGTAGTAAGTTTGTATCTAGGCAAAAGAATTTAGCCAATGATGGATATACATTTAAACATGGTTATTTCCTGCAGGATATCTCAAAACTGTTAGGGGTACTGTGACTACCCACAGGCGGGTTATGCATCCTTGCCTCAAATTCTTTGTTCACAGAACCTTCTGGAAAGGCATTTCATGGTGCTACTCTTCTGTGAACCTTATTTTGAGAATTTTTTGTGTTGGAACAGAGTACTTGGAAATCTACAATGCCAAGAACAATGGCTAGAATGCTTTCTGTATGTACCCATTAACTTTAGAGTCTTCACCCTATTATTCTCTTGGAATTAGTTTCCAAATGGCTTTAGGATGCTGCCGAGTGAGGAGCTGGTGGATTCTGGCTGCCCCTAAGTGCCATCCAGTAGCAGGACTGTAGTCTCTGTGTCTCTAAGTCAGGGTGAAGAGGTTGGAAGAAGAACAAAGAGGACTTCTAAGGACTCCTCCTATATTTTTCTTCATAGTTTTAGGTGGCTGAGATGTTCTCTTTCAACAGATGAAGGATGGATAGGCTCTTGAATTTCTTAAAATTCAGCTCCATTGTTAGACTTGATAGGAATCCCCAACAGATTCTTATGATAGGCTACCAGATTTAGTTTTGGAGATACAGTAACTTTTTTTTCTTTTTTTAACATCTTTACTGGAGTATAACTGCTTTACAATGGTGTGTTAGTTTCTGCTTTATAACAGTAACTTTTTTTGTGTGTGTGGTATGCGGGCCTCTCACTGTTGTGGCCTCTCCCGTTGCAGAGCACAGGCTCCGGACGCGCAGGCTCAGCGGCCATGGCTCACGGGCCCAGGGGCTCCGCGGCACATGGGATCTTCCTGGACCGGGGCACGAACCCGTCCGTGTCCCCTGCATCAGCAGGCGGACTCTCAACCACTGCGCCACCAGGGAAGCCCTGTAACAGTAACTTTTGTCTTTGGTCATTTTCTGTATCATCCTAGGTATTTTAGCAGGGAGTTAGGATAGGCTGAAAAACCCATGTTAAGTCTATTTTCTCCATAGTATTCCTTCAAATGCTGGGAATCAGTAATTATTATCTGTAGCATTTGAATTCAGGAGCCTGAAGGCTCAGAGAGGGAGGAAGATAAACAATGCAGAGAGAGGCAAACTTCCTGCCACCTCTGACATCACCCCTGTCGCCTTCACACATCCTGTAAAGATGCTTTCTCAATTGGACTTGTATTTTTTTGTTTTGTCCTCCTTAATAACTCTCTATCTAGATAACATCCTTAAAAAAGGGCCATAGCTGCGGCAAACAAGCAGGTCTGCTTCCCTGCTCATTTGGGAGTTCTAAGCAGTCCATTTTAAAAGTCAATCCCTTGTTGAATATCTTTTGCTCTCAGCATCCATTAGACTAAATTCCATAAGCTGACCATTGCCAGCAAACAATCAACAAGTCACCACCATTCACCTTCAACCACCTTGCTTGGTCCTTGCCAGTGAACCTAAAAGGCAGAGAGGAAAACTCAAGAGTTTCAGACAAATGCTACCAAAAGTGTGGCCTTCAGACTGACTATTAGACTGGCATGGGACTCTTCATTATCTGTCTGGAATAAAGCAAGTACGGAAACTGAGAGCAAGCATTCAGAAAAGCAATTTGACACTGTCCTGATTCTAAGTGTGTGATCAGTGGGCTTGTCCATTGAACATAGACCAGTTTAGTTGGATGTTGTTGGCCTCTGGTGGTAAGTGGCATGTGCCATGACCTGTGTCCTAGTCACGTCCTAATCTTTCGGGACATAGACTAAGAAGCCCAGGTTTAAAGAGCCCATCACCTTTCTCCGCCTGCCAATCTCTGCTGGAGGCTTTGTGATCTTTGGACTCTTCCCTCCTTGCTTTCAATTGTGGAGAGGCACGTTCTCAATCTCCTTTACCCCTTTCATGGTAATGGCCCATGATCCAAATCCAAAAAGCTGGGAGTCTGCAAAGGGCGCATTAAGATGGTGAAGCAGAGTCTTCTTCTCCCAGTTGCTCCACTGAAAGTGACAGAATGTTACATGTCTTCTCTAGCTCACTTCTGGTTCAGGTTGTGTAACAGCAACTTGAGCATGCCTTAAAGCCTTTCACTCAATGTCATAGAAATGCCAAATATATCCCTGGGTTGAATTTAAATCAGGAGGCCAGGCTGTTTAGCTATGGCCCAACATGATGTGGCATAAGCCAGGCCCCAGAGATGTGATAAGTTATTTAGCACCATCTGCTAAAATTTCACACTTGTGGAACTATAAAAATGGATTTTTTTCCTGAAATTAAAGGATTTATTTATTAATTCCCGGTAGAATATCTGTCATGTGACACCTTGTGTGTGCTGTGCCCCAACCGGTAAGCTGATGAATTCACCTTAAGGAGACTTGTACTCTGTGTGTGTGTGTCTGTTTGTACTTGCCATGTGTGTTAGATCAATCAGTATCAAAGCATACTGACTACAGTCACAGACTTTGGTTAAATTGAAGTGCTGAATTGGTGTAGGGCAGGCTGTAATATCTGTAAGAGATTATGGTATTAAATAGAATCTGTTCCCAACCTCTTAAGACAATATAAGATGATTAGTCCTTTCTTCCTGTTCACATGTCAAAATCTTTTTGATTTTGACTAAAACTATTGTTTTCAATGTCCAAGCTCATTTCCTTTCTTAGCCCATCTGCCACCACTGCTTCTTAGTAGTTCATTTATTTATTCATTTAAGAAACATTTACAGGGCACCCATTGTGTATCAAGTATCATGCTAGATCTAGGCCCCCATCTTTATAGGGGAGACCCACAATAAATCAGCAAAGATGGCAGATTATGCATTATAATGACTGCTTTGATAAGCATATGAACAGGATATATGGGAGCACAGTGGGTAGGATATTTAAATCAAGAAAGAAACGGAAATTAGGAACAAACTTCCTGGTGTAGGTGATATTTGAAGTTGGAGGAGTAAGAGAGAGCTACACGAAGAATGTGTGCTTGTGTGGGTGCCCTCACACGTGTGTATATGTGGTTTGTGTGTTGGGAACATCCTCCGTGGAGGAGTGACAGTGTAGCAGAAGGCACGGAGTCATGAATGCGGATGACACACTGAAGCAATTGTATGTAAGGGGTCCTCCCTAGGTCATAAGTGCCACAAAGAGGAATTCTTTCATTCGGCAATATACATCCAGAGCGTGGCACACAATAGGAGCTCAATAAATATTTGTGGAAGAGACGAATGGCCTCATGTACTAAGCTAATAAGTTTGAACTTTTCCCCCCAAAATATGATAGCAAGATATAAGCAGTTGTATTTGGCCTTTCTTAACACTTTTAAGATTTTTTTTGTGCTGTGCCTAAAGGGAAAGACTCTGCCATAGAACAGCTGTTCCCATCCATTTTCTGTCATTCCCATTAGAGTCACCTGTCCTTTCTTTGCCAGTAATTATTGATTGATTTGACGCTTCTCTGGTCATGCTGGTGACACATAACATTTGTGTCAAACAGGGTCAGGGCTCTAAAACTCTCATATGCTTTTTCAGATAATCCATTGTGACAGTCTCCTAATAAGAGGTGCTTAGAGTTTTTTGAGACTAAAGCAAATACTGGAATTTAAAGCAAATAATACAGATATCTTTTTATGTCAAAGGGTCTTAACACTTACGAATGTTAGAATTGATGATTAATAGCAAGTTGTTAAGTCATAGCGTTAAAACCTGTTGAACACTTAGCTTAAGAAAAGTTCTTCCCTTTCATAATTAAGCCAAGAACTAGGAGATTTCTGTGAGTCTCATAAACAGAACTTGAGACTTAATTCACTGAAAATTGATAGTTAGCAGCTGACCACAAACTAAAGAGACACATGATTTTGGACTTAAAAACAGCAAAACTAATAAAACAGTACTTCTATTGAATTGAAGAAAATGTGAGTTTCAAAGCAATCTAATAATTTTAAAATGTTCATTAGAAGATATCAATATATTCAAAATGAAATTAATTTTTAAAAATATTATTTCTTTGAAAGAGCAGCCTATTGTATTAGCTTGCTTTCGAACTCACCTTCAGTGGTTTGCAGTTTATATCTCTTTGCAGATATTTTCCTAGATAAATGCCTTTCTCACTGCAGGCACAGCATCTCCCTACTTTCCATACTTGGTTCAGTTCATGTCTTTAGGGAGGGTTCTCTGTAACCTCGCCCAGCTCTGATTGCACATTCACTCTGGTTTTTCCCAGCCCTCACCTGTGTGGCTCTTAGGTTGTGCTTTAGCATTTTCACATGGATTTGTATTAAATTAATTTGTATCAAATTAATCTGTCTGATGGATTGATTGATTGTATTTATTATGTTTAAGGCTTTTTGGTTGCAAGAAACAGAAAGCCATTCAGACTATTTCTGGTAAAAAGAGAATTTAGTGAAACGATACCAGGGAATCTCAGAAATACTTGGAGTCTGGAAAAAAGTACAACCAGGTCGTAGGAGGCCCCGTGATTGCGAAATCAGTACCTGAGTCTATTATCTTCTCTCACTGAATGACTGACCTCCTGATTCTACTTTTCTTTGCCCAGCTGCTCAGATCTGCCTTCCAGATGTGCCACCTTCCTCATGGCTGCTCTGCTCCTTCTTCGCTTCTGTTTGGACATAGTAGCTTTTGCTTAAATGGGTCCAGGCCTGACTTTGGTTCTATACCTGTCAATGTGTCTCTCGACCCTCTCCCCAACCAAGTGTTATCTCACTGTTTCAATTGTTAAGCCTAATGCTTCATTCCCTGGTTGGAGAATCTGATTTGCTCAACTGAATTATGGGTGGTTTCTCCTCCTGGAAGCTGTTTACACCTCAGCTAAGGTGGTGGGTGTCATTTGGTACAAACAGGATGGACTCTCTGAAAATAGGTTGTGGGCAGCCAGTCATGATTGGGATCTCAGGTACAGCATTTTCTCCTAGCATCCTCATCCATGTTCTCGATTGTTTCAGAAAGTCTACCTGACAGACTGTGACTAACGTTAGTGACCCAGGGGTTCTGGGCATCAGAGGTCTCCACTATTTTGTGCTCCTACTTAATTAACAGTACTGCGGGCTTCCCTGGTGGTGCAGTGGTTGAGAGTCCGCCTGCCGATGCAGGGGACACGGGTTCGTGCCCCGGTCCGGGAAGATCCCACATGCCACGGAGCGGCTGGGCCCGTGAGCCATGGCCGCTGAGCCTGCGCGTCCGGGGCCTGTGCTCCGCAACAGGAGAGGCCACAACAGTGAGAGGCCCCTGTACCGCAAAAAAAAATAATAATAATAATAAATAAATTAACAGTACTGCTTCTTTCTTTCTAAATGCCTTATTTTTCTAGTCTGCTTTGATACTAGGGTGGGAATCATGTACTATGGACTGAATGATTGTTTTCCCCAA
Organism: Stenella coeruleoalba; assembly: GCF_951394435.1. Classification (NCBI taxonomy): domain Eukaryota; kingdom Metazoa; phylum Chordata; class Mammalia; order Artiodactyla; family Delphinidae; genus Stenella; species Stenella coeruleoalba. The sequence goes on from NC_137157.1 coordinate 30,936,663, forward strand.
AAGTGTATGTTGAAGTCCTAACCCCCAGTGTGATGGCATTAGAAGGTGGGGCGTTTGGAAGGTAAGTAGGTTTAGATGAAGTCATGAGGGTGAGGTCGCGTGATAAGACTAGTGCCCTTGTAAGAAGGGACACCAGAGAGTTCACTTCCTTCCTGTCTCTGTGCACACATGTCCAGGAAAGGTCATGTGAGCACACAACCAGAAGGTGACCATCTACAAGCCAGGAAGAGGGTCCTCACCAAGAACCAACCTCACTGGCACCTTGATCTTAGACTTCCCAGCCTCCAGAACTGTGAGAAAACAACTGTGTGCTGTTCAGGCCATTAACTCTGGGGTATTCTGTCATAGCATAGCCCTAGCCGACTAAGCCGCCAAACAATAATAGTTTTGCTTCCATTTTATAGATAAAGCCCTCAGTAGTTAAATAGACTGGTCAGGTCACTTAGCTGGAGCCAGGATTCAAAGGCCAGCCTCCCTGGTCACCAAAGCATTGCCCTTCTACCATAGTTCTCTGTCTAACGCTGTCTCAAGTTTGTTAGAAAGAAAGAAAGAGAGAGAGAAAGAAAGAAAGAAGACCCAACTCCAGGTACAAAAGTCAGTTTCAAGTATTTTCACCGTCAAATCAGTGTTTAATTCACTTGAGAGAGAACCTTAGAAAACCTTTTAAAGTTTATAAATTAGTCAGGGAACTTTTCTTTTTTTCAACTGGCAGAACTTCTGATGCAGTAGTTTCAGCCTTTGATATCACTATTATGAAGTTCAAAAATAAAGTTTATTTTAGTTTTGTTTGACCTCAAAATGTACCTTGGATTCTTGCCATTGTCACAGGGAACATATATAAAGCAGTTTGTAAGTCTGCTTTCTTCCAATTCTGGCCATTTTTTTCAAGCTATTGGGTAACCAGTGGCCTTTTAGAATTTCCCCAGTCAACTATAACTAGATACGATAATCTGGAATTATAGCTTACTACCTTTACAGAGGCAACAGAGCAAGAGCTGCGAAGTGGGAGTCTGGAGACCAACATTTCAGTTTGGGCTTTGCTTCTTAATAACTATGTGACCTTGAGGAAATCCTGTCTGCTCACTGAGCCTCAATTTCCTAACCCATGAAAGAATAATCATAACTCAATACCTCACAAGAATGTTGTGAAGATAAAATAAAGTATGGGAAAGCACTTTGTAAATTGAAAGGTAATATAGAACTGTAAGTGGATATTATTATTTATTTTATGAGCCAGTAGAAATCAAAGCCCTGGTTTCATTGCCAGGAGGATTTTCCTCACAGATCTAATTCTTAAAGCTTTGCTTTGCTGAGTTAATGAGTACTTTCCAAATAAAGATCCCTTTTACTGCTTTGATTTCGTGAACTTCCCTTTACTCTGATTCAAAGTCACATGGGAAGGTGCTCTTGTAAAGCCATTGTTTAATTTAGGCTTTTCATACTGCGTGTATGTCCGGCTATTCTCTGGTTTCAGTCTCCAGGGAGCCTCTGAGGGCAGACCGTGCTTCTTTCCCTTACATATAGCTTGGCAGCAAATGAGATGTTTTCAATAGGGTTGAAAAAAACTTGCAGTATGTAACCTGTCACCTCAAGGAAGAAGCACATCCTGTTCTAGAGAAGTTGCCTCAGAGCTGGCCTGAGGACCATACTCTGTTTTTACTTATGACTCAGGCAGTAGCCTGGAATGAAGTTTCAAGGAAAGAGTTGTTAGACGACGTCCTTGTGTTAATAATGTGAGAAGCCACCATACAAAGCTCTTTATTTTATTAACTTAGACTTCTAGTCAGGGCTCAGTTCTGTTCAGTATGCCTGAAACTTTTTGTGCTAATACACAGGGAAAGTGTAAAACTGACTTTTAAAGGATCCTTAGGTGTAAGCAGATATGCTTTAATTTTAACCTCATATGTGCAGGAATTAAGGCAATGAGTAGTAGACTTGGGTTTTCTAAAGTCACTTGTGCGGCTAGAATGGAGGCAATCGTTCCAAGTTTTTGTGTTAAACTTCGCCAGTTAATTATGCTCTAATCCTGTTCTTCCAAAGTTTTTGGCATTCAGGCATTGGAGCCAGGGAATGGAACAAGATGGAATTTTAAAGAAATGCGGGGGCTTTTATAACCATAAGTCCACTGTCACTATCTGAAGCACTATAAAAAGTGGAAGAGCTGAAAACAGTCTCGTCATATCTCCTGATTCTTACCTCGTGCGTTGTGTTTTTACCAAACTCTGAGATAATGGTTTTAATAGCTGAGGGTTTGTTTATCTCCATCCAGGGACCCACAGTGCCAGGTCAACAGGCAGACTTCTCAAAGTGTCCTATCTACTGTGATTTTCTTTTCTCCTCCATCCTAGTCCATTGCCTGGGGTTGAAGTTAAAGTGTCAGGCTATAGAATAGACAGACTGTCCACAGCAATAAGACGGTTATTATTAATAATAATAATTATTATATATATTAAATTAATAATAATAATTATTATTATTTAAAGTGTCAGGCCATAGAATAGACAGATTGTCCACAGCAATAAGATGGTTATTATTATTAATATATTATTATTATTATCTGGGTGGTAGTGAATGCAGGACTGAGACTCTAATAGTATAACTCATGGTTCTATTTTCTGTCCCTCAAACAGTGACTTCCTTTATGAGTTACAGACAAAAAGTGAAAATTAACACTTAAATATCAAATTTGGGACCTCAAGCCAACAAATCCTAGCATTCTAATATCAAGAGAAGCAGGATTTTGGTTTCTTTTTTACCCTAAGTCCCAGTTTTCTTTTTTCTTTTCTTCTCTGTTTTTTTAAAAAATAAATACATTTATTTATTTATTTATTTATAGCTGCGTCGGGTCTTCATTGCTGGGCGCGGGCTTTCTCTAGTTGCGGTGAGCGGGGGCTACTCTTGGTTGCGGTGCGCAGGCTTCTCACTGCGGTGACTTCTCTCGTTGTGGAGCACGGGCTCTAGGGCACGCGGGCTTCAGTAGTTGTGGCGCATGGGCCTAGTTGCTCCGCGGCATGTGGGATCTGCCCGAACCAGGGCTTAAACCCTTGTCTCCTGCATTGGCAGGTGGATTCTTAACCACTGAGCCACCGGGAAGCCCTAGTTTTCTTTAGCGCCATGTGGTTTTGCTTTGTTTTGTTTTGTTTTTATAATAAGGGGCCTGGCTGATGAGAAATGTTCTATAATATGAATGCTATTGCCCTATAACCAAACTTTTAATGTGGCCAACTCTTTGCAAGATCGATTGCAAGAACCTCTGGGATTCCCCAGGTGCTGTCTGACATGAGCACATGAACAGGTACAGCCAGCAATGAACACCTTATCTGTCACCTGGAAATATTCAGAGACCAGACCTAATTATCAGGCTTGCTGTAGACAGGGCTTCTGTTCTGAGTGTCAGGTTGGCTAAGTTTTCTTCAAATTCTAAATTTTTAAGATTGGGAAAGTTCAAGAAATATGTGGGAGATAAGAAGTCAGTTGGTTTGGCTGGTGTAGGGGGTTCCCAGCACAGAGAAACTGAGGACAGAGCTGGAAGGATGGGTTGGTTTCTTATTATTAATATCACCTCACCCCTAAAGTGGGTATTCTCATAATCTCTGGATATACTGATGCTAATTATTACTAAGCATTTGATAACTATGTATGAAAACTTAGGGTGGCACTGCAGTGGGGTCATTAACAGACAGACTTATGTTTGAATCCTACATCTGCCACCTGCTCGCTGCGTGATTTTGGGCAAGTCAAACATTGTTAGCCTCAGTTTCCTGATCCAAAAAATGGCAATGTAATAATTCACCTCAGAAGTTTGTGGGGATTAGGTAATAGACTATGTAAATATTAAACCCATAAAGCAGTTCTCACACCACCTGGCACATGATGAACAATAAATTCAAGCATCATCACCTCGCCAGATTGCTGACGTAGCCTCCTCCCTGTTCGCCCTGCTTCTGCTCCAGCTCTGCCTCATTCTGCTCTCAACACGGCAGCCAGGTTGGTCCTGTTGTCATGTAAGTTGGATGTCTCTGCTCAACACTTGCCAATGGCTCCCCATCTCACTCAGAGTAAAAGCTTCCTAAGGGAAGGCATGTTTTACCTCCCCACCCCCCTTTGATTCTATCTGCTGCAGCCTCCCTGGCCTCCCCTTGCTGTGCCTTAAAATTTCCAGGAAGTTCTCCCTGCCACTTGATACCCTTTGTCTGCCTTTCCTGTTTAGTTTCCTACTAAATACGTATCACTAACTAACCCGCTATGTATTTTACTTAGTTATAGCGTTGATCGGTTGTCTCCTCCTGCTAGAAGGTAAGCACCATGGGACAAGGATTTCTTTTTGTCTGCTTTGTTCATAGCTGTGTCCCTAGTGCCTAGAACAGACACTGGTACATAGAAGCCCTCAACAAATATTTGTTAAGTTGGGCTTCCCTGGTGGCGCAGTGGTTGAGAGTCCGCCTGCCGGTGCAGGGGACGCGGGTTCGTGCCCCGGTCGGGGAGGATCCCGCGTGCCGCGGAGCGGCTGGGCCCATGAGCCATGGCCACTGAGCCTGCGCGTCCGGAGGCTGTGCTCCGCAACGGGAGAGGCCCGCGTACCGCAAAACAAAAAAACAAAACAAAACAAATATTTGTTAAGTTCGTTTTGAATGACTGAACAAATGGGAGCCATTATTAGTAAATTAATGGGATCTGTTTGTCGTAGTACATGTACACAATTACGGTATTCATCCATTCAACAAATACTGGGTAAGTATATTCAATGAGCCAGCATTACACTCTTTGTTGGGGACAGAGCCAGAAACAAAATAGACATGGCCCTGCCCTCTTGGAGCTTATGGTCTTAGGGCTACAAGAATTGCACTGAGTAGGTATTTCTAATTGTGGAAAAGTCAAAAAGATTTTTTTCATAATAGCTTAAGTATGAACTTTAATTGAAGTTTACAGAATCTCTAAATATTGTATCCTAAAACTTCAAAAAATTATTTTATTTATTTATCATTGTTATTTTCAGAAAGTATTTAAGGTAGAACTAGAAAATTATATTCTAGCTTTGCCTAAGCCTGTGAAAGAAAAGAGTTCTAAACATCCCCCCCAGTTACTGAACTTCGTGTTTTAAATGTTTCTTCTGCTTCTAATGATCAAACAAACATCACATTTAAAATCACATATGATAACTTTTAGATATACTACAATGCATGAGGACTTAGCAAAATGATACTCAAGCTTCTACCTGATTTTAATTTCATGATAGTTTGATGCAGGTCTCTTCACAAAGCCACATTAGCTTAGAGTTTGCAATTTTGTTCACCTCTTGTGATTAGAAAACATATTTCAAACTTCCCATTTCATTACTCTGAGCTCTAGCTCAGATTTTGAAAGTTATTACCAGATTTAATTTTAATATTTTTCATTCTCTGATTTTAAGGAAGTAAGCTATTAATGTTTATTCAATCAGGTAAGTCAGCATCTTGTAGGTTTTTAAATGATTCTTCATTCATTCTTTGATTTGAATTTGGTCAAAACTGTCTCTCAGTTATTTAGTAGTTTTGATTTTAAAAATTACAATTCTGCCAGTCTGACGCAGAGTATGATTTCAATAAAACTCCTTCATGGTATTTTTTCTGTGAAGACTTTGCATCAGGTTGCTTTGGTCACACTGAATTTGCCATGTTAAATGTAAGACAAGCTTAACCCATGCAAAGGAAACCGTCACAGCTCAGAGTAATCAAGTGGGAGTTTTGAAATACTCCCTTTTCTAATCACAAGAGGTTAACGAAATTGTAAACTCGAAGATAATGTTACTTTGTGAAGAGACCTGGGCCAAATTATCATGGGTAAATCCTCAAATGGAATTAAAATTATGTAGAAGGAAGTTCCAGTTGATTGTGATCTGGCCAATCTCAAGGCTATGATGATCAGATGTTTCACATTTACTAGGGTTTTATTTTTGTCCTTGCATGGGTACAATTGAAATTAAGGCCTACGTTTGGGAAACACATGATAGTTCAATAGCATCTTCTGCCCATTTTCTTAACAAGTGGGAAGCCAGATGCACCAAAGGGTAGTAAATGGGAAAAGAATAAAAGGTCTATTTTGTTAAAAATAAATAATAATGATGAAAATTGATAACATAAACTTTTGAGTATAAGAACATTTTGTTTCCTACGAGTGAATTGCAAAGGTAAAAGACTGAATCCGAAAATTTTTATTTAATTCCAAGACCTAGCCTGCATTTTTTAAAAAAATTATTTAATTTATTTTTGGTGGTGTTGGATCTTCGTTGCTGCGCACGGGCTTTCTCTAGTTGCAGCAAGCGAGGGCTACACTTCGTTGCAGTACACGGGCTTCTCATTGCAGTGGAGCACGGGCTCTAGAGTGCAGGCTCAGTAGTTGTGGTCCATGGGCTTAGTTGCTCTGAGGCATGTGGGATCTTCCCGGACCAGGGGTTGAACCCGTGTTCCCTGCATTGGCAGATGGATTCTTAACCACTGTGCCACCAGGGAAGTCCCTTAGTCTGCATTTAAATTTGATTTTATTCTATTCCTATGGAATGCAAAACAGATCATTCTCTCTCAAAGGATACAGAAATTGCCACTTCTAAATAAAACTTCCATAAAGAGCAGTAACTTTTACTTAGAAAACTGTCAGATAGAAAATAAAATTGAAAAGCCCAAGAAAAGGAAAACTTTTCTCTGTAATATCTTCTTGAAAAATTACAGACAGCCTTAAAATAAGTTTCCTTTAGATGTGATGGGAAGGAAATCAGAAAGCTCTTCAAAATCCTTTAGTGACTAGTACTTTAGTTCTTAATAGCCCTCATACCTATTTCTCCTGTACTCAACAAATACTTACTGAGGGCTTAGTATGTGGCAGGTACTGAAAACACAAAAATAAATGTGCCCTAATCCTGGATTCAAGGAATTCACAGTTTAGTGAGAGAGTCATAAGTATATACAAGGAGGAAGCTAAAATTTATTGACCACCAAACTATCTGCTAGCCCTTTTGCTAGGGCATTTGTATGCTTTATTACTTTAATCCTTATGGAAAAATTACTAGGTAGACGTAATATTGCAGAGCCATTTTATGACTTAAGAACTGGGGGGGTCAGCCAGTGTGTGAGGAAGCTGGAACTCAGTGCTGGATCTGTCTGCCTCCACAGCTCTGATTCTTTTCATCTCAGGATGGTGAAAAGAGATGTATGTATACATACATATACACAAAAAACCACACATATATTTATGTACACATACATAAGTGCATATATATTTATATATACATGTATATAAGCACAAATATGTATAAACATATGTATATGAGTCATACATACACATATATGGAATCCTTTGTTATCCAAATTGTATGCTTTTTTATATTTAAAAAGCTCTTTTTTTATTCAGATTTCTAGCAGTTTTAGATTCACTGCAAAACTGAGGAGAAGGTACAGAGATTTCTCATATATCCCCTGCCCACCCCCATGCATAACCTCCCCCATTATCAACATCCCCCATCAGAGTGGTACATTCATTACAATTGATGAGCCTACACTGACACATCATAATCACTCAAAGACCATAGTTTACATTAAGGTTCACTCTCTGTGTTGTACATTCTATGGGTTTGGACAAACGTATCCATCATTATGGAATCATATAGAGTATTTTCACTGTCATAAAAATCTTCTGTGCTCTGCCCATTTATCACCCACCTCCTCAACCCCTGGCAACCACTGATTTTTTTTACTGTCTCTATAGTTTTGCCTTTTCCAGAATGTTATATCGTTGGAATCATACAGTATGTAGCTTTTCCAGATCGATTTCTTTCACTTAAGTTTCCTTCATGTGTTTTCATGGCTCTCTTTTTAGAGTTGGATAATATTCCATAGTCTGGATGTACCACAGTTTAGTCATTCACCTACTGAAGGTCATCATGGTTTCTTCCAAGTTTTGACAATTATGAATAAGCCGCCATAAACATCCACGTGCAGGTTTTCATTTGGACATAGGTTTTCAACCCCCTCTGGATACATATGAAGGAGTGCAATTGCTGGATCATATGGTAATCAAATGCATTTTTGATTTGTTGCATAAGGTTTTGGTAAATAGAGCTTATATTTTATTTCACTGTTTTAAATGTTAAAAGTAACACATTACCAGTGCATCCTATTTCTTCAAATACCCTATCACAGTTTTAAATACAAACTCTAAGAGATTTCTTGCATGATATAAAGCATTTAAAAAACCACCAATCTAATTATCTAAAAATTACTCAGTCATTAGTGTATAGCTTTGAATCCACAATGCAATAATAATGTGCAGTATCAGACACGGCTTGTAATTTCCTCCTGAAATGACATGCAGTACAATGTAGAGAAACAAATTTGTTAAAGTTACACAATGAATTCAAATAACAATTAGCAAAATCAAATGAGTCCATTTTAAAGTAATTACTTACTGATTGAAGAATTGTGGGGTTGGTGGTGTGAGGAGAAGAGAGAAATGGAGGTGTGGTCACTATTGCTATTTGGTGAGTGAGTGAAGGTGAAGGAATGTGCTGGGGGAGGAGTGGTGGAACAGATTATGACAGGTTTATCTATGTCCAGGGCCAGGGAATTGTGGACAGACTATGTCCTTCTTGACATTGGGGACACTGGAAGCATGCAACTATGAACCACTGTCTGAAGTCTTAGATGAAACAGTGGCACAAAACAACCAACTCAAAATTGACAGCTATTGATATGGATGGCTCCTGAAACCCTGTGACTGTGCCGATGACTGCGGTTTTTTTTTTTTTTCGGTACGCGGGCCTCTCACTGTTGTGGCCTCTCCCGTTGCAGAGCACAGGCTCCGGACGCGCAGGCTCAGCGGCCATGGCTCACGGGCCCAGCGGCCCCGCGGCATGTGGGATCTTCCCGGACTGGGGCGCGAACCCGTGTCCCCTGCATCGGCAGGCGGACTCTCAACCACTGCGCCACCAGGGAAGCCCCAATGACTGCGTTTTTGCGTGGGATGCTTCTACACACGTGCTGGCCACATTCACTTGCAATGGCAATTGTTCTGCTCTTTTAAAGTTTGGGCTTTGAATATTCATGGCTCCTCCTCTTCCTCTTTCCCCAGTAGACAACCAATGATGAGCACTGACTTGAATGAGTTCTTTAGGTAGAAGTTCTGTCCTTGCGATGCTAACAATATCTTTATCGTTTTCAGTATCTTCACGGTCCACTAAACCCAACTTCTTTAGCATGGTCTAAGATTTTTGCTTTGCACCATTTCTTCAAAACCTTGCAAGTCAGCAAGAAATGGCCAAACCAGCTTCCTGTAATGTTCACTCCTTCTTATTCTGATTCTTATCTTCCACCCTGCCTGATGAACCTGAGTCTCTTTGATGTTGTGTAGGACACATCTCACGTGCCTCCTCATTTTCTCTCGGCACTTCCTGCCACTCATGGGCTACATCATTCTTCTGCTTGATGTCAACCAATCACATGTCTTAATAAAAAGTTAACACTTGATAAAGATATAAGACATATGATTAGGACAGGTGAGGAAACTCAGAGCCCACTGGGAGACAAGGGATGGGAAGGACGTAGAAAAATAAATTTTAGCTCCCTTCCTCTTTCCAGGGGATGACTCCCAGACAAGTTTTCTCTGTAGAGCCTAAAGTCCTGTCTTACCATGTTACATAATGTGTCCTAAAGGATCCTACCTAGCAACTGCATGTGTCTTCTTGTAACACAGTTTACATCAGTGGCTAGCATGGTAATACTTCACCTGTATTCCTTTAGATTGCTCACTGTCTCACTTCCCTTTTCTCTTACTCATGCTGCCCTGGTATTGCATATCCATTAAAAATATTAGCACTTAATCTGTGCCTCAACTTTGTTTTCTAATAATCCAGGCCAATGAAGATACCAAATGTCACTCATAAATTCTCCATCAAAGCTGTGTTACCTGCAACAGACCTCTGCACAAGATACTGCATGTTGAGATGGCACATTGATCCACAGGTTATAAAAGTGACATGTTATGGAAGGCAAAAAAACACTAAGATATTAGGACTGTAATCACAGCACTAAAAGAATGTCTAAGAACTTGGTCTACTATCAATATAATCTTGTTTGCAAGATTTTTCTTCTTTGTATACTTCTTTTGTATACTTTGATTGACTTTAATAGCTCCATCTCAAGTAGTTAAATATTTTCTTTATCATTTTTTATGATTTGTATATAATGTAATTCACTCTTCACCATTTCTCTAAGGGCCTTGTGGTTTTCAAAGGTATTAGTTTAATGTCTTCACAATATCCATCTAAAATCCTATCTTTGAACATATTTGAATGTCCTTGAAATTTTTCCTCTTCTTTTGAAATGAATGTGACACTTTTATTACCATTGAAAAAAAATTTTTTGCATTTTTTAACATAGTTATTGGAGTATAATTGCTTTACAATGGTGTGTTACTTTCTGCTTTATAACAAAGTGAATCAGCTATACGTGTACATATATCCCCATATCTCCTCCCTCTTGCGTCTCCCTCCCACCCTCCCTATCCCACCCCTCTAGGGGGTCACAAAGCACCGAGCTGATCTCCCTGTGCTATGCGGCTGCTTCCCACTAGCTATCTATTTTACATTTGGTAGTGTATATATGTCCATGCCACTCTCTCACTTCGTCCCAGTTTACCCTTCCCCCTCCCCGTGTCCTCAAGTCCATTCTCTACGTTTGCATCATTATTCTTGTTTACCATTGAAATTTATCTGTAGAATAAACCGTTTAATTGCAACCTCACTATAAGTGGAAATTGTTTCACCTATGATTGTCATATTATGCAGTGTTACATACACTTAAATCTTTTGGCCTATAGTGGACTTGTAAATTCCATTCCTTCACTGAATCAATTCCCTTCTTCCTTAATTCTTTTCTAGTCCTTGAGGATATTCAGTGCCTTCTATTTTAACATGCTGTTCAAAGGTAACACACCAAAACTATTAATCTATTACACCAAGAAATCTCTAGTTGTCAAAAGATAACGTGTAGTGCTTGGGTAACATGAAACTTTCTAAAGCCAACAATACTTAGAAAAATTCTTATGTGGTAATGGTAACACATGCATGGCCAAGATTTTGTTTTGATATACATGTTCACATTTCTATCTTCCTTCAGATATATGGCTGTTCTTGAGCTCTTAGATTCATCTCATTTCTCTACAGCCTTTTCCACTTTCTAAGAAAACATTTTCCCTTAAAATGTGGGGAAGATGATTATAACAGGTTTAAACAAAGGGAAGGTGGAGAGCCAGGTAGGACACGTCCTCTTGCTTACAATACTGTGTACTTTTAACATTTTCACTAGAGTGTCAGGCATATTTAATAAAGTAGATTTGTAATATATACAGTAAACTTTGTGTAAAAAAATGTTTGTCATTCATCTGGGCAAACATACAGGTGGTGAGAATTCAGATAGCAAGAGATACCTATATGTGTGAAATGTTCCATCAGTTCTATGAACAAAAAATATAAGAATATGAAGAAGTGATAAATATGGTTTGAATGGGACATGGGAAGTAATGTCAAGAGGGGGCTTAGGAGGTGGGCTGATGAGCTTGGGGAATCAGAATAAAGTGATTTCCCAGAGGGGCTGACATTTGAGTCATCATGAAGGAGTAAGGGGTAATCTTTGAAGCAATCCCTGATTTCTAGCCACAGAGATTACCTACCTTCCTCTGTCCTTTAAGAATCCACCTCTAGTTTGCCTCTGCTATGACATGCATCACACTACACAGTAATTTTTACATACTTGCCTTAACCACAATCAATCTTATTTATCTTTTTCCTATCCTTGGAGAATGCTTGGGACAATACAAAGCGCAATATATTTGCTGAGTTACTTATTTAGCTTTTATTAAATGCTTACTATATGCCAGGCGTCATTCTAGGTATTAAGAAAGAGCAGTGAACCAAATCAAAAAGTCTGTGTCCTCATGACACTTACATTTCATTGGATTTGTTTTCATAGTAAGAGATTATAACATTAAAATAGTTAATATATATGAATATATATGAACTATAATAATATATATGAACTATAAGAACGAAGGCAGAAGATAGACAAAATTTCTAGTAATGGCAAGTACCATGCAGAAAAATAAATCAGAATAAGAGGTTAGAGAGGGACCGGGGGTGCTATCTTGGATGGTTGATCAGGGAAGGTCCCTTTGAGGAGCAAACATTTGAGAAGAGGTGTGAATGAAGTGAGAGAGTGAGTTACGTCATCCTCTAGGGAAGAAAGTTCTAAGCAGAAAACTTGACAAGTCCGAAGGTCACGAGATGGAAGCATGCATGACGTGCCATAGAACAGAGAGGAAGAACAATGAGTTTGGAAAGGTAGCTAGACACAGGTCATGGAGAGCTCGGCAGCCATGAATGAATGAATGAATGAATCATAGGAAAGTGAAGTAGCACAAACAAAGCCCTGAGAAAAGAAAGTATGATGCTTTCTTGGAATGGTTTGGCTATAGGAAAAGTACATTTTTTCCCCTAGGGAATAGACTTCCAAGCATAAGATTCATGACCCTCTTCAATTTCACCTCAACTAAGTGGAAGGAGATAATATTTTTCAAAAATTAGGCTGGGGTGAAACTGGAGAGGGCCATGAACCTTATCCTAAAGATTTTGAACTCTGTTTTGTAGAAACTGAGTAACCTTTGAAGATTTTTTTGAGCTACATTATCAGATTTGTGTTTCAAAAAGGTATTAGTAGGGGACTTTCATATATTTTTGGTGGAATTGTTATTATACATGGCTCTCATACATTATTGGTGGGACTGTAAATTGGCACAATAATTATGAAGGGCAATTTTGCAATAATCTATCAAAATTTAAAATGCATTTAAAGGCAGTGAACTCACTTCTAGAAATTTACCTTAAAATATACATATGTAAAAATGCACAGATATTTATATAGCACTGCCATTGCTTTGCTATTGTAATAGAGAAAATTAGAAATAAATTAAATGTCCCTTAATAAAGGACTAGTTAAATAATCATGGCACTTCAAACAAGGGAATATCATGCTGCCATTAAAAGGAGTGAGGCAGCTCTAAGTCTACTAATATGGAATGATGATCAGGAAATATTATTAAAGGGAAAAATAAAATTATAAAAGTATATATACACTAAGACTCCATTCAAGTAGAAAAAAATAATAGACATATCTGTGTTTATATTTGTATAGGTAATAAATCTAAGAATATAATATAGCCTTGGCTACTTTTATGGAGTTGTTTTTAAGCTGCAATCATGGGATGGGGCTGGAGAGAGGGATGCATTTTACTCTATACGCTATGCTTTTTGGCCATATTTGCAGTTTTTATACTGAGCATTTATTAACTTTTAAAATGATCTTTTTTCAAAATAATTAAAAGATGTTTTTATCCAAAGGAAAACTATTGATAAAAGTCTACTTGACTGAAAGCATTTCCACTAAGATCAGGAACAAGACAAGGTTGCCCACTCTCACCACTCTTATTCAACATAGTTTTGGAAGTTTTAGCCACAGCAATCAGAGAAGAAAAGGAAATAAAAGGAATCCAAATCGGAAAAGAAGAAGTAAAGCTGTCACTGTTTGCAGATGACATGATCCTATACATAGAGAACCCTAAAGATGCTACCAGAAAACTACTAGAGCTAATCAATGAATTTGGTAAAGTGGCAGGATACAAAATTAATGCACAGAAATCTCTGGCATTCCTATATACTAATGATGAAAAATCTGAAAGTGAAATCAAGAAAACACTCCCATTTACCATTGCAACAAAAAGAATAAAATATCTAGGAATAAACCTACCTAAGGAGACAAAAGATCTGTATGCAGAAAATTATAAGACACTGATGAAAGAAATTAAATATGATACAAATAGATGGAGAGATATACCATGTTCTTGGATTGGAAGAATCAACATTGTGAAAATGACTCTACTACCGAAAGCAATCTATAGATTCAATGCAATCCCTATCAAACTACCACTGGCATTTTTCACAGAACTAGAACAAAAAATTTTGCAATTTGTATGGAAACACAAAAGACCCTGAATAGCCAAAGCAATCTTGAGAACGAAAGAAGGAACTGGAGGAATCAGGCTCCCAGACTTCAGACTATACTACAAAGCTACAGTTATCAAGACGGTATGGTACTGGCACAAAAACAGAAATATAGATCAATGGAACAGGATAGAAAGCCCAGAGATAAACCCACGCACATATGGTCACCTTATCTTTGACAAAGGAGGCAGAAATGTACAGTGGAGAAAGGACAGCCTCTTCAATAAGTGGTGCTGGGAAAACTGGACAGCTACATGTAAAAGTATGAAATTAGATCACTCCCTAACACCATACACAAAAATAAGCTCAAAATGGATTAAAGACCTAAATGTAAGGCCAGAAACTATCAAACTCTTAGAGGAAAACATAGGCAGAACACTCTATGACATAAATCACAGCAAGGTCCTTTTTGACCCACCTCCTAGAGAAATGGAAATAAAAACAAGAGTAAACAAATGGGACCTAATGAAACTTAAAAGCTTTTGCACAGCAAAGGAAACCATAAAGAAGACCAAAAGACAACCCTCAGAATGGGAGAAAATATTTGCAAATGAAGCAACTGACAAAGGATTGATCTCCAAAATTTAAAAGCCGCTCATGCAGCTTAATAACAAAAAAACAAACAACCCAATCCAAAAATGGGCAGAAGACCTAAATAGACATTTCTCCAAAGAAGATATACAGAGTGCCAACAAACACATGAAAGAATGCTCAACATCACTAATCATGAGAGAAATGCAAATCAAAACTACAATGAGATATCATCTCACACCAGTCAGAATGGCCATCATCAAAAAATCTAGAAACAATAAATGCTGGAGAGGGTGTGGAGAAAAGGGAACCCTCTTACACTGTTGGTGGGAATGTAAATTGATACAGCCACTGTGGAGAACAGTATGGAGGTTCCTTAAAAAGCTACAAATAGAACTACCATATGACCCAGCAATCCCACTACTGGGCATATACCCTGAGAAAACCATAATTCAAAAAGAGTCATGTACCAAAATGTTCATTGCAGCTCTATTTACAATAGCCCAGAGATGGAAACAACCTAAGTGTCCATCATCAGATGAATGGATAAAGAAGATGTGGCACATATATACAATGGAATATTACTCAGCCATAAAAAGAGACGAAATTGAGCTATTTGTAATGAGGTGGATGGACCTAGAGTCTGTCATACAGAGTGAAGTAAGTCAGAAAGAGAGAGACAAATACCGTATGCTAACACATATATATGGAATTTAAAAAAAAAAAGTCATGAAAAACCTAGGGGTGAAACAGGAATAAAGACACAGACTTACTAGAGAGTGGACTTGAGGCTATGGGCAGGGGGAAGGGTAAACGGTGACAAAGCGATAAAGAGGCATGGACATATACACACTACCGAACGTGAGGTAGATAGCTAGTGGGAAGCAGCCGCATAGCACAGGGAGATCAGCTCGGTGCTTTGTGACCGCCTGGAGGGGTGGGATAGGGAGGGTGGGAGGGAGGGAGACGCAAGCGGGAAGAGATATGGGAATATATGTATATGTATAACTGATTCATTTTGTTGTGAAGCTGAAACTAACATACCATTGTGAAACAATTATACTCCAATAAAGATGTTTTAAAAAAAAAGTCTACTTGGAATATTAAAGGTTTTTTTTCTGAAAAAGTTACTTTAATAAAGAATAATAAATTTAAAACTTATTTATATAATGCCATTTGAAATACTCATTTCCAATGAAATTAGTCTGTCTAATTATATGTTCCTGCATCTCAGACAATGAAAACATTGCTACAGGAGACTCTCTAAAAGTTCAAGTAACCTGAAATATAATTAACTTAGCTTTTTGAATATTATCATCCTCTGTGAACTTCAATACTGATAGCCTGTGTTACAGTCTTTGCTGATTTGACTTTGTTTTTCCTCTTAGAGCCATTTTGATGCCAGGGGTGCTAACCAATAGTGAAAAATGCTTCTGATGAATTTTTCTCAGATATAATCTGGAAGAGAATGTGTCATAGTATTACCAAATAAATATTTGGGGGGTTTTTTGGGCAATAAAATTTTCATGACACCATTAAAAAACTCAGAATTTTAATAATTAAGGAATAGCAAATTCACTTAGTGTTTTTGTATATTTTCATTTAGCATTCTGGTATCTGCTGTCTTCTTGGTCCATATTTGTGTATCTTTTTTTCACCAACTATATTTGAAGTATCTTGATGGTAAGGAGTAGAGTATTCTTCATCACAGCTGCTAGTGTGAGATGTACCTAGTAAGTTGATGTGGCCCTCACAGAGATAGAAACAAAGCTCTTAGAAGTCCCTTTGTTCACTAGTATGTTAAAACTGAGGTATATTTAAAAATTGCAGTCCCCTCAGTGTGTCCCTATGTCTCACAATAAACCTCACATAGATATTTGTTGAGTGATCATAAGCCAATGCAGATTTTTAGATTTTTCTCCATGTAATAAAGGGAAGACTGATTGGCTTCACCTCTGCCATGTGATTGGTCCTTTTGAGGGGCAATTGGTTTCTCTCTGTTTCTTGCATCCTCAGTTCTTCTTCCCTTCCTGTCCTCAACCAATGGGTCACTAAGTTCTGTCTTTTGTACCTCTTAAACATCTCATAGGGCATGACCCCTCTCTCATGACCTACACCCTCCGTTCATGGTGAAGCCCACTGTGAGTACAGAGCCCTGGGCAAATGGTTCTCTCACTGCCTTGGATGGGGAGTACTTCCATCTGCCCACCTCCATGATAGGTCCTGGTGCATTATTGATGTTTAATAAGCACCTGAGTAATGTTTGCACTTTTATGAAAAGTAAGATACTAGCTTCAAACCATAGCAACACGTATTTATTGAACATTCATGCTGGGTGGAGCTCTGGGCAAGATGCTATGGAGACTATGAGGAAGTCTAAGATGCTAGAGAGTCTTAAAACGTAAATGATGAAGCAAGTAACAATAAAATAGAGTTACCTAATAACCAGACATACAAAAATCCAAGCAATGCCACAAGGTGGTGTATTATTAATTACTAAATTTGTTATATGGGACACGAGTGCTAACAGTTCGGAGGACAATCTGGCTTTCAGTGATTTACAAAAACTACATAGAGGAAGAGAGATTGGAGCCTGGTATTGGGAGACAGTTAACTTTGTATAAGTGGAAATATCCAAGGCAAAAAAGAAGAAGCAGAGAAGGAGCAGAGTGGGGAGAAAGTAGTCCGATCTCCTAGAGCTGGGTCTTCCTGCAAAGTAGTGTTCTTCCTTTTTTCAAAGGTATGGATACTTTTAAAAATTTGATAAATACTTTGAATTCCCCTCCAAAAAAATGACCATATAAAAATGAAAAAGTTTATATACATTTTTAGGGATTTACATACATGTAGCCTAACCATGGATACCAGGAGGGGTTCCAGCGCAGTTCATAAATCCCTCCACTTAAGAACCACATTTCCAGCGAGATTAATGGAAGACAGATTTGGGGTGTGCAGTTTTTAAAGGCCCTTTGATAACAACCTAAATAAAAGTAGGGGGAAAAAGTGGAAAGCTATTCAATTTTGATTGAGAAATTGCTTTTTCCCCTTTGCTCTTTTTATCTACATAACAGGGACAATAATTCAACTTTCTAAATTGTTGAGATAATTAGTGGGGATAAGATGTGGAAAGTACACTACACAGCATGCATGTATTTATTTCACAGGGAGGGAAAAAGTCTGAAGAGTTTTGATTAGTGAATAATACCAGTTAATGGGGATTGTAGAAGAGAAACGTGGCAGCATGAACGACAGAATGCAAGGAGAAGAAGCTGTAACTGCTGAGAGCAGAAGAGGAGGAGATACTGACGTACAGACACAGATGATTAGGCCATAAACAGCACTCTCAGTATGGGTTAGAGCAAGAGTTTTTTATAGAGAAGAAATGGCGCATGAGGAGGAGTTAGCATTTAAAACTACTCCTTCCTTTGAGGTCACTTTTCACAGGAACTTACTCCCACTTAGTAATTTAGAAATGTGTGATTGCATTCATCATAAATGTTCACTTAAAATATTCAAGAAGTAACTGTGACTGCAGTGGGTAGACTGCACGATAGATTTGTTGCGGTAATAGAAACCTCTCTTGGAGAGTTTCACAGTAGATTATGTAGAAAGGGGAGTTAGGATGACATTCCCAAGAGTAATGCCATATGTTTGATTTCTATGTGGAGCAACTGGCTTCATTCTGTTCCTCTCCCTTATGGCTCATAGGGGAGGTGGGTCCCAATTGGTCTACAGATCCTGCACAACAGATGGAAATATCTTCTCCCCGTTTCCACTATACTTAATTCAGACCTTTATCTTTCTACATGACTATTCCATCAGCTTCTTAAAGGGACTCTCTGCCTCTAGGACTTTCTTCATTTAATGTATCCTTTGCAGTACAGCCATTGTGCTCTTTCTAAAATGCAAGTTTCATATTTCTTTCCTGCTAACTCTTCACTAACTCCTCAAGTCCTGCAGGATCTATTTCAGAGTCTTTAGCATGGCTTATAATTACCTTCGACCTACATCCCCAGACTTATCTCCAATCATTTCCAGCCACACCCTCAATCTCTACAAATTCGGCTCTTCTGGAGGCTGACATCTCTGCTGAGAGGCCATTGCTCTTTTTCTTTGCATATAAGATTTTCACTCAGTCTACATTAAACTTAATTAGTTTATAATATGTGAACATAGGTTAATCATGCAAACCATACTACAAGTTTGTTCCTGCTTTGCCCCTCATGGAAAACTCCAGGGACCACGAGATTCAACTATTAGTATTTCTGGTGCTCCTCTTTCCTTATTTATCTATTTAGCTAGCTAGCGAGGTATCTCTTTTCTGATTTTAAAAATGTAGATATTGTCTCGAAGTACTACCGTCGAAAGTTAGAAATTAGCTCCCTTGACCGTCCTTTCTCCAATGTTGGTTTACCCTCTGTATTGGGTACTGGTCTTATTTGATTCCTCAGTTTCCCCTGGTGCTTTTCACCTCCCAGATTTTGGTGCTGCTCCCAGGAGATAACCAGTCATTTGCCCTGGGAAACTTGGGCCCTTTCTCTCGGCTACCAGCAGCACAGCTGGGCCAATTAACTAATGCCCGACATTTCTAGCTCTTATTACCACATATGGACTTAGATGAAGCTCCAATTCTCAGAATATGAGATTCAGTATCCCTAGCGGCTGCTGGAGGGGCCAGATTACCCAACTCAGAAATGAAGGAGAATAATATCTGTGGGTGAATTTTGACCAATGAGAAGACAGCACATAACATATGGCCTTTACACTTTCCCATTCTTATTGCTTTGCGTTATTTATTTCTGTCTCTCACTGACCTGGATTTGTACCTCCCCAATAAAGCCTCAGCATCTTTATCCCTTTATCAGACCCTATTTTTCTAGAGTGCTTAAGGCTAAGATACTTTCCCTCTCCAGTGTATGTGTGACAATTTTTAGTTAATTCAATAAACAGAATTTAAATGATCGTGACTACAAATGCTACATATCCCAGCAAAACTGGTAAGAATGATTTTGGGCTTCCCTGGTGGCGCAGTGGTTGAGAGTCCGCCTGCTGATGCAGGGGACACGGGTTCGTGCCCTGGTCCGGGAGGATCCCATGTGCTGCGGAGCGGCTGGGCCCGTGAGCCATGGCTGCTGGGCCTGCGCGTCTGGAGCCTGTGCTCCGCGGCGGGAGAGGCCACAACAGTGAGAGGCCCGCGTACCACAAAAAAAAAAAAAAAAAAAACTGGTAAGAATGATTTTATCTTTTTTTCCCCCCTAAAGATTTTTGATTTTCCTGGAGTTTAAAATTGCATGGATTTGTTTTTGCTTCTGTTCACTTAATTTCCTATGCCAAAATAGAAATCTTCTCAAAGTATGAAAAGTTCCCTTAATATGAGAAAAAAATGTTAGGTAATCTAACAATTCTCTTTTTGCCTTTTAGATGCCTACTGCAACCCTGTGTTCTCTTGTTCCAATATGAACCGGTTGTCACTTAGACCTGATATTCAACACTATTCTCTAAATTCTCTTTGTGTGCTTCCTATTTATATTCTCCATTTCCTGGAACCAATTCCTTCCTTTTCCTTGGTGTACAACCTCATGTTGGTAAAGCACATTCTCCAGTAGCTTCCTGAGAAAAGATACAGGGAATGTAATTTAGTTTAAAACCTTAAACGCCTGAGAAGCCCTTTATTTAACCTTCATGTTTAAATGATAATTTATTTAGACATGAAATTTTTGATTGGAAATAAAATTTTATCAGAATTTTAAAAGCATTCCACCTTTTTTCTAGTATATTGCATTGCTTCTGAGAAGATTAATGGCAATATTATTCCCAGTTCTTTGTACAGATCTTCTTGAATTACAGTGGAGTCACATCATGATGTACATTGAAAATATCCTCAGAAATGCATTTAATACACCTAACCTACCAAACATCACAGCTTAGCCTAGCCTACCTTAAACATACGCAGAATACTTACATTAGCTTATGGTTAGGAAACATCATCTGACACAAAGCCTATTTTATAACAAAGTGAATATCATGTAACTTATTGAAAACTATACTGAAAGTGACAAACAGAATATTTGTATGGGTAGAGTATGGTTATAAGTGTATCGGTTGTTTACCTTGATGATCAAGTGGCTGACTGGGAGCTGTGGCTCACTGCCATTGCCCAGCATCAGGAGAGAGGATTGTACCACACATCACTAGTCCAGGAAAAGATCAAAATTCAAAATTTGAAGTATGATTTTTACTGAATATGTATTGCTTTTGCACCATTGTAATGTCAAAAATTTACATCATAATAAGACAGGGACAGTCTGTATACAACCAGTTATTTTCTCACAGGAAGTTTTAATATCTTTTTCTGAATCCCTAACATTTTGGAATTCATAATGTATCTTGGTGTGGTTCTTATTTTATTTATCAGCAAGATACCAATTGTATCAAGGTGTCAATTATAAATTGGGGTTCTTAAGTTCTAAGAAATTTTCTTGAATTATTTCTTTGATCATTTCATGCCCCCTATTTTCTTCATTATTTTATCCATCAATAAACATCATTATGCTTGTGAGTTCTTCTAAGTTTGGGGGATATAGCAGTGTACACAATGACCAAAAATCCTGCCCTCAGGGAGTAGACCTACTAATGACAGAGACAGATAAATAAAATAAAAAGTATGTTAGGTAGTGATAAATGCTAAGAAAAAGAATTATGCCAGGATGGGAGCTATGATTTGGGGGGTGTGTGTGTGTGTGTGTGTGTGTGTGTGTGTGTGTGTGTAAGAGAGATAGAGAGATAGAGAGATTTTTAATTTTAGATGTAGTGGCCAGAAAAGGCTTTACTGAGAGTGAGCTTTGAGGTCTGAGTAAAGACTAAAGGAAGTAAGAAAATTAACCAGGTAGATCTCTGCCGGGAAAGCCTTTCAGGTAGAAGAAATATCGAGTTCAAGGTTCAGATGCATTTAAGGAACAGCGAGAAAGCCAGGGTGACTATAGCGAGGGAAACAAATAAGAAAGTGGGAGGGGATGATGTTAAAGGCAATTGGGGCTCGGATTATGTCAAAACCTTGTGGGTAGGAAGAGGGCCATTGGAGGGTTTTGAGCAGAGGAGTAACATGATCTGAGGTACGTCTTCACACGATCACTTTGATTGGCATATTGAGATAATCAGAAGGAGAGCAAGGGTAGAAGCGAGAGTACCATTCAGGAAGCTGACGCAACAAATCAGGAGAGAAGTAATAGTAGCTTCTACTGGAATAGGGGCAGTGAAGATATGAGATGTGGTTGCCTTCTTTATATGTTTTGCAGGTAGAGGTGTTATGATTTGCTGACAGACCATATCTGAGGTGTGAGATAAAAAGGAAGGAAGATGACTCAGAGTTTTGGCATGAGCCTAACAAAAGAAGTTGCCAAGAACTGTAAAGGGGAAAAGTACAGGAGGAGAAGTTGGATTTTATCTTTGTTTTTTGGGAGAAAGAGGAGAGTGTAAGTTAGAAGTTTGGACTGAGCATTGGAAGTATGAGATGCCTGTTACACATCCAAGTCGAGATGTAAACCGGCAGTTTGACATTTAGGTCTGCATGTTGAGGTGAGGTCTGTGGGCTAGAGATACAGATGTGGAAGCCAGCAGCATCTAGATGGTCCGTGTGACCATGAGACTGGACAAGGTAGCCTAGGGGGTGAGTGTAGATTATAAAGAAAACAGATATAAGGACTGAGTCTGGAGACACTGCCCATATTTAGCAATCAGGGAGATAAGTGAAAAATAGCAGGAGAGACTAAGAAGAAGTGACAAGAAATGTTGGAGGAAAAGCAGGTGTATGTGGAGTTCCACAAGCCAAGCAGACAGTTTTCCAAGGAGGGAATGCTCTCTTGTCATCTGCTGCTGAGAAGGAAGTACTATGAGGGCTGGTGATCTTGTTAAGAACTGTCTTAGTCAGTGGTTGCAGTGAAATGAGATCGGAGTGGCTTAAGATAGAGGAGAAGGAAATGATAGTACAGGAGTCCCACACTTTTTGAAAGTTTCACTTTATGCCACCTTGCTTTTATGAAAGACATACATTAGTACCTGTTTTCACTAGTGGAAAGAAATCAGAAGGGAGTTTTTGCTTTTACCAGAAAAAAGGTGAAAAGTAAAAATAGCGCTCAGCGTCTGTTTTGCAGTGAGCCGTTATAGAGGCAGCTCACCCCAAGCAGCCAGTGGCACCGCCAAGCTCCTTCCCAGAAGCTAACTCAGTATCTCAGCACCAAGCCACCATAGCCTTGACCTGGGTCTGTGAGCATCTGTGCTATATCTCGATTTATTTTGTGCATCAGTTAGCAAGACACAGCCTAAGGTAATTGCTTCTTCGTTTTACACAATTTTGACTTACAAAAGCCTTGGTAGGAACGCTCTACTTTAAGGAGTTTTGCTTAAAAGGAAAGAGGAAACATAAGTTGGTAGCTGGAGCTCTATCCTGTATTTTGGAAACTCATTCAGATGTTGAATATTCTTGATTCTCTTATTTTCTTTCTTTTCTTTTCCATTTTCCAGTTCTTCATCTTCCTGTTCTACCTGTTGGGAGAGTCTTTGATTTTGTCTTAAAACTCTTCTGTTGATTTCTTTCTGCTATCATTTCAATTTCAAGAGCTCTTTATTTTCTGATTGTTCATTTTTCATATGAATTGTGAGCTCTGTTTATCCTTGTTCTTAATTTATCATAATTCTGTTGAAGTCTATAAAATTAATATATATATATTTACTAATAATGAAGTTCAATTTAGTCTAGTTAGCTTTCCTTTCTCTTTTTTTAAATTAAAGGGTATTTATTTATTTCTTTAATAAAGTTATTTATTTTATTTATTTATTTTTGGCTGCATTGGGTCTTTGTTGCTGGGCACGGGTTTTCTCTAGTTGCGCTGAGTGGGGGCTACTCTTCATTGCGGAGCACAGGCTCTAGGTGTACAGGCTTCAGTAGTTGTGGCTCGCAGGTTCTAGAGCACAGGCTCAGTAGTTGTGGCGCATGGGCTTAGTTGCTCCGTGGCGTGTGGGATCTTCCCGGACCAGGGCTTGAACCTATGTCCACCGCATTGGCAGGCGGATTCTTAACCACTGCGCCACCAGGGAAGTCCTTAAAGGGTATTTAGAATACAAAAAGATAAAAAGGATAATACAACAAAATCCTTGTGCTTAAAGTATGTATTTTTTTAGTTTCCCAGTTTTGTTTCATAAATATATTCTCATTCCATTTTCCTAAATTTATTTATTAAAGTTTTTTTTCCCTGAAGTTTTTTTTCCTGCTCACTGCATTGACCTCTATTTCTTCTAAGTCCAACCCAGTCTCCCACATTTCTTCTGTTTGCTTTGTTCTGTTTTTCATGTTAGAAGTTTTCCTCAAATACTTGGAGATCCCTGACTGGGCATGTGCAGTTAAGAGTGGGGTCCTAGAAGCTCATTAGAAGCTTGGTGTGCCAAGGCAGCACTGGCCTTCCTTAGGCTGGAACCCAGCTCTTCCCTGTAGACCTCCAGTGTCAATAACCATAGATCTCCTCTCTTAGACCATTCTGTTTTCTGCCAGAAGAATCTTCCAGTTTCCTGCCTCAGATGGGTAATTCCAGACTTGGGAAAGGGGCTCAAAAGCCTCATTAACTATCCAGTATGTAGGTTTTCACTTAATCTCCCATTTCCCATATGGTACCTTGTCCTTGCTGTGCTTGGGGTGTGAGTTAAGAGCCAATCAGGTTCAACTTTTTCTGGGAGTAAACTTCCTGTCTTCTGCTCGGAGTTGAGAAGGGATAGTTCACTGGCTGTACAGCCTGGTAAAATGGGTAGGAGGGGTCTAAAAGCTCCATATGGATTTCTTTTTTCATTTTTAAAAATTTGGTTTTCCTCCATATATATTTTAATACAATTTTTAAAGATTGCACTCCGTTTACAGTTATTATAAAATATTAGCTATATTCTCCATGTGACCTATCTGACACCCAATAGTTTGTACCTCCCTAAGTATTTAACCAGTCCTGTTCTCAGCTGCAGTCTGTACATCGGCTCCTAGAGGTGCCCAGTAGTCCCAGTGTCTGAGCCTTTCCAGTGTTTTATGGAGCAAATCCTCTCACCTCACACTGGTGTGCCTCTGCTGTAGACAGTAGATTTCAGCCTTCTCTCTGCTCAGTCACTGGTCACCTCGGAAGCTTCCTTCTACCTCTCACCAATTCTCTTTGTTCTTTCGGTTTTAAATTTGGGGGTTAAATATTTACTTTATGTAATGTTAAAGGGGTTCTCAGTGGTGAGTATGCATGTTCAATAAATGTTCCATATTTACCTGTGATATCACTTACTAATTACTACATTACTCACCATTCAGATGTGACTTTCCCTGAAAAGATGTCCCCAGATTGAAAGCCAGCTCCTACTTGGAGCTCTGATACCATTCAGAGTAAGTCTGCTGTGCTATTTATTGCTTTGTTTTCTTTTTTTCTTTTTTTTTTTTTTTTTTGCGGTACGCGGGCCTCTCACTGTTGTGGCTTCTCCCGTTGCGGAGCACAGGCTCCAGACGCGCAGCCTCAGTGATCATGGCTCACAGGCCCAGCCGCTCCACAGCATGTGGGATCCTCCCGGACCGGGGCACGAACCCGTGTCCCCTGCATTGACAGGCAGACTCTCAACCACTGCGCCACCAGGGAAGCCCTATTGCTTTGTTTTCTTATTGGACTATATATGCTCTAGGAAGGCAAGGGCAATGATTTACTCATCCTTGAACTTCCAAAGTCCAGCACAGTGTTGAATAAATGAAAATTTGCAAAATTTACCCAGTTAGTCTTCTTGCAAATATCTGGTGTGGGTAACAAGGGCAACATGGTACAAGATTTTTATCACAGAAAAATGGCTTTATTGCTAGATACCTTTGTGAGGGTAAGCAAGTTATTATTATTTTTTTTACATCTTCATTGGAGTAAAATTGCTTTACAATGGTGTATTAGTTTCTGCTTTATAACAACGTGAATCAGTTATACATATACATATATTCCCATATCTCCTACCTCTTGTGTCTCCCTCCCTCCAATCCTCTCTATCCCACCCCTCTAGGTGGTCACAAAGCACAGAGCTGATCTCCCTGTGCTATGCGGCTGCTTCCCACTAGCTATCTATTTTACGTTTGTTAGTGTATATATGTCCATGCCATTCTCTCACTTTGTCACAGCTTACCCTTCCCCCTCCCCATATCCTCAAGTCCATTCTCTAGTAGGTCTGTGTCTTTATTCCCATCTTACCCCTAGGTTCTTCATGACATTTTTTTTTTCTTAGATTCCATATATATGTGTTAGGATACGGTATTTGTCTTTCTCTTTCTGACTTACTTCACTCTGTATGACAGACTCTAGGTCCATCCACCTCCCTACAAATGACTCAATTTTGTTTCTTTTTATGGCTGAGTAATATTCCATTGTATATATGTGCCACATCTTTATCCATTCATCTGATGACGGACACTTAGGTTGTTTCCATCTCCTGCCTGTTGTAAATAGAGCTGCAAGTTATTTACCCTCTTTTGGCTTCATTTTCTCAGACTCATGAGAGTAATGACTAGTACTTAGGCTTTATGGGGAAGAACTGAATGCTTTAATATATGTTAAGCACTTAGCAAAGTGACTGGTTCATTTTAAGCACTCATTTCACTATTATTATTTTAATTAAAAAATAAACCTGGGGTACATTTTTAGAGAGGGTGCAAGGTTTTTCTTGCTTTTTTCCCAATGGACTTGTTGTAACCTATGAATGTTTTTGATAAAATATTGAATTAGGCCAGGGGAGGGAAGGGCCTATGTTTGAAGCCCTGTGAATAGGAATCCTGCCTGGGGGTTCAGTCTGGCCTCCAGAGTGAGCTATGCTTTCTCCATTCTCCCCCTAATTCTAGAGAGAAAAGGTTCTTTTCTTTCTCTTCCCATCTGAGGATTCTAAAGGGTTTCATTCTTCTTTCTTCTGGAGATCCATCTTAAAAGAACAGATATTTCCTCATTGTGATTTGGCTTTGCTTGTTTGGAAAAAAATTTAGAAGCAAAACCAGAAAGAATAATTTTTTTCTAGAAAGACATTGAATAAGTAAAGGTGTGGAATAAAGTGTTTTTAAGCTACATGAAGCATGGGATTTTAATTTTCTTTTAGCTCCTCAGATTTGAGAGGGAAGGAAGGGCAGAACTTGTGGCACTGACTAATATGGAAATATACATAATCCCTGGAGACTGAAAACTTGTAGAACTTTTTTAAGCACGATATTTGCTTTGTCACTTACAGCAAACTGGATCGGTGTTGGTGGCAAAGAATGGAAACTAACAGGAGTATTGAAATTGAGTAACATATTTATTCATTTAATTTTTGGTGGGGAGCAAGAACCCAGGAACACAGTGGTGAAAAAAATACACATGGTTCCTGCTATCATTTAACCTAGCGACTAATGGGGAAACAGTCTTTAATAAAACTAAATACAGTTGGCTCTCTGTATCCACAGGTTCTGCACCTGCAGATTCAACCAACTGCAGATCAAAAATATGAAAAAAAATTCCAGAAAGTTTTAAAAAGCAAAATGTGAATTTGTCACCTACCAGCAACTACTTACATAGTATTTACATTTTATTTACAACTGTTTACATAGCATTTACATTGTAATAGGTATTATAAGTAATCTCGAGATGATTTAAAGTATACTGGAGGATGTATGCAGATACTATGCCATTTATTATGAGACTTGTGCATCCTTGGATTTTGGTATCTCAGGAGATCCTGGAACCAATCCCCCATGGATACCAAGGGACAACTCTATGTAATTGTAGAGTATAGGACATTTGAGAGATATTCAGGAACTGAGGGGGAGAGGGTAATTTAAATTGACGTACAAGAAGACTTTTCTTATGAAAGGGTATTTAAACTGAGATATAATGGTTGGATAGAAGTCATCCATTCTGTTCCATTCTACGAGGGGAAGAATATTCCAGAACACTTTGGTCAGGAAATATTTCTTGAGTTTTGCAGCAATCGAGTTCTGTTGGGTTGGTGTTTGTTCCCAGGAGAGTACAGTAGATTATGAGGCTGTAGAAGTCAAAGAGGACCAGAAACATGTACAGCCTTAAGGAGCATATTAAGGACATTTTATGTTATTCTAAGGGCTATGAGGAGCCACTGAATGATCTTATTCAAGAAATAACCTATTTAAGTTTAATAAAAGATTATGTGGCTACCATGAGAAGTGTTTGGAGGGAGGTAAGAGTAGTCTTGAGGACAGGTAGGGGACTGATACAGTGGTCTTGCAGGCTAGGTTGTTAGCAGTGGAAATAGAGAAAAGTGGTTGCATTTGAGATTCATTTGTGGCGGAAATCAACAAGACTCCTTGACGGATTAGATGTGGGGAGGTCAGGAGAAGGAAGTGTTATAGATGACTTCTAGGTTTCAGGGGACAACTGAGAGGAACAGAGATTTGAGAAAAGCATCAGGAGAAGGGAAGAAACACAGCATAGTATAAGTGTTAAGAGAAGTTAATACATAATTAGGTTTTTTCCTGTTAACCAGCCCTTCAAGTTCTAGATCATATCTTGTTTTCATGAAAACATCTCTGATCACCTGAGGCAAAAATCAGCTGGCTCTCCCCTCTCATTTCTGCAGCATATTACTTATCTGAAGTTCGCACATGCAGCCCGTTTTCTTGCTTACCATGATAGATGATGCTTCTTTTTCCTACATCTAGATTTTCCACTCAGTGGCAGCTGACTTTTTCTTATACGCCTTTGAATTCCCAATATCATTAAGCAGAGTTTGGTACACAGCAAGTTCTCAATAAAGAATCTTTCACTACTTGATTGGAAATACTATCATTTTGAGAGAAAGTTTGAAAAGAACATGTTATAGGTAGTGATTTCCTCTCCCAAATTCTGTTCATAGAGGAAAAAAACCAGATCATATGTGTAATTTAATTTCTGTAATTTAATTGTCTTCATGAGGACAGCTTATAAAGAACTATAGAATAACTTATGGTGGCTATAATTTACTGTAGTAGACAGTTTTAATAAAGAGAGATGGAGAACATTCAATGCATTTGTTTCTAAGTCTCTGAATTCACTGCCCCTCACGTGAATTAGTGATGCTGGTTGCCTTTGCAAGAACATGGTGATGGTGAGGATGGGAGGGAGGGACTGAGATAGAACTTATGAAAATACATACACAATGTGTTTCCGGGGAAGATATGAAAAGTGCTGCAACCTCAGGGGCCAAAAACACCTCTCTAAAATGATGCCCATAATGGTACAACCCATACTCTCCACCTTCTATGCCACATGGTTAATGGTGAGAGTAGGACAGGGCACGCTAAACCTGTTGCTCTTTGACGGATTCTTTCTCTGACTGTTCCTTCATTTTGGACCACTCTCACAGTAGCCTCTTACAGCTTCATTCGCCCACCACTCTTTGGAAATGCTTAAGTGAGGGAGGGGGCAGGGGATCTTACTGCTGTCACTTATCTATCAGCTCCTGCTGCTATTATTAATCACAGTTAGCTCCTTGCTAATGTGAGCATCTATATAGAAATAAAAGACATTTGTTGAGCACCTAATGTATGGCAGGATTTGGGCTAGGCTGCTTTGAAGACACAGATATGAAAACAAACAAACAAAATCTATATTCCCGAGGAGCATGCAGTGTCAAAGTCAGGTGTATATATATACAGGCATATGACTTTTCACTGTGAAAACAGAGATTTTTTTTTTCCTAAGGGAGTCTTAAATAGCTTTGTTTAAGCTTTTAGAATCAGGAAGATCTGGATTAGCAGCTTGACTTCTCCATGTTATAACTATGAGATCTTGGGCAAGATAATTTCTCCAAGCCTTATTTGCATTAGTCTTAAAGAGAATGATACCTTCATTCCAGGGTTCTTGTAAGAACTGAATGAGATAATATATTCAAAGCTCCTAGTATACGTATTATACATGATAAGTGCTCAATAAATCATATGCCTATACATAAATACGGAGATCTATTCCACTTGTCCAACAAGTACTTGCATGTTCATTTATGGCTCCAATCTTTCCTTTAAAAGACAAAGTTGATGATAATGATCTGTTTCCTGGGGCTGAGTCAGACCAGTTGGCCCAAGGACCCACTGTTTCTTCATAGCCCATGAAGCATCCTTCCAGGGTTTAGCCTCCCACCCACTCCACCCTTCCCTCTCCCACCCGCCCTCACAGGACTTTCCCTTTCTCCTACTCCAAATGATTATGCAAGAGTCAGGTTGCTCTTGAGAATATATACTTATAAGAGCAAACTTGAGAATAAATACTTGGTTATTTCAAAGCGTGAAATGAGGCAACTTGTTTCTCACTTTATCCATGAGTCAGGAAAGGTATGAGCAATGACTTTCGATATCATCTTCTTTACTGATTTGAAATAAACCTGAGGAGTTGTTCACTGTTTCTTGGCTTCAGCTTCCTTGTTTGTAAAACAGATGATTGTGCAATGAGAATGTTGGGTTGCCTTAGGTGACTGGAGCTGTGTTATGGTGAAGAGCCACCGGGAAAGTGTTTGGTGGAAACATCACTGTCAGAGAAATCAAGACATCTGGACTCTTGACCTCTCCGACAGAGTGATTTTAGATTGAAGATTAAAGTGTGAGAAGAGGAAGAAAGAATAGATTCTTCCAAAATATCCTGACCCAATTCCATCTTATATTGGTGATGTTTTCTTTTCTCTCTTATTTGGTCTGAAGATGAGAAAGAAAGAGTAAAAGGATGACCTGAGAGAAGGAAGGGAAGAACGAATATCAGAATATCAGGGTGTCCATGCTGGGGGTGGAGTGGTCAGAGCAATCAGCGATGCCACCTAAGGACTGTTCTCATAGGGGCACCAAGGCACATTGTCCTCCTGGTTTGTCTCCAAGGAGGACAATTTTCCAAAGGGATAAACATTATGTTTAATGATTCACTACATCTATTGTGCAAGAGTTTAACTAACATATTCTCAAACAGACTTATGTTTTCCACTAGCATATTTTTTGGTGATGATTTTCATAAAGTAGTAATTTTATAAATTTCAAGGCAGGATAGAGAAGAATAATGGTCTCTGAGAGGAGACTGGACTGTCACTCCCACGACTCCCTTCTTCTCCATACATCCTTCCCACACAAATTTAGTATACATTGCTCAATGTAAGTATCTTAGATTTGAAAATAAGAATTAAGACTCTTCCTAGTACCTTCTTAGTCACTACCTCCAGGGGAGAGTACCGCCTTGACATGCCCAAAGGAGAAGAGCACGTACGTTATAGATGATTTCCTTACACTGGCCTCTTTTCCCATAAACAACAAACCACAGGGCTCTAATACCACTTACACTGTCTTTCCACTTATTTTAAAATAAGTGCTGACTTTTCGTTCCTATCACTGTGACAGGTTTAATATATTTTCTACCTGTAGAAACTAGAGAAAACTTTTCTGTCTATTAAAAACAAAGCCATCCATTCCGAGTTTAGCTTTTCTGTAAAATGCTACTCATCAGGCAACCCTCATGTGCATGGAGGAAAATAAAAGGGTGATGTGACAGAGAGTGATCATTTGGAGAAGGGAGGAAGGAGAAACTGTACATTCAACGTTCAGAGGAAACCTGTCTGTGTGGGGGAAGTAATCCTTGAGCTGAGAACAGAAGGGTAGCAACGACAGTCCAAACAATAAGGATCTCTAGTGATCGAGCACTTAATTAAATTCTAGTCATTTACATACATTAATTCCCTGTGTCCTGGGATTCCCGCTCCCAACTCCCCACTTTAAAAAGTCCCTGCTGTTGTGGTTAAGTCTTATGAAGAACTGGGGAAAACCATTTCCAAAGAAGGAATGGTAGGTAGAGAGTCTCTAAGCGGGCACAAAGCCAGGTATGTTGAAGAAGAGGAAGTCCAGAGTGGCTTGTGTGGAATGAGCGAGGGAGAAAAGGTCACAAGTGTGCGGAAGTGTGTTGGAGGCCACAGGAAAGAGTTTTGATTTTATTCTTGCCTTAGGACTTGTTATCCCATTCACTATTATATTTTACACATTTAAAGGTAAACTTGCTTCTAATTTGCGCTCACCTATGCAATGAACCTGAGCGTACCAGGTGAACAGACACAGGATAATTTTTTCTAAAAATATGCACAGTGTTTTATCCTCAATACTATACAGATAATCATTGAGTGTGACAGAACTTAGCTATCAAATATTTCCATTCCTTGAAACCTCCAAGTCTAAATAACTCACCAGATTTAATAATACCATCCACCATAGTCCAAACCAGGCCTATTGACCACTCTAGCAGATTGTTCCTATTAGCTGCATTTTCCTCTTAGGACTTCTGAGAAAGTATAAATATTTAACATCTTTGAGCAATTGTAGTTTGCTCTGATATTAAAAATGCAGTAGCAATGGAAAAAACATCTGTCTAACAGAATACAGACTTAGATCTAGATAAATAAAGTTTTCTTGTCCGTAAACTTCTTTCAGGAAACCATGCCTATCTTCCACAACATTGTTTTAGCTTAGGTTTGTCTTTTTAATACACTGAGTCATTGTTTGGTCATCAGAATTATCTCCCCTAGCATTTCATCTCCCTAGGAAATGGGCTCCAGGGTTTGATCTCTGTTAAGAAGTAATGGACACTTTGTAAGCAAGGACAAAGCTCTTTGTTGGTACAAAGGAAGTTAGCATCCTAAAATACCACAATGGGTAGAAATGACAGAATGACTTTTCTACTCCTGTGTAGAATTAGAGACTGAGTTCTCTCAGGATGATGGAGCAGATATTTTGGAAGTTCCAAATGTTATGAAAATCTTTCCTACAGAAAAAAACTAAAGTAAAAATTAAAAATAGGGAGTAACTTGCAACTAGAGATTATTGTACTAAGTGAAGTAAGTCAGAAAGAGAAAGACAAATATCATATGATATCGCTTATACATGGACTCTAAAATACGACACAAATGAACCTATCTGTGAAACAGAAACAGACTCACAGATATAAAGAACAGACTGGTGGCTGCCAAGGGGGAAGGGGTTGGGGGAGGGATGGAATGGGAGGTTGGGGTTAGCAGATGTAAGCTTTTATATATAGAATGGATAAACAAGGTCCTACTGTGTAGCACAAAGAACTATATTCAATATCCTATGATAAACCATAATGGAAAAGAATATTAGAAAAGAATGTATAATGTAAAACGGAATCACTTTGCTGTACAGCAGAAATTAACACAATATTGTAAATCAACTACACTTCAAAAAATATTGATTATAAAAAAAATAGAGAGTAACTTAATACTTAAGGTATTAAGAACACATGAAAAAAAATGACCTATGAAGTTGGTGAGGATTGTTTTAGGGGAGTTACTAAGGAAAAGGACAGAAGAACTTAAATTCAGATGTAAGTATCAATACTAAATGTTTATCATTTGAGTCCAGAAATGGATGGGAGTGAGTAAAAGGGGATGTTCCTTCAGTAGGTTGATGTTTTTGGCAAAAGGACAACCAATGTTGCAAGAAGGGAAACAGTCTCAAGATGAAAATCTCTTACAGGTTGGCATTTGCCCAAAACTGTAATGTTGACAGGGCAATGTAGGCACACCCCAAAACACCCTGGTTAAATTACAGGTGTTGTGCAAAAGCAAGTGGGAAGAGCAAATATTTTATAACTAGTAAGCAGATTCTGGCAGTTGCCTTACATATGATGTGTATAGTGTGTGATATTATAAACTCTTAGGACACAAGGTAATTGCTTTATATTTCTGTTGTAAAATAGAGCTGTGCTCTAAGAACCATACACTATTTGATATGGAAAAGACGTCTCAGATCATCTCTTCTAATGGATATTTTTTTTTTAGCAGAAAGAATTCCTTTTAAATAAAATCTTAAATGGAACTCTACTATATAAAAACAGATGGTATTTTATTAGTAAAAATTACTTTATAAGTTCAAACCGAACATGTTTACTCTTTATATAGTGAATAAATGAAACTCATGGAGTTGTTTTGATTAATACAAACACTTGGAATCACAGCTACTGTGTGATACTTGTGATTTCATGTAATCCTTACCACCTCATTTATCTTAGTATTTTTATATGTTTGCACGCTATCAAAAAATCCTGATTTACACCAAAAAGTAGGTGCAAATGGGAGGTTTTTAGCAGCTCACCTTGTAATGTCAGGATATTCTTGTAGAAGAAGCCTTTATTCTGAGGCCCATTCGAAAATGAGTCAAACCGGAAGGAGGAGTTCATGTATTGGTGTTTCCAATGTGTTAACATCTGGCATATAACTCCTTGGAGTGTTTTAAATATTATGCTATTTTAAATGTTTCCAAAACCTTGAAAATGCAAACTGAGTCTATTATCTGTTGAACATTTTTCACAGAAGCTCTTCCACAGAAATCTAGTTTTTTAGTGGTGGTGTAATAACTATTTCAGGCTTCTCTAGAAGTGAAGTGT
The DNA here is from genome assembly GCF_951394435.1 of Stenella coeruleoalba. Lineage (NCBI taxonomy): Eukaryota > Metazoa > Chordata > Mammalia > Artiodactyla > Delphinidae > Stenella > Stenella coeruleoalba. The sequence continues at coordinate 30,970,716 of NC_137157.1, forward strand.
GTGCAATCCAGCAAAATAAACAAGCTTAACACTGTTAAATAAAATAATTTACATTCTAGCTGGGAAACGTCACAGTTGGGACTGAATTCTGGGTCACTTGACTTCTTTCCTGTTTGATTTTCATGAGGAATGAATTCAACACAATATGGTAATAGTTCACTTAACTGTCAGTTTTTTTCTTTTAGCACTTTATTAAAACACGCCTTGTGGGCTCTCATTCTATCTTTTAAACATGTGTTTCACCAGTTTCTTGTCTAAAGGAACTGAGCCATACATTTTTCTATAGCCACCAGCACAGTATGCACATCGTAGGATATTAATAACATATTGATTATACATTAAAAAAATGTATGAACTTATTCTCATGTAAACATCTTTTACTGATAATTTACTTGGTGTGAAGTACTCTGTTGATGCCTTCAACTGCATCATTTCAGTGTGTAGATGAGTTTACATCTTTGTTTAAATTTCATGAAAAAATTTTAATTAAAGGGATGTATATTGACTATATACTATGTCCCCAGCACTGGTATAATTCCATGGATACAATGGTAAGTCTTTTGTGTGACTATTTCACATATTATAAATACAGGCAGCTATTCAGTAGAAACCATCATGTCAAAATGGGTAGCCATCATTGCTGAGTTTGTCATTAAATTGGGCTTTTAATTGGGATGGTTGGCATTTTCTCCTTCTTTCACTTGGAACGGTAGTATTCTAAAACTAAAATATTGTTAGGTCTGCTTTTATGTTGTGGGGAGATTAAAATTCCTTCTTCAGAAATAGCCTGGCTTTGCTTAACAATATTTCATATCCTATTCCTCTATGCAAGAGTTATTACGTCCAAGTAAAAGACTTGTTTAGCTCTTTCATTTTTGTAACAAGATTTTAATCTTTTTTCCTAAAGTGTTAGATTGAACACTTATATTGAACACCTATAAAAAATTGATGTTTTATAGATCAAAAAGATCGAAAATTAGTGGTTTCATATGGTTCTGCCTAGTGTATGAATCCAACTCAAATCAACAATTTGTTTTCAAACTCTTATCAAAAGTTCCATGGATAAAAGTGATAATAATGGAGATTTCATTTAAAGCAGAGGTCAATAAACTTTTTATGATAGTAAATATTTTAGGCTCTGTGGGCCGTACCATCTGTAGCAACTACTCAACTCTGTTGTAGCATTAAAGCAGCCACAGACACTAAGAAAATGAATGGCCATGTCTGTGTTCCAATAAAACTTTATTTACAAGAATAGTCAATGGGCTGAATTTAGCCTTGGACCCATAGTTTGCTCACCTCTGGCCTGAAGGATAGAGAAATATTTCCTTGAACCACATTGTCTTTGTATGAATTTTTAATGAATTGCCTTTGCCATTACCTTGTGAATACCTTGTTGTGTTTAGCTCTGGGCTTTCACGGGGGCAGAAGTTGAGAAATAACCTCATGAAATTTTTTTATTACATTTGCTCTGGGGATGCTACACAGGAATATTATTCATATGATTAATCAGTATTCTATTTAAAGTATTTCTTCCAGAGCTAATATCTAGGTAATGATTTGTTTCTTTTCCCGCCTAGTTGATTTTTGTGATAATTAAAACTATAACTTGACTGTGTCCTTTTTTTTGCTTTTGCTACTGAGAATATCAACACCAAATCTGAGCTTCAACTACAGCAACTATGTTGCTGTGACTTATGTTCTCTAGAGCAGGGGTCCCCAACCCCCGGGTCACAGACCAGTACCTGTTAGGTTCCGGGCCACACAGCCCGGCTCCTAGGTACCATTGGTGGCCACTGTCTGGACACCTCCTCTCTACTATCACTCCTACTCATTAACTGAGTCCTTGATTACTTCCTTACTATAGAAGGAAATCTTGAGAGTATCAATTATCTGTTGCTATGAGTTACCTAATCAGTGGCTTGAAACAATAAACATTTATTTAACTCTTGAGTTCATGGGCCAGTCATTTAATACGGATAATTATTCTGGTCTCTGTTAAATGTGCTCACCTCTGTCAGTTGGTTGGCTATTAGCTGGGGCTGATTGGGCATCTGGACCACTTTCATTTTCTAGCAGGCTATCCTAGGTCTGTTTTCATTGTATGGAAAAAGTATAGAAAGTAAGTGGAACTTCACAAGAATTTTGGTGGCTGGGATAGTTCTAACCTGGCAGTGAGGCCTTTGTATGGTTGATAAACAATTGTCTACTTTTTAAGGGGACCCTTTAGTGTGATCATTAAAAGGCAAGAACGTGGCCCCAGTCCCTGGATTCAAATCACAGCTATACTAGCTGCTAACTGTATGTCCTTGACCAAGTTATTTAAACCCCTCTGTCCTTTAGTTTTACAATCTGTAATGTGGGGATAATAATAGACTCTCCCACTGGGTTGTTGTGAAGATTAAATTAATGCATATATGTAATATGTCCAGAACAGTGCTTGGCACATAAAAAAAGCTAAGAGAAATATTATATGAAAAGTATTTTAGAAATAATATTTCTCTTGTGAGTCTCTTTGATTGGTTTCTTCAGTGACCTACTGTTGGGAAACTCAACTCCATTTCTGCTGATTTAGGCAAGGCTCTTCAACCGGCTGTTTTTAACTTAGACTCAGGCCTCTGCTTCCATTTCAGACATTTGATCCTGTTCAAAATGTCCATAAGACATTTGGTCCATGACAAAAAGTCCTTGATATTTGGTTTTGTCCAAAACTATTGGGCATGGACCAAATATGCTCATGGATGCTTTGGACAAGACCAAATTTCAGGGACATTTTGGTATGGACCAAACGTATTGTGGACCAAATATACTATGGACCAAGTATCTTATGGACGTTTTGGACAGTATTAAATGTCTGCTGACCCCTCAGCTTCTTGCAGGTCAGCACTTCCTGTATATAGGTTGTGTCTAAATAAATAAATGCTACTTACATTTTTATAGTTTTAAAAACTATTCATAGCATATTGAATGGTATGCTAATATCCATTCTTAAATAGAACTTTTTTTTTTCTCTTCTTAGTTTTTAATTTACATTGTCTCTCTTTATTAAATCCTTAAGGTCTTTCATCTTACTAAGGAAAGTGCCAACTTTAAGACGCTCTTATTTTTCCTGGGTGTCTTCTCTATGTTTAATCTGGGCTGATTGCTCCTTTGAACTTCTGGAGTTTTCGTCCAGGGACTGTTTTTTTTTGGCGGGGGCATGGATCCCCCATTTCTTGGCTTGAAGTTCTCCTTTCTTTCCTCCCTTGTTTTCCTGGAAAACATCCTTAAGTAAGTTCCTAAGAGAGGATGTGTAGGAAATAAACATTCTGAGTCTTTGTATGTCTGAAATGCATTTATTCTCCATTATATTCGACTACTAATTTGGCTAGATACAGAACTATATAGGCTTAAAATTGTTTTCCCTAACATTAAAGCCATTTTTCTCTATTGTAACTGCTGTTTTTTAAAGTCTCTTATTAACTGTTGGCTTTTTAATAGATTTATATGTATAACTTTGCAATGTTTTTATTATTTAAATAGGAAAATAAAAGTTAACATTTATATCAATGTTAGGAGGAAAATAAAAGCCGATCTAAGGAGAACAGAATGAGGGAAATAAAGTCAGAGTTGATTATGTGAAATCTGATACCAGTCCTAGTCCCATTTGTATCTTTCTCTGTCTAGAAACTTTTAGGATTTTTCTTTATGTTCTAAAATTTTATAATGCTGAGTCTAAGTTGGAGTGTTTTTTCTTCATGTCCAAGGCACTTAGTAGTACCTTTTAATCAAAATATCAATGTTCTTTAGTCCCAGAACATTCCTTTTGAGTCTTTTTTTTTTTAAATCATTTTATCCTCTCTTTTTTTTTCTGGTTTCATCTTATAGTATTAATGGAAGCTGCAATTTGAATGTCAGCTAGAGTATTCAACTTTTATAAAACTGAGTCTAGGAAAACACTCAGATTTACTTTTTCACAATTGTTTTCTTCTTTTAACTTTATTTTTTCATTCTGTGCAAGTTATACATGTAAATAGATTTAAAAGCAAACAGTTAATAAAACTTACTTTTAAAAAGAGCAGTCACTTTCCCAACTCTTCTCTGTCCTCAATTTTTATTTCTATTTTAAATTCTTCTACTTGCTTCTTCTAGTGTTTGCTTCCCACATTTCTAAATAACATGCTTACACTGACATTTTTGTTTTCTATATTAGATACTATCTATTAATTTCTTACTCTGAAGCCAAGGATTTAATGTTGTAATATGTGCCTCTCCCTCCTCTTCACTGAAACACTTTTGCTTCCCTATTTTCCAGATATAATCTTATCATTCTGTTTAATTAATCAAAATTCAGTATATATAACTATATAGACTTTATTCATAGATGAACTATATAGTATACTCTAATTTCATTTCCTTTCCTATATAAATTTTATTTTTCTTGGAGTATCCTTATCTAGCTCTTTTTCTTTTGTTTAATTTTCTAAGTACCTATCACAGCTCAACTCCAAACTTTTTGCCAGAATCTCCTCTGATACACTCAAACATATCAAATAATTTCTTAAATTGTCACTTTGCTGTACACCTGAAACTAACACAATATAGTAAATAAACTATACTTCAATTAAAAAAAAAGTATTAGAGTTATCCCTCCTGAATGTGCAGACTTGATGTCCTCTAGTCTAACTACACTGTTGTTTCTTTGGGATCTCCCTTCATCATCATGATGGAAATTCCCTTCAACTCTCTCCTGTGTTAGAGACTCTTTTCTGGTTCCCATCTCCTGGTTCCTCTTTCTTGGTTTACCCTCTCTACTAGTTCCAGAGAAAAGGAGCATGGGAGCACATTTTTTGAGGCTTTTCCTGTCTGAAATATTTTTAGTCTATTCCCATTCTTGAGGGATAATTTGTCCAGATACAGACTTTAATACTGGATGTCATTTTCCTTAGAATTTTCAAAGCATTATTTCACCACCGGGACCGCCATTGGAAAATCAAGTATGATGTAATTTTGATTCTTGGCTTCTGATCTACTTTTCTTTCTGATCTGGGAAGATCTAAGATATTTCCATTCTTGGTATTTTGAAAGTTCATGATCTTACACCTTGATGTGTAATTTTCTTCATTCATTATATCAGGAATCTGGTGGGCACTTTCAAGTTCAGTTCGTGGAAACTTTTCTTGAATTATTTCTTTGACAAAATCTTGCTCTTCCTTTTTTCTATTCTTTTTATCTAGAACTTCTGTTGGTTAAACGTTGGACATTCTGGCTTGTTTTTCTTTGTCTTTTGTTTTACTTTGTAGATTGTGATCTCCACTTTACTCTCCATCTTCCTATTGCATTTTAAATTTCTGATGTCACATTTTAATTTCAAGAACTTTCTTGTATTCTTAATGTTCCATTAAAAATAACATCTTGGCTTTTGTTCCATAGCTGGATTATCTTCTCTTATCTCTCTCTGGGAATATTAATTTATTTGGAGAAGAACGTTTTTGTTTCTACCCTGTCTTATCCCTCCCAGTTTCTTTCACTGTTTGTTTAATTGTTGTCCCTCTTGTTTGAGGTTTTCCTCAAATGTCTTGTGTCCTCTGGGTGTCCACTCATACTTAAATTTGATGCACTAAAAGGCTGTCTGGGCACACCAATGGGCTTTATTCCAGCATGATTGGATTGGGATGTTTCACTTGGAGATCCACAACTATCAGTATCTGTAGATCTTTTCTCACAGGCTGGTGTGAGAAATTTCCTTCCCAGGGATCTAGCTTGGCTGCTGGTGCATTCTGGGAGCTGAGTGAGGATAAAGGGAGGGATCTCACTATTCAGCATGTCTACTGTGACTCCAATGTTTTATTTTCAGTACATCACTTTTGACTTCAGCTGTTCACAATATAAGATCCTCCTGTTTCAATCCCTCCAAAGAGCATTTTTTTTGTTGGGTGAGGAAGAGAAAGTTCTCTGGCTGAGTAGGCTGGGAGAATTGAATCTGGGCAAGGAGTGGGTCTAATTGTTTTTGGCTTTTGATCCCAGCGTTGCTTTCAAATATGAATCTGTTAGCCACATCTTTTCCTCTCTTTTAGAGGTAAAAGATGTCTTCAATTTTGAAACATTCCAGGGTTCTTTTATGTACATAACCTTATTCCTAATCTTACTACATTGTTGGTGTATGTTTAACTTTTCCCCTTTTTAATAAGTTAGACATCCTCATATGTTGGCTTTATAGATTTCAAAATTTTGATGCTGTCAGTTCCTTCTCTTGTTCTCATTTTCCTTGTAGATTTATATATTTTTTTCATATCTTCAGTGTCATTTTTGTCAAGTGTGGGAAACGAATGAAGATCAAGATATATGTTCAAATTGCCATGTTTAAACAGAAGTCTCTGTTTTATTTTTAATTCAACGTTTACTTAATAGGATATTACAATTTGGGAGGATTTTAAAATAGCAAAATCACACAAAATTCCATTACTTTAGTACAACTAATTTGAAAATTGTCATAATTTTATTTATATTATACATACTTGTATTTTCTTTGTGATTTCATTTAATATTTTATCATAAATATTTTATATTTTCCTATAGGATATTTGTAGTTATGGCTTTGTAATGTTTCATTTTGTTGACGTCACATTATTTATTCAATCAGTCTATGTTGGATTCTAATTTTTTCCTGCCATTCATAATATCAAAATAAACATTTCTTTATCTTTTTTGCCTTTCTTGATATTTTTCCTAAAAAATACACTCCTTGCAGTGCAATAACTGAATCGAAGATGAAGAACACCTTTATGGGTCCTGGTACACATTTCCATATTGGTTTTCCAAAAATTTTACATCAAATTTTAAAACCTCTCAACGACTGAAGATTATTTTGCCAAAATTATTTTTATTAACAACTTGTCCCTTCAGAGCTCTTTCCTAAAACAGAGATCTTGTCCAAGAGGAGTGTTCTTTAAACATCTTTGCTGTACATATGTTTCTGAGAACCTGATTAAAAGGCTACGGACCTTTTCCTCATTAAAGTGAATTCCTTCAGCCACGTGAAGTGATATGTGCATGTGCCCTGTCCCCGTAATTTCAGGCACTTGATGAGCACCTCTGAAGCCCATTCTATGGACTCTGGTGTAAGACCCCAATATCCAGAGAAAGTACCTTTCAGAGCTGTGAGCATTAAATTCCTTTGCAGTTGAGAAATTCGAACAGATAAAATGGAATCACAGAATCACTGAGGACACCGTAGTTTGGGATTTATGTTGCTCTTTCCCTTACCATCATAATTATGGCGCTAAAATCTAGGGCTAAAATCTAGAGTGATGAGAAGCAGATTTTTCTAATCTCCCAATTCCTGTCCCTTAAATTCACTCCATTGCTTTGAATTTATTGGCTAGAAAGATGATCGCCATATAGGTTGGATACATAAACTTTAGTCAAAAAATGAGCAAAACGGGAAGCTTAAATGGGGATTGGGTGTGAGAAACTTGGAGAAAATAATAGAGCATGTGGAACTAAGTATGGCCTATTCTGAAGGACTGTACAATCTTACATGATAAAATGCATATTGAGGAACTGAAATTGGAACTCCTGGTAACCATGGGAACAGCAGTGTTATGACTCAATTGTTAGAAAAAACAGTCCTGGGATTTCTGTGAAATGGAAATGATTGTTTAGATAATGATACATCTCCAGTGTATCCAGGATGGATAGAGAAGTTCCAGCATAATTGGAAATAGTAGGCTAAAATATGAGGAACTTCTAAAATCCAGCTTTCCAAGGTGTTTCTCCTTGAAACAAATACAATTAAGCTTTATAGGAAATTCCAGCATCTGGCATTTTGCAATGTGACATTGAAATTTTATGGCTGTAATTTCCTATATGTCCATAATTTTCCATATTCCTCCTCTTTGTATATTCTATATTTAGCAGTTTTTCAGTAGCTTGCTCCTGGAAAAATGTCATGTGAGATTTCTATTATTCTAGTCTCCAGATCCCAGAGTTAATTTTAGAAAGAGAATTTAGAAGTTAAATGCAGAGTAATCTTAGAAGAAGAAATTTATCTACATATAAGGAAGTACTTAGGTCTGTGGTATCTTTGCTATGGAGAAACTTTATAATTAACATTTAATTCAAATGTAACATTCTCTCAGGAGATATGCTTCTTGCTTACAAATACAAACAACGCTGCCAACTTGTTTTTCCTGCTCTGGATGTTTATAGAATGTTAAAGTGAAGCTCAGGAAAGTTAAGTGATATCTCTAAGGTAATAAAATTATAAGTGACCATGTGGTGACTGGACCTCAGTACTCAGTCCCCTTGTCTTTTTATGTCCAAAGCTTGTGCTCTTCCCATTACTCCACGTGGTCATTAAGATCTGTAACTGCTAACTTTGCTACAAATAGGGGCAGGTGTGTTGCTTCTGATTCTCTGCAAAACTGAGAATTCATATTGCTGATCTTGATGACTGGTATACCCTTTCCCTCAATCATCACAGCCTCCTGACTGTTCATGGCTAAGGTTAAGTGCCACATCCTTGCATTAAACTTTCCTATATCTACCCAGTTGGACCATCTCTCCATCCTTGACATTTCCACAACGTTTAATTTTACGTTTCATATATTCCTTTATAATCTTCCTCTTTTATTGTGTCCATGCTTAGTTTAGCTACTTAAAGGTATTTTATATATGATAAAAGTCCACACACTCATTCATTGTAGGTGGCTAGTTTTGTCAAATGACCAGATTGTGTTGTTTTCTGTATGCCTTCAGGTGACCAGACAAAGAGAAGATGAAAAGTTGCTGAAATGTGGGTAAGAATTAAGAAGTGTAATGTGTTAGCCCTTTCCCTCCATCTGACGGAAGTTTCTATAGAATGAGTAGTTTCTGTAGAATGGATGAAACCTTGCCTGGAAAGAAAGCTTTGGAAGAAGACTGAAGAGAATTCCTTTTAGTGCTCAGAAAGGCATGAAACCGAGGCCTCCATGCAACTGCATTATGCTAAATATTTTATAATTTAAAAGACGGGCTTGTTTTCAGTGGCTGTAAGATCTCAAAAAGTGCAACTCTATCGATGTACATGACATCCATGATAACCACAACTATCGTAAATCCCAAACATTTAATTTCTCCAAAAGAATTCCTAGACATGTTCAACTGCCAGATGTGGTCATTTCTGTTTCTATATCTGGAACATTGTTTTGTGGAACTGGTCTAACTTCTGGTAAACCCTATATTTAAAAACTTATTTGAGGGCTTCCCTGGTGGCGCAGTGGTTGAGAATCTGCCTGCCAATGCAGGGGACACGGATTTGAGCCCTGGTCTGGGAAGATCCCACATGCCGCGGAGCAACTAGGCCCGTGAGCCACAATTACTGAGCCTGCGCATCTGGAGCCTGTGCTCTGCAACAAGAGAGGCCACGACAGTGAGAGGCCCATGCACCGCGATGAAGAGTGGCCCCCACTAGCCGCAACTAGAGAAAGCCCTCGCACAGAAACGAAGACCCAACACACCCAAAAATAAATAAATTAATTTAAAAAAAAACAAAAACTTATTTGAGATAAGGCAATCATATACAACATGGATGTGTTTTCTTTGAATTGTAATTGATTATTGAGCATCTCTTCTAAAAATTCTAGTAATAATAGATAGCTAAAAAGAATAACAATAATGATTCTTTTTTTTTTTGCGGTACGCGGGCCTCTCACTGTTGTGGCCTCTCCCTTTGCGGAGCACAGGCTCCGGACGCGCAGGCTCAGTGGCCATGGCCCACAGGCCCAGCCGCTCCGCGGCATGTGGGATCCTCCCGGACCGGGGCACGAACCCGTGTCCCCTGCATCAGCAGGCGGACTCCCAACCACTGTGCCACCAGGGAAGCCCACCACATGGGCTTTTTCGTGGGGCTAATCCACCTGAAGCTGGCTTACCCTAGATCACCCCCGGTGATCCAACAGTGAGAGAGAAACAGAGAGACCGAGAGACAGAGAGAGGGAGGAATCACAGGATGGAATCAGCAGTCTTTTATAACTAAATCTTGAAAGCGATATATCACTTCTACAGTGTTCAATTCGTTAGAAGCAAGCTCTAAAGGCAAAGGACACTGGAAAACATCTTGGAGGCTGGCTATTACATTTAGTAACCCTCCACATTTTCACTCTTTTAAATCATTGCGCTATGTATGGATTTCTATCAATGTAGGTCTGGAATTTAGGACTGTGAAAGCCAAGATAAGCCAGGTAGTGAAGTGTTGAAGCCATGGTAATGAATGGTCTAATCCCAAGACAACCATAAAAATTGCTGGTCTGTGGGCCAAATCCAGGCTATAAAACTCCAAAGGCTGGAAATACACGGGAGCCTAAAATGAAACAAATGGCAAAGATTCAAAGTATAGAGACTGGTGGTAACAGCAAGACTGATTTGTAGCAAGGTAGTCAGTTAAGAGGACACTTTACCAACAATGAGACCTTTTGATTTGTTAATTCATTCAATATTCAGCAAATATTTAGTGAATTCCTACTAAGCTCCAGGTGCTATTGAAAGCTTTGTGCATATAGCAGCAAACCTGGAAGCAAAGATTGCCATGGGCGGGCAGGAAACATCTTATAGCAGGTGCTTCCTTTGTGTGTTGACAGAGACAACAAGTGACTTCCCAGGATTTGACCCTTTCAGGATTTGTGGGCAGGAGAAGATACTTATATAAAAAGATAATAGGTAGAGTAGAGCTTGCATTCAGGGACGTGAGGCAGGTCCTAGAAACCTTTTCATGCATTTACAGTCCTTCCTAGTTTAACTGAATGCTTTGAAAATGCTTGTTGCCCCCAAGTTTATGAGTCCAGGCACAGGTGTGGAGTGGCAGGGTCTATAAAAGCTACAGACTGTTGAAAGCATCAACACACTACCTGCTTTTCCTTACCTGCCTTAGTTAGCCATTGTAGCACAGTCATCTCTTTCTTTACGCTCAAACAGTATATATTTATTTAACAGTTAGATCTGGAATTCTGCTCCAGAAATCTCGGTCAGAACCCAAACTATTTTTCTTCCTGTTGAGACGGAGGCAGAGGAGAGAAATTGGGAAAGGAGGAAACAAAGTTTTCTTGGCTGATCCAAGGAAAGTTAGGTCGACTTGGGGATAATCTGTAAAGACTCTGTATCTGTGTTAGCTGGGTGGAGCCAGTAACCATGGTGACCCTACCTCTAGGACACTTGTAAAGCTTTTGACCTACAAATGAATTTAATTTCCTCTGTCTCTGTGATTGAAAGCCCGTTTTCGATTCCATTAGACCCAAATATTCCATTGCCTGTACTCACATCAACAGTTTATTGGTGTGAAATTTTTTTATGGGTCTCTGGGGAGACTGACACTAGTTCTGTGGAGCACATACGGTTTACTTCAGTCATGCACATTTCAAAAGGGAGGGACTTGGAGGAAAAGCCAGCCGCGAAAATCTATTATTTTGAAAGTGAATCTGTGAGAAAAATAGAATTGAACTTTTAAAATGAAATAATGGCAAAGCAAAATATTAAGGCATAATAGGTAGCCACGGCCATCTCTGTGACTGTGAGTCATTTTTCTTGGAGATTGTCATATCTGATGCCACATACACAAATGTTTTGTACTTACTCAGCAATTAAAGGTAAGAGGTTGTGAAACTCTAAATGAGCTAGGAAAAAAAAAGAAAGAAGAGGCAAAGGGCTGAGTTTGAGTGAGTAAAGGAAGATAAATCAGATGAGATTGCATGTTGATGACACTCACCAGGGTTGCCCAACAGTAATATCTGACAAACAGCAAGAGAAAAAGGAAACATTTTCGCAGAGTCAGCCACCCTCAGCATCTCTCTTCAAAACCCTACTAAGAAATCCCCACCGCTGGATGCGTTATTTCCTCTTTCTGCTGTATGAATACAATGGGAAAAAAAATAGACCCTAGAGCTGAAATATTGAAGTTAGGAAATAGTGCCATGAGTAATAACACAATAATGAATTGGACAGAAAGGCCTGGAGGTATGGATCTTCCATCTAGAGGCTTGGATTTAGTCGAGTCCCTTCTGGTATGTGGATATTTCTCCCGTCTCTTTAGGCTGTTACGTATGGTCTTTTGTTTATGACTGTCCTTGGTTTTGTTCATTCTTCTTCCTGCCTGGATTCCAGCGGAACTGTACACCCTCCTCCCCCTTCTTTGTCCTTGTCATATCTGCCTTCAAATTCCTATGCTTTCTTTAAAATCCAACTTAAATTCATTTTTCTACCAAAGAAACTCAGCTCTCCCAGTCCAACTTTCACCTTTTTCTCTTTTTTCCTCCTAATATCTTTAGCCCTTTATTAAATTGGTCACAGTGTCCTTTTTACACAAGTTACTTATACCTTTTCTGTTGTCTCTATTGAGTTGAAGTCTCCAGAGGGCAAAAGGCTTGTTATGAGCATCTTTATATTTCCTATAACATTTACTCAGTGATATGAGAGATATAAAAAGCCAGTATAATACGTCAATGTTTATTGACTTAAAGTATACACTAACTCTTAATCATTTTAACAGAGATTAGCAAGATTCTAGGCAAAAGTTCTTTAAACTTTCTTGCAGTTAAAACTAATTAACCTCTATCTATTTTTTTTTTTTTTTTGGCCACGCAGCTTGTGGGATCTTAGTTCCCCGATTAGGCTTGAACCAGGGCCCTCGGCAGTGAAAGTGTGGAGTCCTAACCACTGGACCACCAGGGAATTCCCAACCTTTACTTTCTTTTGCTTTGCTTTGTAGAATGCTGATGAAACGAACAAGATTATTTAATTTTTGGAAAACATTTGGAAAAGTTGTTTTATGTTTATTTTAGAATGTTTTGATTAAAAAGAAAAAAAAAGAAATTGAGTCTACCTACTTTGAGTTCTTCGGAGGCACAAGACCACGTGGTTGTCTTGTTGGCTTTATATTAGAGCTGGGGAAGATTCTAGAATCTTTTAGTTTTTTCCCTTTTTGTAGAGGAACCTTTTAAACAGAGCTTTGTGTTGTAAAAAAGAAACAGAATGCCCAGCACTAGATCTTATGGCTTTTCTCTCTTCCTTTTCCCACTCAAGCCTCTCAAAGGTGTAGTTTATGCCTGTTGGCTACACTTTTGAGATATGCCTTCATTTCCTAACGGTTTGCAATTAGCTGACTTTGATCTTCATCACACTCTAAAAACAGTTCTCTAAAGGGTCAGTTGTGACTTGCTTTTCGTCAAAATCTCTCAGCAGCATTTGCTGTTGATAACCTCCTCCTTGTGACCCCCTGCTGCCTTGGCTTTGACATTATTCTCTCCTAGATTTTCTTCTAGGGGTAGGGAAAAATTAAAGTGTTAAAGCTCCTGCTAGGAGCTTTTGTGCATCACTGTATTTGAGCTTCATGACAACTCTCTGGGGCAGCAGACACTCTCGTATACTGTCACTTGAGGATAGATATTTTTATTTTGTCCCATTGGCCAGTTATTTCACGGGGGTTTGGGTGGGGGTAGGTCTCGCGTGCCTTAGCTGGTTGCAAGTTCCTTGAGAGTGAAATCCACACCTTTCACCCCTTCTCTATCACTCACAATGCCTGACACAGCAAATATTCTCGGGGCTTAGTAAATATTTGTTGACTCATTATAGATGAAAGTGCTCAGATCTTGAAGATGAAGACTAACATGCACCAGTTTTTGTTGAATATCTCTATTTTTCCAAGGGCTAGAAGAGATCTCCTTTCATAAGCTATCTTAAAAAACAAAACCAAACCAAGAAAACCACATTCATGAAAAGATCATGTTTGACGCTAAGATTAGAAAACGATTAGCAACTGTCACCTGTTGGCCAGAGTGGGTTTCCTTCCAATGACAGGAAAACCTCTCAGCTGGGAGTGACTGAACCCTGAGGCCTCTGACTTAGCTCAGGGTGGTTATATTTATTACCTGCTCTGGGCAGCCTGGCCCAGTTTCTGAGTCAGATGCACTGAATTTGTACTTTCTGTCTGACACACAGGTGTCTTATCCCTCATTTCCATGTGAGATTAGGACCAGGCTGGGGTGAGGTGGGAAGAGTTGGGGTGGTGCTGGTGAAGTTGGTCTGTGTCACCCTCTCCATTTCCTCTTACACTCCCTCTATCGCCTTTCAGTTCCTCATTTCCCACCAGGTGCCAGCGGGGTTATACTTCCCCGTCATCTTCCTTGTCATGGGGGAAGTGGTGGGAACCAACATTTTTTTGAAAGTGTGTCTACTATAAAGCATAACTGGGCATTCAGCATCATTGTGTCATTTGCAGTCTCCTGGCAACTCCATGAAGTAGATTTTATTACTTTTATAGCAGAGAGGTTGAAACTGAGGCTTTGAAAAGATAGGAAGCTTGTCCATATTATACAGCTCGTATATACAAATGTGGCATTTAAAGTTCAGCTTGTCTGACTCCAAAACATCTGGGCTTCTTATATTGTACAAGGTTACCTCCTCAGAAGGAGAGGGATGTTATAAAATAGTTTCCCATTGAGGGCTTCGTAGCTTATGGTAGAGAGAGAGCAGTGCTTTTCCAATAGAGCTCCAGCAAATTTGCGATGGTCAGAGGATCAGGGCTTTTGGGGTGGAGGAGGCTATATTTTCTCTCAGGACAGGATCTTCTAATCTTTATATGTGCTTCATAGCATTGCTCCTGACCTCTTCAACTAAGCATCGTTAGGCACCTAAGGTAAATAACCTAGAATTGAACACTTGGAGACATTTTTCTTTGATGAATGTTCTTTTATTAGTCCTGGGAAAATGAATTTAGGGTGCTAGGTCCTTCCTTTTAATCAAAGAAAATGCTTAGGTTAAAATAAGGAGCAAAGCCCTCCCATCGGCACTAAATTAACTGACCGTGGGAATGTGTGTGCAACATTCAGGTGAATCCCTCTGCACAGGTTGATGCTATAGTGCTTACTTGTGACTTGACAGGTGATGCAGACTCATGGGATTTTAGAAGCTTCTTTAGGGTAAAGATCATGGCTGGAACAGTGACTGGGTCTTCATTATCCAAGGAGTGGACATCCAAGGAATGAATATATATATATATATATATATATATATATATATAATGCTCCTAAAAATGAATCCACTTACACTTAATTTTTTTTTTCATAATTAAAAGAACCATGAATTGGGTCTGTATCTTCAAAAGGAAATTAAATGTCATGGTGATAATTTGTTTATTCTTACTTACATTTAAACAAATGTAAGTTAAATTATATTTAGCACATTAAGAAAACAAAGATGAATGAAATACTGATAATTCTTTTCGGCCTAACTTTTCTAATAAAATTGTATGGTAGCAATATGGAAATCTTCACTTAATGTATATATGCCTTTTGCAACGTTATCTCAATGGAGTTTTTGCCTTAAGTGATGGCTTTACCAATTTTCCTAAAGTGCTCTCTTAATCCTTTTTATCAAATCATTCTTTTTTTCTTTTTACCATGCCTATCATATCAGTATCCTGTTGATTTCCTCTTCATTAATTTTTAATAGATCCACCATTGCCAATTCTTTTGTGTGGGTGTGTGTGATCCAAGAATTTTCCGACGTAACTTTCATCAATCTTATGAAATCCTACAACTTTTGCAATGTTTGTCATTTTGCTTGGCAATCTGTTGCATTGCATTTGCGTTGTTTGATTAAATGTCTATAATATCTACACCATCAGAGTTGGTATTGATATGATGGTTGGAGATACAAGCTAGGGGTTAAGTAGAGTGGGATAAGTGGTGACTAGCATTTCAAGAGGTCAATCAGCCTCTTTACGAATATTTTTGTGTTCTGGTGCTTCTTTGCTTCCCTAAGCAACCATGTAATTGTGGGATGGGGTATAATGCATGTTTAAATAATAAGGACTCCCTGGGCTCAAATAATTGTTGAATGGAGTGGAACTGACCTTGCCTGGATCTGCTCTCAACCTATAAATACAGCAGATGTTAGGAGCCTTCAGGCTCAGGTTGCACAGAGATGAACTAAATCCTCTTCTAACTCTTTTGGTGTGCATGAATAGAGATGAATGCATTCCAGAACTACTGGAATGTTAAATCTCAAATCTAGAGACCTGCTTGAAGGCCCATAATTATTTCTATTTTGATGCCTTTCAACAGATCTAAGGATTTGAGTAGTTTTGATTCAAGGTGGGCCAAGGATGGTAAAACTGAATGAGACTGAGGTTCCAGGCCTGTCCTATCATTGCTATAGTGTGCTTTTCGAGGTGCAGGGAAGTGGGGGAGGCTCATTAGCTTCAATAGACTTCAATACTGCGCTCTTTGTTTCTTTTAACCTCATTTATCTGTTATATTCCGTGTTGGTATAACTTAATAAATAAGAATCAATTTTCCCTTTCTAAAGTACTTAGATATAATAGGTCAGTGGGAGAGGATGAACACACTTGCTACCCACCCTCCTTTAACTACATATGTATGACCACATATTTGAATAGTATTATTTGCAAAATATAAAAGCACTTAAAAGTGATAAATTTTTTTTCATAGGTAGGGAGAGTAATGATGACTTGTTTGCCTCTTCCTTTTTGCTTCTTTAACATGCTGTTTAGATGACTTTTTTTCTTTTTGCTCCTATTATAGTTGGATGTGGAAGTTTTTATCAATTTTGTATTTTTCTTCCTGCTAAATTGCAAACTTCTTGAGGGCAAAACTCCCATCTTACTCTGTTTCATGTGCCCAGGATCTGACATAGGACTCCATAAATGTCTGCCACATTGCTCTTTAATTAAGTTAGAAATTGAGAACCTGGCTTAGAAAGGACAGACATGGTAAATGGTTACAGTGGAAGTGCAGTGGGTTGTACTAACTTTGCAAGGACAGGGAATGAAACAAGGTTAACTGGTGGCAGGTAGGACAGAGGATAGGTCATCTGTGGTGTATTATGAAAGGGGCAGAGGCCAAAGTACAATGACTATTTTACTGAAAAAAACAAATAAACAAACTGGAACATTCTTGCCTGAGCACTTATAAACTTGGCGCCAGTGAGCAGTTAGATGCTCTATGCTAGTGACAAGGTATAAAACCATCTGTGTAGTCTCTTAGGCTTTCTAATTTGCACTCTTTCAAAAGTGCTTCCCTATAGGAAATGACACTTGTTAATGAAGTGTCCATGACGTTTAGCCAGTGCTTAATACAAGGTGATGGAATCACCATAAAATGGAGATTTTAATCTCCAAATATCTCCATTTTAAGGAGATTCCATTACATCAGAAATTTCCAATGAGCAACAGAAAAAGGGCACAAAGGTTTTCTGGAAGCTATATGTCTGCTGACTGTATCCATAGACCTATGAAGAAAGAAGAGCTTAATTAGACAGATGAGCAATTTCCTGAAAAGGCCTCTGCAGGCGTTGGATTACATCTCATTTCCTCTAAAAGAGGCATGAAAACCATGATGATTAACAACTCACTGTTTTGGAGCTTAGCCACTCTCCAGTTTGTCTTCACTAGGTGGGAATAAAGGAAAGTGATGCTACTGCTTTTGAGTTGGGTTCTCTTAGTCATGAATGTTGGATTTCTTTGCAGAATGTGTGTTAAATTGAGTTCCAGATTATCAGAGTGTGGGATTCCGCTTTGCGGCTTGCCCTTGGTAAAGCTGCAATCATTTTAGCCAGAAGAATGTTCTAATCCATCTGTCCCCACTTTCAGTGGCTCAGGAAACAGAAACTAATTTTGATTTCAACTAATCCAAACTTGATGAAGAAAGGAAATATAATGCTGCTACACGAAAGCACGGAGCTCCTGCCAGCGCCAACATGTGCTTCAAAAAATATTTTACTAATATCTGACTTATTCATATCACCTCGATCTTTCTGTTTCAGAGCATATGACTGAGAGCTGGCTGTACTGGAAATTAAATGATTTCATCAGTATCAAAACGCTAACACTGACTTAGAAGATCAGAGTCAGGAGAAAGCCCTCTCTGGATAGTATGGACCTTAGCTTCCATTTCTCAGTGCTTCTGCTTCTTTGAAATAAAGGAAGTTTAAGTCTTACTTAGTTTCCTTGTGCTCACTTGTCTTTTTTTTTTTTCCTTTTGTGTTTTACAAAACTCAGTCATTGAAACCCCTCCCATTTCACCATGATACAGACCCAGTGTAATTAACAAGAAAAGAAAATTTTTTATTCTTTGTAAACTGTCAGAAATCCTAGTTAGTGAATCTCGTTACAGATCATTGATTTGAGATACTTGGAATTTTTTTTAAACAGTTGGCCAGATATTTGGGATGGCTATTCTTGCTAGCATTACTCTTTCAGTAGTCAAGTTTAGGTAACTATTGAACCAACTGAAATGTAAAGAAAGATAGGTTGAGTGCCAGGTTTCATTTAAATGTGTTTGTATACAGAAGAATTGTAAACATGGTCCTTTTAAAACAGAAATTAATTAAGGATTTAAAAAAATAGTATGGTGGGAGGGAAACATTGATGAAGATGAGATTTTGATATCCACTACATGAGGCAAGCTGGAAGACAGGAAATCTTCCTGGGTTGGCCAGTTAGTTTGATCAGCAACATTTTTACTTTAGTTCAGAAAAAGACTTGTATCAGTGTATTAGTCAGGGTCCTCCAGAGAAACGGAACCAACAGAATATTTGTTTACTTATTTATTTATTGTGAGGAATTGGCTCATGTGATTACGGAGGCTGAGAAACCCCATGATCTACCTTCTGTAAGCTGGAGACCCAGGAAAGCTAGTGACAAAATTCAGTCTGGATCAGAAGGCCTGAGAACCAGGTGAGCCAATGGTAGATATGAGAGTCCAAGGTCAGAAGATAAGATGAGATGTCCCAGCTCAATTGATGAAGCAGGAAAAAAAGGGATGTATTCCTGCTTCTTCCTCCTTTTGTTCTGTTCGGGCCCTGAATGAATTGGATCACGTCCACTCATATTGAGGAGGGCTATTTACTTTACGGAGTGCACCAAATTCAAATGCTAATCTCATCAAAATACCAAAATGTGTATTAGTCAGGGTTTTCCAGAGAAACAGAACCAATAGGAGATTTGTTTATTTAGTTGTTTGTTTGTTTTAGGTATTGGCTCATGAGGTTACCTACCCATATTAGTGAAGGTGATCTTCTTTATTCCATCTTTTGATTCAAATGCTAATCTCTTCCAGATACACACTCACAGACAAAAAAGAAATAATATTTCACCAGCTATCTGAGCAACCCTCAGCCTGGTCAAGTAGGAACATTAAAATTAGCCATCACAGGGCCCCTTTTACCGAATAAGCAGTTAAGCTTGGCATCAGAATTGGAGTACATGGAAGTGATCTGGGAATGTCCTTCTGGTGTTTTTGAGAAGTTTAAAACCACCAAAACCATCTTAGATAACATTTAATAAATTAATAGAATTCACAGAGTAGATTTCATAAACAGAAGTTACTATAAGAGTTCCAAAGATCCCATTTAATTTATAATTAGAGGTTCATGAAAAGAAGCAAGGGAGAGTGTGAACTCAAACTGTAGTACAACAAATTTTAACATTCTTCCCTTTTCTACTTTTTCTCCACTCCACGTGACATTATGGCATTGATTTGCTCACCACAACTGCCAACTCCCACACATAGATATGCACAAAGTTGTCTCAGTGTAGATGTTTAACAAAGGTTCAAGCAGGAGTACGCAGGCCAAGTCTGGCCATCAGATGTGTTTTGTTTACCTCTGCCGAGTGTTTAAAACTTTAAAAAAATTATCTTCAACACTAAAGCATAAATACAAATTTCTGGGCTGTTTTGAAAAGTGGAGAGATTTGGTATTGCTGGACCTGTAATATCCATGTGGCCCCGAGAGGCTGGAGCTGAGTCGCGAGGGCCATTGACACAATCCCTACCATGCTCTCATTTCTCTTTGACATTGGGCGTGAGTTGCCACTTATGATCAAGGTTGGACTGCTGTTTTTCTTACAATAAAGTTAGGATAAAAGTGAAATATTTCTAAAATCTGTATTTTTTTTTTCAAAAGCAGGCCAATGACAGGTAGATTGAGAAGAGTGTGAGTTTCAAAAAAAGAGGAGGCAGCATAGTACTTATAGATATAAAGGCAATCCTTAAATATTTAAATTTCAGTTGAATGTATCTGGCCCACCTCACTAATGTTACCTGCCTGATCTACTTTGGGCTAATATATTTGCATGTCTCTTTTAGCAACTTGAGAATGATGTAAAGTAATACTTTGCCTAATGAAAAAAAATTATTTCAGGGACCTGTTTTGTGGCACTGAACTTTGTCACCAAGAGGTAACAATGATGTAGGATGCCCTAAGCAGTGTTCTTTCACTTTTTCTCTTCTTGAAGAGGCCTCTATATGGGGCTTCCTGGGTCTTTGTGTGCATGTTTCCGTCTTTATCTGGATAATTCTGTACCCACTGACACAAAGGACTCCTGTGTCTGGGACTTGGGTTCTGCTTTTCTAATTTTTGGTTGTTTGTGTGTATTTCTATGTATGTGTGTATGGGGGAAATGTTGAGTGGGGAGCAGGTAGGGTGGGTGTTGCTGATGGGAGTTGGTCTATTCTTCAGCGGGATTTCAGTTCAGACCGATCTGTCAAAGATGTGAAACAATTTACACTATGGTTACTTTCTCAGGTGCCACTACTGCTCTTGGCATTGAAAAGACTGATAAACACTTAGCCAGACTCATCAGTAAAAAAAGGTAGAGGGTCCAAATTAATAAAATCAGAAATGAAAAAGGAGAAGTTACAACTGACACCACAGAAATACAAAGGATCATAAGATACTACTATGAACAACAATATGCCGACAAAATGGACAACCTAGAAGAAATGGACAAATTCTTAGAAAGGTACCATCTCCCAAGACTGAACCAGGAAGAAACAGAAAATATGAACAGACCAATTACCAGTAATGAAATTGAATCAGTAATTATAAAACTCCCAAAAAACAAGAGTCCAGAACCAGATGGCTTCACAGGTGAATTATACTAAACATTTAGAGAAGAGTTAACACCTATCCTTCTCAAACTACTCCAAAAATTGCAGAAGGAGGAACACTTCTGAATTCATTCCATGAGGCCACCATCATCCTGATACCAAAACCAGACAAAGATATCCTTCCTCAACCTTTTTTCTTTCTTTCTTTCTTCTTTTTTTTTTTTCTGTGCACCAGAGGACTCTGTGGGCATTTTTTTTCACTCTCAGGGTGACAGTTTGTGGTAAAGAAGTTCTTATGAGTAGTTTAATAAACAAAACATAAAAGGAGAAATCTGAACACATAGGTAATATAGCTGGTATTATAAATTCAGTACCCCAAAAACGTGGATTATGATACCTGTCCACTGATTTGGCAGGATCTCAAAAGAATGAACTATATCGTAAATATGTAAACGTCTTGACCTTTCTCATGTCTTACTGGGAATCACCTATTGTTTGCAGGAGAAAGGGGAGTAGTTGACAGGAGCTAACCTATGTTAGAGTCTACCACTGGTTAGTTACTGTATGTGCACTGCCACATTTCATCCTTCTAGTAACCTACTGAGAAATGGGTTAAACAGTCCCAAATTTTTACAGGTGAGAAAGGTGAGGCTTTGGGACCTTAAATAATTTGTACAAAGTCTTATAAAGTGGTAAAAATGAGATTTGAACAAAGGGCTGAAAGAAACATGCCCCCAAACAAATGTAAGATTGACAAAGGCTGCGTTTTGCTTTGTTTTTTTAATTTATTTTATTTCTTATTTTTGACACAGTGCCTGACATAGGTTCTCAAAAGATATTTGTTGAACAACTAGGAGTGAAGTTAATGTCCACGTTCTTTCCATTATACCATGTTGGATCTGGGGAAGGGTTGTCATACTCTTTTTTTTTTTTTTCCTCTCAAACAAATTAAAGAGAGAAATCTTTAGTCTTTATTTTCATAATTTAAAATTTGCTGAATGGAATGTTGAAGCTCATGCCAGCTGCTGAAGAGAAAGAGTATGAGGGATTCTATTGCTTTGTTTTTAGATTCATTTGACTACAGAGTTTTAACCTGCCTGAACTGGAAACTTTATATGCCAGTATTTAAAAAGGAAGAGTATATCCTACTTTTCAAATTAAACCTTCAAAATGAAGTAAATTGTAGGCCACAAAAAAGTTTCATTGCTTATTCAACAAACATTTGGGTGTTGACTAAGTACTATCCACTGTGCTAGTAAGTACTAGGGATAGGATAGTGAATACAATATCGCATATAAATGTAAAATACATTTCAATAGAAGAGAATATTTCAATATATTGTGAAATAGAATTGAGTAAAACTTTGTTTGTCAGAAATGTTTGTTATAAATCTAGCAGCAGTTACCCATTTAGGAAAACTGCCCCATGCACACACCTCTGGTAAAGAGTATATGTGGTAACATACTTAGGCAATTCTACTTCTCTGTTTCTTGAAGACGTTAAGGCAATGGCCGGTTGAAGCAACTGTACTGCCTGAATTTGTTATTCATTTCAGCTGAACAATTGGTTTTATTTTCATCTGATTGGCAACTGGTTACCTGTTTATACATAACATTTCAAACAAGTTATTTTTCCTTTGTATGCTGCATTTAGTGCTCCCTGGTAAATTTGATAATCACTACAAAAAGGGGAGTAAAAAGCAAAATAAACAAAGAGCCCCAGGAAGATGTATGCCTTTGAATGCTTTCTTCGCTGTTAGTGCAATTATGCATTTCGAATAGTTTTACATTCATGTGTATTCTCTGTAGTTATACACTTTAAAAGTATTTTGTGGCTAGGTCTTGGAAATCTTTTTCTCACAAAAGAGAAAAGAAGTAGAAAATGGATGTATATTATGGAATTTGAGAAAAAATGAAAAGTTTCATTTAAGTTTATGTCTGCCAAAATTAGCAGTTTAAAATGTGCTTTATTAAAATATTTTCCAGCTTTTGCTGAAAAGATTTTCTTTTTGATTTGTAATAGAAAGACAATGAAAACAGGTAGACTAGGACAATAAACCAAATGATCTAAGAGGATTAAAAGATTAATGCCAGGCAGAGGGAGGCTCCCCGCTCTGCACACCCAAGATTATGCAGAGCAGGCCACCTTTCTGCCAAATAGAGACTCTTTCAGAAAATGCTCTTTACTACTGGGAGTGTAGCTTGCCCTTCACCATTTGGGGTATGTGAGAGATATAGTTAATGAATGCCTCTATAAGAAACATAATAGCATATTACTCATACTCTGAAATTCTAGGGCTCTTTCAGTTAGAAGAGAGAATCCTAGTGTTACCCTAAATATCAATGTCTGTAATTCCACTCAGAAAATAGACCAGTTCAATAAGCTACTATCATAATGCCCTGCATTGACGGATCTTAAGTCTTCAATTTCTGTACCAAACAGGCTTCTTATTGTGGCAGAAAGAGCTCAAGTTTCATCTTTTATCCTGTACAACCTCACCATGGTTGGCTTAAGGATTAGATATAGGCTGAGATTTTAAAACGTTGCTTTATAATATGAAGCAGTAGATTTAACACAATTCCATCTTTTGCAGGCTGTTTCAATGACTGATAAGAATTGAAGCAGAGTTGATAATGATACTTTTATAATCACATAGGTGAAATCATTCCAGATTGACTGGAAAATGGTCAAGCTACTTGCTGCATGTGAATGTGGTGAACAAAAAAAAAATCCCAGTTAGTAAGATGTTGATTATTAAATTAAGAAATGGTAGAGGCCAGTGGACATAGAAAAAGGTGCTTAACCTCATTAGCAATTAGAAAAATAAAAATTGGGGACTTCCCTGGTGGTCCAGTGGTTAAGAATCTGCCTTCCAATGCAAGGGACATGGGTTCGATCCCTGGTCGGGGAACTAAGATCCCACATGCCGCAGGACAACTAAACTCACACGCCGCCACCAAAACTAGAGAGAAGCCCACAATGAAAAGCCCACGCGCTGCAAAGAAGACCCAGCAGAGCCAAAAAAAAAAAATAATAATAATAAAAATTGAAATGGTGATGACCTATTGACCAGATTGGCTAAAATTAGGATGTTAAATCACATTGAAAGGAAGCTTGACATTATTAAGGAAAGCTGAACATATATATACCATATGGCTCAGCAATTCCAGGAATATACCTTTAAGAAATGCTTGCCTATGGGCCCCAGAATCTATGCATGATGGAAAAATAAACTGGAATACTAAACAGTAATGTAAATGAACAAACGACAGTTACAGGCAACACCTAGAGATTGTGGAAGCTGTTACAACTGTAAGGTTAAACAAAACAATTTATGGCATAAAAATGCCTACATTATGATTCTGTTCCTATAAAATTCAAAAACGGACAAAACCGGGGTGGAGGGAGGGCTAAATTGGGAGATTGGGATTGACATATACACACTACTACATATAAAATAGATAATTAATAAGAACCTACTATATAGCACAGGAAACTCTACTCAATACTCTGTAATGACCTATATGGGAAAGGAATCTAAAAAAGAGTGGATATATTTATACGTATAACAGATTCACTTTGCTGTACAGCAGAAACTAACACAACATTGTAAATCAACTATACTCCAATAAAAATTAAAAACAAAAACAAAAACTGACAAAACCAAACTCCATTGTTCAGGTATGTATACATAAATAGTAGCTCTGTAAAGAAAATGATTAACACCAATAAGGATAGTGTTTATCTTTGGGGGAGAGTGATATATAGGGGTTTTCTGGGGTGCCGACGCTCTTCTATTTCTTGACCTGGATTGGATTGTTTAAATAACTGTCAAAGAGTATATGTATATTTTAAGTACTTTTCTATGTGAATGTTATATGCTGCAATAAAAAGTAAAACACATACACATCCACATACTCCAAAACCACTGTCCATGGCATGCGACTGTATAATGCCTAATATGCTAAAATGGGCCTGACCAGAGGGACAGTTCAGGGCTGGCAGCTATGAGCCAAAAGCACACTAGATTCAAGACGGCCCTCCTTCATGTAATGTCATTGATTGTCTGTCGTCCGGGATTGGGTTGTTATCACATAAAAAGACAGTTCAGTAAAATCCTGTTTGATTCAACTAGCTTCATTCATTTTCGTAACTACCCACTTAGTTTTAGCTCAACTTGGTTTGGGAATAAAAACCATTAGGCATTATCATAACTTAAATGAGAATTGGTTGGGAATCTGAGAATTGGTCTGGGCTCCTTTATTTTCATTTCAGCCCTGCTGTCTTTCTAAATGACCTGCAAATTTGTTTTTGTCAATCTCCTTTTACCTCAAGTGACATAGCCTGTGTTCCATAGATAGCAAAGGAGAAAATACATTCAACATTTGTTTTTTTATCATCTCGAAACACTTGAGCAAAGGAATATCTGAAAGGTGTTTTCATCTGGCTAATTAGGTTAGAAATCTCAGGAGAAGAGTCCTATTTGCTATATTTCTGATGGAGATGTTTCTGTTTCTGGTTGAGAATCTTGCAAGAACAGATTTCTCCTTTGATACTTCCTGTTGGAGCGTCTAGTCAGAAAAAAAGAAAGCAACTTTTTTTTTTCTCATCAATTGGGAAAGACAAACTTGGATTGTAGGCGACTTATGTACAAGGGCCATGGCTTCTTGATTTTTTAAGTACATATTGTATAGTATGGAATTGTGCAGAGTGCCAGGAAATAAATGCTTTTTGGTAATTGTTGACATATCTCCCCTCACCCCTGCTCCCTGAATTTTGGTATTTCAGTGCAGCATTCATAAAGTCCTCAGTTTTTATTATATGCAAGTCAGATGGTGGAATATAAAACACTTCTTTTCTTTATTTGAAATATTTTTTCCTTCTATGGTTCATGAATGTGAACATTTAGAAGCAATTGTCCTTCCATTCTTTCATTGCTAAAACATTCGTCAGCTGGTTCTGAGTTCTCTGAAGGAAGCAGTTAGTTTTCCTTTGTGTTCCATGGCATTTAAACACAACGCTGAGAATACACAGGCGCTTAATAAATTCTTGCCACTTTTGTTTCCATCCCTTTAAAAAAAGATAAGCTTTAAAAATACAGTCAAGGGTGGGGTAGGGAGGGTAGGAAGCAGATGCAAGAGGGAGGAGATATGGGGATATATGTATATGTATAGTTGATTCACTCTGTTATAAAGCAGAAACTAACACACCATTGTAAAGCAATTATACTCCAATAAAGGTGTTAAAAAAAAAATACACTCAAAATCTTGTCTTGAGATTCTTACTCAGCCTGGTTTTGGCCAAGTAACCTAAGTCGTAGAAAATGACTGAGTTCTTGGTCTCTTCAGAGTCTTTTGCTACAGATTGTAATTGTTAGTGATAATTGCTGGAAATGGCTATTATTAAAATAAGTCTTCCAAATAATTTTTAAACTGTATGTGCCTGTCAAGGTGTTGGGGTAAAATGCACTGTCAAAAATACACTGAGAAAAGGATAATATTGTGTGTGACAAATGGGAAAAAAAAACAAAAAAACAAAACCAGAGAGAAGCCAAAGACAATGAAAACATAAGATATTTATGATTTTAGTCTACCGGGGACTTCCCCCATTGTCCAGGGCCGTTTGCTTCCCATTAGAATATGTTGTAGGTTCTAGTTACGAAATTGAATTCCCCAGGATTTGTGGTAGTAAAAGAAAAGGGTGGCCTCTTTAGAGCTTCTCTAAGATCTTAGTATTTAGTTTTCAATGTTAAATTTCACTAAAATAATCTAATAGAATGTGGGACATGCTGTACAGAATATAGACTGAGGATTCTTAACATGGAGTCTGTGGAAGGGATTCCAAGGCCCTTTGGGCCCTTGATGTTGTATATAAAATTGGGTCTGTGTATACGTACATTCTTCTGAGTTTTCTTGCCTTTTATCTGGGATTCCTGACATTTTCTTCCTTCAGGTTAAGAATCACTGCTTTTAAGTAACTCTACATTTTTTTTTTTTTTTTTTTGCTTTACGCGGGCCTCTCACCGCTGTGGCCTCTCCCGCTGCGGAGCACAGGCTCCGGACGCGCAGGCTCAGCGGCCATGGCTCACGGGCCCAGCCGCTCCGCGGCACGTGGGATCTTCCCGGACCGGGGCACGAACCTGCGTCCCCTGCATCGGCAGGCGGACTCTCAACCACTGCGCCACCAGGGAAGCCCAAGTAACTCTACATTTATCCTATGTCCTAGAGCCAGCCATCTGAGCTTGACCGGACAAGCAGATCTGAGAAAAGTCCTTCCCACAAAGACTCAAATGGCATTTTGCAAAGATGACAGTTCTCATCATGCTTTGATTTAGGACTGTTCAGGGGATCCCTTTCCAGAATTCCAGCATCATGCTGAAAACACCAGAGGCTATTAATACTGCATGTATATTTATTTTCCTGACTTGGCAAGGTGTGAGCTGCGACATGCAGTCTTAGCAGAGAGGATCCTGTGAAGGCTGGCCTGCAACGAGGCAGATGTCTGGGGCTTGGCATAGAACTCTCTTCCTCCTCCTTAACTGCAGAATGGTCCACATAGTGCACTTGTATTTCCATTCTCTGTAGCCTAGTCTCTTCTATTTAAAAAAATTTTTGGAATGTAATAGATATACCATAAATTCAATTTTTAAGTGTACAATTCAATAGTTTCTAGTCTATTCGCTGAGTTATGCAACTATCACCACTAATTTTAAAACCTTCTATTTTTAAGACTGTCTTCTAAGCATTTTCCTCTAATATCTCTGGAACAACATTATGTTTCATTTAGTTTTTAAAAGATCTATGTTCTGAAATTACCCCTGTAGATAACTGGCAGTCATATGTTTTAAGGCGGGAGAGGTGGGTCTTGATAACATGTGTTGGCTCCATCTATTCTAGTGCCAGGATTAACTCTTTGTGACTCATTGCTTACAAAGAGAGCACTAATCAGTTTTTTAAATGTAAGTGATGTCTCCTAGACAAAAAAAAAAAAAATGTAGACCATTTGAATTTGCCATGTTTGTAAGCCATAAGCAGTGACTATTTGTAATTTCACAAGGTTCAACACAATGAAATTTGCATGAAATTTTCATGCTCACTCCACTGACATTGCAAAAATTTGCAAGAAAATACTATATTTTAGGCTCATTAAAAGTAACTTGCTCTTGCTTGAAACACACAGCTACAATATTGTGTTTTTCGGTGATTATAAACAAAGAGTTAAAATCTTCTCAACCTTTATTCATTCATTTAATCTCAAATATTTACTAAGTATCTACTATCTGCCAAGATAGGTGGTGGGAAGGAAGATACAGGTTCAGCCACAAGGGACACACATTTTGCTGTACCTTCTTCTACCCTCTTTATTAATTTATTACTTTATAGCTTTGCAAAGTGTTTGCGTTTCCACCTTCAGCAAATTTATTAACTGATTAACTCTTGGTCCCTACTGCTTCACAGGTAGGCCAAGCCCTCCTTTCCTCCTTGCAAACAAACTTCAGTTACACAGATGACCTTTTTTTTTTTTTTTACTATAGTTCTCAAGTTCACTGAGTGGACACAATCTTCTGTCAGTGATTCAGTGTTTCCACATTGTTAAGGGATGTCATTTTGTGGTTTTCCCAAGTGTAATTACTACCTGCCTAGGTCTTAGCTGAATGTCACTGAGTCTCAATTCTTAAATTTTGGAAGTAGATTAAAGCATTTAATTTTCACAGCAAACACACACACACACACACACACACACACAGTATCTTGAAGCGTGAAAATATAGTCCTCAGAATTCAAGTCTCATGTGTGATCAAAATCACCAATAATATAAAAGACACATACAAGTGATTTGTACACATTTCTAGGATATTGGTAATTTCCAATATATTTTAAATATTACATTGGCCTTTCAGAGATCCAGTGGATTTTCCCAGTCCTGAATTAAGCTGGAGTGTACTCCTGGACTATTGACTCGGGGTGGAGAACTATTGATACTTGTATCTTTTGTTAATTTTCCTCTGCTCCCAAGTAGAGAAATAATTCTGGGAACTTTCTGTCGTCAGGTTTATACCGGAAATGTCATGATGCTCAGGAAACAACATGATGCTAATCAAGGATAATTAGTGTTAATTTTGTCCAGAACAGATAGAAGACAGAAGTTGTGAGTGTTGAAGAATATCTCATCCCATTACTTCATTTTACAAATGAGGAAATGGAATTCCAGAAAACTTAAATGACTAGTTCAAAGTTACTTAATTGTTAGCTAAAAATCCAAATCCACTGATTCAAATTCCCAGCACAATGCTCTTTCTACTAGAGCTTTTGCCATTTTACATGGGAAAGGGATTAAATTTATATTCTATTTCTCACATGAGCTTCCTTTTAAATCAAAGATCTATTTATTCAATTGTCTTTCTTCTGCCCTACCACTATCTGTCTTAAACTCCATTTAACCTCAGCTAGGGTTGGATGATCTACACCAGTGGTCCTCAAGGTCGAGCATGCATCAGAATCACCTGGAGGCCTGGTTAAAGCAGATTCCTGGGCCCAACCCTGAGTTTCTGATTCGGCAGGTCTGGAGTGTGTGTATGTGTGTGAGAATTTGTAGTTCTAAGAAGTTTCCAGGTGATGCTTATGTTGCTGGTTGGGAATTACACTTTGAGAAAAACATGAAGCAGGCTTAACAATTCCTCTAAGGATTGTTAGAGGGTTTCTAATGGTTGTAACTCCTGTTGCTCACTCCTTTGGCCTCTAAAAGTATAATAAAAACACCCCATCCAGGGCTTCCCTGGTGGCGCAGTGGTTGAGAGTCCGCCTGCCGATGCAGGGGACACGGGTTCGTGCCCCGGTCCGGGAAGATCCCACATGCCGCGGAGCGGATGGGCCCGTGAGCCATGGCCGCTGAGCCTGCGCGTCTGGAGCCTGTGCACGGCAGCAGGAGAGGCCACAACGGTGAGAGGCCCGCGTACCGCAAAAAAAAAAAACCCAAAACAAAAAAAACCCCACCCCATCCAAAAGCTCTGTTGCCTTCTGTAGTCTCCCAGCATTTGCTTCCACATCAAGACTGGTGTGAAAATGACTATGTGTCTTCGCAGAAGGCTAGCTGAGTCAGTCTGGAATAAGATGGTAGCTATTTAGCACTTCTGATTAGCACTCAGAGCTCCCAAGATCCAGCCTCCTGACTGGTGCTTCTTTCTCTTTCCCTCAACAAAATCATTGATGTTAAAAGTGCTGATGATAAGAAGATACCCATAAAAATATGTCTTATGTACCTCCTCATGTCTTCAATCCTTAAAGAGGGAGAGAATTAAAATACCACTGTTGTAGCAGTCAGGATTCTTAGTCACAGAAATAGAATTGAGGTTAGCCAGTGTAAACAGAAAGAGATTTAATGTAAGGTATCAGGTAGCTTACAGAATGTGAGCTGGCTGAGGAGAACCTGGATCCCATGCAGAACCCTCAGGGGAATGTGGGGTTTAGCTTTCCAGTTTTATTCCACAGCGAGGCCTGTCAGAAGGAGATCAGGATGGCTGCTGAGTGAACCACACTGCAGCATCTGCCACAATCACTACGACCAAGCTTTACTCTCGAGCTAGACGATGATAAAATATCAGGTCTTGGTTCTACAATACTCACATAATGATTTATGACGTAGCCTAATATTAAAGGAGAGATTGTAGGGAACTGACGAGTAAAGTGAAATTTTTGTAAATAATTCTGCTGGTACGCTGGCAGAAGGTTTAGGGATTTCTGGTCCTTGGGTTCCTGGGATTTCAGAATTCACAGAGACCTTTGATTTGAAGAAACACCTTTCTAAAGACAATCTGGTGGCTGTTACAACCCCATACTGACTAATTTCTTGGCTTATATTTTACACTGTGTTCATAGTTTATACTAGGTTTCTGTCGTGTGAGCGTATTTACTGAAATTGACATTTTTGAAAAGCACATTGGCTATAATATGTTCAGGGTAAAGATTCATTCTACCGTTATTTTACAGGATATGTTAGATTAAAAACATCATTGGCCTTAGTCATCAGCAGGTTTTATGAACTATGAAACTAGAGATGTCTTAGTTTATAATTAAAACTATTTCTCTGTAAATGGAACCTTAATGCTGTGGGCTAGGTCACTACTAAATAGAATCCTTGGATTCCTCATTTTATTCCATGGCAGCATTCATTGATGGCTGTACCACTGGATAAACCATTTAAGCTGCTAAAACAAAGACTCACAATGCAGTGAGAAGTTATTTTTCTCTTATGTGCCTGTCTAGAAGTAGGCACTGCAAAGCTGGTATATTCACTCTGCTATATTTAACATACAGCTTCCATTTCTGTGTCCATGTTGGCTATAACAACTCTCTCCCAGACAGTAGGAAGGGAAAAAGAGGAAAGGCATATCCCTTCTAGTTAAGAATAAAACCTAGAAGTTATACATACCACTCATGGCTCACATGTCGTTTGTCAGAACTTAGGCACAGAGCCACGCTTAGTTGCAGTGGAGGTCAGAAATGGCCATCTATAGTTGGAAGGTCTTGAACCCATTGAAAATCTGGGTGGGGGATTTTAATACCAGAAAGAAGCAGCAAATAGAATTGGATGTCTAGCAGTCTTTGCTGCAATGGCCTACTTGAAATTGTGGGTTGGTTTTCTGCGTATGGGGGTGGTCTCGACTGTGGCCATCTGTGCTGGAAGTGAAATTCCTTGAAAGGGTCAATAAGGGGAGTGTATTAAACTGATTTCCTGGTAAATAGATCAGGAAATAATAGCATCTCAGTGTTGAAAGGGATCTCAATCACCATGCAGTCCAACCACTCACTTGAGAATCTCAACGGAAGCACCTCTCTTTTAGACTTGCCCAATATTACGTGTGAAAACTAAGGATTTATCCAAAGTCACAGAATTATTGGTGACAAGAGTAGAATCTAGAGAACCTGGTAAATTTAATTTTCCTTCTATTGCTCCTGAATGGACCTTTCTGAACTTGGTTTCTATCACGCCGTGGTCAGAGAAGAGATATTTGTGTTAATTATAAGCTATAACAATCTATGCATTTTTAGAGTACTGTGACATGCTGTAGAATAATTGAGCTAGTATACTGAATTGTAATGCCTCCTTTCAGTTATTGAAACAGTGGAGTCTTGTTAGAATGCAGTTCATGATTACACATCTTTGGATGAGCAAACAAGTTGGTGAAAAGGGTATTGAAGTAGAATTCAATGACAGGACCTAATCTTGGCTATCTACTATCTATATGACTCTGAGGAAATCATTTAACATCTTTGAGACCTGGCTTATTTTTAAGATAGGACTAAAATTGAACTAGATGGTAAATTACTTAACCATTGGCATAATGGTTCTGACCAGTCAGAACAGATGTCAGTCATGAAAAACTTGACCGAGGGAACTGGTGTATCCTAGACAGGCGTCACCCAGCTTTTAGCTCTATGAATTTTCTCTTGAAACTGACTGGTATACTGTAAAAAGCTGCCACATTAGTCTGCATCCTTAGTATTCACCCTCACCTTTGGTACTTATGTGGTAAAGAGTACATTGAGGCTTCCACCTAATGACTAGATGTTATTTTTAGACCTCAAATTTCAAATAAATATCAGAAAAAGTAACAAACCTCTGTAAGATTGTTATGGAACAATGAGCAAGCATCATCTGGTTAAAAAACCCAGAGTTTCCCAGGTCCTCTGTAAAATAAAGTATAAAATAATGTAGAGACTGGCTTCTAAAATGGCAAGAAATCCATTTGGCCATAAAAGGATAGAGCTCACTTCAAAATCCTGTCACATATCATTACATTTCTAAAGACCTCAGCTCCAAAGAGAGGACAATTGTGGGCCTGTAGGTGAGCCTGAAGATAATCTTTAGTAAGGTCTAGAGATAATTGTTGCAACGAGAACAGAATCCGTTTAGGATAAATTGGACAGAGTAATCCTAAATTATGGCCTGGAAGTTCCCACTTCACTTATAGGAATGAGATAAGGCAAAACACTCCAGTTAATGGAACAGGAGCTACTAATTTCCTGAAAAAGACAAAAGGAGGGGAGTGTATTGCTCTTACATGGAACAAACAATTTTCTTCAGTCTCCACGCTAACAATAAGACTGTGTCAAGGGAGAAAGTGATAGGAGAGGTAGCCTCAGATCAAAACAAAGAATAAAGGAAAGCCAGACAATGACTCTTATCAGTTCCAAAGGTGAGTTCACCTTCCTGGCTTTCAGCTGTCTTGCTCGTTGATGGCTCCTGACCACAGGGTTGAGTCTGTTCTCTGCTCTTCTGTATGCATGTGTGCATGCACCCATTTTAACCATTTGTAAATAGTGTTTCCTCTATGGTATTTTTTTCCTGGCTCCTGAAAAAGCAGTGCCTCTCTCCCATGAACATGGAACTGTCATCACCATCTCATCTTATTTACACGTGGAAAGTGGACATATGAATAGCACTGGCTTTTTTGGAACTGAAAACAAGCATTCTTCTATGCTATAACAGCATTAAAGGTCAGATGATTCGCAGAGCTAGGGACGGTGCTCAAGTCCCAGAATCCCACTGATCAGGGCGGTGCTCCTGGGAGATGGAGCCCTTGTCAACCCAGCTCATCTTCTGGCATTCCTAGCAATCCTAGCACCACCCCTACCCCTTTCCCAAGGCTCTTACCAGGCCTGTGCTTCTGCAGCCTGTGGAAGAAGTGGAACCTTTCTATTGGACAAAGAAAAAGAGGCAAAATTCTACCATGACCTCTGGCAGCACTTCATAGATCTTTCTTCTAGAACATCTAGAAAATAGTCTCTCAGTTTCTCCACTAATAGGCCTGATTTTCTGAGGCTTTTTCACTCTGGTCTGGATAAAGAGTACAGGAGAAAGATGGGACTCTTGTTAAGAGGCCAGGGTATCTGGCCTTGTTCACATCCAGGCTTCCTGGACCTATCACCTCCTTTCCCAATATCCTTTGAATGTATCATGTAGATAGGTGGGGTCTTGTGTTTCCCTTGCAATTCTTTTGAGATGAAATGAACCCTCTCTCTCATGCTCTCCCTCCCTGCCTCCCTCCCTCTCTTCCTTCCATTCTCTCTTTCTGTGCATCTTTTTGTCACAGATTTTTCTTTGTCTTTCTCTTGCACATGCCACTGGGAAAAAGTCTTGATTGCCTTATTGAGTTCCTTCTACATTTCAGAACAATCTTGGGAAGCTGTGTTTTTGTGGAGCAACTCAGGAACTTGAGCTGTCTGCAAGGCCTTCCCTCCTCCAGAATGGACCATGAATTCCATAATCAAGATGGCTTTGGGCCCTTTTCCCAGATCACTCTAAAACTATACGGTTCCATACTAGGCTTGGTCCATATTGTCAGGAAGGGATGGATATTAGCCTGACATTTAGGAGGTAAGTAGGATGACAGTTATGTAGAGGAAGAAAGAAAGGCTTTCAGAATATGCGTAATGTAGTAGTGGGACAGAAAGAAAGAGAGCTTTGGGATTATTCCACCCTGGGGTCACATCTCAAGTTTGTCACTTGCTATGACACTGGGAAGGTTACTGTAACTTCTCTGAGCATCGATTTCCTTATCTGAAAAATCGAGGCAATGATAGCTAATATCATAGGATTGTTAAAGGCCCAGACCCTGCCTTGAGAAGATGCGTAATCAGTGTGAACACCTCAGTTCTCCCTCTTAATTGTCTTGTCACCTTTTTTCCTATTAATTGCACCTGCTACTTATTAAACGCTTGCTTTTTGCCCCACTGTTCTGAGCATTTTGTCTAATTTAATTCTCAAAGCAATCCCATGAGCTAGCTACACTTTCAAGTGACTGGTAGAAAGCTGTGACTTTTGGGGGGTTAAATAATTTGCTTGAGGATACCCAGCTGGACTCCTCTTCCCTGTGGCAGGCTGATCCCAGAACTCTCACGCTGAGCCACCAGGCGCACTGCCTGCTGCAGCATATTTGGGGCAAGCATTTCCTTTGGTGCCTAAAAGCAGAGAGTCAAATGGGACAGCCGTAGCTTTCACACAGACATAAGAATGAAAATAGCTCTGTTGTGATCAATGTGAAGAAGTTAATGTTTCATCAAGGTCTGCTATTGAGTTGACCAAGTGCTCTGTACTTGAAGGAGTTGTTCTCAGCTTAGACTCACTTTCTGCCAGTTGTGGGATCAGTCATCACAGGTGGAAGGCGTGATTGCTGGTGCTGCTATGTGAAAGCTGGGTGGTGCCCAGACCCAGGCACCTGGAGGAATTTTTTTCATGGGTTGATGCCTCAAGGTAACTTTCAAGTCTGTGAAAGTCAGAGGATGATATGGACAACTTAGAAATAACTTTATTTATTGCAGATTGAAAAAATGGTTTGGAAACTAAAGGCTACTTTCTTTTTTTGAACTGCAAGACCTAGTATTTATAAGAAAAATGAAAATGTCTCCCAAGGAGGTAAATCCCTTTTCTAAATTTTCTCTGCTAATGCATTTATTATATCAACACAGGAGCTGATAAATCAAGAAGTATGAGACTACTAGTTGCTGTGCTAGTTTCTATGTTCTGTGATAACATAGAAAATGCTCAGAGATCTGATTTCTGAACTATTACCTACATGGGGGAAAGAAGCGGCAATGATTCGTAGGCAGCGGTTTAATATGGTTCTTATGTCAGACTGCTGAAATTAAAGCTGAATCCCACTTCCACACTGTGCCCCATAGTCTTAATTCTCTTTTCTGAATTTTCTCTCCTGGATTTCCCCCAGAATCTCTGTTCGAAGATGAAGATGAGTTTGTATGTGGTGTGTGCATGTATGCTGTGTGTGATGTGGTATGTATATGCATTTGTAAGTGGTTTGGGGTGTATATATGTGTGTTGTGTGTGTGAATGTGTGTCGTGCTGTGTATATTTGTATGTGGTGTGTGGTTATGTGTGTCATATGTATATGTATGTTGTGTGTGTATGTGGTGTGTGTTTGTATAGTATATTTGCATGCACTGTATGTCTGGTGTTTGTGTATTTGTACATGGGACATATGACTGTGTGTGTGATGTATTAGTATTTGTGCACGGTATGTATATGCTTGTGATGTGTATGTATATGTATTTGTATGTGGGGTTTGTGCATGTGTGTGTGTTGTTGTGTGTGGTGTGTAAGTGTGCATGTGTGGTCAATTTGTATGTGGTGTGCGCATGCTTGTGGTGTGTGGTGTAGGTGTGGGGTTGTGTGCTTGTCAGGGGTGTGTGGGGTATGTCTATGTGCACTGTGGGTATGCTTACGTGTGTTATGTGTTTATATTTGCATTTGGGGTGTGCATTTGCATTTGAGGTGGTGTGTATATGTGTGTGGTGAATTTATATGCAGCGTGTGTATAGGTCTGTGGTGTGTGGTGTGTGTTTGCAAGTGTTGTATGTTCATGTTTATTATGTGAACAGGTGTGTGGAAAGGATGGTGTGTATAATGTTATTATACACGTGTATAATGTATTTATATGTAGCCTGTGTATGCATGTGCCATGTGTGTGTGAGGGGGTATGTGGATATGATGTGCGTGGAATATACGTGGGTGTCTGCATACATATGTGGTGTCTCTTGGTGTGTGTTTGTGTGGTATGTTTGTATGTGGTGTGTGCGGTGTGTGCATTGCATGTATGATGCATGTGTATGTGTGTGGTGGCATGCACACATTGTAGCTGTGTGTGTGTGTGCATTTGTGAGAGAGGGAGTATGTAGTAGAGCTACAGGTGGCCTTTTATCCTTTAGTTGTCGCAAGTTCACTGAAGGGCTATTCAAAACCATTGTTGCAATGGATTCTGTCTTGAAATAAGTTAAATAAGGTCATAGCCAAGAAATAAAAGCTCCTTTTTCTTGGCTCTTCCAAAGTCATGATAGGTTTTGGGCAGGAAGGTCTGACCAGTAGGCCTCCTTCCCTCACACCCTGACCCCGCCCATCCTCTGGAGCTGGGTTATGTTGGAAGGAAGTGGGGAGAGGGGAGGCCACTATAGAAGTGTTAAAAAAAAAATCACAGAGTTACTCATTGATTTGTATATGTGTTTCATTGCAAGTCGGAGACAGCATTAGATTTGCATTGGCAATAGCCCTTCTTCCAAGTGGACCGATGCTTCGAAGTTGATTTTGTTTGGCTCAAATTGGGCCTTCAAAATTGGCTAGGGTCATATTTCCCAATCTGGAAATAAACTTGTCCGCCCGCAAGTGGCATAGCAAGGAACTCCCGACAGCCTCCTTTTAAGCTCCCTCATCTTAATATCTAAAAATAAAAATCCTACCTCTGGCAGTTAAAAACTCCAATTTCCATTTCTTAAATCATTTTTTTTATTAGGCTTCTGAAAAATAAAGCTGTCATGGATCTGAGGCACAGAGACAGAATGTGAAGACAAACACCGCTTGCTAAACATTCGTGCCATTTGTCCCTACATGCACTCTATTCGAAGAGTCGGTCTAAAATGTAATTTTGAAACTGAAACAGCAAACCTTTTCTCAGAATCATCTGGCAGAGAAGCTGAGGTAGCTTCAGTTAGCAGTGCACCAAATCCTAATTACTCCCTCCGGAGCCAATCATTAGGCGAAAACCTGCATAATGTTCTATCTCCTGAACGATGCAGATGCTGATATATTTCTTGTTTTGTTGTTTCCTGCCATTTAGAGAGGTTGCTATTTGTCACACACTGAACCGAGGAGGAGAGGACAGCAAAGTGCATTTCAGTTACTTGGACAATTTTTGTAAATAACCAATAGACGTGGCTGTTTTGAAAGGCTTTCTTCTTCTGTGTCACTGCATCCTGAGGCTGCCTGACACTCTTATGACTCGCAGCCTCTCAGCTGTGGTTGTTCAAAAGGGCTTCAGGGGCCATGCCAGATGTATGGGAGCTGAATGGTCAGGGCTTGACTTCTACCCGCTCAAATTCCCATTATCTTCAGTAGAACAGCTTCATTTGAAATATATTTTATTATGCTGGGATTTTACGTAACATTTAATTCAAGGAAACAAGTAGATAAACCAACTTCACTATAACCTTAAAAGGTGTAGGGACTCTGTGAGTATTGCATAGTGACCTGGGGATTGCCTCATATGTAAGCATGGCCAGGGGCCAACTCATAAAACATTCCTAACAGTCACCAATGCCCTGACCCAGCGTCAATAGCCATTCTCTGATTCAAGATCTCTTTACTGCCTCAATTCTTCGCTATCAGAAACTTGAGTAACTCACATGAAACTGGAAAGATAGACAAGAGGTAGACAATGAGGGGGCTTACAAACCAGGTTAAAAGGATGGAGTTTATCTTCAAAGTCATAAAGTTCCGTAGGTGCAGTTTCAGCAGGTTTGAATTTTAGGAAGATTATTGTGGCTGCTGGGTGGAAACTTAATTGAAGAACAGCAAGAATGGAGACGGAGAGACCAAATATGATGCTAGTGACTTTTTCTTTTCTCTCCATTTTTAATTAAAAAAGTGTTATCTCTATGATGGATGGGAAGGGTAAGTAAGAATAGTGCCAACAGAGCGCTTGTGAAAGAAAGTTATTTATTCATTCAGCTATTCATTTATTTACTCAATTTATTCAACAAATATTTGATACCTACTATACGTCTGGCATTTTTCTAGGTATTGGGGACAAAAGCTATTGACCTCGGGGAGCTTATATTCTAGAATGGAGGAGACAGGCAGTAAACAAGTAAGTTAAATGTATAGTATGTTAGATGGTGATATCGACTGAAAAGAAAAGGAGAGATGCAGCATGCAAAGAGTGGGGAGGCTGGAATTTTTTAAAAGGTTATGATGGTCACTGAAGGCCTAAGAAGGTGAAATCTCAGCAAAGACCCGGTAGAGGTGAGATGGAGAGTTGATTGTGTGATTATATAGAGACCATTTCAGGCAGTGGGAACAGCAGGATCACAGACTCCAAGAGAACTTCGGCCCTGGAGTGCTCAAGGAAGGGCAAAGAGCTCAGTAAGGCCGCAGTTGCAGATGCAAAGGGGCAAAGGGGTAGGAGATGAGCTCAGAGAAGTCAGGGAAGGGGTACACAGCAGTGGAAGCATTTTGGCTTTACTCTGAGTGAGCTGGAGGTTGGCAGAGGGTTGTGAGTGGAGGAGAGACATGATCTAACATATGATTTCACAGGATCTTTCTAGCTGCTGTGCTCAGAATAGATTTTGGGGGGCAAGAGTAAGTCGGGGAGATCGGTTAGGAGGAAATAGCAATAATATAGCTAAGAGGTGTTGGTGTTTTGGATCAGAGAAAATGAGAAATGGAAGTAGGATTCGGGATATACGTTACAGGTAGAGCTGACAGGATATACTAAAGGATTGGATTTAGGGTATGAGAGGAAAGAGGGGTCAGAAATGGAAGAATAGAATTGCCATTAATTGAGATGGGCAAGAGGGAGGGTGGATCGGGCTTGGTGGGAGGTGGGGAGATCAGAAATCCAGTTTGAGGGATGTTAAGTTGGAGACGACTATCATACAAGAAGGCATTGGGTTATCTGACTGGAGTTTAGCAGGGAGGTCTGAGCTGGAGTTTGAAATTTGTGAAATCTCAGCATATAGGTGATATTCAAAGCCACAAACTACCTGTGATCACTAGGGAGAGGTTGCAGCTTAGAGAAGAGGTGAAAGTGAGCCTAGGTAATGAGCTTCTGAAATTATTTCCTCATTTTTTCATCTTCCTATAACTAATTCTTATTCCAGCATAACAGTTTTATTTTCTCCTGATTCAAAATATAAATTAATATTATTTTTCTACATATTTGGTTTAAATAGAATTCACAGGTAACCTAGGAACCTAATGCACAATTTTCAACAATGTTTCTATAGGAACATATACTCTGAACTCCAAGTAAGTGTCTTTTAAATTACCTTTGGAACCTTATCCGCTTTTAATCTGGAAACTGCCTGTTCCAATGAAGAAAAGAATATACATTTTTATCATCCTTTACATCTTTCCATTTGATCAAATATCCTTCATAGTCATCATTCATATTTCTAATACAAACAAAATATTTCTTTGAATTTTAATATAATATACTATTAATATTTTTGTTATCAGGTTTTTAATATTTTATTATTTTCCTTTTCATTGGTCTTTGTCTGACCTCATACCCACCCCCATTGATGTACATTAGGTACTTTCTAATTTTACTGATAAAATAATTTCTATTTTAAGTGATGACTACTAATTTTTATATGTTATGGAAATATATCCACTTCCTCCCATTGCATGCCTATTTATCTCAAATTAATACCAGATCAGGCACTTGACTGGTGCAGTCTTTGGGGTGATGGCTCTGTTTCCTCTTCTGTCGTTGGTTCCAGATTGTTCATGACTTGAGGAATAGGAAGAGGGATGAGTAGCCATTTAGGTGATGGAAATTGAATGAAGCAGCAATATAGTCTGTTTCTTATTCTTTGTTCAATTTTCTGGAACCCCCTCAAAGACACTGCATCATCTCCTCTGGCTGGGCCTTTTTACACAAGGACTAGGTTGAATTGTTCCCTGTTCTCTGTAGGTAAACCATTTTGTTTTTAAAGTCCTTCTTCATAGTGCATTTCAGGGATGCCTTTTCTGATTGCCATTGTGGCAATGGGCTATCTAATCAAAAGGATCTCCCAGATTAGCTTTTTTCCTGTTAATCAGAAGCATGTTTTACCCTTATGCTATCAGGATTAATCTCTTTGAAAAGCACTGAGCTTCAGTATTTGCAAGGCATGTCTCCAAATCACATCCTTTCAGTTACACCATTAACTGAGTTAATCTTTGGGTAGGGTGAAATGTCATCAGTTTCAACAGAGGATTTTGCAATCTCTTTCACTTGTTTCGGTCCAACAGTTTTCCTCCTGACTGGGGTAAATGATCACTAGGTCCTGCAGTAAAATTCTTTGGCTCCACTGAACTGGAAAGCTTTGATTTCTATTTGCACTTCTGGTTCACGTTTTCTTTGTCATTATTATTTTATATCTTCTGAAGTAATTGGAAAATATTGTATGAAGGTGTTATTCTTTTGCAATAGAACATATGACAAGACATTTGGAGCTCTGGAATGTAGCCCCATAAGTCAGGGTACAAATACCCTCTTTATGTTTCAGTTTAGGTGGGGCTTGCTTTGCCTTCTCTACTCCCATTATGGTGTAGGTTATATGAGGTGATTCAGGCCCAGATTTGGAAGAGCCTTAAGGGGTACTTTATCTCAATCTCTAAAGTAAGATCCCCTTTAGAACATCTTTCATTAGTGGTTGTCTGTTTTTGCTTGAACATCTTCAGACATGAAATTTTCCATTCAGTTAATGGAAAGCAATAATTGTTAATTACACATTAGTTTGAGAGGTAGGGGGGAAACTCAACCCAAGATTGCTCCTCCTAATTCACTTAGATATTCTTTGAGAAGCCAGTCACCAATGTAACAAGATATTGTTGCCACTGATTGAAGGTCATCACAGGTAATGATGACTTGGGGAAGATGTGAGTACCTCTTTTCCCAGAGAAAGTTGCACTCTTTACCACTTGTGGAATCAGGATTTGTCAGCGTTTTTCCCCATTATTTGGCACACTTATAATTTTTTGAATTTCCACATCACATGGAGATAGGAGTGCCCCTTCTAAAGGCAGAAATGACAGGTGAGTAAAGAAAATTGCTGGTGACACTTTAAAGAAAGAGGAAAGAGAAAGGAGGAAGAAAAGAATAACAAAGGAAGAGATGAAGAGGAAAAAAGGAGAAAAGAAAGATGTGTAAAGGAAAAGGAGGGAAAGAAAATAAAAAAATAGAAAAATAAAAGCAAAATGTCTCTTATATGCCAAGTTGGTCCCTTCCATCAGTGTTGCAATGAGAAGTACATGGAGGTGCAGTTCTCTGTTTGACCCTCTGGCTTGAGTGGCTATGACTCTCTGCTCAGATCTTCAAAAACTTTCTTTCCATGTTACTAAACCTTGGTATTTATGACTGCTCATTTCTTCTCCTTTTGGATAACAGGAAGGGAGCTGAGGGACTCTATCCACACTCTTCTCGGTCTGCAACTTTAAAAATGTTACCTTGTATAAGCATGTAGCATGAAAAGTAGCTACAACAAAAACTGGTCCCATTTCATGAGATAAAAATAAGGCATTTATTTGAAAATCTAATACTTAAGCTCTGGAAAATTCTGTACATTTTTTGGTGGTTCCATTGTTAGCCAGAATTGTTAAATTCTACAGTCACTTTGTTATGAAAGGAACTGGCTGTTTTTTGACAGAGTGTCGA
This sequence comes from Stenella coeruleoalba, assembly GCF_951394435.1. Lineage (NCBI taxonomy): Eukaryota > Metazoa > Chordata > Mammalia > Artiodactyla > Delphinidae > Stenella > Stenella coeruleoalba. The sequence continues at coordinate 31,012,785 of NC_137157.1, forward strand.
TGAGCATGTTATTGGTACTGGTCATTTCTAAGTTATTGACCACTTTTCTTTTCTGTGAATCTTTGTGGTTGGAAGGGCTGCTACATATTTCCCATGGCTTACCTTCCTAGGCAAGTCTCAGGTAGAGAAGTTATCTTTTCTTGGGCAGAATCATTTATTTATAGCTTAAGTTATCTGGTACTATATCCATCCATCCATCCATCCATTCATCCATTACCTATATTTATTTCTCTCTCATTTCTTTTCAAAAGGACTGTGATTTCTTTTTTTTTTTTTGGATGTCCTAAGCTTGTTGAGATCTGGCCCTTCCATGTTTTATCTAATGATCCAACAAGAATTGTTTGTTACTTCTCTCTTCTATTATAAATGATCACCGTATAGATCAAACTCTTGAGCAAGTGTAAAGTCTGTGCAAGCTTAAAAAATACTAATTCTAATTCATTCATTCATTACTTTAATATATATTTATTGACTGTATTTTATGTGACAGACACAGGTAAGATACAAAGATGCACAAGGTAATGTTTTGTCTGCTTAATAACTTACAGGTTTCATGGCGTAGGGGTATGGAAATTGTTACTTATGAAATAATATAGTAAGAACTATTAAAAAATGAGTACAAGATGCTATGGAAAACAGAAAAGTAATTAACATGGACTTAGAGTAAAAATTTTTCCACAGAGATGACATTGAAGCTGAGATTTGAAAGATGAAGGATTTTCACTGATGACTCAAAAGGGTAAAGGGCTTCCCTGGTAGAAACATCATGACCAAAAAGTACAGAGGCAAGAGAGAGCATGGTGTGTTTGGAGAACAGCAAAAGGATGGCATGACTGGAGTGCTGGGTGCGCATGTAGATGAAAAATAAAACTTGACCTTTTATATCCTGCTGAAAACTAAAATTCTTATCCTACAAGTAATGGGGAACCATTACAATAATGAAGAAACATTGTTTTACCCAAGACAATGTCCTTATTAGATCTGTGTTTTAGAAAGATAATAAATGACTGTGTGGAAGATGAAATGATAAGTAAGAGGAGAGGCAAAATAGCCAGTTCATTCAGTCGCTATGAATGAGAGATGCTGAGGACTGGATTAAGAATCAATGGAGATAAAGAGATGGATTCAAGAGATATCGAGGAGGTGGACTTTATACTTAATTAAATATAGGTAGTGGAAAAGAGGGAGGGGATGCCATTTGATTACCAGGTGGGGTGGTGGGTAGGGAAATAAAAATAAGGAATACAACTGGGTAGAGTTGAGAAAAGACAGAGTTGAGTTCACCCTTGAAATGTTGAGTTGAATATCTAAGTGGAGATGCCCAGGAGCCAGTAGTTTTATTATTGCTTCATTGCCGACACAACCTGTCTATTCATCTTCTTCATTAGACCACCTCCACATCATTGCAAGTAAATGCAAATCATTTCTTGAAACTTAATTATCCCTTTTTTTGGGGTCCTCTGTGGGCACAACTAGGAGGATCCCTTTCTCTGCTCTCACTCTGCTTTACTGAAGAAAATCAGTTAGGTGTTCTCTACCTTGCCAGTTACCCTCTTCATTTCCATAAGGGGGTGCTATGAGCTGATTTGTGTCCCCCCCCAAATTTCATAGCTTGCAGTCCTAATCCCCACACAGTAGCTCAGAAAGTGACTGTATTTGGAGATCAGTCTTTAAAGAAGTAATTATGTTTAAATGATGTATTAGGATGGGCTCTAATCCAATATGACTGGTGTCCTTTCAAGATGAGCACAGACACACAGAGAGGAAGACCATGTGAAGACAGGTAAGGAGAGAGACCCTTAGAAGAAACAACACCAATCATGCTGACCCTCGATCTTGGGCTTCCAGCCTCAAAAACTGAAAGCTGTGAGGAAAAAAAATGACTGTGATTTGAGCCACCCAGTCTGAGATACATTTTTATGGTAGTCTCAGTAAACCAACACGGGGGAGGACTAGGGAAGAGCTGAGGGTACTTATGTGTTAATGAATTTTATATAAGCAGAGAGAATGAAGTGTGTGCTTGTGAGAGCTGGCAGAGAGAAGATCCTCTCTGAGAAGATCTCATGCTGTGTTTTGGCCTGGCAATTCTGTAGGGGCCACTACAAGGGAGTGAAGAGTGAGGTAAAAGAAAGATGCCACTGAGTCCTCTCGGGAGAAATAAACACTGTGTGTGTGTGTGTGTGTGTGTGTGTGTGTGTAAAGTATTATGCTAACATTATATTACTGTAAGTTAAGTACATTTCATCCTTTCTAACATTGTATTTGACTAGGTCAGAAAGGCCAGGTTGAAAGGAAAAAAATTTAAGTACCTTCAGCTTTTATAGTTAATAGTAAGAAATATTTTTGTCTTATTAAGAGTGGAATATAAGCTTCACACTTAGGTGACAGAGACACCTGAGCAGATGAAGGTGTCTTCGGTTCATAGTAAATGACAACTAGCTCTTTTTTCCCTCCTACGATCAGATACACATGTATATTCAGAACAAAATTACCTGTGCAATAGAGGATGTGCAAGGAAACTTGAGAAAGAACAAAATACATAATATACTGCCTTTACCTAGATTCAATTATCTCAAGATTGCCAGGCTCTTTATAAGTCATAGTACTCATACCACACCCCAATTTGGTTGCAAAGTGGCCCTGCCCTCATCTGTCAGGTGGTGGATCTGAAAGATTGAGGTCAAATGGCTTCGACTAGGAGGCAAGGTAGAGACTGTCATTAGGAAGAAAATACATAACTACAAACTCCACAGGTGTACTGTAACCTCACATTTGAGCTGGAAGGTTATTATACATCTGACTGTGTGCTTGGGGAATGAACTGAAAAGGACAGATTTGTTTTCTCAAACAAGTCAGTGAGAGCCAATAGAGAGGCAGGGTATTAACATTCCACATAGAATGTGATCTCTTGAGCACCTGGATTATTTCCAACACGGACAGGTGCTTTGATAATAATACATCAATTTGAAGTAGGGGGCAGATGGTAAGAATGGGTATTATTATTTAAAAATCTGAATGGCTAAAGAGTCTTATCTTAGTTTGGGCTGGGTGGCTTAAATAACAAACTATTTCTCACAGTTTTAGAGACTGGAAGTCCAAGATCAAGCTGCAGTATGATCAGGTTCTCGTGAAGACCCTCTTCCTGGTTTACAGACAGCCATCTTCCCATTGTGTCCTCATATGGCAGAGTGGAGGAAGAGCTCTGGTCTCTCACTCTAAGGACACTAATTCCATTTATGAGGGCTCCAACTTTATGACCTCATTGCTTCCCAAAGGCCTCATCTGTAAATGCCATCACATTAGAGTTTAGGGTTTCAACAGATGAATTTGGGGGTGGGGTGCGTGGACACAAACATTCAGTCCATAGCAAGTCTTCACAAACTGGGGCAACTGATAAAGTGTCCATCCTGTCAACCATCTACTAAATGGAAATCTATAGATCCCTTTCTCTTCTCTGTCTCTGCAGCCATTCATAAGGATTGACTACTTAGTGACTGTCTACCCCTCCCTCCATGGGAGGGAGCATTATTTAAAGATGGATATGATAGAATTCTGATCCTTTAAGCATTTTAACTTTAACCTGGGGAAAGGGCATATACACCCAAGAAACGCATTCTGGTCTCTTTCCCATTCCTCTCCTTTTTTCCTCCTCCTCCTCCAACTTCAGCTCCACCTTTTTCCATTGAAGCTATCAAAGACTGTAAGGTGCATTTAGCTTAATCATCCAGTTCAACATTACTCATCTAGTTAACACAGATTGATTAGGAGGTGTTCTCTTTTTCTCTCTACACCATTTCTGATAACACAGTCTACTGCATCACATTTACTGACAAACCCAGCATGACAAAAGAAATCAACCAAGAGTCTGAATTTTGTGTTTATGGCTTGCTTCAGAATTGTTTTTGAGCCCTGTGCTCATTTCCGTCTCTTCCTAGAAGCCAGTTATTTTACAAGGATGTAACTGCAAATAAGTAGATGCAAGGAAAGAACATTTTGGAAGGGCTAGACATATATATGTATATATATATATATATACCTGAAAGAAGCAGGAGATGAGAGTAAATCTAGTCGCTAGTTTGGCCCAGAGGTATAGGTAGGCACCATCTAGACATTGTATTGCTCTGATTGTTTTAATTATTGGAGAGTAGTAACTACCTATTTTCTTAGAAGGAATGTGAGCTGGTGGGAGTATAGGGGTGAGCTGCCCGCCACTGATCTTCGTTGGGCACTGGAAAGCATATATGATAATTACTTTAGAGCTTGTTTCTGAGAGTAGAGGCCCTGATCAGTATGTTTTAGAGCATTAGGGAAAAGGAAGAGAAACTAATGTCTATGAAACTTCCATATCCAGGCTCTGCGCAAGATTTTTTCAGATTATCTTATCCTCATAATAATACCTAAAAATACACATTTTTAGATTGAATCATATTTTGCCTTTTATATAGGACAAAATGGTTGACTATTGGCAATTTCACATGCTTCAATCTAATATAATCCTTATTTTTAATCATAAAAACACACCAACACACACCTGTTCTGTTCCCTGTCTCCTCCCTCAGCCCCCCATCCAAGCTTCCCACTTCATAGCAAGAAAGCAATTGTTCTCAAACTTCGAAGGGCAGGGCTTGTTAGAAAACAGATTGCTGGTCTCCAACCTCAGAGACTCTCAGTACGTCTGGGATGGGACCAGAGATATTGAATTTCTAACAAATAGCCAGGTGATGCTGCTGCTTCTGGTCCAGGATCTCACCTTGGGAACTACTGGTATACAGGAACGACATCCTCAGAGATGCACCTTTAAGACTTACTCCTCCCCACTGCCCCCGCTTTGGGCTCCAAACATATTTTCCATACCTGATGTTATCATTTTCACTTACCCTTAATTTATTTTTCCTTGGATATAATGCATAAAACAGAAACTGTATCACCTTAGTTTTTAAAGACCACAAAATTTTTCCATATATACGAACATAATTCCAGAAAAACTATTTCAATAGATTAAGCGATACTAAAAGTCTAAAATTTAAAGTGTTGGAAGTTGAGGGAAGGGCAAGAGAACAAATAAAATTTGGTGGGTGAGACGATGCAGTGGAGATTCACACATCCAGTTTGAGTTTATACTAGAAGTTATCCTTCAAGTCCTTGCCACTACTGAGATTCTATGAGCCAAAAGCCACTGAGAAAAACCAGCTGGGAATGATTATCTCTATTTTACAGATAAGGAAACAAATTCAGAAGAGTAAAATGGCTTTACCATGGCTGGTCCATGGAAGAACCCAGTTGGGGAAGTTAAAAGATAAACTGAGGTATATATTTTTTTATTGGAGTATAATTGCTTTACAATATTGTGTTAGTTTCTGCTGTACAATGAGGTACATCAGCTATATGTATACATATATCCCCTACCTCTTGTACTTCCCTCTCACTACCCTATCCCACCCAGCTGGGTCATCACAGACCACCAAGCTGAGCTTCCTGTGCTCTACGGCAGGTTCCCACTAGCTATCTATTTTACACATGGTAGTGTATATATGTCAATCCCAATTTCCCAATTCATCCCATCCCCCCTCCCGCCCTAGCCCAGTGTCCACACATCCATTCTCTATGTCTCCATCTCTATTCCTGCCCTGCAAATAGGTTCATCTGCACCATTTTTCTAGACTCCACATATATGTGTTAACATAAGATATTTGTTTTTCTCTTTCTGACTTACTTTACTCTGTATGACAGACTCTAGGTCCATCCACATTTCTGCAAAAGAACCCAATTTCATTCCTTTTTATGTCTGAGTAATATTCCATTGTATATCTGTACCACATCTTCTTTATCCATTCCTCTTTCAATGGACATTTAGGTTGCTTCCATGTCCTGGCTGTTGTAAATAGTGCTGCAGTGAACATTGGGGTGCATGTGTCATTTTGAATTATGGTTTTCTCAGGGTATATGCCCAGTAGTGGGATTGCTGGGTCGTATGGTAGTTCTATTTTTAGTTTTTTAAGGAACCTCCATACTGTTCTCCATAGTGGCTGTATCAATTTACATTCCCACAAACAGTGCAAGAGGTTTCCCTTTTCTCCACACCCTCTCCAGCATTTATTGCTTGCAGATTTTTTAAATTAATTAACTAATTAATTAATTAAATTATTTTTGGCCGTGTTGCGTCTTCATTTCTGTGCGAGGGCTTTCTCTAGTTGTGGCAAGTGGGGGGCCACTCTTCATCGTGGTGCACGGGCCTCTCACTGTCGCGGCCTTTCTTGTTGCGGAGCACAAGCTCCAGACGCACAGGCTCAGCAGTTGTGGCTCACAGGCTTAGTTGCTCCGCGGCATGTGGGATCCTCCCAGACCAGGGCCTGAACCCATGTCCCTGCATTGGCAGGCAGACTCTCAACCACTGTGCCACCAGGGAAGCCCTGTTTGTAGATTTTTTGATGATGGTCATTCTGACTGGTGTGAGGTGATACCTCATTGTAGTTTTGATTTGCATTTCTCTAATAATTAGTGATGTTGAGCATCTTTTCCTGTGCCTCTTGGCTATCTGTATGTCTTCTTTGGAGAAATGTCTATTTAGGTCTTCCACCCATTTTTTTGATTGTTTGCTTGTTGTTTTTATATCGAGTTGCATGAGCTGTTTGTATATTTTGGAGATTAATCCCTTGTCAGTTGCTTCGTTTGCAAATACTTTCTCCAAATCTGAGGGTTGTCTTTGTGTCATGTTTACAGTTTCCTTTGCTGTGTAGAAGCTTTGGTCACCTAATCTATGATGAAGGAGGCAAAAATATACAATAGAGAAAAGACAGCCTCTTCAATAAGTGGTGCTGGGAAAACTGGACAGCTACATGTAAAAGAATGAAATTAGAACACTCCCTAACACCATACACAAAAATAAACTCAAAGTGGATTAAAGACCTAAATGTAAGACAGGACGCTATAAAACTCAGAGGAAAGCATAGGAAAAACACTCTTTGATATAAATCCCAGCAAGATCTTTTTTGACCCACCTCCTAGAGTAATGGAAATAAAGCCAAAAATAAACAAATGAGACCTAATTAAACTCAAAACCTTCTGCACAGCAAAGGAAACTGAGGCATATTAAAAATGTGAAATTTATTTGAGCAAAAATTGATTCCAGCCTGGCAGTACCAGCCTACCAGTGGTTGGGAGTGCTCTGCCGAGAGGAACCAGGGAAAGAATTTTATAGGCCACATGCAGCAGCAAGAAAAGGAAATTATTTGATCGGCTACAGCTTACAGCCTGGTTGGCTATTTGTGATTGGTTGTCCTTAGCATTTTGATTTCATAACCTTGAGGCATTTGCAGGCTTGGATTTTGGTTTGCTTAGATAATCTACCACGGCATTAGAGCCACCTCAGTCTATTGACCTCCTTGCTTCATTTAACAGGAGTCAGGGCAAACCTCAGGGTGGTGCCCGAGGGGGAACAGAGCACAGGAGATGGGAACACGGTATATGTTTTGGGCTCGGATAGAGGAGGAAGTGCTTTTCCTCTAACTTCCTCTCGCTTTCACCCATATCCAAACAAATATATTAGGAACAAATGTAAAATGTTATTTCCATCTTGATTCACCAAAAATCTCTAAAATTTTGGCATGAACAATCCAAGTAGTCATCAGATGCTCTGTCTATTTACTCCTAAACACTTAGGTATTCAGACATTGTTAGAAGCACCGACACTATCTTCTTTGCTGTGCTCTCTGGACTCTCCCAAGGACATAGGAGGTCTGTTTTTCTTTCTTTGTTTCCCTGTGTCCTTGTACTTATCTCTCCTTCTCTTTCTTCCTTTATCTCATCCATTTTCTTTGTTCCTGCCTTTATCACACCAACTTCTTTTTTCTACCTAATTTGCTTTAACCCACCCAGCTCCGTTCTCTGTGTGTTTTCCACTTCAGTGAATGTAAGATGTCTCTTCATTTATCAGGACTTTCCCTAAAGTTTTTAGTGGGTTTTGCCCTAAATGGGAGGTGGTGGTAACTGGCTTTGCTCATCCTAAAGAACTCCCTGGAAATGCCAAAGAGATGTTAATACTACTTAGCATTTACAAAGGACAAAGCAGCTAGAGAAATAATTAGTTAAACAATTATTTATTTTTTAAAATACAGAATGATCCCACTGGTCCCCTTTCATGGAAGAATTGCCCTGTACAACCTGGACAAGTCACCTTACATCTATGAATTTTAGCTTCTTCACCTGTGAAAGGGTGATAATAATATATTCTCACAGAGTTGTTATGAGGATAAAATAAAACGTATGCCTCAACTGTCTATTATTATTATCCTGCAAACTACCAGAATAGCAGTAGCCCATTCACTCATTCATTCAAGGATGTGTGCTAGTCACTGTAAACAGAACAATGAACAAGACTGGTCTTTGATCTCATGGAGTTTATAGTCTATCAGAAGAGAGAGAACAAAACAAATAATTGTAAAAATAATAAACTGTAATAAGCACAGCAAAGGAAAATGCACTGAGCAAAATGTGCAGTGAAGGAAAAGGACATTGTGCCATGAAAGTGTATAGTGGGGGGACCTGAACTGGCCACGCATGGCTTCTCCACTGAAGTGACGTTTAAGCTCAGGTCCAAAAGATGAATGTGGGATTGATTAGATAGTAAATGGGGAAGAGAGAGTTCCAGACGGAGGGAATAGCATGTGCAGAGGCCTAGAAGCTGCTGGAAAGAACTGGGCACATTCAAGGAAGTCATGAAAAGCCCATAAGAAAAGCCCACGAAAGCCAGGGAGAAAAGGGTCATGAGATAAAGTTGCAGAAGTGGGTGGGAGCAGAACCATCTGGGATCTTATGGGCCACAGGAAGGATTTTTTCCTTTCTCCCAAAAGCATCTGGTAGACTTTGAAAGGATTTAAGCTGGGAAATAATATAGTCAGATTTTCCTCTTGAATCTGCTGGGTTAGAATAGATTGGAGAAATGTAAGAATGGAAGAGGGATATCGGGTAGGAGGCTTCTAGGGTTGTCTAGATGAGATAGAGTGGCTTGAATTACAGAGGTGGGAGGGAGTGCGAATGGAGCTTTAAGACACTTAACAAATAGACTTAGATTTTGTGAATCAAGCAGGTATAAGATGTGAAGATGAGGTTGAATAATGCAATTTCCAGTTGTCTGCTCCGAGTACTTGGCTGTCGTGGCGCCATTTACTCTTAGAAGGAGCACACTGAAGGGGAAGTTCATTCGTGCTGGCTTCGGTATACTGACTTTGAGTTGCCTATAAAACATCCACATAAAGATGTCTGATGAGCAAGAAGTTCAAGTTATAGATCGGAATGGGACAAAAAGTACAAGAGTTGATGTTTTTTAAAGGATATTGAAACATAGGAGTAAATGAGATACCCCGGGGGAGAAGTACACAGCAAACCAGCTAGACCAGAATGATGGTGTATCCAGAGCAGAGCATAGTCACTTGTGTACGAGGAGAAGGGGTGAAGATGGAGGCTGTGTAATTGGACAGGGTGGATGGGTGAATGTGTCTTTGTTGGCGGAAGCCATTTTTGCTTTAAAGCTGTAGTTTCTAAGCTCACCAGAATCCCTTGGGTAGCTTATTTAGGGTGGGGTTCAAAAACTCATCCTTAAAGGACCCAGACCTCAGGCACAGTTAGTTCTCAGATAAGTTGGGGAAAGGGAAATATAATCCTTTCATATTCCCCTTCCCCATCACTGTATGTATCACGTAAGTGTTTGCATATCTTTAAAATACATTTTCCAGGGAATTCCCTGGCAGTCTAGTGGTTAGGACTTGGTGCTCTCACTGCCAGGGCTCCGGGTTCCATCCCTGGTCGGCGAACTAAGATCCTGCATGCCTTGCTGTGGGGCCCAAAAAACAAAAACAAAAACAAACCACATTTTCCATAGCAAATTTACCACTTTATTTAAAAGCAGGAAGGAAAAGTACATCTAAATGTAGCCAATAATTGTTGTTTAGATATAGAAAATTAAATATATTTTGTTGATTGCAGTGGGAAAAAAGTGTTGGTTAGATAATCATCCAGGTTTGAATCCCACTGAAAACATCTGTATATTACAGAACTCTATTTTGATACCTCATGACTATTTAATTATGATCTTCATGCTTTTTATATTGTTGCCTGTGACTCGAGATAATAAAGGACAATAATAAATGTAAAAATCTATCCATCCACCCACCCATCTATCCATCTAACCAAGGCAATATAATGTAGTAGTGAACAGCATGGACCCAGATAATCAGTCTATCTGGGTTCAAATCCCACCTCTGTCATTCACTGGCTCTGTGTGCTTGGGAAGGTCACAAGCTCTCCACGCTTCAGTTTCCATATTATAAAGTGGATGCAATAGTAATTTCTATCTCATAGGATTTTGTGAGAATTAAATGAGTTAATATATGTAAAGCATTTAGGATGAAACCTGGATTATACTAAGTGGTTTGTACATTATTAGTACAGATAAAGACACAGGCATGGACCACATGATTCTATCCTTAAGGAGTTCACAGTCTAGTGGGACGCTGAGACAAGGAGATACTAGAATGGAAGCAGGACAAGCCAGATGAAGACACAAAGGAGGGGAGGCAAAGGGATTTAAGTCCCATCTGATTTGAGCCCTGAAGGATGAGGAGGATTGAAGCAAGGATTTGGGGAAAATGTGTTCTGAATTCCGTAAGAACTTTTGTCATACAGCTCGTTCACAATTACAAAAACGCATTTACTTTGTGCTTTGCGATTTTCAAAGTGACTATGCGTATCTTAATTTACTTGAACCTTTTATCAGCCTTATGAAATCGATATTTTGGAGCACATTCTTCGGGTTAGTTGTGGGAGAGGAGTCTCATAAAGATAACACACATTTTATAATCTCCAAGGATAAAGTTTAGTGGATTTTGGGGTTTCAGGTTTACAAAAATGGAAATTGTAGTTTGGAACTAAAGGACTTGCCAAAGTCACACTTGTGCTACAAGAACGACATGAACTCCAGTCTCTGATTATGTGTGGTTTTTAGTCCTTTTATTACATATATGGTGGTCCCGAAGCAAGATGAAATCACCCATAATGGGCACAGAATATCTGAGGTCTTTTCCTCAAAATAATATTGGAAAATTGCATACTTTGGTTTTAGAAACTCCAACATATCAACATTATGCAGAAAAAGAATAAACAGGACTCTCTGAATGTGTTTTCTCTGGCTTTGCAATGCCAAAACATATCACTCACATCCTGGTAGAGTAAAACAATCTTTCTGAGTCTCCTTATTCAGTGAGCTTCCACAACTAGGAGGCCAAGGCATTTCACAGGGACGTCAAGGGAAAAGGTTGGGATATGTCAGCCCTGGGGCAGGGGCGGCTGAAGTCACTACTTAGGGTTTGGAGCCAAGGACAACTGTCCAAATCCAAAGGCAAGCTCGGGTGGCAGGCAGTAGGGCAGGCTGGGGTTAGTCACAGAACAGGCTGGGCACTGGAGAACCAGAAATCTACTGCCATGAGACAGGATCAGTTCAAGGGCACCCAAAGTCAAAGAGTCAGATAAGGCCACAGGGAGTGAGAGAATAAAAGGTTGGGCGAGGGATCAGAGAGGGCAACGCAGAAGGACTGATCAGTATCAGGGAAACTCAATCCTTGAATGGGTTTCCTGTTCCTACTTCTGAGGCTTTCTTCAACAATGGTTTGGTGGGACTCTGTCACAGCAGGGCTGGTCTAGACTGCACAGGTGAGAACGAGCTACAGTTCACTGGCTGAAATGAGGCGGGCTAGGAGGAGGGTTAGCCCAGCTCTGGTGAGTCAGTTACAGAGAGACAGATATGGTAGCAAAACCCCTTCAGCCACATGGGACACCAGCCTCAGAAGCATGCATATACTGTTGAAAATTCGTATTTGGCCCAAACATCATCATTTCACTTCAAATGAAGCACCTTTAAAAAGTGTTTATTTTTCAAAAAGGTTCATAGTAAATGAATAGTAAGTGGCTTTTAGTGGGGGGAGGGGGGATGAAGTGAAACAAATATCCTTTTCAGTGAATCAGAAACATATACATCACACTGTCTTTGAAAAGTATATAGGTCTGAAAAAAAAAAGGGCCAAAACCTTTCTTTTGAAAAACCCAAATATTTGGAATTCTATACCATGCCCCCAACTGGAAACCAGTTTGAGATGCTGGGATAAAAGTAGATTTGAGCTAATTACCCTGAATTATGAAAGAACTAAGGATGATGGGAACCCTCATATGGTGATTAAAAATGTGCCAGCCACTCCTCTGAGCAACATATATGTGTTCATTTAATCCTTTCAGCAACCCTATAAGTCCTATCATTATCAATATTTTACCTTTGAGGTAATTGAAATACAGAGAAATTAAATGACGTGGCCAAGATCATACAGTTCATAGAATTCCTCAAAAGATGGATGTGGTAAAATGTAATCCCATTTGCTCTCTTCTTTCTCAGCAGTCATGCCAGGAGCCAGGGGCATTTTTGAGGTTGGTAACTCCAAATTTGTGCTTCCATGTAGCTAAGAGGTTCGATTTTCTGTCCTGCAGTTAGCCTAAAATACAGGCATACTTCATGGCTAAAATAGTGATGACTATGCTGAGTAGTGACATTTTGTAAACCTTTTAAGCTTTAGTGTCATAAATGAAGATACATATGTGTCAGATAGAGTGATCGCTGCTATTATTTTGCTCCAAACTTTCTTCCCACACAGTTACCGGGTTAGACTAGGGGTGAAGAACAGGGGCTGGGGTTAATTCCTAGCCAAACTTGCTAGTGATGCAACTTGGAAAGTTATTTAACCTACAAGGAGCTGGTGTTTCATTTTCTGCACAGTGGGGATGATAATAGTCCCTATCTTACAGGCTTGTTGGTGGCCTTAAACACGATGCATACTAAATGCCTTGCACAGGACCCAACACTAAGTGTTCAGTATGTGCCAGTTATTATGGTTGGTTTTTATTATTCTGAAGATGAAAACAGAGGAAATCAGGGAGGAAAGAATCTTTAAACTTCATCATATCTCTGGCTCTCTTCTCTCTTTTAAAAATTCTACTCAAGATGCAGTTTGGACTTCGACATTTTTAAGATGGGAAAGGCCAATGTAACCTTTCTCTCTTGTTTTGCCCATCTGAAAAAATGACAGTTTCTTACTGGATTAATGGGATCACTGATCCAGGAGAGAAGAGTTGATGAATAGAAGGGACAGACAAGAGGCAGGAATGAAAGATAAGAATTTTGGGGGGAAGGGAAGCTGACTAGGAAAGAGTAGGGAAACATTGATAGTAACACCTTGTTTTAGGAACTTAGAGGAGCTGGCAGTGGTGCTGTGGATGGAATGTGATGTTGAATAATTTTATAGGTGATGACATCTACATTATCATCCACATCAGGGAACCAAACTTCCTAAGCAGGGTTTAATAGAGGCTTGTTTTATACCGACTTCACTATGTAACACATATTTTAAGATGTTTTCGTGAATTCTCCACAGGTAGTTAATTTTGTGGAATATTTTTAATTGGTATATTCCCTTCCTCTTTCTCACCAGTATTGGCAATATCGAGAAAATAGAAAAAGTATACTAAGATATTTATTAGAAAATACTATGTTTAAAAGGGAACTTACCTATATACCAGTAATATTCCATTAGAAAATATAATAGAAAAAAAATCTCATTCGAAAATTAAAATAACATAAGACTCCATAAGACTTTTGTGGAGAAAACTGCAAACCTTTACTGAAAGATATAAAAAAAGGCCCAACTAAATAGTAGATTTGACCATTGAAGGATTGAGGAAAACTAGGTGTTTTTAAATGTCAATTCTCCTCCAAATAATCTACAAATTCAATGTAAACCTAATCAAAATACAAGAAGGATTTAAAAATGAAATTTAACAGGATGATTCTAAAAGTTTTATGAGGGAAAATGTGCAAGAATAACTAAGGCAATTTTGAAAAGGAATTACAGAGCAAGGGCTTGCCAATAGCACCTGTTAGAAAATAAAGTTGTATTCATTGAAACAGTGTGTTGCTGGTGCAGGAATAGATAAGTGAATGAAACAGAATAGAGGTTAGAAACATATATTATATACAAATTTGGTACATTATGGCTCTGGTGTTTAGGTCAGAGTTGAAAGGGTAGGTTATTCAATAAATCAGCTCTCCATTTGGAAAAAAATAATCAGATGTCTGTCTCACAAGATAAACTCAGTTGGATTAAAGACATAAGTACTTAAACTATGTAACAAAAGAAAATTCTTAAGTGTAGGGAAAACATTCATAAAAGCAAAAACCATAAAGGAAAATACTTATAAATTTCATTAATAATAACTTATAAACCCCTGTACCACAAAGTTCAATAAAAAGTTAGAAAATAACTAATAGATTGGAAGAAAATATTTGCAACACATATAACAGACTGAGGGTTCACATTAGAAATATATGCTTGTAAGAAAAATAAGTGACAGAAAAGGGGCTGGGGGAAGCTATGAAAAGACAATTCATAGACGTAGACATACAAATGCCAATAAAGTCATGAATAGATGTCTGATCTCACTAGTAATCAAGAAGTAAAAATTAAGATAATGTGCCATTTAAAAAATCAATTTGGAGAAATTGAAAAAAATTGATGATGTCCAATACTGGTAAGGTAGTAGTTTGACATATTCTTATACACTATTGTTTGGAGTGATAATTATCACAGCTGATAAGAAAGGTGATTTATTGCCACTTATCAAAGCTAAACAATCACATTCCCCATGACACCCAAATATCACCCCTTGTTTTCTACCCTGGAGAAACATTTGCAAATGTACAGAAAGAGGAGCATGTTCACTATTGTGTTGTTTGTAATAGCGAAAGCATCAGAAAAAAAATCTAAATTTCTATTTAATTAAAAAAGTTGAGGGGCTTCCCTGGTGGCAGAGTGGTTAAGAATCCGCCTGCCAATGTAGGGGACACAGGTTCTAGCCCTGTTCCGGGAAGATCCCACATGCCACGGAGCAACTAAGCCCGTGCACCACAACTACTGAGTCCGCACGCCTACAGCACTTGCTCCGCAACAAGAGAAGCCACCGCTATGAGAAGCCCGCACACCGCAACAAAGAGTAGCCCCTGCTCGTCACAACTAGATAAAGCCCGCCTGCAGCAATGAAGACCCAACACAGCCAAAAAAAAAAAAAAAAATTGAACTGCAGTATTTTCATACTGTGGAATTCTAAGAAGTTAAAAGGGATGAGTTAGTTATATTTGTAGCAACATGTTCAGATCTCTAAGCTCATTTGTTAAGTTAATGACCCAAGTTGCTGAATGATGAGTAGAGTACAGTAGATGCCATTTATTAAAAACAAAAGAAAATACTTGGCATTGTCAGTCCTTTTGATTTTAGCATTCTTAGAGGTGATGTTGCCACACTGTGGTTGAATTTGCATTTCTCTGATAACTAAGGATGATGAACACCTGTTTATAGGTCACTTGAACATCTTTTTTGAAAAGCCAATCAGGTCATTTGCTTATTTTGAATTGGCTGGTCTATTTCTTTTGTAGAAGTTTTTGATTGTAGGATTGATTCATAATTCTTTCTCCAGAAAGTCTTTTGTCAATGATATGTAATTACAGAATCTTCTCCCATCATATAACTTGACTATTCACTCTCTTAATGTTAGCAAGAAAGTAAATTAACTGAAACTCTCATACATTGCTAGTGGAATTGCAAACTGGTATGACACTTTGGAAACTGTTTCGGAAGAACCCATAAAATTAAACATATGCGCACTTATGACCCAGTGGTTCCACTCTTGGGTGTATGAGTGGAACACAAATGAGATCTTATATACACTAAAAGACATGTACAAGAACATTTATAATGCTTTAAAAGCTCCAAACGGGAATCATCTCAAATGTTCACCAACAGTAGTAGACTAGAGAATAGATTGTGGTATATTTGTACAACAAAATATTACATAGCAACGATAGAGAACAAATAACTACCATGTGCAAAAACACAGACGGTCTCATGGATCTATTAAGCAAAAGAATGTAAGCACAAAGTGTGCATATTGATGATTCCATTTATATGAATTTCAAAACCAGGTCACACTAATCTATGATGACAGAAGTCAGACTAGTGGTTCCCTTTGAGAAGTTATTGATTAGGAGGGGACAGGGGGCATTTTGGAGATCTAGAAATATTCTGATGTGAGCGTATACCTACGTATGTAAGTATACGTAAAAATCCATCAACATGTGCACTAAAGATTTGTGGAACATATTTTATATAATTTAAACTTCATAAAAAAGTTTTTAAATTTTTAGAAAAACCTCATGAGATAGACACTATTATTATCCACATCATACAGATGGTGTACCTCTTTTGCTTTCTGCTAGAGTTTGTGGGAAGACCTATTCCCAGGCTCTGATAATACACAGCTAAGAGTACAGTCCAGGTAACCCAAAGCAGCCTCTTTTCAATTCAGGATACACAGTGATGAAAGGCTCCTAGGCAGTAGTACCCCCTCCTGCCCCATCCCAGGCCTTTCTCTGTGGGCCTCAGCTCTTCAATCCTCAGGAAACCTACGAAGTCTTTTTCTCTCTTTGGGTTTAGGCCAACCTGGCCTCCCATCTGTGGGTCAGAGAATGAGGGAATTAATAATACAGGAAATCTCTGTTGTCCTCACACAGGCCAGGCTCCTAACCACTCCGAAGCAAAAGAAGCTACTGAAAGGTTTTCTGAACATCTAAAATGTTCTATATCATCTTGCAACCAGTCTATTATAGTGCTTATATTCTAATTTTTTGAAAATCCATAATCACAAACAGCAGTGATGAGGGGGTTCTTTAGGCCTAACAGTTGGATCTGACCTGAGGCAAAACTAACCTGTGGTAATAGAAGTGAGAATTGTGGCTACCTGTGGGGTCAGGGGATACTGACTTGGAAAGAACATGAGGGAGTCTCCTGGGCTGTGGAAAGCTTCAAAATATGAATTGGTATAGTGGCTACACATATGTAAAAATTCACTGAGCTGAATTCTTAAGATGTTATATACCTTACTGCATGTAAAATATACTTCAGTTGTAAAACAAAGCAAAACAAAAACCCCAAAAGTAATGATAAAATAATATATAGTGATGAAATAATAACAAGTATTGAAAATTATAGAAAGATCTGGAATGATAAAAATCAAATTCCAACAAGTTACTTATGGAGGGGTTAGGGAGAGAGAGGTAGAGAGAGAATGTGCTTAGTGGTTAAAGGGATCTCACCTTCCTCCTAGTATGTACTTTTTTCTAATACAAAAGTGAGAAAGTGCTATGTAACATATATCAAACATGTAGATAGATGGTGTACTGCATATAGGCACTGAGGATTTCTGAATCCTTCCTACTATTAAATGCTCATCACCTTACCTACAACCACTGACACAAAATGTTATACCTGGAACACATTAACTCCTCCGAGTACAATCTATTTCTTAGGTATTTTCTCATAACTCCATTCCATGTGCTGACTTTGTCTCGGTCCTGATATAAATATAGGTCCCAAGATATAAGCTAGGCATATTTTCATTATAACATGTTACTTAATCTGTCATAGGAGATAACCCCCGTCATAGCCAGTCCTCATTCAACCTTGGAGATAGGTAGAAAAAAAAGAATCTTCTCTGCTCTGGCCTTCCATTTATGCAGCTGGTAGTCAGCATTGAAAGAACTGATTAAATGAAAACACCTCTTTCAATATTTCTTTTTCTTTAAGTTAAAATTCAGAGAAAAATTATTTTTACATTATCAAACCAGCATATGTAAATTTCACAAAAGGCTGCTTTTTAATAAAATAACTTCAGAGATAATAGAATGTGTATTTACAGTTTTTGCATCTGTGAACTTTTTTTTTTTTTCGGTACGCGGGCCTCTCACTGTTGTGGCCTCTGCTGTTGCGGAGCACAGGCTCCGGACACGCAGGCTCAGCGGCCATGGCTCACGGGCCCAGCCACTCCACGGCATGTGGGATCTTCCCAGACCGGGGCACGAGCCCATGTCCCCTGCATCAGCAGGCAGACTCTCAACCACTGCGCCACCAGGGAAGCCCGCATCTGTGAACTTTAATTATGGTTTATATTTGAGGGTTGGCTGTAAGTTCTCTAAACCACCTTGTGTCTGAATTGGAGAATTAGGGTGAGGGTTAGGATCAATATTAGGATGCCTTTTATCTTTTATTGTCTGGAGTTTCAGTAAATTGGATTTTAAACATACATTTAAATCTTGAATATTTCTTTTTTAAAAAATAAATTTATAAATTTATTTACTTATTTATTTATTGGCTGAGTTGGGTCTTTGTTGCTGCGCGCCGGCTTTCTCTAGTTGCGGTGAGCGGGGGCTACTCCTGATTGCGGTGCACGGGCTTCTCACTGCGGTGGCTTCTCTTGTTGCGGAGCACAGGCTCTAGGTGCGCGGGCTTCAGTAGTTGTGGCACACGGGCTCAGTAGTTGTGGCTCGCGGGTTTTAGAGCACAGGCTCAGTAGTTGTGGCGCACGGGCTTAGTTGCTCCGTGGCATGTGGGATCTTCCTGGACCAGGGCTTGAACCTTTGTCCCCTGCATTGGCAGGAGGATTCTTAACCACTGCACCACTAGGGAAGCCCTGGAATATTTCTTGTATCCAATGTCTGTCCTACATTAAGGTGGATATCAGACAATGTGCCCTGAGTTTTGGGCCAGAAAATCTCATCATGATAGGCATGGAAACAGCTAAATTAACTAGATTTTTCCAAATTGCCTCTTCTCTGTGCATAAGAAAATGCTCAGCGCCCAGACACTCTCTCTGTGTGAGCTACAACACTACTGGAAACAGAGGTCAGGGCTCTTTGCCTGTATGTGCACATGGTAGAGTCCATGTATCTTAGGGTCAGGTTTGCCAGCCTGTGATCTGAGGGCCACTGAAGTGGAATGACAGGACCTGATTTGCACATTGCTTCCCATGTTCTTTCTTCTTCCTCCCTTATGTTTTCCCTCCTCTCTTTACCTTTCCCTGCTTGTTTCCTCTCCTTTTGTTTTTTTCTTAAACAGACTTTATTTTTCAGGTTCACAGTAAAATTCGGCGGAAGGTCCAGAGTCCCCACATATTCCCTACCCCCGCCCCATGCACAACCTCCCTCATTATCAACATCCCCCACCAGACTGGTCCATTTGTTACAATCAATGAAGCTACACAGACACATCGTAATCACTCAAAGTCCACAGTTTACATTGGGGTTCACTCTTGCTGTTGTACATTCTACGGCTTATTTCCTTTAAAAAAATTCTCTCTTGCTTTATACCTGATGGCTAGAGTGTTGGCAGGTCCTCATCTATGCCAGGTGCACTGGAATCACAGACCTTTTTACAAAGCCATCATGCCCGAGTATGATCCCATTCTGATCCTTTCAGAGGTTCCCTCATGGGAAATATTTATATTTTGCCACTTATATTCCCCGAGTGCAGTTTCTCATCACCTTGGATTGTAGAAACTCTAAGAAATGCATTCACTTACTCCTCAAATACTAATGACAATTGAGGGCTGAGGATAGAATAGGAAAACAACAGAGTCCTTGGCCAAACAGAGATTACATTCTAGTGTTCCGGCGGCTAAGTAAACAAGCACTTGCGCTGCAGAGTGACCAGCCCTGGAGGACCTTTAGTGGTCCCTCCTGGCTCGATTCACCTGGCACGTAACTGCAAAATTAATAAAACACTAGGGCTCCGTCAATGAGATGTGCAGCCCCAGATTCCCATGTTGCTTGGAAATTTCCTGTAGAATCAATATTGAAATTTTACTCCTGTTCTAGAGTGACTGTAGAACTCTGCAGCTACACTGGAAGCCAGTGGGACATTAGTGTAAGTCTTCAGCAGACTATCAAGGGACCCCTCCTGGAGTAAGGAAGAGAATAAAAAGGATGTATCTTTCATATAATGTGACTCTTTGGTGGCTGTTTCCTCTCTCTCAGGGTGAAACCAATAGTCAAATATAAAAGATACGCAAATCATTGGCCACTTCCAATGATTTCACCTGAAATTTTCACTGTATGCGGTAGTCCTTTCTGCCTACTGTACCACATCTTTTTCTCACTGGACCAGCTGGAGCTAATCTCTTTGAGCCAAAGATTTCTAGGAAGGAATCACTGGCCATCCCTACATGCCCTCTTTTAACTTGAGCACTAGTGTGGCCTCTGACAGCCCTCTTTGTCATGGTCCACAGAAATGGGCTAGAGAATATCCTTTTTTTACTTCTAGTGTGCATGTAAAGGTGATGGCAGGATTAGAGGATATTAAGAATACTGCAAGATTTATGCTGGCATGCAGAGATGACTGGTGTTTGCCTTTCCTGGTTTTAGCTGGATAGCAAAGATCAGGATGATTTCATCTAGCTGTTGGAGGGACACATGTATGTTGAAAGAAATGTGTGTGTGTGTGTGTGTGTGTGTGTGTGTGTGTGTGTGTCTTTGGAAGAGGATTGGAAAGCGTTTTTAAAAGGAAAATAGAAAAGTCTTTCAGAATAGTGACATTCTATTCTCAAACCATTTCCTTTCATTTCAAATAAAGGGCAAATGGAAAAGTCCTTGCAATTATTAGAGGGCCTACCCAAAGACACATGTACTAAAAGAGGAACTCAGAAAAATTTAGTGGCCAGTGTGAGGCCTATTTCGACTATGAAGCTAGACTGATAAGTATGTAGCCAGTCAGGTGATCAGTGTAGTATAACAGGGGCTGGTCAGCAAGATTAGCCAGAGATATTGACAATGAGACAGCCCAGGCTGATGCCAAGGAATCCTTGAGTGGAGAAGAATCCCTCATTTGGGGTCTTTAGCCAGTGTGGGTCAGGTAAAATATTCAGGCAAAACCTAGGTTGTATATTGATTTTTTTTTTCAGGTTCCTACAATTAAACTTATTTCTAACAAAATCTCCCAAGTGGTGGCAACTTAAGCTTAGTCAATTCCAAGTAAACTCAGTAAATGTTACGTTTTTCCTTCCTGTTTTCTTCTCAATTTTGCACTTACATTTTGGAGTCACATGTAACCTCAAAGCACCAGGGAATAGTTATCATGCGCCCTTATCCCCACTTCGGGGTTTCCCGTAGCCCATTGCAACTCAGTGCCGCATCCGTGTGGCTCTCGGATACTCGCCATGTCACTGGGGCCTCTATGAAGCTGCTGTAGGCCCTTCTGCTGAGATTCCCTCACAGCCCCTGAAGTCTGCTGTGGTTATGCTGCGCTGGGGGTTGCCCCTCACCTGGGAAACAAAGCCCATGCTCTTCTGCTCTCAGAATCCCAAAGGAACCTAGGGTTTTTATACTGTTATCTCACTGCCCTGACTTAGGTTGAGGGGAGGGGCCAGATACACAGCTTTTTTTTTTCATACACAGCTTTTTCTCAGAGGCACTGAACAGCATAAAAACTTCTTACTTTTTCTTTGATTCTTCTCTCTTATTTTCCTCACTCTGTAGGATGTTATCTCTCAGTGGGATGGGGCAGAGGTTGGGATGGATGATTTCCTCTTATAATTAGAATCATTCATGCACATCTTTTTGTTAAGAGCTAAAAATAATATGCCAGGAGTCCTTCAGCAGCTTGTTTTTTTTTTTTTTTCCTTTCATACTATCGTCTCTGTTATGAGTGTCAATTTTTTTGAAATCCAAAAGTCAAGAATTGACTGCTTTTAAGCAACAAGAATTTACTGTATAGCAAAGGGAATTATATTCAATATCTGTAATAACCTGTAATGGAAAATAATCAGAAAAAAACAACTAAATCAGTATGCTGTACACCTGAAACGAACACAAGATTGTAAATCAACTATACTTCAATAAAAAAAAAAGAACTGACAGCTTAGTTTTGTTGAATCATCATCCACACAGATGTGTGGAATTCTCCAACTGTTGCCTGATATGCAACAACAGAAACTGCTGAGAGTAAACAACACAACCATGAATATGCCAAACGCTATCATGTTACTTAGGCACGCATGTGTGTACCTGCACACCTAAATATCATAGCAAACGATCCCAGGTCAATTCTTGGTGAATTACCCTTTATGTTTCCCAAAGTGTCCAGTTGAAAAACAAACCCAACTATTACAAATCAGTCATAGATGAACTTGTGGAGTTAATTACCTGATCACCATCTTGGTGCTTGGCATGCAGTATTGCCAAAATGCCGAAGAGTCACAGTTTATTTATTTATTTAGCCACGCCCTGAGGCTTGAGGGATCTTAGTTCCCCTACCAGGGATCGAACCCACGTCCCCTGCAATGGAAGTGCAGAGTCCTAACCACTGGATCGCCAGGGAAGTCCCCTGAAGCGTCACAATTTAAAACAGATCTTAGAGGCCAGCCTGATTGCAGCTCTAGTGTGAATCCCCTCTACATCGTTCTCAGTTGGCCCAGGAAGGAGGACTGGCCATCTTTGTGAAACTAAGTGTCATGTACTTAGGGGCAGGACTGGCTGTACACAGAGTAGGTAAATCCCAGTGTGATTTTATTAAAACAGTTTTGTTATGTTTTCTGGGTACAGAATAATATTTTCTCATTGCAAAAAAAATAATCGGAAAATGCAGATAAGTGTTTGGATAAAAAAAGAGTATTAGGTGTAATCATACCATTCAGACATAACTCTGTTAATATTTTGTTGTAGATTTTTTTTCTATGCATACCCTGGATGTATGTATGTTCGTACATATACAGAAACATAACACACATTTATACAAAACAAAATCCAATCATATTGTATGTATTGTCTGCAACCCTCATTTCCCCTTAAACTATATATTATGAACATTTTTACACGTCAACACATGTGGATCTATAACAGGTTTTTTATAGAAATAACAAATTACTTAATCAATCTCCTATTGACAAACATTTAGGTTGTTTTCAATTTTCATGCTGACACAGTGCTGTTGCAAAACTCCTCAAACATTCTAAAAGTGGAATCTCTGGGTCAAAGGAATGGACAGTTTATCACCAAACTGCCGCCAAATAGTTTATCAGTTTAGACTTGAGGCAACAATGAGTGCCAATGTCATGGTCCACACAGTGGATCTGAAGGCCAAGCCAGTCTGTCTAAATGTCAGCATAACCGTAACCGAGTATGGTCACCTTCCCCCATCTGCCAGGCATTACGAGTTCACTCATAAGGACCTTCTTAGAAATTAGAGGGTTTTTTCCAGGAGAACATGATGGGAATGTGTCTGCGATCAGAATAAGTGGTTTCAGAACACTCATATAGCAAGCCTGTGTGTGTGTGTGTGTGTGTGTGTGTGTGTGTGTGTGTGTGTGTGTGTGCGCGCGTGCAGGTAGGCACATGCTTAAAGGGAGCAGCAGTGATCACAAGTACGGGTACAGTGTAGATATGTTCAAGCTTTTTCTAGGACAGTCTTAATTTTATTATCTCCTTAGGAAATCATTTAATTCTCAATAAATGTATTTACATAAGATGTATTACACAATCTCTTTATATAACTGCATTTACCAATTTATAAAGTTTTTTTATCAGCTTATTTGTTTTGCCTTTTAACTCAGGACATACCATCATTGCGCTATGGCTGCTGTCCTCAGAACGTAGATAACGTCCTATCTCAGGAAGGCTGGGCACCCCCCATAAAATGAAATCTCTAGTTCTGAACCATCAGCAGTTTTTGAAGGAGGCAGGCTCCTGCAGCCTCCTGCTTGTCTCCCACTCTCCGTGTCAGAGTGTGGACCACCCGGTGAGCCCCAATCAAGGCTCCCATCCTTCTCTGAGGTAGTCTTCCCCTATCTGCTCTCAAGTTTCTCTCCTTTTATTTCTCCCTTCTCAGGGTAAAGCGTGGGAGTAACAAATGAGAAAATGCACCATTTTTCTAGAGATTGAATGGAGACTGGGGGATGTTTTTGTTTAAACCTCACTAATCTATTCCAAACAGGTGGCCTTAGGCTTTCTCTCCCACATCCCTACCCCACACTGTCCTGCTCCAGTCTGCGTTTATTGTCACAGATTGTCTGGCTTCTTTCTCTTCTTTCTTCCATTTAAAAAGATATCCATGTCCCAAAAAGAAAGGACCTGAAAAAATCCTATGGTAGATGTGGTGGGTACTGCTAAGTCTTGAAAGCTCTTAACTGTGACAGACCAAAACAGTGCAATCATAACATGGGGGAGATTTGCAATGGCGAGAAAAATGAAATATAGAGAGAGGGAAAAGAGTGGCAGTGACAGGGAGACAGATGCATCCGAGGGGCTGCTACACAAGCTGTTCACGCCCGGGGCGGGGTGGACAGGGAAAGATGGCTGTCTGTTCAGTAGTGATTTTCAGGACAGTGCAATGACTCTTCTACAGAGAATAAGGAGCACGGCGAAGAAACAAAGGTCAAAGTTGTTCCCCGAGACAAACCAAGAAGAAAACCATCCATCCTCTTTGGCTATAATCATTTCCAGAAGTCTTGTCTTTTTTTCTTCCCTTTCTTTTCTCAACCAATATACAACAAACTAACCCGTGAAGGCGTAGTTTCATTGTGTGCCTTTATTTCTAATTATATTCTAGAGTACTAAGGGGATGCATGGGGACCCTCCAATTTGGCTTTACTGCTATATCAGGGAGCACATTTCTTTTCATGTCACCGATGAACTGACAAGGGGTATTTTCTGTTGCTCATTTGGAGGCTGCCTGTGCCAGTGAAATAAGGGAGGTCGGTTATGATTTAGAGCTGTGTTTTGAAACTGTGGTAACCAGGATATGACGTTCCCCCAAAGCTGGGCCCTTCAGGAGAGCTGAGGAGGGAGGGTCAGCTGGTCCTGGGAAGAGAGGGTGCCTCCCAGAAGGGGCCCAGCAGAAGAGAGAAAAGTCATTCTGGTTTTCTTCCGAGCAGCAGCTTTTTCTTTGTCCCCTGACCCCTCATACTGTCACATCCTCCTCCTTCCCTTGGTGACACAGCATTGATAAAAGATAACAGAAGAAGGGTTCCATAGATAGCAAAGAGCACCTGCACATATCTTTTGCAATCCTCAGAACAATGCTCTGGGGTATGACACCTTTCCCCCATTGTCTTGATAAGGAAACTAAGCTCGGAGACTTAAATGACATACCTGGGGTCACTCAGGTGGTAGGAAGCAGAGGCAGCACTAAAACCCAAGTATCTGACTGCAAGTCCAGAGTCTTCCAGTCTATCACCTGGATGCACCAGCTCCTGCATATGACTTTATGAAGTTTCTTGGCAATCTAGACCATATTGGCTTTTATGCCACTTATATTTCAAATAGCTCCAAGAAAATTTCAAAAAACAAGGAAAACCTAAAAGGGTAAAAGAACTAAGCTTACAGATTCCCATGCATTCACTATTCGTATCACCAAACAGAGCAAATAAAGACATAGCGCTTGTCATTCATGCAGGTCAAATCACAAATGGTGGCTGAAATTTAAAAGAACAAGAAAGGAATTGAACAGAGAAGATACAAGTCAAGATGGGGTGGGATGTGGTGGTGGGGAGAATGCAGACATTAGAGAATTCTGGTTCTGGAATCAGATTACCTGAGTTTCAAACCCAGTCTCATTGCTTTCTAACAATATGTCATTAGGCAAGTTGGTTCACCTCTATAAGCCTTGGTGTTCTCATCTGTTAAATGGTGATAACAATAGTATTTACCTTAGGGGTGTTAGATGAAATAATCCTTGTAGACATAAAGCTGACTTTGTATAAACGATAGCTATTATGATTTTTACATGAAGGAGCAGGCAGGGTCTGGTGTGAAGAGCCAGAATCCATGCCCTCTTCTCCATCTAGGTACATTTGGGGTCTTATAGGCAAGTTCTAAGGGTGTCCTTTCTGGAAGGGAAGGAAGTCACAGAAGGAATTTCTTGGCCTTTAACGGAAATAGTGAAAAAGGAGAAAAAAAAAAATCAAATGCACATATGTCCAATTTGCCTTGCTGCCAAACAGGTGATGCCCTGGGATGGAGGAAAGATGTCAGAAAGATAGAAAGTTCTTTCATCATCCCCCACCTCTCCAGCCCCCGCAGATCCACTGGGAGAAGGGAGGTTTCTGGTTGCCACTGTGATCGCCGGATCCTCTGGCGCCCAGCGGTTGCAGCCTGTGTATCTCAAGCTGTCCTCCCTTTGCCTCCGGTTCGTTGAGCAAAGTCCCTGCCGCCTGAAGCTCATCTGCTGCCCGAGGTCTCTTTTGCCCTCTGCCTGGTGCGGGTTAAACCTCGACTCCTGGCAGCTGCTGTTCCAGCCTCTGCGGAGGGCAGAGGCCCCCAAACAGCCTTCCTGTGCCAGGACCAGGTGGGCTTGGGAGGCGGGTCTGGGCTCAGGCTAACCCTGCCACCGCCTGCTTGCCTACGGCGTCTCTCCCCTGCTAGGCAGCTGCGCGCCTGCATTTGCCAAGAGGAAGAAGTGGGGGCCGAAAAGGCAAACACCTAAGAATTATTTCATCTTGTTCTTAAGATCCGCGGGAACGCACCCCAGGAAGCCTATGAATTATTCATTAAGCCTAATGGCGCGGTCACAAGGGAGCATTGCTGAGCTGCAATTAAGTGGTGCTTTAATTTGAGAAATATTTATCAGGGTGTAGCGTACAACGTTCATTCATATCTTTGTGAGAAACAATTTGATGGTAACTAAGGAGAAGAAAAACCAGAGCGGTTAGTAGAAAAAAAGCCTATTCTATGAGCAGCTTTCCTGGGCGGCTTGCCACTGGCTCCTGCCTTGCATCCTGATGTAAAGGATCGATTTTGAGCAGAGCACAATAGGTATCATTTGCCAAGGATTTGTTCTGGCCTGGAACTGCATTAAGGAGCGTTTGCACATGTATCATTGAATACTCACGCCACTGTCCCAATACAGTCTGAATCTCTTCCACAGGACCTCACACTGGTTCAGTATATTGATGGTATTATGCTGACTGGACTTGGTAAGGAGGAAGTAGAAACTATTCCAGCCACTTGGTAAGACACTTGTCTGCTAGGAGGTGAATCCCACAAAAATTCAGGGGCCTTCCACCTCAGTGAAGTTTCTAGGCATGCAGTGGTCTGAGCTATGTCAAGTTTATCCCTTCTAAGGTTAAAGTCTCCATTCCTGCAACCAAAAAATGACTTATCACGGGCCTCTTTGGATTATTGGAGGCAATATATATCTCATTTGAGTGTGCTACATCAGCGGAGAAAGCTGCTAGCAGCGAGCGGGGCTCAGAACAAGAAAGGGTTTTCCAACGGGTCCAGGCTTCTGTGTAAGCTGCCCTGCCATTGTCCCGCCAGCTAGGACATAAATTCCATGCTGTGTTCTACACGGAGAGAGATTTTGTCTATTTTACTGCCTATTTTACTGTATTTCTAGGACCTCAAACATTACCCAGCCCAAAGCACTCAAAAAGTACGCGCTGAGTGACTGAACATCCTATGAGGTAGCTGCTATTATTCTCCTCATTTTAGTGTCAGAGAGCTGGAGATTTCTAGAGATCAAGTTGCTCAAGATTGCAAAGAGTGAAAGACAGAACCTGAAACCAAACCCAGTCCAGCTGGGTTCAGTAGGACTCCCATTTTCAGCCAGGGAGCAAAGAGAAGCCCATACATCTTCTCTGAAATCATTCATTTGCTCAGCTCAGGTTCTGAGATCATCTTCTCTGGCTCTTGTGTGCAGCTCCTGGATAAAAGGCATACAAAGAGCAAAATCTGAGATTCCTCCACAACCCATCTGCTCTGCAGAGGGCGCTCTAGGCAAATCTGGAAAATCAATGACTTCATTGGTGAAGTCCCTGTCTATGCTCTTCTTACTCATTTTTCGCACCCTGGGCTCCATTTATTTACCTGTTGCTTGGTTCTTAACATAGATAGGAATTTTCCCTGTTGTATGGTTTTCTTAATAATCTGTTAACTTTTATTGAATATTCTTTCGTGTGTTGGGTACAGTGCTAGATATTTCCCGTATGTTTTCTTATTTAACCAAGGAGAGCTCAAACAGACCCCAACATTTGGGGGAACTTGTAGTATTGGGTTGGCCAAAAGGTTCCTTCAGTTTTTCAGTAAAAATAAAAGACACATTTTTCATTTTCACCAAGAACTTTATTGAACAATGAATGTATTCACCATTTTGTTCCACTGCCTTCTGTCATTTTTCAACATCATAATTCCATCTTCCCAAAACTTTTTATCTTTTGAGCAAAGAAACTTTCCAGGTGCCTTTTACAGTCTTCCAGGGAATTGAAATTTTTTCCATTTTAAGAGAATTTTGTAAAGACCTAAATAAATGGAAATCCGAAGGTGCAATATCTGGTGAATAGGGCGGATGAATCAGAACTTCCCAGCCAAGCTGTAACAGTTTTTGCCTGGTCATCAAAGAAATACATGGTCTTGCATTACCCTCAGGGAAAATTATGTGTTTTCTGTTGACTAATTCTGGACGCTTTTTGTCGAGTGCTGCTTTCAGTTGGTCTAATTGGGAGCAGTACTTGTTGGAATTAATCATTTGGTTTTCCAGAAGGAGCTCATAATAGAGGACTCCCTTCCAAGCCCACCATATACACAACATCACCTTCTTTGGATGAAGACCGGCCTTTGGTGTGGTTGGTGGTGGTTAATTTCGCTTGCCCTGTGATCTCTTCGTTCCACATTACTGTACAGTATCCACTTTTCATCGCCCGTTACAATTTGTTTTAAAAAACGGAACGTTTTCATTACATTTAAGTAGAGAATGGCTTGTGGAAATACTGTCAAGAAGGCTTTTTTCACTTAACTTCTGTGGAACCCAAACATCAAGATGATTAACATAACCACATTTGTACAAATGATCTTCAACCCTTGATTTGGATATTTTGAGTAGGTTGGCTATCTCCCGCGTGGTATACCGTTGATTGTTCTCAGTTAATGTCTCCATCTGATCACTATCAACTTCAACTGGTCTACCCAACCGTGGAGCATTGTCCAGTGAGAAATCTCCAGCAGGAAACTTCGCAAGCCAATTTTGACACCTTCGATCAATCACAGCACCTTCTCCATACACTGCACAAATCGTTTTTTGCATTTCAGTTGCGATTTTACCTTCCTTGAAATAATAAAGCATGATATGCTGAAGATGTTGCTTCTTTTCTTCCATCTTCAATATTAAAATGGCTACACAAAAATTCACCAATTTTGATAAGTTTTTTAAAAAATTCACACTGATATGACAGCTGTCACAATACAACCTAACAAACTTGTTTAGAATGAAGTTAAAGGCAACTAAGCACTGCTAGAGCCATCTTACAGAAGAAAACAAGCAAACCTTTTGGCCAACCCAATATTTCCCAAACCATGTTGCAATGAATAATGTTAAACCAGGACTCTGCTGTGCTTGGAGAAATCTGGGCATTAAGGTAACTTGTGAATATTCATCCATACATCACATGGACCCAGCTCATAACCAAATGGATAGTAAAGAATATGGTGGCTACTTGGCTAAGAAAGACAGTCTCAGTCTCTCTTTATCCCTGATCCCCATTATTTTAATATATTTTAAAATGCAGTCTGGGGGCACAAGTTACCAGTGGTGATCATCTGTATAAATCAGACTTGTTAGAGGACTTTATTTCCTGATCACTTTCCCTGGCAGGTTACTGTAATGACTTGGAAACATTTCTAGTGTATGATAATAAACAGTTGATTTTTATTTCTCAAAATTCACTTTTCCCTAAAATGCATTTCCTGTTTCTCACCACCAACCTCTTATTAGCATCCCTTTAATACTTACATGCATAAAAGTAATATTAATAAGAATAAGAAAAATAAACCAAGCTCTTAGTAGTGTCAGGTACCATTTTACTATTGTATTACAAATAGTAACTCATTTAATATATCTGGCATCTCTGTGATTGTAGTTTGTATTATTACCATGCGATAAATGAGGAAACTAAGTCAGAGAGCGATTAAGTAGCAAAGCCAAGATTTGAACTCAGACAATATCGCTCCAAATTTTGTGTTCTTAACACCTATGCTATGAGATATGATTTTATCACATCAAATCTGTAGTAGTGACTCTTACATGCTATGCATTGCTAGATAGCTGGGACGACCTGCTATTTAGTGTCTCTAAAACTTTGTAAATACAGTCAGGAGTTTATGTATTTCTTTATTTGGTTGCACCAACTAACTTGCGAGATCTTAGTTTCCTGACCAGGGATCAAACCTGTGCTCCCTGCAGTGGAAGCAGAGTCCTAACCACTGGACTGTCAGGGCATTCCCAATATAGTCAGGAATTAATTGTTATTTATTAAAACTATCTTAAGAGTTACTGATTATGGATACAGTTTCCAGAAGTATTGCTGATAATGTCTTTTATTTCTAATAAATATCTATTTTTTTGTAAAAAGCATGTCTGTATGTTAGCGCTAATTCTCAATTATTTCGAGGAAGAGTATGGCTCACCCTATTTGATAGATGAATAAACTGTGAACAAGAGAGCCTACATAACTCATCCAAAATCATTCAGCTATTTATGGGCAGAGGTAGGACACGAACCCAAGTTAGACTGAGTCCAAAGCTGACATCCATTTCACTATATCTTACTGTCTTAGAGCTATACCTTGGTACAAAGACGAGTTCCCGTGCATATGAGAAAAAAGTTGAGTGGATTATGGGATGGTCTAAGGCTAACTCAATATTTTTCAGACTTTTGTGTCCATCACCAGAAGAGCCAGTTAAAAATTCAGTTGCTTTGGCCTCACCCCCAGAAATTCTGCTTCAGTATGTCTAGAGTCTTTATGTCTAGGAACTTTAGTTCCTAAGAGTTTATTGGCAAATTATTTTTCAAGGATCTGGGATAGCACTTCCCAATCCTGATTTATTTGATGCAGCTGGATCCATTAGTATGTAAACAATATATTCTGTTGATTAAAAATAAACCAGTTTCCTCAATTTGTTATAGGAATGTGGTATGGGGGGCATGGTGGGGAGAATTGGAGGTTTTCTGAGAAGGCAGGACTTTAAATCTTGGGTTCTTCTGCTCCGGTGGGTTCTTGAGCACACCCCTCCCACCCCACTTATCAATCCCCAGGGATCTCTTCTTTCTCTGAAAACCTATATCATTGGTTCTCAAAATGTGGTTACTGGAAGAGCAGCCTGAGCATCACCTAGGAAAGTATGAGAAATAAAAATTCTCCAGCCCCACCCCAGATATACTGAATTAGAAGCTCTGGAGGTGAAGCCAACTATCTATGGTTTAAGGAGCCCTCCAGATGATTTGAAATTATGCTAAACATGTAGAAGCAATGGCCGGCGTTATTTGCTACCAAGCCACCCATTTGGCATTGCATTAGTTTCCCAGGGCTGCCATAACACAGCACCATAATCTGCATGCCTTAAACAACAGAAATTCATTGTCTTACAGTTTCTGGAGACTAGAAGTCTAAGATCGAGATGTTGGCAGGGTTGGTTCCTTCTGAATGCTGTGAGAGAGAACCCGTTCTGTGCCTCTCACCTAGCTTCTCGAGGTTTACTGGCGATCTTTGGTGTTCTTTTGCTTGTAGATACATCACCTAGATCTCTGCCTTCATTTTCACATAGCGTTCTCCCTCTTTGCATGTTTATGTCCAAATTTTCCCTTTTTTTCATAAGGACACCAGTTATATTGGGTAAGGGGTCTACCCTACCTCATCTTAACGTAACTAATTACATCTGCAATGAACTTATGTCCAAATAAGGTCACTTTCTGAGGTACTGGGGGTTAAGAGTTCAATGTATGTGTTTGTTTGTTTGTTTTTTTGCTAGAAAATATTTTTATTTTATCTCCCATTTGATTGTTTGTTTAGCTAACTATAGAATTCTCAGTCCAAACTCATTATCTTTCCTAACATTCAAAGTATAGTTCTGTTGTCTTCTAATGTATGTGTTTTAAGGGGAACACAATTCAGCCCATCAGCCCACAACAGGCAGTTTTACTGATAAATGACTTGCTCTGTTGACACAGGAGATGGACATAGGCAAGCTATCCTCTTACCTGGTAAAAGTCTTTAACTCAGGCTTTCACGCACCTCACTTGATGTCCTAAAGCTCTACATCTAAATCCATTTTGCTTCAAAGATTGTCAATTTTTAGTGTAAATACATTTCATCTTTTTAAATTAAATTGTCAGATTATAAAATGGTTTAAAAGCAAATATACTGTCAAACATTGCTGATATCCCTGCTTTAGAATACTGATGACAATGATAATAATAGCTAACCTTATTGAGAGCTTACTATGTTCTTGGAAGTGTATTAAGTACTTTATGTACATATTTTCCTTACCACAATTTTATGACCCTATTATATCAATTTAGAGCAGAGGATGCCAAGGCTTAAAATGCTTAAATAGCTTGCACAAACCCATACAGCTACTAAAGAGTATTCCTGAGATTCCAACTAAGTTGGTTTATCAACTGTTCAGCTAATAACTGTACAATACAGTGAATAGAGTAAGAATATAAAAAGTGGCCCCTTATTGCAATGTTTTATGGCTTTTACAATTTCATGTGGGTGAGTGATGGCCTGCATTTGAGGTAGGTTGACCCTGCAGTGTTAATTGGAATGTCAAGTGAACATGCTGTGCTGGTCTACTTGAAAACATTGCCCCTGGGGCTCAACATAACATCTCAGTGATGCAGAATTAAATTGTTAGAAAAGGCACCTTACTCTCTGGTTCTGAGTTTGACTTTTTTAGATTCCATATATAAGTGAGATCATACAGTATTTGTCTTTCTATGTCTGGCTTATTTCACTTTGTGTGATGTCCTCAATAAAGCTGGATAAAATTAAATAAAAAATAAAAAGCCATCCTAACTGTTGGAGATATGATAAACCATGAGAAATGACCTACATAGACCATGAAAGAAATGTCACAGTTCTTTTGTGTTGTGGTAAAAAGGTCGCAAAATTTTCAAGATAACTAAAGGCAAATAAAAAACAATGAGAGACTTAGGTTACATGACAGATTATGCAAGCATCTACCTTTCTCCCAGCTCTAACTACCTAAACCTCTCTACCTCATCTCTGATTGACTATCAGGTAAACATAATTTTCTTTTCCCCTTCCCTAAAATCAAAAACACTTTTACGTTCCCCAATGAGATTCCAGCAACGCTGCTTAAAATTCCTGTGACATATTAAGGAGACTTATTTATAAAGTTCTTCTCTTTGGGGTTTTCCCCACAGATTGTTTTAGTGAATTTCCCACAATTGAATGAACTGTTGATGTTAGCATGCTCGTCCAGTTTAGACATTAAGGAGGTCAAAGCCTTTGGTCTAGTTGGAATTGAGTAGACATGTTCTGAGAAGGTTCTCAGAAAATAGTACCTTGGAGCAGTGCTTCTCAAACTTTTATGTGTACTTCAGTCACCCAGAGTTCTAGTTATGCAGAACTTGGGTTCTACCCAAACACTGAAATTTTGCATTTCTAACAAGCTCCCAGGTGATGCAGATAGTGCTGGTCCGTGGACCACACTTTGAGTAGCAAGGACTTGGAAGAGCGGTTTTCAAATCTGTCTACACGTCAGAATCACTGGGGCAACTTTTCTCTCTCTCTTTTTAAAACAGTGTAACAGTTCTATTGAGATATAATTCATATACCATAAATTCACTCATTCAAATTGCACAATTCAATAGCTTTAGTACATTCACAGAGTTGGGCAACCCTCAGCACAAGCAATTTTAGAATATTTTAATCACCTTCCCCCAAAACTTTGTGCCCATTAGAAGTGTATTCCCCTGTTCCCTCCACCAGCATCCTCCCCCCACCATGTTTTAGGCAGCCATTAATCTACTTTCTGTCTCTCTATATTTGCCGATTTTGGCCATTTCATATAAATGGAATCATACAATATGTGGTCTTTTGTGACTGGCTTCTTTCACTTAGCACAATGTTTTCAAGATTCATCCATGTTGCAGCATGTATCAGCACTTCTTTAGTTTTTATGGGCGAACGATATTCCATCGTATGGATTAACCACATTGTATGAACGAATTCATTGTTTGATGGACATTTGGCTGTTATGAACAATGCTGCTACGGATATTCGTATACCAGTTGTTGTCTGGGCATGTGTTTTCCATTTTCTTGTATCTGTACCTAGGAGTAGAATTACTGGATCATGTAACTCTATTTTTAAACTTCTGGGGAACTGTCAGACTGTTTTCCAAAGTTCCTGTACAATTTTACATTCCCACCAGCAGTGTATGAGGATTCCAATTTCACCATATCCTTACCAACCTTTGCCTTTTTTCATTTTAGTTATTGTAACGGTTGTGATGTGGTATTTCTTTGTGACTTCAGTTTGCATCTCCCTGATTGTTCATTTATTCCTAGACTCTGCCCCAGATCTACTGGATCAGAATCTCTGAGAATTTGGGTTTGGAGAAATCTATAATTTTTACTAAA
This sequence comes from Stenella coeruleoalba, assembly GCF_951394435.1. NCBI lineage: Eukaryota > Metazoa > Chordata > Mammalia > Artiodactyla > Delphinidae > Stenella > Stenella coeruleoalba. The sequence goes on from NC_137157.1 coordinate 31,047,134, forward strand.
CTCTTCAGGTGATTTTGATCATCAACCAGCTATCCGAAGTGCTTCGCATCCTAGCAGTTATCTCAAGGGAATTACTTTAGCCTTAAGGAGAAGTGATCTGTGTTGAAGATTTCAGAATTCTTTATGTCTCGTGACTTGATAAAGTAGATTAGAAAATGTATTTCTTTTAAGACACACAGATTAACAAATTGTAGATCTTCCAAATGAAATGGTCTCTTAAGGGCACATTGACAATTTTCCTGCTAGTAATAGATTTTTCAGCAGTGTGTGTATTCTTGGTAGAAATCTGATGTGGGAGTCTTCTCTGAAAATGATTACATGACTTTATAGTTTATTTATTTGAATGGCTAGTCTGTAACAGCTATGGTTTAAATGCCTACAGAACCCAGGAGCAATTAAGTGGGTAGCAGTTTAAAAGATACATGATATCTAAGACACTGAGTGATTTAGTGGATGTGTCAGGAAACTGGCAAAAGAAAATTCTTGTCCTGACTCTAATTTACCTTAGCTATTAGGCAAGTCACTCTCTCTTTTGTCAGTTGTCTCATATAGTGAGGTTAAAATAAATTACAGAGAATAAAATACTGACTTGGATAATTGTTTGTTTGCATCCTGTTGCCCACTTTTGAAAGCTACCATTAAAGTAGATACCAGTTATTTATTGAGGGTCTGCTATTTGTCAGATCTTGTGTTAACTGCTTCCTACATTTCTCATTTAATCATTATACCACTCCAAGGTAAATATTATTACACCCACTGTATAGATAAGGAAATTAACATACTTAGCAGCTAAGAAACTGGCTGAAGGATATACAACTATTAAGGGGTAGAGCTGGAATTTGAATCTGGTTGTTTTCAGACCTGGCTTTACATTTTTCAACTTGCCTTACAGAAAATATAACAACAACAAACAAACAAGCAATAATCAACCAAGCAAAAAAAGACTTCTCAAAAATGTGTTTAAAAAAATCTTATGTAATCCTACTACCCAAGAAGAAGTAGAGTTCACTTCCACTGTCCTGCTCAGTCTCTTTTCCCTGACTACACCGTGAAAGGAGGGACTTTTGTGCTAATGCACGTCTAGCAGACAATGGACAAGTAAAGGGAGCTGTGATTAAATGGAGACAGTACAGATTTTGGAGATATATCGGGCATTATTTGAGACTTGCCTTAGCTGTGTGATTTTGGGCAAATTAATCTCTTGGGCCTCACCTTCCTCATCTGTTAATTGCTGGTTGCAATGCCTACCTCGTAAGCTTATGTAGTGATAATGAATAATGGTTAAAACATACATAACATAGAATAGGTACTCAATAATTGGTAGGTCGTAATAATGTTTACTGACTGAGATGTAACGGAAACATTGGTCCATGAGGACCACGTGACATGCAGCTCCTTAGGCCAAAAATCTAGTAATTATCCTCAGTTGCTCTCTTTCCCTCATAAATTGTATTCACTCCATCACCAAATCTTGCTAACTCTATCTTCAAATATGTCCCCAACTGGACCACTTGTTATCTTCAAGCCTATCACACCAGGGCAAGGCTCTCTCACCTTTCACCTGGCATCCCAACTGGTCAGTTTCTAGGCTCTTACAGTCTATTTTCCACACTGTGGACTGAGAGGTCTGTTAAAAACATAAACCAGCTTAAATCACTTCCTTGGTTAAAGTCCTCTAGAGGTTCTCCATTGCTCTTAGAATGGAACCCAAACTCCTCATCCAGCCAACATGGACCCCCACGATCTCCCACTGTCTTCCTTTCTGAACTCATCTTTATCACTTTCTCCATCATGCGCCAGCTTTCTTTTTGTTCCTCTCAGGATCACTAGCCCGTTTCCTCTCAGGTCTTTTTGACTTGCCATTGAAGTCATCGCCACGTTCCTTCTCCCCAGTCCTGGCTCACTTTGTTCATTTCAAATGTACCTTCTTTTTCCTGATCACCCATCAAAAATTTCACTCCCACCCGTTTCCCTTTATCCATTAATATGTTTTATTTTTTTGTACCATATATAATATTTTTTGATTGTTGACATATTTTTTCACATACAGTTGAGGAAACTATTGCTTGTATAACATAGTACACTCCATTTAAACAATTGCTGGTATAGCGCTGATAACTAGGGAGTAGCATAGTTTGAAAGGTCAATTAATTGCATGCCAGAGAGAGTACAAGAGAAGTCAGAGAAGGGAAAATACGGTGGTCTAAAGTCTCAAGTTCACAAGGAGCCAGAAGCCAGGTTCTTGATTGACGCTGGTTAGAATCGAAATGGTAAGGGTTGGGAGACAGGTCAAGAAGAGCCAGTGAGGCAATAAATTCATGGTGAATGGGAGACCAGAAGAAGCTTGATATGACTGGAGAAGGGTACCTGATTTGAAGAAATGAGTGTAATGCCTAGAAAGGGTGATGGAGGCATGTTGCCGAGAGTCTCAAATCTCAACTGCTAGACAGAGACACTGATGAACATTCCAGGAGCAAATGGTCTTTATATTCTCTATTTTCAGCTGGTTTCACTTATGTCTTACTGAGCTTCTAACATATAATCCCATGGGAGAAGCCTTTCATCTAGAACTGCTTAAATACCAGCGATTTGCTTTGGTGAGTTTTGCGTTGAGTTAAATGTGTGTCTGACAGTACAACAGTCCAGCCATTAAAGACAGAAGCTAAGTTGGGCTCCTCTGAGATAGAAAACAACAAAAACGGCTAGAAGAACAACCATGTTTGCTTTGGGACAGGCACTGCCACTCTGCAGTTTAAAAAAGGACCTTTTCATTCATCTAGCAAGACTTACACTATGCAAGCACACTTCCAATAGTAATGCTATTATCATAAAGAAAGCAAAGAGTTTTCTCTTTCCAGCTGCGGGCATACAGTGCTTTGCTACAGGCTGCTCTGATCATGAGAGGATTATTTGTTGTGACAGGAAAACGTGTACATCTCTAACTCCTTCCTCAGCTCTCCTTTTCCTTTGGGGAGGGAGGTTTATCCTTTTCATATCTCTTGGAGAATCGAAGTATATGAAAATCAATGTGCCATGGATGAAGTTTTCCAAATTTCAAAAGCCAGGTGCCCTTGGGCACAGAAGGGACTGCCTGCCACCCAAGTGGTGCAAGCACGCTCCTCCACCCTGGCCTCCTCCCAGCAGGCAGGTCCTAGGCTGGTTAATGTGTTTTGAGGGCGTTTGGGAGCTAAAACAGATGTTTTACCAGAAGTATTTCTTCCTATTTGGAGGAAGAATAAGGGAACAGCGTGTGTTGTTGAACTCGTATGTTTGGGGATGGAAGGATGTTGGAAGCTATTGCTAAATCATTTCTTTCCTGAGGCGCCCGTCTACCGTGGGCTGGATAAGCTTTTCAGCTTGGACTTGAAAATCAAGTCTCGACAACAACCACCCATTCTGCTAGAGACCTGCTCTGTGTTTTTAATTTTAATTCTCTTGAGTATTTTGGTTATGCGCTAAACTGTGAAGTCAGAGCCCATATGTGTTGGGTGGGAGGGAGAGCAATATTTTATATGCATATATAATATATATGCATGTATATGTATGTCTCTATATAAACTGTATATATAAAATATGTAAAATAGACACATCCACATATATATTTATAATACATTATGTATAATATGTATTCAGTATATATCTATATTATATGTATATATAAATTATGTAGTATGTATGTATATTTAAATGATTTTCTACAATCCTTGGGACCGTCGTGCAGTTTTCTTCTTTCTCCTCCTGTTTTCCATCAGCTCTGCTGAGGTTGTTTAAATGGGAATTCTCTGACTATTCCCCTTGACAGGGTGAGGGGCACAGATGACTGAGTTTTGGCCGTTCTCGTGGTGGCAGGGCAGGAGACACTGCAACCTACAGGAAGCTTCCTCGCTGGAGAGTCCTGTCTGGGGCACTTCCAAAGGGTGGGCTGGCTGCCCACGAGGCCGGGAATGGAAGCTCTGGCTTGGCCTGAGTTCATGGGCATTTTCCCCTGCTTACCTAGGGAAGTTCTGCTTCCAGTTCAATTTAGTAAGTGAATTATGTCCTCTTCCCCCAAACTCAGGAGGAGTGGGGAGATGGAGATGCTACATTTTGTGCCCAGGTCACTTTCATGAGGTAAGAGGTGTCCCTTCTCACAATATTGCAGGGCTCCCCCTGGGACTGGGTCCCCCTGCAGTTTTTAACTCTCAGAGTTGTCCACACTGAGTCTCCAGCAATTCGTCATTCACAGTTCAAGTTTTCCTGCCCCAGCACTGGCTGGATCCCCCTCTGTTCCTGTGAGCCGTGATTCCCTGTGTTTGCCTATCTCTCCAATCTTGGGGGCAGCCTTTTCCTCTCTGTCCTCCACTCTCTTACAGATACAAGAAGAGTTAATTTTTCAGTCTACTGAGCTTTTTTACTTGTTGTTAGGACAGAATGGTGACTTCTAAGCTCCTTACCTGCAGAACCAGAAACTGGAAGTCTTACTTCTATATGCCTGAATGTTGACTATTGAAGTTCATGGTAGCAGAATGAAGGGCTACAGGGTTAAACTCAAGGTAAGCATTTTCCTCCAGTTAAAGGTGCCAGGGAAGTTATTTCTGGGTAAAGGGGAGGAGGCAGTAGAAGTTGTTAGCGAAGTGAAGCATTTGGGTTCATATGGATTATAAATTGTGAAATACACAGATAGTTGAGAGTTGCCTGAACTTGAAATCTGACTCCAGCTGTGATTTGCTTCTTGGGGGCCACTGAAATAGGCAATGAGAGTGACCCACTGAAAGAACTAAGAAAAGTTAACTTTTGATATTTCCATTAAGCAGAAGTTTTTTCTTCCATAGCTGAATCCTTAGGAGTTGGGCAATTCTTTCTGATAATGAATGTTTTCCCTACTGCTGGTTACATCCTTATAGCATGTGTTGGCTTGTGTTCTCTGGTGATGTAAGTGTCGGGGAAAGGCCATTAGCTGTGGAGGATAAAGACCATAGATATTCCCCCTCTCCCTGTCAATTGTTTAGATGTTCATCTCAGTGTTCTGGGAGACCCAGTAGGAAGTTCTGGGAAATAATTCTGGGATAAAAGAAGTTTTAAACAATGCCCATTTCAAACACCAGAACACTGTAAATAAACCAAGCCTCCCATTTACTTCCCTTTTAGACATAAATACATCTTTTCCTCTTCTGGATCTTGTTGGTTCCCTCTTATAGGACCTCAAGCCTGCAACATCCTTGGCAGATTTAGTTTATCTCCGTTCTTCATCTAGTCTTTCCTCAGTCATCTGGCCTTCCTATTGCTCTCTTGATCCCGAAAACTTAGCCTCTGTGCACCAGTGTCAAACTGAATCTTGGCGATAGAGTTTTGGGTGAAGTAGAAAAGAATAGCTTTACTGCTTTGCCAGGCAAAGGGGGACACAGCAGGCTCACGTCTCTCAAAACTGTGTGTCCCAATCTGGGAGGATTTGGTGAGGAGTGTTATAGCAATAGTTCAAGGGTGCATTGCCAATAATGATTGGGGTGTGTGCAGGGCCTGCACTCATTTAATCTGGCCTCAGGTGGTCTCTTAAAAAGCTTCTATGGTTCTTTTAATCTGGAATGAAGGATGCTAACATCTTCCATTGTCGGGGGTTTTAGTTCTGTAAAGAGCTCAAAGGTATTGTTATGTGTATCCCTTGAAGCAGAACCAGGACCCTGCCCCAAGGCTGCACTATTGTTTCTTGACTGCTCCTCCCTTGTCTCTGCATCCTCTCCTTCCCTGATTAGCAACTGTTTGAATCTGCCCTTTGGAACTCAGGGAAGGTCATGGAGGCTGAAGTCTATTCCCTACAAACAAGAAACAGGGGACACGGAAAGGCTTCTGTGCCTAGGAGCCCCACAGGGTCCTGCTCAGTTTCACTCTTAGGCTATACACTCCTTCTTGCAATTGCTTGAGCAACAGACATCTGAATTTTAATGGACATACTTGTTGATGTTCATGTGCACTGGTATTTAAGAACTACCATCTTAATCTATTGATTGTACTTTCTTAATATATTCATTCCCTTCTCTATAAAAGATAGAAGCAGGAATCTATATTGGTTAAGAACAAGAACGCTGGAGCTCTGACATTTAGTAGCTGGGCCAGTTCCTTAAACTCTGTGCTTCCATCTCTTTATCTGTAAAATGAGAATAATAAGAGTACCTCGTCCACAGAGGCTAAGAAAGATTAAATGAGTAAATATGTGTAAAGTATTTAGAAGACTGTCTTGCATACAACCAGCTATTATATTGCATAACAACTATTATCATTACTGAATCCTTCCTATCAACATTGAAAGCTATGCAAGACTCTCCTACTATCCTCTGTAGACCCTTTATCTCTCTCTTTCTGTAGTCACAATAATATCACCTTCCCTTTTTTATTATTTCCTCCACCAGATACTGTTCCCTTTCCCCAGCAGGGCTTTAGTACCAGATAAGATGCTTTTCTCAGCTCCACCCTTTAACCTAGTTATTTTCTACTCATTCTTCCATTGTCAGCTCACTGGTCCCTTTTGTAGGGAACCTTCAGACTAAGCAAATACCCCTGTTATGTGCTTTAAAATTCTTCATAGCATTTATCACAATCGTAATTTTATATTTATGTGTACAACTATTTGACTAATGTCTGTCTCCTCAACTAGACTGAAAGCTCCAAAAGATGTGGGATTCTGCTGATATTTCCATAAATGTTTCCCCAATGCTGAGCACTGGGCCTGGCACATAGTAGGTTCTCATAGGTCTTTGGTACAAGAGTGATGAACAAATATGAATGTACATAAAAATCCTAAGGAGAGAGACAAGGCAGGGCTGCTGGTAAGTACTTCAACATTATTTAAAGAGTCTACCTTTGATATAAGACAGACCTGAGGACCAGTCTTCACTCTGCCATGTGCCAGCTATGTAATCTTGGGCAAGATTCTTAACTTTCAAGGGGTTCCCTTTCCTCATCTGTAGAATGGCCATACCACTCTAGGGAAGTACAGTGTCTACCATACAGAGTTGTTACGGGATTAAAGAGAAAATGCATGCATAGGTCTTACTACAATGCTTGGGCCAAAGCAAATGCCCTATAAATGTTCATTATGATGCAATGATAATGACCTTCCTCCTGTTAACAAAACTCCCTAGAGGTCCCCAGTCTTCTCAGTGGCTAATTTCAACCATGCAATCCTTAAGTGATCTATTATGCATTTCCCATCCCATCTTTACTCACAGCAAGGAGACTGCGATGCCTTGGATATCTCCTGCACAAACTGGTCAGAGTTTGCTCTACCCCTTGCCTACTCTTGCTGTCTGTCACTGCTTCGACCTGCTCAGCGTGCCTGGTATTTTTTTCTGCTGCTAACACCAAGGCATGCACCTCTATGCACATTCAGCAATTGCCAGGGCCTTTGCCAGAACTACTCTGTCATCTTCAGTGCCACCCCTGCCACTTCCTTTCCTCAGAAGGGTTGGGCTCCCTCTTTCCTTTACTGCAGTTGGCAGAATAGAAAAAGGAATGAAGCCTGACCCCCTCGGAGCGAGATGAGCGATCTGTGAGGCACAGCTTTTCTAATGCGTCCTTTGTCCTTTGTGCTTTGAGGTTTCCTCTCTCCAGGGCATGCCTCGGAGGGCCCAGGCAAGTAATGTCACGATTTTCCCGGAGATCCTAGATGGCGGCTCTGTCTCCCTACATCAGTGAGGTTGGGGGCAGTGAGAGTGACAGGAAGGAGTGTCAACCCTAGGAAACTTGGAGCAACTATTGTGCAAGCTCTCTTTCACCTCTAGGACATGCACCTTTTTTCTCTCCCCCCAACCCCTAGGCCAACTTTCTCTCATGAAGAAAATCCTTCCTCTTACAAAGTAGTCTTGCCCTGGTCCAAGGGCATTTGCAGATCAGCCAGGGCCATTCAGAGGGGCCCTGAGCAGTTTTAAAGTCCTAGGATGCCCCCACTTTATACAATAAGTTTTATGTTATATTTTTTATTTTCACACTAAGGAACATTTGGTTCATCCCTTCCCTTGACACCTTATCCACGACACTCTCCTTTCCATTTATTTGGTGAGGGTTTTTTTGTTTTGTTTTGTTTTTTGCAGTAGCAATGGGAGTGGGTAAGGCAGGTAGATTATATGCTCTTTTGCTTCTCTGAAGTGGCCTTGAAAAAGTTTGAAAATCACAATTTGAGGAACACATCAGGGAGGAAAATTCACTCTTGCCAGACCTCCTGTGAGGAATGAATAGCAATAGAAATAGTCAAATGATCAGTGTTCTACCTAAATTTTGTTAATCTTTTCCCAAGGTAAAGCGCGTACCATTATTTTTTACAGGATGCTTTGCTGATTTTTCTTTCAAGGACAAAAGATTTGTAGTCTGAGCAGCTGGATCACTTCCTCCCACTATTTTGTCCTTGGAGACATTTGGCCCATTAAAAGGAGCCCACGGATTCCATTTCAACAGATGCATCTCACATTTATTCAGGATATAAGTGATAGGGTGACTCATTGTGCTGCTAATACAATTACAGTCTTTGTTGTTTTAGAATCATATCTTGATTCCATATAGGCAAAGAGATTTATCATTATACTCTGCTGTAAAGAAAGACTAAAAGGACAATATATGTGTAACATTGTCAGCGAAACTGGAATGTTCCTACTTGAGAATAAAATGAACAGTTTGTCATTTGATTCACAGCCTTAGGTGAATGCACATAGAATGTGGGCTTTCTGAAATTCAGTATAAAGCCAGGGACTCCTGGGTTTGTAACACTGGAAAACCTATAATGAGGTGCTCTGGGTAGCTGGTTGTTGAGAAATAAAAAAGAGAGAAAGAACTCTTATTCACTTTCTTATATGTTTTGTACAAATTCTATCTCTACGTGAGTAAAATGCAAGTACTGGTAAGTACAGTATTTGAATTTTACTTTTGATCGCTTTTGGACAAACATGTACATACATTTAAATTCTCCAAAGCAAATTTTTGAAAAAGCTTTATTATTAAGGCAATTCTGTTTCTCCTTCAACAATGTCTGTCCCTTCCCTTTCTTTCTTCTACTACTTTTAGCTCCCAGTTTCTGTAGGGGTTCTTGAGGCAGCAGGAAGAGTGAATACAGCTGCCTACTCTTCCTCAAACTACTTTCCTGGGGCCAAAAGTTTCATTCAGGAAGTGAAAGAAACAAGGTACCTACCTGACCCGGGGGGGGGGGGGGGGGGGTGGGGGGGGGTGGGGGGGGAGGGGGGTGGGGGGGGGGAGGGGGGTCTTGTCACTGATAAGCAGGAAAAACATCCTTGTGAGTTTTCTCTAAGGTCTGAATTTAGAAGTAATTTAAGCTGATGAGAATTTGAATCTCAGCTCTGCTATTTACCAGTTGGGTGACCCAAAGCAGATTATCCTCTTAGTGAGACGTAGTTTACATAATATGGCATCACAGTTCTACTCTCCTTAGAGGATCATCAGAGGATTCTGAATGATGTCACACTGACTGGTGCATACTTAGTACACAGTAAATGTTAGCTATTCTTTTTCTTTTAATCATTATACTCTCAGGACTAACTGGTAGCCAAATGCATGAGAGTTATGCACTATTTGGAAGCCAGCTCCAGTTAACCGAGTGAGAAAAGAGGTGGAATATAGTTTTTGACATACGACCTGTTATTTGATCTCTGGTGGGCTAGTTAACCTCAAATCCGAGGAACTATATACCAATCATAGGACTGGGTTTTGATTAAGGTTATATTAACCATGATTTGATTCAACAATGAACAGACAATAAGAGCATGTCATAGGTTAAAGGAATTAGGAAGAAGTAAGAGAATCCTTGACTTAAGATAGGCAAAATGTTGATATTTTGTGCTCAAGAGGCAGTGTTGTATAACAGAAAGCCATATGCTTTGGAACTAGAGAGAGATGGGTTCAGATTCCAACTCTAAGAGGTACCAGTTGTGTAAATTTAAGGAAAATGTTTCCTTTTTTTTTTTTCCTGTAATATGTGGATAAGCATACTTACTTTGGAGTATCAAAAAGATTGAATGGATAGCTCATTTTAAAGTACTTACTAATACCATGCTAGGCATATAGTAATTTCTCAGAAAGTGTTAGTGCTTTTTTTTCTCCCTGTTCTCACCTCTTTAATGATGCATAAAGCTATGATTTGACACCAACTCTAAATGTGGCTCCTACTCTGTCCTAAAGAGCGTTTTCTCTGCTGGCTCATGATCTGATTTGCTCATTGCCTGAGAAGCCCTCTCTCCTCGCTGGCTTTGTCTGCTCAAGCTTGACACAGCCCATCTTAACTAAGTGTTAGAAGAAGTCAGATTTTTGTCTCAGATGAATTTCTAATCGATGACATATAATTCTACCTAGAATTGCATTGGTTGGGGAATGTCTCTTCAGCTACACCATGTAGGTGAACCTTTACGTATATATTACCTGTAACAGCCACTTGGGATTTATTTTTTTTTTGAAAGTAGGTAAAGCATAAATCATGAATTAATAAAATACTCTGACAATGAAGCTGCTTCTGCATCTGACTAAGGGGGATTAATTCTCCATAGCCATGACTGAAAGAAATCAGATTATAGTTTCAACAAAATAGTAAACTGTGGTTGTTTCTTTCTTTCCCTCTCAGTTTGATGTTCTGGTGATTTTGTATTACAATCCACGGTCCTGGTGCCTGCTTTTAAAATGAAGTTTTATCAGTACACAGCTGCACTCATTCATTGATGTATTGTCCATAGATGCCTTCAGGCTACAAGGTAGAGGTGAGTAGTTGCACAGAGAGTAAACCATGTGGGGCCCCCAAAGCTGAAAGTATTTACTATCTGGCCTTTTACAAGAAAAGTTTGCTGACACTTGTTGTAAAGAATTAGAAAACTATTTATGTGTTAACCTATGCTTGGGCTCTCTTTAGATGGAACCTGGGGCATAGGGTGAATGCTTTCTAGAATAGGACACAGTAGGTCTGTAACAAATGGCAATTGAATTAAATATCTACAAAGCATTAGTGTTGAAAAAATGTTAGTAGCAATTCTTAACATAATGACATTAATTGGTTCTCACTGAACACAGAAGAGTGATCTCTATTGTTAAAGAAAGGTTTGGCATCATTGAAAATGGACACTCTCATGAATCCAGTTGAGGCGAAGGAAGGGTGAAAACTTCATAACTAGAGGTCGCTGAGCTCCACCCAACTGTCTGGTGAATTCCCATGGTGTCAGGCCACTGTGAAGCCTTGCTCATGAACGGAAGGCCATTTTTAAATTTTTCCTGCTAGTAAACGTTCAACACGAAGCCTTCCTGCCTTTTCTCTATCCAAACATCTCACTTTCCCCAGGATCAGCGTGACTCTGTCCAGTCCCTGTCACAATGCTGTGGCAAAGAAATGGAAAAACTATTCAAGTTGAAAAATTACACCAACTGGTAAAATGTAGCTGGCTCAGTACAGTTAAAATGTCACGCATTTGTAGCTTCATTGAACGACTTTACTTATCCAGAAGGAGCTCCAACTTCTGGTCTAATGGGGCTTTGGTGGCTAACTCTATCCAGCCAGAGCTGTATGTTGACTCTTTGTGTTCAGTTGACCCTCTCCCAAGCCTGGGAGTGTGGGAACCAGTACCTGGGCAGAGCTGAGCCTAGACCACACACTCATTTCACAGAGCCCATTAAACGGTTATCATATGATGCTATGTTACTCCTCCTGTTGACCTTGCCCTGAACGGCTGTGTGTCGAATTACTAATTATCCCTGCAGCTTTGCTACCTAAATGCCAGTTAATTTCCACCTCCACTTTTGGAAGCCACACTGCTCAGACAGAGCCACTGCAGTAACCTCAGGAGCTACCCGTTTCTTGCAAGGCAGTGGGATGCCATCTACCACCACTGTAACCGTTACCACCAAGAGATGTTTTCTTAAGTACACAACAATAGCTAAAGACCAGAAAAAAAAAAAGAAAGAAAGAAAAGAAAAAGAAAAAGCCTTGCATTCACTATTCAGCTCTGGACCGTTCTCATGCTTCAGTTTCATGCCTGGTCAACACTGGACACTTGCCTGTGCTGTATGGAAATAACAAGTCACCATCTGGGGGTTTCATCATCTTACTCAGAGGCAGGCGTGTCTCTAAGGATTATGCTTTGCCTACTTGGCACGGAAATCCTGCTTTAGCTTCAGTGATTAGCAAATGTAGGGACTGATTTCCCTCAGTCTAGACCCCAAAGACTGGCCCAGACAGACACAGGAATTCCCATGAAAACCCTCTAGGCTGCAGGCCATGATTTACCTTCTGTTGTAATTTTCTTGCTAGGATATTGCTAGTAAGGTTTTGCAAATCTTTCAGTTTAAATTGACCCATTAATCTGGGATTACAAAGTGTTAAAATCACGCTCATATTTGAAGAAGATAACTCAGGAGCACTGTAGGTCACACAGGAGTGGGCAGTGGGCGTGGGCTGGAAGAACAGTTAGGAGGCCGATGATCATTTTTTTGATTTAAGCATTATTTTCTATGTTAAAATTGTTTGTAGCCGTCAGAAAATAATGGACTACATGGATCTCTCACATATGGCTAAATTCAAAGGGCTTTGATTTTAAAATAAGAACCCAGGTTTAATTGATTCTTTCGTCAATCAACACTAAAATCAAGGCAAGGGTCTTAACCTAAGTAGTGTTTGTTGTTTTATTGGGTGGTTTTTTTTGGTGAATTTCCTAGTTGGCTTTCGAATTACTGACATGTAGTTACCTACACCAAGAAATAAACAAAAAGATGCTTATTTTTATGAATACAAAGGGCAGTATTACTTTATTCATTTCTTCTTTAAACATTTATTGGGCTTCTGCCACATACCTGGCACTGTGCTAGGTGCTGGAAATACAACAATGAGAAAAATTACATTCTGTTCCTCCCTCATGAGGTGATAGTACCTCCTGAGACATGATCAATTAGAATTAATGTGTGTAAATTCACACATTAAGCAACTAAAAACATAATAACTTTACAAATGACTGTTTAGTGACACTATTTCCTCTACATTAAGACACCAATTTTTTCTAGTTTATTACAACTCAGCAAAGCTTTTTTTTTTCTATCAATGTCTTTTAATTAGGAAGATAACTCTACTTTTTGGAGAAAACTTTGGAATACTTTTCTGTTTGGAAATACATTTCCCATCATTAGTTTTTATTTCAAAACTCTTCTTTTATGATTGAAGTTATACTTTCTCCCAACCTATCTTTCTGGCCTTATCTTTCATTATTCCCCCTTCCTGCTCAATGCTCTAGTCAAACCAGGCAGCTTCTCTTCTACTAAGATGGCTGACCTTTTCCCATCTCCCTATCTTTGCTCACCATGTCTTCTTTGCCTGAAATGCCCTTCCTCCACCTACCAACATCTCCACCTGCCTAATCCTACTCAGTTCCAAGAGCCGGCCTCTATGCCATCTCCTTTATGAAGATGTGCCTGCAGAAGAGGGAGTTAAGCTTTCTGTTCTCCTCCAAACAATTAGAGCACTTTTTACTTCTCAGCAATAATGCAGGGCCAATAACATATGTGTCTATTTCTCTTCTTTTCTATTGGCGTGTCAGCTTACAGAAAGCAGGAATAATACCTTACTTTTATTACATTGCTTATAAAAACTTTTAATTTATTTATATATTGTAATAGGTAATTATAATTACATGTAATATAATTCTACTACATGTGATTATAATAATATATACTTATCATATTAATATAATATATAATTATACAATTACAATTATATTTTTATTTGTAATAAATAAGTTTTATTACCTCAGTTATCCATGAAGACATGGCACCAATATTTCTTGAGAACTTCCTATGTGTCAAGTTCCACGCAAGGCTCTGGAGATATAGCTACCCTTACTCCCCATCTTACTGGTGGGCATTAAATACATGGATGCTATAAATATGGTATTTGTGTGATACCAAGTTAATGCTCAAATACTCTTCAGATCTGGCCCAATTCTTGACCTGTGTTGGAGGTGAGGTCCCAGAGGCCATGGGAATGAATATTTTTTAGGGGTTTACACTCTCTGACAGTGCTTGTTTTCAGTGGTATCTGACTCTTTATATACCTTGCATCATGAAAATTTGGTTAGGTCAACACTGGATCACCAGGAGAGAAGAGTTGGGCAACTCTTCAAACTAGCAGCTGCAATTTGCAATCAGGCCCAGGGGTGTAGCTTCTGCGACTGTCCAGGCTGCCTAACTGCCTTTTCCAGTCATGCAGTAGAGTGGCAAAGCTGGAAAAGTATAGGCTGCTTTGGTGTTAGACTTGCCTTTAGTATAGACACAGCTTCACCCATAACTAGAGGGAAAGCTTTGGGGGGGCGGGGGGGTGCCTACTTCATCTGTAAAATAAGATAGTAATACCCTCCTCAGTGAAGATAAGTAAAATATGTAAACTCTAGTGTCCATAACTATGTCCATAAATTATGTATGGTCTGTAGGCCAAATCTGACCTGCTGCTTGTTTTACAAATAAAGTTTTGTTGGAACACAGGGACACCAAGTTATTATGTATTTTCTATGTGTCTGCGTAACATAGGCAGCACTGAAAAGTCACAACCAAGACGGTATGGCTCATGAAGCCTAAAATATTTACTATCTGGCCTTTTATAGACAAAGTTTGCTGATCCCTGGACTAGAACACAGCCCTGCACCTGGAAGATAGTCAATAAATATTAATTGTCATAATTATTCTCTTTTTCACCAGACCTAATCTGGGTGAGAGTGGAAAAGAAAGGCTGGAGAAGAGTTGGCAGGAGAGGGACTAGGGTGGCTAATCTTCTCTTTCCACTTATTGGAAATTCAAATTGGAATTGAACTTGAGTCTGGGACTGAAACTTAATAGAGACCTGAAGAAGTAAAATTTCTTTCTTTTTTTTTTTTTTCCTTATTGAAAACTGTCCAAAACTTTTTCTGGACAGTTTTCTGGTCCCCAAACTTGTTCTTTCCTCTTGGAAAGCACTATATGTCACTGTTGAAGTTAACAGTTTGTTCTTAATAATGGTTATCATGGGTAGAGATCATGAAAATCTTCCATCAGAGCATAGCACTGCCATTCCAGGCAGTTTTTGCCTGTGTTGGTATTGATTTCAATTAAAACAAGTTATCTGAATCACTGGGCTTCCTGTTGGCTGCACTCATTGCCCAGTGATGCAAATGGAAAGCCTGTTTCAAACCTATGATATCTGGTTACTTACAAGGCCCAGGCAGCTGGGGTATAAACAAACCTCAAGCACCAATCAGTGTAGAAGGAAATGATCTTCATTTGCCCTACATGATGTCATCCATCTTGAGCCTGACAATTTTCTAACAATTATTGACTGTGAGGCCAGGCAAATCTTACAAATTCATCTTATTCCTTATCAGGGCAGGTAGTCAAGCGTATCCCAAAACATTTGATTTGGTTCAATGCCTTGTGTAGATATCCTTTCCTTCTCTCTCTCTCTCTCTCTCTCTTTTTTTCCCCTCCATTATGTCAATCTCTGTGGGAGGAGTTTGTGTGTTTGCACAAAGCATAGCATGATGGTCTTCTGTGTCTGTGTGTTTATTCTGCGGGTGAGCATTTGAAAGGCTTTTCTCTTCTACTTGTTAGCTTACAAATAGCCTAACCCAGTGATCAGACACCTTCATTTCACATAATGATTCAGCAATTTGTGTCAGAACGGTTCTTTATAATAGCAAAACAGACCATCATTTCCAAAGATACATGGCACATGAGGCCAAATGTATAGAACATGTTGTAATTTGTGCTTCTGTAAATTCACATATTTGAATCACTGCCTTTAAGGCTTGTGTACTAGATCAAGTCACCTAGCTAGAAAGTGAGCCTAAGTCACTGTGGAACAGATTGACTGTTTTTTTCCCAAATTGCCTTCTTTCGGACACGTAGCTAGACGATATTTCCTAGCCTCCTTTGCAGTTAGGTGCAGCTTTGTGTCAGAGTTGTGGTCACTGGATGAGGTAGAAGGGATATACACCTTTTTCAGGCCTAGGCCATAAAATCCTCCTAAATGCAATCCTCTAATCTCTTTACTGATCTTACAGCTGAATAGAGAGGACTCCAAGGACATACAGGAGGGAGACATGGCGAGATGGAAGGGGCCTGGGTTCCTGAATGTGAAGGTGGAGCAGATCTCCTAGCCCCACACTTGCCATCACCAGCCCATATTGCACTGTGATGAGATCTTTTGTGCCACTCTTACCATCACCCCACACTGGACTGTGATGAGAACAAGCAAACATTTATTGTAAGTCACTGAGTTTTGGGGTTGTCTGTGATAACAGTGAGTCTAGCCTGACGAATGTACTGGCTGTCATTCTTCTGTGTAGCATTGTTAATTTTTAGTCATCATCTTCACAAATGCAATCACTTTCATGACATTATATTTTGCTGTATTGTATGAAATAGATGATATGCTATAAAGGTGTTTAGAAATGTGAAGATGTGTGGGCATATTCATTGAAAATAAAAAGGCTCTTATGTAGTTTTTCCTCCACAACATTCCTGTGCTGGAGCTAACTTGTTCAATGTCAAAGTAACAATAGGGCTTGATGTCTTAGTTTCATCTTATAAGCAGAACTCTTTTTTGTAGAAATACCTGTTTTCCCTGGGTGGGTCCATTACTCTATATTAATTGAGCCAACTGTATATGAAATATCGAGCCTAATTATTGGGCAGAAAATGGCAAATTATTTTGTCTTTGTTGGGCTGAACATTTATTTGTATCTTAGAGGGAAGTGAGTATGGCATTAAGGAGGAAAGGATGAGGAAGTAATTTTGCAGGTGAGGAATCTGCAAAAGGTTTAGTGTTACTCTGTGATTTTCCTCTGCCACTGGCTGGCCTGATCCAGGGGAGGCTGCAGTTTTAGGCTTGATCACAGAGTGAGAATTTTGCAGAGCATAGTGTCAGACCTAGGATGGACACACACATGAGCAAGAAGCAAATCGCTATTGTTAAAACCAGGAAGATGTTGGGAACATTTGTTTCTGCTACTTATCCCGAGCTGACTGATGCTTGGGGGCCCAGAGACTTTAGCTAACTTAACCTAAGATCACAGACTAATAAATTGTGGAGCCAGGATTTGAATCCAGGAAGCCTAATTCCAGAACGTATGCATATAACCACTCTTGTGTAGGAGGAAGAATTTCTTGGACTTTGTGTGTAGAATAGACTGGAATAGGGAGAGGCTAGAGACAAAGATCCTATTTAGGAAGACTCTAAATATGAAGTTATGGGAATCTGGAAGAGGGTGCATATTTAGGGACTCTGATTTACATAGAGTAGCTGCTTCACAAACAACACTTGAAAAGGTGAATGAGTGAGCTTTTTTCACTACAGGTGCCAGTAAGTGCTGCTGTCACCACCACTTTCTGGGTAGTCATTTTTTTTACTGTACTTCTTTGCTTTGCCCACACATCATTGCTGGCGGAGTCACTGAGTCACAGCTTCCCTGAGGATGATCGCCACCCCCCACCAACGGTTCAGTCTGCACTCTCCAAACAGATGGAAGGCACCCTGCCCTTTTGCTAGATCCTCAGTCAGCACTGTCACAGCTCTTTATTGCCTTTTCCCATCCTTTCCTTTGCGGGTTCAGCGCTGTTAACTGAAACTTAATTCACTCTTCCTTCATGTTACTTATAACGTCTCAGCAGAAAGTCTCTTCTCTGATAAGTCCTCTTGCCCTTTCTCTCACCCTTTCTTTTGCATTTGGTGCTAAGGACGGCATAGGGGGTTACTGAAAGATAAAAAGAGTCTCTCTTCAGTTTCACAAATGCAATTCTTCTCTGATTTGGTAATATTTAGAACCTGGGAACATTAGCCTACATTCCCAGTCTGTGCTCCCCGCTGCCTAAATCCTCATGCTAGAAAAGCAGTCAGCAAACTTAAAACCCACGATTGCTCTAAGTAGGTCTAAGCAAGTCCCATATTTCACCGGCAGTTGGAAATGGAGAACAAAGGAAGGAAAGGAAAAGTGGTAGGACAAAGGGAATGGGGTGAAGAAGAAAGAGGAAAGTGTGGAGAAAGCTTGCTTGTACTAAAAGCATGCATTCTTATCTTCAAGATGCTCACTTAAGGCCATTTGTTTTTTCTTATGTGGTAGAAGCTGATGTCACTTTCTGGGGATAAAATGGTAGGATATCTTTGAAAGTAATTTTTACAGGAATGAACAATTTTGTAAAATTTCTGACACAGGCTTGTATAACCAAAATGAATTTTTTTAAAAAAGGATGGTTTAATGTGAAAAATCTATTTCTGGTAGGTATTATGCCTCTCATAACGTGGTCATCTTTTAAATGACAGTCATTAAAGTGCAGTGGGGCTGCGCATGAGCGGTAGCCAGCAGCATTGGAAAGATGGGAAAAGAAGAGGAAAAAAAAAAAAAAAAAAACGATCACTTTGGTTCCAGAAAACCTCCTAAAAAGAGGAAGGCGTATCAGGCCCTCAAAGCCACCCAAGAGAGGCAGGCACTTTTGCAAGAAAAGGAGCAGAGGAAATGAAAAGAGCTCCAGTTTAAGTGACTAGAATGGTTCCTAAATGATTCCTGGCAGCAACTACATGACAGGGTGCACCTTAGATGGTTAGAAGGGAAACCCCATGGCTTGAAAGTGCCAGATAAACCTTTCTTGGCCTTTGTTGTAGGCATCCAAAGGATTAACGTGGTGAGTTTACTGGTGCAGAGTACCACTGCAAGACTTTGCCTAAGTAAGATTTTCAGTGGTATCTTTGTGTAAGTAAACCCTCATACCATAAAAACGCTTTGGTATAGTGGACTCTTATGTGGCCTGGGGAATTTGCAAATCTAAAGTCTGTTTGGGAACTCAGTTTGAAACACGGACAAGCCAAGGTCAAGAATAAAATCATCCCTCTAACAGACAACACAGTGATTGAGGAGCACCTGGGGAAGTTTGGTGTCATTTGCTTGGAAGACTTCATTCATGAAATTGCCTTCCCAGGGAAGAATTTTCAGGCGACCTCAGGGTTCTTGTGCCCTTTCCAACTCTCAGTGGCCCATCACACTACCAAGAATAGGGTGGGCTTCCTCAAGCAAGTGAGCTCACCTGGTTATGGAGGCAAACACATCAATTGGCTCATCCAGCAGCTGAACTAAACTTGGAATCTCTGAAAGTACAAGTGCATTGCAAGAATATGTTTTTGTTTTATGTAATTGTTACCCAGTATCTTCAAAGAAGGTTATTTTCTGCTATATCTTCAGAAACTGGAGGGGAAGTGTCAGGGAAAAGATGGCGATGTTCACAGCAGGCACTTTTCATCCCACCCCAGTTCCAAGGAAAAGTTCCTGTGTATTTTCCACATTAGCCACCATGCACCTCTGAAACCAGCAAAGGACTCATGCCATGGAGGAGGGAGTCCTGTTTTGTCATATCTTCTTTCCTGAGCTTTAATGTTGGTGAATGAATACCCAAGCATGAATACAAGACAGCAGTGGACCAAGCCCAGGGACATACTTGAACGTGGGGATTCCTATGGCCTTGTTTTGGGAAGAACTTGAAATACAATTAGAAAGAAGTGCACACACACATAAAAATTATGACAATTAACCTGGAACAAATATTCAGGAAGGCTGAAGTGAAGTCTATGAAATCATGAATGGTGTAGCTTCATAATAAACAATAGCTCAGTTTCATAGATATTTATTTAGTTTATGGATTTCAACTCATGTACTAAGCCCTGAGAATACAGAGATAAAAGAGACACAGTCCTGCAGTGAACTGGGGGCTCATACAGTAATTCATGTAGAACAGAGGTAGTGGTGGGCTTCCTAAATGATGTGAAGGATGTAGTAAGTCTTGAGTGAGTAGATCTTCAGAAGAGAACACTGCAGTCAGAAGAAAGGAAGGGCCTCTGAGGAACTATGAGAATTGATAGAGCTTAAAACATGAAGCAGAGAGTGATGGGCAATGAGAGTTGAGAAGTAAGAACACCTTGCTACTTTTACATGGCAATTAGGACATTTAAAGATTATATTATTCCATGGAAAGGCTCACGTTCCAGTGGTGCTGGGAAAACTGAATAACTACATGTAAAAGAATGAAATTAGAACATTATCTAATACCATATACAAAAGTAAACTCAATATGGATTAAAGACCTAAATGTAAGACTGGATACTATAAAGCTCTTTGAGGAAAACATAGGCAGGTACCTCTTTGATATAAATTGCAGCAATATTTCTTTGGATCTGCTCCTAGAGTAATGAAAATAAAATCAGAAATAAACAAATGGGACCTAATTAAATTTAAAACCTTTTACACAGCAAAGGAAACCAAAAACTAAACAAAAAGACAACCTACAGAATGGGAGAAAATATTTGCAAATGATGCAACTGATAAGTGATTTATTTCCAAAATATACAAACAGTTCATACAGCTCAATATATAAAAAAAACACCCAATCAAAAAATGGGCAAAAGACCTAAATAGGTATTTTTCCAAAGAAGATATATAGATGGTCAACAGGCACGTGAAAAGATGCTCAACATCACTAATTAGTGGAGAAATGCAAATCAAAACCACGATGAGCTATCACTTTACACTGGTCAGAATGGCCATCATCAAAAAGTCTACAAGTAATAAATGCTGGAGAGGGTGTGGAGGAAAGGGAACCCTCCTACACCGTTGGTGGGAATGTAAATTAGTGTAGCCACTATGGAGAACAGTACAAATGTTCCTTAAAAAACTAAAAATAGAGTTACCCTATGATCCAGCAATCCCATTTCTGGGCATATATCCGGAGAAAACTCTAACCTGAAAAGATACATGCACCGCAATGATCATAGCAGCACTATTTACAATAGCCAAGACATGGAAGCAATTTAAATGTCCACAAATAGATGAATGGGTAAAGAAGATGTGTATATTCCAATATACAATGGAATATTACTCATAAAAAGGAATGAAATAATGCTATTTGCAGCAACATGGATGGACCTAGAGATTATCACACCAAGTGAAGTAAGTCAGACAGAGAAAGACAAAATCAGATAAGATCACTTATATGTGGAATATAAAAAAATGATACAAATGAACTCAGTTACAAAACAGAAATAGACTCACAGACATAGAAAACAAACTTATGGTCACCAAAGGGGAAAGGGGGGGAGGGAGAAATTTAGAATTTGGAATTAACAGATACACACTACTATATATAAAATAGATAAACAACAAGAACCTATGTATAACAAGAACAGATACACACTACTATATATAAAATAGATAAACAACAAGAACCTATAACAAGAACCTATGTATAACCTATGTAAACTATATTTAGTATTTTGTAATAACCTGAGATGGAAAAGAAGCTGAGAGAGAATAGATATATATATGTATAACTGAATCACTTTTCTGTACACCTGAAACAGTGTAATTCAACTATACGTCAATTTTAAAAATTTTTAAATGAATAAGATCAATAAAAAAATCATATTTCAGATAAAACCCTAGAAGATTAATAATAAATTATCTGCATGTTATAGCACATGTTTGATGCCATTCTCAGCATACGGTTATTTCCTATATTCTTACATGTAAATGGCGTGAGTCTTGCTCATTTAAATACTTAACTATGTGTGCAGTATTTGTATGTCAGAAAACACAAGAGATGTATCAGAGTAGTATATACTTAAGTATTAAATACAGGGCACAAAAACAGCTTCTTATGAATTCAAAGGAAGGAGAAAACCTTTGTAGGTTGAGTGATACCCTGTGGTTTGTCTTCCTCTTTTCACTCCTTTCCCCCTCTTCCCTTTCTTTCTTTCCCTCCACAATTAAGTACTGGTCTCTGTGTGCCAGGATGTATGCCAAGAACTGGGAATATAGTGGTTAGCAGAAATAGATGGCTATTAAACAATTCTCCCCCAAACATAATTATAATAATCATGTGTTCTCAAGAAAGCATACACCATAAAAGGGCATAAACAAGGCTGAATGCCACAAAGGAAGTCTTCCTGAAGAGTTTGTTAAACTCACACCTGAAGCATAATGAGAAGACAGAACAGATTCCTGAAGGAGGAGTAGGTGTAGACAGATGGTCAGGAGCAGGGGAGGACATGTGAGCCTCACGAAATGAAGTGACGAAAGACAAGGACAGGAGAACTCCCAACGGACAGCTCAGAGGATTCATCTGATGCATAATGAGAGCATCAGTTGCTACACTATTCCTTCTTCAGTTCATCTATATGAAAACCTTTTCTGACACCATTAAAATCCATCCTTTCTTCATATCCTACTTTTTATTTGAGTGGTTTCTGTAGGACTTACAGGCTTTCTATTTTTTCTTTTCTCATGCTCCTTTATCAGGTAATTAATTTAGACCACACTCATTTAGAACTTATTTCGACACAATTTAGTTCAAAAAAGATTGCTGTATACTTGGAAGAAACACAAATACATTTCTTTCCATTTCTTCTGTATTTTATCTTTTAATTCAGATATATCTCACACCAAATTAGGCTGCACTGAAGCTCCTGAAACAACTTTGACCGTTTTAATATGGCAAGTTCCATGGCAACCCTTTCCGATCACCACTGCAAGTGTGGCTATAAGACCGTTTCTTACTGGATGCCTTGGCTAGTGGGGGCCAAGGATTTGGACATAACCTTGTTGCTACTGCTGGCAGCTGTCCAGGCCCAAATATCTTGATGTTGATATTTCTCCCCTTCTATATTTAACAGATGGGCTTATTGAACTTCCTTCAGTGCTCACTAGCCAATGATCAGCAAGCTGAATATGATAGGCCTGGGGTGAATCATAACAGCTATTCTGAGGTTGCAGGATTCTTCCTTGCCCAAACCCAAGACGCAACTTTGTTGGGAAAAAAATCACAGAGCCAAGATTACTGATTGAGAACTCAGAAACCTCAAGTAGGCACTCAGAGCTGCTCAGGAATCAAATGATGTTTCTCCATCTCTGTGGGATGACTGTACCATATCATCTCCTTTTTCCTCAAACCTCCCACACATCCTCCTCCTACTGATGACCCAGACTCATATACTTCATTGAGAAAATAGAAGTCATTGAAAATGAACTCATCTTCCCACCACAAAACCTGCCAATTTGGTGCATTTGCATCCCAATTCTCCTTCCTCCACAATGAAGCAAGTGCTCCTCCTGTAAAAAGAAGGGATATTTTTCTACTTTTGCTCTGGATCCCACTACCTCTTGTGTTATCAAAGACTTTGCTCCTTGAGTTATTCATTCTTTCCCTCAGCAGTAACATCTCACTGTTCATTTAATTATCCCCTTTATCGTACAAGCATGCTGTACTATTTCCTCCTAAGACTTTGTTTTTTACACATAACCATACATACTGTTTCAGTTCCTGCCTTATTTTCTGTTCTCCTTTGAACCAAACTCCAAATATATAACTGAACAAACTGCTTCTACCTCCTCATCTTTCTTCCACTCTTCAACCAAGCCCAATGTGCTTCTACATCTCTTCTACCTGGAAACCCCTCTGGTAAGGTCAGCAACAACCTTCAGGTTGTCAAATCCAGTGAACTTCTTCCCTGCTCATCTTCCTTGGCTTCTCAGCAATATTTGTCAAAGTTGACATTCTACTTGCTTGAAGCATGCTTATCTCTTGGTTTCCAGGATCATTTTCCTAATTTCCTTCTACTTCTCAATCTTCTCTGTTAGGTTCGCTTCTTAAATGTTGGCATTTCTCAGAGGTTGTCCTAGGTCTTTATCTTATCTTTTGTCTAAATTTTCATCTTACTTATATCATTCATTTCCACTGTTTTAAATGTTATGTGTTGAGTTGTGGTAACTTATTTCTTGCTTCTTCATTTGTATAAATTATGAACGTCACATATTCAAATGCCCCAAGCAGAACACTGAGCTCCTTTGTTCTCGTTTGACTTAAGCAACTCTTTATCCAGTTGATCAAGACAAAACTGAAGATCCATTCTTTTTCTTTTTAAAAATTTGAGGTGAAAAGCACATAACACAAAATGAACAATTTTAAAGTGAAAAATTCAGTACTTACTATGACTTAGTCACTGTTCTATTGGTTTCCCATGAAATAATTCATTTAAACCTCAAAACGGTGCAGTAGATACTATTATTATTGCTCTTTGCAGGTGAGGAAACAAAGCAATTTGCTCAAGGTCACCAGCGAATACATGACTTCTCAGTGACTTCTTCCCTCAGGCATTTGAACTCACTGAATTTCCTCCTGCCTTCAGGGTCTACACACATCCTCCTCCCTCAGCTGAAAACATCCATTCCTCCTTCCATCCTTCACGTCTCAGCTTAAATGACAACTTCTCTGGGTGCCTATTTCTGCAGTAAGTATCCTTTCCTGTGATTCATCTCTCTTTTTCTTTTTTAATGCTCAAAGCTGCTATTTCAACTTGTAATTATGGTGTTTTTTATTGCTTTGTTTGGTTGGTTTTTGCTTGTTAAACCTCTAGAATATAAGCCTCTTGAGGTCAAGGACTATGTTTCATTTATTTGTTTGTCCTTGTTATAATTATTATACCCCCTGAATTTTTCACAGTTGCTGGTACAGGTTGGATTAATGAATGAATGGCTCCATTTCTATATTTTATGTGGGGAAAAATGAGTTGAATTACCTAGACTTTTATTTTGGTCTTTGAGTAGTTCTGTATCCCTTCCTCCTGTCTTCTCACCACCTACTCAGTGGAGAAAAGAAAAAGACACTGCCCTCAGTTCCAGATGTTGCTAAATAATTTTCAACTTTATTGCTCTGGGCAGGCTCTGGTTGAATTCCTCACTTGATTCCAGGGAAGATTAAGCAGAACTTGTCCAAACAAAATACAGCCTAGCAACATCTGGTCTCTTCATGGTGTGGTTTGAAGTTCTTGCTAGTTGGTGGCTCCTTGTTTCCCCTCCATGTCTCTACTCATTTTTTTTAAGTAACAACACTTGGAGTTATTAAAGCAGACACCTGGCACACTGGTCAGGCAGTACAGCTTTACCTTATAATCAGTGCATCATTGAGATGAAAATAACACCATGCCACAGTGTGACAATTATAAGACTGCAGGAAGCAAGACAATACCCAGCCTGTGATGACAACCCACATTCTGCCAACACTATAGAAAATGAGTCCGCAAATTGCTTACTCCAAGCTCTCCCACATGAGTCTGTTCCCCCCACAATACTTGCCTCTTAATTCAGAGAGAATGCCCCTAGGAAGATGAAGAGGTAGAGCTCTGTGAAGTGTCCTGACATGTGGCTTTCTGCTACACATTGATCTTAAACTTACACAGCTGCTGTCCCTTAGGATAATCAGGAAAATAGAGGGCTCAGAAGTCATGACAGCTGTCTTTCACTGACTGCTAGAGGATTTACGTGCAACTTTCACCATCTCGCAAAGCAGGAATTACATTTCTGTCTTCATGTCAGATAACGAAACTGAAGATTCAAGATATTAGCCAACTTGTCCTTTGCCATTTGACTAGGAAGTGGAAAAGCTAGAATTCTAACTTATGTCTGAATGACTATCAAGCCACAGTGATACCTGGATACCACACTGCTTTCGAGATTAAAGACTATTAATTATAAATAACTTAAATACTAGGTAAATATATATATTAGTAAAAGTTAAACCTCAAGGTGGGATACATTGCATATCATTAGCAATAGTCTGCTGTGTCTTTAAAACATATTTGAGTTCTTGGTTAATTATTTTAATCATGATATTAATAACATGTATTGATTGAGGGGTTCCCCGGTCCCGGGTGCAGTGCTATTGGTATTATCTTCTTTCCCTTTATAAAAACTCTATGAGAGGAATACTGTGATTATCTTTATCCTATAGAAGAGAAAGCTGAGGTTGGAGAGGTTAGTTAGCTCAACCAGCTATAAAGTGGCAGAGGCTGGAGAGTTGAACTCCCAAACCATGCTCATAACCATGTTAACTGGCCTTCCATGCATTAACTGTGATCATGCAGCTTTCCACCTGTTCCTAGCATTTAAGCAGATGTTATCTGTAGATTCTGCCAGAGTCAACACTGATGGTTCTGCAACTTCTTGTCACAGTCCCAAGAACTAATTATACGTCTTTCACGGAGCCATCGCAGTGGCATGGATTAGTTGAAGGCATGAGATTCTGGATAATTTACTACAGTCGTGGAATATCTATTGGGTGTGATGCATAGCGCAAAGAGCAATTCATTGACAGACGGAAAAGATGTGGAAATTATGTACCCTATTCTCAAGCAGTTTAGTCAGAAAAAAATTTTAAGTGTAAAAGACCTGGTTGAATAATTGAATAGCAAGAATTTAATTTCAAAGGAGTTATAGTACTGGTCCAATGAGTAAAGGTCTATTGAGTGCAAAAAATCTACATTCTAGGAGCTGGCACATGGGTTTTGATCAGGCGTCTGAAAATGCTAAGATACAGATTATTAGAGACGGAAGAAAAGTTGGGGAGGAAGCCAAGCATAAATAAGAGCACAGATGCAGGATGTAGCAACTTGGTTGGCAAGCGATGGGCATGACTAGAACCGGAATCCAGGATAGAGAGCCAGTGGGGGGAAGGGCAGGTCTTTGGACAAGTTGGCATGACCTCAGAGTGCTCAGAGGGACTCTGTTCTTTAAATGACCCCAAGTATTGTTCAGGCTATCTTGTTTGTCACTGCCTCTCTTTGACTTTCTGTTTGTCTCCTTAAACATGAAACAATTTCCTTCTCCGGCCTCATACAAGTGACTTATATAAAACCTATAGCCTTCACTGCCAGCCACTAATTAATTATCTTGCAGGTATGCCTTCCCAGGTTCAAAGGAGCCTATGCATAAAAATTGCTACATTTTCTACTTATGGAAATATCATGTAATATCAACCAGACACTATTCATCAGCACTTGAGCAATCAACGCACTTTTACCAAGTTCCTTGATATGCAGGGTATGGGTCTAGGCACTGTTCCTAAAAATTACGTGTTTTATTAAAAGCACTTGCAATGATTCAGAAATTTTTCTTTGATATCAAAAGAGTTGAGCGAAATCTTTGGAGTTTGTTAAAAATGATAGAAGTTGGAACTTTTCAGACAGACATTGAATGTGGGTGTTAAGTGGGTTTTCAATGGTATTTGATTCATCAAATTTATCTTGCTGTTATTCTGAGTTATTATTTTTGCCTTTAAAGTAGAATATTTGGAATGGGGGAACACTTCCTTTATTTTTTAGAATGTTTTCAGTTTCCTGAGAATAGATATAATGAAGGAGAGAAAAGAACAAATGGCAATGCTTTGGATAAGTCATGGAATGACTACTTTATAATGTCAAAACAGCTAAATATATTTTCCCTTATGATGTGTAGGGGGACATTCAGCCCAGCAAGCATGTGTAACATTTTCATATTCAAATCCATCTACCATTGTACCAAGTAGTTCACTCTTTTTTTTTTTTTTTTTTTTGCGGTACGCGGGCCTCTCACTGTTGTGGCCTCTTACGCTGTGGAGCACAGGCTCCGGACGCGCAGGCCCAGCGGCCATGGCTCACGGTCCCAGCCGCTCCGCAGCATGTGGGATCCTCGCGGACCGGGGCACAAACCCGTGTCCCCTGCATTGGCAGGTAGACTCTCAACCACTGCGCCACCAGGGAAGCCCTAAGTAGTTCACTCTTAAATGCCCCCACCCCAATCACTAGCCCACGTTAATTTGTGCAATAACTAAGAGGAAGCTTCTGCCTGGGCTCAGATCCCAGTTCTGCTACTCACTAACATATCTCATAGGGCTGTTCTGAGGATTAAATGAATCAATATACATAAAAGCTGCCTAATATAAGCAATATATGTTAGCTGACAGTAATAATTAAAATAAAAATAAAGGAAAATGAGCTTGTTAGCTCTGTGACTATAATACTACTAACATTGTCTTTGTAATACTGATACTGTTTGAGATGAAATTTATAATCTATTAAGCATTGTGCCTATTTTACATCTCATTTAATCCTCACAATGAAGCCATCCATGAGTTGGTGTCATTACTATTTCCCTTAACTTACAGTTGGGGGTCAAGTGACTTGCCCAGGGTCACACAGGTTGGGAGTGATAGAGCAGAATTGGAAACTACGGCAGTATGATTCCAGAACTTTTATCTTTAGTCACTCTGCTGCACTGTCTTTGCATAATTATCCTCAGTTATGAAGCCAGTTCCTAAAATCCAATTAGTCATCCTGCAAGTTTTCTATCTTCTCTAGGTAGCCTCAGAACCCAGTACTATCAACTCCCTCTGTAAGGTACTCATATACTTCCGCCGGGCTGAGATTACTTTGGTTGGCTTTTGTTAGAAATCACATTCCAAAGATACCCAATAACTTTACCTTTATCTAGAGATTCAAATTAAATATGAGTTGTACTTTTATAATATTCCAAAATGTTTGCATATAGCCCTATGTGGTAGGTACCATTATTCCCATTTATGGATGAAAACCCGAGGCTCAGAAAAACTAGATAACTTTCCCAAAGTCTCATAATGAGTATGAATCAGAAAGCTCTTGATTTCTGGTCTAGTGTTCTTTCTATTAGTGATGTGACTAAGTTAGAGTCAAGATTCTTTTTTTCCTTAGTAGCATAATTTGGGGTGTCTAGATTGCCCTCATTTCATAGCAACACAATTATAAAGATGAACTTTGAATCGATCATCCCCTGGGTTTGTTTAAAAAGGTAAAGGCCATGCTTAGCTTCTATTCTGCTGTGCATGTTTGAGAGGGAAATGGTTTACTACAAGAGCTCTGCTGTCTTTCTGTGAAATTTACATGCATGCTGTGAAGTGATCTTTGAGTTCATGCTCTTGGACTGTGTTTCCCACCTACTTGCAGGATGATGAAACTGGACAGCTGCTTCCTGGGGGCAAGGTGAAGATGTAGATAATAGGCAGTCCCTTCCAACCACTGGAGAGGAGTTCTACCATAAGACCCAAAGACCCCTCAGCCTTCTGTTCCACCGATGGCTTCTCAATGATCTGTTTGCACATTCTTTTCCTGCTTGGTAATTAGCACCAGCTGTCTCAACTTAAAAGGAAGGAATCCCTTTGAAATCCTCCCTATCCTCCGTGAAATGTGCTACTGAAACGTGCTAATTAGTAACTGGACTTAGGACAACACAGACATGTGTTTCCTGTGAGTACTGTAGAAGGAAGAGGAGGAATACGAACATCTGTTTGGTTGCATATGTGTGTGTATAGTTTTCTAATTTTCAAAATGACATTTTTAATGAAAATCTATCTGCTCAAATGGAATTGGGAGCCAGTAGCTAAGGCCCAGGCCCCCCATGCGTTGATTGCTCTCCCTTCAATTGCAGTCTCGGCTCAAGCTTGTCTGTATCTCCACATGCAGAGAGCAGGGCCAGTGGAGCCTTCCCTCTGTGCCTCAGCAAATTGACTTCCCTGTCAACATCCCCTTGCCCTTCACCAGAGTATCAGGAATCATGGGGCTCCAGGGAAATAAAAAAATAATTCCTCTTCCTTTGGGGACTGCTGTCCCAAAGTACACTGATAGCCAAGTGGGTCTGTCACAATTAGTGCATCCCAGTATTTGAGGAGAGAGCCTAGAAACATAATGTAGCATTGCGTTAAATGCACTTTGCTCAAAATGGAGGAGCCACTGGTTCGCCAGTTCAAACTATGATTGAAAATCTGCGTCTTCACAAATGACTTGAGCAGCAAGTTCCAGGGTTTCAAACTTCCTTGCTGGTCTGGGGGCAAGAGCTGCTCATGACGCGGATGGGAAGCTGGTTGTTTTTATGGGAGCACTTAGGGATTTATTGACAGGATGAAGGGAGCTCACAGGAGGCTTAGAAAAAGGGTGGGTAGCATTTTCTAACTCCAAGGTCATTCCCTTGGAACAGGGAACAGGTTCCCTTGGAACCTAAGTTTGATAGGTTGAACTTAGGTCACATCACTTCCACCTGGTCGTAAGGTGGGATGGGGACAGTCATCAGAAGATCTTCCCTGTTGATGGGAAGCTCAGTCTGGAGGTTGTTGTTCTTTTCAAAATCACATATGGTGGTGGAAGTCAGGTTATTCTTGGCAACAAAATTTGATAAATAACTACTACAGAGGCCTACTGAAGGACGATTCTGTTAGTCCACTGTGCATCAACTGTGGTTAGATGCAGTCTTGTGTGGCCAATGCTGTGCGAGACCTGCCCTGTTAATCTGAACATCCGGCCTAAGTGGCCTTGCTCTGGGAAGTCAGTCAATGACTGGGAGTCTCCTGCTGTACACCCCAGGGTACAGCAAGCCTCATTCCAAGGACTCCGTACCTCATGTGCATTAGGTCTATGTTAGCTCTTTGATTACCCACCTGGCTCTGCCCCATGCCCTTGACCCATTCCCAGACATCCTGCCCTTGACACCTGTGGGCTCTTGGGCTTTGGCCTGGCTGCCTGGCTTCTCTGAATATGGGATTTCAGGCTCTCTCCAGCTGGGTAGGTCAGATAAGAACGTCAGGGTGCTATTTTTTCTCCTACATGTTTGCTCTTCTAACTGCACCAGGCTTTGCTATTTGGACTCCTACAGCCGTAAAAGACATCACCATTCTTTTTCTTTCCTGCATCTGTTTAGAGGCAAAGGGAAGAAGTGAGAATAAAAATATCATCGTGTGTTTCTTTTGGAGACAGAACAGATTGACACAAGTGATGTGAGTGCTCCAAACCCAATGCTGGCTTAACTCTCCAACTTTAAATCTGTAATGATCTCTGCAGCCTTCCAAATTAAGTTCAAGTCACTAGGCAGGCAGGGGCGTCTCTGATGTCTTTGTCTCCCATTCTAGGCCTGAGCTTTGCTAAGCTACATTTAGTTTCCCTGGCAAGCTGTGCTTTCTTCCATCTTCATCCCTCACACTTAGGAGGTTTACCTCCCCATTTGTAGGGCTGAGGGCCTGAGTACAAATGGAGGCCACAGGCCATATTTCCAAATTCTTCAAATGTGTAGATTAAGCTAACATGCTGTTATATAAAATGTGTTCTATCCTTTACCTTCGATAAAAATACGTTTGTAACTACCTAGAAAGCTAGGTTTAGATTTTGAATCCTCAGACTCTTCAGAGTTTCACATCCGAATGTCATAGTGCAGGAGAGAGCTCCCAGCCCCCAGCCCAAAAGCCTTCTCTTCCCACCCCTCGATCTGTCCTGCACGATGTGTTTTCTGTGTGAGTGTATGGACACCCCAGCCTGCACACCCAGGCACCACAGCCACAACCCCTGCACATGGCCATTCCCCAGCATCAAGCACATAAGCAACTTGGCCCTCTCTTAGGAGGGTGGAAGAAGCCACACAGGTTCTGCAAGGGGGCCTGGAGCCACTGGGGCAAGGACTTTGGGGGTCCTGGTTTCGAGAGCATGGTCTAGAATGGAAGGAATGGGAACAGGCTCTGGGTGGGCGTGAGCCCTTGTCCCTGTAGACTCTAACCAGAGGGAGGGACACAGCTGGAGGAGTGCTAGAGGACTAGGTCCTATTGCTGGGTCCAAGGGTGAGGCTGGCACATATTTTTCCCTCTGATAGGATGCCCTTCCCCTAACTTTATCTAACTGAGTCACATCCATCTCTCAGGTACCCTCATACTCCACCTCCTTCCTCCAAAAAGTCTTCTTGATCCTCCCAGGGTGGGGTACATGTTTCAACTAAACTGGCTGTGACACTTACTGTGTGACCCTAAGTGATTTAACCTCTCAGCACCTCAGTTTACCTTCAAGACTGTCATGAGGATGAAAGAGTTAATGTGTGTAGATTTGCAGAGCAGTTCTTGACAGAAAATAAATGTTAACTATTTTAACTATTATTATGTACTCACAGAGCATGCTGTTCTCACTCCTGTAGAACTATCTCCCAGTGTATTGTCATTGTGTGTTTTCTCACACCTCTCTCTTGCAGCAGATAATGTGCTTCATGCAAGCAAAGACGTAATTGTATTTAATTTTGTATTCCTAACACAAAACCCAATATATGTAACATAGCAGGTGTTCTGTAAATGTATACAGAGCTGACGCCTCAAGGGGAGTTGGATTTTACAGGTGGAAATGTTCATGCTGCAGCCTGTGACCTTCTATAGGAAAAATGACTGAGAGGCTGAACTCAACTTCTCAGATCCTTCTGACCCTAAGCTCTTAGAAGATTAGATGGAGATGGTAGAACTGAGCTAGAACTGTGTCACAGGGTGGCGTAGAGAAGAAATATTCAAGTGGCAGTCCTACCCAGGGATTAGATATGCTTATACAAGACACCGACCCTATGTCCTGGTGAAGATTTACAATCCAAGACATTCCTTTATGTAATAGCGTATTTGTCCTCATATGAGCCAAAGGATCAAGCAAGCATTCTTCCAAGGGTTTTGAGACCATGTGTGTCTGGGCATCCAGGATCTGAGGAGTATGGTCCTGTTTTCTCTAACTGGACCTGTTTATTCTGATGACTCGCAGATAAACGGAGCTCGGGAAATATGGTCAGGAGAAAGTCTTTAATGATGTTTGCTTGATTGCAATTATGAAACTGCTCTGCAGAGCCTTCCTTCCCCATCATTTACTCAAGTGGTTGCTAAGTAATTTCCGATCTGGTCCCACGATTAGAATGAATGGGCCTGGCTGCTGGTTGGTCATGAAACTGTTCTGTTCATCATTCATTCATTCACCAGGGGTTGTCCTGAACCATAACTGGATGTAGCAAAATGTTTTACACAGTGCCGAAAAACAAAAAATGAAAAAAAAAAAAATTGAAAATCATCTTGAGTGAATTTACTTTTCCCCTCTTTTGAAGTCCTATTTACTCATTTAGCCATTGCATATAATAAAAGTATGACTTTTTTTAATGTTTAAAGCATGGCAAATAGGACTTTTCAAATTAAAATAAAAACTGAGCATCTAAAGACAAAGTGAAGTTTTTCTTTCTCTCATCAAGTCATTATAATTTATAATAAAATAATTATTTTTATTATGACAAACATCTATATAGTGTTTGTAATGTGCTAGGCACTGAGTACTCTGTATATATTGATATTAACTCATTTAATTCTTACAACGATCCTCTGAGGTATGAACTATTCTTCTTATTCTATAAAGGAAAAAACTGAGGCATAGAGAATAGGGATTTTGACAAAGATTATATAATAAGTGGCAAGGTCAGGATCCAAACCCAGCCCACCTGTTTCTAGAGTCTGGTCATTTCACAATTATGCTCTGTGGTGTAAAAAAAATACTTAAAGGCATTTTTCATCTAGAGAGGCCCTATCTAGTTAAAACTAAAATTAATACAGACATCGTGGTACTTACTTTCAGTTTCATGCATATTTCAATTTTTCATTTCTGGGCAACTTGGTCTTGCTGTGATGGAATACATAATATACTGATGTGATACAAGGCTGATTGTGACATGGGTTAGTGAGTTTTCACTAATGGAATTACACCTTAATGTATTGAGCACCTGACATTTTGGCCTTTTTAGGATTTGGGACTGACCTCCCCAAATGAGGATTTTTCTGAATGAAACGAAATTGATTGAAGTTGAATGAAGTACTGGGGGAGGTGTGCTCTATGCCCTGAAACCCATATTACTCTGACATTGAGGTCTTGTTTCTATGGCAACAGGTCAGGGCACTTAACTATTGCAGGGCTGACATGATGACAAGATTTGGGTTCTGGGTTTCTCCTACATTCTTCCTTTCCTTCAATTCCCCATTTCCTGGATATATTCCCTCTTGGATCTGGTCTTATCACAAGTTAATGATAACCAATTGTTACAGGAGGAAAAGAAAAAGTTCAGCAGCCAGTGAACCTTCCTAGAACCTGATAAAAGGAAAAAAGTGGTGTTCCCATTAATTCATGTGACTTTTTCAAACGGTGCCTTACAACAGCTTTAAGAGGCTTTTTCTGTTATAGATTATATTTAACCTCGTGCCTGGATTGAGGGTTGGTGGCTCAATGAAAAAATAAAAATAAATAACTTCTTCTCTCTCCCTTATTTGCACCTTTTGCTTAGGTCAATGCTGATAAAAAAGATGGAGTGGGCATATAATGGGGGAATGGAAAGGAAAGGAAAAGGAAAAAACTGAAGGGCTGTCTCTATTATGATGATTATGATAGGACAGCTCAGAAACGGAGTCAACTTTTTCATATTTCTCAAGGTCCATGACGTCTGATATGTCCTGTCTGTCACTTTTCTTGGAGAAAAAATGATTGAGTGATACTTTAAAAAAGAAAGAAAGGTCATACAACAAACACATGAAAGGATGCTCAACATCACTTATCATTAGAGAAATGCAAATCAAAACTACAATGAGGTATCACCTCACACCAGTCAGAATGGCCATCATCAAAAAATCTAGAAACAATAAATGCTGGAGAGGGTGTGGAGAAAAGGGAACCCTCTTGCACTGTTGGTGGGAATGTAAATTGATATAGCCACTATGTAGAACAGTATGGAGGTTCCTTAAAAAACTACAAATAGAACTACCATATGACCCAGCAATCCCACTACTGGACATATACCCTGAGAAAACCATAATTCAAAAAGAGACATGTACCACAATGTTCACTGCAGCACTATTTACAATAGCCAGGACGTGGAAGCAACTTAAGTGTCCATTGGAAGAAGAATGGTGGGCTTCCCTGGTGGCGCAGTGGTTGAGAGTCTGCCTGCCAATGCAGGGGACACGGGTTTGTGCCCCAGTCCGGGAAGATTCCACATGCCGCGGAGCGGCTGGGCCCATGAGCCATGGCTGCTGAGCCTGCGCGTCCGGAGCCTGTGCTCCGCTACGGGAGAGGCCACAGCACTGAGAGGGCCACATACCGCAAAAATAAATAAATAAAGAAGAATGGATATAAAAGATGTGGTACAGATACACAATGGAATACTACTCAGCCATAAAAAAGGAACGAAATTGGGTCCTTTTGCAGAAATGTGGATGGACCCAGAGTCTGTCATACAGAGTGAAGTAAGCCAGAAAGAGAAAAACAAATACCATATGCTAACAAATATATATGGAATCTAAAAAAAAAAAATGGTTCTGAAGAACCTAGGGGCAGGACAGAAATAAAGATGCAGATGTAGAGAATGGACTTGAGGACACGGGGAGGCGGAAGGGTAAGCTGGGACAGAGTGAGAGAGTAGCATTGACATATATACGCTACCAAATGTAAAATAGATAGCTAGTGGGAAGCAGCTGCATAGCACAGGCAGATCAGCTCAGTGCTTTGTGACCACCTAGAGGGTTGGGATAGGGAGGGTGGGAGGGAGACGTAAGAGGGAGGGGATATGGGGACATATGTATACATATAGCTGATTCGCTTTGTTATACAGCAGAAACTAACACAACATTGTAAAGCAATTATACTCCAATAAAGATGTTAAAAAAAAGAAAAAGAAAGAAAAGCCATGGCCAATTGAAAAGAGAAGAGGTATAGATGTTATCTCCGGTTATTCTAGCTATTAATGGAAATGATAATAATGGGAAGCACTTACATAGAGTTAATATGTGCCAGACACTGTTCTAAGTGCTATGCCTGTATTCACTCATGTAATCCCCACATCAAACCTGTGAGGGAAAATGTACTATGATAGTTACAGCTATTTTACAGGTAAAGTATAGAGATGTGAAATAATTTTCCCAGAACTTCAAAACTATTAACTGGTAGTGGGAAGAGGGGAGGGGGGAGGGGCAAGATAGGGGTAGGGGACTAAGAGGTACAAACTACTATGTATAAAATAAATAAGCTACAAGAATATATTGTACAACACAGGGAATATAGCCAATATTTTATAACTATAAATGGAATATAACCTTTAAAAATTGTGAATCGCTATGTTGTACACCTGAAACTTATATAATATTGTATATCAAGTATATCTCAATTTTTAAAAATCTATTAACTGGTAGAGGCAGTTTTCAAACCCAGATAGTCTGATATCAGACCTATGTAGTTAACCACTATTCTATGCAGTCTCCTACAGCCTGATACTTAAATCTTTCTGAATCATTGATTCTATTCTCATATATTGGCTTTGACACCATCTTTTAGCTCTTTAGCTCTGTATCAAAATACACAGCAGTTCTGTTCGTTTATTTTTGTGTGTGTGTGCATGTGTGTCTAAGTTAATTAAAATTATTTTCAAATGGAATTTTGCAATCTCTTTAGAGATAATTGTGAACGACTTGGGATGTCACAAGGACAAGTTTAGGAATCACCTGCACAATATTTGTGTCCACACTTCTGTTAACTTTTAGTTGAAAGAGAAACAGGTGGACACTCTGCTCTTTAAAATAATTCTTTAATCGTTTCCTTCCAAAGTTTTCTATAACTTTTCCTCAGTGCCTCTATTCTAAATCTGAGTGTGTGAAATAGAGATATATCTAAATATTTAGTGATGCACTAATATTTTTTCAGTCATTCAGGTTTGTCCTAATGTAATATGTTTAGGACAATGATTATTAATGCTTTGGTTCATGCTTGTTTCAGCCTTCAGCACAATAATGCTATTTAGTCCAACTTGGAGTTCACATTTAGGTTCCAATTCCTGCTTAATTTTTGCTTAATTCCTGATGGATAAAATCATATATATCTATTTGATATGATTTAACTCATAGCATAACCAAATCTTCATTTAAGAGAGTTTTACCAGTATAGCCATAAAATACTATCATAATAACATCGTAATAGCCTCAGGCTTTTCATAACATCATTCGTGGTTATTTATTAGATTTCCACTTAACAGATGACATTGAATTAAATTACTGCCATAATTTACAGTTTGGGAGTGATGACAATTACAGTGAAATACTTGAATACCAGCCTTTTAAACTGTGTACCTATAGAAGTGTTTAATAAAGATATTCTGAGTAGTTTTTATTTTAGGGACCAGGAATAATTTAGCATTTTATTAAGATTTACATTACTGAAAACTGAGTCTGGCACCCAAATGCTCCGATTGATGGTGTTTCCGTACCCTCTAGTGGTCTGATGCAGAACTGAATAATGAACATAGAATCTCCAAGGAAAATTGCCTGGGAGTTCTGGGGTCTCGGCAAAAGCACCTGCCTCTCCTTGTCCATAAATTATAAAAGGCAAAGATTTAAGGCCAGGCTTCTAGAATGGGGCAATGTGAGTGTGGATTTTCACCTCTAAGCTGATTTTACAGGCATGACAGAAAGAGTGGTGCTAGCTTAAAAGAAAGCTTCCCCCTTTAAATTTCTTACTTTTTCTGAAATGCTGGAGTTTTCAGTATGTTGAAACAAATGTTCTCTATCTATACAGTTTCTCCTCAGTGACATTATTGACATTTAGGTTCTGTAATTCCTTGCTGTGCCCCCTCTCACATGCCCGCACTGTAAGATGTTTAGCAGCATCTCTGGCTTCTTACCTGCTAAATACCAGTAGCGTGCCCAGTTGTGATAACCAAAATTGTCTCCAGTATTGCCAAAGGTCCCTTGGGGGAAAAATTTCCCTTGATTCAGAATCATTTTAATGATTCCTGTTAGGTAAGATGGAAATAGTTTGCCAATCGAAATAAATAGTTCATTTAATACTTAGCATGAGCCTGGACATGTATTACTTAATTTAATCCTTGTTAGAATCCTCAGAAGTCAGTCCTATTATTGTCTCCATTTTACAGATGAGGAAACTAAGACTCAGAGGAGTTGAGTGACTTTCATGACATCACATAGGCAAGTGGTAGAGCCAGCATTAAAATCCAAGTAGTCTGGCTCTGGAATCTGCATTTGGAAACATTCTACTACAAAAGCATAATTCTTTATTAAGTCCCCAAAGGAGTGAAAAACAGAATTACTGATTTACAAGTAATAATAATCTACAGATGCCAATTTATGATAGTTTTCTGAATCAACAAAACAGAAGGGAAAGATAGCGTAGTGACATTTTCAGAAGAAGATTTGTTTTTTCATTCATTTATCAAGTACCCACTCTCCATACAGATACAGAAATGTATAAAACAAAGCCCCTGCCCTCTGAGGCTTGCTTACATTGTTGCAAATGAACAAAGGCATAGCTAATATTTCACATAGTAATATGCTATGGAGAAAATAAAACAAGTTAAAGGGTTGGAGAGGACCTGAGACGGGGTAGAGTGCTTCTATTTT
The DNA here is from genome assembly GCF_951394435.1 of Stenella coeruleoalba. NCBI lineage: Eukaryota > Metazoa > Chordata > Mammalia > Artiodactyla > Delphinidae > Stenella > Stenella coeruleoalba. The sequence continues at coordinate 31,085,192 of NC_137157.1, forward strand.
ATACAGGGTGGTGGGAAGTATTCCAAGTAGTGAGAACAGCAAGTGCAAAGGTAGGAGGGTATCTGAAGTAGGAGCAGCTTGCTAGCATGATAAGAGAAAAGCAAGGAGCCAGTGGAACTGGAGCAGAGTGTGAGGGAGAGCAGTAGGAGATGAGATGGAGAGGAGGAGGACCAAAGATGCCCTGAGGTCTTGTAGGCCCTTGTAAAAAGACTTCTCAACTTTTACTCTTTACTGAGATGAGTATTTATTGAGAAGTGCCATGATCTGACTTAATTTTTCAAAGGACTAGGTCAATCTTCTTTGATTGGGAAGTAGTTTATCATAATTGTTAAGACCTTAAGTTCTGGAATTAGACTGACCTCATTTTAAAGGATGTCTTTAAGAACTCACTCTCTGTGGGCTTTGGGGCAAGTAATTTAACTTATCTGAGCCTCTGAATTCTTATCTGTAGAAAAGATGTAGTAACACCCTAGTTAATTGATCTAAGTGCTTTTGGACATAAGATGCACCACGATTTCCTCTACCAGTAAGAAAATTACAAAACAACACTGCTAATCACGCATGAGTTAGACAAACCAGGCTCTCCAAGTGTGAAAGTGTCCTTAAGACTGTTCTTGGGTATTTGGTCATTTGTCCTGCCTTCATTTGCACTGCTTGGCACGTGATAGGCAATTATTTTGCGTAAATCTCAGTAATGAAAGGAAACATAGCTTCATCTATTTGTTAGTAGCTTCATTTCTTAGGGCCCCCTAAAGCATTTGGTTGTTGCTTTGTAAGCAAATATGAAATCAGGGTCTTTCTTTCCTGTGATGAATACTTGCTTTACTAATACCAAATTTAACCCACTTTCTTGCTCAGCTTTTATGCTGGTTCTGCTTGTAAGATAATCTTTAGGTTTAATACCGGATCATAGTGTAAAAGATTTTTAAACAGCAATTAAACCCAACATATGCAGTGCCAAGGACGTGCATAAGTCAACTGAAGTGACAGTATTATGAGTTTACACATTCACAGACAATGATCGAATTAGATCATGTCTGCCCTCTGGTCTACGGTGACTGTAAGGTGACATCAATCCTGTATTAAAATGTTTTATATATGTGTATCTATCTGATATATATGTGTATATTAAATTTAAATATATACAAAATCTGCCTGTGTATGCGTTTATTTTAGAATTGATGGAATATGTGATAGTGCCTGCCCTACAGAGTAGAATTAGCATGGGAAGTTCCTAGCACATAGTTAGCCCTAGGAAACTGTTATCATTTTTATCTCTATGAAGACCTTATATTACAAACTTCCATCTCTTTCTATAAGACTCCCTAATGAGCTTCCCTGGTGGCGCGGTGGTTGAGAGTCCGCCTGCAGGGGACACGGGTTCGTGCCCGGGTCCGGGAGGATCCCACATGCCACGGAGCGGCTGGGCCCGTGAGCCATCGCCGCTGAGCCTGCGCGTCCGCAACGGGAGAGGCCACAACAGTGAGAGGCCCGCGTACCGCAAAAAAAAAAAAAAGAAAGAAAAAGACTCCCTAACTTAATTGCCTCTGTTTTTCCCAGACTCAAATCTTCCAATACTAATTACTCAGGTGACTTTCCCTCCTTCCGCACTTTCTATTCTCAGAAGGAAATAAAATTACAAGTCTCTAACTCCCTAAACATTTTTTTCCCCAAGTTATTAATCAATGGCTCATATTAAGAAAAAAAATTGCCCCAGTTCTCTGGAGAACTTTTCTGTGGCATAATAGATTCTTCCTTATTTCCTATCTGCTGAGCAGCCTTTACATCAAGGTAGATATTTGTCTTGCAATTTTTTAAAAAATTCTCTTGATGATTTAAAATGCTGAGGGGACATTATCACTTTGTCTTATCTCGTTCCCGTTTGTTCATCAGCCTGCTCTCATAAAATGTTTGTTGGTCCACCCTTCTCAGAGAATGTCATGGTTAACTTATAAGCTCAGTATCCTGGTTTATCATTATGGTCCTAATGCCACGTGAGATCACTTAAAGAGAGGCTGGAGGTAGCAACACTGCTGATGATTATTTACTGCATGCCTTTTTACATCTCCCAGGAATGATGTACTTCTTGACCACCTGCCTCATCAAATTAAAACAAGAATGAAAATAGATGGGGTGGAGAGGCAACAGATCAAAAGAAGGACTTGGAGGAAGCCCATCTCCGGGATCAGCTTGCCCTCATTAGATGCAAGCTGGGTGCTCAGCTGTGCTGGAATCACAGGCAACGCAAAGATGTTGTCAGTGTCTATGAGCCCCAGGTGATTAACAGCCTCTTAAACTTTTAGATTAAATTGCTTCTAGGTCTTTCAGAGCAGGTGGTCTGTTCAGAACTATAGCCTGTGGAATGTCAGAAAGGGGGGAAGTGTCCATTTGTGAGGGAGGATGGGCAGCTAAAAAGGCCTTTATTCTTTGGTTGAGCCCACTTACTTAACCTGGGTGGAGTGTATTAAACCTGATGACTGGGTGCCTTTAAAATTATTGATTATAATTTAAGGTAATCTATCTACACATTCTTCATCATTAGAAGTGCTCTAAGCAGTTTAATTCACTTGTATTGGCACCTGGATTGGAATTTGTGAAGAGGTTAGTGGCCGGATACTTGCCCCAGAGGTCACTTAAACTCTAATTGATGTTCCCTGAAGTTGCAAAACCACCTGACACATTGACCCTTCGATGCTTTTGATAGTCAGCTCTGTCTCAGTTGTATATGTTGAAATTAGCATATGAATATTTCTTTGTTTCATTCTCCAAGTTCATACAAAAATGAACCCCAGGGTATATTAATAGCACATTCTCATAGGGAATGTCTAGAGTCCTGCTTTTCCTTAATTTTTTTTTTTAAGATTTGAAATCCCAAACATCTGTGGACTTTAAGAGGCCTCCCTCTGGCATGTTTCAAGGTAAAGAAGATGGTTATGAAGAGACAGGAATCATTCATTGTGATTTGTGACTGTGCACTGATCTTATCCAGTAAGAATCTGTCTGCAGATGAGAAATATACAGTCTAGACAGGAAGAAGGAAGTGGTGGGGTTCGGGGAACAACAGGCTCCCTGTGGCTCTATGGATTTAACCTCTGGACAACCACACACTGTGGTTTTTGGGAAAAGAATTAGTGAAGCTGAGGGAACTAAATAAATATTAATGTTCACACACAAACACATGATTAGAAGTCAAGCAACTTGTTCTTGCTAAGAGTCTGTTACAAACAAAGTATTCTCCCTAGAAGGAAAGATAAGAGGGATTCTCACTGGTCTTAAAGAGACATCTTATTCTCTGTCAAATGAAGTTAGAATTGGATTGAAAAGCATCTTACACTTTTTTTGAGAATCTAGACTGGTCACCTATCTGATGCCATAACCCCTTGCTACCAAAACACTTTCAATTTTGAGAATATTCTGGGAAATATTCTGTTCATGGAGACTTTGGGAGGATCTGATTTTGTTTGGCCAACCTAAAACCAATCTACCAAAAATAATTTTGACTACCCACTAATTTGCCTGTTTTCCTAGAGAGATAACATTATTAAAAGTGTGGTAAATTGCACCCTTGGTCCCAATTCTTCACTCAGTCCCGATACCATGCTCTTTGCTGAGTGACTTGGAAGTTATCCTACTAAAGGGGTAGAGAGATGTTGAGTGACCAACTGGTCCTGGTTTACCCAGGACTTTCCTGGTTCTAGAATGAAAAGTTCCACATTCTGGGAAGCCCCTTAGTTTTAGGCAACTGGGGATTATTGATCACCCTTAGCAAAGTATATTTTTACACCCCTTTACTTTGGGGTGATTGGCCAATGAAGTAGAAATGGCAGTGTGTAAGTTCTGAGCCTAAGGCATTAAAAGACTTTGCATGTTTGTGCTGTCTGTGCTTCTGCCATCACTGTGAGAAGGACATGCCCTGATTATCCCATTAGTTCAAGGGGGATGAGGGGTTTGTGGAACAGAGCCAACCTCAGCAGAGCAGCCCAGCCAAACGAAGTATATATCAGCCTATCCCCAGAAAAGCGATGTCTGCATGAGTGATAATAAATATCGTTGTTACTTTGAACCACTGTTTTTTGGGATGCTTTATGACACAGAAATAGTTAACCTATACCAATCAATTTTATTAGTATCAGGCAGTGGGCTAAAAGCTTTACAGAGATCATCTCCTGCTACCATACCATGAAATAGTAATGTAATTATTTTATAGCTGGGGTAACGATAGAAAGATGGAGTAAATGCCCAAGATAAGCAATGAAGTTGATTCGAAACCTGTTTCCAAAGTAATCCAATACCTCAAAGTTTCTAAAAGTTTTCAACTAATACAAGCTATTGTGAACGATTCAAGCAAATCTTGAATATATAAGTAGGAAACATAAATGGGGAAGAAGTAAATGTCATCCCTTTCCCTCCCTGCCTCTCCCCCTTTCTCATTTCTCTAAGTCTTCCTCTCTGAGGTAATCACAATTAATCTTTTGGCGTGAATTCTTCCGCATGATTTTCTATGTATTTTATAAGCATATTTCTTTATTTTAAATTTTTATGTAAATAAATACATAGTGTTCTGCAGTGTTTTTCCCTTAAGTAACTTAGACATCTTTCCATGCCAGTCCATATAGAGGCACTTTAGGTTCTTTTATCAACTGCATATCACTCCATAGTATGGCTGTATCATAATTTGAGTTTTCTCTTAACAATAAACATTTCAATTAATTCTAAATTTTCACTATTCCAAATAATTATTTCATGAACTTTTTTCATATATCATTGTGCACATACGTATTTCTACAGAAAAAAATCCTAGAAATTAATTTTGTTCACAGCCAGCTACACAGCAGTGTTCAGTAAGTTTTGTTTGTTTAAATAAAACACTATGTGCAAAATATTGTGCTTGTGCACCATAAGCAAATGCTCACTGGATATCGAGTTCTCTTTCTGGACCCCCTTTCTCTTATTGGAGGTATTTTGTAAGGCATTCATGGTAGCCTGTAAAGTGCATTAGCTGTACCTGTTTGTCCCCAGATGAAGTGGGTTGTGTTGCTATCAGCTGTTGAATTTGTTGTTCTTCCATTTCACATAGCATGAATGATTCTTTGGAAGCTTTACCCACAATCCTGAAAGACCCCATCCACTGGAGGTGTTTGCTGCTTAAATGACAAGTTGATGACGAATTTCTTCAGTGGAAACATTTGTCCCATTAGAGAGTGAAATCATGGTATGAACTTGGGGTATGCCATCATTTTAAGGTGGGCTCAGTCACGGTTTCAGTTTAAACTGTTTAGACTATTTAGTTTAGACTGTTAATAAAGGGTCTCATACGAACAGACTCAAAGGTTTCTATACACATAAACTGCCAAACCATTGTTCATAGTGATTGTGCCTGTTACCCTCAGCATGGGGAGAACCGTCTCTCATTTCTTAGTACAAAGCCTGGCATTCTTTCCCACTCTTGGTTCTGTTCTGCACTGCAACAAGTCTAATATGTATAGGCTATGTCATCACAGCCACCCCTTGGATCAAGATTTGCACACACCAGCAATGTGTCCTGCCTTTGAAAAGTGGGCTTAGAGAAGAGGCCTAATTCAGGTGGGAAATTCTGGAGTCCTGGGTGTTAGACTATTGTCCAGGGAGGAGGGGTATATATTCTGGGTGGGCATGTTCTTGGGCTCCGAGGACTCCTTACTCCATGGGGTGGAGCAGGGCCAGGGCGGGGCCCCCCTTGACTGGGTCTGAGGACAGTATTGCACTCGGTTTCCATGTATGAGAGTCCTAGTTGTTTCACTTCTTCATCAAGACTTGACTTTGTTAGTCTTCTTTATTTTAGCCCTTCTTCTGGGTATGTAGTGGTTTCTCATTGCGGGCTGAACTGATGATCAAAGAGGTAGAGCATTTTCTTTTTGTATTTTTGCCACTTGGATATGCTGTGTTGTGAAGTGTCTGTTTAATGATTTCCCACAATTTTCTATCAGGTAGCTGGTCACTATTATCATCCCCATTTTACAATGGGGAACTGGAAGCACTGAGAGGATAAATAATTTTTCCATAAGTAGAAGTAGAAACAAAGCTGGGATTTGAATCCAGGATGTCTGACTTCACAGCTCACTCTCCTAATCCACTCAAATGCTCAGACAAGAGAACCAAACTGGACTTTTGCGTCCGTTATGGTTCACTGATATACAGCTTGGGCTCCCCCTAGCGGAGGAAAAAAGTTGTACTCAAGATGCCCAAGTGGGGACTACCTTAGGAAAGGTAAAAGAACCACAAACGTGATGGCTTAAAAAAGCGTACAGTTATTCTCTTGCATTCCTGCAGGTCAGAAGTCCAGAATGGGTTTTATAAGGCTAAAACCAAGGTTCTCTCCACGGAGGCTTTAGAGAGAATCTACTTCTTTACCTTTTCGCCTTGTACCTTGCTGCGTTACTTGGCTCATGGCCCTTTACTCCATTCCAAGGAATCTTCAAGTCTCTCTCTGCTCCTTCACATCAGCTTCTCTAATGCAGTCAAACCGCTTCTTCCTCCCTCTTATAAGGACATTTATGATTGCATTTAGGGCCCAGGACAATCTAGGATACTCTTTTCATCTCAAGATCCTAATTTAATCACCTTTAAAAAGGTACTTTTCCCACATAAGTTAATATTCACAGGTTCCAGGGTCAGGATCTGGATATCTTTGGGGGCCATTATCAGCCTACTACACCCCTCTACTATTCTGATTCGATATGTGTATGTCATGTGATTTCCCCTGCGAAGGTTTGTACTTGGAAATACAAAGTATTGGTTCGTTGCCTGGTTCATCACTTGATTCAATTATGCTGAATACCAGTCAAACCACTCAGAAAATTTCTGCTCAGAAATATATGTCTTTGTGGTTCCCACGAACCTCTTACTTATGATCTGTTAAAGTGTTCTAGGCAGGGACCAAGAACGGTTAGCATTTATGTTTTACCTCAGTTATAAATTCTTTCGATGACTCATAGGGTCTCTTACTGTGAAATCATCTTTCTTAGAAGCTTCCTTTTCTCAGAACCCGATGCACTTTCAAATTTTCTATGTAAAAAATACCTTCCCACACCACTTCTGTTCTGCACATGTAGTGAATCCTGGTCAGGAGTGACAGGAAGCTCAATTCCGTGAGGGCCGGCTGCTCTGGGACACCTGCTGTGCTAGTAATGAACATGAGATGCCTAACATGTGTTGCCCTTTCCCCCCCGCTGCCAGGTGGAAGACTCAGCTGCTCCTCAGACCCAGGATCTTCATGGCTTTATCCAGAGGCCGGGAGTTCCCACTCGTCCTGCTTTTCATCTTCCACATGATTCACGTTGTGTGAAGCTTTAACTCTGGGTCCCCAGGAGAACATTTTATTCTGCAGCCATTTGTTGTCCATTCATTCGTCACATGTTTTCCAAGTGCCTACCGTGCACGTGGCAGCTTTCTGGATGCTGGCAACTTAAGGATGAGTAAAGCACAGATCCTGCCTGCAGGATATTAAGCTGCTTAGTCACAACATGATAATTCTGGATACTAGTCCTCTTCAGCGGCAGGTGACGGAAACAAAATTCACACTGACTTAAAACATGAAAGAGAATGTCTTGATTTATAGAATGGAAAAGTCCAGGGATGGTACTATGTAACAGTCTGGGCCCAAACAGAGAAGAGTTTAATCAATCAAAAGTATGCGCACACACACAGACACAGACACACACAAATTCACACTGAAGGGTTTATTACATGACTTTGACCTACGCAATTGTAGGGGCTGGTTAGCCAGTTTCTATAAGGCGGTCTTCGTCTCTGATGCTGGAGATTGAAGGGAATAGAGAAGCTAGATGTGAAGTGGGAAAGACCAAGAACAAAGAGGCACCCCTGAACATGAGCCGGAACCTATGTGGATGGACCGGAACCCATGTCGGTCTCTCATCATCTCCAGACCACATGGGGCTCCTGTGGAGGCCTGCAGAAGGAAAGTTGCTGCCTTTTGTCATGAAGCTAAATAGGCATGTGGTCCAAGAGCTGAGGAAGCTGCAGGAGAGTCTGAGGGAGGGCAGGGCTGATGGAAACCTGGCTGCTGCCCCACAAACACAAAGGCAAGTCGCAAATTGGCACAGTGCACTTGTGCTGGGCAGTACCTGTGCCCCTTCCCCAATGCTTGCAGACATCGAAATGACCTGGCTGCCTTTGAGTCTACCTTCTGAATCCCACACAGAACACCTTTTGTGTCCAATCCAACTGGAAACACATAGCCGAGGAGATTCTGGGAGAGGTCATGCAGGTTAGCCAAGCCAGCACCTTACAAAGCAACTCCCATCCTGGCAGGAGGAGAGGCTGATGGAGGATGTACAAACAGTGTCCTCAGAAATCTCTCAGTTCTCTGTTCCTCTCTTTTGACATTTTTTTTTTCTCGAAGAGCTGTGTCTCTCACTTTAGCTTCCTAAGCCCAGTGGAAAGAGCTCCTTTTTCTCAACAGTTCTATCAAGTCCTGGGCTGACACTCATCTCTGATTCACCCAGAGGAACACAGCACTCTCACTGGGCAGCCCTGGGGCCCTTGTCTTCTCCTGAAGTGGGGTATAAGGTCAGACCCATTTTTAACTACAGGCACTGAGAATACAAGGTATTGATACTAAAAAGGCAAACCAAACCCCAAAGTAAAAGTCCACTAATACAGATAGAAACTCAGGGAAAGGTTTGCCATAGGACATGATGGTATCAATACAACAGCAGCTGGATCCACAGAGTAATTACTAGGCTGCAATCTGGAAACACATGGCGTCTGTGTTTAGTGCTGTTTCTATTACCCAACTATGTGGCCTCGAGCAAGTTGCTTAACCTCTCTGGAACTAAGTGATCTCATTTGACAGGGGAAAATGTTAGCCTCTATTTATTCATTCATTCATCCAGAAAGCAATTATCAAATATTTAACCATATGCCACACACCGGGGTGGACAGAAAGCCCTTAAGGAGCTTCTCATCTAATGAGGGAGACAGACGAAGTTACAACACGTATAATGGATGCAGTACAAGGAGGATAAAAGTCCCTATCTGGGGCAAAGGTTGGGGGGCAGGGAGCTTCTTAGGGAAGGACTTCTTAAGAACTTTTAAATGACAGGTAGGATTTTATTGGCAGATGGGTTTGAGGGAGCTCCTTCTGTAGGTAAGGACAGTAGATGTAAAAGGAGCAGAGCAGTGGAGGAACACGCCACGTCTGAGGCAAACTTCAAGGGTTCAAGGCCCTTGGGGACAACTAACAGAGATACGTTATCTATTGAGGAACTGAGCAAGAAGGGTATTTTATGCCACACCAAGGAGTGTGGCCACCATCCTGAGGGGGCGGGGGTGATAGCAACGGGATGATTTGGGGCAGAGGAGCCTCATGAGTGGCAGGTAAGAAACTGGGTGTCAGTAAGGAAGAAAGAAGTGAGAGCAGAGCAGGAGGTTGACTGAGAAATCATTTCTCACATCCGGGTGGCAGAGGTTGCATGCCTGGGCTTGGGAAGTGGTGTTCTCTTTGGAGTGAAGGGATATTTAGAGAGTAACTTATTAGTACTGATTCACTGACTGTGAAGAGAAAATGCCAAATCCCAGACTCACAGCCAGGAGGAAAGGGTGAGGCTGCTACCATCTAGAACTAGAAAACCCAGAGGAGGAGTAGGTTGGGAAGAAGTGGAGAGAGGTGTTGAGTTCAGTTTGGAGCATGTTGAACTAAAAAAGCTTTTAGGAGGCTCAGGTGGAGACGTCCATGAGGACCAGGGCTTCTATCTTAACTCTGGGAGTTCTTGACTATATGTCAAGTTCATTTCAGTCATGCAGCTTTCTGAGCTTTTCTTATCTACTCATGAGGATGTAAGAATACATATTATGAAAATACAAGGACTTGAGAAGTGGTTGGTAGATATGGTGACCATGCCTATTGTAATATGGTATTCCCAATGTTTAGTGGGAAAGCATTAGCTGCACTGTATGATTTATACACCAAAGGAACTAAAATAACACATGTATTCCTAATTTCCCTAATTCCTAATATTCCTAATTTCTCACAGAGGAAAATCATGGAGTAGGAAAGAAGAAGTCTTTCTGATGATTCTTCATAAAATGCTTTCTCCACTTCTCAGCTGAAATGACAGTCTATGTGAAGAATAACTTTTGGTAAAGAAACTATATTTTTATCTTCAAAATTCCTATAAGTAATGTATTACCATTTTTCATTATCGGAATGCAAAAGATATTCCAAAATAACTAGATCTTTATAATACAATAAAAACACAATCTATAGACCCATTTCCAGTTAAATAAAGTCATTTTCTTTAAAAATGATGTCTTTTATTTATGTAATGTATGTATCTAGAGTGAGTAGGTTTGAACTAAGCGAAAGTTCCTTCTAGAGTTACGTCAAGCACTACTGTATTTTTAAATGATTGTGAAAATGAATTTGCCCAGAATTTGGGGGCTATCTGTTCAATTTCAAGTGATTTGGTGAGACACATACAAACAAAACAGATTTGAACATGATTGTATTATCTCCTGGGAAAATTCACTGAGGTTAGGGTTATCTTTTCTAGTGTCTCTAATATATAGATGGAAGTCTAGAAGATTAAATCCAATCTTCACATTCATATAAATTTCCTTTTTGTGCTTAGGGGCAAAGGAACCTCTACAAATTTATTTATACGTGGTATGAAGAAAACATGTTTGTCCCTTAACCCTTTCTTAAATTGGATTTATTAATTTGATTGGAGCCAAGATTCAGTGATATTTGACAGACTGAAAATTTGGATTCTGTTTGTATGAGGACACAAAGTATTCATGAAATTGACATAATATACTGACATAACACGCCTGAATATGCATACATGTCAGCTACGTGTAAAAGAATGAAATTAGAACACTACCTAACACCATACACAAAAATAAACTCCAAATGGATTAAAGATCTAAACATAAGCCCGGATACTATAAAACTCTCAGGGGAAAACATAGGAAAAACACTCTATAACATAAACCACAGCAAGATTTTTTTTGACCCACCTCCTAGAGTTATGAAAAAAAAAAAAAAAAAAACCCCAAATGGGACTTAATTAAACGTAAAAGCTTTTGCACAGCAAAGGAAACCATAAAGAAGAACAAAAGACAGCCCCCAGAATGGGAGAAAATATTTGCAAATGAAGCAACGGACAAAGATTTAATCTCCAAAATATACAAACAGCTCATGGAGCTCAATATCAAAAAACAAACAACCCAATTAAAAAATGGGTGGAATACCTAAATAGACATTTCACCAAAGGAGATATACAGATGGCCAAGAGGCACATGAAAAGATGCTCAACATCACTAATTGTTAGAGAAATGCAAATCAAGACTACAATGAGGTATCACTCCAGACCGGTCAGAATGGCCATCCTCAAAAAATCTACCAACAATAAATGCTGGAGAGGGTGTGGAGAAAAGGGAACCCTTTTGCACTGTTGGTGGGAATGTAAATTGATACAGCCACTATGGAGAACAGTATGGAGGTTCCTTAAGAAACTAAAAATAGAACTACCATATGACCCAGCAATCCCACTACTGGGCATATGCCCTGAGAAAACCATGATTCAAAAGGACACATGTACCCCAATGTTTATTGCAGCACTATTTACAATAGCCAGGACATGGAAACAACCTAAATGTTCAACGATAGATGAATGGATACAGAAGATGTGGTACATATATACAATGGAATATTACTCGGCCATAAAAAGGAATGAAATTGGACCATTTGTAGAGATGTGATGGACCTAGAGACTGTCATACAGAGTGAAGTAAGTCAGAAGGAGAAAAACAAATATCGTATATTAACACATATACGTGAAATCTAGAAAAATGGTACAGATGAACCTATTTGTAGGGAAGGGATATAGATGTAGACATAGAGGACAGACATTTGGACACAGAGGGGGAAGAGGAGGGTGGGACGAATTGGGAGATTAGGTTTGACATAAATACACTACCATGTGTAAAATAGCTAGTGGGAACCTGCTGTATAGCACAGGGAGCTCAGCTTGGTGCACTGTGATGACCTAGATGGGGGGGGGAAGGGGGAGAGGGAGGTCCAAGAGGGAGGGGATATACGTATGTATATAGCTGATTCACTTCATTGTACAGCAGAAACTAATACAACATTGTAAAGCAATTTTAGTCCAATTTAAAAAAAAAAAGAATAGGAGGGAAAAAAAACCCCACCACCATAAAAATAAATAAATAACTGCAATGTTCCCATTAAATCCTTTTCATAATTCCATCAAGTAGATATTACTATTTATAGTTTACAGTGAGAAAACTGAGATTCAAGGAGGTTAAGTAACTTGTTATAAGTCACTATTGTCATAAATCAGGTTTGTTTTCATCTAAACCTTATGTTCTTCCCTCTTTTAAAAATCCTGCAGGTTCTATACCTGGATGCACACACCTTATCTTATAGGTGGAGACAGAATCAGAAGGAGCAATGAACTGCAAGTTAAAAGTGAGGAATACTTGTCCTGGCTTCACTATTATCCCTTAAATCCTCGCAGCAAGAGTTTCATATACATAAAATAAAGTCACTAGCTTCTTTTTAGCTTAAAAGTGTGGTATAAGGATTTGGAATTGGAGGAGTCAGAAGAAAAGAATTCACATCCCAGCACAACCACTTGCTTACCAGCTCTGCAACCTTGAGCAAGACACTCACAATCTAACCCCAGCTTCCACTCTATTAAGTGGGAATATTGATCCATAGTCTGCCTATCTTACATGTGAAAATACTACTGAAATGAAACAAATAGTTGCTAATAAAATTTAAAGCCATTTATGTACAGGATTTGTAAGCTATTATTCCTCTGAGCAGAACTTGTACTGGAGAACAAAGCTTAAGTAAGAAACTTCTCAATATGTGTATTAGTTTTCTGTCACTGCTCTAACAAATTAACACAGATTTAGTGGCTTAAACTTATTATCTTAAGTTTCAGAAGTCAGAAGTCCAACATAGGTCTCACTGGGCTAAAATCAAATCCTATCTTCAAATCCAGCACCGTTGCACCTCTCTGACCTTCCTTTGGTTGCTCAATCTTTCTCTGACCACAGGTGGAAAGTTTCTTCAATTTTAAGGATTTATGTGATAAGACTGGCCCATCTGGATCATATGGGATGATGATCCCCCTTCATCTTAATGACCATAAACTTAATCGCATCTGCAAGTCCCTTTTGCTATCTAAGGTAACATATTCAGACGTTCTGAGGGGCATCATTCTGCGTGCTACAATGTATAACATCATGGAAGTGATGGTTACAGATGGTTACTGAAAGTGATTTTTTTTCTAAATTACCCAGCATTTGATACTTGATTGGACTTTGATTTAATATTGTTAAGTCCTCATCACATTTACTCACCCACAGAAATTGTTTGCATGAGACTATCAGCTCATTAACCCATCATCTCATTAATTTAGTCATTTACCGCCTTTCAAAAGATATTTCTCTGCTACAGGAAAGAGATTCTCAGAAGGGCTGGCAGAAGCATAGCAAGACAGGAAAACGAAAATTGGAACTTCCAAGTAATTTGAGAACAATCTTCTTTTTCAATAGTCTAGACTATTTTAGTTATGGACTTTGAGTGGATTTATGTCTTATGCAATCGCTGAAGGAGTTGAAAGGAGGTTTCCCTTCCTTTTTACCCACTTGCTATTGCAGGTACTTGTTTTGCACACATTCTCATCTGTGGTCTAGTGGCTCCTTTTGAAATATTTTCTAGGACAGGACAACCCGCTCGCCAAAAGGTGACTTCAGATGATGCACAGTTTTCTTGCTCTGGAATCAGTTTTCCTGCTATTTCTATTTGATTCTTCGGCTTCCCACTGAAGAAACCAGGAAGGGATTCTCCCCCATACTTTTTCTTATTCCAGCAAAATGTCTTAGTTCCTTCAGTCATTCTTCAAATTAAAATACTGGTTGGATGAATGAAGGCAGGTAAGCATTAGTGTGCTTACTTTACAAATAGGAAAGTTGAGACTCAGAGAATTTCAATAACTTGCCCAAAGTACACAGTGGGTCAATGACAAAGCCACAATTTGAGGAAAGATTTGCCTGGCTCCAAAGCTCTTGATTCTCAGAAGAGAGATCTGAATAAATTTAATAAACAGCTATCAAGTTGATACAGTGTGTCATGGCCAGATATTGGATGCAGACCTCCCAAATTTGGAAGATGGAATGGTTTATATTTTTCCTTTCATAAGTACGTGTGGGAGGGAATTCCCTGGTGGTCCAGTGGTTAGGAGTCCATGCTCTCACTGCCAGGGCCCGGGTTCAACCCCTGGTTGAGGAACTAAGATCCCACAAGCCGTGAGGTGCAGCCAAAAAAATAAATAATAATAATAAAAATACTTGTGGGAGATTTAAAACATGGGCGAAAAGTGATTAGGACCTGAGAAATATAGAAGGAATGTTTAATGTTTTCCAAGTCTCAGATTTTAAGACCCTTGAAGGAATAGTACAGATCAATAGTTGATCTCAAGTGTGGATTTTCTGATTTCTCTTTAATATGTCTTGCTACAACCCCTTCTCAATCAGACTTCACAGTTACAAAAAGAATCTTTTATAGAATAGATACTGGGTTTGTCATATTTTTTTGTTTGGTAATTATTACTAGAACTTTGTGAGAATTAACACCAAGGTTAAGATGAACTCAAAATTGAATTCAGCCGTACTACCCAAAGCAATCTACAGATTTAATGTGATTCCCATCAAATTACCCATGACATTTTTCACAAAACTAGAACAAATAATCCTAAAATTTATATGGAACCATAAAAGACCCAGAACTGCCAAAGCAATCCTAAGTAAAAAGAACAAAGCAGGGGACTTCCCTGGTGGTCCAGTGGTAAAGAATCCACCTTCCAATGCAGGAGACGTGGGTTTGATCCCTGGTTGGGGGACTAAGATCCCACATGCCGTGGGGCAACTAAGCCCACGCGCCACAACTATTGAGCTTGCATCCCTCAACGAGAGAGCCCGCATGCCGCAAAATACAGAGCCAAACTACAGAGCCCACGTGCTCTGGAGCCCACATGCCGCAACTACAGAGCCCATGCTCCCTGGAGCCCATGTGCCACAACTAGAGAGAGAAAACCTGCACACCACAACTAGAGAGAAGCCCGAGCACCGCAACAAAGAGACCGTGCGCTGTAATAAAAGATCCCACGTGCCTGAACGAAGATCCCATGTGCTGCAACTAAGACCTGATGCAGCCAAAAAAATAAGGAAAATAAAATTTTTTTAAAAAAAGAACAAAGCGGGAAGCATAACCCTCCCAGACTGCAGACAATACTACAAAGCTATGGTAATCAAGACAGCATGGTATTGGCACAAAAATCGACATATGGATCAATGGAACAGAACAGAGCCCAGAAATAAACCCACACACCTACGGTCAATTAATCTTTGACAAAGGAGGCAAAAATATGCAAAGGAGAAAAGACAGTCTCCTCAGCAAGTTGTGTTGGGAAAGCTGGACAGCTGCATGTAAATTAATGAAGTTAGAACACTCCCTCATATTATACACAAATAAGCTCAAAATGTCTAGAGACTTAACTATAAGACAGGACACCATAAAACTCCTAGACAAAAGCATAGGCAAAACATTCTCTGACATAACTTGCACCAATGTCTTCTTAGGTCAGTCTCCCAAGGCAACAGAAATAAAAGCAAAAATAAACAAATGGAACCTAATCAAACTTGCAAGCTTTTGTAGCATAAAGGAAAACAAACAAAATGAAAAGACAACCTGTGGAATGGGAGAAAATATTTGCAAATGATGCGATTGACAAGGGCTTAACTTCCAAAATATACAAACAGCTCACACAACTCAATAACAAAAAAACAAACGACCCAATCAAAAAATAGGCAGGAGAACTAAATAGACATTTCTCCAAAGAAAACATACAGATGCCCAACGGGCACATGAAAAGATGCTCAACATCGCTAATTATTAGAGAAATGCAAGTCAAAACTACAATGATGTATCACCTCACACCAGTCAGAATGGCCACCATAAAAATGTCTACAAATAACAAATGCTGGAGAGGGTGTGGAGAAAAGGTAACCTCTTACACTGTTGGTGGGAATATAAGTTGGTACAGCCACTATGGAGAACTGTATCGGGGTTCCTCAAAAAACCAGCAATCCCACTTCTGGGCATATATCCAGACAAAAACATAATAGTGTTGCTATGACCATAGGGGTGCGTGTATCCCACTACTGTGCATTTACCCTGAGAAAACCATAATTCAAAAAGATACATGCACCCCTATGGTCATAGCAGCACTATTCATAATAGGCAAGACATGGAAACAACCTAAATGTCCATTGACGGAGGAATGGATAAAGCGGATGTGGCGCATATATACAAAGGAATACTACTCAGCCGTAAAAAAGAACAAAATAATGCCATTTGTAGCAACATGGATGGACCTAGAGATTATCATACTAACTGAAGTAAGTCAGAAAAAGAAAGACAAATACTATATCACTTATATGTGGAATCTCAAATATGACACAAATGAACTTATCTATGAAACTCACAGACACAGAGAACAGACTTGTGATTGCCAAGGGGGAGGGAGGTGGGGGAGGGATGGAGTGGGAGTTTGGGGTTAGCAGATGCAAACTATTATGTACAGAATGGATAAACAACAATGTCCTACTGTATAGCACAGGGAACTATATTCAACATTCTGTGATAAACCATAATGGAAAAGAATATTTTTTAAAAGTATATATATGTTTAAGAGAATAACTTTGTTGTATAGCAGAAATTAACACAACACTGTAAATCATCTATACTTCAATAAAAAAAATTGAATTCAGTGGTTAGTGGTGTCTTTTCCCAGTACCCATCACAGTGTAATATTTACTTTCCCTTATCTAGGCAATAGGTTTCTATTAATATAGCACCTCTCACAATTTAGGAGGTTAGGAGATTACGGTTGGGGTTTAGCCCAGCTGGTGGAGTTTTTGTAGATCCAAGACTGTCCCCAAGCTGTGGGGACCACAGGAATGTAAGGATCATTTAAAATCAGAGTTTGGGTGTGTGTACATGTATGTATCTGTGCATATACATGTTCTGTGTGCCTTGGAAGTAGGGTGAGTTTGTAAGCCAGAGAAGAGCATCCAATCTCCAAAAAAGGAAAAGCTCTGAAGCACGTACGATGATCTAGAACACAAGCCAGGGGACTGAAGTCCATCAGAGTGGCAGGACCACAGGTGACAGATCATGCCAGTCCAGAGGGGGATGGCATGGGGGAGTAGATTCTTTTATGTTAATATGTTATATGCCAAAGAAATGATGATTAATCTCCAAGTAGGACCAATCTTATAATTTGGACAGTCAGCAAAAAACTCTATGGAGTGATGATAAAAATTGAAGTCAGGTGTGTGGCAATATCTTCCTTCTAGGTGGTCAGCCCTTTTGGACTATGGCCCCCACCACGGGTGGGGAACAGAATCCAGACCCTTGAGGAAGGCACTGCAAATGTTAGTCTGAGGGTCAGTTTCCCAGAGAGGCAGTGCTGGGATTCAGGGCAGGTTTACCACCAGTGGATAAATGGGAACACCAATCTCAAAGTCAAAGCTCAAGCCTGGTAATAGAGTGAGAGCCAAAGGGTGGACGTTTGGGGAATCCATCGCTCGGTGCCAACACACTGCTGAGGCTCAGACAGCTGGCTCTATGGCTGTACAACTCATGCCAAATCCCTCTCCATAAAATCCCAATGTACTGATTTTCCCGGGGAAGGCTGGGTCAGTAGAGAAGCTGCACTGAATAAATCTGGGTGAAAATACCTGCAGCTCAGGAGACGCGGAAGGCAGGATCTATGAACAGAGTCCATGGGTCTTTGCCCAGAGCTGTCTCACCCTCCTCCACTTCTTGTAATCAGGTATCTCCTGCCAGCACTTTTTGGAAACTGCTTCTTTGAATATCACTAACAGATTCCTACTATGTAAATCCAGAAGTTTTTTCTAAGCTCCCACTTTTCTTAACTCAACTGGCCAATCCCTCCTCATTTGATATCCTCTTTCCAATGTTGTCTTGTTCTCTACATCTTTGGTTAATTACTCTCTTTCCTTGGAGAGCTCCCCTTTCTTGTTCTCAGGCAAGTGCACTTGGCAGTTCCTAAAACTTTGTCCTCAATCACAAAGGATTTTTTTCTTCCCATTTACTCTCTCCTCTAAGACTTTAGTTATTCTCATGGCTTCAAGTATTTGTTTTATAGGGATGATTCCAAAGTTTGTAGCACCAGGCTTGACGTTTCTGTGTTTCTTTCAGCCCCATGTAGAAACTTGCCCCTTGGGAGCAAAATAACGACATATCAAGCATAATGAAATCAGTATGTTCAAATTTGAACAAGAAGACCTGATCTTTGGGGAAAAACTGTGCTGTGCCCTCAAATTGGTACAATGGTGAGATTTATAAAGATAATCAGTTCAATACAAACTGGTTTCCTTACGATATAGTAGATGATAAACTTTGGGGGTTTTCTAATTTTTTTAATAAATTAAATCACAGAAGTATAACATGCGTCTCCTTTTCACAGGAAAGTTCCCCACTAATTCAATTGAGTACAACCTTTGTCGGGATGCAAGATTTTTCCTTCAGGCTCCCCCCACATATTTGCTCTCCCCTATTAAGGGGAAGGGACTGCTCATGAGCATCCCGGATTATTACATGACAGGAGGTGTGCAAGAAATTAGTATGAGCCATGTTCTAAGACAGGGCATCCTTGATGTTCCCTCCACACTGTGTGGCAGCAGTCTCTTTTCCCTCCTCCATCCAAGCCATCTCCTTCTTTAGTTCTTTTAAAATTGCCCCCCGACCTCCTGTTTCTCCTCCCTAATGGATCATCCCAGAGGTAAAAACTCAGACCTGAAATAATGACTCTTAGAAGGGAAACTGCACGTGGCACTGCATTTAGCAACTCACTGAAACCTTTACTTCTGTTTCATGTTGACTAGGATATATCAGTGCAAGGGAAAATGCACAGAAGAACAAGGTTAATATTTCAAGGTATAAACCTTCCACATATATTTTACACATACTTGGGAGAGAACCAATTACTGTTAGAGTTATCACCAAGGAAGAAGAGGAAGGGCACTAACCAGATAACCTAGGCCGTTGGGCCACCCCAACATGTTACGAGGATTTGGAATATATGGGGAGGTGAAGGTAGAGACCTAATTTGGGCATGAAAGTGGGTGAGATGGTAAGACTGCCCAGGGGGTGCTTATGGGCAGGTATTTGAGAAGATTCAAAATAAGAAATACAGACTGAAAAGAAGGGTTCTTGGTTTTATACAAACATATAATAAAACTAGCATTGATTGAGCACATAATGTCAAACACTGTTTTGGATACATTCTATATATTAAGTTATCTAATCCTCATAACAGTCCTCTAAGAGATAAAATAGACCCACTTTACAAAGGAGATGCTGAGGCGCAGAGTAAGCGGCAGAGCTGGGACTCTGAACTCAGGCTCCAGATCTCATAATCTCAAGCTTTACACTATGATCCCTGCAAATCAAAGTCTGAGAGTTGGATAATTTTTGAGGTTCTTCTCCCACTGATTCTGGTGAGAGCGCATCACTAATAAACCGTGAGATTGTGTTTTCTCCTTGGATAATCTCTTTTGCATGGTTGACATCAGGGTCTGGAGGACACCGTGGTCAAGGAAAAGTCAGAGCCTCGGGTTTACTTGTCCAACGCCATGACCCAGCTGACCCAGAATTGGAGCCATCTGGGCAGCCTCCTGCTTAACTTCCCTTCTTGGCCCCTCACATCATTCTGGGGATTTGAGCCCACCTACTGGGGGGAAGGAGCAGGGGTGACCACTGCATACTGGAAATTTCATGTAAGTAACTGGTAGACTGAACACATGACAAAAATCAAACTGCAGCTTTATTTTCCACCATTTTAAAATATTTTATTCAGTGGAGACTATCATTCCCTGCCTCGAGATGAAAACTCCAGAAGATCCCATGGTTTCTGCTCATTTTTATTTATTAAATTAATTTACAATGGTCTATTTAAGTTGCAAACAGTATAATTTCAGTATTTAGAATGTCAAGCCCCATATTAGTTAAAACTTCAGTGGATCCCTATGGTCTGGAAGAGAATATCTCACATTTTCTTCAGAGAAGCATTCTTACAGCAAAAGACAGGAAAATGTGTATTTTGGTGGGGAAGGAGGAGCTCACACTTGGCATGGGTTTGGAGAATGTAGCCATTGGGTGAATGTAGCAGGTGAAATTTTTCTTTGATTTTTTTTTTTTTTTTTTTGCTGTACACGGGCCTCTCACTGTTGTGGCCTCTCCCGTTGTGCAGCACAGGCTCCGGACGCACAAGCTCAGCGGCCATGGCTCATGGGCCCAGCCGCTCCGCGGCATGTGGGATCTTCCCGGACCAGGGCACGAACCCGTGTCCCCTGCATCGGCAGGCGGACTCTCAACCACTGCGCCACCAGGGAAGCCCTGATTTTTGTTTTTATTAAACATTTACATCAGCTTTTCACTAACTTCCATAATGCACCAGTATTAAAGAATGTTAAAATGTTTAAAATTATTTACTGGGTAAATGACTATACTTCTGTTTTTTCTACTTCCCCAATCTCTGAGTAGAGTTCACAGTTAGGGAAAACACTTCAAGTTGATCCTATGTGCCTACCTCCAGCTTGGAAAGCCCAGGCTAAGCCTACAGAATCCACATTCAAAATCATGCCATTAAAAATGTCCAAGAATCAAGCATATATGCCAAACGTTAACATCTGTTTAAAGTCTGTGTACACACGTAGATATGTTACATAACTTTCTATACTTTTTTATGTTTGAAATGTTTCATATTTATAAAACACAAATAAAAGGAAAATGAAAACAGAATTTACAGTCTCACTGCTACCTGTTAATCCAAACTTTTCTCCTTATACTTTTCTTAGTTTCCTGAACAGAATGAGCTGATTTCTGATTGTAAATCTTAACTTATTCCATTCCTCAACGTGTAATTTCTTCTTTTCATTTAGTGCTTGTCTAAGTCTCATCCTTTTTGATGAATTTAAATTTCATTGCCTACAGAAGTCCTGCCAAATACCCTCATTCCTCAGTTAATCACCTCCTCTTCAAGCAGATAAAATATCTACAACCTGGTCTATTCCTGCATACCAATCTGCCTATAATGGTTATTATCTTTTTCCTGATGTCCCTTTTTCTCCCCAGTCAGTTGGTAAGTGCCAGAGTAGTTATTTTAAAAATATTTGTTAGAAAAAATAACTGAAGGACATTAGAACACTAGTTCCTCAAACAATCTAGACCAACTGTTTTCATGAAATTGGGTGGAAGATGGTTCTTGTTAGTCCCTTTGGCTTGCCAGATGAATCATTTCATGAAATGATTCATGAAATCATGTAAACACACTTTGAAAATCATGTAAACACACTTTGAAACACACTTTGAAAAGAGAACATGCTTCTCGGTTTTCAGTTTCAAATTTCCATGTGGTTTGTTCACTCATTCATTCACTTAACAAGTATTTTTGAGTGTCTATTAGGCCCAGGTACTATTCTTGGCACTTGGGATGTAGCAATATGCAAAACAGATGATACTGATGGTGGTGTTGGTGATGATGATGATGAAAAAAGGATATCTGGTCCATTTGGGTGTGGTAATAGACATTTCCTATCAGCTGGGCCTTATCTAGAGCATTCGGTATGAGTCTGGGCATATTGAAGGTTTTCTGGTGCTAGAACTCTAAGCAAATTGCTGACTGGGTGTGCCAAGGGTAGATACATTGAGGTTGATAGTTGGTCATCAGGAACAAGAGCTACTTCGTTAACATTCTAGATAGTGATGGGGTAGGAACTCAGCCTCTTAGGAGACTGTCTCCTTAAGGTTAATGAGAATGGATAATATTAAATGTAGGGCATAGATTTGTATTCTGGAGCAGAACCCAGTAAAACTGCACCAAGATTCAAAGAGAGGAAGTCCATGATAAAGCAAAAGTGAAATGTAAGAACTATTCCAAGAGATACAATAACAGAGTCAGAGCAAAGGCAGCTCTGTTTTGCATCTCCAGGAACAGAATATTCAGTGTAAAACAATTCCTTCTAATGCAGAGTTTGGGCTTTAAAGCTGTTTAAATAACGTCTTCTCTGTTTATAAAAGTAATCCATTCTTTTAGAAATGTTAAAAAATTACTAAAAGAAATTAATGAGGAGGAGGCTGATTTAAGTAGGATAGATTCCTATTACAAATCAATACATGAATGATTATTCTTAATTCCTCCTGAAAACTTTCCCTATTAAGTGAAGGCTCATACTTCTTTCTATGTATAACTAGTGCATGCTTTCTTTGTTTTAATAATCTTGAGAAAACTGCAAAAACTAGTATACTTCCTAGGGTGTATGTTTTTTCTAATTCTTTAATTTACATGTACATTTGTAGAAAACTTGAAAAACACAAAAAATGATAAAATTAAAATCATCTATAACCCCACCATTGCTAATATACTAATATTTTGATGCATTTATATACAGATTATGTATATGCATACACTTACCATGTGTATACCAACATATATGTGAAAAATTGTAACTGCATGGAAAATGCTTATGATGTAATGCAAAAAGAAAAGATCGGGGGCTTCCCTGGTGGCGCAGTGGTTGAGAGTCCGCCTGCCGATGCAGGGGACACGGGTTCGTGCCCCGGTCCGGGAAGATCTAACCTGCCGCGGAGCGGCTGGGCCCGTGAACCATGGCCGCTGAGCCTGCGCATCCGGAGCCTGTGCTCCACAACGGGAGAGGCCACAACAGTGAGAGGCCCGCGTACCGCAAAAAAAAAAAAAAAGAATCCGCCTGCCAATGCAGGGGACACGGGTTCCAAGCCCTGGTCCGGGAAGATCGCAAATGCCGCGGAGCAACTAAGCCCGTGCGCCACAACTACTGAGCCTGCACTCTAGATCCCATGAGCCACAACTACTGAGCCCGAGTGTCACAGCTACTGAAGCCTGTGCGCCTAGAGCCCCTGCTCTGCAACAAGAGAAGCCACCCAATGAGAAGCCCACGCACCGCAACAAAGAGTAGCCTCCGCTCACCACAACTAGAGAAAAGCCTACATGCAGCAACAAAGACCCAATGCAGCCAAAAAATAAAAATAAATAAATGTATTAAAATTTTAATTAACTTCTTAAAAAAGAAAAGATCAGATGCAAAACCCAGTCTGATCTCATTAAAATTATTCACAAGTGTGCCTTAATAACTGCATAAAAGTTCATCATTTGGATATGAACTGATAACCTTTTCAGAAAGAATGGAGTCACCCTTAATAAATTCAGAAAATTCTTTCTAATACAAAATGATGGAAGCTTGTCTACTTATTCTTTCTCCTCCTTATCATAATCTCATTTCTTTCTCTAGCACTTTCCAACATCCAAAGCATGTAATCAGGAATCTACTGCCTCTACTGGAGGCTTTAGAACTGGATCTAATAGTCAATAAATATTCAAAGTACTAGCGTCAACATTCTGAAAGTGAAGTTAGAAAATGTGGAGTCACAAACTTCCTTCATATAATTAGAGCCTCAAAAGTTCAAACACCTTGCTTGTTTCTCCTCCTGTGCCTGATACAATAGTAAGATACATTTCCCTTGGCAATGGCATCTTAAAGTCATAATTAATATCTCCTGAGTTCTGAACTCTATGATTCCTCAAAGCCAATTAATGGATCCAAGTGGCCTTGAGAGCAGCTTAAAAAACACAAAAGCCAAAACTGATTCTTGGGTCCTCATTCAGTAAAACTAGAGTTGGGCCTAGAAATCTGTGTTTTACAAAGCTCCCCATGTGGTTCTGATGAATAACCAGGTTTGGGAACCACTGCCCTGCGAGCTGTGGTGTAATCCAATTAGTTTCTGGCAGCTAGAAGCAAAGAAATGAAGGTGGATCTTGATTTATTGTGTGAAACCTAGATTCCCCAGAGAGACTCTTTCTGGAGGACATTTAAAAAGTATATTTCAAGATAATTTCCCTGCAGTGTTTTGATTGTCATTCTAAAGCCATGGCCGCGATTTGATGAACTTTGCAGGTCACTTCCAACTGTCCAATTTTATAAAAATGTGCCTAGTTTTGTAAATGTTGCAGTGATCTTTAGAAAAGATTTTCCCTCTAGAAAAAAGCGCATTTACTTCACACCCATTAAGCTAAATGATCGTGACATTTTCACACCCCTGAGCACATTTATTTCTTGATAGAGAATGAGACGTTTAGCTTATTGTAGGCATATAAAGACACTGGGGATTTTACTGCAGCTTTCATTTCTCAAAAAAATCTGTATTAAACATAAAAGTAACGTGTAGTTCCTTCATTTTGTAGATAATTTGCTTTGTAAAGAATATGTAACAATTTTCCCAACTTCACAAAAGAAATGACTTGTCTTGGACAGATGCCTCATTAACAGGATCTTATGTTCCTCTCTTCTATTTCTTCATATTAATTTATTTTTACAAAAATTATTTTAACCCAAGACTTAATGTATTTTACAATATACAATGCACTCTGTTCCAGATTTTCAACCTTCGTAAGACCCTACCTAGAGGAATTATTACTGGAGTAGAAAGTTGATACTTTTGTCTAGATACCACCCCTATGTGCTGTGGGAATGTGCTACTGTCTGCTCCTTTGTTCTCAGGGGTGGACATGTGATCCCAAGCGGACCAATTTTAATAGACCATCCTTCCAGGAGCAGTGATTGGCTTAGATGTGAGCAGGTACCCTAAGAAAGACCAATCAAATGTTGGATGATAGAATTGTTATCCACCCCCCTGCCACCCCCACTCTTTTTGTCCCTTCTGTGCTTGCTAGACTGGAAGAAAGTGACACTGGGTTAATTAGAAGTCGTTTTCCCCACCAAATGATAAAGATCTTGCTTGCATAAGGAAGTGAGCATTTGGAAAGAGGCAGAGAAGACAGACGGAGAAAGAGACTTATGACATTCTGGATCAAATTGTGTTGATTCCTGAACTTCTAGAATGTGAAGTACCTGAAATTGTTCTTAGAGCTATCTTGAATTGAGTTTGAAAACAAATTGAATTGTAAATAAGTCCTGACTAATACAAATATTTTCTCCATTTTCCAGATGAATAAATTGAAACCCAGAAAAAATAAGTAATTTGATCTATTTAATAAGTAAGCCAGACTTGAACTCATGTCCTAATGCTCTAAATCCCACGTTCTTTCTACTACACTGTAATTCTTTAGCATCTCTTAAAGAGGTATGAAACTCATGGGAAAAAAATGTGATGTAAGAAATAGGTCAAAGGTGGCTGGCTGAGGAATATACCATATGAAAATACTGAGTTAACTGAACTGCTTTTGATCCAAATTTACATAGATCTTTGCTTGGAAGAGTCTAAGATGTCTACATAAAAAATGAATCTACTAAGTACCAAAAATAACATGAGAATTTAAACTTTATATTATTAATTTTTTTTTTTTGCGGTACATGGGCCTCTCACTGTTGCGGCCTCTCCCCGTTGTGGAGCACAGGCTCAGCGGCCATGGCTCACGGGCTCAGCCACTCCGCGGCATGTGGGATCCTCCCGGACCGGGGCACGAACCAGTGTCCTCCGCATCGGCAGGCAGACTCCCAACCACTGCGCCACCAGGGAAGCCCAAACTTTATATTATTAAAAGATAAGTACATTTCATTCAGGAATCCTTCAGAATTTTAAGAAAGTTTTGTTAAATCACGGAGAGTGGTAAATTACAGATACAAACTCTACCCTAATGTACAAGTCTACCATAATATTCTGCTCTGAAGGCTAGTGGAGATACCCTGTTTCAACTTAAAATTTTAGAAGTGGCAGGACCTTATCACCTACCCTCAAAATGGCAGGCTAGATCGAACAACCAGAATCTATGATTATGGTATTTTCCAATCAGATAAAGTAAAATTTATTTTATCTTCTAGTGACAGATCAATGGTTGTCTCTTCAGGGTTCCATTGCACCTGGAAGTGTTCTTTGATTTTCCCCTCCTATTCCTAATGCATTCCTGTCCTTCTGTGACAAAATGCTGTCCTACAAGAAAGAATCTGAAGAGCATGATGTTTGAAATTTGTACATTTTAAGAAATGTTAAACAAAATAAAATTGAATACAAGAGAAAAGCAAACTGCTAAGTATGCCAGAATATATACTATAGTTAACCTTTAGGTTTTATTTTCCTCTCTTAATAAATCCATTTAAAATTTAAGACATAACGATTGATATATAAAAATCACAGTAACATTTATATAAGCTATAACATTATAGTATCAATAATAAAAAGAATACCTGAGAATCCACTCCTGATCTTAAGAACTAGAAGTTGATCAATCTTTGGAGAAGAGTGATTCTCCCCAAACCCATTCCCATGCCTCCTTCCTCAAGGTTACTACTTTCCTGAACTCATTCCCTTACATTTTAAAAAAAGTAGTTTAGTTTTTTAAATTATGTCTCCCTAACGATACACTGTTTGCTTTATCTTGAATTTGAGAATTATAATATTTATATTGTGTTGTAGGCTGTCTTCTGTGACTTGCTTATTTTATTTCTGTCACATTATGTTTCTAAAATGTATTCATATGCTTACGAGGAGCTATAGTTCATTCATTTTTAGTCTGTAAAATATTCCATTGTGTGATTAGTCTATAGTTCATTTAGTCACTCTCTTGTTGGAAATTTGAGTTTTTTCCCTACTTTTTGCACATATGAATGATAATATCATAAATGTTCTTATTCATTTCTCTTGGTATACATGTATAAGAATTATTCTAAGGTGCATACCTAAAAGAGGAATTGCTCGGTCTTTGGGTATAAAATATTTAACTTAATATAAAGGTGTCAAACTCTTTTCCAAAGTGATTAAGTCAATTTACATTCCCACCAGCAGTGTATAAGTATCATGCTGATTCAAATCTTTACTGATATTTGGCAATGTCAGACCTGTATTTTTGTACATTTAGTGGTTATAAATTCATATCTCATTGTAGTCTTAATTTGCATTTCTGCAATTACTAAGGAAGTGGAACATTTTTTCATGTGTGTATTCAGTATTTGTGATTCTTATCCATAAAATAACTGTTTGTTACTTTTTCCTATTTTTTCTCTTGAGTTGTTTACCTTTTTTCATATTTTTTGTAGGTATTTTGAAAACACATTCTGGCTTCTATTCCCCTTATTAATTCTGTGTTGCTAATGTCTTCTTCAAGTTTATAACATTTCCTTTTTACTTTCTTTCTGATGCTTTTAAGAGTAGTTATGTTAAATTTTAATACCATCAAATTTATCAGTATTTTCCTTTACAATTCATGCTTTTTTTTTTTTTTTTTTGCAGTACACGGGCCTCTCACTGTTGTGGCCTCTCCCGTTGCGGAGCACAGGCTCCGGACGCGCAGCCCCAGCGGCCATGGCTCACGGGCCCAGCCGCTCCGCGGTATGTGGGATCCTCCCGGACCAGGGCACGAACCCGTGTCCCCTGCATCGGCAGGCGGACTCTCAACCACTGCGCCACCAGGGAAGCCCAATTCATGCTTTTTTGTCTTAAAAAAAACCCTCACTGAATAAAACTTTTATATTTTCTTCTAAACATTTTAAAGTTGTGTTGCTTGCATTTCAAACTGGGCTTGTTTTTTCTTTTTCCCCTATGGAGAATTCTAAGTGTAAAGGAGGACCCAGGAGCACAAGTTGTTTGATCAACTTGAAGAAACAATGATTCATTGTCTGGCGAGACCATATAGCCTGTGAAAAGCCCCAGGGATGAACCTCTCCATTGTGAGCTCTCTTGAGAATGGGCTGTTTCTGCTGTGAATTGCTGGTGTATCCCCAGCACTTACATCAGAACCTGTATATAGTAGGCAGATGGTAGGCAATTAATAGGCATGTGTATTAGTGTGTGTGATACAGGAGTTAAAACAACTCAGAAAATATAAAGTTTAAAAAAAGCACCTAGACATAATCATTATTAATAATTAGGTATTCAGGAGGAGCTTCAAGATGGCGGAAGAGTAAGACGTGGAGGTCACCTTCCTCCCCACAAATACATCAGAAATACATCTACATGTGGAACAACTCCTACAGAACACCTACTGAACACTGGCAGAAGACCTCAGACCTCCCAAAAGGCAAGAAACTCCCCACGTACCTGGGTAGGGAAAAAGAAAAAACAGAGACAAAGAATAGGGACGGGACCGCACCAGTGGGAGGGAGCTGTGAAGGAGGAAAGGTTTCCACACACTAGGAAGGCCCTTCACTGGTGGAGACGGGGGTGGCGAAGGGGGAAAGCTTCGGAGCCACGGAGGAGAGCACAGCAACAGGGGTGCCGAGGGCAAAGCGGGGAGATTCCTGCACAGAGGATTGGTGCCGACCAGCACTCACCAGCCCGAGAGGCTTGTCTGCTCACCTGCTGGGGCGGGCAGGGGCTGGGAGCTGAGGCTCGGGCTTCAGAGGTCGGATCGCAGGGAGAGGACTGGGGCTGGCGGCGTGAACACAGACTGCAGGGGTTAGTGCACCACAGCTAGACGGGAGGGAGTCCGGGAAAAGGTCTGGAGCTGCCGAAAAGGCAAGAGACTTTTTCTTGCCTCTTTGTTTCCTGAGGCGCGAGGAGAGGGGATTAAGAGTGCCGCTTAAAGGAGCTCCAGGGACGGGCGTGAGATACTAAGGCTGCGCCTGCAGCCACCAAGAAGCCTGTGTGCGAGCACAGGTCACTCTCCACACCGCCCCTCCCGGGAGCCTGTGCAGCCCTCCACTGCCAGGGTCCCGTGATCCAGGGACAAGTTCCCCGGGAGAACACACGGCGCGCCTCAGGCTGGTGCAATCTGCCGCAGCAGGCTCGCTCCACATCCATACCCCACCCCGCACCCCGGCCTGAGTGAGCCAGAGGCCCCGAATCAGCAGCTCCTTTAACCCCGTCCTGTCTGAGGGAAGAACAGACGTCCTCAGGCGACCTACACGCAGAAGCGGGGCCAAATCCAAAGCTGAACGCTGGGAGCTGTGCGAACAAAGAAGAGAAGGGAAATCCCTCCCAGCAGCCTCAGGAGCAGAGGATTAAATCTCCACAGTCACCTTGATGTAGCCTGCATCTGTGGAATACATGACTAGACAACGAATCATCCCAAATTGAAGAGGTGGACTTTGAGAGCAACGATATGTATATTTTTTTCCCTTTTCCTCTTTTTGTGAGTGTGTGTGTGTATGCTTCTGTGTGTGATTTTGTCTGTATAGCTTTGCTTCTACCATTTGTCCTAGGGTTCTGTCTGTCCATTCTTGTTTCTTTGTTTTTGTTTTTTAGTAAAGTTTTTTAGCACTTGTTATCATTGGTGGATTTTTTTTTTTTTTGGTTTGGTTGCTCTCTTTCTTTTTTTATTACTTAAAACTTTTTTAATAATTATTTTTTATTTTAATAACTTTATTTTATCTTCTTCTTTCTTTCTTTCTTTTTTTCTACCTTTTATTCTGAGCCATGTGGATGACAGGCTCTTGGTGTTCCAGCCAGGCGTCAGGGCTATGCCTCTGAGGTGGGAGAGCCAAGTTCAGGACATTTGTCCACAAGAGACCTCCCAGCTCCACATAATATCAAATAGCAAAAATCTCCCAGAGATCTCTATCTCAACGCCAAGACCCAGCTCCACTCAACGACCAGCAAGCTACAGTGCTGGACACCCTATGCCAAACAACTAGCAAGACAGGAACACAACCCCACCCATTAAAAGTGAGGCTGCCTAAAATCATAATAAGGCCACAGACACCCAAAAACACACCATCAGACATGGACCTGCCCACCAGAAAGACAAGATCCAGCCTCATCCACCAGAACACGGGCACTAGTCCCCTCCACCAGGAAGCCTACACAACCCACTGAACCAACCTTAGCCACTGGGAGCAGACAACAAAAACAACGGGAAATACGAACAATACACTAAACAATACACTACTTAATAACCAAGAGATCACTGAAGAAATCAAAGAGAAAACCAAAATTACCTAGAAACAAATGACGATGAAAACACGACGACCCAAAACCTATGGGATGCAGCAAAAGCAGTTCTAAGAGGGAAGTTTATAGCAATACAATCCTACCTTAAGAAACAAGAAATATCTCGAATAAACAACCTAACCTTACACCTAAAGCAATTAGAGAAATAAGAACAAAAAAACCCCAAAGTTAGCAGAAGGAAAGAAATCATAAAGATCAGATCAGAAATAAATGAAAAAGAAATGAAGGAAACGATAGCAAAGATCAATAAAACTAAAAGCTGGTTCTTTGAGAAGATAAACAAAATTGATAAACCATTAGCCAGACTCATCAAGAAAAAAAGGGAGAAGACTCAAATCAATAGAATTAGAAATGAAAAAGAAGTAACAACTGACACTACAGAAGTACAAAGGATCATGAGAGATTACTACAAGCAACTATATGCCAATAAAATGGACAACCTGGAAGAAATGGACAAATTCTTAGAAACGCACAACCTTCTGAGACTGAACCAGGAAGAAACAGAAAATATGAACAGACCAGTCACACATACTGAAACTGAAACTGTGATTAAATACCTTCCAACAAACAAAAGGCCAGGACCAGATGGCTTCACAGGCAAAATCTATCAAACATTTAGAGAAGAGCTAACATCTATCCTTATCAAACTCTTCCAAAATATAGCAGAGGGAGGAACACTCCCAAACTCATTCTACGAGGCCACCATGACCCTGATACCAAAATCAGACAAAAATGTCACAAAGAAAGAAAACTACAGGCCAATATCACTGACGAACAGAGATGCAAAAATCCTCAACAAAATACTAGCAAACAGAATCCAACAGCACATTAAGAGGATCATACACCATGATCAAGTGGGGTTTATCACAGGAATGCAAGGATTCTTCAGTATATGGAAATCAATCAATGTGATACACCATATTAACAAATTGAAGGAGAAAAACCATATGACCATCTCAATAGATGCAGAGAAAGCTTTCAACAAAATTAAACACCGATTTATGATAAAAAAAAAAAAACTTCCAGAAAATAGGCATAGAGGGAACTTACCTCAACATAGTAAAGGCCATATATGACAAACCCACAGCAAACATCATCTTCAATCGTGAAAAACTGAAACCATTTCCACGAGGATCAGGAACAAGACAAGGTTGCCCACACTCACCACTATTATTCAACATAGTTTTGGAAGTTTTAGCCACAGCAATCAGAGAAGAAAAAGAAATAAAAGGAATCCAAATTGGAAAAGAAGAAGTAAAACTGTCACTGTTTGCAGATGACATGGTATTATACATAGAGAATCCTAAAGATGCTACCAGAAAACTAGTAGAGCTAATCAATGAATTTGGTAGAGTAGCAGGATGCAAAATAAACGCACAGAAACCTCTTGCATTCCTATACACTAATGATGAAAAATCTGAAATTAAGAAAACGCTCCCATTTACCATTGCAACAAAAAGAATAAAATATCTAGGAATAAACCTACCCAAGGAGACAAAAGACCTGTATGCAGAAAATTATAAGACACTGATGAAAGAAATTAAAGATGATACCCACAGATGGAGAGATATACCATGTTCTTGGATTGGAAGAATCAACATTGTGAAAATGACTCTACTACCCAAAGCAATCTACAGATTCAGTGCAATCCCTATCAAACTACCACTGGCATTTTTCACAGAACTAGAACAAAAAATTTCACAATTTGTATGGAAACACAAAAGACCCCGAACAGCCAAAGAAATCATGAGAAAGAAAAACAGAGCTGGAGGAATCAGGCTCCCTGACTTCAGACTATACTACAAAGCTACAGTAATCAAGACAGTATGGTACTGGCACAAAAACAGAAATATAGATCAATGGAACAGGATAGAAAGCCCAGAGATAAACCCACACACATATGGTCACCTTATCTTTGATAAAGGAGGCAAGAATATACAATGGAGAAAAGACAGCCTCTTCAATAAGTGGTGCTGGGAAAACTGGAAAGCTACATGTAAAAGAATGAAATTAGAACACTTCCCTCACTCCCTAACACCATACACAAAAATAAACTCAAAATGGATTAAGGACCCAAATGTAACGCCAGACACTATCAAACTCTTAGAGGAAAACATAGGCAGAACACTCTATGATACAAATCATGGCAAGATCCTTGACCCACCTCCTAGAGAAATGGAAATAAAAACAAAAATAAACAAATGGGACCTAATGAAACTTACAAGGTTTTGCACAGTAAAGGAAACCATAAACAAGATGAAAAGACAACCTCAGAATGGGAGAAAATATTTGCAAAGGAAGCAACTGACAAAGGATTAATCTCCAAAATTTACAAGCAGCTCATACAGCTCAATATCAAAAAAACAAACAACCCAATCCAAAAATGGGCAGAAGACCTAAATAGACATTTCTCTAAAGAAGATATACAGATTGCCAACAAACACATGAAAGAATGCTCAACATCATTAATCATTAGAGAAATGCAAATCAAAACTAAAGTGAGGGTGTGGAGAAATTGCTGGAGAGGGTGTGCACTGTTGGTGGGAATGTAAATTGATACAGTCACTATGGAGAACAGTATGGAGGTTCCTTAAAAAACTAAAAATAGAACTACCATATGACCTAACAATCCCACTACTGGGCATATACCCTGAGAAAACCATAATTCAAAAAGAGTCATGTACCACAATGTTCATTGCAGCTCTATTTACAATAGCCAGGACATGGAAGCAACCTAAGTGTCTAGTGACAGATGAATGGATAAAGAAGATGTGGCACATATATACAATGGAATACTACTCAGCCATAAAAAGAAATGAAATTGAATCATTTGTAGAGATGTGGATGGACCTAGAGTCTGTCATACAGAGTGAAGTCAGAAAGAAAAACAAATACCATATTGTAACACATATATATGGAATCTAGAAAAGAAAAAAAAATGGTCATGAAGAACCTAGGGGCAAGATGGGAATAAAGACGCAGACCTACGTCTTTGAGGATACGGGGAGGGGGAAGGGTAAGCTGGGACAAAGTGAGAGAGAGGCATGGACATATGTACACTAACAAATGTAAAATAGCTAGCTAGTGGGAAGCAGCCTTATAGTACAGGGAGATCAGCTCGGTGCTTTGTGACCACCTAGAGGGGTGGGATAGGGAGGGTGGGAGGGAGGAAGACGCAAGAGGGAAGAGATATGGGGATATATGTATATGTATAACGGGTTCACTTTGTTATAAAGCAGAAACTAACACACCATTGTAAAGCAATTATACTCCAATAAAGATGTTAAAAAAATTATGTATTCATCTTTCTAGATCTTTTCAATATTTCAGTGTATTTACATATATAAATATGTATACATATATATGCACACACATATGTACTTTTTAAAATGTACAAGGGATTTTATTTTTGTTATAGTTCTCTTACTCTTTTTTCCCCCTACTTACTGTGTGTGGGGAATTACTCCAGGTCCATATTTAGAATTCAGTAGCATTCTATTTAACAGCTGCATAGCACTCAATAGTATGAATGTCATATAATGTTAAAATCATTTCCCTATTAGTGGAAATTTTCCTTCTTACAAACAATGCTGCCCTGTTCAATCCTTGACCAAGAATGTTGGCACATGTCTTTCTATAGGTCAGAGTCCTAGAAATGGTGGTGTTGGGTCAAAATTATATGTGTGTTTAAATTTTTGTATAAATATTCCCAAATTTGTTATGAATACAAAGGTCCTGTCTCATGAGTTAAGGTCAGTAAGAAATATTGACATTGCTATATGTCGGTTTATTTTTGAGAGGGTGTTTAACATGATTCCAAATTATGAGGACAACTGCTTTCCAATCAATTGTTTGAACACCTAGTAGATACTGTTTTCATGTGCTATCCTGAACAACTGGCAAATAGAAGCACAGCAGGGCTTCTTTCATTTTCTTCCACCCTCCCCCCCCCATGGAGAACTCTAAGTAGGAGGGAAGAGCCTGGAGCACTGTGTCTGAGCTCTGAGAGCAATCTCTCTAGGGATCTGACTGGTTCACAGAGGGAGTCTTGAAGTGTATATTTCTGATATATGCCTATCTTCATAGTAGTACATGAAAAAGGGTGTGTGTGTGTATAGATTGCTTGTGTGTGTATAGAAATTAATACATGTTTATTATAGAAAATATAAAAAATGCAGAAAAGTATTAAGAACATTGAAATCGGCTCATTTAATGACCCAGAGATAATCAAATTAACATGTTAGTGCATATCTTACCAGATATATACAGTTTTCTTAAACAAGATTGGGACTACACTATAATAACTGTTTTGCAATCTGTTTCATCCCTCCAACTTAAAAATACATAATGAACTTTCTGCCGTATCAATATAGTGTCACTTCAGTGTTTGACTTAAGAGAAACCATAAGCAATTAAGACTTTTTGGCTGAGAATTTACAAATAGATCTCAGGTGCTTCAAATCCACGCCCTTAATATACAAGTAATATTAATGGACTGCACTTAAATGTGTATGACCCAAGGCCGAGAAAGCCCTCCTGTTTGTTTGTATTTTATGTCACTAATTAGAATACTAAATTTTATTGAGTCCCTACTAAATACTAAACACTTTGCAAAGCCCTTGACATATATTATTTCTAACTATTACAACTACCTTTGTAAGTAGTTATTATCAACATTTTGCAGAAGAGAGAACTCAGATTCAGAGAGAATAAAACCTTGCTCAAGGGCACTTGGCCAGCAAATGGTGGGGTTTGAATTAGAATCCAGGTCTATCTGCCTGTAAAACTGCTGCTTTTCTACCATCCTTGCTGTTTTGGTCATGCAAAGCATTTTCATGTGCGGCTTCTGTACTCAAAGTCCCTGCTTTACATTCAGTTCGTGATTAGATTGAAGGTGATTTCTAAAGGAAATTAAGGAATATTTGTCATATTTTTCTAACTATCTATACATAACAGAGTTTATGCACACGTATTTATTCTCTTTTCATTAATGGAAACTGAGCCGGTTGTATGGAATGAGAACTGCAATAACTGAAACTAGAGCGCCATCTGTTGGCCACAGAGTTCTAGGCACTTGATTCAGGAAAATTAAGAACTATATCATCACCATTGCTTTCTTCAACAAAGAAAATATTCTTAGCAGCAATCTTGGACCAAATGTAAGGGGAAGTTAGGAGTTAATAGTACTAGATCATTTTTTAAAAAATTAATTAATTAATTAATTTATTTTTGGCTGTGTTGGGTCTTCGTTTCAGTGCGAGGACTTTCTCTAGTTGCGGGAAGCGGGGGCCACTCTTCATCGTGGTGCGCGGGCCTCTCACTATCGTGGCCTCTCTTGTTGTGGAGCACAGGCTCCAGACACGCAGGCTCAGTAGTTGTGGCTCACGGGCCTAGCTGCTCCGCGGCATGTGGGATCTTCCCAGACCAGGGCTCAAACCCGTTTCCCCTGCATTGGCAGGCAGATTCTCAACCACTGCGCCACCAGGGAAGCCCACTAGCTCCTCTTTTTAAAAAATAATTTATTGAGGTGAAATTCACATAACATAAACTTACCATTTTAAAGTGAATAATTCAGAGGCATTTTGAACATTCACAGTGTTGTGCAACCACCACTTCTGTCTAGTTCCAAATCATTTCCAACACTCCTAAGTAAAACCCATTACTCATTCAGCAGTTTTCCCTGATACCCCCTCCCCGACGGCCCTCGGAAACTACCATCCTGCATTCTGCCTCTATGGATTTATCTATTCCAGATATTTCATATACATGGAATCGTAGAGTATGTGACGTTTCGCAACTGGCTTCTTTCACTTAGCATAATATTTTGGAGGTTCATCCACATTGTAGCATGTATCAATATTACATTTCCTTTTATGACTGAATGATATTCCATTCTATGTATATATCACAATTGTTTATCCAGTCATCCAATGATGTACATTTGGGCTGTTTCCACCCTTTGGCAATTGTGAATCATGCTGCTGTGAACAAGAGTGTCCATGTACGGTCTGAGTACCTGTTGTCAATTCTTTTGGGTAAATACCTAGGAATGGAATTGCATTAGCCTTGATTTTAACATGAAGACATGGATGAGAAGTATCTGAAGATGTAATTAAAGTTGTTTGATGAAAAGCAAACATTATTTCAATAGGAGAAAACAAATCATTAATGGATCTAAGAATGGACATTTTCTCATGTGTGTTTTTCAGAGACCTTATCCGCCATAGTGATTCATTAAAAAGTGTCAGAATTACCTGAGGTGCTTGTTTTAGAATGCGGCTTCTGCTCCACTGCCAGCCCCCATGCTGATTTAGCAGGTTTGGGCGTGGGAAGAAACTGCTATTTTAGAAGCTCTCTATCATCCCATGTGAGGTCCCTGGAACCACACGTTAAGTAACACTGGTTCACCACTCTAGCTGCACAGCTTCGGCGAATCAGTTAACCTGAGTAAGCGTCAGGTAACTTATCTTTACTATGGGGCAACACCTTGAGAATTAATTTAGAAACAGTGCTTTGCACAGTGCCAACAAACGTCAGGTGCTTAAAAAACGTCAAACTTCTCCTTTGTTCCTTTCAGGAGAGGTGATTCCATTCACCTGGCATTTCAGAACTGTGTGCACTTTCACAGCAAAAATGGTCTCTGAATACCAAGAGGGCAGTTGAATGGAGTGTTGATCTATGGAGTTGCTTGGTATGATGACAGTGTGGTACAAGCTCCCCTCCGTGGCTCTCAACAGTGAAGTGCAGGGAATTTAGTCCCTGCCCCCCGACCCAGAAAGACAAGTATACTTTCTGCCCCAGGAGGAGTTCCCCATCACTCTAAAGGTGATCTCAGAAGCTCCTATGAGACGTTTGACAGAAACTATGAAAGAACCACAAATATTGGTTTGTCTTTTACATAACAAACTTGCAAATTCCTGTTTTTAAACGTATAATGTTCCCACAAACAAAATGCAAAATCGTATTCGAGATGTTTTTAACTTTTAGATATTCCTGTGAATTCTTACTGTATTACAAAATCTGTGTGCCCAAGAGAAATCGTACTATCATAGACTTGCAAATGTGTTCTGAATTCTGGGTGTGAGAAAATTTTAGTTGTAAATAATTGAGGGAAATGCTTATCTGTAACTGGTTTGACTTGGTGAAAACACATTTCCAAAACAGAATTATTCAGGGTTTCATAAAAATATATATCAGTGTGTGCGTGTGCATGTGCATGTGTGTGTGGTTCTCTATGTATCTTAAAGATCAGTGACTTTACTAGTGTTAAATTTAAAAAGCTAAACCATTAGTTTAGAGAGAAAGATAGATGTATATATAAGAGACCATAAAGAAGGTAGAATAATTACATGCAATTTGATGTATTTTTTTAGAAGGGCAGAGTAACAGATAAGGGACTGCCCCCAGGGACACAGTCTTGGCATGTGCTTGAACACACAGGCTCCACCTTGAACCCAATGTACTGCACTTTTAGTGAATGCTGGCCACCATATTCTTTATCTTCTTTAGTAAGGACACCACCTTGTCAAGTAGATAATGCTATTCCCAATTTACAGATGAGAAAACTGGGGCTTAGAGAGATTAACTAATTGCCCAAAGTCCACAATTTTTTGGTGGAAGAGCTGGCATTTTATCAAGGACATTTTGATTCTTAACTAATATATTCTTTTTTTGACCTAGGGAGAAGGAAAGAGCTCATCAGTCTCCCTTCCCTCTTGTGGTTATGATATCTATTCTTCCTCCATGAAAAATTTGTTCTAGAGCCTCCTAGAGGTGGAGGGAGCCTTGAAAGTTTTCTGGCTCAATTCCCTCATGCAATTCAAGGTTTCTTTGTAAGGGAGGCTGCCACTCTCTTTAATAAGGACAGATCTGGGGAGTTTACTTCATAAAGCAACCTATCACGTATTTGCACTTAGGATTGTGAGGAGATACTTCATATAATTCTTTGAATGACCAGTTTTGCCCAGTAGAGCCTCAAGATCATGTTGGTTAGTTGTTTCATTCATTAAATTGTTCCTTTTTTCAGTCATTCAAAAATATTAATTAAGCCAGCCTTTGTCTGATTCAGCTTTGAAATTACAGTCCTAGATAGTTGTGAATCTGTTATGTTTTCTGGAAATTCCACTGGGGCTAGTTCACATCAAATGTGCAGGTGATTAAAATTCTTCATCTTTTTACAACAACCACTGCATAGTCATTCTTTAATCTGGCAGTTAAACTTTTCCTCTGGGCTGAAGTGTTGGATTTTTCAGTTTTGACCCTTTTGTCTACTTTTTGAATTCTGATTATCATCAAAGAAATCACTCCAATTTTCTGGTATCTGAAAAATTGGTAAGCATACCTTCTGTGTCTTTGTTTAAATAGTCATTAAAAATATTGGTTGGACCTGTTATATTGGTTGGTTCTCCTGGTAACCAGCCCCCAACCTTAGGTGGGCCCCAAAGCTACCTCATTAAAATAACAAAAACACTTTCTGTGCTCTCATCACTTAGGAAATTCCAAGGGTTTTAGGAGCTCTGTGCCAGAAACAGGACAAAGACCGAATATGTATTTCTTATTATAAATCACAATATCACGTATGACAATAGCCCATATATTTATGGGTGTTAATTCTGTTTGATCTCTGTCATTTGCAAGTAAGAGAACTTCTCTTTTCTTTAGAAAAGTGCCCCATCCCCCAAAGTTCATTTGCATTATGAAGATCAGGTCTTGGGAGATCCAATCTGGTTCTTCCTTGTATAGAACTTTCTTTGTGACCAGTATCTGGACATTTGTTAAGTGTCAAAAGTAAAAGTTATTGGAGGAGCTCCTTCAAAGAGTCCAAATGAGAACTCATTCTACAAGTGTCCATTTAAGCCTGATATTTTCCTGTGGTAAATTACTATTCTGATTGACCCATTTCCCAAAAGGGAATATTTTAACTCTTTCCTGGTAGCATCAATTCTGGCCCTTTTATCAGCTTAGTTATTCTGTCACTCCACTCTTCATTCATTCATTCATTTAAGAAATATTTATTGATCAACAAATATGCCAGTTACTGTTCAATGTGTTGGGAATACAAAGTTGAACAAGACAGAGAAGGTGCTGACCTCAAGGAATTTATGTATGCATGGACACAAAAACGAACACAACATTAGAGACTGTGATAAGAGGTGTCTGGACAAGGCACAGAGTGCAGTGAGTGATAAAGATGCACTGGGGTGGGGTGGGGGGCTATTTCAGATGAGTGGTTGGGGAGGACCTCTATGAGGAAATGAAATTCGACCTGAAATCTAAAGGAGCCATGTGAAAACTCAATCATTTCCATCAAAATTCAGCTTTGTGAACTGTAAGCCCTTGCAAATGAAGGTTATCATGTGAGAAATGTTTCACTGGCAAGAGGGGTTGGACAGCCAAGCCTAGGTTCAGCTCCAGACAACATGCCAGTACCATTAAAACGAGGCCATTTTTCAGGAGGAGGCTATTATGAGAAACAAACGTTCTAGGGTGCTATTTTAAGAGCCAGATGCTCAGAACTGGGAATTACACTCAATGAGGCTTTGGAAGACATGTACAGAGGCATATCTAAAAAATTCAATCCCATTTAAATGGTGCAGTTGCTTCCCAATGATCACGGGAGTCTCTGCAGACTAACTATTGTGTATGTTTTTTAAATTAATTAATTTTTTATTGAAGTATAGTCGATTTACAATATTGTGTTAGTTCCAGATGTACAGAGAAGTGAATCAGTTATACATATATATTCTTTTTCAGATTCTTTTCCCATATAGGTTATTTACAGAACAGAAACAGAATCACAGACATAGAAAAAAACTTATGGTTACCAATGGGGAAATGTGGGAGGAGGCATAAGTGAGGACTTTGGGAGTAACATATACACACTACTATATATAAAATAGATAATCAACAAGGACCTACTGTATAGCACAGGAACTCTACTCAATATTTTGTGTATGTTTGTTTTAATGAACAAAGTCAGCCAAGCAGTCATCTAGCTATTGACTAATTTCATTCTTTTTCTCCAAAACAACTACCTGTTTGACTGTTAACAGGTTTATTTCTATTTATTTGTGTACATAATCTCCTAAAGACCGTTCTTCTAGAACCTTCTTGGGTTTCCTCTATGCTAGCCGTGTTCCATGTTCATGTGGATGCACACGACACAAACATACATGCCTTAAAAAGAAGAGCACCTGATGAAAAATGTATGCTAGTACATATATAACTTCAATATATTGACAGTTATCTGGTATTTTCTCAAATAGATGACTTGCATATGTGTTTACACAAAGGCAGGGTTACTGGGTGCTTTCACCTAAGGCATATGGACCCAAAGGAAATATGGGCCTCAGGTTCTTGAAGGAGAGAATTTGTGGAGGGTGGTGACCAGAGCTCCTAATGCTTGGGAACATGGTGCACGCAGGGCAATTTTTCTAAGTAGCCATATGCATGGCTGTCTTTGTGGAGGATGTTCTGCAAATATTCTTTTTCTCTTCCTGCCTTTCACTTGTCATCTTAAATCTTGTCATTAAAATATAAATTTTAGATATATTTTTATAATATGTATTTTAAGACTTTCCACTTCTATATATATAATAAAGCATGAAAATCCTTACAAAAATCTGATCGCATTACTCCCACGTTACTCCAATGCTTCTCTATTGTCTTTAAGGTGAAGTCTAAGATGAGCAGAATGGCACAGTAAGTCCAGTGCAGTCTGGTCTCTGCCTATGTCTTTAGTGTCTTCTCCTGAGTCCACTCTCCTCACTCCAGGAAAAACAGGCACACTACTAAGTATCGGGTACTGTGCGAATAGTTTTACGTGCATTTTTTCAATTAGTCTTCATGACAGTGTCCTAAATCGTCATGCGATTTCATACCTCTGTGTGTTTGACCATGGTGTTCCCTTCACCTGGAATTCCCTTCCTGCTTTGGCTGGCAAATTGCATCTCATCCTTCAAATCTCAGCTGAAGAATCTCCTCCTTTGAGAAGCCCTCCTTACTTCCCCAGAAAGAGCTAATCACTTCCTCAGTTCTGCTCTGATTATAACTCACATACTCAATTCAGCTCAAGTCTACTCATCTAATGAGTTTTTAGTACAAGCCAGGCACTGTCCTAGGCCTGATCATAAAATGATTCAGGTCCTGGTCACCACCTTAATCAATTCACAGCCTGGTGGAGCAGATTGACATGATAGTGGAATAATACTATGCATAGTGGTAAGTGTTGTGAGATTTATTATCACTATGCATAAGTATTATTCCATCATTAGATGATTGCTGAGCAGAATTAAGTTGAATTGAGTTAAAGATAACAATTTTACATTTATCAGTATTTATCAGTTAACATCCGTAGTGGGTTGAACGGTGGTCCCCCAAAGACATGTCCACATCCTAGTCCCCAGGACGTTTGAATATTACTTTACGTGGCAAGAGTTAATATTAACCTGTATGGATGCTGAGAGGAGGAGTTTATCCAGAATTGTGAGGGAGTGCCCTAAATGCAATCATGTATGTCCTGATAACTGGGGAGACACACACAGAAAAGAGAAGGAGGCCTTGTGCCCATGAAGGCAGCAGCTGGAGAGAGGCAGCCACAAGCCAGGCGCACCCAAGGGCTTCAGGAGGGAGCAGGGCCCCGAGGACACCTTAATTTGGACTTCTGCCCTCCAGAACTGTGAGAGAATAAATGGCTATTATTTTAAGTCACCCAGTCTGTGATAATTTGTCAAAGCAGCACTAGGAAACTAATACAGTATTTTGTGGTAAGTTTTTTAAAAATGTGTTGCCTTGAAGTTGAAAATAATTTTTGGATCTAATAATATAGAGAACACTATGAAAAGTTGTACAAGTTTTTTTCCTGAAAGTTTTTTTCAGATCCTTTAGTGGGCTAAGGAGTTTTGTGAATCTCAAAGATATCTATCTATCATCTATCTATCTATCTATCTATCTATCTATCTATCTATCTATCTATCATCTACACTGTAACATTTCTTAGCATCTTTTATCATGGGATCCATTTTTCATGGACTATATATTAACATCTTTCTGTAGATGTTAATGTTCTATAGAGCAGAGTTTTGAGTCTATAAGACTTAAGGCTCCACATCAGTTAGAATGGCCATCCATCATCAGAAAATCTACAAACAACAAATGCTGGGGAGGGTGTGGAGAAAAGGGAACCCTCTTGCACTGTTGGTGGGAATGTAAATTGATACAGCCACTATGGAGAACAGTATGGATGTCCCTTAAAAAACTAAAAATAGAACTACCATATGATCCAGCAATTCCACTACTGGGCATATACCCAGAGAAAACCATAATTCAAAAAGACACATGCACCCCAATGTTCATTGCAGCACTATTTACAATAGCCAGGTCATGGAAGCAACCTAAATGTCTGTCAATAGATGAGTGGATAAAGAAGATGTGGTACATATATATAATGGAATATTACTCAGCCATAAAAAGGAACGAAAATGGGTCATTTGTAGAGACGTGGACAGATCTAGAGACTGTCATACAGAGTGAAGTAAGTCAGAAAGAGAAAAACAAATATCGTATATTAACGCATATATGTGGAACCTTGAAAAATGGTACAGATGAACCGGTTTGCAGGGCAGAAATAGAGACACAGATGTAGAGAACAAATGTATGGACACCAAGGGAGGAAAGCGGTGGTGGGGGGGTGGGGTGGGATGAAGTGGGAGATTGGGATTGACATGTATACACTAATATGTGTAAAATGGATAACTAACGAGAACCTGCTGTATAAAAAATAAAATTAAATTAAAAGAAAAAAAAGAGACTTAAGGCTCTTCTGTAATGAAACATAAGTTGAGGGTATTTGGAAGAGTTGTAGAGGGCATTGTTCCTGCAATATGTACACAGGAAACTGCCATGGGTCGGAATAAAATACTTCTACAAATATCTAATGTTTACTTGGCACAGCTTCTCTTGGGTTTAGCTTTGCAAAATCTTCCTCAGGCTTTGTTTTCCTGGTTGCCATGGAGCCAGTTCACTTCTAAAGGCAACTTGGGGCTGGGCCTGAGGAAACTAATGAGGAATTAAGTGACTGCGCTTGTTCTCCAGGGACAGAAGGGAACTGGCAGACCAACTTGTAATTTGGAACATTAACGTTCATTTTTGGTGGGCTCCTCCCTCTGCTATGATTCTTTCTGTTTCAACCTCTTGGAATCTGTCTTTCCCAATGTAAGTCAGAGCCCAGTGCATCATGATGCAGTTTGGTTTGGTTTGGTTGTGTAAGAAATATTATTAACTGCATTTGTTTAGGCAAACCTGTCATCATTTATGCCTGAGGCAAGGTGGAGGGAAATCAGGAAACAAAGGAGTAGGTATCATATAGATTAAACTTGGCTGACAAAAATGTTCTGGGGTGGAGTCTAGGCGGGGGAGGTATTTAAAATATGAGAGAGAAATGAATAGATTTGCAGGATCTGGTTTAGTGGGGTTTAGTAAGTTTTGCAAACTTTAGAAGATATACAGTGAACACACTACATGACCCAACCTCCTGGACATCTTGAGGTGTAAAGAGAACTATTCTTAGTAGCAGGATAAGGTTGAAAACGGTTAGAAGAAAAACCTAGAAAATGTTATAAATATTATTTCTACCAATAGTTCAGTTGGAAGGATTCCTCATTAGCCTATGGCTACAAAGGGTTACTTTTTTTTTTTTTTTGTAAAATCGAATCACATTGTTTCAGAGCCCTCTTAAAAATTTCAATCTTAAAAATTTCAAACTTGCTTGCCTTACGTTAGGGCCTCTCAAAGAGTTCTCAGTATTTCTGTGTGTACCAAATGGGTGCCTCTCATGAGCCCGCAAGTGAATTGGTCAGCTGCAGTCACCTCATCTGCCTTTTCAGTTCTTCCTGATCTGGCTCCCACTTCTCCACATCCTCTGCCCTTGAAGCTGAGTGGAGATGACTTTTAAAAATGGCTATAACTTGATGTGCCAAAATTTTCCTGTTTGAAAGAAATTTCCAAGCACATCAACACATGCAAATAGACGCTGTGGTAAGGTAAGGAAGGTAGGGAAGGAGAGAGTGAGGAAGAAATGAAGATGTTGTATATATGCGCTGTGCCTGGGCCCTAGGTCTATCAGCCTTAAATGACAGTTGTAATAATTTGTTGCAGTCATAATGCTACACACATATTAATGTGAACTCTCCCTATCAGAGATAGGAGAAAACTAAGATAACTCTTATTTCTTTCTTTTTCTTCCTTTCTTCTTTTTCTTTCCTTCCCTTCCTTCCTTCCTTCTCTCTTTCTTCCTTCCTTCCTCCCTCCCTCCCTCCCTCCCTCTCTCTCTTTCTCTCTCTTTCTTTCTTTCTTTCTTTCTTTCTTTCCTTTC
This sequence comes from Stenella coeruleoalba, assembly GCF_951394435.1. NCBI lineage: Eukaryota > Metazoa > Chordata > Mammalia > Artiodactyla > Delphinidae > Stenella > Stenella coeruleoalba. The sequence continues at coordinate 31,129,627 of NC_137157.1, forward strand.
TTTCTTTCTTTCCCTCCCCTTCCTTCCTTCCTTCCAGCTTCCTCAATTGTTCTTTCATGCAACAAGTATTTATTGAGCATTGACTATGTGAAGGACACTGTGCTAAGGGCAGGGGAAATAGTAATTAACAAAATAGACACAGTCTTGTCTCTTAAGGAGCCTAGAGTCTAGGGTGGCATAGAGACCATTTGTAAACAAGGCATCATAAAAATATTCATTAAGTATAATTTTGTTAAGTACTGTGAAGGAGAAGCTTATGGTACTTTGTGTGTGTGTGTGTGTGTGTGTGTGTGTGGTAAGAACACTTAACATGAAATCTACCCTTTTAACTATTTTTTGAGTACACAACACAATTTTGTTGACTATAGGCACAATGCTTACCGCATACCTTTAGAACTTATTCATCTTGTATAACTGAAACTTTACACCTGGTAAACAGCAGCTCCCCATTTTCCCCTCTCTCAACCCCCGGCAACTAACATTCTACCCTCTGTTTCTGTGAGTTTGACTATTTTACAATTTTAGATACCTCATATGAGTAGAATCACGCAGTATTTATCCTGTGACTGCCTTATTTCACAGCATAATGTCCTCTGGGTTTAGCCATGTTGTCACATAGAGCAGGACTGCCTGTTTTTTAAGACTGATTAATATTCCATTGTATGTATATACCCCATTTTCTTTATTCATTCATGTGTCAATGGACATTTAGTTTTTTTTCCCATATCTTAGTTATTGTAAATAATGCTACAATGAATATGAGAGTACAGATATCTCTTCAAGATCCTGATTTCAAATATTTTGAATATATACTCAGAAGTGGGCTTACTGGATCATATGGTAGATCTAACTTTAACTTTTGGAGGACCCTCCATACTGTTTAGCATAGCAACTGCACCATTTTAATTCCCACCAACAGTGTTACGGGCGTTAACTTTTCTCTATATCCTTGCCAATACTTATCTTTTGTTTTTTGATAGGAGGTGTAAGACAATATCTTATTATGGTTTTGATTCGCATTTCCCTCAAGATTAGTGATGTTGAACATCATTTCCTTCATCTGTTGGCCATTTGTATGTCTTCTTTGGAAGAAGTCCTTTGCCTACTTTTCAGTCATACTCTCAAGAGTGTATGACAAGGGGGACAAACCTCATCTGGAAATGTATGTGGTGTGGCCAGACTGAGAAGATAAAACTATAGGACATCCAGCTAAATTTGAATTTCAGATAGACAACAAATCTTTCAGTATTAGTATACTTTATACAGTAGCTGAGATATACTAAAAGCTTATTTCTTGTTTACCTGAAATTCAAATTTAACAGTTTTCTGTATTTCATCTGGCAATCCTATGTGGGGGGTCGGGGAGGGAATAGTTAAGGAAGGCTACTTTTAGGAAGTGATACCTGAACTTAGCCCTAAAGGGTAATTGGCAAGAGAGGGCACAGACAAGTCAGAGAGACAGAAGGAATAGCACATGTACTGAAGTGGGAAAGGATCTGGTAATTGTAGTCATCATGGGCATAAGGTAAGGAATCGTGGGGGGAAATGGCATTTATTGATGTTGGAAAGAGAGAAGAAGCCAGAAAGATCAGGGATTAGCAGGCTAGGTTAAGAATGTTGGATGTTATAGAGAACAGACTTGAGGTTGCCAAGGAGGTGGTGAGAAGGAAGAGGGATGGACTGGGAACTTGGGGTTGGTAGATGCAAACTATTACATTTAGAATGGATAAACACAAAGGTCCTGCTGTGTAGCACAGGGAACTATATTCAATATCCTGTGATCAACCATAATGGAAAAGAACATAAAAAAAGAATGTCTATATGTGTATAACGGAGTCACTGTGCTGTACAGCAGAGATTGGCACAGCATTGTAAATCAACTATACTTCAATTAAAAACAAAAGAGTGAATGGAGAAACAAACAAACAAAAAAGACTGTTGGATGTTAACTACACTGGGGAAGGATATTAGAAACTGGGCTGTAGCCCTGGGGCTACAAGGAGTCTCCTGCTGGCCTGAGGCAAGTCACTTCACCTCTCTGGATCTCAGTTTACTCATGGGCCAAGTAGATGTTAAAATACTGACAAATGAGATAATGAAACACAAGTCCTGAAAGGTCCACCCAGAAAGAAAACTCAAGGTCATCTAATCTAAAACCCTCAAGAAAAAACTGGCATTGACTGAAAACAAAAGTATGAAGACTTTGAAGTCAGTCTTAGACGGATGCAAAGCCTGACTCTGTCACTTGCTTGCTCTGGGGCCTTGGGTGAGCAAGTCAACCTCTCTGAGCCTCCACATTTCTCATGAGCAGGATGAGGTTAACAACATCTTCTTCCTAAGTTGTTGTTAAGATTAACAATGAAATAAATAGAACACTTGTCACAGAGTTACTCTCCCAATGATTTTTTTGCCCATATAGGTGGGCTGTCTGTTCATAATTTTAAATAATTCTGGAAACATTTGGTGGGAGTCTGGAAGGTGAGGAGAAAAGAAGCAAATTGTTGCCATAGACACACATTATGCACATCACAGTTTTTGCCTATGGCCATTGCTGCTTTTGGAAATAGTTGATCTGTTAGTTCTGGAGGCTCAGGGAAGATGACGATTCAAACAACAGATGCCCTGAGACTCTCAGGCTATGAAGTGTCAAAAGTTCAAGAGATGAAGTAGGAGAAAGAAAGACTGTGAGCCTTGAAGTTTTCCTCCTTCTCCAGGTAACATTTTAAGGGGGGCTACTAGAGATAATTTGATTCCAATACATTCAATTAATTAATTAAGCAAACATTAACGAATATTTTTATGCAGCTCCTAAGCAGCTTACAAGTACCTAGAGGAAGACAAACAAATCAGTTGAATAGGGACGTGTTTATTGATGTCCCAGGGGAGTGGACTTTATTAGTAGGAATTTTATACCAGGTTAAGGAGAAGACGGCTCTGGAGAGACCCTGGAGCATCTCTCAGAACACCAAACGGAGGCTGTCCCGGCAGTTAGGGCTGTAGAGCTGGTTTGTGATCTAATTTCTCAGTTCCCTCTAACACACTGAGAACAAATGGTAGGCACTTGCTGTGGTAGGTTAGCATTTGATAAATGTTGGCTGAACTGAACTGTTTACCTAAGGGCTCAGTGCCAAGTACATGGCAAAATATTTAGTGGAATCTTTCATATGTTGAAAAAGCAATAGAAGTCCAAGCTCATTGAGCTGTTAGTTTTTTCAGCAAAGATGGATGTGTGTGAACCCATCCATAGCTGAGTCTAGTCCATGCTTTTGCAAAGCAACTGGCCATATTAGGAGAGAAGTTGGTGGCTGAGAAGAGCTACGCTAATCCTTTAACAAAGGTGATGCCTGTGACTAATTCTCCAATGGAGGCTGAAAAATAGAACCCAGAATGAGCAGGTGATAAGCATTTACAATTTGAGGTCCTACAAAATGTTTGTTTAAATTGATCATGGTTTAATGTCTCTAGATAGTTTGTTTTTTTGTGCTCCTCCTTTGGAAGAAAGGAAACTTAATAAAACCATATGGTATAAAGGATTCAGTTTAAGAAGGTCAACCTCCCGCACCTTCTACAGTTATGGTTTTGGGCAAAGGAAACTGCTGTTCCAGAGGATGTCCCTGGGGCACCGATCTTCAGAATCCCCAAAGAAAGGTTCAATTGTGTTCAGAAAGGCTGCCTTTCCTCACAGGAAAGGGAGTAGCATGTTTTAGAATTATTGCCAACTGTAAGGTTGAGACAAAAATATCAGAGACTCTGAGTTGGAATATTCCAGTGACCTCTAGCCCTCCAGTGGTCAGAGATCTGGGGTGCCAGGTGCTCCAGGGCAGTTGAGCAAACTGCCTTCTCAGAGGTTCTAGTCTAGGGGGAAAAGAAGAACAGATGGTATGAAAAATATATAAAAGTCAAAAGCTCAAATAATGTGAAGGTGTGCATCACTGACACATACTGGTTTGGGTTTTTTTTCTCCCCATTTAACCACACAATTTGTTTGTGTTATTACTCCTTTGTGGGGCTATCTTTTTTTCTTTTTTAAATCTATGTTGGCAATTTCTGTGTAAATATATGAGACCTACGAAGATGCCCATCAGGAGCTCTGTTCTCTGGCTGGTTAAAAAGGGAAATGTACTTAGACCCGCTTCCTCTGGTTTATAACAAACTTTCATAAGTACAAAAGCCACTTACTTAATAAAAAGTCTATGGTCCACCATTAGAATCAGTATCGCCATAAAGATAATTTTTTATAAAATGGAGGTTACATTTTAAAAGCCAGTTTTCTTTTTGAAGTTGAGTGTACTGGAAAATGGATTCACAATGGATATAATAATTGCCAGGAGTACAAACCTCATATTCCAGGAAATTAAGAAATTTACAAGTTAGAGTTAAAATAGAAATACACATATATTCTAACTATTAAGGAAAAATAACTATTTTTATTTACCTCCTCAGTGCACCAGAAATATGTAATAGTTTTAGAAAAGTTAAAGTTTAGACTATAGATATTTTCAGTATTGTTTCTATGCTTGTCTCCAGTAAATAGATGAGGTTTGAAGGAAGTGAGTTTTTCTAATTCATTTTATCTTACACGATACCTGGTATAGAATAACCAGCACAGGATAACTATTAAGTAAATGGCTTTGGACTGCTGGAGATAGTACTATAGACATGGAGTTTTTCCCAATGATGTGTGTTTGTGAGTAGAGGAGCAGGGTTCTGTGCACGGGCCAGAGATGCTTAAATGTCCTACAAAAGTGAGGGACAGTGTTGTTCAGTTTCCTCATCTGTTCAGATGAATAGTCTCGAAAGTACTGTGGCTCTCCAATGCTGAGGATTCTATTCTGGCCCATCAAAAAATTCTAGAAATGATTGTTCCTGCCTATGGGATTGAAACCAGGATCAGTTATATTAGAAGGATACTTTATTCAACACTGGTGAAAATCCTTAAGCAATGAATGCAATTTTGCCTACTTGTTCCATACGCAGAAATGTATCCTAGAAAAATAACAAGTGAAATTGTTATGGAGAAAAATATGTATCATTTTTCTTGACAGCAGAATAGGGTGACCAACCCATCCTGACTTGCTGGGGCCTTCCCCTTTTTTAGCACTGTAATTCCCTCAGTGCTGAGCAAGTCCTGACTACCTTACTGGTAACCACACTACAGCAGAACCCTCCCTTTTGCTCAGTGAATATTTTGAGATGCTGCTTAAAAATATGGAAGATATGTCATCAAATTGCCTTCTAAGGCATTTGGGTTTAGTTAACTTCAAGACTTTTGCTTTTCAGAGCGGACAGTGTGACTTAGGGGCTGAGATGAATTCCTTGGAGAATTAAAGGCAATTAGGAGAGGTTAAATGAGAGAAGAATTTAAAGAAAGGAGTAGACTCAAAGGCTTGTGGCCAAGAAAGGAAGTTGAAGAACTTAAGTCAAACAGGGATGTTTATAGAGTTGTTTGCTATGCAGTGCATTTGATACAAAGTTTCTTTTTCTTCTTCCCATTCTGGCTGATATTTAAATTTTGATTGATGGGTTAAACAAAAGATTAGATTCGGGAGAAAAGAGAATGAGTCAACAGGAAAATAGAGCCCTGTGCCCCCCTCCCCCACAAAAACAAAACCCCTAAAATGCAGTATAGGGAGACAGTTAGAAAATACAAAAAAGAGAGAGATTTACAACATGTATAACGGACCTTAGATTTGTATTCAGACTTTTAAAAGAAAGGAAAAAAAGCCCTTTAAAAATCAGTAAGAAGTGAAACAAAATACGGAAGTATAAGCAAAAATATGAATGAGAAAATCATATAAAAGGAAATATGAATGGCAAGTAAATATGAATGAAATTCAGTTTCACCAGGAAAACGGAAGTACAAATTAAAGCCATATTGAGATACCGCTTTTATATTGAGATATCTTTTTTATACCCAGTAGATGGACTTGTGTGTGTGTGTTTAACAATTTCAAGCCTTGGCACGGACATAGATCAATGGGAACTCATATTTTAATGGTGAAAATATAAACTGGTTCAACCATTGTGGAGAGCAATTTAACCGTAGGTATCACATAACATGATATGACCCAGCAAATCTTCTAGGTGTGTTCCAGGGATACACTCTTGCACACTGCATACGGATATAGGGATAAAGATTTGCACTGCAGCATTATTGTTAATAGTAAGAAAACCGGGAAGCAATACATTGTTTATTATAAGTCAAAACGCTTATACCCTTATAATGATGTTTAGCACAACCTCTCATGTTCTTTCCACAGGAAGAGGAGCAAATTATTGGCGAGTCTTACATAAGGAAACGGAGCTGCATGGCTTGGCTCCTTTCCCTCCTTTCTTGGGACAGTGCCTCCAGGCAAAAAGTGCACATTTTGCTCTGCTTCATTCTACAGGTTTTATAGTCCTGCCCTCCCTGTTGGGATGGGGAGGATGGCCCTGGGTGACCACTGCCTATGCCTTAGGTTCTGGGGTTCAGAATTAGGAAACCCATTTGCCCACAGATAGAAGCCATATTCTCCAGTTCAGTTTTACCCGTAAAAAGGTGACATTTGATCTCCATCAGCCATCCTCTTACCTCATTTATTGAGTGGCTCAGTATAGAGGTATGCTATTTATTGAACCCCTTGAACCCCAACATTAAGAAACAAGTAAGAAATACAATTCAGGAGAAAAGAACATATGAATAAAGAGGCTCTTAGATGCCCAAGGTGGATAAATTTATGCTTTGGGGTTACTATGCTAGGCTGTGGCTATACGAGATGTTTACCTTAGTGAGTTTCTTCAGCTTATAGGGGCTTTCTACACATGTGTGTGCGACTGTTTTCAGAAAGGCAAGGCCTACACACATGAGGCCATAAGCAAACATCATCTAGCCCTGCTCTGCATTTAGCAAAAGCAACTGCTCAGCAGGCTGTAAGCTTCAGCAGAGGCCCAGGCCAAGGTGACATCTGAATCAAGTGGTGGGGACTTGAAAATGCAGATCTCCAGGTCGATGTGGACCTACACCTGGACCCGGTATCAGGCAGAGGCAGGATTAAATCTTCTGAGCCATTCTTTTTTTTTTTTTTTTTTTTTTTTTTTGCGGTACACGGGCCTCCCACTGCTGTGGCCTCTCCCGCTGCGGAGCACAAGCTCTGGACGTGCAGACCCAGCGGCCATGGCTCACGGGCCCAGCCGCTCCGCAGCACGTGGGATCTTCCCGGACCGGGGCACGAACCCGTGTCCCCTGCATCGGCAGGCGGACTCTCAACCACTGCGCCACCAGGGAAGCCCTCTGAGCCATTCTTGAACAGAACAGTATTTGCTGATTTTAAGCTGAAGACAGAAGTGAATTCCACATGAATTACAGAACACTAGCAGAGGTTCCAGGTTTAAACATTAAGAAATAGGCCTAGCTAGGTAGCCTTAGATTGGTGTTTCAAATTCCATTTTGCTACCAAGACTATAGAGACCTTCAAAGGAACAAATCTTAGACATCTTGGATTTATGTGGCTTACTCACAGGCAAAGGGGTCACCCAGTTGTATGCAAAAGCTCGTTTGTATTAACTCATGAGAGCTGATTGTTAAATTTTCAGTAATTTTGTGAGGTGGTTGATATCACACTGGTAGCTTGAAATTGGCCATGATGGGAGCATTTATGCTTTTGAAATCGGTAAACCCTACACATCAGGGTTTTTCCCTATCCTAACTCCCAGCTAGTTGTTAAACTTTTCCTATCATGTGCTTTCATATGCACCTTGGACTTGAAAATTACATAAATTCAGACCTGAATTGAGATCCAATCTGTGGTAGATGTTATTATTTTCAAGAAAACAAAAAAAAAGGACCAGAGCACCCATTATAAAGAGACATACTATTCTGGGGAGATTGCAGTAGAGCACTCAATGAAATTATTGCAGACTCAATAATTAGAAAGACAATAAAAGAATTCTGTGCCTGGAATAATCTGTCTCACATAGTCTGCTCTGTGTAGGAATTCAAAGATAAACTGTAGAGGTTTGAAACACATGGCATAATAAAAATTAAAACACAATAATAAACAGACAGGCTGATTAAACTAGGAGAGAAGGAATTTCTTAAGGAAAACAGTGGAGATCCTATAGAAGAAGCAAGACTTTTATAAAAGGGAGAGAGATGAAAATTTTAAGGATGGAGCATATAAAAAATACTAAAGAAAAATGGAGATACACGTTAAACTACGTCTCTTGGGGTCATTAGAAGGGGAGGGGGAGGCACTGCCTTAGTTTTATCCTGTCAGAACATTGACTGGGGCGCAAAGAAGAAAGGCAAAATCCTAGGGAGAAAACCGGAATGGTTGCCCCAGGGAAGGCCAGGATTTAGGGCCCTGTTAAGAGGCAACTTTTCTAATGTTTTTTTAAGAAAAGCAACTTGCTAAGCTCTTGTCCCTTAATGGAGGCATTTGAGACATTGTCTTGGGAACTTTAAAGATTGGATTCCCTAAAATTTAAAACAATTCTTCAGAGTGGTGGTAGGAAATCTAGATAGATTTCAGAGGAGAAAATGAGGAAGATCAGTATCAGACTCGAAGAATTATTGAGGGAGTTTCAAGGCACCAGTTTCTGTATGTGGGAACATAGGAATTGCTTGTTCTGAAAGGAAACATGTCTGAGAAAATTAGGAAATTAAAGCTCTAAAGGAAGGCCCAGCAGAAATAAAATATTAAAGGAGTACACAGTGCAATAGTAGGTCAAGTCCAGGCCTGGTTGAAGGCTGAGCTACAGAAGATGCCTTCCAGCTGAGCCTTCAACCAAGAAAGGTGACAGCGGATAAGCTTTATTGAGCAGTGGATAATTCTGGCAGGTTCAGAACAAACTAATTTCATATCTCTTGTTAAGAAAGAAATACAACACAAACCCTGGAGAAATATAAGTTAGAAAACTAAATGTCTGGGTCAGAAATCAAACTGTAAGTTTAAGGAAAGAGGACATTCAGGGCAAAAATCCTAGTCCTTTGTGAGGTACGGAAGGTAAAGGAGTAACTTAGGAAGCAGGATAAACTGTTTACAAACCCTGTAGAATCATTCCCAAAGATGTAGGGGAAGACTAGAGTGATATAAAGCATTAGAGGATTATCCTGCTCTTGCAATACACACACTACACACACGCACTTAATGGAAAGAATGCTACACAAGGCTAGAACATTTAAAAACAGAATTGACAGTCCCTTGAGGAGCATCGAGTTACTGGACCTTGTTATGTCACTAGGGGCACAGACTTCAGACTAACCAACTACAGCTTCATTTTAAGAACCTGCTAAGAAAGAAAAAAAGCTACACGATCTCGCTTAATGTAGGATCTTAAAAAGTCGAATATATTAAAAAAAAAAAGTCGAATATATTAAAGCAGAGAGTAGAACGAAGGTTAGTAGGGGTGGGGAAGTGGGAGGAATGAAGAGATGTTCATCGAAAGGTATACAGTCGCATCCTGTAAAATGATTAGTTCTAGAGATCTAATGTAGAGGATGATGACTAGTGAATATAGTAATCCCCCCTTATCTGTGGTTGCACTTTCCATGGTTTCAGTTACCTGCAGTCAACTGTGGTCAGAAAATATTAAACAGGAAATTCCAGAAATAAATGATTCATAAATTTAAAGTTGCAGCACCGTTCTGAGTACCATGATGAAATCCCACACCCTCCCTCTCTGTACTGCCTGGGACGTGAATCATCCTTGTGTCTAGCAAGTTCCTCCTGTTAGTCACTTAGTAGCCTTAGTGGCTATCAGATCTACTGTCGTGCTATCACCATGCTCGTGTTCAAGTAGCCCTTCTTTTACTTAATAATGGCCCCGGGGCACAAGAGGAGTGATGCTGGCAATTTGGATATGCCAAAGAGAAGCTGTAAACTGCTACTTTGAAGTAAAAAGGTGAACGTTCTCGACTTAATAAGTAAAGAAAAAAGTCGTATGCTGAGATTGCTAAGATCTGTGGTAAGAATGAATCTTCGATTAATGAAATTGTGAAGAAGAAAAAGAAATTCATGCTAGTGTTGCTGTTGCATCTCAAACTGCAAATGTTATATGGCCACACTGCACAATGAGTGCTTAGTTAAGATGGAAAAGGTATTAAATATGTACAATATTTTGAGAGAGAGAGACCACATTCACATAACTTTTATTACAGTATATTGTTATAATTATTCTACATTATTATTAGTTACTGTTAATCTCTTACTGTGCCTAATCTATAAATTAAACTTTATCACAGGCATGTACATACTGGAAAAAAAACATAGCGTATATAGAGTCTGGTAGTATCCACGGTTTCGGGCATCCACTGGGGGTCTTAGAACATATCCCTTTCAGGTAAGGGGGGACTGTTATAAAACTATATTGAGGGACTTCCCTGGTGGTCCAGTGGTTAAGACTCTGAGCTCCCAATGCAGGCGGACTGGGTTTGACCCCTGGTTGGGGAACTAGATCCTGCATGCCGCAACTAAAAGAGCCCGCATGCCACAATGAAGACCCCGCATGCTGCAACTAAGACCAGGCACAGCCAAATAAATAAATAAATAAATATTAAAAAAATAAACTATATTGAATACAGGAAATTTGCTAACAGAGTAGATTTCGGGTACCCTCACACACAAAAAAAAGTAATTACGTGAGAAGGTATGTCATTGGCTTGACTGTAGTAAATATTTCATTCCACTATGCATATGTATATCAAATCATCATATTGTACACCTAACATATATACAATTTTTATTTTATAAATAATAAACAAACAAAATAACCTGCTGAGAACAGATTCTCTAGGTGGATAAATTCAGAGAGTTGGGGAAAATCTTCCCTAGGAGGTTCATATCACAATCTCAAGCAATTCTATTGCAAGTGCTGATGGCAAAAGCCATGAAGACCCTGGAATGAATGTGTCTGCTCACACGGGTGGGTGCATCTTTCACAAGGCAGAGTCCTATCGGAAAGTAGCACCACAAAGTCAGAAACAACAAGCACAAAGGGGAAATGGAAATTCATTGGATAGTCTGGACGAGAAGGCATTTTGAATTGGACTTGTAGGCTGCCACCATGAGAATTTCTAAGCATTGCGAGAAGGCCACGATATCTAAAGTGCCACAGTCAGAGAGACAAGACTATAAGCATGAATAGATTCCCTATAACAAGCCCCAAATCCACCCACCCCAGACACTCAAAACAGCAAATGCATGGCCACGCATTAACCACTTGCTGGGAGATCTTTCCCATGTTAATTTAAATTGACGATTTGTAGACACTGAACATCTGGAATAGATTTATTAGCATTCTGATGAGGTTCAAACCAAGTTTTTCTCTCTACTTTCCTTACCGCAGATATCAGTGAGGTTTTGCTGTGATCTTTGACATCACTAACTAATATGTTTCAGGAACTTAATTTCGCCTGGGATAACTACTTTATGAGTTACTTTTTTCCCCCTGCATCTTATAGGTGTAGTACTGGTGCTGGGATAATATTCTGTATCCTACGAATCCTTTGGACCATTTAATAACTGAGGTGCATTGTTGAAATTACCTAAATTTTGAGATGAAGACACTAAATTAGTTCTTGCGAGTTCAACCCAGGATGCCACTGCTGAAACACTCTGGGTTCTCTTTAGCCACTAGAACCCCTCCAGCTTAGACTGAGCAGAATAAGAAATTGGAGAGGATAAATTTTAGACTCTCTTTTCTCATTTATTTTAACTTCAAATTACAGTGGAAAAACAATTTGATTTTTGGCTTTGATATCATTGACCTTGAACATTTGAGGAACTTAATCTTTGAACTGGAGTTTCTCATGAGCCATAGTGAACAATGATGCTGGACAAAATTTGTGATGAGAAATAGGATGAAGAGTGAATTTCAGCCTTGGAGTGAAGTGGTCTCAGAGTTAATGTAACTAATTTGCTGCTCTGACATAGTCAGAACCTTTTGAGAAGATATTTTACACTTGATTTTTGAGGTTGCTTTCTTCACTGGCAGTCATTCTAGGAAGAACCCATAGACTTATGGTTGGTATTAGGGGAGCAGCTTTGTAAAGGTAGGAACAGGACCACCCTAAAAGGATGAAGGGTTCTTCCCTGTTTGATTATACATTTATTGGTTAGATCTAATAGGTTAAGAGAAACACTGGAAATTTTTAGGATGGACATTTTTTTCCACCCATCCTCCCTCACTCCCCGCCTTGTGAGGAGTGAAATATCTCATTGGTGATTTGGGATACGTGATTGCACGTGCACATCTTGGGGCCTGGTATTGCTTCCAATTGCTCTCAGTCATGTTGTCATCTTAGTGGTGAAGGTCTTGTTCCATGGGTGAAGCTTGTGTTGGTCCAGCACTGACTGTGGGTGGTTGATTGTGGGTAAGTCGGTCTAATTCTGAGATTCAATATTATGAAAACAACTTCTCTGCAGAAATAAGCTGTATTTCCTGGTATCTGATTTATAAATTATAATGGTGACATTTTGGTTCTTCATCTGACAATTCTGTTCTTACTTTAGAGGGGAAATAATACACACTCCAGATATTTTCTTCCATGTGGAAGGATCTACACTTGTATAACATTCCTGGCCTCTCTATATCCCCACTTACCACTTGGAGAAGTAAAGCAGTTTATATTATTGGTAGTTTGGGGGGAAAAACAACTGGGCATGCCTTCATCTTTTCCTCCATTTCAGAATAAGTCTGCCTATTGTTCTTGGCCATATCATGAACTCAGTGGTAAAGGCTCCACTCTTACCAGAAAAGCCTGCATCTGCCTTGCTTCAACTTATACTATGTGTTTCTATATTATTTGAGAATATTCAACTCTGCTATAGAGGACAAGAAAAACAAATGGGATAATGAAACTCATAGAATGTGTTTAAGTATAGACAAGTTGGTAATCTATAAGATATGATAGATATGGATGAAGTAAATAGAGCATATGAGTGCTAGAAACAGATAAGAAGGAAAGAAGCACCAAGAGGATACAGATAATTATAAGTCATTAAATATGCACATATGAAGTAGCACTCAATATTCATGAAGATTTAAATAAGTCACCTATTGGTAACACCCATTCTGGCACCACAAGTTCTCTGCCCAGAAAATGCAGACAAAATTCATGCTTGCTCATCAGCTTAATTGTCCCTAAATCTCTTAAATGAAGCAAGACTTGTGTTAGCTTAGTCATCTTCTGTCTGTGGACCTCTTGCTTCAAAACTCAACTCTGATCTCCACAATCACATCATCAACAGAGAAGGCAGATGATCAGAGAGAGACAGGATTCAGGTTCTGTGTTCCTTCCATCGCTTGTATTCTTTCATAACTATGTTAACCTACCCCACCTCTTTGCTCTTTCTCCTCACTGTGTACTTTACATCGATTTAATAAACTATGTGATTTGAGCATCTTAACATGGTCTGTGAACGTTTCTGTTCTATGGCCTCTAGGAGAGCTTTCCTGGTGCTGTACTTGGAGGCCACCATTGTATGAAGGTAATTTCCCACATGGTAAAATTGATTCTCAATTAGTTCAACACTCAGGGAAGATGGGTGTTATTTACTAGATTTTTATACCTCAATATCCACCAGTAAATGGATGGATAAAGGGTGATTTATAGCCACAATGGGATCTGTGCCGTTATTAAAATAACTAAAATTTATTTATATGTAACAATAAGGATAAATCTCAAAAATGCAACATTGATGTAAGAAATTAATTATAAAAGGATAAACACAATGAAATCAACTTATATAAATGTTAAAAACATATGAATGACTAACTGTTACTCAGGATCAAATTTACTCTTCTTTCTTCCAGTAAAAGAATAGCCACTCACCCAAGATTCAGCAGAGTATATGAGTATGGGGCTATATTGCTAGATAATTTCTAGGCTTCCTTGAAGCTCAGTGTAGCCATGAGCCAGATTCTGCCCAGCGTGATGTAAGCAGAATTATGTATGTAATTTCACTGTTACATCCTTAAATGTGTAAAGGAGGCTGCATGCCCACCACTACCTCTCCTTCCCCTTCTGATAGCAGAAATACCAGCTTCAACTATTAGGACACCCACAATGATGATGCAACACCAAGAGAAGGAGCCTAGGTTCCAGATGGCCTTGTGGTCATCTGGCCTGGATTGCTAGTCTATCACTGGACTCCTCACTGCTGTGGCCTCTCCGGTTGCGGAGCACAGGCTCCGGACACGCAGGCTCAGCGGCCATGGCTCACAGGCCCAGCCGCTCCGCGGCACGTGGGATCCTCCCGGACCGGGGCACAAACCCGTGTCCCCTGCATCGGCAGGCAGACTCTCAACCACTGCGCCACCAGGGAAGCCCGAGACATGGTATTTCTGAGTCACTGTATTTTGAGGTTTCTTTGTTATAGCAGCTCAATATGTACCCTAACTAATGTAATACAAAATGATACATTTAGTTTTTTTTTTTTTTTTTTTTTTTTTTTGGCGGTACGCGGGCCTCTCACTGTCGTGGCCTCTCCCGTTGCGGAGCACAGGCTCCGGATGCGCAGGCTCAGCGGCCATGGCTCACGGGCCTAGCCACTCCGAGGCATGTGGGATCTTCCCGGACCGAGACACGAACCCGTGTCCCCTGCATCGGCAGGCAGACTCTCAACCACTGCACCACCAGGGAAGCCCTAGTTTTAAATACTTATACAATAAAGTATAAAATATTTGTGAGATGATACATATCAACTTCAGGATAATGGTTAACTCTGGGGAGGAGAAATGAGAATGGAAGGAGTGGTGCTTAGGAGGTGATCTATAATTAGTAAGATGAATCCACAATGTTATAGGAATCCAGATTCATCATTTCTGCTTTGCTCATTCACATGTGTCCCTTCCTTCCTCAAGGTCTCAATATGTTTTCTGGAATCCAGCCATCACATTCTTATTCCAAGCAGAAAGCAATAAAAAAGAGGGGAAAGAAAAAAAAAAGGGTCATACCAAATTAAGCTCACTTAATGAGATTTCATGTAAATCTCACCCCAAAAAATCTTCTGCTTACCTCTCTCTGTAGTCTCGTCCCCTCCATTTTATACTCCATGCTGTGCCAAAGCAATCCTGTATTTTATGCATCAATAACTTCCCAATCCTTGGGATTCAGTTCAGACCTTAAATCTGCATGTGAGTGTCTTCACAATCCAGCTATTAACCTCACCAGCTCTATCTCCTGTCTCTCCATGCTTGCATGTGATGCTCGAGACAAATCAAATGCTTTTAGTTTCTGAAAGCTGCTCTGCTCTCTCTTGTTCCTCTGCCTTGGCAACTATACCTCCTTCTGCTTGGAACATTCTTCTTTCACTTAGCTAACTCTTATTTTTTCTTTGAGACTACCTGCTCTATGCCCCTTGGACTTTATGAAGTATTCCTTACCTTAGGTCTGGACCAGGTAGGCTATAAATAAACTTTGAACACACTCTATGTATATATCTATAATATATAACACTTACCACATGTATTAAAATTGTTTATTTAATTCTCTTTCTCTTCTGCTATACTGAACTCCTTAAGGTAGAGATTTTCTTGTATCTCTAGTGCTCAGCATGCATGAGTTGTTTCATAAATAGGGCAACCGTATGATTTGCCTTCCAAACTAGGATGCTATTACTCATTCCATGGAGACAATGGATGTGAGGTGGGCAAGCTGGAACGTATGATCTTCCCATCAATAAATGTTTGGTTAATATATACATACCATCAAATTGGTATGTATACATTATCAGAGTGTTTATATATCATTGCACTGGAATTTAAAAAAAAATCTGGCTTCCTTACTAGACTTCTATTTACTTAATGACATCAGCCCCCAGTATAGTTCACTGGGGCTGTAAGTGCTGCATGTTGTTGAATAAATGAATAAGGACATGCTATCACCTACCACTTCGAAAAGAGCATTCACCCTTTATATACTGGAGAGAATCGGTAGAGACTGATGATTCAACTTTTTAAAAAAGAGCACTTTCAGTAATGTGTACAAGAAAATACTTTCATAGAAGAGGTAGTATGCACCATGGTATTTTTTCTACCATTAACATTTACTCATGATTGTCTTTTCTGAGAAGGTTCTTTTTCCTCTTGTCTACTTTAACCCTTGTGATCTCCCACAATCTTCAAAGTCCATCATAAATACTTCACAGAAGAGGAACTTCTGTGCTGTTCCTCATGCCAGCGAATGTGGTCACTGTGGGAGCAGTGTTGAGATAGAGTTTATGCACAAAAAAACGTGAAATGTGGAACATCTTTAATTTGAGTAGGAGATCAGAAAGGCCAGAATTAATTCATCCCCACTCATTTCTTGGCTACCAATTCAGTACAGTAAGATCACTTTCAAGAGTATATTTCTCAGTTCTTCTTTTTTTCTTTCTGTTTTGTTTTTATATTAGCCACCTGTAAGAAGATTTTCTTTTCTCTCTTGTGTGGGAGTCTCTGCCCAGAGGACAGTTTTATGTTAAAATTCAGAAATACTTTGAGTAAGTGATGAAAAGCAAACACCTAGATGATTTGCAGAGATCTTTGTTTAAGCTTTGAATTGAAAACAATTACTTCCAGACACACTCATTATCTAATTACTGTTCCAAGCTTCCAAAGCAAAATTAAATTTAGTTAAAAATTATGAACTTGTTGGTACACAGTTATTCCTAGACACACATTCAGTCAGGAATGTCAACATTTAGTCATGGTCTGAGGAATGCAGGGCTCTGGCGATTGGGTTCTTGAGATGTTTAGGTATGTGGATAGAGGGCTGGGGAGCTTAGTCCTGGTAGAACATCCCACGTTTCCATCTACTTGTTCAACAATCACTCCATTGAAAAAATTACAATGCACACATATGGACCAAAATAAATACATAACACCTACTCCTTTTCAGAAAGTTCAAAACCAATCAGAAATTAAGACAAACCTCTACCAAAATTCTTCAGGAAGACTAAGGTATAAGGTTCCCAGTTTTGAGCATACCAGTTTCAGCGTGCCTTTGCACAAAGAACCAAATTCTGGACTTCCCTGGTGGTGCTGTGGTTAAGACTCCGCCTGCCAGTGCAGGGGACATGGGTTCGAGCCCTGGTGCGAGAAGATCCCACATGCCACGGAGCAGCTAAGCCCGTGAGCCACAACTACTGAGCCTGTGCTCTAGAGCCCACGAGCCACAACTACTGAGCCTGCACTCTAGAGCCCTCGCGCTACAACTACTTAAGCCCATAACAAGGGAAGCAGCCAACGCAATGAGAAGCCCGTGCACCACAATGAAGAGTAGCCCCCACTCACTGCAACTAGAGAAAGCCTGCGTGCAGCAACGAAGACCCAACGCAGCCCAAATAAAATAAATAAATTAATTAATTAAAAAAAAAAGAAAGAACCAAATTCTTCTAAATGACACCAAAGGAATCTGAGCTAATTATTTTATACTGCATATTCCAAGCCAAAGAAAGTTGAACCTAAGAGAGGCTACATATTAGAAAAAGACCGGGATCTGGCACTAAATAAATAGGAAATCTTGAGTAGTTAATTCACTTCTCCTTTTCATGGCCTCATTTTTCCTCAGTGATAAACCTAAACTAAATGATCTGTAAATTTAATTTTAAATATTTGATTCTATGAATTCAAGGCATGAGAAATTGTGAAAAGTACATATTCTTACCACTAGTCGTCCTTCTTGCACAGAAAATGAGGATGCTGGATTGAGGTGCTTTTAGTTTAGCTGGTTATTTATCAGAAGTAGAAGATGTGCCACCAAAACGCTTGGGTTTTGTTTTCCTATTATCATTATGTTTCTTTTAGGAGTTCTTTGTATGCAGATCTGGAGCTCTGTGTTATGAAGATGGTGATATATGAGATAAGCTAGTGACGGTGCTGCAGTATGTTCAGCTATTAACTGTTTTCTCACAGGAAGGAGTTTTTATTAGTCTCCATCTGAATGGCTTTGCGAACCTGGATAGGAATTGGATACATGAGAGTCTGTGGTTTCTTAAGAGAGGACTTTGGAAAGTTCTGCATTTGCTTGGGAATGCATGTGTCTGCTTTCTGGGCATAAGCACAAGAGGAAACCTCAGGGAGAAAGGACTAGAATTTATTTGCATGTGTAGCTGCCGGTAGGGGCAGGGGATCAGCCTTGCATTTATGTGACTCCAGATCTCAACACCCCCAAGTGGCTCCTGGAATGAATGAAAGACATGTCTAATAAGGGCCTGTATTTGGTTGTCTGTTTTCAGACAGTAAGTATTCCTCAGCTCCCAGAAACAAAAATAATTCTTTCTGAAGTAGTTTTGAACCAAAAGCAATTCAAATTCATGCAAAAACATAGTGAAATGTATCACATGTATCCTAGGATTAAAAGAAAGGTGTTGGATGACAATGTGTTTGCCGCTAGAGTTTATGGTTGAAATATTGAGCGTTTGTGGAGACTGATTATTATCACTTTAATTTTTGGACCATCCAAATAAAAATAGAGTCAAATTAACAGCCCTCTTGATATCACATTAGCTTATATATATTGGGGTATGAAGAAGGGGGGTTATAGTTACATTACCATAGGTATAATAAAATAATTATTTATATATACTATATTATATATAATATATAGTAAAATACATACTATATTATATAGTCTATATAATACTCCATTAATATACTAGTAATATACTACATTATATTACTATTATGTAGTAATCATTATAATAATATCTTGCATTTACTGGGATTACTCTGTGCCAGGCACCATGTTAAGTGTTTACCTATATTTATTTATTTAACACTCATGTGACCCTCTTTGCCTATGAGGAAACCAAGGACTAGCGAGAAGCCCAAGAACACATAACTAGTATGTAGTAGAGCCAGTACTTGTGCCCATATCCAAATTCCAACTACTGCACTCTGCTGCTAAAGGCCAAAGGTTTATCACTGGCCATAAAGATGGAAGAATAACTAAAAATGAATCAATATTATTTCTGTTTAGCTTTTTATTGGGCAGATGTCTCATACTGATTACAAGTTTTAGCTTAAAAATCATATTTGTTGAGATTAAATTCTTGTTAGAAAATATCATTTGTGAAAATAAGGCTAAATTGTGCAATTTAAACACACTCTATTTTCCTGAGTATGCACTAAAGGCAACTTTTACTCATGCAAGCTAACAATGACTTTTTGTAGGTCAGAGAGAGGCACATGGCCAATAGGTTATTTTCCCCTGATAGGAGCAATGATGGGGAATCTGGTTTTGTTTAATCATTCAGGCATCTCATTCAGATGGTAAGAAAGGACAGAGGATCTGGTTTGTTGACCTTTTTTTTTTTTTTTGGTAATATTATTTTAAAAATATTTTTCTTAAATTATTTAAGAAACTATTTCAGTCCCTTTGGAAAGGAGAAGAAGGCACTGACATCTGGACAAGTGTGTTTTCTGCATTTTGTTTTTACTTTTGACCCATGGCTGAGGTTGTGGAATAAGCTCTCTGTGTGTCTCTGTGACTGTATTTGAGAATAGTCTTTACTCCTTTTGACAGATTGTATTTTCCCAAAATGGCCACAACACGTTCTTCCATCCAACATGTTATTACAACATGACTTTGACACTCCTCCTATTGAGAAGCAGGATCTATTTTCTGTACGATCGTTAGCAGGTTTTGTGCTATGGTGTGACACACTGTGACTTCTGAAGCTGGGTCATAATAGGTGATAGAGTTTGTTCCTGTGCTTGGGACCCACCACCATGCAGCGAGGAAGCCCAAGCCATGCGTGTAGAAAGACCCACAAGGAGAGGAACGGAGGCCCCAGCCTTCAGCCCTTGTTGAGTAACAGCCAACAACCAGCACCCACTTGCTAGCCAAGTGGGATTGGATTTTGGAATTAGATCCTCATCCCCCAGGCAAGCCACCCTAACTGACACTGTATGGAGCCTTCCCCAAGTCCTGTCCAATTTGTGGCTTTGTAATCCAGATAACTGATAGTTGTTGTCTCCAGCTACTATGTTTTGCAGCAGGTTGTTGAGCAGCAATAGGTAATTGAAGCCCCTCTCACCATATGAATGTGGAGTATCTTCCTATCTCAAGGGGATAGTAATAAATTAAATAATAAAGTCTCAAAATAAAAGAGCTCTGTTCTGATTGGTTAAAAGAGATTCATGAACGCTTACATAAATCTAACATTCTCCAAGTTCCCATGTTTTTAAATTCTCATATATTACATGTTAAATAATAATCCAAATTCATATAAATAAGGTGAATTTTAGGACAAAATATGCCGGGTTTAATCATTTTGCTTTTAAAAAAGCAATGTCTTTTTCTGGCCTTATGAATGTGCAGTAGAATCCAAGGAGAAAACAAGTAGAATGCAATTCTATTTTATATAACATTCACAGTTTTTTTAATTGAAGAAATTAGTTAATCTGAACTTATTAACATTCTAATACTGTTTCACCAATCAGATAAGCCAACAATACTTCCTACTACTATTTCCACATAGCATTTAAAATTCAGAAACAGGGTAAAATCATGTGTTCAAACAAACCGAACTACACATTTGACAAATGTTTTTATATAAATAGTAATTATGTTCTAGAGTGTGTCAGCTTAAATGAAGTTTCCAAAATCTATAATTAATTAAAAAAAAATTTTTTTTAAATTCTTGAAGTATTATTATACTCAGGTAATTAATCTTGGATATACAGATAATTGTTCAGTAAGGCAGAATACTAAAACATTGGTCACCAAATATTGTTTTAATACATATATTATTTTGCCTTATTTTTATTTTTGTATGTTTGGGGGTAGCCTTATCACTGGATTATATTGGCACTATATTGGCATAGTGGCAAATGATGTTTTGCCACTTTAAGAAGGTGTAAAAGAAACTGGTGTGTCTGTGAGTGGAATTATGCTATCCGGATGGAAATTTTTACATCTCTCCATTCACGAGGTTTGTTAGTATGCTAAAATGCTTGCTAATGACGCACAGTTATCAATTACCTATCTCCCAGTTCTCTCTGTGGAAAAGGAGTTAATCTGGCTAAAAATTATAATTAAAATGGGCAACTGTAAAGGAAAACCTCACCCTCCCTCATGAGTTTCTCCTTTGCTTTCATACTACCTACCACACTCACAACACTTGTGACACCTGATATCTGGGGATTCTCCCCGACACCAAGTAATTCTCTGTGACACCCAGGTGTCCTACAGTTCAATTCAGTTCTGCCACTAACTTGAGTTAGGACAGACCCCATAGGTTAGGGATTGGTCCCAGGACACTGCCCCCCTGTTGCAAGTAGTAGGTCCCCGGGTTACCCACAACTTCTGCCTGACTTGGTTATAGATCAGAGGTTCCCATGATTTCCTTCTCTTTAGATTCAGTTATCAATATTTGCTAGAGCAAACTAGCATGGAACTTAAGGAAACACTTACTATGTTTACCAGTTTATTATACAATAAAGGACACGATAAAAGATGCAGATGAACAACCAGATGAAGAGATACATAGAATGAGGTCTGAAGGGGTCCCAAGCGCAAGAGCTTCTGTCCTTGTGGAGTTGTGGTGTTTCACCCACCTGGCACTTGAATGTGGTCACCAACCTAGAAGTTCCTCAAACTCCGCTTCGGGGATTTTTATGGAGGCTTTATCACATAGGCATGATAAATCATTAACTCAATTTCTAGCCCATCTCTGCAGAATCGGGGGGGGGGGGGCTGAAAGTTCCAAGCTTCTAATCATGGCTTGGTATTTCTGGTGGGCCCCCCATCCAGGGGCCCCCCAAGAGTCACCACTAAAATAAAAGGAGCTCCTATCACCCAGGAAATTTCAAGGGATTTAGGAACTCTGTGTCAGGAACCAAGGTCAAAACCAAATAGAAGAAAAGGGGCTTCTAGAGCTCTTATCATTTAAAAAATCATAAGGGTTTTAGGAGCTCTGTGCCAGGAACCAGTGGCAGAGACACACACACACACACACACACACACACATATACACCTATATGTATACGATATATGCTGATATTTCACAGTGATCGAGACTATGTTAGGAACAATAATGACAAAGGAGTATAACTGTGTATCAATGTAAGAAATGTGCTTTAGTTTATCAAGGGTAAAAGAGTGTAGTTTTGACCCTAAGTAAAGTATCAGGATGTTCAGAATATGAAAAAAGACAGTAAGAGACAAAATTTGTACGGTTATAGGAAACTGTAGGCTAATAGAAATTAAATTTTACTTCCTTCCTTTATGATCTCTAAAAATAATGAATCTGAAAAGAAGTAATAAAATATGTTAAATTCCAGCAAAATTTATTCAGTTTTGAGGCAGTTATTCAAGAAATAATTTATAAAGCAGGACCTTGTGGATTCTTTACTGCTGAATATATCCACGCAACACTAGAATTTGGTTTTCTCTCTTTGAAAATGCTAAGTGTGTCTTGGCACATTCTACTCTTTACAGATGTAATAAAAGTTTATCCTTTACTTTTTATGCAGTCTACTTAGACAGCAGATACTCTGTATCTTGCTATTATTATTAAAAAAAAGCTGCTTACTTGAGCTAAAGTTCCTTACTATTGTGCAATTAAAATACAATATTGTTATTCTGACTGATAGGCAATGTTCTTTGATTTATTCTTTTCAAGTATGCACGATCCTATCTTAATCAAGTGACCACTTGATAACTCCTTTGCTTTTGCTTCCAAGATCAGACCCTAAATTCAGGGGGGTGGGGATGGCAGATTCAATATATCTTTTACACCTGAAATTATTATTGAGATTTCCCAGGGAGTATGAGAGAAATCACAAAAATTGTTCTTTCACCTTGTAAAAAAAAGGGATGCTACAAATGATTAGGTTTGTTTTGTATGTTCAGTATTTCTTAAATAGCTCAACACTATAGTAAGATCTGTAATTGTCTTACTGGGACAATTACTGTTAAAAGTCTTAGGAGGAAAGAATTGTTGATACAAAAGAGCAGCTCAGCCTTCCCTAGGTCTCTTTTTGCCGGGTCAGGAACTTCAGCAGATTATGGGGACCTTGACAAGACAGGAATTCTTCCACATTGATAGGTACTGCAGGTGAAACTCAGGGAAATAAATTTCTTGAGGTTGGTGTCTTAGCCTCTGGATCAAAGAGCAAACAACAGAGAGGCTTTTGAAAATACAATCCTAGGTTTCTTCTACATATTTCCACATGAAAGATGATTCTCTGGCATTAGTAATTTCTTATGAGCCACTGTATGGTTCTATATCCTCAAGAAAGTTAACATCTTATGTTACATCTATACCAATAAAATAGCCAGAACACGACTATCATTTTGTGTGTGTGTGTGTGTGTATGTGTTGTAGTCACAAGTGATCATGAATAAACTTTGGAGATTATTTATCATTGTAAAGGTGTCTGTTAAGAAAAATTATCCCAGGGCTTCCCTGGTGGCGCAGTTGTTGAGAATCTGCCTGCCAATGCAGGGGACACGGGTTCAAGCCCTGGTCTGGGAAGATCCCACATGCCGCGGAGCAACTAGGCCCATGAGCCACAGCTACTGAGCCGGCGCGTCTGGAGCCTATGCTCCGCAACGAGAGAGGCTGAGATAGTGAGACGCCCGCGCACCGTGATGAAGAGTGGCCCCCACTTGCCGCAACTAGAGAAAGCCCTCGCACAGACACGAAGACCCAACACAGTCAAAAATAAATAAATAAATTAAAAAAAAAAAAAAAAAGAAAAATTATCCCAAACTTGAAAATAAGACAAATAGAGGGCAGCATGTCTTTTTAATGTTATACGGGAACATTGTTTAATAGGCCTACCCAAGAATCCTTTACCTAATTTAGGGGAATGTACCTTTGTTGGACTTGTAATTCACTCTTGATTAAAGGTTCAGATTTTGTGAGTTTACTTGTTCACTTAATAAATAGAAAAACTGTATATTTGTCCTCAAAACCAGGATGCTGTTAATCATTACACTTGGACAATAGTGTCCAGTAGGGAAGCAAATAATTTCTGAGCCACAGAATATAAAATCTCAAAGCTTATTGCCCTGGAAGACATTAATCAGTTTTGCCTCTAACTTAGCAGTTGTATTCAAATGCATACAGACACCCACTTCTTCAAATACTCACTTTTTTTTTTTACCATCTGCTGGTTCCCTAATTAATGGTTACATTTATAAACACTGTGTTTTAAAATTTTTGAAATTATACTTTGACAGATGTTTTACAAAATGTATTCTGGGGTATACAAGTCCCAAGAGATATTTTATGGGGAAAATGATTCCATATTCACCCTCTTGCCACCAGCCTCTGAAGACATTTCATACACACACACACACACACACACACACACACACACACACACACACTCTCTCTCTCTCTCTCTCTCTCTCTCTCTCTCTCTCTCTCTCTCTCTCTTCCCTTTAGCCCTGCACTTCCTAAATGTACTTGAACCTGGCAGCCCTTGCCTTTCTTTTTTTCTCCCCCTTTGGTTATTATGTGTATGTTACATCATATTGGCTTCTCCTCCAAAATGCATGCTGACCCTCTCCACCTCTGCTGACACCATTCTAGTTTGAGTCATTATTATCTCTTGCCTGCACTTAGCATTAATCTGAAACATAGGTCCTCTGCTCTATCATGCTACTCTCCAACCCATTTTTCATACGGTGGCCTAAGTGATCTTTCAAAAATAAAATTATATCATGTTTTCACCTTTTAAAAACTCCCCACTGGGTTCCCACTGCACTCAAACTAGAATTAAAGCTTCTTCCCTGCCAGGCCCTACATGAGGTACCTGCTGCCTGCCCCTCCCTCTTCAGATCAGTAGCCCCCTCCTTCTCACTCTCTGTACTCTAGCCTCACCAGCCTTCCTCCTCTTCCTAGAATAATCCATGTTTCCTCCACCTTAGGGTCCTGCTTCTTGCAATGGTCTTCCTCCAGATCTTTAAATGATAGGTTTCTCCGTATCCTTCAGTCTCAGTTTAAATGTGACGTCCTCAGAGAGGCCTTCTTGACCACCCAGTCTAAGATAGATCCTCCATATATGCAAAGAGGCCAAGGAAAAGAAGTCTGATGATCTGAGTTAAGGGAGCTGAAAATGGGTTGTGCTGTAAATGTCTCCTACTTTTACTGTAGGGTTGCCTGAAAATCTACCATACCAAGTCTTTTAAAAATCTACCATATATTCGTCCTCTTTTAAAATGCATGAATTCCTAGAAGGATTAAGGCAAAGATGGAAGGGAAAAACAGTTGGTCGGGGGCAGGAATTGGCCCTGCAGATAGGCTGTGTGTGGCTTAAAACAAGTGTTTAAATATTTGAATTATTGCCAAAATTTAAAAAATTAAGAGGTTTTCAAGTTAATATTTCTTTTTGTGTTGAAATCAGGCTGATTTTCTCCCTTGGCAATAATCTTGTGAAAGGGCAGCACCCTCTAGGGGTCTCCAATTCCCTCCCAATTCATGACACTCTTGGAAGTTATCTGCCTGCACTTTGCAACCTCTCTGTCATCTCTTACATAATAATGGATTTGGTGAGAGTGACTTAGACGAGACTTCTGAGTTTTCTTACAGGCAAGGAGATGGTGATTTTAAAAAAACAGGACTATGGTAATCATAGGTGTGTAATCTGAATCTTAGAAAGTAATTTAGAGATCATCTAGGTAGGCTTTCTTTCAGTGGAAGAATTACTTTATTTAATTTCTACAGACTTTTTAAGAAGGTATTAACCACCACCCCCCAAACTTCTTGGGTGAGGACATGGGTTCTCAGAGAGATCATACAGCCAGTAAGTGGTAGAATCTAGTATCTCACTGGAATTTGTTCCAAGTCTAGAGCTCTTTCCACCACACTGCTTCCCTACATGATAGCAGGCTGTGTGTATAGTCAGTGTGAAAGTCTGGCAACAGCCCATATGGATCTCTGCTCAGTTCTCTGGGCTCTGCATCCCTGTCCTAGACTTTGACTCCAGGTATCCTTCTGGACCTTCTGCGTCACTGGTTCAAGAACGATGTAATGTGCCTGCTTTTGATTTAGATTGTCTCCTGGCTCATGTTCCTTTCTTGCTACTGTTATTCTTCAGTTTGTTCACACTATGTCTTATTCTTTTCTTCAGGTATTTTTTTATTCAATATAGATTTTTAATTAATTTTTTCCAGCTTTATTGAGATATAACTGACATGTAACGCTGTGTAGGTTTAAGAGGTACAATATGTTCACTTGATACACTTATATATTACAAAATGATTACCACAGTAGCATTGGTTAACACCTCCATCACCTTACATAATTACCATTTGTTTTTTGTGGTGAGAACATTTAAGATCTACTCTCTTAACAACTTTCAAGTATATAATATAGTATTGTTAACTATAATCACCATACTGTGTACTAGATTCCCCGGAATTTATTCATCTTATAACTGGACGATCGTATCTTTTGACCAACACCTTCCCATTTCTACCCTCACTCCTCAACCCAGCCCCTGGCAACGACCATTCTACTTTCTATTCTATGAGTTTGGTTTTTTAGATTCCACATATTTGTGATATCATACACTAGTTGCTTTCTCTGTCTGGCTTATTTCACTTAGCATAATGCTCTCAAGGTCCATCCATGTTGTCACAAATGGAAGGACTTCCTTCTTTCTCATGGCTGAATAATGTTCATTATATATTAATAATATATATTATATATATAAATAAATCTTTATCCATTCATCTGTACACAGACACTTAGGTTTTTTCTATATCTTGGCTATTGTGAATAATGCTGCAATGACTATGAGAATGTAGGTATCCTTTTGAGATCCTGCTTTCATTTCCTTTGGCTATATACCAAAGTGGAATTGCCAAATCACACGGTAATTCTATTTTTAATTTTTGAGAAAACTTCATACTGTTTTCCATAGTGACTGTACCAACTTACATTACCACCAACAGTGCATGAGGATTCCCTTTTCTCCACATCCTTGCCAACACTTGTTATCTCTTCTACTCTTGATGATAGCCATTCTAACAAGCATGAGGTGATAGCTCATTGCAGTTTTGATGTGCATTTTTCTGGTGATTAATAGTATTGAGCATATTTTTGTGTACCTTTTGGCCATTTGTATATATTCTTTGAAGAAATGTCTATTCAATTCCTCTGCACATGTTAAAATCAGATTGGTTTCTTCCTCTTCAGTTCTATGAGTTTCTTAAATATTTTGGAAATTAACCACTTCTCAGATATAAGCTTTCCAAATATTTTCTCTCATTCTGCAGGCTGACTCTTCATTTTGTTGATTATTTCTTTTGCTGTGCAGAAGTTTTTTTAGTTTGACAGAGTCCCACTTATTTGTTTTTGCTTTAGTTGTTTGCACTTTTGGTGATATATTTTAAAAATTGTTGCCAAGACCAGTGTCAAGGAGGTTCTTCCCTATGTTTTCTTCTAGGAGTTTTATAGTATCAGGCCTTTAATTCTTTTCAAGTTAATTTTTCTGAATAATGTACAATAGGGATCCAATTTTATTCTCCTGCATGTGATTATCCAATATTCTTGTCTCCCTTATCAAATGTTAGTTGACTATAGATATATGAGGGTTTATTTCTGGACTCTCAATTCTGTTCCATTGGCTTCGTATCTATTTTCATGCCAGTGCCATACTGTTTTGATTACTATACCTTTGTGGTATAGTTTGAAACCAAGAAGTATGATGCCTCCAACTCTGCTCTTCTTTCTCAGGATTTCTTTGGCTATGTGGGGTCTTTTGTGATTCTGTATGAATTTTAGAATTGCTTTTTCCCATTTTCTATATTGTGTATTTATTAACAAATTATTGTGGCTATAGTTATTTTTAATACTCTTGTCCTTTAAACTTCATGCTAGAGTTAAGTGGTTAACATACCATGATATTATAATATTAGGGTATTATGAATTTGACTAGATACTTTTACCAGTGTGTTGTATATTTTCATATGTTTTCATGTTACTAATTAGCATCCTTTCATTTCAGCTTGGAGAATGCCTTTCAGCATTTCTTGTAAGGCAGGTCTAGTGGTGGTGAACTACTTCAGCTTTTGTTTCTCTGGGAAAGTCTGTATCTCTCCTTCATTTCTGAAGGAAAACCTTGCCTGATAGAGTATTCTTGGTTGGAAGGTTTTTTGTTTGTTTGTTTTCATTCAGCACTTTGAATATATTATCCCACTTTCTCCTGGACTGTAAGGTTTCTGTTGAGAAATTCACTAATAGCCTTACGGGTGCTTCCTTGTATATAAGCTTCTTTTCTCTTCTGGCTTTTAAGATTCTGTTTTTCTCTTTGATTTTTGACAGATTTACTATACCTTGTCTTGGAGAAAATCTCTCTATATTGAGTTTGTTTGGTGACCTAAGAGCTTCATGAACTTGGATATCTATATCTCTCCCCAACTTTCGAAAACTGTCAGGCATTATTTCCTTAAATAAGCTTT
The DNA here is from genome assembly GCF_951394435.1 of Stenella coeruleoalba. Lineage (NCBI taxonomy): Eukaryota > Metazoa > Chordata > Mammalia > Artiodactyla > Delphinidae > Stenella > Stenella coeruleoalba. Next base: position 31,158,014 of record NC_137157.1, read on the forward strand.
CTGTCCACTTCACCCTCTCTTCTCCTTCTGGAACTCCAAAAATTGGAAAATGTTTCTTCTGATGGTATCCAATAGATCATGTAGGCTTTCTTCATTGATTTTTATTCTTTTTCTTTGTTTTCCTGACTGAATTATTTAAAGTTCCTGTCTTCTAACTCACAGATTCTTTCTTCTGCTTGATGCATTTTGATGTTGATGTTCCCTATGCATTTTTTAATTTAATTTCATTCATTGTATTCTTTAGCTCCACAATTTCTGTTTGGTTATTTTTTATGATTTATATCTCTTTGTTAAACATATTTTGTTTGTGTATTATTTTCCTGATTTTACTGAATTGTCTTTCTGAGTTTTCTTGTAGCTTATTGAGTTTCCCTAAAATAGCTATTTTGAATTTTTTATTAGGTAAATCCCAGATCTCCATATCTTTGGGATCATCTACTGGAATTTTATTATGATCTTTTGGTGGTGTCATGTTTCCTTGACTTTTTCATGTTCCTTGGAGTTTTGTGTTGCTGTCTTTACATTTGAAGTAGCAGTCACCTCCACCAGTCTTTAATGCCTTCAAGAGAGAAATACCTTCCATCAGCTCTGCTAAGGATTCTGAGGCTTTCTCAGACCTTCTATGGATACACCTGCTCCATGCTTCTTGTTCCAGAAATATTAAGTGTCTATGCCTTCTCTTATTCCTGCAACACATCAAGCTGAGAGACGATAGCCTCCCTTTAGTTTTCCCAAAGGCGGCACTAAATCTCAAGTGTGTGGTCTCTCCCTGGCTCACAGATCCAGGCTGGCTTTCTATACTTGCTCACTAACCATCTGCCAAAGCACGCTCTCACTGCCACAACTGGGAGTACACATGCGGATGGCCACAGGGTCATGTGTGGGTAAGGTGTACAAGGTGCTGGGAGTGCTCATGAACTAGCTGGGGAGATCTACAGGTGAGGTGTCCCCAGCAGTTCATGGGTAGGCTTCTTGATGGAGTCTGCAATACAGTTAGTAGGATCTGCATTCCTTTAATGTCCTCCAAGAATCCTTTTTACCTCTCTTCCAGACTCTTCACAGCCCCCAGTCATGCACCTCATGATTCAGTATTATGGAAGGGGTAAGAGGGAAATGAGCCTCTTTGGCAGCGTCCCACACAGTTACGGAAACTGGGTGCTCACTCACATGTTCACACTTTCCCTGCTAGGAGAAAACATGAGCTGAGAAGATCACCTTTGGCCCTAAGTTTGCCACCTTGGGGGAGGGATAATGTGGGTAAACTCAAACTGTTCTTTTTACTGTCTCCAATGCATTCAAACTTGTATTTGTTTGCTCCAATGTCATGCTGGACCTTCTCTGATGGAAACCTGGACTTCCATAAAGGCTGTCTCATCGATGAGTGATTGTCTAAGAGAGTGTTTTCCAGGGCTCCTGGACAATTGCTGAGAGAGGCTGGAGCCAGTTCACAGTCTACTACAGGGTCTACAGCCAGGACCAAGGTTTATATGCCTATTACCTGATGCACAGGTGGGCAAGACTCCTTCCAGGTCCCTTGGCATATGGTGCTGGATCCCACAGTAACCACCAAGGCATGGATATACAGGGATGGATGCCAAATTGTTGTTGTTGAGGTGGGGTAAACATGTATGAGGGACATCTTTGTCATAATGCTGACATCACTTCAAATACATCCACTCTTTGTCTTGTTGACCTACAGGTTTTAGTGGTTTTCCTGACTTCCCTGAATTGCACCTTATCCTCTTCCCTAAAGCCCTGCTACTCAAAGGAGATCAGAGGAGCAGCAGCATGGTATTGCCTTGGAACTTGTTAGAAATGCAGCATTTCAGGCCTCTTCTCAGATCCACTGTATTGGAATCTGCACCTTAACGAGATCCCTGGGTGATTCATATGCCTATTAAAGTGTGCAAAGCACACACTATATGACTTCTTTCTCAGCCATCATGGGGTAGATCTCCTTCTGCTGTAGCTATCCTGCATTCCCACTGGATCAATTCTAGCCATTTAGAAATCTTGAGACAGGTCCTTTAGCCTTTGGTGTCATTCCTATCCTGTGGTCTGTGACTGCTTTATTCCTTTCTAGATTCTACTTGGCTGTTACATTTATTTGGTTAACACTGACAATGGTGTGTGTGTGCGCATGTGTAGATATGTGCATATGCAGGAGAAATATCTAGTTGAGGACTATATTTTCATCAAGATGGCAGGTTTTCAAACTGAATGTTAAAAGATAAGGAGGATTTTTAAAAGGTGGAATTTGGGACAAAGAAGGAAGGAAATCCCTTAGAATAACCAATGAAATTAGGAATTTATTGGTAGCAACCCATGTACTAACGCTTCACATATGTTTCTCTCATTTAGTCCTCACAACAATTCTATAAATTAGGTTTATTTTGATCCCCTTTGTAAAAATGGGGAAACAGAGGTGCAAAGATTAATTAACTTGCCCAAGGCCACAAAGCAAGTAAATGGTGGAGCAGGCCTTTGATCCCAGGCCGTGTGAATAGCACACCCACACTCTTAACCACATCACTGCTTATGGAGAAACATGAGAAATGTATCCAGGTTTGAGGAAAATGGAACTCAACTCATTATACACTAAAATCTGACCCTCCTCCTCTCCTCTTTAGAACCACCTGACGACACTCAGAATCAGTTGTGAACTCTTCAGCATGCCTGAAAGATCCTTGTGCCACTTCTTGCATCCTGTATGGTATCTTCACGCCCAAGCTCTGCAGCAGCTGCAGGGGATTTCCAGAGCCTCTCAAACCTAGCATGTTCTTTCACCCTGCCATGGTTTTTTTTCCCGAAAAGTCCTTCTCTCTTTTCTTACCTTGGCCTTTAGGATTCTTCTTAAATATAACTATATGAAATCTTTGGCACTGCCTTGCCGGACTGATTTTTCTGCTCAATAGACTTCAGGTTCAAATCTTCCAAACTTGTTTTTCATTTTAACTGCACTGGGTTGAAACCCTTTCCAATGATCTGGTTGGCAAGCCCATCTGGCTCAGGAGCACAGCTGGGAAGGCACCAAGTCTCTCAGAGGAGTCAGATACTCTGCAGTTGGTGCTTGGTGAAACCGGAGCAAGTGTTTGGCAAGTCTGGCAGTGCCTCTTTCTGAGTTCAGAACTGGGATTTTGTGCATTCCTTAAACATTGGCAGTTGATCAGCTCCTAGGCAAGTTTAATTACTCCTTTTTCCTCATCTCTACACCACCCAGTGACACTTCACACCTATATTTATTTACATGGAACTAATCCATTGAGGCGTCCTATGTTCCTTTTGCCTGTCTTCTATCCATTAAATCTTTTTCTGCTCACAGTGCTCTGTCTGCCTTTTCCTTTACTCTCACCTTTGCAGTTAGGGGGAGCTGACCCCATGCCATCCTCAAGAGCAGCTTCATGACCCACAACTATTCAGAGTATTTTATTCCTCTGGTCATAGTGATTGGCTTAGGGGTGAGTAATGAAGCAAGCTAGACTAATGAGACTTAATTTTTCAACTTTTGCTGGAGCTCTTGAGGAAGAGGCACCCTTTTCCCTCAGCAGTGGCTAAGTTGGTCAAGTCCATGTCTGTAGCTAGAGGGAGCCAGTACACGAAGAGGGTGTCCCTGAGCAGGAAAGACCACAGTGAGAAACAAAGGGCTGAAAAAAGGGAGACCTGTTTGTGACGTCATTCGAGGACCTGCACTGAACCTTACTTGGGATTTTCAATTGTGTGAGCCAATTAGTGTCTTTTCTTCCCCTTAAGTTAGGTGGAATGTGGTTTCTGTCGCCTGGTGTTTAAAAAGTCTTGATAATAAAGGAATTGTTTGTTTACATAACTGATTTCCAAGTAACTTTTAATAGCACTTTTCTTATTTTTTCCACTGTAGTTTCTGGCTGGTGTATTATCCCAGGTACTCTTGTCTCATCTTTCATTGTATGAATCACTGAGCCTCCATCACAAAGCAAATATGTGACTTCCCAAAGTTAAAAGACTACTGGTACTAAGGCTATCATCGAGTTCTTCACACCCCCGCCCCCACAGTTAAGTTGATTATAAAATTTATTTGTAAAAATAAACAAGTGAGAATAGCCAGGAAAGCCTTGGGGAAGAAATGGGAGGGGGTGTCTCTAGCAGATATATTAAACTTACTGTAAACTCTCTATAATTAAAACTGTATTATATTGGCACATGGAAAGACAGAATGATGGAATGGGACAGAAAATGCAGAAAGAAACCCAAATTAATTCTTAAATTTAGTTTATGATAAAGATGATGTACTGGTTTCTTATTGCTATTACCATAAACTTAGCAACAACACAGATTTAGTAACTTTTCAGTTCTGCAGATCAGAAATCCGAAATGCTTCTCAGTGGGTTAAAATCAAGGTGTCTGCAGGAATGCATTCCTTTGATAGGCTTTAGGAGAGAGCTATTTCCTTGCTTTCTCCAGCTTCAACAGGCTTCCTGCACTTTATGGCTCATGGCTTGTCAGGGAGGGAGAAATCTATCCCTCTACCCCTCTTGAGTACTTGTGGCTGGACTAATAATAAAATTGACACAAGACAGATTAGCAGGAGAAAAACAAAGAAATTTTAAATGATGGGCATGGAAATCTCATAGAAATGGGACCTAAGAAGTGGCCCGAGCAGGCAGCTTTTGTACATTTTTAGAAAAAGAAGTAATAAATTTGTGAGGAATTGACAGGGCAAAGAAACTTAGGTTTCAGGTGCTCAATTAGTGAAGAATCTAAACAGCATTTGTTTGGGGGTAATAATTAAGGAAGTAACAAGGTTTGTTTATATTGGTTTCTCTGCCCCAATTCCCTGTCTCTGGCAAAAGGGTGTCCTTCTACCTCCAGATGCAGGAGGGCACCTTTCATGGGAGTTTTATTTCCTGCTTTTAGGGAGACAGAAAAGAGGGTCAGAGTACCCCTCTTGCATTGGCTGTTTCTTAAGTAACTTTAATTCAAAATCATCAATATGCCTTTGAGGTGTGCTTTGGGGTGGCCTCCCCTGGGCCCCAACAGGCTCATGGCTCCTTCCTTGCCCTTCAAAGCCAGTAGTGTAGCATTCAAATCTTTCTCTGACTCTGACGTCCTTTTCTGCCTCCCTCTTCCACTTTAAAAGACCTGTGATCACACTGAGCCTGCCTGGATAAAAGTAATCTCCTTATTTTAAGGTCAGGTAATTAGCAAACTTAATTCCATTTGCTGCCATAATTCCCCCTTGCCATGTAAAAATATTCACAAGTTCCAGGGATTAGGACTTGAATATCTTTGTGGGGGACCACAGATGGCATCTCAAATGAGGGAAAAGGTGAATTTATAAAATAAACGATGTCAAAAGAAATAGTTTATGGAAAAAGATAAAAGTGGATTCACTCTTCTCACCATATACTGGGATAAATTTCACATGTACAGTTGACTCTTGAACAACATGGGTTTGAATTGCATGGGTCCACTTATATGGGAATTTTTTCAATAACTACTTATTACAGTACTGTACTATCTGGGGTTGGTTGAACCTAAGGATATGAAATCTCAGATATGGAGGGCTGACTATTAGTTATACTCGGAATATCAACTGCCTGGAGGGTCAGCATCCTTAACCCTTTGCATTGTTCAAGCGTCAACTTCACAAGAGATTTAGATGTAAAATTATGAAACCATACAAGTAACAGAGGAAATATGGGTGAATTCCTTTATAAATAGAAGTAGATAAAGCTTCCTTGAATCTGACTCGAAATCCAAAAGCAATAAGGGTAGATGCCTGTATATAAGTCTATATACATATTGATGAAATTTTTTCAAGGCAAGAAAAATGACAAACTTAGGAACATATTTTCAGTTTATCTCACAAATGTTTCTAATACTTGAATAACTAGAGAAGAGAAAGATTAGTAACTATAGAAAGTTGAGCTGGAAAAATGAACAGTTCCAAAATAAAAAAGAAATGCAAATGGCTTTAAAAACATGGAATGATGATTAAAATTGCTTATAGTAAGAGAAAAGCTAATTAAAACTCACCAAGGTAAAATTTTTAGCTATTTAATGAACAAAAATCCAAAAGTTTGGCAACATGCCCTGTTGGCATGGCTATGGAAAAACAGGCTCTCTTATGCACTGTCAATGTGAATGCAAAATGGTACAATGTCTATGGAGGTAGTTTGGGAAAATCTACAAATTACATATACATTTACCCATTGACCCTGCAATTCCACTACTAGGAATTAATCCCAGAGTTACCCTAGCACAGATTCAAAAACACATTTGCTCAAGACTATTTATTGAAGGACTTTTTCTCCTATCAAAATCCTGGAACCAGGGCTTCCCTGGTGGCGCAGTGGTTGAGAGTCTGCCTGCCGATGCAGGGAACACGGGTTCGTGCCCCGGTCCGGGAGGATCCCACATGCCGCGGAGCGGCTGGGCCCATGAGCCATGGCCGCTGAGCCTGTGCGTCCAGAGCCTGTCCTCCACAACGGGAGAGGCCACAACACTGAGAGGCCCACGTACCGCAAAAAAAAAAAAAAAAAGAAAAAAATCCTGGAACCACCCTAAATGTACATCAATAAGGGAGTGGTTGAGTATAGTAGGGGAACCACTAATTGAAACCACCCGCCCTGGCCAGGCACCATAGTAACCACTTGCATAAGTTATCTTACAACAGGAGGTCCTGGTAAGGAACACAGAACTAACACGCTACCACCAACTGGAAGAATTCTGGAAAAGTCAAAAGGAGAGAGGAGCCTCCAGTCCATATGTCCTACCAACCTCCCAGAATCCTTCTTGCTGGAATCCATCTTGGCTGAACGATGCGAGCGCCACCAGGAAGGACCCTGAGTCAGAGTGATTGGCCAGAGACAACCCAGAAACTAACCCCATTACCATAAAACCTTAGACTGCTAGCCACGTGGCAGAGCAGTTCTCCTGGGTTCCCTTAACCTGCTGCTCTCCTCCTGGGCGCCCCTCCCCAATAAAGTCTCTTGCTCTGTCAGCACGTGTATCTCCACAATTCATTTCTGAGTGTTAGACAAGAGTCCACTCAGGCCCTGGAAGGGGTCCCCCTTCATGCAATAAGTAGACTGACATAACCAACCAATGGAGGTACTATGCAGCTATAAAAAAGAATGGGGAAAATCTCCATGTGCTACTATGGATATGCCCAGGATATACTGTGAAGTGATAAAAGCAAGGTGGGGAAAATGTGTATTGTTTACTATATTTTCCAATTATGGTATACATATAAAAATAAAACAATGAAGAAAAACACATAACATTAAAAAAAATGGTTACCTCTAGGGAGAGGGAGAGAATAGGGTAGAGAGAACAGGAAAGCTTCTTTAAATATACCTTATTTTGATGTAATTTATCTTAAATATAAATACTAGCTTAGTATGATATTATGATTTATAATAATAAATATGAATTTTGTCTCTGTCTGCTGTTTCTGGCACAGAGGTCCTAAAGCCCTTGGAATTTCCAAAATGATAAGAGCAATAAAGGTGTCATTTGTTATGTTAATGAGGTGACTTTTGGACCTCACCTAAGGATGGGGGCTGATTGCCAGGAGAACCAAACTTGTGACTAGAGCTAGTTAAAGCTTTCAGTCCTAACCCCCGGACCTCAGGGAAGGGGAGATGAGTTGGAGATTGAATTGATTACCAATGGCTAATGATTTAATCGATTATGCCTATGTAATGAAGCCTCCATAAAAACCCAAAAAGACAGGGTTCAAAAAACTTCTGGGTTGGTGAACACGTGGAAGTTTGTCGAGACTGGCGTGCTTGGAGAGGCATGGAAGCTCCATGCCCCTTCCCTGCACCTTGCCCTGTGCGTTTCTTCCATCTGGCTATTCCTGAGTTATATCCTTTTATAATAAACCAGTGATCTAGTAACTAAAATATTTATCGAGTTTTGTGAGTCACTCTAAAAAATTAATAGAACCCAAGGAGGGGGTTGTTAGAACCTTCAATATGTAGCAGTTCAGTCAAAAGCACAGAGGACAGCATGGGCTTGCAAGTGGCATCTGAAGTGTATGTGCTGGGGCCAGTCTTGTAGGGCTGAACCATTAACCTGTGGAATCTGATGCTTTCTCTGAGTAGGTAGTGTCAGAATTTAGTTGAATTGTAGGACACCCAGATGGGGTCTGAGAATTGCTTGTTGGAGGTGCTGGGGAACACCCCATCCCCAACAGTGGAACTGGGTGCAGAACTTTTAGTCGAATGAAAAGGCCTAAAAACTATGACTTACCGAAGAGCAATAAGCCCCCTTGCACTCAGAATTTGGCCTTATTGTACTGTTTTCCACTAAAGCAAACCAAAGTGTTGGGATAGGAAATATGCAGATGAGTTTGAAACATGTTACCATACTGGTTAGCAAGGAAGCTATCAAACATTACTAAGGTCATGTTAAAAGGATTCAGGAATCAAACTTAAAAGGATCCCACTGGCAAAAGATGGAACAATTCCAATTGTACTAGAAAAAAACAGGTTCTATAGTTGTTTCAGCAATGTTTTATGTATACAACTATGTAAACTCTGTTAGTCATTTTTAAAGTTTCTTCAGGTTTACTGATTTGGGTCTGATTATCCTTTCAGTTACTGGGCAAGTATTCATACATTACAATAAAATCAACTTTATCAGAAAAAATATGGATCAATTTGATCATCAGTAAGGATGCCAATTACAGTGGCTTTAATAAAAAATATGTTTTAATCAATTGGTTCATAATAATACTTATAAAAAAATCACCACTACAACCAAATGAACTGGTTCCAGAATTCTAGGGAACCAATTTATAATATTTAAAACTAGTAAAAAATAAGGAGGAATCAAGCATTTACCCTACCTTCCCTATATTGTACCACTAGATAACCACTGGGTAGATGCCCTTCCTATATTGTACTATTGGGTAACTATTGGGTAATGAGGGGAAATTTCCCTTTATAGAAATATTTTGGGAAATAAATGAAGGAATAATAGCATTGCAGTATTATCTTTTCACTGCTCCTTGCCTCTCATTGATCCCCATTAGGGATCAAGACACTGACCATCAATAGTAGCTTATAAAATTAGAAGAGATGAACAATACTACATCATCTATAGAGAAATTTTGTAAAAAATCAAATCTGAATCTGATCAAGCCTTAGATCAAACAACTGACAGGAAAAATAGAGAACACAGGAAACTACTAACTGCTCCATAGGGATACAATTAACAAAATCCAGACTGAGGGAAACTCTAAAGATCTCTGAAGATCAAATGACTCAATATTTCCAACAAATAAATATCAAGAGAATAAAATGGATTAGACTATTGATTAAAATAGATTTAAGAGATTCATCAACCAAATTTAATGTGCTACATATATGGAATCTAAAAAGACGGTACTGATGAACCTAGTAGCAGGGCAGGAATAAACATGCAGATGTAGAGAACGGACTTGAGGACACAGAAGGGGAAGGGGAAGCTGGAACGAAGTGAGAGAGTAGCGTTGACACATGTACACTACTAAATGTAAAATGGATGGCCAGTGGGAAGCTGCCACATAGCACAGGGAGAGCAGCTTGATGCTTTGTGACCACCTAGAGGGGTGGGATAAGAAGGGTGGGAGGGAAGCACAAGAGGGAGGGGATATGGGGATACATGTATACATGTAGCTGATTCACTTTGTTGTACAGCAGAACAAAGTGGTGGTTGGCGAATGGATTCTTAGATTGTGTTTCAAAAATTAACAGAACATTGTAAAGCAATTCTACTCCAATAAAGATATTTAAAAAAAAATTTAATGTGCTAAACTGATAAATAAGGGAAAGAGTCAAGCATGCATCTTGTGTTTCATATCAAAACTGGGATAAAGCAAAGAGCAGATCCCAGCCACAGCTTCTGTCTCTGATCATCCTTTTTCAATCTGTACTTTGGACACTGAATGGACTCTATGGAGACCTGTTCTCCAGTTGGTGAAGACCTCATTATGATCATGCTAGTTTATTATTAATAATAATGATGATGATAATAATATAACTAATTACTTGAGTCCTCCTTATGTGTGAGGAACTGTGTGTTATTTCTTTTATTTACCCAGTAACACTACTGTAAGTACTTTATTATTTCCATATTACAGATGAGGAAACAGAGTCTTAGAGAAATTAAATGAATTGCTCATCATTCCACAGCCAATATGAAGCTGGAAGCTTGTACCTAAGAACAAGATTCCCTGTCTAGGGCTTTTACCTTCCTCAAGTACTTAAGGAAATAATTGTAAAAGGTAACCAAAGAGGTTACCTTTTTGGTTGCATGTTCCCTGACACTATAAATACAGTTAGGCAAGAGGCTCCATAGCCTCTTAGAATACATAACACGAATAGGAAATACAATGAAATCTATACCCCATTTACAGCTGAGGGATCTGTGCCTTTGCACCTAGACTGGAGCTCTGCTTTAAATGGATTGCCATTTCAGGATTGCTTCAGGGACCAAAGGTGGTAGAGAGGAATGTTTTAGTCTAATAATATTAACCTGAATATTAAAAATGTGCTATCTAGGGACATAACGTACTTTTGCATTAGAGAGTAAAAAAAGGGAAAAAAAATTAAAACTAGAGCAGAGAGGTAGAAAGGTGAAGAGGAAAATAGGTTATGGAAATGAGAAGTCAGCTGGGGAATAAGCTTAATGAATAATTAGGGAGAGGGGTTGGGGGTATACGTAAGGCTGGGCTCACTTTGCAAACTGCATACTGCATGGGAGTTAGAAGGACACCATGTACTGCGTAACTTTTTTTTTTCATATCATTAATGACAGCAATTCAAATACTGCTAATATGTCATGGAAGCCTGGCAGACTACTGCCTGGATGAGGTGATGACATTTATCTTTTTCTGCTCTGCATGTGACCTCTATGTTTTGTAATCTGATTAGGACTCAGGGAGGACCAGTTGGGTCATGCTGGAGATTATTCTGGATGCAGAAGAATTTGGTAATGTTGTAATCAAGATCTGTCAAGGACCATGACTTATTTTTATTACAAAATGACGATAAATTGGAACCGTTGATCTCCAAGGGCCAATCTTGAATCTATGAGCCAGCTAGCCCCAGAAGTGTGGCTGGCAAATGGATTTTTAGATTGTGTTTCAAAATACCTAGCTGTACTTTGGGCATTGTTTTTTGTTTTGTTTTATAAGATTGAGTTATTAAATCTTATTCTCAATGCAAGTATAGAATAATAATAACAAAGTAAGGATGATGGTATTTTGAGCATGAAAATTACGGCACCAGCTAAGGTTTGAGATGTGAATAAGAATGTCCAAGGGTAGGCAGGGACTATTCAAAGCTCAAACAATCTAAATTTAAATCTTCCTTTGTCACATGACTCACAAAAATCTATGTCCCTGGGTCTATCCTCCTGTCAAACTTTCCAGTATTGTCTCTTATCTTTTGTTAACAGTCTGACTTTCCTTCACAGCACAGAGATCACAGAATTATGTTTCCTTCCCCTCTATCTACTTCTTTCCCAGTAACTCTGCCTTCTTTGAAGGCTGATGTGCTTATTGCCACAGAGTGACTTGATTTATTCTTGAGTTCTCCCTAAAAAAAAAACCTGACAACATTCTGGAATACTTCGATTAGTTGTGGATTAGATACTGGTTTGTGTAACTGGTTTATGAAACTACTAATCCCAGGGAATAACAAAGTGCATTGAATATGTCAGGTGCTTAAGAAATATAGTTTGTGATTTGATCAAATACATGTCCTGTTCTCAGAACACATGAAGTTCTTCCCAAGAAATCCTTATTTTTGTTTTGGCTCTGAATTAAGCCTTGGCTAATTTGAGTGGCTTGTTCTGCAGAATACAAGGCCCCACCCTGAAGTCCAACAGCCCCATATAGTGTAGGATTTCCTCTCTGCAAGGCCAAAAAGTCATTGTATTTGATATTGTGATGACATATTAAGAACTCTCCACCCTGTAAACAAAACAATTTAAAACACATTGACGTAAATTAAAAACAAAGGTAATCCCATGTAAATAGGAGAAACAATCATTTATCAGACAATTTCTTAAAGGGATCTCTGTTTATTTGTGAATCTGAACTTGAATTTTATACATAGCCTTTACTTCCATTGTTGTTGCTCTCAAGTTTATTTAGATGTTTAATGTATAAACCTCTCTGACTTTCATAAACTGTTATACTGATCGCTATATTTTCTTTCTTCCTACCTGTGTTATAAACAATATAAATATTTAACAATTCATCTATGTTTTGATCTGAATTATGCAATATGCTAGCCATTAGCTAATGTGTCTACTGAATACTTGAAATGTGGCTAGTACAAATTGATATGTACTGTAAGTGTATAATACATACTGAATTTTAGATGCAGAAGAAAAACCCATAAAATAACTCATTAATCTTTTTATATTAATTATATATTTAAATGATAATATTTGTGATATATGTTGAGTTAAATAACATACATCATTAAATTAAGTTTGTTTCTTTTTACTTCTTTAAATATTACCTCTAGAACATTTAAATTAAATATACGTGGCTCACATATTTCTATTGGAAAGGACTTTTATAAACAATATAGATCATTATTAATGATATACCATATCTGGTGTAGGGAGTCAACGAACAAAAGAGAAAAACTTGTGTAATCATATACAGGAAACCTTATAGCATTGGCAGGTGTAAAACACTGTAAGTATTCGCCTATCCTTTCTTTCTCTCAGGAGACAGATGTACCCATGGTCATCTTAGTTGCATTCCTGATACTATACACATTCCAGTCAGGGAAGCCAGAGCGATCATTTTCTTAAGGGCCCAGACAAATTCTTATCCCAGACTTGGGGGTACTTACCATCCTTCCTTCACCTGGGCCTTCTGGCCGGTTTCTCATTTATTCACTAACACAGGGGTCCCTAACGCCAGGGCCATGGACTGGTACCAGTCCGTGGCCTGTTGGGAACTGGGCCGCACAGCAGGAGGTGAGCGGCGGGTGAGCGAACTGAAGCTTCATCTGCCGCCCCCCATCACTCCCTGTCGCTCGCGTTTCCGCCTGAACCATCGCTTGCTTTACTGCCTGAACCACCCTCCTCCCCCTTCCGTGGGAAAATCGTCTTCCACGAAACCGGTCCCTGGTGCCAAAACGTTTGGGGACCATTGCCCTAACACCTCGTGCCTTTCATTAGTGTACCTCTGGTTAGTGTTACTGGCGTCTTTATGAGTGTGTAACAGTTTGAAGATAGAGGTTATGAGTCATTCGTCTTCATATCCACCATAGTGCCTGGTACTTCTCTTTCTTTCTTGAGAAAGAAAGAGAAGAAAGGAAGGACGGGTGGGAAGAAAAGCATGAGTCCTTCCTGCCTCTGACTGGCAGCACTTCAGTTGGTGGGCGGGGGGAGGGATGAGAGGTGTGGTAGATGGCGGTGAGGTTATGGGACCGTCTCCAGATACCTATTCTGTTCCAGTATGCCCATGGCCTTCACCCAGGCCAGTGGTTGCTCTCACCGAGAGCAGTGCATTCTACCCCTTATTTAAGTAAGTGAATGTTTCAAAAAATGTATCACTAAACTCCTCTCCTGGCAGAGGGTTTTCTAGATACTGGTTCCAGATGAAAACTTTCCTAGGTGCACCTGTGTAAATGTAACTAATTGAAGCACATTTATCAATCACTTTGAGGATGCAAATGGTTTTTCTGGTTGTTGTTGTTTTGTATGTTAGTTTGGCTTTGACCTCTGTTCTAGCATACATTCTTTCCTATTGCACTTTTGACATTTATTAAAATTGACTCTGACTGGGCCCTGATGAAAACTTCAAGAAATTTCAAAGGATTGATATACTATGGGCCACCTTGTCTTACAAAGGGCAATTAAATTAGAAATCAATAAAAAATAACTAGAACTCTTCCAAAAACTTGAACATTGGGAAACTCACTTTAAATTAGACATGGGAAAAAAATTAAAATGGAAACTAGAAAATATTTAAAACTGAATGGTTGTAAACCTACTACATGCCCAAACTTACAGAATATAGTCAAAGTAGTACCTAGAAAAAATATTATAACCTGAATTTATTTTATTAGGACAAGTAAAGAAAGTATGAAAAAATAATGAACTAAGCATCTCTTTCACTTAGTTTTTCTATGGTAACACACAACCATGAATCTTAGAGTTTTCTAATGATAAAAATGTATTTCCTTGTCACATGTATTTTCCTTATAACTAGGAGTCAGCTACTGCTCAACCCCAGTGTTTCTCTTGCCTGTGCCTCTGCTCCATGTGTCTTCTGATTCTAAGACGCAGACAGAAGGACCCTCTGTGGGGATCAGTCTGCTCTTATTTTTACAGCTGAGGTGAAGAATCATAGAGCTGGTGGAAACTCATTTTTACCTCAAAGCTTCTACTCAGAACTGAAACACTGTCAAAGCGAGTCATGCCTAAGTCCAAAGACAATGGGTTGACATGTATTACAATGAAATGTACTACTGTCTGCTGTCTTGATCAAATACATTGTTTCCTTCCTTCTGCAATCAAAATATATCCCCCCCCCACCTCTGAGGAAGAAATCCTGAATATCTCATCCAATCTGGGCACAAAGTGCAAAATTTAGGGTCTCACAATAGTCCTTCCGTAGTGTGAGGATCTGAAGATCTATCAATAAAGGTGCACTTCCCTCAAAATACAATCGTGGGACAGTGACTAATAACTGCAACAAACACTCTTAATGGAAAGATAAGAAATATTACTTGACTAGGCCTCTATTTTTTCCAATCCATTGTTTATCTGGGTGGTAGAATCATCTCTCTGGAAGAACGTTCATTTCTGTTATACTCCTCAGCCACATCTCATAAGATCACTGGACAATATACATCTTTGGGGGCAGATCAGCTTGCTAAGTCTGCTCCCTCCTTGTAGAACACTGAGGGCCCCAAAGTTGTTTTATGCCTTAATATCAAGTTAGTCTCTTTTAATCCTGGTTATTGAAACTTTTGCAGAAACTCTCTCAAATGTGGGTTTTAAAAAGCTATTTGATTTCAATCAGCAACTGGTGCAGATAGCCACACTCCTGTTCTTTTGAGATGTGCCTTTCTCTCTAGATTTACAGATAACTTGAGCTACCAGGCTTCAAGGAGACTTTGGGCATCTCTTTTTTGCTAAGGCATTTTATCCAATTAACCTGATTTTCTAGGGGTTACCTTAAACCAGAGTTTTAAATAAAGGCTACAAGTGGCAATGCCCTTTATTTGGGCATGTATTTTCATCTGAATCTTAATTGTGCCTCTTTGCTCAAAGCACTTCCATTTATCTTTTACTAATTGGAAACAGTTCTGTTTTCCAACTCTACAATCCCTATAATTCCTGGTTGCTCTCGTTTCTCTTTCTTCCCTGCTTACAAATCAGCCCAATTATTTTCTGAGTTTACCTGATAATTCTGGGGAAAAAATAACCAAGGCATACTAGTAACATTCTGTTTTGAAACCTCTATCTCCAAAGCCACTCATTCATTAGGCAGATTATCTGCTTTCTAAGTTGCTGCAGGTGACAGTTTGCTTAAATGTTTTGCCACTGCGTACTGTGGGTCACCATTTTTCCAGACTCTAATAACTATTTATAACTTGTCTCTCGGATCCAAGGCCAATATACAGATTTTCAACTTTTTGTTATAGGAGCACTTCACTTGAAGATACCAATATCTGTTTTAGTCAACTTGCTATAATAACAAGTGAGGTCAAAAGCTTAGTGCTAACCACAAAAATTAATTTCTTGCTCATGTTATACAGAGTCCTGGGTCAGTTGCCATTCAGCTAGATGCTTTAAATAGGCTGGGCTCTGCTCTGCTGTCCTTCCATTCTGTGAAAGTCCAGCTTTTCTGGCAGCAATGCCTCAATGCTTCCACTCAGAATTGGAAGTAAAAGAACTGGCATCCTGTCCCTACTTCTCACATTCCATTTTCCAAAGCAAATTACAGCATTTAGACCCCAATCAGTGGGCAAAGAAATACAGAAATATATATAGAAATACAAGGAAGTATAGAGGAGGAGGACATGAATGATGCAAATATTAACCAAATATAACCATGATCTCATCTTAAATGACTTGAAAGAGAGCACAGAATAAACTATCCCCATAAAAATGGAAAGAAACAGAAAAAAAAGAAAAAAATTAATAGAAAACATTAAAGAAGTTATTAACTAAACCAAATTCCTAAAAAAAAAACCCTAACAAAACTGAGAAACCTCTGACAAGCTTGGTCAAATGAAAGAGGCCAAAACATGAAAAGGGTGCTATAACCAGAGATGTAGCAAAGATTACAAAGACATAAGAGAATGATATGAGCAATTTGGAAAAGTTGGATAACATGGACAAACTTGTAGGACTCTGTCACTAACACAACTCTTCATGCAGAATGTATCAATAAATACCTGAATGACACCATAAAGAAGTTGAATCAGTGATTCAAAATCTCCCTTGAGTTAAAACACCAGATCCTGATTGTCTTACTGGCAAGTTTTATCAAACATTGAAGGAACAAATGCTTTGACCTTACACAAAATATTGTAGAGAATACAAAATAAAAAAGAGAAACTATCACCCAGTAAATAATTCTAGAAGGCAAAGTTAACCTTGGTAGCAAAACCTGACAAGAACAGGAAGAGAAAGAAAATTTATAGAACCATCCTAACCATGAACATGAATGCAAAAGTTTTATATATAATATTAGCAAACAATACCAGGAATATATTAAAAGGTTAATATATCTTAAACAATTGGGGTTTATTCCAGTAATGCAAGTTTTGTTTAACCTTAGAAAGTCAGTTATTGTAATTTTTGATATAAAAAGTTTAAATGATTGGGATTAACAGATACAAACTATTACACATAAAATAGATAAGCAACTAGGATTTAGTGTATAGCACAGGGAACTACATTCAATATCTTATAATAACGTACAGTGGAAAATAATCTGAAAAATATATATATCTATATACTTGAATCACTTTGCTGTACACCTGAAACTAACACAACATTGTAAATCAACTATACTTTAATAAAAACAAAGTTTAAATGAGAAAAATTAGGTTACTATCTCTGTAGAGTCATAAAAAGCTTTTGATGAAATTCAATACTGGCTAGTAAAAACACCTAGTAAGTTAAGAACAAAAAAGAACTCTTTAACTAATAAACAGGATCCAGAAAAATACTCAGGAAATATTTTAATAATGGACTATTAAAAATCTTCAGACCTTTCAGATCATAAAGATAAGGAAGCATTCTAGCACCTCAATTTTGTATCTAACGCAATAAGGCAAGAAAAAGAAGTGAGAAGCATAAGGATTACAAAGAAAGAAAAAAATTATTATTTGCAACATAAGGTTTAGTGATGATTCTAGATACAAAATCAAATATAAAAATCAATTACTTTTCTAAGCACAGGCAACAAGGAAGAAGAAAATGTCATAATAATAGTAATATGTCAATTATAATATCCCCAAGAAATATTAAGTACCTAAGAATAGTTGTAACATAAGATGTGTAAGACCATAATAGAAAAAAAAATTACAATTTTATTAAAAGATATTAAAGAGACTTGCATAAAGAGATACATCACTTTTGTGTATACAAATACTCCATATTAGAAATATATGAATTTCAAAATCCCAACAGGTAATTTTATGAAACTTGGCAAGTTAATTTAAAATCTTATAGTGAAAAGAAAAGCTTGTAAGTAGGTAGAACTCTCCTGGAGAAAAAGATCAATGATCAAACCTCCATTATCATATCTAAAGACTGAAAACCATTTAATAATTAAAATGGTGTGATATTGGTGTAGAGACAGACAAATGGACCATTGGAACAGAAAAAGGTGTACAGAAATATACTCCTGACAGTATGGAAAAGTGATTTATAACAGGAATAGAACTGAGATCTGAGGAGAAAGGATTTTTTTTAAATTAAGTAGAGCTGGACAATTGTTTTTTTCTATAGAAAAAAAATAAATTGGGCTCCTTATCCCACAGCTTCCAAAACATTATTTTCCCCCAAATAGGTATTAAGTGAATTAGGTGAATTCACTTAATTCTAGGTGAATTAAGAACTTAAATGTAAAAGTCAAAATGATAAAACATTGAGAAAATCATAAAACATACTCTGTCAAAATATATATATTAAATGGCGTTAAAATTATCCCTACTAGACTGTCCACAAAGTTGACTGTATTATAATTAGAAGTTATATTCATTAAAACATACCATAAGGGAAATGGAAAACCACAGATTTGAAAATATAGTTTTAAAACATAAAATGCAAAATAGATGTACACAAAAAATACAAAGAACTCCTACTTACCCCCCATCGCCAAAAAACGATCCAAAGAAAAGACTTTGTAGAAGAGGAATCATGAATGACCATTAACTTAAATATTGTTCAGTCCCATTAGCAACCAGGGAAATGCAAATTAAATCCATAATGAGATTATCATTTCATGTCTACTAACTAGTCTGACTTCAAGTATTGGTGAAGCTGTGGAACAACCAGAACACTTATGTACTGATAGTGGGAGTTTTAATGGATATAACAACTTTGGAAGAAATTGAATACTTTCATAACATATGATATAGCAATTTCAGTCTTTGTTGGATATTCTAGAAAAACTCTTGCACATATTCTCCAGGAGATACTATTTATAAATACCAAAAACCAACCAAACAAACAAAACCCACAAATCTAGAAACTAACTAAATGCCCATTACCAGTAAAACTGATAAACAAATCCTATTAATTTTATGTAAAAAATACTATGTATTTGAGAAAAATTAATAAAAGATTTATACCCAAACAATCTGGATGAATTCAAGAACATGATGTTCAGTGAAAAAAATAAATTACAAAATGCAAACATATGTGGTAAAACTATAAAGAAAAACAGGGGAGTGATAAAAACAAAATGCAGCATCATGCTTCCCCTGAACAACGAGAGCCTTGGGTAAGATGAAAGGTGCGTGGGATAATGGCAAAGCTAAGAAAAAGTTCTTTTTGTTAAACCGGGTGGTGGGTAAATAGAAGTTGTATACTTTTTAATATTTATGTATATGCAAATATTTCATATCTACTTAATTTTCCATTATAAAACAATAATGATGAATGCAAGACACAGAAGGAACAATCATACCTCTGGGATCACCCACATGCATGACCTGATGGGGTGAAAGTCATCTCTTTTAGACTAATGAAGATCCAGAGGACAACATGTGGACGAGAGCTCTGCCCCGACACTATAAAAAGAATAGGCTTCCCCTTCCTTTAGATGCCATCTGGGAGAAGAAGGCATCAAGGAAGACTCCTCTTTTTAAAAAGGCAGAGACAGCCCTAATAAAGAATTTGAGCTTTGAATTGACAAAGCAGTTTTCACAAAGAAAACTGTTTAATCTGAAAGAGGTTGAATTTTATTCAGTTGACAAATTTCCTCTCCTCTGACCATCATCAATGAGAATAGGGACACCAGAGGTCAGTAATACAAAATAAAACTATGGGGACATCTAAGTCATTTTCAATCAGTTTCAATTCCATGAGACGTACTACAGGGATAAATTCAAGGTGACATTGTAGCACATTAGGAAACTGTCCCCAAACCAGACTTGGGTCAGAGAAGGCTTCCTGAGAGAGTTGACAAAGTGAGACCTAAGAGATGAGGAAGATTCAGTAAAGGAAGTTTTCCAGTCAGAAGAAGGAGCACATATAATTATTCCACTAACCCTGGGAATAATTGATAGATATCTATGGTAACCTACTTCTCTATGAACTGAAATGGTAACCCTTTACCAAAGGCATATTCTGGCACAAGAGAGCTATGGGCACCTATTCTCTATTCTCACCTAGGCCTGAGAGCTTCCCGTCCTCATAGCTCTTATCATTATGTCTTATAACATGTTCCTTATTTGTCTTCCCTTCCAGACTAAGAACTCCTTGAGGACCTCTATCACTTTATCCATAAAGACCCCAACATAGAGTTTGATACAAATAAGTGTTAAAAATGTCTGACAAATGCTGAAAGAATAAAAAACAGGATAGAATGATCAAGGGGAAAAGGTGATTGGTGAGCTGAATATATCCTAAAGGAAAGAAATCTATGAATGTGTAAGAAACCAGTTCAGAAGCAAGTTAGAGAGAAGATATGTTTTAATTCCAAGAAAGTCCTTTGAGTCTCTACCGACTTTGTGCTATAGAATCCATCAAAGAGTGCTGCTATCCTTTAGTAAATTGCTTCAAAATATTATTGGTTTATAGGTTCTGGGAATCGACAGGCTTATCTAGAATATAATCCATATTAGATTAAAGTTTGATTATGAGATCTGAAACTTCAGAGGTGACCCCAAAAGGTGATGAATTTTCTATATAGCATAGCATATTTAATTGTATTAAATTGTGCTGCTAAATTAATGATTCCTATAACTGAATTAATGTCATTGCTACTACATTAAGTAGTTCTTAGCATTCCAGGTAACACAACCCTGACAAATGAAAAAGCCAAACAGAATAAAATTTTGCATCATATTCTAGGCTTGCAAAGAGTGATATAATATAACTCTAGGGGTTTGGGGCAGGTACTGTAAAGAGAGCTTATTATTCGGCTCTAGCTTTGAATGGACCTTGGGCTTTCCTTTTAAATAGAAGTCTGTATTATAGGACAAAGAGCTTTATCTCTTGTGACAGGAAAGCTAAGAATAACTGTTCTTTATGAGTCATGCAAACACATTCCAAAAAGGGCTTTCTTCTATTAAACATCTGTAACAGCATTTCCTGTCCTTTCCCATCACCTCAGCCCAGGTAGAGCCAACAGGCAAGGGATAATGGGCCGTGGTTATTTTTATTCTATTGAATTTCATAAAGGAACAAAAAATAATTCACGAGAACAAATAATATTTCAGTTCTCTATCTTCAGAGACAAAATGTGGCCAGGAATGACCTTTGGGGACAGAAACTGTAGAAGGATTCTTTTTTCAGCTTGTAGTTCGTGCCAATTTCTCTCCAGTTGGAGATAATTCTAACTCTCTGGTTGAGTCCTCATTTCAGCAACTTTTGTGGGGGTGACCACTTGATGTTTGGAGAAAATGTTTTGCCCTGAGTGGTGTTCAATCTTCCCCGGGGAGCTCCCTAATGCCATTTTTTTTTTCTTCATAAATGAATCTAACTTGTATTATTTTAGAAAGCTGACATTTAGAGGTCAAATACAATAGGAAGACTCTTTTTATATATTTAAAAATCAGAAAGGAGTTTTATTTCTTTTTAACAAAATCTTAGATGTATCCATTAAAAAACTGACCAGACAGACTACTTCTCAACACTTTCTTGATTTGGAGAGATGAAGCAAGGGTAGAACGGTAAAGATTTTTTGATGATGTTTTTGGCTGCAGAATTCTCTTGCCCTTCAATAAGGGGGTGGGGAAAGTAGATGGTCAATAATATTAGTTGAATGAATGAACACCCTTCTAAGAAGAGAAACAAATATTGACGTATTTTCAAGCTGGATGTCTGTGCTCCCTAGTGTCATGACCTCAGAGCGAAACAAATACAAACCAGTCTGGCTAGGATATTATAGTTTCTTATCCCAGTGCAGCAAACCAGCAAATTTCAGGCATCTATTGCACCACATAAATAACAACAGCTGCTTAATGAATCCTCAAATTGGAGATTTTTTTCATTTACATCCCAGCACTGATGGAGCTAATGGAGGGCAACATTTACAAAAATAATTAAAATGGGGCAAGCTTTTACAAGAAAGAGGAGGGGCACTGTCTAGCAAAGACCTGAAGGACCAGCAGCTGCAGATGCCACTTTGAAAAGACAACAACCTTCCTCACCCTTGAGGAGTGGGGCTTATTGTTTGACAGCAGCCCTTTCACAAATGAAAACCCTTTTAGGCCTGTAAAGTGTGCCAAAGATGGGAAGGGCCCTTCCAAGGCAGTTATAACTGGTTACCAGGATTTTCTGACTGGTTCCAGTTTTCTTTGCTGTGTTTCCATGCTGCAAAGCAACAGAAGGAAGGGACTATGCCTGGGGCTTTTGATGTTGTGCACAGAATTTTTTTTCTCAGTGTATTTCTGTTGCCATCTGTATCAAAGTAACATTTTTTTTTTACATTCAATTAGAGTGCCTTCAATTCACATAAACAATTTGCATAAATTATTTAATGTCTCTTTTTTTCACCTCTCCCTTGCTGCCCATGTTTCTCAACTAAATATATCTTCCATTTGAATCCTGTGTTCTTTTGACTTATCCATGTGCCTGACTCCTTCCTTCCTCATCCTTATGTCCAGCAGAGGGAATAGAAATATTTTTGCAAAACTATTGAATTGTTAAATTATTTTTAGGCATCGTTAAGCTAGATAATTTCCAGAAGTATGAAATTTGAAAGCTTGGATGAAAGGGAATTTTTTTTTGATTCCCTTTACCCATTATAAACTTGGAAAAATGTTGCTTTTGGAGAAAATAATCAGTCCTGAAAGATAGTTTTAAAAAGTCACACAATAAGTCATTTAAAAATCAGAAACGTGCAATTCTCCGTTGTTAGGGTCGGTATTACAGTTGGCCCTTCATATCCGTGGGTTCTGACAATATTCAGAAAAAAAAATCTCAGAAAGTTTCAAAAAACAAAACATGAATTTGCTGCATGCCAGCAACTATTTACATAGCATTTACATTGTATTGGGTATTGTAAGTAATCTAGAGATGATTGTAAATATGTGATAGGATGTGCATAGGGTATATGCAAATACTCTGCAATTTTATATAAGAGACTTGAGCCTCCATGGATTTTGGTTTCCAAGGGTGTTGGGAGGGGACAGGGTCTTCGAACCAATTCTCCATGGATACCAAGGGAGAACTCTATCTGGTTTGGAAATTCTTATTGACATATTCATCTAGTCTGCTCAATTAAGTACTTCGCTAAACCAACTATTTGTTTCCTTCTATAGCAGCTGGAAGAGATAGCATTTCAAAGGCAAACAATTTTCTAGGCCCCAGGTAAGGTATGGATTTATGAAGGAATATTTTTTCTCATGACTTTTGTGACCACTTCCATTTCAGGCTGGTCCTGAAATATATAATCTGTGCAGTCATGTAATCCATGCTTTGCCTAAAGGGTGAACTAAATAATGAGGCCTGGGTGCAGAATGTACCCCTCTATCACCACCATCCAAGTATTTTCACGTCTGTGCAACAGCTATTTACTGAACATCGACTGAACTGTTCTAAGGCTCAAAAATAATATGCAAAAGGAGTCCTTACCTTCAACAACTGGCTATGCTAAAACATGCTAAGCATTTACATTGGTTTCTGTTGCAAGTAGCAGAAAAGTGCAAAGTAGCCTACACCAGAAATAACTGTTTTGATAAATGAATGAAAAGCACGTGGGCAGGGCTGGCATCAGTCATGGCTGGATTTAGGGGCCCAAACAATGTCAGGTCTGTTGGATTAGCTCTGCTCCCCTCTGTGGGTTGACTTCCTTCCCCAACTGATATGATGGCAAGATGGTTCCAGAAGCTCTCCATATCATTTCCTCTTGGGTGGGAAAGAGATAATATCTCTTATTAATAATTTCTACAAAAATCTGAGAGTTCCTTCTGATGGAAACATCTCCACCAAGTGTCTTTTGTAAACTGAACAAGGAGACCAAAGTAGTAGGATTATGTGGACTGGTGAAGTTGGGTCACATGACCTAGGAAGGGAATTCAGTGCTCTGATTGGTCAGACCTGGGTCATATGACCGGAAAGAGGATTAATTGGTCTGATTGGCCAAGCCTAAGATATTTGCCCAGAAGGTGAATTCAGTATTGGTTAATCAGGCCTGGGTAACATTCCCAGGAAGGGAATTCAGTGTTTGGATTCATCAGACCTGAGCTACATGTTTCACCTCTGAAGTCAGGGATAGAGACCAATGCTCTTGGACTGAGCATTGAGGAAAGTTATTCCCCAAAAGAAATTCATAGTACTTATCAGAAGAGAGAGGCATGAATAAAAAAATATACTTACAGTATTACACTGGGTGTTTTAAAAAGGTATATGTGAGGATTTAGTATGCTCTGGACCTACAGCTAAGCACTTAATGCTTCACCTCATTTAATCTGTTTCTACCATAAACTCTATGGGGTGGTTACAACTACTATCTACATTTTATATTTAAGAAGTCAAAGTTTCAAAAATTAAGTAGTCTGCCTTAGGTCACACAGTTACAAGGAAGTGGAACCAGGATTTGAGCTGCAATGTCTGATTTTGGAACCTGTTCTCTGAAGCAAGTATGATATGCCATTGCTCAAAATGATAGTGACAACAACACAAAAGCTAAATCTTGTTGGGTACTTACTATGCAAAGGGCTTTATGTGGATTGTGAGCAAAGTGCTAAATCTGTGCAGAGCATAGCAGCTTAGCTTCCTAGAAAGGCTTTACACAGATACAGAAGTAAACACAAGAGCTGAGCCTCCCCTGGGAGTGAAATAAGGCGAGGGACATAGTTTACAGTGGTAGTGCAGTGCTTGGCCTTGGGAAGCTGCTTTCCCACAAGCAGAAGGATATGCGCCTGTTTGTGGGCTGAGAAGGGGCAAAGAGAGGCAGCAATTGATAATGCAAAGGAAAACAGGGAGTTGTTTATGCAGCAGAGTCTCAGGAGAGGTGGGAGGGAATGAGACTTAGAGCTTTGGTGGAGGTTTCAGCCTTGCATAAGAGGGACACCTTTTCTTCTAAGACAGAAGGAAAAACAGGAAGAATAGACGAAGGGAATCTATAGGTTCTTTGTAAAAGAAAATATATCTCTTCACATTTATGTTACAGCTGCCCAACTCTATGTGTAATAAATGAAACTACACCTTTAATTCTGCCTTTGTTCCATCCTGTTCAACGTCAAGAGTCTGTTGACAACACCAAATCACCAGGTTTTTTGGCTAGCTTTACACATTTTAAAGCATTTAGCATTTTAGAGGCATTTATTATGTTCCATTATGAAATTCTTGTTTAATTTGCTTGCTTAATTACTTATTAACTTTAATTAGGTATGTTAAAGGTACTTTCCCTTTGTCATTCTGGTGTTTTTATACTATTTTATATTATTTTATTTTATTCTGAATGTCCACAAAAGGACTAGTTTCGCAATTTATTACAGAATAATGTACAACTTGTTATTCACAGAACTTATGTACATAAATTAACATAAAATGTTTCCAAGAAACAGTTAGAATAAGCTAATTAGATATAGCTGCAATGTAGATAATTTGGCAGCTGGAAGTGACAACCCATTACTTTATAATTAATTGACTTAGATCTTTTAAAAATTAATTAGTGAAGAAGTACAGCTGGGCAAAGATTGATACACAAGAAGGCTTTGGTACTCCCACCAGAAATCAAGGTCAAGCAAGTGATTATGGCTATTCGACCTTTCAACCGCCTGTTCAGCAGTAATTCAACCAGTCAGTTATTGCCGAGATGCTCCCTAATTGTCTTCTCCAGGTTCTGTTGAGTCTCCCAATAAATCCACAGATAACTATATTTTCTGAATATTGACTTATTCCAATTATAGCTCTATTGTCCTGTAGGCATTTTTAAAAAATACATACCACATTGAGTGCTTAATATAGGCCAGGCCCTATGATGAGCCACTTATATACTTTATTTCATTTTTCCTCACAGGATCCCTACGAACTAAGCTTCCAAAGAGGTGGCGTAGTATAATAGTGAAAGGCAAGATTCAAAAACCTGACCCCCTAGATTTAGACCTCAGCCCTGCTATTAACTGCTGTGTGACTCTGGACAAATTACTGAACCTCTGTGTCTATCAAGTTTCCTTATGTGTAAGATGGTGATAACAGTATCTTCTTTATAAGTGTATATAGATTAAATTAGTTAACCTGCATGAAGTGTTTAGAATAAAATAAGACTGTCAACAGTCATAATTACTTTTTCTCATCACCCCATGCCAGTAATAACAGTTTTAAGCACTTACCCTCTTCTAAGTATTTTACATATATTAACTGACTTAATCCTCCCAGGAATCCCTTGAGGTAGGCATGACATAAATCAAATAAATTCCCATTTTACAGATAAGGCAACTGAAGAACAGAGAAGACTGATAACTTGCCTAACATCCCCTAATTACAAGTAGAAAAACCAGGATTTACAGGCATCCCTTAGAGATACTGCAGGTTCAGATCCAGACGACCGCAATAAAGTGAGTATCACAATAAAATGAGGCACACAAATCTTTTGGTTACCCAGTGCATATAAAAGTTATGTTTACACTATCCTGTAGGCTATTAAGTGTGCAATAGCATGTTGTCTCCAAAAACAATGCACATACCTTAAAAAATAATGCTGCTGGAAAAATGGTGCCGATAGACTTGCTCAACGCAGGGTTGCCACAAATCATCAATTTGTAAAAAAAGCAATATTTGCATAGCATAATAAAGTGAAACACAATAAAATAAGGCATTCCTGTCCTTACAGAAAGTCTAGCTTCAAAGCTTGGACTTTTAACTACAGTTAAATCCTGTTAATAGACATTCGTGGATTCAACCAACCGCTAATGGAATTTGTGTAGAACCTGCGGATACCGAGGGCCAACTGTACAAGGCCATTTTTATAGAAGACTTGACCATCTGTGCATTTTGGTATCCGCAGTGGTTCTGGAACTAATTCCCCCATGGACACTGAGGGACGATTGTACTCCATCATGGCTTTCACATTCTTCCAGCATCATCTGTATGTACTCTAGACACACTAAGTGAAAGGCAGTTCCCAGAAGGAGTAGGGCTCTTTTATGACTCATCACATACGCTCTTGGCTTGGAATGCTCTGCTACCCTTGCCCACTTATTGCACACCTATTCAAGCTTACATATTCAACAACGACAACAAAATCACCCCGTCTGAGAAGCCTTCCTTAATGTTCCCATAATGGAGTTTTTTGCATCTTCTGGCACCACAGAATCCTATGCTTATCTCTTTGATAATATGCTTATCTTTTATAATATGTCAGTCTGTGAGTCAAATAGTCAAAAAATATGAGTTCATCAATGACTTACCATTGAGTTTCCTTCCTCAAGGAGCTTACGTCCTAGTACAGGATGATAGATTCTGAACCTGTGGGAAAATAAAAAATTAAGATAATTTCTGATGTTGAACATGGACTTTCAGATAAGATAAAATGGGTGAGTGTAGAGTGGGATTGGGGGTGCTGCTTCAGTGAGGTGGGTTGGAGATGAGACTTGGATAGTAGGAAGTAGCCAGCTACGTAAAGTTAATTATGGAGAACACTTCAAACAGAAGGACCGATAAGCACAAAAGACATTTTGTGGGATCAAGGTTGCCACATTTGAAGGACAAAAAGAAATAGAGTGCAACTAAGAATAGTATTAATGTATGCATTACATTATTTATCTACATGTTAATCTTCCTACCTAAACTGGATTCTTTAGGGTTAAGGCTATATGTTCCACTCATTTTTTTTTTTTTTAAGGGTGTAGTGGTGGTTACCAGAGGCCTGGAGGGGTGGAGAATTAAGGAGCTGTTGTTTAAAGTTACAATCTGGCAACTGGTAGATAAATAAGTTCTGAAGATCAAATGCACAGCACAGTGATTATAATCAACAATACTGTATTAGAAACTTCAAAGTTGCTGAGAGACTAGATCTTAAGTGTCCTCACCACAAAAAGAGGATGATAATTATGTGATGTGATAGAGCTGTTAGCTAACACTATGATGGTAATCATATTACAATGTATCAAAGTATCAAACCAACAGATTGTGAGGCCAAATCCGGCCTCTGTACCCCGACACCAAATGAAATCTCAGAGACAGGATTTGGGGTGAAGTAGAGAAGAACAGCTTTATTGCTTTGCCAGGCAAAGGGGGCCACAGCGGTCTAAGGCCCTAAAAACTTTGTGTCCCCTGTTCCACTCATCTTTGAACCCCTAATGTTTAGCATATTTCCTGGACATTGGTCTTTTTTGGCTAACTGGTTGAATAAATGGTTGACACAAGTGAACTGTTATCCAAGATGTCTTAACGTCACTTTTCTCTTCCTTCTGCCTTTTCCATATGTGTTACTCTTCTGAAGTGATTTCTATGGTTCCTTTTTTTTTTTTTTCCTCTAGTACCTCTCCACATTTCTATTTTCTTTTGGTCCTGCCTTCGCCCACATCTATTTCTCCTATCCCTTGATCTCCTTTTTTTGCCCCAGGTAATTCCACCTTAAACTACAGGGGTCTAGCGGTAAGCAGGGTCTTTGGATAGGGTATAAAGATGGTCACACGTCTCTCACCTCCCTTTACTCTGAACCCTCTTTCATAGACCCTGAAGAAATCCTAACATTTTGGGGTCAGCACCAAAGCTGAAAACATAACCCAGCCCTGAGATCCTTTTTTTGCAAAAGAATACAAGCTAGTTTTCTTTTAAGCCATTGTTCTGGATGCTGGCTTTAGAAGAGGAAAGAATAAGATGAGCTACCTTGGTGTTTCCTGCTTACCTAGGGTGAAGTTTTATTGCTTGATTGCTCTTAGAGATTGAGGCTAAAGAAGTTCAAAAAAGCAAAAAGGAAAAACCAATTTTAATAGTTAACTATAAAGGATTCCTAGAGTTCTTTTTCTTCCATCTGAGAAAGAAAAGAAGCAACTCCTGTGACTTTGTCTTGCAGGGCAGCTTTCTTCTGCTCCCCAGGAGTTCATACTACTATTCAGGAGGAAAAGATAACCAAGGGTAAACTCAAACCTCCCCTGGGGCCTTAAAGGCCATCTCTTTAGTTGCTAATCAGCTGAACCCACAAATCTTAGATATATAGATTTCAATCAGCTCCCCTCCCAGTTTCTTTCTTGTCTTTTAGGGAGTGAGTTCTACCTACAAAGAGACTAGAAAGAATTTTGAAAATATAAGAGATCAGCTTCGTCGTGCCTGTGATCCTTCTTGAGATGCCAGCTAGGATGACCTAATTCCTCTCCCCTTCCTCCCAGGCACTATGGGGATTTCCGTATGGCCACTTTCATTCTGTAGCTGCAAACACAAAGCAGCCCAATGACACTTTGCTGCAAAAGAAAACCTGGTTCTTTTTTAAAAGCCATTTTTTAGTGCCTGCTTTAGCTACTAGTTGTAAAATGCCTATAATATCTTCAATTATTCTAAGATATGATAAAAATTATCTTGGTATATGAATGTCTTAAACAGTAGGGTATTTTCCAGGAATCCAAAGATAGAAAGGCAATAACATACAGATTCTACTTTTGGGCTCTGGAGTCTGATTGCCTGGGTCAAATGCCTGTACCAACACTTAGAGTTGCCATCTTTGGAAAGTGATATATTGCCTCTGTGGCTCAGTTTTCTCATACTTAAATGAGAATAATAGCCCCATGTTATAGGCTTTGGAGGAGGAGTAAATGAGATAATGCATGTAAAGCACTGAGCATAGTGCCAAACTCAGTATAAACACTCAACAGAAGTGGTGATTATTTTGGCTATTAGAATAAACAAGTAGAAAAGAATGAGGTAGCTATGAATCAGAGTACATGAATCCTAGTGGTCTCAGTTACTCACCCTTACCTAGGATGACCTTGCCTGCGTTACTGGCTCCTGTACCCACCATAGCGGTTCAGGCAGATGCCTGAGTGGTCCCGGGGGCACAAAAATTCTAACTTGGAGGGATTAGACATGGATCCTCTAATTTGCCAATGTCACCACAAAGGAGAATTTTTTTTTTTTTAAATCCTCAGAATTTCAAGGGGCATTAAGAGAAAATGAGAAAGAAACCATCAAACCCAATCAAACTGAGAAAAGTGCCTACTGTGAGGCTAATACTGCGTGAGGCTTTCTTGGGAGCTTGAGGGGAAGAAAAAGGAAGACGACCTAGTCACTACCCTCAACATTACAATATGGGAGTAGAAATTTAAAAAAATAAATTAGCTTCTTGTCTGCAAATGGGCATAAACTTTATTGAGAAGAAAGGGTACATCTTACTATTAGGTTCCTGAAAGCTCCTGGGTGATATAAAATGCAAGCACAATGCTCACTAACATTTACTATATGGTCAGAGAGAGCATGCAATTTCTAATGTGGAGGAAAAAGTACGTGGCATCACACCCAGGCAATGGAATAATTACAGCAAAAACAGTTAAAAGCACGGACTCTGGAGACAGAATGCCTGAGTTTGAGGCTGGACTCCCTCGCGTACTAGCTATCTGACCTGGGATGATTTACTTTCACCTCTCTGCGTGCTTTAATTTTCTCATCTCTCGAGTGGGAATAAGAACAGTCCTCCCCCACTGAGCTGTCAGCAATAAATGAGAAAATGCACATGGGCATCAGCTCACAGTAGAAGCTCAGGAGCTCACTGAATGGCAGTTTTTATTATTATTAGCAAAGATTACTTTCAATTTCATTGGATCTTTCTTTGTAAAAATTCATTTCTTTTCTATACAGTAGGTCCTTGTTGGTTATCTATTTTAAATATAGCAGTATGTGCATGTCAATCCCAAACTCCCAATAACTGAATCACTTTGCTGTACCCCTGAAACTAACACAGCATTGTTCATCAACTATAATATAAAGTAAAAAAAAAATTTTAATTCATTTCTTTTCGACCTGTTAACAGGTTTGAGTAAAGTCAGTTTTGTCCTAACCAAACCACGTTTATGTGCCAAGCTGCCCATTCATTGAGACATAAGAGTTAAGACATATATTTGGAAGGGGCTCTTGAAGTTTTTCAGTGGAAATCAATATGGTTTTTCTGTTTTGGAAGCAAAAGTGGATGTTTGTAAAAATTTGACTGGTTTCTCTTATGGACCTCGGTATTGATGTCCTCACTCCACATATGAATGGCTATGAGGAAATTAGAGGGCATAAATTATCATGTCTGCTAGTTAAAGCAGATAACCAGGCACCAGCAACTGCGGCCATTTCTGCCTCTCCTACTGGCTGGCTGGGCAAGTCACCTCACCTCACTGAACCTGCTTTTCCCAGCTTCAAAATGAGGATAATAGGACTCTTCCACCCACACGGGGATGTTGGGTAGCTTAGTTAATTGATGTTTGCATTATACTGGGAGATGAAAGACACTATGGAAATATAAACTATATTAAAGGAGAACAAAGTAAGGTATTAAAAGTGACTGGGGATGCAATGGGACTAATAGATACATTGGGCAACGGAACCTAGAAGATGAGAAAGTTGGTGTAACAGTAAGTCATAATATTGATACAAGGGTTTTGAAGAGCTCATTCAAAAGAATATCTTTTGCTATGCAATAATTTCTGAGTACTGCAATACTTTTTTTCTTTTCCAAATAAATTTTGACCTTAAAAAATGGGTGGTGGCTATCTCAATTAAGCTTGTCTTTTCCACTCTTTAGTGAATTAATGTGATCTTTGTGATACTAACCCTTGATTATGACAGTGTCATTCTAATGACACTTAATTTTATGGCATTTGTTCTAGGTCAAAGGTCAGAGACTGTCCATCCAGGAAAGTTAGCTAGATAAAAATTAAAAAAAAATTTTTTTAAGAAGTCAATCTTTTTCATTCCCCAGTTCAATTCAGAAACCAGTTGGACTTTATTTCTGTTCATGGCAATAAAAGCTGACTTGATCAAAGTGATTTTCTTTTCCCCTTTCTGTTACTATTTCTTTTCTGTTCCTATTCCTGAGCCATCTGGTTTGACAACCATAAGAGCTGAAATACTTTCCTTTGCAGTCTTTAGAAATGCCCCCTAGAGGCAAATAAGCATTTGGCAGAACCAGTAAATAAAAAGTATAAGAGGATATTTCCTGCTGGTTCTTTTTAAGGTGGTGTGTGGAAGAGTCAGGGCGAGGGGTAAGAACAGCTGCTGTCTACTTGGCAGATTTATAGAGACATTTCAGGGGGGACAATCATTTGCAAGGCCCAAAGGAATTTGATCTCATTTCCATTCTACAGTAAATAAAGTAAGAGCACCTTGGTATTCAACTGTGTGCCAGTGACCTTGGATAATTTTAAAAGTTTGAAGAAATCACCCTTCACACTAAAATACACGTGTCAGTACTGAGTTTTCCCACTCCATCTATCTTTCTCATCACCTTTACTAGTGTCTTTTACTGATTAAAGACATCTTAAAGGATAAGACTTTTGAGGGGCCCTGGGCTGAGGTCTGAGAAACAAACACGAAACACCACACCCACTCAAAAATGTAACCTTGGTTGACTTGGAGCATGGTGCCTTGCTCTAGAATCATAAAGTAGCATTTGATGACATTTTATAGTTTACACATTGTTGTATTTTGTATACTATATATTGACCATATCTCATTAATCTTTTCCATAAATATCTTAGTGTTACAGAGCTCAGAATAAAATCAGAGATTAAAAAAACAGGAGATATTTGTGCTTTTGCTTCCTTGGATTTTGCACAGAAAAATTGGGGGTTATTTGGAAACTGAAAGCCAACTGGCCTTTCATCAAAAATTATGCTGGGTGCATGTTAGGAGAAGATGCTGGACGAACACAGGGGAAGACATAATATCAGAAGGAGGGGTTTGTGGTTTGTCATTTCCCTCAAACAGTGTACAATATATTGAATTTGTTTTAAAAATCTGCTCCAGTAAAAGTGCCTGCCAGATTTATGTATGAGATCTTCAGTTTGACATAGTCATTTCCAATTTTTTTAAACAATAAGCTATAAATAACACAAACAATGACAGGATTGTGTTGGTTTCCTCCTTATGGCCCCTGGCTGGGGACCTTGGTCAGAATCCTGAGGTGGAAAGCAGGCATTCTGAGCTACAGGGTGATCCACCGCTTTTCCAAGATTAGCAGAGGAGGAGCTTTCAGGAAGCAGGCTTCCTCGCCAGGCACTTGCTTGGGGTTTCTTGAATTATTTATTGTGTAAGAGGGCTCCTGGCTTTGAGCACAGGGAGTGTGGTTCCCCAGGCCACAGAAGCTCAAAATAGATGCCTATCTCTTTCCCTTCTCACAATTTATGGACAGCCAAATTATCCATCCTCTCCGCCCCTTCTCCAGGCATGCATTTTTTTTTTCCTCTCCTGGTGGCAAGGGAGAGTAACACTTAATTTCTGCTTATTAGGAGTTGCTCTCAGGATGGTTCACTTCCCCAGGGGACAGCCTGTGTATTGGGCGATGCAGTAATCACATTCGTGATTCATCTCAGTGCTATAACAAATGGCAGGCCCTCAGAAATTAGCACTGCGTTTAAGCATAGCCGCAGAATTGGAAGATTGT
Organism: Stenella coeruleoalba; assembly: GCF_951394435.1. NCBI lineage: Eukaryota > Metazoa > Chordata > Mammalia > Artiodactyla > Delphinidae > Stenella > Stenella coeruleoalba. The sequence continues at coordinate 31,191,234 of NC_137157.1, forward strand.
TTCTGGGCATGCTGCATGATTTTTCCATGTTCCAAAGTGTGTGCTTTAATGATTCATTAATTAGAAGCTTTTGTCTGAACCAGTTAGCCCATCATTAATTGGTGCTTGTTTCACCCAGCGAACTTAAGGCAACTGCTGCTTTACTTTGATTCCTCTGGTGAAGCCTGCATGATGTGGACCCCGATCGCCTTCTCTCTCTTATTCCAGGTCAGCCTATACATTCACCTGGCCATGCCAATAATGGCAGGCTTGCATGTCCTCAGCATAAAGGGAGATCTTAATTGACCTCAAGGGAATCTGGGAGAAAAAAGAATTATGAGGCCAAAAGGAATTATGGTTGCTTCTGTTTGCCTTGCACAGAGTAGGTGCTTAGCAAACATTTGAACTTTGTGTGGTTTTATTGCTTTTCGAAATCAGATTTGATAGTGGGGGAGGGAGTGAAAAAAATCTAGGAAAATTAGTATTTATTCCCTAAGTTTGGAAAGAAAGATATTTGGTATTAATTCAACAATTCAGGCCAAGGTAGATGTCTTTGTCCAACCTGGACCCATATGTTCAGTTCAGTTTGGTTCAAAAGCATTTATTGAGCCTGTATTATGTGCCACACCAAGAAATGTGTTGCATACTGGGAACAGAAAGATGATCCCTTGAGAATCCCCGAGTCATAAGGAGAGCCAGTCATGAAATATACCATTTAAACATGTCAGGTGTGCTTCTAGTAGCACTTCCTAGAGTTGCTGAGGCTAGAGTTTGCTCTCGAATGTAAAGAAGAACTAGCCAGGCAAAAATAGCTTTTGCCGCGTCTGTGGTTTGGCCTACTTTTCAGACATTATTGAATTGCCAGTGCTTTCAAAACTGAAGGTTGATTTTTTACTTCTCAGAGTTGCATTCTGGCAGCTTCCTTGAGCATGCAGACCCTCTAAATAAATGCGATCCTCAAGTAAAGTTATGTTTACTGACCACTCAGCTCATCCTACTGAAAGGTAGGCTCCGTATTCTCTGAAAGGAAGAATGCCCATGGGTTCAGCACTATCTTCAAAGTCCCACCTGGATCTTATTCAACGTGCTTTCTTGGTATTCACAGTCGACTACAGTCTGTATCAGGGGTCAGCAAACCCTTTCCATAAAGGAACAGATAGTAAATATTGAAGGTTTTGCAGGATAGACAGTCTCTATCACAACAATTCAATACTGCTTTTATAGCTTGAAAGCAGTTATAGAATATATGTAAATGAATGGGTGTGACCGTGTGCTAGTAAAACTATATAAAAACAGGAAGAGGGCTGGATTTGGCCCCTGGCTCATAGTTTGCTGATGATACAGCATTCAAAAATATATCTGGCTATCATTTTGTGGTCAAGAAGCATTTTAAATTTTTAGGTAAATATCAGAACTTCAGATATTGAACACTAAAACTAGGAGTCTAAAGTCATTTTAAGATTCCTCTTATGCAGTGTCTACTTTATATAAATACTATCTAAGGGATGAGGATACAAAGAAGTGAAACTTGGTGCTTACTCTGAAGAAGCTTATAAGCTAACAGGAAGGTATCTTCTACAGATGAGGAAACCGAGACCCTCAAAAATGACTTGCTCTTGGTTAGACAGTAGCAAAGTCAGGACTCAGAATCAGGCCTTTGTGAGTTCAGCCCTCTTTCCAGCACAGTACTTTGCCTGAGGGGTGAAGATCCTTGAGTCATAATGGAGTCTGTGAGGAGGAAGACAGGATGTATGATTCATGGAGGTTCTCATGTTTTTGAACCTTTGCTTCAACAACCCGCTGGAAATAAGTGAAAGAAGAAACTGAAGCTGTTTCCTTAACAATGCTTAGAGTCAGGCCGTGCGTGGCTCGTGCTAACAAGAGAATCACCCGACTTCCCTTGTTGCTGGGAGTTCACCACTCACTGTATGTTCACTGAAGGCATCTGCCAGACTTCAAGAGTTTTGTTGTCATTGGCAGAAGAATCTCAACCTTGCCTAAGGTCTTTGTAATGCTCACAGATAGAAAAACAAAGATGTATCACTGACAATTATTCTATAGTATTTTGACATGAATTCAGATAACAAATGTAATACAACAGCCAAATCAACAGTCTTTCTGCATTCTCATTATTGCAGCATTTGATAATAATCTTTGCCACATTCTTTTTGAGAAATTCTCCTCCATGACATAGAACTCTGTTTTTCTAAAATGGAGATTTTCCCAAAGAACCGTCCTGAGCCCTCTACATTTTGGATTCTTTATTCTGTCTTTCAGCTCTGCTTGCTTTTATAACTTTAGCGCTTACCTCTGCTTGAAGAAACAGGAAAGAAAGAGAAGGAGAAAATATTTATTTGGTACTTGAAGTTTTCTAAGCATCTAGAGATAGAAAACAAAAACCTTGCCTTCAAGGATTTCATAGTGTAATGGAGACAGAGAGACAAAAATGTAATGACTCTACAGATGGCAGAGCTAGTAGAGGTATGCACGGGGGTAAGAGGTAGATAGCTGGGGTGTGGAGTGGCAACTGTGAAGGTTTCCAGAAGAGGGATAGCTGTGCTGAACACAGAAATCTGAATATGGATGATCAGAGTGAAGGAATTTGACCCCCTTTAAGACTGAATTTGCTGCTCCTCAGTAGTTATCCAACTGTGACAACTCTGATACCAGCTCGTTACTGCCCATTTCCCTAATGCTTCCCTGACTAGATCAAAGCTTCTGGAAGTCAAGGATGGGCCTTGTTCACCATTGCATCTTCAGCACCTGAAGATGGGGTCCAGTAATATTTGCTGAGGAATACAAATGATCATTCCTACTTTACCACTGAGAAATGAGTCTCAGCAATTGAAAATGAATTTATTTATGACCGAACATGGAGTATTAGGAGATGTAGACATTTCAACACCTTTTTTGCTTCAGTTCACCTAATATGACATCTCAGGCCCTATCTTCACTCCCTAGCTTCAATTCCATGTTTCTCACCCTTTTTTACATTCTCTCTGGATGTACTACCTCAAACTCAGCATGGCCAGAATAGAACTCAATTTTCTCCAGAATGGAGATGATTCTTTCTTTCTCTATGATATCAGTATGTGTGGTATCAATACCCATTTGCTTGTGTTCTTAGACTCTAGGGTGTGCGAGTTAATTAAATAAGAAACTAGAAGGCAGGAGTTATTTAGCTGACAGAATATGATAATTCTGGCACATGGCTTCTCCCATGCCATGATGATTAGCCCTCAGTGTTGATCAAACCTTACTCTAGAGCAGCACCATCCACTAAATGTGGGCCACAAATGTAAACCACATGTGCTATTTTACATTTATTCATAGCCATATTAAGAAAACTAAAAAGAAACAGAAAAAAGAAAAATAAATAGGTGAAATTGATTTTAAGAGCACATTTTATCAATAGCTCAACAGCCATATATGACTAGTGACGATGTAGTCCTAGATGTTCTTCACAAGGAATTTATAAGCTACAAAATAACATTATATTTCCACGTCTTCCCCGATAATTTGCACCCCCGTTTTAATTCAACATCTCTACTACTCAACTCCAACTGATTGGAAGGCACGTGTTTTCAGGGGACGTTAGTAGCAATGCCGAGGAGGGAAGCTATCAGGAAAAGAGATAAATGCTGCATTTCTAGCTCTTTTTCTTGATGCATTTTTGATCTGAAAAATCCCAAATGTATTGGGACGTGTTTACAGAGTCATGTGTTTATAAGAGTGTTTTATAAGAGTGATGTGTTTACGAGAGTTCCGTGGTTTTCAGATCTCCAGTCTAAGATGTGGAGGACGTCCATTTAATAGAAGTGAAGAGAAGTCACGATGAAGCCTTTGACTATCAAAGTCATTTGCTTAGAGATGCTCTCCCTGAGTAGACTGGAATGATGGGAGAAGTTTAAATGTTTTCTGCTTACTTTATATTTACTGCTTCTTCCATGTAACTATGTAAGGTTATTAATACATGTCCTAACACAATATTTTTAACCACCTACTAGTCCTTGTCTTCAAAATATTTCCTGTATCCTAAACTCAGAACCATAATGTTTTTTGAGTTTTTTCTCTCCTCTCTCCAATTGGAAACCAAGTCCTGTAAATTCTTTATTCATAGAGTTGCTTGCATCCTCTTTCTTCTGTTTATTCTTAATGCTACTTTGTGGCCCTCAACTTTATCACTTCACAGTTTGGCCAATGCAATGATCTCCAAAATGACTGCTATCTCAAGATTCTTTTTGCTTCATATCCCCTTTCATCATTAAATCAATCTTTCTAAGAGACTACTTTGAGAACATTTCCCGCCCTCAAATTGGTCTTTACCTAATGAAAACAAAAACTAAAACCTCCAATCTCCTCACTTTATAAATAAAGACATTTAAACTGATTAATAGGAAGTCACTTATCCAGAACCACATAATTTTAAAACGGAAGAGCTGGATTTAAACCCAGGCTTCCTGATCTGTTAGTCTTGAATGCTTTCTACTACACATCCTGCCTATAGCATAATGTCCAAGCTCTTTCATCTTTATTCCAGGCTTCGCACCATTTAAGTCCTATCTATCCTGCCAATCTTTACTCTAACTCTCATACCTAAACTTGTCAACACATTATTCCTCAAAAAGCCATTTATCCAGCCAGTGTAAAAATGTTTATTGGGCATGTCATGAATAAGACATTCTGTTATATGCCTGAAGGGACTAATCTTCACAGGCTGTGTGGGAGATAAGGCTGGCAAGGTAGGTGGAGGCCAAGCACTGACAATATTGAAAGTCAGGCTAGGAGCTTGAGATTTAATTCATTAAACGGGGTAATACAACAGACAGTTTTTGATTAAGAGTGTGAGACGACAAACCTGGCAGAGTATGTAGAACACATCAAAGTCAGTAGAGCTTGGAGTAGCCTTGAGATTGCAAAGTGGTATCTCTTAGAAAGAATAAAGCGTAGAGGTGGTTTTTGTTTGGCTCACATGTTTTGTGTGTGTGTTTGTGTGTGTGTGTGTGTGTGTGTGTGTGTTGTTAAACAAAATTAGTTGCTAATGTTTAAAAATTAGTTTACATAAAAATCAATATTTTAGAATTCTCTTTAAAAGTTATATAATCTGGATGTGTTCCCACATGGCAAGAATAAGAAAGTGTTGCTGGGAGGCTGACTAATTTAGACAGGGCATGCTCTTGCTGGCTGGATTCACTCCTGTATGTTACTTGCCTAAAATTTTAGACATTGAGACTGAGATTCGTCCACTAGAAGTAGGACTCTTCGGTGATAAGGACTGAGCTAGAGAGTAGCATCAGAAATATCGATGATGGATTGAGTCAAGAAAAAAAGAGAGAGAGAATACTGATATGATTTGCATATGCTTGCAGTATTCTTTAAGGCTCACCTTGGGCACACTCTCATACACTGGCTAAGTTCAATACGTCTTCTCTCTATGAGCATCCCTTATGCCCACACTGCCGTCTACATTCTTTTCTAATGATCTGTTTATGTGGAGTCTCCTTCTAGATTACTTAACAAATAGTGGTCCCTTTGGCAACCCCACCTAAAAGAAAAATTAACTAAAAAAATTAGAGAAAAATTGGCATTTAAATGTAAGAAAAAAAACTTCAGATATATTAGAAGAAATTTTAGGAAAATACTTGTGGGAAAATAGTTTTGGGAAAAGAGAAAGCTTACTGACCAAGGCTTGAAAAGCAGAGTCATAAAAAGGGAGAGTCTTAACTACTTTAAGTAAAATATATTTTTACAACAAAAACATTGCAAACAAAATTTAAAAAACTAAATGACAGATAAAATGTTTTTGTGGCACATCTGACAGATAAAGGGTGACTCTTCTTGAGTATATAAAGAATATCTATAAATTGGTAAGAAAAATGGTAAATTACACAACGTGTATTTTAAACGCTGACGAAACATCAACTTACAGAAGAAACCCAACTAATCCATAAAAGCTGCTCAATTTTATGAGTGGTCAGGCAAAGGCAAAGGAAAGCAACAATCAAATATCACTTTTTGCTCTTCAAATTGCAAAAGTTAAAAAAAAAGATGTAACATCTAAGTGCTGATGAGGACACAGGGGAATGTCACTTTCATACATCGCCGATAGGAGGATAAATTGCTACTGACTTCTGCAAAATAATATGGAAATGTGTATTAAATTAAAAATGAATACACCTTTTGAGCCAGTAATTCCACATTTGATAATCTATCTTATAAAAATGACAGCACCTGTGCATAAAGATGTGTGTACAAGGATATTTACTATAGCTTTATATGACATGGTAAAACATTGGAAACTTGAATGTCCATCAACAGGGGAATGGTAGAATAAATTATGGTATGTGGCATAGTAGATAATATTAAATGAGAAATACTGAGGAAAATAGATAAATAATAGATAGATAGAGTGATGTACTTACAAAAACAAATGATAAACTCCAGTTTGGTGTATGTATGCAGAACATGGAAAACATGGAGGAACGTAGAGGATGATGTGGAAGGAAATATAGCAGTTTGTCTAGGTGGGAGTGGGAGAGATTGGTGGAGTGGAGGGAGATTATTTAAACTCTTTCTGGGTCTTCGTACCTTTTTGCTTGTTACAAGTATGTACTCCTTTGTAATGAATAAAAATGAAGAAAATCTAAAATAAATACTTCATTTTATACCCAGGTAGAGGTCCCCTCAAAAAGTGTGGATGGAGTGTGAGGTTGGTGTTAGCACATGTAAGCTTCTATATATACAATGGATAACAACAAGGTCCTACTGTATAACACAGAGAACTATATTCAATATCCTGTGATAAACCATAATAGAAAAGAATATTTAAACATGTATATAAGTATGTATAACAGAATCACTTTGCTGTACAGCAGTAATTAACACAACATTGTAAATCAACTATACTTTGATTAAGAAAAAGCATGATTTGTCTGTTTAACTAGAAGAAAAGCCTAGTCAGGTTTACTCCCTGTACTAAGACTGTTAGTAATCTTTCATGGAGTATCTTTCTCCCCAAATTACCAAACATGATAAAAATTAACATGTGTAGAGATGGCAAACCACATGGGTGCGGCCACTCCTCCTTGACATGGCTGACCTCCCCACTCATCCCCATGGATCCTGCTGGAGTCTTAGAGTGCTTTCCAACACTGGTCTTGAGACTGTTGCTACCAATCAATCAGAATGGAAGGTAAAATGATACCCATTTGCCTTTCCTGGTATAGTAGAAAGAGCACGTATATGGGTTTGAATCACATATTCATCATTATATGACCTGAAAGACGTTTAGTAAGTCTGAGTTTCAGTTTCCTATAAAATTGGTCATTGCCTCCTTGATAGTTTTCTTATGAAGAGTAAGTGAAATCCTATCCTGGCTACAAGGGCCCTTCATCATCTCTCTACATTCGCTTATATCCAGTTAAAACTTTTGACTTAAAATAGTTACCATTGCTACTTTGCTCTTATTTATGCTTGGTCCTTACATTTGGATATACCGTTGAGGGGAAGACATTGATTCAGTTTGATCTGGAAAACAATGATTCTTATTTTCTATCCATTCTATCCATCACCTCTAGAGCAAAGGCACCAGGAGTAGCTCTAATGGTGAGTCTGCTTTCCCAAAACTTTTGGTCCTAAGTCAGTCTCATCAGTTGTCATATGGTTTCCCCTTTCTGGTCAACTATCACTCAGATGTTATTCTCATGTTTATTTTGTTTTGACCTTCTCAGCAGATTTTAAATTCTTTAACTTTTCTTTTTTTTTTTTTTTGCTTGTACTGTATGTACAAAGATTTTGGTAACTGCCTAAAATATACCATGAGGTCTGAATTCCATGGAGCCTACTCTATTGGAGTTAATCAGGGACATGAACCAGTCCAGAACAGAGCCTAGTAAATGTCAGGGTTTCATCCATCCACCCATCCCCTCATCAACCATTTAATGAAGACAAACTTTGTTCTAGACCCCAGAATCGACACTGAGGATTTAATAGTCAACAAGACCAACAAGCTCTGTTCTTTCATGGAGTTTCTAGTGAGAGAAAATGGACAAACAGCTGACATTAAATAAATAAATAAATAAATAATGTGATTTGAAGTATTACTAAGTACTATGAAGAAAAGTAGAGAGGGTCTGAAAAGGAGAAGATTGTCTTGAAGCCAGGAGTGAAAATGCTTGAATGTAGTGGTTAAATAAGAAGTCTAGAAAATCGGAAGTCAGCAAGATTGGAGGAATGATCAGATCTCAGGTGATTGATGGTAACGGAGTGGCCAACAGAAAACACTGAAATGGGCCAGGTACAGAGGAATGCTTACCCTCTGTCTCTATTTTAGCTTCTATCTGGGAAGGAACTTCTCTCAGGATTTGGGCCAATAGGTTGGTGGGTGTGATGAAAACGACTGCATCTAATTAAGTAAAGCCTACAGGAATGGTAAGAAGGACTCTCTTTCCAAATTGTACCTAACCTGTAACATACTTGGCATGTTTTCATAATTTCCTTAATTTCCAAGAAAGTAGATCAAAGCTTAGCTATGATTATTTCACAAAAGTAAAAAGAAAAAAAATTCCCTTCCTCTGAAGGTGTCAGAATGAAGCCCCTTACAAATTCTTACACAGATTACAGACATCAGTACAATGCTTAGGCAATATGATTAAACTGCAGAAACAAATTCGGCGCAATTAAACATTTTCAACTCTGCCAACCTGAAACCAAAGCTGTGAAAAAAGGGCATATCTCATGTAATTAATCGCCAAGAAGTGTTTAATAACTTCTCCTCTGCTACATTTAACATGAGGCATGAATGTTTTGTTTTCGACTTAGTCACCATGTTCTCTGGAGTCATGGGCATGTTTCTGCGGCCCACTAAAGGAAAAACCCCAAAGCACATCTTATTTAATTTGCAACTCTTGCCACACCACTTCACACCTGAATTCTTTATGCTTTGGGTACACGGTAATAGAACCACAATGCACTGTAGTAACAGCTACTTTATAGGCAGAACTTTCATCTACCCCCAGTTTCCTTTTTTTTTTTTTTTTTTGTAAAAGCATTTGGCTGACTGTCTCAAAATGACAGCAACCAGACTTCTCTCTGTAGCCTGACAGGTCAAGGACCCTGCTGAATTCAGGAAAAGATGGCTTTTTGCCTCATTTTCTAGAACAGAATGGAAACTCCTTTAAGGTTAAGATTCTCTAGGGAAAAACACTGTATTAAAAGTATTAACTCTTAAGAAGTGTAGGTGCCCGGCATCTTACAAAGCATGTAATGTCATGGGCCAGCTTTCTCCCCAAGGCCCATTCCACCTCTTAAACATATTTAGAACAGGAGGCATTGAGAGAAACTTTATCTTTAAACAAAAAGTATCCAAATATGTAACAGACAGGATGGTGGATAAATGTCAATTATAGTTGCCAAAATTTGCAAAGGCAGATCTCCTTGGCTTTGGCTTTAGCTAGATGACAGTGGAAATGGGTGTGTTACTTGCATTTAAGGAAGGATTTGCTGAGCCAGTTGGGTTAGGTCTGAAGATTCTGCTGGTGAGGAGTTAACATGTCCAACTTCTGACAGAAAGGGAGTTAATACCAGCTTCAAAGGTAGGAGGAACCTTTTAAAATTGAGATTTCCAAACCTAAACTAAAAAAAAAATTGCCTTAAAACTATAAAAAAGAAAAGAGATGAATTTTATTTTGTGCCTTAAGATGAATTGAGTTTCCCCATCCCAATGCATTTGCGTAACTCTGGGAGCTATTTGTTATCTATCCGACTTGAACAATATAACAAATACAGTCAGATGATATATACTCTACCTCAGCACGGATGATCAGAAAGTGAAAACTTTATGTACTTTGTTGGTATTTTGTTTTCTACCCCATTTATCAGCTTTTTTGGCTTTCCATTTGGTCCACCTGCTGTTGCCCCATGCAGGACACACTGCCTCAGAGCCCCTCCCCTCTGTTCCAACACAACTTCTCAGTAGAGACTTCGATTTATCACGTGGTTTGGTCTCATGATCGCCTCCCGGACCATCCTGGTTTTTTCTGGTCTTGGACAGGGACTGATTTTTGTGTTTGGAAATAATCCAGCAGTGAACAAACCTCCCAAATTCTCCAAAGAATATATCCTTTCTCTATGTTTTCCTCCAGAAGCATATCAGGGGAAGTTCAGGAGAAACGATCTCTGCTTTCAGAGGATTGAGATTGATGTCCATTTCCCAGAGCAGGATTCTCCTGTGTGTCTCAGGTTGTGTGAGGAAAGGTGAGTTCTATCACTTGGCATTTAAAAGCTCAGTGAAGTGTACGTGAAAAGAGGCATTTAGAAGGGCTATTTTAAGATACCAGGCCTGCTCTTTATCATTAAGACTTGAAATCTACATGTATTCATGGCTTCTCCTGAGAAACCCAATCTGTGGGTGCATAAAGACAAACTTGCTGGAGATTTTGAGGGTTCTTCCTCAATTGATACAGTTTTAGAATTTGCAGTTTTGAGTTGCAGACCACCAAGCAGTCACCCTGGATTACTTCTTGCTTGGGCTGGCTCCCCTGGGGTTATTGATCCCCAAATTCTGACTGGCATAAGAATTGCCTAGGGATTTCATTAACAGCTTAGGTTTCTCACCCCACTCCCAGAAATTTTGATTCTGTTGGCCTGGAATAAGGCCCAGAAATTTATAATACAAAAAGATGTTTTAAAAATCCCTAGGTGACTAATGCTTTGTATAGCCAGGTTGGGGAGGCCATCGCTCTTGTCACGCTAACCAGCTTGTTTTGGAACTGAACCCTGACCTTAGCCTCATTAGTACCACACGCTGGATACCGCAGTTAACTGGTTCCATTTGGGAATATGTAACCTTGTCTCTGATCTTGCTAGAGGGCATCGATGTGAGAAAATAACCCTTAGTACTATTTGTTAGCATGGCTCAATGTGTGATTTCAATACTGCCCTTCAGTTTCCCATTACATAATTTCAAAAAGTGTTTTAATCTTCAAGACGATATCTACATTTGAGTGGAGAAAAAAGGGAAACCTAGATAAAAAATGTCTTTCCCAGTAAGAATGGTTTTACACATTTTAATGCTTCTCAAAAAAAATCTGTATTTAAATCTTTTTATCCAACTTTTATCCAAGCAGAAATTATACATCTTTTAATGATTTACCACAACTTTTAGAAAGAAATGTCCTTATTATCTTTTTAATATTTTTCCCAAGGTTAGTATGAGGGATAATAGGTCTTGGACAAAGGCTGTGCACAGTGTGTTTGTGTAAATAAAGTCATTAAACTCTGTTCAATTTTTCTCAAAGGCAGGCAGACCTCTTCCAACTGTGAGGTCATCTCATTGTTTGCAACAATGGATGTTTCATACTGGGCTCGTTTTTTGCACCTCTTATGACTAATATCACTGGAGAAAATCAAAGAATAAAGGGGTAACTTTGTATCAAGATGAAACTTATGAAAAAGGATAAAGGGTCAAGAAAAAACCCTCAAAACTCTATCCCTTAAAAAGGGCAAAAAATTTTAATGGGCCAGTTGATTTATCTAAGTCTACCTGGAACACATTAACCAAGTGGTTTACTGAGTAATCTCTCTCAGGCAGGAACATGGTAGAAATTCTGAAAAGAATTTGGGAGTTTAGGAAAGCTCTGTGCTCAGTGAAGCTGAGCTAGGCCCCAGGCTCCAGATGGAAGCAATACACACTGATTAGAATCGATGCCAAAAGAGATAAGGAAATGTTCCTGAGTGCTGTACTTCTGTGCTCTGGGTCACTGGTTTCTCAGACTTCAGTGTGCATGAGAGTCCCCTGGGAAGCTTGTTAAAAATGTAGATTCCTGGCACCATCCACTGAGATCTTGACTCATTAGGCCTGGAACCAACACATAATTATTTTAATTAGCTAGCCCTGTGATTGAGATCACACTTTCAGGTATACTGCTCTAGATAATGTATTTGGTGAAAATAAAATCAGATTTAAAAGTAAATGTTTTCCCCATTTGACGTGACTGTTGTAGAAAATATGGAAACTTCAGAAAAACAGAAAAAAAAGAAAACGACTCTTCAAATGCCCCTAATTTGAGCAATCCATGATGTTGTTTGCTAAGATCTCTCCTCTTCTCCTTTTTTGCAAACTCCAGTGGATTTCCCTCCTTGGGCTTCCCCAGTTAACACCTTTGTTACTCTTTGTTTTATATGTTCAGATGCTAGTACCTCTCATAAATCATAAATCTTCAACTTTACTTTGACTAGTCCCACTTAGATGTCCTACTATCATCTCAAACCAATTCCATTTTTTTATCATCAAAACTGACTCCATTCAATATTCTCCCCAACAAATGCTAGAAGCTTTTCTAATACATTTTTTTTTACATTGTTGTTTTCTAACCAGTTGCTAAGTTGTCCTAACTCGTTCTTCCCAAATGCAGTCACTCTTTCTAACCCAGGAAGACATCAGGTGTTGTGTATTTGTGCATCTGTACTGACTTTGAATTGTAGAATTTTTTTCCCTCTACCTCTGTCCTGAGCCCCCTAGGTACTCACCATCACCTGACCACTGTGTCCTGACTACTGGACCTCCCAAACAACCTTGCACCATCCAGCAGCCTGACGGTTTACACCAGACTCTGCTTCATGGGCCCTCCAGAACCCCTGCTCAGCCAGCTTCTCTTCTGGCTGGTCAGTATCCAAGCTGCACAGGTTGTTAAATATACTGGTCATCACTCTTACTTTAGTTCATTCTTGTAGCCCACTCTAAAAGAACCCTTCTGACCTCAGCTACTATACCCGTGATTCATCCACGCTTCCTAAATTCAGCCTCTCTGCACTTGAGTTATTTCATCTATCACTACCACATCTACCTTCCTAAAAATCTGTTTTCATCATCTCCCCTTATTAGAAAACTTCTTAGAATGCTTATCTAACTCAATTCCATAAACTCGCAAGAACTTCCTATGTGATAAGCACCAACCATCTTGGGCACTGGGAAGTTACAAAGATCACACTACCTGGTCAGTAGATAGAAAATTTAAGAAGTTTAATATGAAGACCAGTAAAGATGGGAGCAGGTGGAATGCAATAAGAAAAGAGACACTGGATACTATGTAATTCAACTGAAAACTTTTGTTCTTAATGTCATCTGATGTTATTGGGGAGTTGGGTGCTTGCCTTACTCTATAATAGCTTGGGAGTCTCTTTCCTGTTTTCTCATGGCCTCTTGTCTCCTTGTGTCCCACTAAAACCCATACTTTCCCCTGCTAGCTCCATTATTTGACCCTTTTTTCCCCATGGAAACAACCACAGTTTCATTGAGTAATCAAATTTCTTAGACAAAAGGGAGATTAAATTTTTCTTTATCTTTGAACCTTCTTGTCAGTTGTAGTGGGTATGCTGCCTGTTGTGTTTTAGAGCTTGTTATGTATTGAAAAAGATTGAAAGTATTTACTTTTTATTTTACTTTTTCTATTATACAAATAAATAAATTTAAAATTGCCTTTGTCCCACCAACAAAAGAAAAATACCCTTTGCATTTTAATCTATTTTTGGTTTTATTTCTATGCGTATTTCTACAAGTATGAGATTATGAAAACATATTATCTGGTTAAAATTAGCATTATAAGATAAGGATACTCCTGTTACTGAAATTGATTTGAAAGTATAATTATTGCCATCATAATATTCCCTCATACTTCAAATCACTTAGTCATTTCTCATTGTTGTATATTTAGGTTGTTTCAATTTTTACTATTATTATAAACAATGCTCTATTATCTACAATAAACATTATTGTACATAAAGCTATGTCTCATATTATTGTAATATACATTCCAAGAAGTGGATTTATGAGGTGTTTAAATGGTTTAAGCTTCTTACAAAATATAGCCAAATTACTTTCCAAAGGATAGTTTTAAATCAATTTTTACTGATACCAATTAAAAAAAAGTCATCTTACCACATCCCTCCACAACAGTATTATTTTAATGTTAATTGAATAAGGAAAAACTGTGTCATTTTTTCTTTGATGACTATTCAAATTGAATATTATTTTTCATGTTCGTTATCTTTTTTAGGATTACTATAATATCAGTACAAGTACTAATGACTCTATCATGAATCAAGGTCGAAAATGAATGCCCGAGGCAGTTGAAAGAGTGTGCAGCTGGGAGTCAAGAGATTAAAGTTTTTTTCTTTAATGCCAATTACTAGCTGTTGACTGCAGACAAATGACTTCACCTGTCTTTTCCTGAGTGTAATATGGGAATGATTTGTTATTATAGATATCATGAGGATTAAATGAGAGAATTGATGTGTAAGTGTTTGGAAGAAAAATTAGAAATGATATAAAAATGTAAGTTGATTTTATTTTTGCCTCTTCAATTGGTTGACTACAAAACATATCACTGGCCTATTTGGGATGAAATATGACAGCCACATTAATTCTATTTTTGCCTACATTTCTTGGTACCAACTACATGCCAGTGATGCAATAGCTACTGAAGTTAAAATAAATTAGTGAGTCAGGGTCCCAGAACTTGAGAACTGAGAATCTCGGAGGAGAGAAAGATACTAGAAAATAAAAGACAGACAGACACACACACACACTCACACACACACACACACATAAGTGTGTGTATGAATAAAATTTAATAAATATTATGTTAAGAATATGTAAAACTATTGTGAATACCAAGAAGGGGAGAGCAAAATTTGGGGAGTGCATCCATAGAATGAACATTTATGCCTAAGGTAAATAGGACTTCACTATGTAAAGAAAGGAGGGGAGTGACACTACAGGAATGGGGGAACAAAATGCAAAAAGCATTGAGGTGTGAAAGACCAAGAAATATGAGAGACTGATGGTACTGAAAGGTATATGGTGCCTATAGTAGTATAGAGACCCAGAATGTAGAAATCTGGTTATAAAGGTCCTATATGTCCTTTTACAGAATTTGCACCTAACCATATTTTAATTTAGTTTTAATGATTAACAATTCCAATTCCTGTTTCAAAATGGCAAATGTTGGCCAAGACCTAGGTATAGCTTTTATATCATAATTAGTATGATTTCCTCTTTTCATGTGGGAGAGTCAATATGAATGCTTTATTAGTGATGGTCTCTGCTTAACTTCAGGAAGGAATCGCTAATAAGCATTGTCTCAAATATTCATTTAACAAATATATATTAAGTGCCTACTAAGTACAAGGCAACACACAACATTGTAAATCAACTATACTTCAATAAAATAAAATTAAAAAAAATAAGTACAAGGTACTGGAAATATGGTGAAATTGCCATGCCTTTATGAAGATTACATTCTAGTGGAGAAGATAGTCATTGAACAAGTAAGAAAAATAAGAAAGAAAGGAACTTTAATGAATTCCATGAAGGAAATGGGGATCTTCATTCAAATAGATTTTGAATGCCTAAGCACTGTCCTAGGTCCTGGCAATTTAGTGGTACACAAAATAGTCAAGGTTCATATGCTCCTGGACCTTATATCCTTTCCAGTGAGTGAGGAATTAAGAGCGTTAAGGAGGAAGTAAACTTAGATAGGGAGGTAAAGGAAGGTCCCACTACAAAGAGGCTATTTAAGCTAAGAAATGAAAATTTCAAAGAGCAGGAGAAAGAACATTTACAGACAGTGGAAAGAGCAAATGCAAATGTTTTGAGGCAGGAAATGGCTTAGTTACAGGAACAGAAAGGAGACCAGTATGGGTCTAATACAGTGAAGGAGATGGGAAGTTTAGCGAGACGAGGTAAGAGATGATAAAAAGATCATTCCAACCACCAAGTAGGAAACTGGATTAGAGAAGGGGAAGAGTAGAAGAGGACAATTTATTAGGGTGTTGCTGCTGTCTAATGAGAAATTAGGATGGCTTAGACAGAGATGGATGGATTTGAATGTATTTTGATGCTGTATGTTGTGTGACTTGCTGATGAATTAAATATGGGAATTGAAGGAAAGATAGGAGACAAGGATGTTTTCTACATTTTTAGACTGAACAACTAATGGATGCTGATGTCATTTAATGAGATGTTAAAGACTGGGGAAAATAATAGGTTTTGAGGGGAAAAAGAACCCAAGAACACCATTGTGAGATTCATATAGATGTCCATGTGGAAATTTCAAGTAAGCAGTTAGAAACATATATTTGTTACTCAGAGGAGAGATTGCTTCTGGTGGACATACATTTGAGGAATCATTATCTTCATAAGTAAATTTAAACCATGGATCTTAGAACTCTAGTCAACAGCTAAAAAGAGAGGATGAAGAGAAAAGAAAAGAAGGCTCATAACAAAGCTCAGAGTTGGACACTTGGAGGTAAAGCCAACAATGGAAACTGAGAAGGAATAGGCAGGGACTTAAAAACAGACAGGGGGTTGTCACAGAAGCTATGGAACATGTGCTTTTTGTAGGTTGAATGTTTTCCTCTCCACCACAATACATGCAGTTCAGGTGGGGTTGGTTCTTTCCTAATACAACTGACCCTCCTCACCAACTCTAGGTTGGACGTGGCACTAGGTTTGCTCAATTAAGGTTTTACTATGACATCTGCTAATTCTCACAGGAAAGAGGCATTTCTTCCCCCACCCCAATTAAGACCAGTAAAGAGAAGGATGATTGATATAAGTCTAGAACAGCTAATAGCCTTCTTTGTTGCCATGTGAGGTGAACCTACCTAACAACCAAGATAACAGCGGAAATGTAAGCTGAGATAGAGAAAAATAAATAGATTTCTGATAATATTGTTAGAACTTCTAGATCCCATGGTGCCTTAAGCTAGCAACATTCCTTGAACTTCCTGGATAAAAGAGCCAATAAATTCCTTTTGTGTTTAAACAAGTTGGTTTGAGTTGTGTTCCTATTACTTGCAACCAGAAGAGACATGACTATCATAGAAGCCTATGAGAGGAGGTGTTTCAAAAAGGGTGGATTAGTCAACTGTGTGAAAAGCCATTGAAAGTTGAAAAAGATGAGACGTATTAATTTGATTTGGCAACATGGAATCACTGATGACCTGGATGTGAGGTGCTAGTGCAATGGTCAGACTGGACTGGAAGTCTATCTGGAGTGGAAAAAAAACTAAACTGGAGGTGGTTAGGTGGAGACAGTGAAGGTGGCAACTTGCTGAAGAAGACTTTCTGTGAAGCAAGGTAAAGAAGTAAGGTAATTGCTGGAAAGGATTATGGTACCAAAGGAGAAGCAAGGAAAATCTGATATTTACCTCTGATCATTCATTTATCAAATCTTTATCAAACGATAATTATGTGTTAAGCTATTTTAGCCCTTGAAAGATTTTTTAAAAATCTACCACTACCATTCCTTGCACCACTAGGAGTGGTGATCGTAGGCTTTTAAATGAAAATAAAAATGGTATAAGGGAAGTTCACACAGGTGGCAAAGATGTGATTAAAAAAAGATCATTGTCATCTGTCTGATTCATCACATTTTGTATTTCTGCAAAATTCCACCCCCTAAATTGCCCAAAAATATTTGGTACACATCGAGATGGACCTGTTTCTTCCAAGGAAAGAGGATAATTTTTCTCACTCTGGGATGATACATTCAATGAAGAACTCTTTCAAGTCAGTTAGATCATCTTTTATCAAGTCAGTTATCTTTGGTAAGAAATGGTAACAAACTGCATGAAGCCTCATTTTGAGAAAAAAAAATTAGCGCTTATGATGTGCCAGATACTGTGCAAAGAGTAAGAATAAATGAAAACAGTCTTTGATATCTAAGAAATCAGTATCCAGAATAAATAGCTTACAAATGTACAAATAATTGCTTACAAATGTAAGCAATTCAAAACTTTGATAAGAATCATGATAGGCTTCCCTGGTGGCGCAGTGGTTGAGAGTCCGCCTGCCAATGCAGGGGACACGGGTTCGTGCCCGGGTCTGGGAAGATCCCACGTGGCGCGGAGCGGCTGGTCCCGTGAGCCATGGCCGCTGAGCCTGTGCGTCTGGAGCCTGTGCTCGGCAACGGGAGAGGCCCGTGTACCGCAAAGAAAAAAAAAAAAAAAAAGAATCATGATAAAAATAAACACAAGACTTCACAGGAAATCTTCAAAGGGGAATCCACATTATAGTCTGAATCCTTCCAACAGGAAGTGGAGTTTAACTGAGTCTAGAGTGGTGAGTAGGACTTGGGAAAACAACTGATCTCCCTTACTTAGCAGTTTAACTGCTTCTCATAGTATGATCTAGCCTGTTTGCATGCAAAGCTCGTTACATAGTCATACACAGTAAGTGCTCAATACGGGCTGATTTAGCTATCGTTAGCTGCAGAGTCGTATCTCTATATAGATATACACAGGTAATAAATTAACACTGGTTGAGAAGAGGCAGGAAATCACTAGTGTGGAAAGAGCTCTGCAGTTTTGCCGATCAAATTTCAAATACTCCTCAGCTGTTTATTAATTCTGCGACAGTATTGGTTTACTAGGGCTGCCATGACAAATACTAACAACTAGGTGGCTAAAATAATAGAAATTTATTTTCTGGAGGCAGAAAATCCAAGATCAAGTTGTCAGCAGTTTTGGTTTCTTCTGAGGCCTCTCTCCTTGGTTTGTAGATGCTCACCTTCCTGCTGTGTCCTCACCTCATCTTTCCATGGTGTCTCTTTATGTGTCCAAATGTCCTCTTCTTATAGGGATACCAGATTGGATTAAGGCCTATCCTAACAGCCTCAATAGCTCCCGAACAAATCACCTCTTTAAAGGCCTTATCTCCAATACAAAATATGAATTTGGCAGGGGGGAGGGGGACTCAATTCAGCCCATAACAGTAACCTTGGAAACTCAACATGGTAATCACCCTGAGATTCAGTTTCCTCATCTATAAAAAAGAGGATAGAGAGCCCCAGATTATGTCTAGATGGATTTCAGAATTGACTGCAGGACAAGTGGCCTGGTGACCACTTCTGTTTTCTACTTGCATAAATTGTTATGCATTGGTATTTTCTGGCAAGTGGTAAAGGAGGAGGTTTGTTGTTTGTTTTGGTTTTGATTTTTGAGCTTTGTTGTTTGAGAACAAGGAAGGATCTGAAAGCCAGTGTCCCCTTGAATTTGCAAGTCCTGGTAGAAGGGCTGAGTGATTTCTTTGAGACTCTGGGTATAGGCAGTCCTCCTTTGAGACCCAAGGGCAAACTTCTATATATCACTGGAGAGAGGGCTATTCTTTCCATTTTTGTAAAAAAATAACATTGCATTTTCATTTCCATTAAATTTCAATCTATCAGTCAGATTTGCTGCATAATAAACATCCCCCAAATCTCAGTGGTTCACAAAAATGAACGTTTATTTCTTGCTCAAGTTATACATCTGCATTTGTGAGTAAGGTGTAGTTGCCGTGGCTCTGTTTGGCTCTGCTTGGCTCAGTTCTATGTGTCTTCTTCTTTTTGTCCCCTTATAGGATGTGCCATTTTCAGAGCAGTGAGGGAAGAGCAAGAATGGAGACAGGTGATGTCTCCTAAATATTCTGCCCAGATGTGGCAAACATCTGTGTCTTCTCAAAGGCCACTGGCCAAAGCAAGTCTAATGGCTAAGCCTGAAGTCAAAAAGGCAGGGAAATATGTAACAACTATAAGGAAGACAGCAATGGGCTGGGATACATAATCCTCTTACAGGGAAAGAGGAGATGAATATTGCAAACAATAATACAACCTACCACATGCTGTTTGTTTACTGCTCATTTGAAAAAGTCTAGCCCTCATACACATAAATAAAGTTAAGAATTATGCTGGTTCATCTAGATAAATCATATTGCTATATTTTTCCAAATTCCTGATTCATTGCTCCAGTGATTCCCTTTTGCTGTCATTCAGAGCTATGTAAGCAATCGGGATTTTCATAGAAGTAGAAACATCAAGTCAATAGGCCAAGCAATCAGCTTCAGAACCAATGACACATTTACAGTGAAGTTCAAACATAGGCACAGAGGTGGCAGGAGAAATTTTCTGCCAGTCTGAGTCAAAACAAGTCAGACTGGTAGCATATGTTTATATGAAAGTGGTTTAAATTGTCTTGGATTTCAATATATAACACATTTGTGTGTTCTATTTTAATTACTTTTTACAAAGAGTTAAACACTGAATTCAATTTTTAGAGCTTGGTACCTTTACATATTTAAATTGTATAACTCACACCCCCTGCTTTGTTTTCATGCTCACCATGGAAACTTCTCAGTTATTCATTCACTTATCATTCATTCATTCTTTTATTCATATATTATCAAATATTTGTTTAATCCTGAGTAGGCTCAGTATTTGTCATTGGAGAGACGAAGATGAATAATCATGTCTCAACCTGGAAGAACTCACAGTCTAGTAAGGGATAGAGACACGTAAAAAAATAATTACAATATGAAAGACTAGTGCAAAAGGTAGCCTGGTGAAATGGAGAAGAATGTGTTCTCTAGAGCAGACAGATTTGGGCTCAAATCTCAATGATTACCAGGTGTGTGACCTCAAGCTCTTTACAAAAGCTCCCTGTGCCCCAGCTTGCTTAACTTTAAAGATTACTGTAACCTATTCTATTGGCTTTCATGAGGATTAGGAATAACATGTATAAAGCAACAACTACAGTTTCAGAACATAATACATGCTCAACAGAGGTGGCTTTGCTTATTATATAATGATATTTATTGGATGAGTTACAGAGACTCAAAATAACTCACTTTGGAGTAAAGATACATCTGGAAACATTCTTTTTCCAAAAAAGTGACAGTTGAGAGGGAAGTGTATTCAAGGTAAAGGGCAAAAAATGCCACATGGGAAGGAAAAAAAATGTATTTGGGTGCCTCTGGCCACAAAACACACACAAATGGGGAGAAACGGTCAAGATGTGACAGTGTAAACATTGAGTGGGACAGAGCATGAAGTTTATGTGCCTTAGTTAAAAAAAAATTGAACTCATGAACTCTTTCTTTATAATTATAGCTGTCTGCTGTCTTCCACCCACTTCAGCCACATTAACCTGCCACCTGTAACTTGTGACAAATATTTCCAAGTTTTTCACTGTGGTCATTAGGAGATAAGATGTTATTGTGTCCTCCTGCCCCACCTCCTTGCATTCCTTCCCTCTAGCCCTAACCACTCCCAGCCCTCTTCTTGGTTCTTCTCTCATCTCTGCCCTGAAAGGCTATGCTACCTCTCACCATGCTTCCTGCTTTGTGAGACATTCCTCATGACTGCTCTGCTTGTCTTGAGGTTTCTATCTCCAGAAGCTAGTTAAGAATTTTTCATGAGCTCATCCTCGAGACCAATTATTTTATTTTGGAAATATAGGCCTTCTTTGAAATTGCTTTACAAAATATTTTTCTGTTTTCCTTTTAAAACTTTTTGATGTCATTCATTCTATCATTTCTTTCATCACATTCTATTTTGAAATTGCTTATTTCCATTTCTGAACATCTTTTTTTCTTCAGCAAAGCATTTCATTTCTCCAGTCCTTCAACATGGGCTGGTAGAATTGGAAACCTGCCCTTCAAAAAGCATTTCTTTTTTTTTTTTAACATCTTTATTGGAGTATAATTGCTTCACAATGGTGTGTTAGTTTCTGCTTTATAACAAAGTGAATCAGCTATACATATACATACATCCCCATATCTGCTCCCTCTTGCGTCTCCCTCCCACACTCCCAATCCCACCCCTCTAGGTGGTCACAAAGCACCGAGCTGATCTCCCTGTGCTCTGTGGCTGCTTCCCACTAGCTATCTATTTTATGTTTGGTAGTGTATATATGTCACTGCCACTCTCTCACTTCGTCCCAGCTTACCCTTCCCCCTCGCCGTGTCCTCAAGTCCATTCTCTACATCAGTATCTTTATTCCTGTCCTCCCCCTAGGTTCTTCAGAACCATTTTTCTTTTTTTTAGATTCCATATATATGTGTTAGCATATGGTATTTGTCTTTCTCTTTCTGACTTCCTTCATTCTGTATGACAGACTCTAGGTCCATCTACCTCACTACAAATAACTCAATTTTGTTTCTTTTTATGGCTGAGTAATATTCCATTGTATATACGTGCCACATCTTCTTTATCCATTCAAGGGAACCCTCTTGCACTGCTGGTGGGAATGTAAATTGATACAGCCACTATGGAGAACAGTATGGAGGTTCCTTAAAAAACTAAAAATAGAACTACCATATGACCCAGCAATCCCACTACTGGGCATATACCCTGAGAAAACCATAATCAAAAAGAGTCATGTACCACAATGTTCATTGCAGCTCTATTTACAATAGCCAGGACATGGAAGCCATCAATAAGCATTTCTTGTCTTTAATTCCAAAACATTCCCCAAACCCATTCAACTACAAAACAATCAAGCATTGTTCAAGTTTGCCCCCTTCTGACACTGGCAGAGAGAAGAGGTGCCCTCTGAAATTTTCCCTGCTGTTGCAGGAAAGCACAAGAACTGTCCACATCAAGGAATCAATATCCGGGCACTGGAACCAATACATCATTAATATGCAAGAAAGTGGCTTTAAAAGTAACTTTGCAAACCTCACTATGTGACAATATTGAGATCACCCATATTCATTCTCACTTCCTTTCCCTTGTTTTTCCTATTTGTATTGCTCAGCCTTCTTCTCCCTCCTCTCTCCCTCATTATTTTTTAATTGTCCTGACAAAATTACCACTGGTTTGATTTTCCAATTGTAACTTTTCAGTTCTGGGCAATTTCTCTTTATTCACATTTTTATGGTCTACCTTTTATGATTTCTCCAAGCTTTTGGGGGGCCTCTTAATATTCTTTTAAATATCATTAACCTAACATTTCAACTGAGACAACCTCAGGGACCTTTAGGTAGAACATTCATTCTTCTTGGGGTCAGCTTTATTGAGGTATAATTTAAATAAAAAAACTTCAACAACTTAAAGTGTATAATTAGATGAGTTTAGCCTATCTAATCACCAGTCAAGGTGTAAAACATGTCCATCAACCAAGGAACTTGCCTGCTGATCCTCCGCAATCAATCCTCTACCTCCAGCCAGTTCCTGCAATCATTGAGCTGGTTTCTGTCACTCTAATTTTGCCTTTTTGAAAATTTCATATAAATGGAATTATACAGTATATTGTGTCTATCTTTTTCACTTAACACAATACTCTTGAGATTAACCTATTCTGTTGCATGCATAGGTAAGTTACTCCCTTTTATGGCTGAGCGGTATTAGGTTGTATGGCTATACCACAGTTTGCTTATTCATTTACCAGTTAATGAACATTTGGGTTGTTTTGAGTTTTGGGGTAATATGAATAAAGCTGTCATGAACATTTGCATAAAAGTTTTTGTGTGATCATATGTTTTCATTTTTCGTAAATAAGTGTGTAGGAGTGAGATTATTGGGTCATATGTCCTGTGTAAGTGTACCATTTTGCAGTCCCAAGAGAAATGTACGAAAGTTCTCAATCCTCACTGATGCTTAGTGTTGTCATTTAAAAGAATTTTAGCCCTATTTTGTACCGATATTTAATTGTGGTTTTATTTTACATATTTATAATGGCTAATGATATGGAACATATCTCGTGTTCATTTGACATTCATGTATATCTTTGATGATCTGGATATTCAAATATTTAGTGTATTTTAATAGGGTGGTTTGTCTTATAATTGGTTTATAAGATTTATTTATATAATTTGGATGCAAGTCTTTTATCTGTTATATGGTTGGCTAATATTTCCTCCTAATCTCTGGTTTGTCTTTTCATATTTTCTTAATATCCTTTGAAGAGAAAATGTTTAATTTGGGGGAAATGTATCAATTTTTCTTTTATGTCTTATCTAAGAAATTTTTACCAATCTAGAAGTCACAAAGATTTTCTCTTATATTCTCTTCTAGTGGTTTTATAGTCTTGGTTCTTGCATTTAGGTCCTAAGCTCTTTATATATGCTGGATTTGGCTCACTAAAATTTTTAAGAACTTTTTTTGCAACCATTATGTTGATGAAGGATATTTTAAATATTATCAGGCTAACACATTGATGAAGTGTTCTTTATTTGAAATGCCTTCACATGGTATTATTATCAGGATAACACAGGCCTCATAAAGTGAACTGGGAAGTAGCCTTTTCTCTCATATTCTCTGGAAGAGCTTTGTAGTACTGGTATTTTTTAAATCCTTAAATATTTGGTAGAATTTGCCAGTGAAGCCATCTAAGGCTGGGTTTTATTTTTTGGTCAAAAGATTTTATAATATGGATTCTTTGAGCTTGAAAATAACTTTACCAGCGAACATTGCTACTTTTATCAATTCTGACTAGAATTTTACAGTTTGTGGGCCCTTCCATTGAGGCTCATAAAGAGTGTGTGTGAAAACCCAAAAGACACTCTTGTGTTGAAAATTTACATATATTTTTATTGGTTCTGAAGGATTCATTTATTTCAGAGGCCCTTGTTAACTTGTTGTGATAGTGGGGTGGGTCTGATTGACAGGAGCAATAATATAAACTGGAAACTGGGACACAGATATTTTTCTTAGCTTTACTTCGGTGGAGAGATTCTTGCAAGTATGAGAATGACAGATATTTGGATCTTCAGGGAATAATGGAAAAGCTGAAAGATATTATTATCACAGAATAGATTTTATGTCACTTTTGGTTCTCACTACAAAGGAAGATGTGAAAATGTGGTTTGCTAACTTTAGTACTTCATAGCCTAAGACAGTCTATGCTTTAAACCCCAGAGAGTTTTTTGGTACTTATTTCTGAAGCCTAAGTGATCATCAGATGAAAACTACCCTTTGATTTCATTGCTCTATTATACCAAATTCTCAGGAAAAAAAGCCACTGACATAGACTGTGATAGGTTGCAGAATCCAAAATGCTATTTAAATTGTTGCTTAGTGAGTTAATTTTATAAAATCAATTTTACATTGTGACTGGAGATGAATCTTGGCAATCTTTGATTGATAAGTTGTTTTTTAAACCCACTTTGCCCTAAAATTAACCTGCTTTAAAATTGATAGCTATATCACAATCACTTTTTTTTTTAGTTTTCAAATTTTATTTTATTTTATTTTATTTATTTATTTTTGCGGTACACGGGCCTCTCACTGCTGCGGGCTCTCCCGTTGCGGAACACAGGCTCCGGATGCGCAGGCTCAGCGGCCATGGCGCACGGGCCCAGCCGCTTCGCGGCACGCGGGATCCTCCCGGACCAGGGCACGAACCCGTGTCCCCTGCATCGGCAGGCGGACTCCCAACCACTGTGCCACCAGGGGAGCACCAAATTTTATTTTTATTTAAAATTTTGGTCATAAAAGGTTCCTATTAAATTTTTTAAACAATATTTAACTTAGGAAGTGAAAAGTCTTCTGTTTTCCCTATACTATGGTTGTTGATTATATATTCTTGCAGAACTTCTTGCACGTATATCACAATCACTTTTATTTTATTTTATTTTTTATAGAGACATCAGTGGTTTAGGATGAGTGAGCTTACATGTCTGAAACAAGGCCCTGGAGCGACACCCCAGCATGGGTGGCCCTTGGCAGGCAGGACATAGTGGCAGTCTTCGCTGGGGGTGGGGGATGGGGAATTTTACCAGTTACAGGGGAATTGACTTCAGGTGGGCTCATTAGTTACCAGGGAAACCAGTAGAAGGGCATGCCCCTCACTGCCCCTCTTATAAGTTATCACCAGCTGGGGCCGAGGGCAAGTAGGTAGGAAGGTCAGTCATGTGAGTAGGTATAGGTGAAGCGGGCACTGGTCAGACAGGCGATGTACAGAGAGCAAGAGAGCAGCCATCTTGACCATACACCCCATCCCTACATACTCTGCACAACCCTTACATCTTGGTCCTCCCCACTTCTGTGGGGTCAGGTATGTAGGGGGCACTGCAACCAGATACCACAAATTCAATACAGACAGCAGCAGCCAGAGTATCAAGAATAAGACACCTAGTGTGTTCAGAACCGTCACTTGTCCAGATATGGGCATACTTTGGAGCTTACCGAGTCAATGGAAAGGGCGTCAACGGCAGCAGTGCCCTGTCCAGTTATAAGGAAGGTAAGGCCACCTCTGTTTTTCACAAACCCAGATCCAGCCCCATGAAGAGGGGAAGGCCTGACTTTACAAGAAATATTCTGGTGGCCTAGCCACCAGACAGACTGTATTAGTCACAGTACAGATCTGTCACCCCATGTAATGTCGAGTGCCATTAGTGGTGGACCCATTAGGTCTTTGCAAACAAAACCCAGTTAATTCCACTAGTTGGACTTGTGTGTCCAGAAGCCAGCCTATTCCATTCCACACAGCATAGTCCGGGGGCACTCAAGGGCAGTCAGTTGTACAGTAACGTTTACCAGTGGAGGTCCTTCAGATGTACTGGCTTGTGGGACAGGAAGATGGTGAGAGTCTCTCTGCCCCATGGTCAGTAGTCCCTACAGTCACAGTAGCCAGGTCAGTTTTTCATGGAAGTCCAGAGGAGGACGGCAACAGCATCTCGCTGTAGAACCAGCAGTTAGAGTCATTCCACAGTGAGGCCGGTGCTGCTCAGTCCTTGAATAGATTTCCTCCCTCAGACCTGTTCAGCAGTAGAATCTGACATTTATCAGGGACCTGTTATTGTCAAAAGGTTCTTCCTATAGATCTTCTTGAAGATGAAGCACTTCCTGTGCAATGCAGGGCAGGCAGGACTTGCTGGCAGCCTTCGTTCCCCTAGCACAATCACTTTTAAATGGCAGGCATAAATTGTTAAAAGATGTTATTTTTTTTCAATCATCACATGAAATGTCTTTCTTAGGAATAGCTGTGGAGCCAAAATAGGCCTTTTACTCCAGGGATATATAAAGCAATCCTTTCTACACTCAGATGTCCAAATTGCATGCTACTCAGTACATATTTGAAGTAATGCTTGACTGGGCTTATTTCCTTCTGAAGAGTAGATCCTAGGCAAAATAATAAAGTTTACATTCTGTTTTCAGAGTCTGCAGTCTAGGTCAGTGATGAGTAACCCAGAAGTCACCTAGAAAATTTTAGATGCAAACTTTTATCGCATGCAAAGTATTGTGATCAAGAATAGTATCATAAAAATTCCAGAAATTGGTTTTAGATTTTTTTTTTTCTCAGAAGCTGTGGGTTGCAGGGCCATACCATGTAAGCCAGTAAGTGCAATGCTGAGTCCTATAGAAAGCTGGAGAGTCACTGAGTCCAGCACAGAGTGAAACAACCGTGGACCCCCTAGCTGTCTAGGAATGTGGTGGTCCTTTGAGTCCTTTGTGCTGCTCTGGGTTCAGAACTTCCCTGGTCCACTGTGGGCAAAGCAGAGAGAAAATCCTACAAACATGGGAGGAAACCTAAGATGAGGAAGGGCAGAGGTCCACATCTTACTTATCTTTGCATCTTCAAAACCTTTTACAACATCTGGCACAGAGTAAGCATTTTGTTATGGTGAGTGGAATGAACTAATCCTAGCCCACCTCTGCCATTGATTGTATTATGAGCTCAGGGCAGCCCAGACAACTCACTTTTGGCTTATTGAAACCCAGTTTCACCGGATGTGAAATGAAAATAATAATAATCCTCTCCCTTAAGGGGATATTTTGAGGCACTAATGATATGATGCATTTGTAAAAATGTATCTTTCCAATGGGACTCAAAACATTTTTATTTTACAAAAACAAGTCTGGAGGCCTATACATTTTTTTTTTCCTGAATTGGACTATATACATAAATTTTAAAAAATGATAATCCATTTCCAAAAAGTATGATCTCTAATGATATTCTCTTAGATTTTGTACCACACAAATAATATGTTTACATGTGTATCCTTATTTGTGTCTCCCAGTAAGTAGCCTTATGATGTAAAGCGAGGTATCTTTCTTCCCAAAGGTGCAGAAACCCAAAAGACAGAGTAACTAGTGGTCATTTTTCAGGTGCCTCTGAAAAAGAAATGGTTATAGGCCATGAACCTGTCAGGTTCTTTAAGCCTTTCTGCATTGGCAACCATGCCTTCCCCGTGTGAGAGGACATCCCTATCAGGGCTGGAAAGGGAATGGGTGCTCCTTGGAGTTGTGCATCGTCTGAAAATACTCCTTGTCTCTCAAGTGCAACAAACCAAGGACATGTCTGGGGCACATGGGAGCAACCTCAGAACTAACCCTTAGTGGTACCTAAGTGCCACTGGGTGGTTTATCTCCCCACCATATAGCTGCCTCTCTGTAGCTGGAAAGTGATCTTCCCGAAAAACTCATACCTGATAGTGTTGCCCACATCTCTCCCCATCCTCCCTCCCCACAGGACTTAAAACCTTTCATTTCCTATTGGCCCCTTAATAACATCCAAATTCCTTGGCATGGAATAAAAAAGAACGTTATTACCTAACGCCTGACTCAGCCTTGTCATTGCTAACCCCACCCTATCAACAAACACACTCTGCCCCACGTCAGTTTATGCTGCAGTGCACTGAACCACTTTCGGTTTTAGGAAAACTTCCATCTACACATATACTTACACATTCACGCACACACTCACCCAGTCCCTCGTTCCCTGGCTAATTCCTGTTCATCCTAAATTCCAGCTTACATGACATTTCTCACAGGAGTCCTTTCCTGACTGGCTAGGACTAAGTTAGATATCTCTCTATGTATTTCCATAGTTCTTTGTACTTTCCTCCATCATACAATTCTTGTCCTGCTGTATGCAATGTGTCAGTTTACGTGCCATCTTCCACTGAAATGTAATCTCCCTGAAGGCAGGGATGATGTCTTATTCTCCACTGTATCCTAGAAGCCTAGCACTGTTCCTGGTTGGTCATAAACGCTTAATTTGTATCGAGCAATAAGATGGATGGCTGAAAGCATCATTAGCTTTAAGTGGTATCCTTGGAGAACTGTGAGTCTGTACTTATATGTTAACACAACAGGGGTCAATTTTAAATAACTTCCTAATACCCTATAGGTTGTATAGGAACTATGCCTGATTTTTTTTAAACGATTTCAGGTTTTGGCAATAAAACCATTCTGATCTTTATTAGTAAGCATTCCAAGATACAGCTTGCCGAATTGGGAATTAGCAAGGAGTGTTGCAAAACTGAATTAAATGTAAAATGTATTTAATAAGAGCTTCTCCCCACCCATAATCCCTTCCACAGAATTAAAAGGCCGTACTAAGTATTAAAAGGAGATACTATAACTCTAGAATTTAGAGCTGTATTATTTGGAACTGCTTCAGATTAAAATACTTCATGCTGAAACGAGGTCTTTTCCATTGCTGATGCAGTAATCAAACTCTGATAAAAACTATTTCCCAGAGAAAAGACAAAAAAAGACTAACACTTCTGTATGTTCGAATCAGGACAAATGTGTAAGAACAAAATCCATGAAATGGTACATATTTGAGTAGATACTGACAAAAATGAAGAAAACATAGCTTGCTTAGTGAACTGATTCTACTGCAATGACCTGTGTTGTGTAAGGGGATCATAAATTCTCAAGAAAATGATAGATTAGGACATATTTGTCAGTATCAGCACACATGAAAATATTGCGAGCCAGGAAGCTGTGGTCAAACAAGGGAATATTCTCTGGGAGTACCAACATGAGGCCAAGCATATATTTGCTAAATTGATACAGTGGCACAACCAGAAATCAACCTATTTTGGTCTCGATTAGAAAAGAAAATAATCATAGAAGTTTGGCTCAATCTTCGATTTGCCAACTGGGTATTTTGAAGTCATGCACGCATTGTTATCACCACTACAGTTATGTCCAGGGACCTTTCCTGGGGCAGATTCTGTACATTCAAGTAAGTGCATTCAAGTTAGAGACACACCAGCAAATTCTATAATGAGCAGAATCAGAGTACTTTGGTTGAAGGGTGAGCTGTCTCCTCTAACTGCATGCTATTATGTTCATTTTAATGTTTCCTAACTACCTGTTTGTTCTTCCTGATCTGCTTATGAGTATAACTGCCCCAGAGAATGGCCACGAATATGAAATCCCCAGGAAATTCTGCTTTAAGGATGACAATCAACTCAGAAGATGTTTGAGGTTATTTTTTCAAAAGAACTCTGTACATTGATGAAGAAAAGACAGGAGCAACCCCGTAAATATCAAACAGTGATGGCCACACCCCATCAAGGAACATGGAAGTTGACTTGCCATGCAGTTAATAGAGTCAAGAACATGGCCATTCTAATCTCTGAAAATTCAGAATGATTACAGCAGAAAATGTTGAAATTAAATCAAGAATCTTATAATTATTAATATTCTTATTATTTTACAGTCCTCAAGCTTTAAAACATTGTGTCTTCATGCCAAACCAGACTGGCCGTTTAACAAACATCACAAAATAAATCTTGACAGTTACTTAGGCCACATAGCCAGTGGCACTGATCTTTTTTCGTGATTGACAGAACTGAATTTTTTTTTCTTTTTTACATTAGATGCCATCTGGTAAAGATTCAGTTCTGGAGGTATGTGAAAAGAGCCTTGGCCTGGGTCTAGAGCTGGACTATGCTCTCAATTTTGACACTAACTGGGTAGCCTTAGGCTGCATACTCTTCCTTTCTCTGTCTCTTAGACAGAGATAGATCAAGTGGAGTGAATGGGTCCATCCAGCTCTAAAACTTTCATTTGTCAGTGGTTCTTTGATTCACAAAAAAGTGTTCAAAAAATTGGGCTGATGACTTTCTGTTTCCTGGTGAAGGTGCATCCAATCTCATATAGCAGGATATATATATATCTGAATCACATGGCACCGGCATGGTTAAAACACTGTATTCAATATGCTACCTTCCAGTTTTCTGGATGACAGAGAGTAAGATGCCCTCCTTCATGCAAATCTGATAACCCAAACTTGTAGTAGAACAAAGGCTTGGAGAGGATCAGAAAAGCTGAACAATGGGAATATAAATAAAACCCTTTTAATATTTCTGCTCTTCTTACTCCAAGAACAGAAAATGGGATTCAACATCAATTTGATGATTACAAGGAGCCAATAACGGTAGTGACAGCAATCATTTATTGAGCTACAATGTGTCAAAAACTGTGCTAAATAATTCAAATATTGTCTCAGTTCCTACCAAAACCTCATGAGATACACAACCTAATAAGATAAAAAAAAAAAAAAAAAATGAGCGCCATGAAAGTCAGGTAACTTGTCCAAGATCACAGAGCTGATAAAATAGTACTTCCAGGAATATTACAAATCATGTGCTATTCTTATATAACACTTTGCTTGCATGTGAGAGAAATCAGGGAAAGAAAAGTAAGTAAATATGGCTACTAGACCTTATATTTGAACAGAGTGTATAGTGATAGGAAACCAAGGCCACAACAACTACCATTGAGGATACCCTGTTAGAATTTTAATTAAAAAGAAAAGGGGGCTTCCCTGGTGGCGCAGTGGTTGAGAATCTGCCTGCCAATGCAGGGGACACGGGTTCGAGCCCTGATCTGGGAAGATCCCACGTGTCACGGAGCAACTAGGCCCATGAGCCACAACTACTGACCCTGCGCGTCTGGAGCTTGTGCTCCACAACGAGAGGCCGCGACAGTGAGAGACCCGCGCACCACGATGAAGAGTTGCCCCTGCTCACCGCAACTATAGAAAGCCCTCACACAGAAACGAAGACCCAACACAGCCAAAAATAAAGAAAGAAAGAAAAGGTATTATGAAAATAATTTAGCAAATGCATGTAATAAACTTTTAAATAATCAAAATCTCATCTACTTAAGATCATTACTTCAGTTTTGTACATTCCCTACTAAACTTTTTTCTTAGGTACAGGTATTTATCATTCTTCTTTTTCCTTTTTTTTTAAACATCTTTATTGGAGTATAATTGCTTTACAATAGTGTGGGTTTTTTTTAATAATAGAAATTGATGGACCTCTTACTGTGTGTCAGATACTATTTTAGCCCTTAAACATACAATGGTGACCATTCAGCAAATGCCTTTTCTCATGGAGTTATATCCTCGTGGAAAGAGACAGACAATAAGGAGTAAACAAATAAATTCACAATATAATTTTAGATTATAAAAGATAATATAAAAGAAATTAAAAACATGACATAATAGAGTGATGAGGTATTAGGTTGGGTGGTCAGAGGAGTACTTTCTGAGGAGCTGCAATTTGAGCTGAGTCCTGATGGAGGAGAGGAACCTGATTATGCAAAGAGCCAGGGAAGAATGTTTCAGACCTGGGGCTGTGTCCTGGGAATGCAATTGGTATGTCTGAAGAAAATAAAAGAAGCAGGGGTGCAGGGCTTTTCAGTAAACCACTCCTCTTTTTTGGGATCTTGAGATAACTTTCTATTTGAAAATATTACAAATAATGCTGCAATGAACATCTTCCTTTATAGAACTTTTTGCTTTTGTTGAACTACTTCTTTTGGGTCAAATAATCGAATAGGTTTATGACTTTTTATGCTAATTTTTAAGAAGAATTTTATTATTATTTTCAAAAGTACTGCTGGTTATTCAGATTACTATAAATTCCTAATAACTACAGGTTTAGCCATATTTCAACATTGAAGTACAGAGACAAATTTATTGAGATTTAATTTTTTTTTTTAACAATACAAATAATACTTATTTTTTAAAGAGTTAGGAGATAAAAATAACAACAGAAAAGCTATAATCTCACCATCCAGATATAACCAACCATTAGTAGGTATATGCACTTCCCTTCTCTCTCTCTGTGTGTCTCTCTGTCCTTCTCACTTTTAATTTATTGGTGGTTGTAGACAAATTTGTCCAGAACGTATATATATTCAAATAAATAGAACATTTGTCATGTTTGGTTTTTACGTTGAAATGTAAACTGTTTGGGGGCAGAAAATATAGTAACTTTTTGATTCCCAAAGAAACTAGCTCAGTGTTGAACAGATAGTACAAAAGAATCATAGAATTTTGAAGTTTAATATTAGAAATTATCTGATTTACTCAATTTATTTTATGAATAGGGAAATGGGCCCAGAGACATTGTGATTTTCCCCAAAGTCAGATGGCTAATATGTGGCTAAGTTGAGATTAGAGCAGAGGTTGCTCATCGCCTGTACTGCTCATCAGCATTCTAGAAGCACTTCTTGAGATCGAGTTATATATTTCTTGTGGTCCTCACAAAATCTATTTTTCGACTGGCTGCTATTAAAGAGAATTGTCATGTTGGGATTTCTTTAGAGTTTTTTCTTAACTGAGGTGAAATTCATGAAACATACACTTGACCATTTTAAAGTGTACAATTCAGTGGCATTTAGTACATTCACAA
Source organism: Stenella coeruleoalba (assembly GCF_951394435.1). Classification (NCBI taxonomy): domain Eukaryota; kingdom Metazoa; phylum Chordata; class Mammalia; order Artiodactyla; family Delphinidae; genus Stenella; species Stenella coeruleoalba. Next base: position 31,224,421 of record NC_137157.1, read on the forward strand.
TATTGTGTATCTACCATCTCTTTCTAATTTCAAAATTTTCATCACCCCAGAAGAACACTCCCTACCTATTAAGAAATTGCTCACTAGTTACCACATCCCCCAGCCTCTGGCAATCACTAATCTGTTTTCTGTCTCTATGGGTTTGCCTATTCTGGATATTTCATGTAGAAAGAATCATACAATATATGATGTTTTGTGTCTGGTTTCTTTCACTTAGTATAATGTTTTTGAGGTTCATCCATGCTGTGTTGTGTATAGGTACATCACTCCTTTTTATAGCTGAATAAATACAATTCATTTCATCCATTCATCCATTGATACTTTTTCTTCAGAACTTTAACAAAATAAATGTTTTTATCCATTCAAAGTTTGACTTTGCAAGCTCCATTATTTCCAATATAACCCCAGATCAGATTAATTATATTTAACATTCCTTTACCATTTTATCCTTCTTAAATTTGATTGGTTGATGTTTTGCTGTTGCAGTAAATTTTCCTGTCATATATTTTATCTATTTCTCAGTACTATCATTTTTATAATATTATCATGTAGAACCTTTGTTTGACTTCTACTTATAAATATCTTTTAACTGACTTTTGACTGTCATTTTCCACTAAGACTACAGGATTTATGAAGTATATTACTGGGTAAATGAATCTTACTATGCTAGGCTGAAAATGACCTCCCCCAAAGATGTCCATATCTTAATCCTCTTACCCTGTGAATCTTACCTTATATGGCAAAAGGGACTTTGCAGATGGGTTAAGTTAAGGATTTTGAGATGGGGAGATTATCTTGAATTATCCAGGTGGGTCTGATGTAGTCACAAGTATCCTTATAAGAGAGAGGCAGGAGATTAGAGGGAGCAGTAGGAAATGTGACAACAGATGCAAAGGGTCAGGAGCCAAGGGATGAAGATGGTCTTTAGAAACTGAAAAAGGCAAGAAAATGAATTCTCCCCTCAAGTTTCCAGAAGAACAGCAGCCCCGACAACACTTGGATTCTAGACTTCTGAACCAGAACTGTAAGAGAATAAATTTGTGTTGTTTTAAGCTACTAACTTTGTGGTAATTTGTTTCCACGTTAGGGAACCAGTACACTCACTCAAGAGATATAATTTTTAAACTTAACTCTAAAGTTTTATAGCCACCATATTCATATGTACCTATATATAACCTATAATATTCATGAGTTTGACAGCATATATATGTGTAGCTTAGCATAGCTTCTAAATAAAAATAAAGGACTAAATGAAGTTGTTATAACAAATGAGATCAATACTAGCAAAATTCTGACTGTTTTACCATTAAATAAAGTTTTTACCGATTAGGAAAAGTAATAATTTTCCAAATATGCTGAAATATTAGGTTCTTTGGATTCCTCAAAGGTTATGTGTATATTCTTTAATAACAATAAAATTTATTTGATAATATTGTGTTTCAAAATGTTCATGTCCAATATCTACATAGTTCCAAAATAGTTCTCTTCTTCCCAGATCTTCATGTGCCTTGAGATAAACATAGATCCTCTGAACTATGTGTTTGAGTTTTAACACTGGACTCTGAAGGGAGAAGCTGGACCACTCAATTGACCTTGTACGTGAGAAGAAAATGGTAGCACTTATTTTCTTTACAGAATGAAAAAACAATAAATTTTATTAGGAAGCATTTTACAAAGATTGAGTTCACTGATTCTGAAGACAAAACTCCAATCTCTTCTCCTCTGAGTTTTTCTGAATTTGCCCCAACTCCTAGTATTTATCTTATCTTTTAGCCAACTGGATAGTCACAATGCATGCAACCTTTAAACACACGAGCTTCTTGAAGCTTTTTTTCACTACCTCAGGAGCAGCTTCTCCTTGGTGATGTCATGTTTCCTTCCTGACCTTGGGAATACCATTTAAAAGCAACCATTTCCAGGGAGTAAAAAGCATAGCCTCTGAGTCTCAAGTCATGCTACTGAAATAGTCCATTAAAGGGTGCTTTTCAGCTTAGTTACATCATTAATGACTCAGTCTCTTCTCTAGACTGTGTTGATGACTATTCCCCACCTTTATCAATTTCAGTGTAAACGTGTAGCTGCCAAAGGCATTAGGAGGGGACTAAGGAAATCCTATAAGAGAACAATGACAGGAAATTGACATAGCCATTAAGAAGTCTGGAAAAATTAAGTTAAAAGAAAATGGGGCTTGGCCTGTTGCCATTTTTGGAATAAGGAAAGAACTGCAGGCAGGGATGGCTTTAGAAAAGCAAACATAAAATTTAAAAAATAAGCATGGTTGTGTGTAAAGTGTACTGAAATAAAGGATAATAAACTGAGAAAAGGGGTTATGGTAGGAAATTGTTTTTGTTTTTGTTTTGACTAAGTTGGAATCATTGTGACTTGAAGTTCTGATTTTTTATATCTTTTTAAAACAAAGATTTCCGTGGGCTTGTGAGCAAGGGATGGCCAGGCTTCTGAGCACAGAGCTGATTTCACTGAACTGGGGAGTTAGTGAAAGGAAAGATTTGTTTTTCTTAAACATCTGTAAGGAAATTTGTTGTTAAATATTTATAGGTTTAGAGAGCAGTCTATAATTACCTATCTTGATAAATAAATGCAATGTGTTAGGATCTGTTAACTTGGAAAATATGACCTCATTCAGGGTATGATACAATGGGAAGCAATTATTACATTTAATTTTTTAAAAATTCATCAATGATTATTTGACCTCATCTCCATGTATCATATGCCCATATCTAAAATCAGTTAGGGAAATGAGAAGTGATGAAAGAAAATCCTCATGAATGACTGGATGAGGCATGCGAGAACAGATCATTTCTAAATTTATCCTTGTGTTGTAAGAAGCTCTTTCTTGCTTTTGCCTGTTGATTTTGAACTATTTTTTTTGCCAGACTGAAGAAGATTATATAAAGCATACCTTTATCTTGATAAAGGCTCACTTGAGACAGTAAATCAGAGAGATTGGTAACTATAAATTTTCAGAGTTGAGAGACACCTTCAAGACAATCTAACACAACTCTCTTATCACACAGTTAAAAAGCTGAGGCTGAGACCACTTAAATAATTCATCTGAAGTCACACATTACTAGAATAAACAGGTTTCCTGATTCCCAGTCCACTGCTGCCAGAGAAGACTTCCTGGGTCGTTAGATCCTTGCCTCTATTAACTAACTTTGAATCCTATAGTCAAAGAATATGAGTCAAATGGGCTACTACTTATCATTCTCCAGGCTATGGTGAAATACATGCCTCATGTTAAGTAGACGATGGCTAACTCTTCACATGCAGAAGAAGTGCTGTGAGAGACCCGTTCTGGGGACTGAAAACCATGGCACAGTCAGTGGTCAACCAAGTAGATACTGGCCATGATCCTTGTCACTTGGATTCTATTCTATGGGCCTTGGGGCAGTCAAGTGTATGTGACTGATCCTTTGGTCAGCTGGATCTACCCTTTATTTAAATTTCAAACATAAATAACACAGGTAAAGAGAAAAGTCTAAGCCCAGATCAAAGAAGGAGAACTCTGTTTTATATGTTATGTTAAGTTGAACTGTCTGCCCCAAGCACAGGGCAAGAGCAGGCCATTCTTTTAATCTACGGTGAGACTGAGAAAGCCCCAGAGAGCTGCTTGGAACAGCAGTGCTTTATTCCTGCATCCAGATCCAGAGCATTTCCTTAACTTGTTTCTCCTAGTCTCAGCCAGAACTAAATCTAATAATTGGATATTCAGTTACATAAGTTCATGCATTTACTTAAAAACATATATTGAGTGCAAGATATTTAATCTTTTAAGTTTTGGTTTCCTCATCTAAAATAGGGACATTATTTAGGATGGCCTTCAATCTTGTGAGGATTAGATGAGTGCTTGCATGCAAAGCTTCCGGCACGGTTCCTGGCTCATAGAAAGTGCTCAAATGTCAGTAATGATGATGCAGAAGAAGAGGATGGAGAGAAGAGTCACAAAGTTCCATTCCAGATGCTAAAAGGAGCATTCTCAACCCTTGACTACAACATGATCTTCCATAGAGAAAGCCTTTTGTCATGGCAGGGCCTGTTGTGAAACAAAGAAAAAAAGCAGAAGATTTGGGGATCTACTTAGACAGTCTTCAAACTAGACTTGTTGGAGTTGGTCTCCCAATAATTGAAAATAAATGGGTATTGATTTTATGCAAGAGTAGAATCCAGGATAGATTTAATGTTAATAATTCACCTACTTCCAAAAAAGGATTTGAAGTGTAACTTACAATAAAAGGGATAGGTACTACGGTACCACTAAAGTAAGGATTAAAGAATGAAGGCCAAATGATATGAGAAGATGCTCCAACCAGAAAGACTTGGTTAGGGATGATTACTACAGCAGCACATAAAACTTGCTATTGTTAAGATCAAAGCACTTAAACAATTCTCTTTATAAATAAAATGAAGCATATCAATTTATATTAGGTACATTTTCCCTAGCTTTCCACTCTGAGGGGAAATTTATCATGTAGACAGTGTCCACAATAGTAGTTTTTATTAGATGAAGCTATCTCTTTTATAAACTTTCATAACACTTGAAGGACTTACTGTTTAAAATTTTCATTCTCTGAAGGCATTTCCATAGGGAACAAAAGTAATCAAAAGTGATACAGTCCAGAAATTTGGCTTTCTGATCATTCAGGAAGAGAGGCTTAGATTGAATCGGTAAGAATACAACTTATACAGTACAGTCCCTGTTGGACACTTATTGAATATCCCAGATTTTGCCTGAATTAGGAGAGCCATCAACTTGATATAGAAGTCATCATACGTGCCTAAAATATAGTTATTCTTAATTGTTAAAGGAGATCCATCTGCTTTAGATCAAATGCTTGGCATGTGTTTGATGAAGTTACCTATTTTGTTATAAAAATTAAAGAATCTGACCTGATTCTGATGTAAATGAAAAAGTGACTTTCACAGGTGGGTTGCAGGCAGACAGGTGGGTGGGTGGGAGGCGGGGGGTGGTGGTGGTGTAGGGGTGGTGGTAAAGAAACATTTTCTAGGAATCCATCTAGATCTCAAATGCTTAGAGACCCAAAGGTTGTTCTCATCAAGCAGTAATTCTTAACTAGGGGTCCAGAGCACAGTCACTTGGGACATTTTTTTCAGAATACTCTCTTCACACACCCACCAAATTTGAATCTCCAAAAGTGAGGCCTGGGTATGAGTATTTAAAAACAAAGTCCCTTTAAGATTTTGACGCAAGTCTTGAATAAGAGCTCTGTCCCTAGGTTATCAAGAGATAAACTGTGGTCTGAGAGTATATGATAGCAGGAATTAGCTTCTACTGTCTAAAGACTCCTAATATGGTTCTTCTGGAATATTTTGTTTTGAGGAAAATAGCATTTCAGGAGTTCTAATAACTTGGGTTAATTGGAAAATATACTGTAAGACAAGTAAGTGGATTTTCTGTGGAATAGGATTTATTTAGAATTATCCCTCTGCATGTCAACATATGCCAAACACTTCTGGTTTTGGTGAAAATGATATTGAGCTTGGTAATAAATTCAGATTGACTTGCTATTTAAGGCTACTTTTAGAATGCCACAGTAATATCACAGGATCAGTATAGAGAAGAATGTTAACTTCCCATTTAGCATAGCAGGAAGGCAGACATCCTGTAAAAAATGATTTATATCATTTATGTAAGGTCCATTTCATTCTAAAAAAGGCTTGCAGTGGTATACAAATTCTTCATGAGTAAACTGACGAGGAGGAAGGCTGGAATAGAGTCCTGTTTTATGCCGTTTTCTTTTGACGTTTAATCCACCAAGGGTCCATTTCTATTCACTTTAATTCCTGTGCTTGTCTGAATATGAATATGAAAGTCTTCTAGGCTCACTTGGGATCTCAGCTAGTCTCATGGCTCTATAGAGATGACTTTCAAATTTACATCTTCTTCCCACAACTCTCCAATGACTGCTTAAGATCCCCACTTGCATGTCTAGTAAACAAATTAAACAACATGTCCAAGACAAACCTCTTGATCCCTTACTTCCCCCACCCCAACCTATTCCTTCTTTAGTCTTAAGCATTTCAGTTGCTCATTCTTTTCTTCTTAAACTACTCTACTGAGGTATGGTTGATACACAAAAATCTGTACATATTTGATGTGTACAATTTGATGAGTTTGGAGATAAGTATACATCTGTGAAACCATCATCATAATCTAAGCCATAAATATATCCTTCACCCCCAAGAGTTTCATCCCACTCTTTTTATTATTTTATTACTATTTTGGTGATAACAATATTTAACATAAGACCTACCTTCTTAACAAATTTGAAGTATACAATACAGTATTAATAACTATAGGCACTAGGTTGTACAGTAGATCTCTAGGACTTATTCATCATGCATAACTGAAACTTTGTGTCTTTGTCTAATACCTCCCTATTTCTCCCATCTCCTAGCCTCTGGCAACCACCATGCTATTCTCTGCTTCTGTAAGTGTGACTATTATAGATTTTTTTTTATGTAAGTGGTATGATGTAGTATTTGTCTTTCTGTGTCTGGCTTATTTCACTTAGCACAATGTTCTCCAGGTTCATGCATGTTGTCACGAAAGGCAAGATTTCTCATTCTAAAATCTTGTTTATCCTACTTCTCTCCATCTCCTTGCCACTGGCCTAGGTAGGCTACTACTATCTCTTACTTGGGTTATTCTAATAGCCTCCACACTAACCTCTCTGCTTGCATTCTTGTGCCCTAGTATCCATTCTTGACAAAGCAGCCAGAGAGATGCTTTCATTAAAGCCTAGATAATTAATAGCATTTCACCTAAAAAGATCCTTCAAGAAAATGTTTAGGTACTGCATGCATTCAAATGCCTTAAAGACTAAAGCACCCCAGTATTGGTTAAAAACCAAACCAAAACAACAAAAAACAATTAAGCGCTACGGAGAGTTTATAATCAACAAAACATAGGATGAATGGCATAGGATGAATCGATTTTTATGAGTAGCCTACCTAAATCTGAAACTTACAGGGGTTGATTTACAAACTTTTAATGGAGGTAGTCAGTGTAACAAAACATGTGAACTATTCTGCCTCATTAGATCACCATAGCACCATGATTTTTCAGAAAGCATTCAAAAAGATGGTTTAGGAGAATAGTCATTTGTTGATTCATTCTGTTCTAGAAGAACATGCTTTCTAAAATTCCTCTTTGCTGTGGTATACACATTTAATATCATTTTATTGTTTTCTCTGAATCCTCTATCCTATATAAGATTTTACTTAATCATGCCAGCCTTAGTTCTGCCAGCCCAGGTACTTTTAAGGAAAGTACAGCTCTTGCATTGGTGCAAAGTTTCTGTCATTCTGTATGGCTGAAAGGTAAAGTGTGGTGTCAGATGGGGCAGGGGTTAGGTCACATACCTTTCAAACTAGGTTAAGGAGTTTAGAGTTTATCCTGAAAGCAAAGAGAATACAAATGGCACTTGACAACTTTCATTTGTTCTTGAAAACTCTTCAGCTAGATGAAATGTCATTAATTGAAAAGAATTCTGTTATTTTATTTTTTTTTGCGGTACGCGGGCCTCTCACCGTTGTGGCCTCTCCCGTTGTGGAGCACAGGCTCCGGACGCGCAGGCTCAGCGTCCATGGCTCACGGGCCCAGCCGCTCCGCGGCAAGTGGGATCTTCGCGGACCAGGGCACGAAACCGTGTCCCCTGCATTGGCAGGCGGACTCCCAACCACTGCGCCACCAGGGAAGCCCTACCCTGAAACTTTTTGAACACCACCCTTTTGGATTTTTATGGAGGCTTCATTACATAGTCATGATCGATTAAATCATTGGCCATTGGCAATTAAGTCAATCATCTCCAGCCTCTTTCCCCTCCCTAGAGGTGGGGGGGGAGGGGGGCAGGGGGGAGTTGGGGAGGGACTGAAAGTTCTAACCCTCTAATCAAGTGGTTGATTCTCCTGGCAGTTAGCCCCTCCATCCTCAAGTTACCTAAGGGCTTTCCAAAAATAACCTCATTAACATAACAAAAGACACCTTAATCACTCTTATCACAGGAAATCCCAAGGTTCTTAAAAGCTGAGAGCCAGGAACCATGGACAAAGACCAAATACATATGAGTAATACATTTTGGCCATTTGAATGACCAAATAAGTATTTCTTATAAGCCATAATATCACAGTATGATGGTAAATACAATCTGTATGTATAATATATATGACACCTGAAAATTTATTGTACTTGCTGGAGAAAGAACTTGCTTGTGAGTGGTGGAGGAGCATGTAAAGGAGAAAGTCTTGGGAAGGGGCATATGGTTATCTTGTATTCAAACTGCACTAAAAAGGAAGTTTTCACACACACACTTATATACAAACACAAAATAGCTAGAAGCTAAAGGAAAGGCTAACATGAAAATAGTGCATGCTCACAATAGACTAAAGAGTGATACCTCCTTATCACTAATTCAGCTCACGTAAGCAAAACAACATGTTTTAGATTCACCCCAAAATTGCATTCACATCAAATTTGTCCTTCAATGTCATTTAAATTGGTAAACGTGCCTTTGCTTAAAATTGTAATGTTTTTCCATACGGTGTATTTATTTAGTGTGTTTGGAAGTAAAAATAAAACTTGTTATACTAAAAAATAAGTTTTCTAAAAAATAATCTAACTCTTCAAGAGCTGTTATAACAAATAGTCAATAACAGTCATTATGGGATGCACATCTTTTGCTAAAAATGGGATATATTCAGCAAGGGGAGGGCATAATCAGATTTGGTGGTTATGTGTAGAATTGACTATAGTCAAGCATTTATATAACTGAAAGAAATGAGATGGAGAGTGAATGGATTGCAGCACTAGTTAGCAGATAGGTTTGACAGGACTTGCTGATTGTGTGAAAGTGGAGAATATAGAAAGAAAGGAGTTGATGGGTGATTGTGCATATACTGAGAAATATCACAGGAACAGAAGTCGCATCAGGGTGAAGAGAGAGAAGACAGAGTCTACTTAAGACTTGTTGGTTTTGAAGCCTCTACAGGAAACCTAAGTGGAGATGTCCAGTAGGGAGTTATACAAGTCTGGAGCACAAGAATAAAATCTTGGCTGAAGCTAGAGGTTTGATAGTCATTGTCAAATGGTATTAGAAGCCAGATAAATGGATGGGATTGCTTTGGGAGAGAGAATAAAGGGGACACAGGGGAAAACCTAAGGACCATCAAATTTTAAAAGATGAGCAAAAGCAGAAGTCACAAAAAACATTGAGAAGCAGCTGCTAGAGAAAGAAAGAAAACCAAGACAGTACGGGGCCACAGAAGTTTTTCAAGGAGTTTTTCAAGGAGGAAGGGTGAAATACCGAGAGGTCAAATAAGATAAGATTAAAAACTGTGTATTAGATCTAGCAACAAGAGGATTGAAAATTATCTCAATGAGAATGATCCCAATGGGATATTGGGAGCAGAAGCTATTTGGAATGTGTTGAGGAATGTGTCAAGTTAGAAAGAAACTTGAGAAAATCACCTGGCAGAGCTGACATCTCTAAACATGAAAGTCAGAGTATTTATATTCAGAAACTCCTTTGGGAAGGTCTCATAGCACTTATTATTTTTCCACAAACTGCTCAGCTGCACAATGAGAGATGAAAAAAACCCCTACATTCATCTCACTCCCTCTTTCATTTTCCCCTCTAAATAGAGGCTACAGCAGATTTTATTTTACAAATTCAACTTGACTTTTGGTATATTGCATATTTATCTCCCGATTCAACAAACCATTCTGCATGAATGGGATACTTTTTGTATGGGCAAACGGGTCCTCTCTTCTGAAAGCTTATCACAAGTTGACCCAGGGAGAACCAGCAATTTCTCAAACATCTAAACTCATGTTAACAGTCATTTGGACAGAATTTAAAGAAGGATGCCAAATATTTCCTAAAGCAATTCTAAACAATCTCGGGAAAGACAAAAATTATAGACTTAAATTGTTTCCTCGTAGGGCTTCCCTGGTGGCGCAGTGGTTGGGAGTCCGCCTGCCGATGCAGGGGACACGGGTTCGTGCCCCAGTCCGGGAAGATCCCACATGCCGCGGAGCGGCTGGGCCCGTGAGCCATGGCCGCTGGGCCTGCATGTCCGGAGCCTGTGCTCTGCGGCGGGAGAGGCCACAGTGGTGAGAGGCCCGCGTACCGCAAAAAAAAAAAAAGAAAAAAAAAATTGTTTCCTCGTAAGACTCAGTTTTTGTTGACGGTGGTTTGCTGTTTTTTTTGTTTACTCTCAGGCTTATGTTTCTAGATTAATATTGGCTGCTTTTAAATGTAACTTATATTTCACTTTAAAATTTTAAAGTAAGTTTTATTGTACTGTTTTATTTAATTCTTTCAACAACTATGTGAAATAGATGCTATCTTAAGTAATTTCCCCAACAGTTGTACTCTTAGTAAGTGGAGTTAGGATGAAAATCTGAGTCGTCTGATTCCAAGTATTCTGATGTTCAGTTTAGGAAAACCTGGACTTTTATTCATATGGTCATGTATTTGCTTATAAGCTATATCTTGTATTTTGATGGGTGGATCATGGTACCTTATTATTTTTTATATTTGCATTTCTCTGATAACTAATGATGCTGAACACATTTTCACGCTGAGTGGTCATTTTGATATTTTTTTTTTGTGAAGTGTCTTTTTGAGTCTCTTGCCCATGTTCAGAATGGATTGCTCATTAGATGTATCTGTCAGAAATATTTTCTCCCAGTTTATGGCTTGTCTTTCTATTCTCTTAATGGTATTTTTTGATGAACAGAAACTTTAATTTTAATGAGGTCCAATTTTCAATCTTTTCTTTTAAGTCACTGTGATTTTGAGACCTGTTTGAGAAATTTTTGCATATAATAATGTCATGCAGATATTCCTCTAACCTTTTTAGGCCACAAATTTTACTTTAAGAATTTTTTAGCAGCCAAACAAGAAAAGAATGTACAACCAAGTATAGAGTTCACAGTGGTCACAAGGTAAAAGTAAAATAATATTCAGAAATATCCTGATAATGAGGTCAGAGTAAAACTCCTCCTCTAGGACTGGTTTATATATGGATTATAATGGTCAACAACCCCCCCAGATATCCTGACAATATTAACAGTGATGGGTTGCTTTTTATAACATCCCTTGATACAGCCAGTCACTTCATGCTAAAAGGCAAATGAGTAAAAATACTTCTTGAGTCAGTATAAGACAGATTTAATTCTAGGGTAGATCACTGAGTATCTAGGCAACTTCCCTAGATAATATTTCCCTTCATAATGCATTTGAAAGGTTTTGAGCAACTTTGAGTATAAAATTGTACTCTCAAAGAGATATTTGAATTCAGTTATTTCATTTTGCTGGATTATTATGGACCATGTGCTTTAACAATTGGGAAACCTGGTGAGGACACACTTGTGCATACAAACCTATCCTGTTCTGCTGGAACGTGAATGAAGAAGTAACTTTTGTGAAGCCAAATTACGCTGTGGGCAGAGGAAACACTTGTGACGCCTATCAGTAAAGCACAGGCGCCATGCAAAAATTTTTTGAAAGAATTTGGTATTTCAAAACAGGTACTAAAATCATTCACTGTGAATAGTTAGAACTTGGATAGATTATTTTTATTTTATTAAAAAAATTAAATAACGTTGAGGTGATGCCAAAAATCCTGTTTTTTCCTTATGTCCTCTAAATTTTTCCCTGTCCGTAGGCCAGAAGAAACATTCTTTGGCATTACATGGTATTTGGTTTTGATTTTTAAAAATGAAATGAGAGTTCCCCTTAATCCTTACCTGAGTCTCATTTCTATCACTCTGTCTCCAGAGGCCATTACTACTATGAGTTTGGTGTGTATAATTATATATTATTCATCACAAGGAATATGTATTTGTTGTAAAACATTTGAAAAATGAAGGAAAATAAAATAATTAAGATCATTCACAATCCCATAGCTTAGAGACAACCCCTAAGATTTGATATGTTTCCCTTTCTCTATGAATACTATATAAATGTTTACAACAAAAAATTTTATAATGTTTCCACATGCAGCATAGCTTAATGGTTAAGAACAGAGACTCTTGAACTAGACAGCATTGGCGTGAAGCCCAGCTCAATATTTCCCTAGGTCTCCTCCAGACCCGCTCCACACAACCCCCTAACACCTCCACAAACACACACAACGTATAATACCTCCTCCCAGACCTTCTCTTAATTGTGGTTTATGTTCATTTGCATCATTTTACAGATGAAGAAGCTAAAACGCAGGACAGTTAGGCAATGGACCCAAGGTCACATTGCTAGGAAAGATGTACAGGGGTTTGTGGGGGGGAGGGCAAAGAAAGTGTTATAGGCAAGGTAGTCTTCAAGAAAGGTTAGGGCCTGAATTTTTCTAATTTTTATACAATTTTTAAAGGTTACTTTCCATTTACAGTTATTTCAAAATATTGTCTATGTTCTCCGTGTTGCACAATACATCCTTGAGCCTATCTTACACCCTATAGCTTGTACCTCCCATTCCCCCACCCCTATATTGCCCTTCCCCCCTCACACACTGGTAACCATTACTTTGTTCTCTATATCTGTGAGTCTGCTTCTTTTATGCTATATTGATTTTTTAAAATAACCTTTTTATTTTGGAATAATTTTAGTTTTACAGAAAAGCTATGAAGATAATTCAGAGAGTTCCAGTATACTCCCCACCTAGTTCCTGCTAATGTTAACATCTTATATTACTATGGTACGTTTGTCAAAACTGAAACATCAGTACATTAATATATTGAGATTTCTCCAGTTTTTTCCATTAATGTCCTTTTTCTGCTTCAGGACAACCCGACTCAGGACAACTCATTGCATTTAGTTGAACTAAGTTTTGAAGATGAATAATAGCTGGATGTACAAAGGGAAGGAAGGAAAGCTCAGGACAACGAGGTAGCTGCGGGGCAATGAAAGTCAGAGGTATTAAGCAGGACTAAGCAATGAGTATAATGGGTATAAGGAGGGGACTGACTTGGCCAGAACAGGCTGAGAAGCAGGTAGTAAGGAGTGGGAAGTTTTGGAAAATGAATTTGGATAAGAATGGAATTATCAAGCAGAGCCATTGTATTTCATGGGCCTTATGGGGAGGGTAGTCAAGGGAGCAAGTGTGTTTAAGGAAGTTGGGGAAAGAACCTGGATTTGCAGCCCTTCCTACTCAGATCTGCTGCTGGAGAAAGTCAGAAAAAGTATGCCTGGAAGAGGCTAAGGGAAATTTTGTCATCTAATTCTCACAGTAAACTTTCAGTTAAGTGTTATCATAATGCTCATTTCAGGAAAGGAAATTGAGGTTTATGACAAAAGTCATGTAATACGTGTAAGGTCAAAATATAATAAGTGGTGGTGCTGGAAATTGAACCGATGTTTGACTGACTCCAAAGCCTGTGCTCGATTGTCTAGTTCAATCTAAAATTTTCTTAATTACACTGACTGGAGTTCATAGTGTAATTCTCTTCCTCTCTGAAGCCGGTTGCTAGATGTTAGACATTGGTATTTCAACAGCTTTTTCTGAAGGAAGCCACCTGGGACTTTGATGTCCTGCAACACTCCTTCACGGCTCAGAACGTGTCTCCATTCCTTCATGGATAGTGGTTACACAATAAGGAAACCATTTGAGGGGATCAGTCATTTGAGTAATGGGGTCAGTTTGACCCTGGTGGGGTAACTATGTATTTTCAAATTTCAACTGACTTAGGGGGTTAGATCATGTCCCCTAGAGCTTAGGCTTCCACATTTTAGCTTGGGACTGGAGCCAGAATGAAGACAGGCAACACAAAAAGTGGCAGGAAGTAGCTACGGGCAGTGGCATCAGGAGAAAAGAAAGCCTGTATGATCTTTTTCCTTTCTTTGATTCCCCCTTGAAAATTAGTGTCTCTACAGGAATAAAGACATAGACCCACCTACTAGAGAATGGACTTGAGGATATGGGGAGGGGGAAGGGTAAGCTGTGACATAGCAAGAGAGAGGCATGGACATATATACACTACCAAACCTAAGGTAGATAGCTAGTGGGAAGCAGCCGCATAGCACAGGGAGATCAGCTCAGTGCTTTGTGACCGCCTGGAGGGGTGGGATAGGGAGGGTGGGAGGGAGGGAGACGCAAGAGGGAAGAGATATGGGAACATATGTATATATATAACCGATTCATTTTGTTGTAAAGCAGAAACTAACACACCATTGTAAAGCAATTATACTCCAAAAAAAAAAAAAGAAAATTAGTGTCTCTGAGAGGGGAAATACCTGAGGCAAGGTCTTCAGAGCACCTCTCTCTGACTTCTCCCTTCCTTTATTCCTCCTTCTTTCCCTCTACCAATTCTTTTCAGATTTCCAGGTTTTCTCCTGGACTTCTGAAATAAAATAATACTCATCACTCGGTCTGGCAAAAACATTAAAAAATCAGCATTGGTTCTAAGATCACAATATTAACCTTCACGATTGATTACCTTGACATTTTCTTGGCATCCTGTTAAGATTGTATGCAGCATTTTTTATTTGTTGATTTATCTCTGAATTAAAACTGGTTGTCTTTTAGTTTTGCCTGATTTTCTTTTTACCCAATAATTCAATAGATACTCCTCAAACTCTCCTGATGACTTCTCCTCTTATAATTGATAAAAGCCCCAGTCTCTGACCTTCAACCGTTCTCTAGCCATACTCCTTTCTTAGGTGAACTTGCCCAGGCCCATGACATTAGAAACCACCTAATGCTGCTAACCAACCGATTTATATCTCCATTCCTGACTATTCTCCCAAACTCAAGTCATGTATCTGATTGACTATTTGACAACATCTCTTCTTGAATGTCTAATAGTCATCTCCATCTTATCAAGTTGAAAACAGAATTCTTAAGACGCCTCAAATTTTATTTTCCCAAAACCCTTCCCATCACTGTAAATGGCAACAACTCCCAACCATTTGCTTAAGCCCCAATTTTAGGAATCACAGTTGGTTTCTTGAGTTCCCTGCCTCCTCACTTCAATCCACAATCAAGTCCCATTGCCTCAACCTAAATCTGACCACTTCTTATCTCCACTGCTACTGCCTTAATCTAAACCACTATCCTGTTCAGTCTTAATATAGCAAGAGCCTTCTAACTGTCTCCTTGCCTCCATTTCTGCCCTTTGATCATCTATTTTCCACACAGCAGCCAGAAATACCTTTTAAATTTATAAAAGAGATCTGTCACTCTTCTGCTCAAAATTCTTCAACAGCTTCCCATCACACTAAAATAAAACTCAAACTACTTATCGTGGTCTACAAAACCTACCCTACACAGTCTGTTCCTGCTTTCCCTTCTGACTTCATATCCTGCCAATTTCTCCTTTTCTGTTCCTGACTGACCTTCTTGCTAGTCCTCAAACAGGCCAAGATTGTTCCCACCTAATATCTTTATACTTGCTATTTTCTTCTTCCCACCCTCCATGCAGCTGACTTCTCCCAGGGTTAAGCATCTGCTAGTTGAAACCTTCTTGGATAGATCTTGTTCCACCACCCAATCTGCGTTCTCTCTTTCTTGCTAAGTAAAACTGAACATTGTGTACCTTCCCAACTAGAATATAAACTACTCAAATTTAGGGCTTCCCTGGTGGTGCAGTGGTTAAGAATCTTCCTGCCAGTGCAGGGGACACAGGTTCGAGCCCTGGTCCGGGAAGATCCCACATGCCGAGGAGCAACTAAGCCCGTGTGCCACAACTACTGAGCCTGCCCTCTAGAGCCTGCGAGCCACAACTACTGAAGCCCGCGCTCCTAGAGCTCGTGCTCCACAACTAGAGAAGCCACTGCAATGAGGAGCCCGCACACTGCAACAAAGAGTAGCCCCCACTCGCCTCAACTAGAGAAAGCCCGCGTGCAGCAACGAAGATCCAACGCAGCCAAATATAAATAAATACAATTTATTAAAAAAAAAAAAACTTCTCAAATTCAGGGACCTCTTGACTTAGCACATAATTAGACCTCACACTTTTTTTGACTGTTTGAATAAATACTCATCTCTTCCTTCTTGAATATTCCAATTCTAAACTTCCATAAATCTTGAATTGTACAAATGTTCATTTTATGTCTTGTATATAAACCTTAGCAATTTTTATGAAAATAGAGACCCACAGAAAGCCAGGAAAGGCTAATTTAGCTCTTTCACAGTATCAAAACTAACACTATGGTTAATTCATTTTCTAAAAAGTCTCACATGAAAGATGTTATATGATAATTCACAGCTTAAACCTGAAAGTCTGTAAGCATTTTTGTTCTCATTGACACAATTAATCCATAAATGAAAGAAGATGGAGAGTTGGAGAAGGAGACCAGAAGGAAGAAGAAAAGAGATTAAAAATTATCAAGCACCTGCAATGTGAAAGGAAATTTTGCTGGAAACATTACATATCTTTTTTAGTCCTCCCTAAAAACCTTAAGGCATGTTTTCACTAACTTTGTTTTTCTGATGAAGAAAATGAGTTTGACTGTTTAATAAATTGCCTGAGCTCAGACAGGCGATTGGTGGTGGAATCAAGGATGCCAGATCTATTCACTT
Source organism: Stenella coeruleoalba (assembly GCF_951394435.1). Lineage (NCBI taxonomy): Eukaryota > Metazoa > Chordata > Mammalia > Artiodactyla > Delphinidae > Stenella > Stenella coeruleoalba. The sequence continues at coordinate 31,240,981 of NC_137157.1, forward strand.
CAATAGCTAAAACATTTTGCACTCTATTACCTTGCATATCCAGAGTTATACTGACTATTCAAATATCTTATCCCTCGGGAATGACATGGTTTTATTGGGCCATAAAGTTTTAAAAGTAACTCCATTTGTATTTACTTACTGCCTTATTTATGGACTTATTAAATCCAACTGCTATTTGATCCAGACTCACTGAAGCTGGTGCTGGTGGAATGGTCTTTTCATAGGTAGGGGTAGTCTAACATCCTGAAACGTAAGTCATGTAAAACAAGACACATCGAGACCAAAAAAACCCCAAAAAACAAAAAAAAAACCAAAAAACAAAACTATTATAATAAGAGGAGATGAGAAAAAGAAATTATTCCCAAGTATATGCTTAAGTTTGGTCTTCAAAATAATACAATCTAAATTAGCCCTATGATTAATCTCATAAATGTACTTCTACTCTGCATCTAATAAATAGTTGGGGGGACAGGAGGAAAAGAAGCTAAGACAATTATGCCTAAACTATTTTAGAAGTCAGTGCTCCATTGTCTCTAACGTTTTTCCTTATTTTTTACTGACTTTGTTTTGTTTTGTTTTTTAGTTCAATGAACAAGTAGTCCCACGGCAATCATCTTACACTGTGTGCACATTGGTGCCTGTATCTTTAAAATCCTTTGTTGACTTTCTCACTCTTTAGTCAAAACAGTAGCTTCCACTGGTATTACATTTATGATTTGCGAAATCTCTTAGATATAATATCGTATCATTGTCCTAAGAACCTTGGGTTTGCCAAGAGCAGAGAATTTAGGAATGCGTGTCTGGTACTGGATTATCTAGGTTTCACTCTACCATTTATTAGCTGTGTGACTATTAGACTTAATGCCTTTTTGCCTCAATTTCCACAACTGGGAAATAGAGATATAGACATGGGATACCTTTCTCATAAGATTTTTTCGAATAAAGTATAAGTGACTTAACACTTTAATTAAAAATATAATTATCATCTACTAATTTTAATCAACATTTTAGAATATTCGGAATGGAAGATACGGTTTCTTCTCACGCTGTGTATTTCAATTAGGTACAAGTAAAGCTCTTTCAATCAAAGTATTTAATTGGCTCCTCACTTGCTAATAGAAATTAAGACCAGGCCCCTCAGCTCAGGAATCCCCAATGTGGGGTTCCATTGTGTGCTTCATGAATAGGTATTAATTCTTGTCATTTCTTTGTGTGTTTTGCATGCCCAAATGGAAACACATTTACTCCACAGCACACTAAAGAATAATTTTGACTAATGATTTCTTCGGAAAAATTTAATGATGATAGCTATATGGATAGCATATTAGAGGTTAGGATTTGCTCTCACATCAATTATTTTATGCAGTGTGTATACTTTAATATGTTCGTTTACATATAAGGAAAATCCAGAGATTCACTGATTTTCATACATTTATACAAGCAATTTTCACACCCATGATAGGGTACAAGATAGAGTGGAGGTTCAGCCATTAGTACTTTTTTTTTTTTTTTTTTTTTTTTTTTGCGGTACGCGGGCCTCTCACTGTTGTGGCCTCTCCCGTTGCAAGAGCACAGGCTCCGGACGTGCAGGCTCAGCGGCCATGGCGCACGGGCCCAGCCGCTCCGCGGCATGTGGGATCTTCCTGGACCGGGACACGAACCCGTGTCCCCTGCATCGGCAGGCGGACTCCCAACCACTGCGCCACCAGGGAAGCCCAGCCATTAGTACTTTTAAGTCTAAATTTCCTTGTCTGTAAACTGGAGATAACAAATACCTACCTCCCCAGTGGATTATTGAGAGTATTAAACAGGTAATATGTAACAAGAACCATTCCAGGCACACAGTAGAGGTAAAGTCAATGTTAGTAGTGCTACTTTTAGATAGATGACAGAAACAGTCCTTTGCATTTCAATGGAACACTGAGTACCAATATATATCACCTATAAATTAAACTGCGGTTAAATAAGTAATCCAAGTTGTATGCGTGTGTGTGTGTGTGTGTGTGTGTGTGTTTCTGCATTGGTGGCTCAATGAGCTTTACTTAAGATTTTATTCTTAATATGCTTTTCCCAGAATTGGTGCTTATTATAATTTCTGTCCTCATAGTTTATGTGACTGCTTTCTCAGAATTCAAAACAAGCCTCCAAAAGCCCATTCTGAACTATAACAACCTGAGATAGCAATAAATTTGCATGAGGTAAATATCCTCTTCTGGGGAAGACAAGTCTGTAAAGGATACAATAAAGCAATTCCTTCAGTGAAGAAAGCAACAGTATACCCGGGTTAGAAATACACTGCATTTTAAAAAAATTAATTAATTAATTAACATTTAATTGGAGCAAAATTGCTTTACAATGTTGTGTTAGTTTCTGCTGTACAATGAAGTGAATCAGCTATATGTATACCTATATCCCCTCCCTCTTGGACTTCCCTCCCACCCTTCCCATGCCACCCACCTTGGTCGTCACAGAGCACTGAGGTGAGCTTCCTGTGCTATACAGCAGGTTCCCACTAGCTATTTATTTTATACATGGTAGTGTATTTATGTCAAACCTAATCTCCCAATTCGTCCCACCCTCCTCTTCCCACTCTGTGTCCACATGTCTGTTCTCTATGTCTACATCTCTATTCTTGCCCTACAAATAGGTTCATCTGTACCATTTTTCTAGATTCCACATATATATGTTAATATATGATGTTTGTTTTTCTCTTTCTGGCATACTTCACTCTGTATGACAGACTCTAGGTCCATCCATGTCTCTACAAATGACCCAATCTCGTTCATTTTTATGGCTGAGTAATATTCCATTGTATATATGTACCACATCTTCTGTATCCAACATCTATCATTGGACATTTAGGTTGCTTCCATGACCTGGCTATTGTAAATAGTGCTGTAATGAACATTGGGGTATATGTATCCTTTTGAATTATGGTTTTCTCAGGATATATGCCCAGTAGTGGGATTGCTGGGTCATATGGTAGTTCTATTTTTAGTTTTTTAAGGAACCTCCATACTGCTCTCCATAGTGGCTGCATTAATTTACATTCCCACCAACAGTGCAAAAGGGTTCCCTTTTTTCCACACCCTCTCCAGCATTTATTGTTTGTAGATTTTTTGATGATGGCCATTCTGACCAGTGTGAGGTGATACCTCATTGTAGTTTTGATTTGCATTTCTCTAATAATTAGTGATGTTGAGCAGCTTTTCATGTGCCTCTTGGCCATCTGTATGTCTTCTTTGGAGAAGTGTCTGTTTAGGTCTTCTGTCCATTTTTTAATTGGTTTGTTTTTTTGATATCAAGCTCCATGAGCTGTTTGTATATTTTGGAGATTAATCCTTTGTCCATTGCTTCATTTGCAAATATTTTCTCCCATTCTGAGGATTGTCTTTTCATCTTGTTTATGGTTTCCTTTGCTGTGCAAAAGCTTTTAAGTTTCATTAGGTCCTATTTGTTTATTTTTGTTTTTATTTTCATCACTCTAGGAAGTGGGTCAAAAAAGAGCTTGCTGTGGTTAATGTCAAAGAGTATTTTTCCTATGTTTTCCTCTAAGAGTTTTATAGTGTCTGGTCTTAAATTTAGGTCTTTAATCCATTTGGAGTTTATTTTTGTGTATGGTGTTAGGGAGTGTTCTACTTTCATTCTTTTACATGTAGCTGTCCAGTTTTCCCAGCACCATTTATTGAAGAGGCTGTATTTTCTCCATTGTATATTCTTGCCTCCTTTGTCATAAATCAGGTGACCATATATGCGTGGGTTTATCTCTGGGCTTTCTATCCTGTACCCTTGATCTATATTTCTGTTTTCGTGCCAGCATCATGCTGTCTTTATTACTATAGCTTTGTAGTGTAGTTTGAAGTCAGGAAGCCTTATTCCTCCAGCTCCATTTTTCTTTTTCAAGATTGCTTTGGCTATTTGGGGTCTTTTGTGTTTCCATCCAAATTGTAAAAAGTTTTGTTCTAATTCTGTGAAGAATGCCATTGGTAGTTTTAGAGGGATTGCACTGAATCTGTAGATTGCTTTGGTAGTATAGTCATTTTCACAATATTGATTCTTCCAGTCCAAGACCATGGTCTCTTTCTCCATCTGTTTATGTCATCTTTGATTTCTTTCATCAGTGTTTTACAGTTTTCTGAGTACAAGTCTCTTGCCTCCTTAGGTAGGTTTATTCCTAGGTATTTTATTCTTTTTGTGAGATGGTAAATGGGTTTGTTTCCTTAATTTCTCTTTCTGATATTTCATTGTTAATGTATAGGAACCAGAGATTTCTGTGCACTAATTTTGTATCCTGCAACCTTACCAAATTCATTATTAGTTCTAGAGAAATACAGTGCATTTTGAACCTAATACAAAGAGTATGAAACATAATTTTGAGTTACCTTGGCAAGATGTGACTGGATGATTCAAAGATACAAGGTATAAGTGGCTTATAAAATGTTTCAAGGGGATTATAGAACATCAAAGAATTATTGTTAAACAAAAATTTGATCGAAAATGAATCAGAAACTTCAGAGCTAAGTTAAGTTTACTTAAAATGAACATGGTTGTAAAACTTTTTTAAAAAGGCAATGATGAAAAGTGAACATTAGATTGGATTTTTTAAAAATTGAGAATCAAAAATTTGGTAAATGCAAACCTAGACCTAATGCAATTCTGCCAATATTAGAAATAATATTATTCTATTGAGGCAGAGGGGGCTGCGAGCACTGCGCAGAATAGAGGGCTGGGTTATGATCCTGGCCTCTACCATGTGCCCTTGGATGGACAGAGGGCTCTCTCTGCATTCAATTTCCTCATCCAGATAATGAGGATGTTTGTAACACCTGCTCTGCCTCCTTCCTACAGAGTGGATATCAGGATCAAAGGAATAGATATAAAAATAGATTCTGAATTTTAAGATGTTCCACAAATGTTAGATAAGAGAAAGAACAATGAAATAACACTGTAGGTTCAAAAAGGATACATTTCCAGATTTGACTTAAAACAAACAAAAATAAATTGTGCTTCTTTAGAAAGCCATGTGTATTATCCATTAACTATTGCTATCAGTTATCTAACAAACTATCCCAAAATTTACTGGCTTAACTTATTTCATCATGATTCTGTGAGTTAGAAATTTGGGCTGGGTTCACTTGGGTAGTTCTTCTGCTATTCTCATCTGGAGTTATTCATACAACTGCAATCATCTGGAGGTTTAACTGGGGTTGGATGGTATAAGCTGGTTATGTTTCTGATGATTACTATTGGCTGTCAGATAGTTGGTTGAGGGACCTTCAGAGGGGAGGGTTCTTCTTGCTCCAGGAGGCCTTTTACCTTCAGTTTGTTAGATTAGGTTTCCTCACATGGTACCTCAGCACAGTGATTCAAGGGGGTGAGAACAGAAGCTGTAAGGTCACCTGGAACCTAAGCTTAAAAGTCCTCTATCATCATTTCTGCTGTATTCTATTGGTCAAACCAAGTAATAGCCCAACTGAAATTTAAGGGCTGGGAAAATAGACTCTGCCTCTGGATGGGGGAAGTGGACAAGTCACATTACAAAAGCCCACAGGGATGGGAGGAAGTATTGTGGTCATTTTCGCAGACAATTTACCACACCACAATTCGGTATTTGATTACTCATCTTTTAAATTATTGGTAAAGGAAGGACACTCCTTGAGGGAGTTTCATTTGCACAAATCCCAAAGAAAAAGTCACATTTTCAATAACCTGAATGGGAGAAGATTTGAAAATGAATAGACAAATGTATATGTATAACTGATCACTTTGCTGTATACCTGAAACTAACACAACATTGTTAATTAACTATACTCCAATATAAAGTAAAAATTAAAAAAAAATAGTAAGTCAATGGCAAAAGTGAATCCATTAGATAGCAAGTACCAGAATAAGTTAGGAAAAGACAAGGCAGAATACATGGTCAAGATAACCATACTGAGAACTATGTGGGTTAAACCAAAGGAAAGGGGTATTAAAGCCATGCATTAAGTAAAGTCACCTTAGGGTAAAAGACTAGAAATCATAGTGAAGGGCATAACTGGAAAGATTTTTGGAGAAGCAGATAATATAAATGAGAGTTCTCTCAATAGGACCCAAGTAGGATTGAGCAGGAAGGAAATCAGGGTATACGTAGCATCATTTCTAGAGGTAGCAAGAGCAGGTGCTATATTTGGTCCATGATCCAATACATGAAGTTGTGTGAGGACAGGTAGGGTCAAATAGCCTCAGTTAATTGGCGTATGCCAAACTAGGAAGACGCTGACCAAGAGGAAAAGTTAGGTTCACAAATTTGAAAATCGATACAGGAACGAAAGAGAATCCCACCAGAATCAGTTCCTAGGGTGATCTGAATAATTTTCTCAGTTGGCATCTTTTCAGCCTGTTAATAGTGTATGTACTAATTACTTATCAGCAGCCATTCAAAAACACATATTCAGCATGCACAATGTTTTAAGCACCAAACTAGGCTGTGGGGATACAGGTCAAGCAAAATGTATTCAAGGGCTTACAGACATTATCAATACAAGTGATAATAGTTATAATAAGACAAAGTCTAGGAGAAGTCATAGAAGGCACGTCTCATTCAGGCTTGGATACAGGGCAGGCTTCCTGGAAGATTAATGTCTAAGCTGGGGCCACAAACATGGGAAATTATCACTGCATGGTGGGGAGAGGAGTGCTGGCTGTATCCTTAAAGGAACCTTAGGCCAAGTACTGCTGGACATATTTATAGAACTCTTGCTTGACAGTTTTGCTCTTAGAATTATAATAACCATAATTACAATTGTTATCAACTACTAAATTCCTACTGCATGCTATACACTGTACTAGGCTCTCTATATTATCATTAGTCTTCACAAAAACAAATTGCATAGAGTATCTATTCCATTGCACACACACACACACACACACACAAATGCAGAGTTGGATAGGTTAGTAAGATATAGAGGTTGGTTTAGTGCCAAACCATAGCCCTTTACTCTAGGGTATATGGCCTTTTGATAAGACCATGGCAGACAAATCAGAAATTGTGTTTACCACCATCCTTGCTACTCTCAGAAAGACCATCAATTAATCTCAGCTAAAGGACTGCTTATTTCTAAAAAAAACTTGCTTGTGTCTTACATCGTGTGCATCTTAAATTCTTTGACTTCTTCAACAAGGAAATAATGGTCATGCACATTTATGTTCAACCAATATGTAGATGTGGCTATTTAATAATATTTTTCTTTTGAAAATTGAAAGCAGTGTTTCACAACAGGGTTGTACAAATTTCTGTATCTCTGAAGGGATAGCATATTAGCTTGCAAAGCTTACTCAATGTCATACTTTTAATTTTGAAAAGGGAAAGTCATATTGTTTTTGTAATTGTTTTGTATTGTTTTTTAACAGAAATGAGCACCACAGAATCTTCTGTGCTGATACTAGAGAGGCAGATGATATTGATTCTGAGAGGGGTTTGATGGGGAGAGGAAGATTTTTGCTGCTGTGTAAGTGGAAAGGATGAACATTTAAAATACACACACATATACACACACACACACACACACACACACACACTCACTCAAAGGGTCCGTGATCTAATAAAAAGATGAAAAATATCTTACAAAAGAATGGACATATCTTCTTTTTGGATACTTTCTGATTAGAGTAGGAATTATATAGTTGGGGGAGGGGCTTGGGGTACATTAGTCACAGTGTGGATCCTTACCTTCATTCCTAAGTTTAGCAGGAAGTCTTTCAGAATATAATACTGAGAACTTGTAAGACTACCTTTGACTTACAGTGGTCCATTTGGTGAATAAGGAACGTTAAGTTTTCATAAAAGCAAATTTATACATTCTTAGTCTCTAAGATACTGGCTACAAAAATCTTTCAGATTTTAGCCTTCGTTTATAAGGTTACACTTAGAAACATGTATACAGACTTGTACATAGTAAAAGCAGCAAAAAAGGTACAGTTATCCTATTACTGGGGTGTCAATAATTTCTCCAAGTCAAGCAGGTTTGTGGATTTCATTTGAAGAACACATTTGCTGTGCATGGTGAAACATCTTTTGAAAAGAGTGATCGATGATTGGTGACCAAAGAAAAATGACACATATGGAATATAAAGTTGGAGACATGAACACAACCAGCTTCAGAGAGAAACAGTGCAAGTGTATTTAGAATGGACAGCAGGCTTTGCAATCTGTTGCACTGGAGTTTTAGGGACTTACCAGAGACAGTGTTTGTTATTGCAGAACATTTTGCTTCCCAGGAGGAAGGAAGATTAACCAAAAGAAATACAACATTGAAAATTACACAGATGATACAGCAAAATAAAATCCTAGACTATAAGCCACAAAAGGCCCAATATATTAGCTTGGGAATTACTAGAGTGGCCCACAATCTAGTGCTTCCATCCTAACGATGTTTATAGAAAGAGAAGATTGAGTAATGCTTGCCCTGGCTTTTCAGCAAAGCCCCTGCTACCACCTCCCACAATCCCCACTCTTTTGTGGCTTCTTGGGCTTCTGTAATTTCCTTTTGACACATTTGACTTTTTGTCTCCTAAAATCTGGTTTGCCTGGGGAATGTGTGTCAAAAATCAGGCCTTATTTACTCATTGGGAAAGTGACCACTAGTGTGGAGTTGGGCATACCTAATGGGAAGAAAGAAAGAAGGGACACGTGCTCACCCACCCGCCACACAGGACAGCCACTTCTGGGCAATGTGCCATCTTGTTCCAAACAGCGCAATGAAAACCGCAGGTCAGGCCAATTGGCGTCTCAGGCCTAGAGTATGCTGGTTAATTGATGTTCTAGCCAGAAGCCTTCTCTAAGTTTCAGAAATTCCTTCTTTGTATTCTGAGATATCTGAAATTCTTCTCTCTCCCTTAAGAGGACAATCCCTAGGGTTGTTTAAAAATGCATTTGCTCTTTAATTCAACAACATTCAACCATTGAGATGGTTAAGTTAGCTTGTAAATAATGTTTCTATGATGTTTAACCTAGTTTCTTAACCCAGTAATTACTTTCGTTTTTATTTATTCTTCCTGGTACAGCAATCCTATGAAAGAAAGATAAAATGTAAAACATTTCAAAATAGCTCTATTTCATTATGGAAGAAGGAGATAGTATTATTTTTCCTTTAGGGTCATATTTTATAGTTTTGAATCCTGTTATGGTAAAGCTGGAGGAACTCATCAGTTGATACTCAATGTTTATTGGCCATTCCCATGCTGTACTTCCTATTGGCTCTCTATAAAAATAACAACAATAACAGCAACAATAACAAAAACAAATATATTGATGAAAATAATGACATTGAGAACTCTAACTAGAAAATTTGTAATTCCTCACTGAATAGCCTATTATTGACCCCTATTATATTATGTTATTGTCCTGTTATTATAATAATAGTTGATCTTTATTATGGGTTTACTTTGTACCAGGTGGCTTACTAAGCACTTTACATGTATTTTCACATTTAACCAATATGATAGCCCTTTAAAGTAGTACTAATAATATCTCCATTTTATAGGGTTTGAATTGATGTTTAAAGCAATTTATTTGAGGTAATGTAGCTTACTAGTGACAAAGCAGAGATTGCAATGTGTGTATCTGTCTGACTCTAAGGTCCCCAAGTTCTTCAACCACTGCTTTACTTACTACCTCTACTATTCTTAGCCTCTTGAACAAGTTTCTCTTAAGTGCTGGTCTGCTCTTTGATTTTAAGTTTAGCTAAATTCAACTAACACTTGTTGAACCCTTACACAGTCCCAGGCATACAACCAAAATGTTTCTCTTGACATAGGTGTCTTTGCCTCCCTACTTTGCAGTTTCCTTAATGTAAATAAAGATAACAATACCTACCTCATAGGATAGTTAAGTATATTATGAGTAAAAGATAGCTATCATTATTAAAAAAATAAGTTCCTGGCATAAGGTGGGTAATCAATAAATGTTGGATGGATGAATGAATGAAGGTATAGTGAGACAGAGTCTTGTCTATAAGAAGTTAATAGTATGGTTGTGGGAGCAACAGAAATACCTTAGCTATCTGTGCTTCAATACCATGAGTTTTATATTGATAAGACACACAGGTTCTACTGGTGCAGAAATGAGCACATTAACCTTGGGCAAGAATGACAAGGCAGCAAATTCTGGGAGGTTTCTTGGAGGAGGAAAGGAAAAAAGGTTAAAAAAAAAAAAAGGCAGGCTGGAAATGTCAGTGTGGCTCAAGGATTACAGTGGGAAAGACAAGAAAGAAGAAAACCAGTTAGGAGATTACTTGATTATTGTAATCCTTAGGACAAAAAAAAGAAAATTGATGAAAGTTTGAACTTGGCAGTGATAGGGAATGAAAAGATAAGGATGAATTCCAGGGGTATTGGAGTGCTTGGCAAGGCTTAGTGACTGATTAAATGCAGGAGGTGGACGAGAAGGACACAGAACTGTTTCTGGCTTGTTCAACTCTACAGAGGATGATGTCATCGAGATGAGAAACACAGGTTCCACAGTGTAATTCTGGGGAAGTTATTATCTTCTTAATCTTTACTTTCCTTCTGTGTAAACTTAAGATAGTAACAGTCCTTATCACATATAGTTGGGGTGAGGCTAAGGTGATATGACAACAGGTGAACAGTTTAGCACAATGGCTGGCACTCAGTAAGTGCTCGATACATAGCTCTCTTACTCTGTGGGGTTGGCAGTAGGGCTGGAACAGCAAAGAGCCAATACTTTCAGTGATGTGGTATCTAGTACGAGTTGCTTATAAGTTATCTAGATCAGTGTATGGAATGCCTGAAAGAACATCTGGCAGTTTGTGAATGTCAGGAAAAGAAGACACACCCTTTGGGCTGAAATATGATTTTAGAGATGTTTTCAGTTTAAGTACAAGAGATCACAAAATCAAGCATGGCCCTTTCTGAGGCTTGATAATAGGGTTAGCCAGTAAGGAAGGCATGTTGGAGGAGGAGTCTCTGCCACTCCCACTAGAGGACAAATCTAGGACTCTCACAGCCTCTATAATTCCATCTTCAAAAGCAGACTGTGACTGCTTGCTTCTGGAATGCAGTAGTTGCCACCCAAACCCAGAAAACTATCTTCCTTCCTCCAAATTGCACTTTGGGCGTCATAATCACTCTTGACTTACTAATGGGGGGCAGTTAAATCTACTTTTTAATTCAGATTTAACTGGTATGTTATCATGCTCAACCTATTGCTATTTTCTATTTGAGCACAGCTATTTAGTCTGTAATCATTTCTCCCACTTTATCTTTTTTTACTGCTTGAAATTGGTTTTTGGTTCATTTTACCATTTAAAATTTCCTCATGGTATTGATATTTAAAATAGCCCATGGTCTTTGGCTCTTTATTTATAAAATAAAATTGTATTTAGTTTATTCCTTAGTGAGATTCATCCCCTATTTTACTCAGGAACTGGAGTGAGAGGTGGACTCTTGCATTTTGTGGGATTTTTAATGACTGCCTGTATTTTAAAAGTAAGTGAATGTGAAAGATGAACCCTTTATTCATACTAAATCGAACCATTTAGCACTCAGCCTTATATGAAAAGAAAATCCATGATATCCAATAGCCAACTATTTGCCAAATCCGTGAAATGTCTGGCTCTAGGATTTTTATGTCATTTTTTACAGCAAATAACTGACTTATAGATTAACTTCAGTTCTTAAGGTATCACATAGACATGTAGATGTATTCTTTTTAAATTATTATGCAGACTAACTCAAGTCATAAAAAGCACAATTCAGTTTCTTCATGAAGCAAAGTGAAGCACAGTTAAAATATATATATATGGGGGCTTCCCTGGTGGCGCAGTGGTTGAGAGTCCGCCTGCTGATGTGGGGGGCGCGGGTTCGTGCCCCGGTCGGTCTGGGAGGATCCCATGTGCCGCGCAGCGGCTGGGCCCGTGAGCCGTGGCCGCTGAGCCTGCGCGTCCGGAGACTGTGCTCCGCGACGGGAAAGGCCGAGACAGTGAGAGGCCCGCGTACCGCAAAAAAAAAAAAAAAAAAAAAAAAAAAAATATATATATATATATATATATATACACACATATATATATATATATGTGTATATATATATATAGACCTTCTGAGGAAAGTAAAGCAGAAATATTTCCCATTAATAGAACATTTAACAAACACAAAAAATAATTTGAAGAACATTTTCAGCTAAGGAATTTGGGGGAGTAAATTAATAGTACAGTTTGTCGAATCTTTGCCTGACATGTACTGTTTATGCAAAATGTTGCCAGCAGACTCATATCTTAATTCACCCAACACCAAATGCAGTCCAGCCTGTTTATGTAACCTAAGAACTCACTCTATAAGTGACTGTTTTTTCTTGGATTTCTTGAATAGGTATTCACGGTAAATAAACTGACATTTTAAAACTTTCTTCGATTTGGAAGCTGTTTATATATTTAAAGAATAGAATAAGTTCCAAATTTGTTTATGAGAAAATGAACATCAATGACTCTCTTCTGTAGTCTGTACTAAGGCACAAGAGCAGATTTCTGATTAGATTTTACACATTTTGAATATTTTAGAGTGCACATTCATTTTTTTTTTTTTTTAGATGTTGGGGGTAGGAGTTTTTTAATTAATTAATTTATTTTTGCTGTGTTGGGTCTTCGTGTCTGTGCGAGGGCTTTCTCTAGTTGTGGCAAGCGGGGGCCACTCTTCATCGTGGTGCACGGGCCTCTCTATCATGGCCTCTCTTGTTGCAGAGCACAGGCTCCAGACGCGCAGGCTCAGTAGTTGTGGCTCACGGGCCTAGTTGCTCTGCGGCATGTGGGATCCTCCCAGACCAGGGCTTGAACCCGTGTCCCCTGCATTAGCAGGCAGATTCTCAACCACTGCCCCACCAGGGAAGCCCCACATTCATTTTTATTTGTCAAAATTTTAATCCACTTGTTGTATTGCAGAATAAACATCTTATTGAAGATTTATCTTGTAGATTTGTTTCCCTTTTTCTTTCCATGACCAGAAAGTCACCTTGTTGTCTTTAGCCTGGTAAGCTACCTTTGAGGAAACAAATCACTCCCCTTCTGACTCTGTGTGTGTGTGCATGCACGCACAGGTGGGAGGAGGAAATTACGGGGTTCTTTGGGGCAATCAGAATTACCACCCCAGGTAGTTAGGCAGGTTACCCCATAGCAGTGCTTATTTAAAAAGGGTGTCATGACCCCCTTTATCTTTCAGGAGCATAAAAAGAATTGAAACTTTGGAGTGAGATACCCCAGTGAAGGAAAGGGCAAGATGGTTTTAAGTTTGCAGATGGACACGAGAATTAATTCTGACACTTTTTTTAAAAATAATTTTATTTAATCAATTATTATTATTATTTTTGGCTGCATTGGGTCTTCATTGCTGTGCGCGGGCTTTTCTCTCGAGTTGCGGCAAGCAGGGGCTACTCTTTATTGCGGTGCGCAGGCTTCTCACTGCAGTGGCTTCTCTTGTTGCGGAGCACGGGCTCTAGGCGTGCAGGCTTCAGTAGTTGCAGTACGTGGGCTCAGTATTTGCAGCACATGGGCCCTAGAGTACTTGAGCTTCAGTAGTTGTGGCACATGGGCTCAGTAGTTGTGGCACACGGGCTTAGTTGCTCTGCAGCATGTGGGATCTTCCAGGACGAGGGCTTGAACCGTGTCCCCTGCATTGACAGGTGGATTCTTAACCACCTGGGACCAGGGAAGTCCCAATTCTGACACTCTTGAAGCAGCATTTTAAGGGACTGGCCAGCCTGAGGTGTTGTAAACAATACCAGGCTGAGGTTGGCTTGGGAGAAAATTCACGTTCCTGTGCGGGGACCTGGACCCAGGGTACATCCCCATCACCTCTGTGACTGTAAAGCCTTTAGAACCAAAAGCAGTGACAGGCTTCTCTCCTTGGGGAGTGAAGGTCAATCTTCCCACCCTTCAGACTCCTTGGACCATGGGCTTCCTACCAATCTGACAGGTGAGGATTTGACTGGTTTTATTTTTTTTAAATAAGCAAAACTACCATAATTTAAAATTGGTATAGCAATTCATAGCAGCTTTATTTTAGGTGACTTCAGCATTTTTGCTTTCTTTTGCAACATGTACCAGCATTAAGCACTATGCCCTAGTGTCAGAGCTAATTGCATTTTCAGGCAGTGGGTTACCATGTTGGGGCAAGCGGTTGGAAATACAAAATAAGGAGCAGAAACTGAGGGTATCTTTTTGAATATAAAGTTCCATCTCACCTGAAGATACGTTAATCTCTTGGGTAGTTCAAACTACTAAACTGTCTCTAGAGTGGCAAATAACAGAAAAAAATAGAGACAGCGAAGAGACAGCTTAAGTGGTTGTGTCTTGGAGGTAACTGAAGTGCTCTGCGCCAAGGCCACAATGACTACAGCAGGAAGTTTCAAGGAGCTAAAACTGTGTTTGGGAATATAGGCCATGCTGGTTGAATTTCTTAACTCTTACCAAAATATTAAAAAATATATACACCCCCTAATTTAACAATTCTACTATTGAACATGTTTCCTAAAGAAGTAAAAGCACTATTATGTGAGAAGAAATGTAAATGTAGGAAGAGATGGAGATTTTTATATTAATTTATTGACACAAACATAGAGATGTTTATGGCAGGACTGTTTGTGGTGGACAAAAAAAAAAACTGGGAAATTGAAAAGATTTAACAATAGACGAATGGTTGAATACATTTTGGCACATCCATGCTATGCAATATTATGCAAAATTTAAAGAATGATATACAATTATATGTGCATTGTTCCAGACTGATTACTAGGTTACAAAAGTAAATTTAGGGTGATGTGCATAATATGATAACATGATCCCTTTGTACTAAATCAAAATAAAAACTGTGTGTGTGTGGGGGGGGGGGCACGTGCACAGGTGCACATTTTTGTGAGTATGGAGAAAGATGTGGAAGGATACACCAGACTGTTATTTGTTATCTCACTGGAGCAGGATTGGAAGAGTTGATGGGGTAGAAGGTAGGATCTATAAACTAAATCACTTTTAATGACTAGGTTTGTTTAGAGCTGCTTGATTATCAGAGTTTTCAAATTCAGTCTCTTTAAAATGAAAAACAAAACAACAACAAAAAACACAAACAATTGGCCTAAAGTTGCCAATTTTTTACTTTGTCAAAATAGAACATTTAAATATTTATATTATCAATATTTTATAAAAGAAAAGACATTTAAAACAAAAAGAAAGGAAAGGCATGAGCTAGAGGTGTTCTTTCCAAGAAAGATAAGCTTTCTTTCTTGGAAAGATAACCACATGTAATATTGCTCTTATTTTTCTCAACATAGTTCAGTGAAAACCTTATCATGGAACAAGTTTATGAGCCATTTGTCTAGTGGAAAGCACTGAACTCGGAGTCAGGACATTCAGATTTTAGCACTCACTTTCTCAGCTTTAGACAACTTAACCCCTCTGGGCTATCTCATCTGGAAGGTTCATCAGAGAAGTCTTTAAAGCCCTTTTGCCTTGTAACATCTTATTATTCATGATGATTTCACTTCTCACTCTTCTAACAACTCCTCTGTTCTTTGTTTTTATTCATTCATTCATTTAGCAAATGTTTATCGAGCACTTATCTATAGATCTGGCATTGTGATTGCCACTGGGAATGTAGCCATGAACAAGATAGGCAAAGTCCTTTTTCTCTGAAAGGTTAAATTCTCTTGGAGGGACAAGGAAGCCAGTGAGTAAATAGATAGAGAATTATAGATTGTGGCAAGTGCCTCTGTGGCAATAAATAGGCTGATGTGATGGAGTGTGAATGTGGAGGCTTTAAGGAAAAGTAACCTCAGCTGAGTTTCCAAGGAAGGGCTTTCTGTGGATTTGAGCTGAGACCTGAAGAATGAGCAGGCATCAGCGACATGGGATCTGGATAAAGAGCACACCATGCAGAGGTAACAGTTCATGAATTGGTAAAGGACTTGGTTACTCCAGGGACAGAAAGGAGGCCAGCGAAGCTGAAGTGTAATGAACAAATGGGAGAGGGGAGTGAAGGAGTAGGTTTGACAAAAAAAAAGGATAAAGAAGTGGGCAGCCAGATCACAGACTGAATTTTCATATAAATGCAATGGGAAGCCATTAAAAGGTTCTAAGCAGGGGAACAATATGATCTGATTTATATTTTTTAAATGACCACTGGCTGCTGGGTGAACAGTGGATGGTTTGGATGGCAGGGACAACAATTTGGAAGCTATTGCAGCAGTCCAGGTAAGATATGATGCTACTTTGTATTAGGACTGTAATGAAGAAAATAGAGTGGAGTGGAACAATGCACGTGTATTTTGGAAGTCAGATAGACTAGAATTTCTGGATTGGTTGCAAGGGATAAAAGGAAGGAAAGAACCAAGGCTCACTCCATTGTTTCTGAGTTGGGAAACTAGATAGAAGGTGGTACCACTTACTGAGATGGAGAGAGGACCCAGAATGTAACAGGATTTTTTTTCCCTTATTGGGAGTTGGGTGTGGGAATCAAGAAACTTGTTTCAACTGTGAAGAGCTGGAAATGCTGATTAGCCATCCAGGTAGAGACATCAAGTAGTGGTTAAGGGGCTCAGGGGAAAAGTCAGGGCAGGAGATAGACATTGAGACTCATCAGCATATGGATGATGTTTAAAGTTATTTAAAGAGAAAGAGAGTGTTGAAGCTTCAGCCCTAGGCAGCTCAACATCTATAGGTTGATTCCAGATCTACCAGCAAAGCTAACTAAGAAACAGTGATCTGTGAGGTAGGAAGGAAAATCCATGGTGTGCTAAGATGTCTGTAATTTATTTTAAAATACCTCAGCATAGACACTGTGATATGATGTATGTGACATCAACTGCCTTACTTAGGAGTTCATGGAGAATAGTAGGCTCAACATTTAATCAGAAAAGATTACACTCTGGGACATCTTTATTTTATGCTGGCGTAAGAAGCTCTACTTATATTGGAAGTGGTGTTTCATTGATGAAATTAGCTTTTCAATTAACAAGAGGATGTTTATAAATGTTTTCATTATTAAAAATTAGTTTTATTTAAGTTATGTGAGATGCTTCTCATACACAGGATAGTAAAAATATGTAATTTTGTACCTAGTGCATGGAAGTATTCAATAATTGTTGGATGTGTTTGCTTGTTTTTTCTCATTCCTTTGAAGCCACTATTTCTCTAAAATTCCTAATTTGTATATAATTTCCAGAACTATTCTTTAACTGTTCTCTTACTCTGGTATTTCTACTATGTCATTTGCTCTCTCTTTAAGGCACTTAAAAATTTTGCTCAGAGCCTGGAACAAGAATACTTAATGGCAGACCTATCTTTATAAATCACCAGAATTAACAAAAGGTTTTAAAATATGTATAATGTTATGTCCTCCCAGAGGCTTGTTATTAAACACTTAAAATATTGAAGGAATATTTTATGTCAATTATGGGAGGAAAAACTTAGAAAAAGATTTAAAATAGTGAAGTAGAAGAGCAGAAAGAAGAAAGGAAAAAAGTGGTCTGGGGAGATTAGACTGAAGGGCTTCATGCATGCACATGCCAAATATAAACTATTTCTGTCAATGGTCATTTTTGCTACTGGGCCACAGAAATGGACCACATCGTTCCCTGGTGATCTTTAGCAAGGGTAAGGAAGATGGTTTGCTGATATTTAACCACACTAAAATATCGCCCCAGGAGAGTGTGTTTTTGAAATTTGTAAGAGCTCCCATCACACTGTGGTTTGTGATTTGAACAAAATGCCCTAGAATGAGCTCTGAAACAGCCCAAATATTGCAGCCTGACTCATATTCTCGTCTAAACTGCTCACAGTAAAAGACAAGCAAAGTACCCCAAATACCACAGAGTAGGCCCTTCAGATAACACTATTTTACTGGTGGAAAAGATAAACACTTTTTTGCCCAAATTTCCATTGTGATCAAGGAAAATTTGCTGAAGAAGCAGTACTAATCTACAGAGAATTGTGAAACTGATGAGAGGTTCAAGTTACCCATGATTTGCTTTACAGCCAAAACAAATGCAATATTTAGAAGCTTTCCCATAGGTATCTAAGGGAAAAGGGGAATTTTCACTGTGATACAAATACTTTTTTTAGGAAAAGGATATTGTGATCCTGATACGAGAAAGCATGTTCTTAATCTGTGTCTCTAGCTTACTTACATGAGATGAGCAAATTAATGTGTTGTGGTTTTTTTAACTTAAAATGACTCTCTTCACCCCATACGAATTATCTGCAGGTTTTCTAATTAGGTAAAGTGAAGTAAAGCAGTAACAGCCGGACTCTCTGCCCAAGTCTTTTCACTGGATCTGTTAACAAGAATTTCTCTACAACAGCTTGTTCAAAGACTCTTGTTAAAATTTTAGGCCATAAAAGTAAATCTACTGAAAGTGTATAGGCATTCTCTGTACCCATAGAAACCTGTCTGCTTCTTTCTGAATTAATCTGCTGCTGCTGTCCTACAGGAATGGTCTAAGGATGTATGTATGCAAAGTCACAGACTAATTCACAAAAGAAAAGGCAGTTTTGTTTGTTGACATTGTTGACATATTGGACAAGCTTTATAGGTTCAGATTAACACTCATTGAAAAACCCAAAGGCAAATAAAAAGCAAATGCTCTTTTGTAATATAGACTTTCAGGAAGAAGACTTAGTATAAATACCTAGGGACAATTTTAAAATTTACAAGATACTATATTTCACATACGTATATGCTTTATAACACAGCAAATATTATGGGTAGTTCTCATAATACTCTTACTGGAGGTAGTTGATGAGATGGTCACATTCCTGAAGAGAAAGGCAGCCTGTGTCCATGTGGAGTCTTTTTCAAAATTCTATAACTTTGGGAAGCAGTATGAAGTAGTAGTTAAGAGCACAGACTCTGAAGTCACACTGTTTTCTTATCCCAGGTCTATCACCTGCTCACTGTCTGGTATTGATCAAGTTAGTCTCTCTGTGCCTCCATCTTTGCATCTATACAATAAGAGTTACAATAATATCTAACTCTTAGAGTTGTTTTGGAATTAGATGAGATCCATCTCTTTATTTTATTTTTTTAAATTAATTAATTTATTTTTGGCTGCATTGGGTCTTCAGTTGCTGCACGCGGGCTTTCTCTAGTTGCAGCTAGTGGGGGCTATGCTTTTTTGCAGTGTGTGGGCTTCTCATTGTGGTGGCTTCTTTTTGTTGTGGAGCACAGGCTCTAGGCACGCTGGCTTCAGTAGTTGTGGCACACAGGCTTCAGTAGTTGTGGCACACAGGCTTAGTTGCTCCGTGGCATGTGGGATCTTCCCGGACCAGGGCTCAAACCCATGTCCCCTGCATTGGCAGGTGGATTCTTAACCACTGCACCACCAGGAAAGTCTGATCCATCTTTTTAGAAACTTCTTAATAGATTTTTTTTTTTTTTAAGAGCAGATTTAGGTTCGCAGCAAGAGTGAGAGGAGGAAGGTACAGAGATTCCCCGTATAGCCCCTGACCCCACACGTGCTTGGCCTCGCCCACTGTCAACATCCCCCACCAGAGTGGTACACTTGCTACAACTGATGAACCTAGATTGACACATCATAATCACCATAGTTCACAATGGGATTCATTCTTGGTGTTGTACATTCTATAGGTTTTGACCCATGTGACATGTATAATGACATATATCCACCATTACAATATCATACAGACTAATTTCACAGCCCTAAAAAACATCTTGCTTCATCTAGTCAACCCCCCTCCCCTCAAACTCATGGCAACCACTGATCTTTTTACTGTCTCCATAGTTTTGCCTTTTCTAGAATGTCATACAGTTGGAATCATATAGCCTTTTTAGATTGACTTCTTTTACTTAGTAATATGCATTTAAGCTTCATGTCTTTTAATGTCTTGATAGCTCATTTCTTTTTTTAGCTCTACTGAGGTATAACTGACAAAATTATAATATATTTAAAGTGTACAATGTGATGATTTGATATATGTACACATTGTAAAAGGCTTCCCACAGTCGAGTTAACACATCCATCATCTAACATAGTTACCTTTTTTTTTTTTTGGTGAGACCACTTAAGTTCTACTCTTAGCAAATTCCAATTACATAATACAGTACTGTGAACGATAGTCACCATGTTACACATTAGATCCTTATTCATCTTAAAATTGAATGTTTGTACCATTCTACACTGTTTCTATGAGTTTGACTTTTTTTTTTTCAGAATCCACATATAAGTGATACCATGTAATATTTGTCTTTCTCTGACTGGCTTAATTCACTTAGCATAATGCCCTCCAGGTTCACCCATGTAGTTGTTATGGCAGGATTTCCTTCTTTCTCATGGCTGAATAATAGTCCACTGAATAGATATACCATATTTTCTTGATCCATTCATCTGTTAATAGACACTTAAGTTGTTTCCATACTTTGGTTATTGTGAATAATGCTGCAGTGAACATGGGAGTATAGATATCTCTTTGAAATAATGCTTTTGTATTCTTTGGATATATACCTAGAAGTAGGATTACTGGATCACATGGTAGTTCTATTTTTAATTTCTTGAGGAAACTTTATACTATTTTCCATAGTGGCCGTACCAATTTACATCCCCACCAACAGTGTACAGGGTTCTCTTTTCTCTACATCATCGTCAGCATTTGTTATCTCTTGACTTTTTGATAATATACATCCTAAAAGGTGTGAGGTGATATCTCATTGTGGTTTTCCTTTGTATTTCTCTGATGATTAATAATGTTAAGCACTTTTTCATATACCTGATGGCCATTTGCATATCTTTTAAAAAATTTATCTTATTTTTTCATTGAGATATAATTGACATATAACATTATATTAGTTTTAGGTGTACAACATAATGATTCGATATTTGTATATATTACAAAATGATCACCACAGTAAGTCCAGTTAACAGCCATCACCACACACAGTTACAAAATTTTTTTTCTTGTGATGAGAACGTTTAAAATCTATTCTCTTAGCAGCATTCAAATATACAATAGAGTATTGTTAACGACAGTCATCATGCTGTATATTACAGCCCCAGGACTTATTTATTTTATAATAGGAAGTTTGTATCTTTTGACCACCTTCACCCATTTTGCTCACCCCTACCTCTGGCAACCACCAATCCATTCTCTGTATCTATGAATTCATTTGGGGAAGGGGGTAGATTCCACATATAAGTGAGATCAAATGGTATTTGTCATTCTCTGACTTATTTCACTTAGCATAATGCCCTCCAGATTTATCTGTGTTGTCCCAAATGTCAAAATTTCCTTCTTTTTATGGCTGCATAATATTCCATTGTATATATATTTATCACAACTTCTTTATCCATTCATCCATCAGTGGACACTTAGGTTTCTTTTATGTCTTGACAGTTGTAAATAATGCCACAATGAACCTGAGGATTCAAATATTTTTCAAGTAGTGTTTTCATTTCATTCAAATAAATACCCAGTAGTGGAATTGCTAGATCATATGGTAGGTCTATTTTTAATTTTTTGAGTAAGCTCCATACTGTTTTCCATAGTAGCTGCACCAATTTACACTCCCACCAACAGTGCAGGAGGGTTTCCTTTTCTCCACATCTCACCAATACTTGTTATTTTTTGTGTTTTTGATAATAGCCATTCTAACAATAGTGAGGTGACATCTCTGTGATTTTGATGTGCATTGCCCTAATGATTAGTAATGTTGAGCACCATTTTATTTTATGTACTTTTGGCCATCTGTATGTCTTGTTTTGAAAAAATGTCTATTCAGATCCTCTGCTCACTTTTTAGTCAGATTGTTTGATTTTTTTCTTTTTTTTTTTTGTTATTGACTTGTTGAGTTCTTTATATATTAACCCCTTATGAGATACATGATTTGCAAATATTTTCTCCCTTTTGGTACATTGCCTTTTTCATTTTGTTGATTATTTCCTTTGCTGTGCAGAAACTTTTTAGTTTGATGTAGTCCCACTTATTTATTTCCGCTTTTGTTGCCAAATCCGAAAAATCATTGCTGAGTCCAATGTCAAGGGGCTTACCACCTATATTTTCTTCTAAGAGTTTTATGGTTTTAAGTCTTACATTCAAGTCTAATTTATTTTGAATTAATTTTTGTGTATGGTGTAAGATAGTGGCCCAGTTTCTTTCTTTTGCATGTGGCTGTCCAGTTTTCCCAACCAACACCACTTATTGAAGAGACTGTTCTTTCCTCCATTATATATTCTTAGTTCCTTTGTCATAAATGAATTGACCATATACACATGGGATTATTTCTAGGCTCTCTATTCTGTTCCATTGAGCTATGTGTCTGTTATATGCCATTACCATACTGTTTTAATTATTACAGCTTTGTAATGTAGGTTGAAGCCAGGAAGCGTGATGCCTCCAGTTTTGTTATTCTTTTTCAGAATTGCTTGGCTATTCAAGGTCTCTTGTGTTTCCATACACATTTTAGGATTGTTCTATTTCTGTGAAAAGTGCCATTGGAATTTTTATAGTTATTACATTGAATCTGTAGATTCCTTTTGGTAGTATGAACATTGTAACAATATTAATTTTTCCAATCCATAAGTGTGAAATATCTTTCCATTTATTTGTGTCTTCTTAAATTTCTTTCATCAATGTCATAGTTTTCAGTGTACATGTTTTTCACCTTCTTGGTTAAATTTATTCCTAGGGTTTTGGGTTTTTTTTTGATGTAATTATAAATAAAATTGTTTTCTTAATTTCTCTTTCTGATAGTCCATTATTAATGTATAGAAATGTAACTAATTTTTGTATATAGAGTTTGTATTTTACAACTTTACTGAATTCATTTATTTGTTCTAACAGTTTTTTTGGTAGAGTCTTTAGAGTCTTCAGCCTATAATATCATGTCATCTACAAATAGTGACAGTTTTACTTTTTCCTTTCTGATTTAGATGCATTTTTTTTCTTTTTTTTCTAATTGCTTTGGCTAGGACTTCCAGTATTATGTTGAATAAAAGTGGAGAGAGTGAACATCTGTGTCTGTTTCTCATCTTATAGAAAAAGCTTTCAGCTTTTCACTGTTAAGTAGGATGTCACTGGTGGGCTTGTCACTTATATTGACTTTATTATGTTGAAGTGTGTTCCTTCTACACTCACTTTGTTGAGAGTTTTTGCTGCTCCCTCTGGGCAGAGCCTGGGTATATAGCTGGAGGGATTGTTCTCACACCCATTTAACAAACTGCTTCTTTGTTTGCTATATTTTGAGATTCGTGAATGCAAGCTCCATTGGCTCTCAGAGCTAGGCAATTTGGGGGCCTGTCCCTCAGGTGTCAGTCATAAAAGTTGGGAGACTAGATGTGTAAACAACCTCCTTCTAGAGTGACCCTTGCAACCTGGTTCTATTGTTGGAGCAAGACAAAGGGAGAAGGTGGAGGAAATGCCCACCACCTCTTTCAGGCTCTGGGGAAGATCCCAGTCAGCAAATACATGTGGGCTAATTAGGAGCTGACCCTCAACAGCAACTGGGAAAGTATACTATCAAATCCCTTCCAGGGTGAGTTGTGTGAAATAAAGAACCTGTTAAAAGAAAGCTGGCTAAACAGTGCCATGTGACTATGACAGAGGCAATAGTAGCCAAAGAATAATCAAGCTCTGCATTTCTCACTAATTTTTCTAAAAGTTATATACTCATCTCTTATTAATGCAAAATCAACATTAATCCAATGTCAGAGTCTTTCTGTCCACATAATAACTATTAAATCATAGTACTAGGTTGGCCAAAAAGTTTGTTAGGGTTTTTCCATAAGATGTTATGGAAAACCTGAACATTTTTTGGCCAAACCAGTATCTGTAGTGAAATATTCCACAATACTAATACATTCACTTAACAGAATTATAAGAAATCAGAAATTCCAGTTTCTGCCAGTTTCTTGTCAATCAAAGGAAACTGAGAACACCGATATTTGCCTATCTCATTAAACATGCACTAAAACATCTGACTATACAGAAAAGAGAATTGGGGTTGGATTAATTCTTTGTCTAAATATAGACCCAGAGGCTTTTGGGAAAAGGATAGCTGCTTATTTTGCTTTGGAATAATAAAATGAAAAATGATACATTACATTCATAAATTGTTAACCAATCAACAACACAGGTATTCATATAAACACATCAACAGTATATATATTCATATAGTGTCCTTATTCTAAAATACCTGCAATTGTTTAAATATCATATTTTTTTCAAATGCTAATACCATAGGTAACATACACTTTAAAATATACTTATTGACTTCCCAAAGTTGTGGGACAGCAATAATAGTTTTAAAACCTTCCTTCAACTGAATTAATGAAATTTTGTTTCAAGGAACTATATTACTGCACCCTCAGCCAGCCTAGATTGAAGAGCTAGGCAGAGAGCACTCAGTGAATGGGATTGTATTTCCTTCCATCTCTGCTTGCAGACTGGCTGGCTTCAGACTGTGCACATAACTTTCTTGTAGAATTTTGGTAAAGGTGAAAGAAGTAATCAACACACCCTAGTGTAATAATGGGTGTCTCTCCCATTTCTCTTAATGGTACAGCCATGGTCAGTATATTGAACCATAGGAAACAACTGTATTAGTTTTTATCATCGAATAACAAAGTTCATCATCTTTTTAGAATATAACATCTGAGTCCTCCCCATCCTCCACTTGATTACTAAATCAATGCCAAACATATGGCTTCTATTACATGCAACCCTCGATTTCAAGTTCAAAATTCCTTTGCACTCAATGTTCAGTTACAGATAACAGAAACTACTCTAGCTAGTTTAAGCTGAAAAGGATTTATAGCACAGGAAATTAGGTGCCTGGAAATCAACTGAAGGGCTAAAAAGCAATCTTTATGCTGAATCTCTAGAAATGACTCCCAGAACACCCCCATAGAATTGTACCATCAAGCAAGTTTCTACCGTCACCATGATCAGAAGAATCAAGGAAGAATGTATACCATTCCATGCCTCTTCTGCCAGAATGTAGGGAAGGTGAGGCTGCCACCACATCCAGTTCCAGGACCACTCTCACTTAGACAAGATTCAAGCCAGTAAAGTGGGTGTCAAGCACCCTGCCTCACAACACCTATGAAACTAGGTACCATGCATAGGCCAGTAACTGCTGTTTCATAAAACCAAATGCCACAACTAAGCTCACTAGCAGAAACAGCATAAGTACCAGCATGCCTTCTCAATATATGAATGTGTCTGTTCAACGAAAGCTAAGGCCATTTGGAACCTGAGTTGTAAAGGAGTCTGAGAAAAGTAGTCTATAACTTTTCAACATTTGTCATTCAGCCAAGCATGTTCCAAGATACCTTAAATGGACTGAAGTGAGTCAATGTGTAATATACGCCATAGGACCTAAAAGCCCATTAGTGAGAGAGGAGCTAAATGAACGGTGGAACATTTATGCTAAAAAAATATTAACATTCTATTAAAAAGAATACATACAATGAAATGGAAAAACTTATAGTACATATGTTAGGTATAAAATCAAGTGTCATAAAAACTATGTACACATATATTTAAGTATATATGTATAATTAAATATATGGGGATATATAATTATATTATTTAAAGGTACAATTGAATAAATTTAAATGTGTAGAAGACAGAAGTTTACATAACAAACTATTTACAGTGTTGCCTTTGGAAAAGATGATAGAAAAGAGAAAGAAGTAGCCGAAGTGACACATGTACAGTTTTCTATCAATATTTCTCTATTGTTTAAATATAGATAGAAGATAATAGTTATTTAAATATAATTTTACAAAGTTAGAAAATTATATATATATACTGACATAAAGAAATATATATATTATATTGCTAAACTAAGAAAAGTACATTGCAAATTATTATATTCAATATCTCATTTGGGGAAAAAGTATATTTTTAGTTATATATATATGTATATACACACATTGTATACACATATATATATACATATGTGTATATATATGTGTGTATATATATACATATTTTATATATTCACACATATGTGATGTACATATATCCCTATATAAATACACATTTACATATATTTATTACATATATACACCCATTTATACATACATAAATGCTTGTATATACACTGAAAAAAATATGGATGTATATACATCACTTAGTGTATACCCTTGGGAATTGGGTTGTATTGAATGAAAATAACTTTCATATTTTCCTATCTACATTTTCAAATTATTTGACTTTCTAAAATGTAATTTTTTTAGATTAAGGACTATTATTTTCATAAAATAATAGAAGTCTGTTATTTAAAAAATTAAAGCAATGCAGAAAGAAACAAAAAGGAAAGTAAAAATTAGTTTCAAAATCCACTCCAGTAAATAACTAATGAGAACATACTGTATAGCACAGGGAACTCTACTCAATGCTCTGAGACCTAAATGGGAAGGAAATCCAAAAAAGAGGGGATATATGTATACGCATAGCTGATTCACTTTGCTGTACAGTAGAAATGAACACAATGTTGTAAAGCAACTATACTCCAATAAAAATTTTTAAAAATAATAATAAAGCTCTCTCAAGTTACAAAAAAAAAATCCACTCCAACTCCTACTCCCCAGAAATAAATGTCAAAATTTGGTGGATAATATTTAAAATATCATGATATGCCTTTGTCCATATATGATAACTATATAGATGGATAAGTAGATAGAAAAAAACGGAATCTATTTTGCTAATGTTAGAATAATATACTAAATTTAATTTTACTCGATTTAGAAATGAAAATTAAGAATTAAGGTAAAAGCCAAAGTAATTGTTATACTTCTCAGGTAAGTATATTCACAAGCATTATCCCTCTCAGAATAAGACAATATTTTATTGGAGGTTCTTGCCATAAGGATACTAAAAAGTAATGACTGGTTTAAGAACTGGAAAAGAGGAAACTAAAGTCATTATTTCTAATGTGTGATATAGTTATCCACATAGGGAAACCCATAGACTCCCATCCAAGTATCTAGAAATAATCAAGAGTTCAGTAAATTAGCTGGATGTAATATCAACATATAAAAGTCAATTAACTGGACATCTGCTTCTGACCATAATGGAGAAATATGGGCCATACATAATCTTTTGACATAAATAATTAGAAAACTGGACAAATGGAGAAACAATTATTTTTAGACATTGAACAACAGACAGCACTGTGGTCCAGGAGAGAAAGGAAGCAAATGAGGTAAGCCCAATAATCACCCTGGCTTTCTGCTTGGTGGCAATATCCGTACCATGGGTACAGGAAAGGAGAATCCAAATAAAGCTTGGTACTCTCACTTAGTTTAGCAGATGGAGAAGGAATTCAGGAAAGTTGAGACAGCTGGAAATTGTGGGATAGAATTTTATAGACAAAGGAGCTATTAAAGAAAAGAACTTCAGAAACTGGCATTGAGGTCCCTTGAGTCTTTGCCATATTTTAGTGTCTGCACGTGTGAGGTAAAATTCAATGAAGTCAGGCAAAGAGTTGTGAGATGAACAATCCTCAGATCCTGCACAAGGCAGGAAGACATCTGAGTTCTGACGAGCCGGTGTAGAGATTCTTCAGTCATCACTGAGGCATTCAAGAGACCCCAAGAAGGGTCATATCTTGGTAAAGAAATTGAAGTATACCTGGAATGAAAACTACTCTAGACATGCCATAGAAATGCTTAAAGATAAAAATTAAATGGATCAAATTAATTTTCAAATAAGTTAACTGCCTACCAGAACAAAACACAACACTCTTTAAAGCAAGATCAAATTACAGATACTCAACAATGTAACTTCACAATGTCTAGTATACAATTTAAAAAATTACTGCATATGCAAAGAAGCAGGAAGTTATAGCACATAGTCAGGAGAAAATTTAGTCAATAGAAACAGACTAAAAAAAGGGAGGCTAGATTAGCAAACAAGGACATTACAATAGCTATAATAAATATGCTCAATATGTTCAGAGATTTAAAAACAAAACAGGAATCATGAAGACAGGAATAGAAGCTACAGAAATATAACAAGTGGAATGACTAGAGATAAAAAGAAATGTGAAATGAACAATTCACAGGATGGGATAAAGAGCAAATTAGACTGTGCAGACATAGCAATAGAATCAATCTAACTTGAAGCACAGAGAGAGAAAAAAAAGACTGAATACTAATGGATAGAACTTCAGTGACTTGTGGGACAAGAGGAAGCAGTCTAACATACCTGTATTTGGAGTCTCAGAAGGAAAAGCAATACATGAATTAAGCAAGATCGCAAGATATAAGGTAAAGACAAAGTCAATTTCACTTCTCTATACCAGCAATAAATAGTTGGATGTTGAAGTTTAAAAGCATTATTTACAACAGAATAAAAAATGTAAAATACTTCAAAATATAGTTAGCAAAAGATATGCACGTCCTGCATGCTGAAAATTACAAAATATTGCTAAAAGAACTTAAGAGACCTAAATAAACGGAGAGATATGCCATATTCATGGACTGGAAGATTTAAAATATTGTTAAGATGTCAATTCTCCAACTGGTCTACAGATTCAACTTCATTTACATGAACCTATAGGAAAGACAAATTTTATTTAAAATGAAACCAACCAGTGGTAACCAGGAGCAAATAGAATGATTGACTGTTAAAGGGCACAGGTTATACAGGTGTGTGTGTTTATCAAGACTTAACAGAACTGAACATTTGAAATGGAGGCATTTTCTTATATATAAATAATATCTTAATAAAGATGATTTAAAAATAAGTCAATTGCATTTCAATACTCTAGCAAAAACTGGAAACCTTGAAAAAATAACCCATTTATAACAGCAACTAAAACTAAAAATTATCTAGGAAGAAATCTTCCAAAAGTCTACAACACCTCTGGGTGTACATATGTGTGTGTGTGTGTGTGTGTACATGTGTGTATTTTCCTATAGTCAATCAACCTATGCTTGATTGTATTTTCAGTTACTAGTAATCTGTTTTTTATGGCTTCTGTATTAGAAAGGGCATTTATTTCTGTAATGGATTTTTTCCCTTCAATTTCTTTTTCATGATTTACAAGCTTCCTTTTCAAATATTCTCATTATCTTATCACATTTTGGCTACTTTATTCTTTGAGATTCTTTTTATTCGGGTTACTGTGTTATTTTAATGTGTTTGAAATTATGAAGAACAATGTATCTGAACTATTTTTGTCTCTATTTCTTTGGGTAAGTCTCTATATGATGTAGATCTTTCATTTGCTTTTAGCTTATGTACACTTGCTGCATTTATATATAGTATTTATGTTTAGGTTCTGTGTTTTGTTTTGTTTTTGATAATTACTCATTTTATATTTTATAAATATATACTTTATAAATATATGCTTTATTTTCTTTTTTAAAAAAATTTTATATTGCGTATAGTTGATTAACAATGTTGTTTTAGTTTCAGGTATACAGCAAAGTGATCAGTATACCTGCATCTATTCTTTTTCAAATTCTTTTCCATTTTAGGTTACTACAGAATATTGAGCAGAGTTCCCTGTGCTACACAGTAGGTCCTTGTTGGTTATCTATTTTAAATATAGCAGTATATACATGTCAGTCCCAAACTCCCAGTCTATCCTTTCCATCCACCCTCCCCACCACCACCGCCGGTAACCATAAGTTCCTTACCTAAGTCTATGAGTCAGTTTCTGTTTTAAATAGGGTGGGTGGCATAGGGAAAATAAACAGGGTAGTTAACAGTTCTGTTTCTGATTTATTGTTTTGAAACCATCTCACCAAATGTTTTATTTCCTTTGCCCTGATAGTTCATTTTTCCTTAGTGTCTGATGTTTAAGATATTTAAATAGCTTAAAACAAAGCCTTAAGTCACAGGATTTTGATGCTGAAGTATAGCAATTACTGCCTCACCTCCATAATTTATCCCACTTCTCCTCAGGAAGTTTCCCTCGTCTAGGTTTATAATTCATAGAAAATGTAAATGAGGAGTAAAGATAGTTTCTTTTTTAGCGCTACTTTCTCTGTCTTTATGCTGTGTCCAACCAAGTTTACATAATGATACGCCTTCTGTTTTGATCTAACTGCACCTCAAAATCTTGCCACTTTAATCAAGATATTTGGATAGGACTGACACTTTTAGGGAAACTGTTTTCCTCCGCAAATTTTGAAAATTTATAAGTCAGCCCTTAATTCTGTCCAGTTTAGTCCAATTTCAAAGTAGTTGGCCAGAGTATTTTATACATTTTTGTATGTAGCTGAATACTAAAATGTATAAATCAATGCCTCCTTCATCGATGACAATGGTTTTGGTGGGTTCAGGGGAAGGGAACTAGAATAAAAATGTCTCTGCAATTTTCATATGCTAATTTTTAAAATTAACCAACTTCATAAGAAACAAAAAGTTATACCAAAAATGAATTTACACATTACATATACAGGTAGGGAGCAGTAACCCCAAAACAGATTAGTTCCTTTTAGTTATATCTACCCCTAGACTATATTGCTTAGATATAAAGTGCTTATTTACATTCACTTTAATCAAAAATTTCCACAAAATGATATACCTTAATAATTGGCAAGAACAGTAACCAAGAAGTGATCTCTAGAGAGTAGCTCCGACAGAGACCCAATTGTTTACAGGACACTCAAAATGAGGGAAGAATAAATGTTAAAAGCCTCCATTTTTATTTTAATTAACAAACCAGCTCTGCTTGTATCACTATTATCTCTTCTTACATTGTTAGCTTCTGTGATCCTTGAAGAAAATTCTTTTTATCAGCATGTGCCACAATAAGTGAATATACCCTTGAAATGATGATATAGCTCATTTTTTTAAGAAGCTGACCAAATAATTAGATAGTTATTTCCAAACCTAGTTAATTCATATGAATCGAACATAAATCATTTTTATAAAAAACAAAAGTGATGTTACCATCTCTGGCATCTATTTTTCCCTGTAGGTCCTTCTGCTTGCCATTGTAGGCATTCAGGGACCCAGGGTGAAAGAGTAGCCAACATCTGAAATGTAACTGGAAAAAAAGAGGGTTCTGGAGGATCCAAAATTAGCTATTAAATGCTTGGTCTAGAAATTACACACATCACTTTTGCCCAAAAATCACTGGTCAGAACTAGTCACACAGTCCCATCTAACCCATAAGAGGGTCAAGGGTTTAAGTATACCATTGCCCAGAACTTTGAGAACTAACCTTAATGGCTACAGAGTAAATCTCCCAGAAAAAAAAAATTAATGTATGGTTATGCAAATATGGGATACTCAGCAAAAACAACACACTACCTAAACTTCCTGAGAAGCCTGATTACTATCCCACTGAGCCAATATTATATAAAATAGGAAGTAGTAACATAGGACAGTTAGATGAGTAAGTAAAGTTATAGGCTTCCTATGAGGGCAATTCACGGACCTAACAATCATTTCTTGTTATGTTATACATTTTATGTAAAAAAAATCCGTTGGCAGAGACAAACATTGCATGTTGAAACATATTGCCAAAGTTATGATCAAGGTTAAAGAAGTAAGGATAGGGACTCTTAATTCCCTGTTATTTTTGCTGACACTCATTCTGGAAGGAGTTTTCCATATTGAAGCTAATAAAGATTTATTTTTATTGTTACTGTAAAGTTTTACAGCTTTTCATCTTTGGCCAGTCAATTTCTGCTTAACAAATGTCTTTTATAAGTGAAACTTGCTTATCTTCTGGAGAGCTTCTAAGACATCACATTAAGTTTTTTTTTATCATACTGCTTTTTAAAATCAACTAATTTATTTGAAGTTCCTGTTAATAAATAGTTTTAAACAGAAAAAGCAGAGGTCTTGTGACTTTGATGATCAGAAACAGTTCATTTTCTGGGTGTTAACTTGTTTCTTTTTATTACATCATGAATTGGAATTCTCCAGATAGCAAGCTGCTGTCTGTGTTATTTTTCCTTATGGATAGTAAATGTGAAACTTTATTGTATTGAGATCCTCAGTCTTTTTCAAAGTTAATTCTTCCAGGTAGCTGAAACATGAGTTGTTGATGGCAAATCAGCAACCTGTTATTCATGAGCGTGTCTGAGGGTGTCCTTTAGATTATGAAAATAAAGTGTCCTGCTGCGTAAATTAGAATTTTGATAAAATTATCTATAGATTTATAACCCCAAACCCCAAAGAACTGAGGAAACAGAACAGGGTTATTTAGACATACTGTAAATACTTAAAAATAAAAAAAAAATCAAATTTTTAAAAAAAGTTAATACTTTCAATTATAAAAACAAAAATCATGTCAAAAAAAGGGAAATATTTCTCAAAAGCCAAAAAAAATTTCTGATTCTTCAGAACAATTTCTCCAGTTTCCTTAGGAGATCTCCAAAATTGTAACATTTATGATATTCATGTAGACCCTAATAAAGCAGTGATGTTTTATGTGGACAATGTCAGAGCAAGGTTTTTTAGGCTGCTCTTTCAAAATTCTCTGCCACTCTCTCTGGAAAGACAAATAAGGAG
Organism: Stenella coeruleoalba; assembly: GCF_951394435.1. NCBI lineage: Eukaryota > Metazoa > Chordata > Mammalia > Artiodactyla > Delphinidae > Stenella > Stenella coeruleoalba. The sequence goes on from NC_137157.1 coordinate 31,273,458, forward strand.
AAACTTGAATGTCTTAATATCTTAGGCATATTTATTATCAGTTAGTGATTAGAAAGGACAAACTCCCCTTCTTTTGACATTATATATATTAAAGTTATATAAACAGTGTTTATATTCCAGAATAATACTCCTTTCAGGATCAATAATTATTGGACCACTGATATTTGCTATATGGCATAGTGAAAGTTTAATAAGATTTCAAGTTCTTCTAGCTACTATTTATGTTTCTAAAATTTTCAGTCATGAGACTATAAAAACACATCTTTTTAAAAATAGTGAAAATGCAAAATTAAGAATTTGAATGAGATTTCTAACGTCAGTCTATCTCTGAAAGTCTGTGCCTATCCTAGTTCACGTATACACATAGAACCAACTTTCATTTACTCTGTTGTCTTGAAGATTGTTTCAAAATGAGCATGAACCAGATTTCTTTACTCCAGTCCCTCAGTTATCCTCTGGTGTGCCTTTGGGAGCCTTACTAATGTTCATAGAATTTCCAATGAAGAGTATTTGCAGGCATTGTGAACCTTGAACTTCCAGAAGTGTTACATCATCCCTTTTGGGACTTGTTTAAAAGCAATCCAAATATGTAAAAAGATAGTCATCATATTAGTAGAGTAGTGTAATGGGGAAAAGTTCATAAGAGCAAAGTCCATGTTTATTTTATAAATTACTCTATGCATGTTACACATAGCAGGCACTAATAAATACTTGTTTATTAAATGAATGAAATGTCCAACTATAGCATAATAATTAAATAAATTACTGAATAATTCACTCAGCTCACCATCATAAATTCTTTAGGAAAACAGATTCATTAGGAAACAGATTCTCATACCATAATGGTGGAATATAAACTGATTCATTATTTTTAGGAGAGCAATTTGCCTTTGTGTATCAAAAAGTTTTTAAAATGGGCCTACCTGTTGCTCTGTCAACTTTATTTCTAGGAATTTATTCTAAGAAAATAATTACAATATGTGTTATCACTTAGCTATAAACAAGTGTATTGCAAAGTTATTCAAATTAGCCAAAATTTATGGAACTATGGCCATTATTTTTCTTGTCTTCCTTTTCTGTATTCTGTCATGTGCTTATATTTATTTACGAATCATTATACATTTAAAAATTATGTCATAGAAAAAGACACTACCACAACAATGCAATTTAACTACCCTATAGGCTTTAAAACCTATAGGTTTTAAAACAACCAAAAAATCATAAAATTCAATCATTATTAAAACAGTAAAACGTAAGTCCAACAACTCTTAAAGAGCATTAAATAATTTTTAAATGATACCATCGAAGACCTACAGACCTGTTTTGGAAAAATTGGTCCAACCCCTACCTTAGCCTCACTGCCATGCTACAAGTCAATTATTTTTCCTTCACCCTCAAGTAATTGTTTTTCTGTCTAGTTGTTCTATCAATTACTGATGTCGACGTATTGACCTCTTCAACAATTAATATTGAATTGTCTGTTGCTCTATCTAATTTTGTTAATTTGTGTTTCACATATTTTGTGGCTCTGTTATTAGCTGCACAAATTTATAATTCTTCCTGATAAACTGACCCATTTATTACTATAAAATATACCTCTTAGTCTCTAGTAATATATCTTTTACCTTAAAATTTACTTTGCCTGATATTTGTATAGTTACTCCAGTTCTGAGTTGGTTTAACCTATTTGAATTTAATATCAGTCTCTTACCAGCAGCATATATTTTGATTCTGGTTTTTAAACCAGCCTGATAATCTATACTTTTTTATTTAAAGTGTTTAATTCATTTGCATTAAATGTAACTATTGATGTGATAGGATTTACACCTGCCATTTTGCTGTTTGTTTTCTTATACATCATGTCTTTTTTGTTCTTCCATTTCTCTGCTGTCTTCTTTTTTTGTTAAACATATTTTTTTAGTGTACTATTTTATTACCTTTGTTGTTTTTTAAACTACACTCTTTAAGTTATTTTCATAATGGTTATTCTGGGGAATTAAAAAGTGCATGTTAATTTGAAACAATCTAGTTCAGATTAAGTCTAAGTTAACTCCAGTATTATATTAAAAGTTTGCCTCAGGGCTTCCCTGGTGGCGCAGTGGTTGAGAGTCTGCCTGCCGACGCAGGGGACACGGGTTCGTGCCCTGGTCCGGGAAGATCCCACATGCCGCGGAGCGGCTGGGCCTGTGAACCGTGGCCGTTGAGCCTGCGCGTCCGGAGCCTGTGCTCCGCAGCGGGAGAGGCCACAACAGTGAGAGGCCCGCATACTGCAAAAAAAAAAAAAAAAGTTTGCCTCAATCTAAATTCTTCTCTTTCCCCTCCTCTGCATTACTACTGTCACACAAATTACATTTTTTATATAAGCCCATTAGCAAAGTTTTATAATTATTATTTTATGCAGTTGTCTTTTAAATCAATAAGAGAAGAAAATAGTTAATATTTCCCTATGTATATACCTCTACTGATGCTTTTGTTTCTTTGTGTGGATTTGAGTTAACATCTAGTGTCCTTCCTTTTCAGACTAACAGGTTCCCTTTTTAATTTTCTATAGGGCAGTGTACTAGCAACAAATTCTCTCAGTTTTTGCTTATAGGAGAATGTCTTAATTTCTCCTTCATTTTTGAAGGATAGTTTTGTTGGATGTAGAATTCTTGGTTGACAGTGTCTTCCTTTCAGGACTTTGAATATGTCATCCCACCTTTTGGTCCTCATGGTTTTGACGAGAAATCAGCTATTAATCTTACTGAGGATCCCATGTATTTGTTGAGTCACTTTTTTCTCTTACTGCTTTCCAGATATTCTCTGTGTCACTGATAATTCAACAGTATGACTATGATGAGTATGCATGTGGACTTCTTTGAGGTTTTTTTAATTTAGAGTTCATTGAGCTTGTTAGATGTGTAGATTGTTTTCCATCAATTTGGGAAGTTCTCAGATATTATTTCTTCAAAAGTTTTTTACCCTTTCTCTCACTCCTTTCCTTCCGGGACTCCCATTATGTACATGTTGAAACACCCACAAGTCTCTGAGGCTCTGTTCATTTTTCTTCATTCATTTTTCTCTCTGTTCTTCATACTGAGTAATCTCTATTAATTTATCTTCTTTCACTGATTATTTCTTTAACTTTAAGTTCACTGGTTCATTCTTCTGTTAACTGAAATCTGTCACTAAGCCCTTCTAGTTAATTTTTATTTCAGTTATCATATTTTTAAACTCCATAATATCTATTTGTCTTTTTTCCTATAATTTCTGTCTCTATTGATTTTCTCTATTTGGTGAGATATAGTTGTCATACTTTTCTTTAATCCTTAAAACATGGTTTCCTGTAGTGTAACATTTAGGTTGCCTCAAGGACAATTTCTACTGACTAATTTTATTTTTCTGTGTATTGGCTAAGCTTTCCTGTTTATTTGCATGTCTTGTAATTTTTTTTTGAAAACTGGGAAATTTAGATGATACAGTTGATTCTTTCTATTCATGGTAGTTATGCTCTTTAAGGCCACTGCAAACACTACATTAATGAATACTTAACTATTACACATATATATCACATAGATTATAATCTTAAATCCTGAAAGCAACTCATCCTGGTAGACTATTTTATTTCACAAAAGAGGAAATGAGGTTTAGGAATGTTAATAACTTGCCTGAGCCTCCCCACTACTGTCTTCATCCTTTGGTCACCTCTGACGAGAGCTAAAACAAGAAGTCAGAGGGCCACCTTGTTTGACTTCACCTGGGAACATGCATGTTGAGTGACTACATTTTTGCTACTCTGTGCACTCACATTCATGAGAATGACTGTAAAAGCAAGCAACATGAATACTTATTTTGGTGTTACAAATAAATTTTAGTGAGTAGGTAAATTCACAAGTATGGAATCTGAGAATAATAAGGATCAACCGTATATTGTAGCAACTCTGGAATCAGACACTACCCCCGACGATTTTGTTTTTACTGTTTTATTGTTGTTGCTGCTGCTGCTGTTTGTTTAATGACTTTCCATGGCTAATTCTGTAGAGTATTCCCTGCAGTGTGTGGCCACTGAAATCTTTGCTTTTTATCTATTTATTTTGTTGTTTGTATTTTTAAGCCTGGATTTGTAGGGTTCACTCCTGAGTCAGCATAGCTTAGTGGTCAGTCAGTGGTTTGTCAGAAGTTTTCCTTCAGCCAACAAATCTTCTGCCCTTTCCCAGGGGATCTACATGCGTACTGAAGCATGCTTCAAAGTGCAGGCACTTTATGCGTCTTCATTAGCCTTCATTCCCGCTTGCAAAGGGCTCCAAAGTCAGCCAGATATGAATAAGTAAATGGGTCTTTCTCCAGTTTTTCTGTGCATGTGCACACATGTGCGTGGACCTACAGATCCTTAGGAATACTTGGGGCTTTTCAAACCCTTTAAGGTTGGGTCGTTCCCTAGATCTTCCTCTCAAAACTTCTGGCCAGCTTCTTATTTGTCCCAACTGGTATTTCCGCCTTAGACAGCTGTACTATTAACTACTGCAGCTAATTGTACTTGTTTTTAATAATGACCTGAATGTAGCGTTTTTCTACCAAGCTGAACTCCAAGTCAAGTTAAATAGCAACAAGGTCCTGAGAATGGGACTTCTTCAGAAAGCTCCAAGTCTGGTCAAATAGTGACAACACTCTGGGGAATGTGGTTTTTGCAGAGCTCCAAAACAATTCAGTCCCCTCAGTGGCTGTGAGGCTGGTAGTTGCTGCAGCTGCCATGCTATGGAAGGAGGGGGAGGGATAGGAGTATCTTCAAAACAAAATGACACAGATTCTGCATTTGTTACTAAAGTTCAGTAGCTTCTCTTTATATTAACACTATATATATAGTATGTATGCATATACATACTATATATATGCAATGAAATGCACAGATATTTAATATTCAGCTCCATGAGTCTTTCAAACAAATTTTTATTGAGGTAAAATTGACATATTATATTAGTTTCAGGTGTATGACACAATGATTAGATATTTGTATATATTGAGAAATGATCACCACAGTAAGTCTAGTTAACGTCTGTCATCATACATAGTTACAAAAATCTCTTTTCTGTGATAAAAACTTTTAAGACCTACTCTCTTAGCAACTTTCAAATATACAGTGTTATTAACTATGGTCACCATGCTGTACATTACATCTCCAGGACTTATTTATTTTTTATAACTGGAAGTTTGTACCTTTTGACTCCCTTCACCCATTTCACACACCACCCTACCCCCCAACCCCCCCACCCCACCCCCACCCCGCAACCACCAATCTGTTCTATGTGTCTATAAGCTTGGGGATTTTTTTCTGTTTTTTTTTTTGGTTTGTTTTTTAGATTCCACATATAACTGAGATCATATGATATTTGTCTTTCTCTGTCTGACTTATTTCACTTAGCATGATTCTCTCAAAATCTATTTATGTTGTCACAAATGGCAATAGTTCTTTCTTTAAAGGCTGAAATACACATACATATATGCCATATTTTTTTATCTATTCATCCATCGATGGACACTTAGGTTGTTTCCATATCTTGGCTATTATAAATAATGCTGCAATGAACATGGGGGTGCATATATCTTTTTAAGATGGTATTTTCATTTTCTTCACCCAGTAGCTTTTCTTAAATAAACAGTTTATACTTTGAACTATGCCTTTGGTTAATTTCTAGGATTCTGAAATGGTTGAGTTAGATAATTTTTGCTAGTATTTTCTTTGTTCTTACAGAGGAGATTTGCCAAGGTTTTCTCTGTCATTCTGGAAGTTCTACCTCAAACAATTATTTTTATCACTTTGCTTGGAAACTAACTTTTGTCGCAGCAACCTACATCTTTCTTCACCATCATATTATGCTTATCTTACATACCTTCTCTAGTTAAACTGATAGGCTAATCAATTTTAATATAGTCATTTCTATTTTCATTTATTCAGCAGTTTTTTAAGCATCCACAACATACACAGTCTTTGCTATCTACTGTAGAAAAATTAAAGAAAACTTCACACACTCACTTCACCCTAAAGGACCTTACAGTCAAACTGAATAAGACAGACATAATGCAGATAAATAACAAAACCTTAAATTATGTAATAAGTTCCATAAAATGATTGAAGTAGACAATTCAAAAAGTTTTAAGGAGTGATATTTCATCTAGAGGCATTTTTCACCTAGAGACATGTGTATTTTTTTTTTTTTTTTTGCGGTACACGGGCCTCTCACTGTTGTGGCCTCTCCCGTTGCGGAGCACAGGCTCCGGACGCTCAGGCTCAGCGGCCTTGGCTCACGGGCCCAGCCGCTCCGCGGCATGTGGGATCTTCCCGGACCGGGGCATGAACCCGTGCCCCCTGCATCGGCAGGCGGACTCTCAACTACTGCACCACCAGGGAAGCCCAGAGGCACGTGTATTTTTAAGATGTCAACTTATCCACAATGTTATATGAATCTAGGTGATTTAATCACTGAGACAGGTCAATGGGGAGACGAATTGGAGCAAGGAGGTTTTCAACATCCCTCTGATCTTGCTATCTCAGTAACATTCTATTCCAGCTGTACCGTGGCATAATCCTCATTATCGGTCATTACAGCTTTTTTTTTTAAAGGTTACAAAGTCATCTAATATTTGCCTGTGCCTATTATCACCACCCATTTGAAAGTTATAATGAGAAGCACCTTTTATTGGAGGGCAGGGATAGTATTTCACATAGTTAGAGAAAACTAAAAGCAGGTCACATATTAACAGACCTACATTGCAGCTATTTTCATGATAAGACAGTGTTAACTTTTATTTCATCTGTGAGCAGGCTGGTCGTGTCCATATTTGGTGCACTAGAAGATGCTGAATGAACGAGTGGGTCATCTGTGGAAGCCCAAAGAGAATGAACATCTTCCAAATAAATGTCTAGGCAAAAATAAACAATCAAAGAACAGGTCTGTCCAATTCCACTGTTTGCTCTAAAAATAGTTATACATGAAAATAGAGTCAAGTGGTTTACAAAGTACCTTGGCAATAAGAAGTGCTATTCCAGTGAGGTGTAAGTCCTAGGAATTCAAAGAGTTGGGCAAAGCAACTAAGTGGCGAAGTTATAAATACTGGTTGCTAAAGGAAGAAGCATTAGTAATAATGACATGGGAACCCCTGCACGGAGCACAATAAATCTGACTAGCACGGAGCACAATAAATCTGACTAACTAACGTCAGCAAGACAGAAAACAGCAGCCGAAACAAAAGATCTGAAAAACTTGCTGCAAAAAGGTCAGTGAGGGATTGTGAATAACTTAGCAGGAATACTAACGGACAATACCAGCCTGTCTTTCTACGTGACCAGAACATTACAATTTGAAACTACTCAAATAAAGATGAAATACTAGATGTTAAAATGCATTCTGTGTGTTTACTGGAAGGTGGTTCGTGTTAATCCTTTTAAATCTCTGCTCAGTATTAAAGCTTAGAGAATCCTTCATGTGGCAGCAAGGAGTCATTTTTCAAAGGGAGTGTAATGGAAGGATAATCCTAATATTTGTTGCTTGATTTTTAGTCCTCATTCAGCTCATGTGAAATTAGGACATGTTTTGCAGGTTGATTATAAAACATTATAAATCTCAAAATTTAGACAAAACATATACATGAGTGAGTTCCAAATTATCCATCATGTGAAGTGGGGGAGTAGGGAGGACGGAGGCTCAGCTCCAATAATGATGTTGCATTTTCTATAAATGTGCTACTTTTTGGATGCCTTAAGCTATCAAGAACATTTTACAATAACATATTGAATAAGCTAAATAAATCTAGATACCACAACAAAGACTACTGCTTGAGACTTCTGCATCACTCCCCTGTGGACACGTTTTGTGGTATAAAATAGCACAGCAGCACTTGAACTGAAAGCCAGATCAATTGATGCTAATCCGTAATTCTTCTAAGCATGGCAGGTGAGTTGGTTAATTTTATGTGTTGACTTGGTAGTCATGGTAATGAGTTTTCGTTAAACATCAGTCTAGGTGTTGCTGTGAAGGTAGTTCTTAGATGAAATTAATATCTAAATCAGTAGACTTTGACTAAAGCAGATTACCCTCCATAATGTGGGTTGGGCCTCATTTAATCAGTTGAAGGTCTTAGAAAAAAAAGACTGAGGTTGCCCAAGGAAGAGAGAGTTCTGCCTATAGATTTCCCTTGGACTCGAGATTGCATCATCAACTCTTGCCTCAGTCTCCAGACCACTGGCCTACCTGTAGATTTCAGAATTGCCCACCCCTATAATCACATGAGCTAAAATTCCTTAAAATATCTGTCTATTTATCATCCATCTATCTACACACACATCCTATTGGTTCTGTTTCTCTGGATCACACTGATTATTACACCAGACAAAATAGAAACCCTCCCATCTCTTCCATGTTTGGTCATCAGTGTGTCTAAACTACCTGTAAAGGTGGGTTGATGATCACTGGAAATGCTGAAGATTGTGGTATAGATATATATGCTGAATAGAATTCCTGTAGCTATTGACTTGAAGTAATAGGCTTTTCCTTAACATTGGAGTGAATAGTATACTTCTGAATGATTCTTTTTTCCCAGTTGCCTACCAGAAGTGAAAGCAATTTATTATAAGCACTGGAAACTGAATTGCAACATAAATCTGATGCTTTGCTGTGCAAAAAACGATGATCTTATTCCAAAACCAACAGAGTGTTTGGTATGGTTTTCCAGTCATGATGATGTCTTAAGATATGCTATATCTCCATATTTTATTGGTTCCCCCTTATGACCAAAAGTAGACAATAAAATATTTGAAAATTTAACCCTCTTCACCTCAATTCAAAAACATTTGTTGAGGGCCCACTATGTTCAGCGCTGGAGATAAAATGATGAGGAATAACTTCAAAGAGGTCAATGTTCAATAGGAACACAGCATATAAATACTTATTTTTAAAAAAATGAAAATGTCTAAGGCCATGTATTAAAGGCATTTTTACTCCACCCTTCAACCTCAAACCCCATCAAGAATAACAAAAAAAAAGACAAGTAAAAATAGAATATTCATTAAGATGAAGAGATTGCTGTGACTCCTAAGCTAGATTATGGAGCACACCCAGACTGAGAGAAGAGAACATGCTTAGTTCCAACACATGCTGTTTTTGGATTTTGAGCCAGAAATAAATCCCCCCCTCCAAATTGTCACATTCTAAAGGACATATACAATAACTTTTTTATTAGAAGGCCCAGTTAGACTGATTTTGACAGCCCAGAATTGTGAAACAGGGAACACATAAGGAAAATTCATGGTGGTGCTTATGTCATTTCTATTGTCCATGACTTAGCTTCTCTGCCAAAGGTAAGGGATAAGTCAATGGAAAGGAAGATAGAAGAACTTAAAGACTATTAAGGCAAAGTTGCTGCACTTTGCAATGTAAGGAGACATTTGTTCCTCGGGTAAAGAAAATAACTTGACGAGAGCAGAGTGTGAAATAAATCCAACTTCAGCAGCAGGTATTTACCACCATTTAAAGCTCAGTAATATTCAGAAAAGACATCATCCTGGGACCTATGCCTGAAAAAATAAAAATAAAAAGAGGGGAAAAAAATAGACTGGAAGCAAACAAGAAAAAGAAACATGAGCAAAAGGCAGCTGAAAAACACACAAAGAAATTAAATTACATGATTCTACCTAGTAAAATTGTAGAGGATGATTAAAAAAAGAAATTAAAAAGTTCAAAACAGTTATATAAGTGTACAAAGAAGTACTCAATAGAGCATGGAAAGGAATGAAAAGCATTCTTATAAAACTCAGGAATTGAAGACCAATAAAAGCATCATAATGATGAAACACATTCTAGCAACAACCCCCCAAATGGGATAAATGCAACTGAAAAAGTCAGAAATATGGAGAATAGGTTAGAGAAACTATCCCCAAATGAAATGGAAAAACTATACACCAAGATTTCAGAGAAGTAACTGGGAAGAACTAACACACACTTAATGGCTGTTTCTGAAGAAGAGAAAAGTGATTTTCTACTCATTCCAGGAACACAGCAAGATTGCAATTCTCATTTCCTTTGATAGGCATGACCGTGTGACGATTGGACCCCCCCAAAAAGTGTGACTGATAAAGGCTTTAGGAGTTCACATTTAATTTACTACATTCCCTTTTCTCTCCATTTGGTCAACTTTGGAAACACGTATCAAAAAGGAGGCTTCAGTACTGCATGATATCACTTATATGTATGTAGAATACCACCCCCCCTCTAAAAAAGGTCCAACTCTTAGAAACAGAGAGTAGAAAAATGACTGCCAAGGGCTAGGGATGGGGGAAATAGAGAGAGGTTAGTAAAAGGGTATAAACACTCAGCTATAAGATGAACAAGGTCTGAGGACCTAATGTATAACATGATCACTATAGTTGATAATATGATATTGTATAATTGAAATCTGCTAAGAGAGTAGAACTTAAATATTCTCACCAAAAAAAAAAAAAAGATAAATATGTGAGGTGATGAATGTGTTATTAGATGGTGGGAATCCTTTCTCAGTGTACACGTATTTCAAATCACCATTATGTACACCTTAAATACATCTTATATCAATTATATCTCAATAAACCTGGAAAAATAAAACTAAAATAAAAAAGAAGGAGGCTCCATTAGCTTGGGTTCTTGAGTGACTGTAATCAACAGAGCCCTGATGACCCATGTTGGACTTGTAGTATCAATAAGAAATAACATTTAATGTGTTAAGCCACTAAGATTTTAATACTGCAGCATAACTTAGACTGATACAAATGGGGTATGGAAAAATATCTCAAGAAAAATAGTCTATCCCAAAAGTCTTAGTACAGTTTTAAGCCTTATTATGTTCAGAAGTATAAGTGATACCAACTTATAAAAAACAGAATTTGAAGTTTATCTACATTTCCGCTATACTTATTTTTGTTCTTGCCAATGCATTTTTCTTTTTTTGTGGTTGTTGTTTCTTTCAATTTTTGCCATCTTAAATTAGAGGTACTGAAAAAGTTAAAATTACATATTTATTGCTTGAAATTCACAAAACTAAATAAGTATTAAAAACGTATAAATAACTTTCAAGTGATGAAGCTGATGAGGAGCTGTTTGTCTCCCTCACTAGTTTGTGAACTACTTGAAGAAAGAGACTATGTCCTTCTTTCTTTTTATTTTTTTCTTTTTATTTTTTTTTTCCGGTACGTGGGCCTCTCACCGCCGCGGCCTCTCCCGTTATGGAGCACAGGCTCCGGACGCGCAGGCCCAGCGGCCATGGCTCACGGGCCCAGCTGCTCCACAGCATGTGGGATCCTCCCGGACCGGGGCACGAACCCGCGTCCCCTGCATCGGCAGGTGGACTCTCAACCACTGCGCCACCAGGGAAGCCCCCTTCCTTCTTTTTAAATCAAGTAGGGTGTCTGGCATTGTATAGATGTTAAATAAACTTTCTTGGACAGAACTGACTTATTACTGCTTTCAGTGTCTCCATGTAGATCATTTGAGGCTGATACGTTTGACTAAGAATTATGATTGGAACTCTTTGGAATCTACATATATACACATGATTAAAAAGTTTTCTAGTTTCTTTACTTTTGATAGCATGTCTTTTATTTAAGGCAATTTAGCTGCACAGGCCACTGAGTGTGCTTTAAGTTAAGTCTGGGATTGAAAAATTGCAAAAGCGATGATTGACAGAAGTCATTATATAATTATGTCAAAGTAATTCTTTATAAACTGGTTTAGAAATGACATAACAGCATTTTACAATTAAAATGAAGTTGAAATTGAGACATCTGAACATGTAACTGTCAGGGTTTTACTCTTTCTCTCTTTGAAAGCAAAGTGATCAGTCATGTTCTGGCAAATGAATTACATACATGAGACTGAGTGCATAAATATCTCAGTATAAATCTTTTAAAATGCCATAATTCTTCTTCTCCATTACACACTCGACTCTATCCAGATAATATATGTAGTTTTTAAAAGCCTCCAAAGATCTTTCACCTTCATCTTTAACATAGAAGACAGATTGTTAGAGGAATTCTTTTCAGGTAAATCACATAAGTACAAGTGACTCTTACCCTCTCTGGCTTATATTTTTGCTCCAATCTTTGACTAAATATGTTATCACACTTTTCTGAGTTTCCCCTACTTCTCTTATCACTATTACTTTGTTTCTTTTGCTGACTCTTCTTTTTCCTCTTGCCCTTTGTTTCTGGTTAATTTATTGAATTCAATCCTCAGATCTATTTTTTTTCTCTCTCTCTCTCTGAGGATTTCTTCAACTTCTATGGCTTAAAATACCGTCCCCATACTGAAAATTTTCAATTTAACATCCTCAGCTCTAACCAGTTTCCTTAATTTCATATCTTCAATCTCAATTTCTTGTCACACATGCCCCCTAGAATTCTCTGCAGCCTCTGCAAACTCAGCATATCTAAAAGCTGATCTTACTCTCTTCCCTGGGTATGTCTTATCAGATTTTAAATCAATGGTTCTCAACTCAAGTTCTGGAGAGGGAAACTGAAGTTGTTAGAAAGTGAGACTGAATCAGAATTATGTATGGAGGTTTTCAAATCAATCTCTCTCCACAAAACTGTGTCACAATTTCCTGGGGTGGGGAATTGGGAAAGTGGACATAAAGTGAAAAAAAGCACACGGGTTATTTTGTGCAATCTTAATCTCCCACTATTTTCAGCTGAGAATGGCTATGCTAGGCTCATGGATACCCCAATCTCCTTCTTCCTCGTACATTCCTTGTGACTGGTACCACCAAACGTGATCAAATGTGCCTGAGACTAAGGTGAGGGATTTCTTATTTATACCAGAAGAAAAAAAGAGAAAGAAAAGGGGCTAGCAAGTTCTGTGGAATAGTCCTAATTCTGAAACATCTCTAACATGTATTTCATGTTCTTCATTCCCATTCCCTCTACAACTGCCTTTCTTCAGGATTACCAGGATCACCCTGACTTCTTAATGTCTTCTCTACCTTTAGTCTTTTCTTTCTTTTTCTCTTTTTCAGTGGATATTTGTCTGTTTTAATTTATTTTTTTAATTGAAGTATAGTTGATCCTTTAGTCTTTTTTCAATTTTATCCACCCTACCTCTGCTATCAGATGTATAAATATAAATTATATGTGTGTGTATTTACATTATACCTTGATTATGATATAGTTAAAATATATTCGTAATTTAAGAATAATTTAAATGCAGTAAAATTTGTCAATTCTTGTTGTACAATTTGATGAATTTTAAAATTATATACAGTCATGGGACCACCATGACCATCATGGTACAGAGCATTCCCATCTCCTGAAAAAGCTTCCTCATGCCTCTTTGCAGTATATCCTATCTCTCAACCTCCAGCCCCTGGACACCACTGATCCTTTTTTTTTTAATGTAGTTTTTTTATCTAGAATTTCAAGTGAACGGAAATATATATCATGTAGTGTTTATGTGTGGCTTCTTTAATTGAGTATAATGCTTTTTCATCCACGTTATTGCATGCATCAGTATATAGTTGCTAGTTATGGCTTAATAGTTATTCCAAAGTATGGCTATATCACAATTTGTTTATCCATTCACTAGTTGTTGGGCATTTGAATTGTCTCCAATTTTCAGCTAATATGAATACAGCTAATATGTGCACTTATGTTTTCATCTCTCTTAGATCAATATATAGGAGTAGGATTGCTTCTTCCCAAGTGACTGCACCATTCTGCATTCCCTCCACTAATACATGGGCATTCCAGTTGTTCCATATCCTTGCCAACATTTAATATTATTAGTCTTTTAACTTTAGCCACTGTAGTACAGTGGTATTCATTGTGCTTTTAATTTTCATTTTCCTGATGACTAATGATGTTGAACATTTTTTCTGTGCTTATTAGTCACTTATATATATATATATTTTGTGTGAAATGTCTGTTAAAAATCTTTGTGTATTTTTTTCAGACTTTTGTCTTCTAATTATTGAGTTATAGTTGTGCTTCTTTATAATCAGGATACAAATGTCTTCCAGCTATATATTTCACATATATTTTAAATAGTGTCTTTAGAAAAGCAAAAGTTTTAATTTTAATGAAGTCCAATTTAACCATGTTTTTCCCCATGGTTCATGCATTTTGTGATATAACTAAAAATTTTTTTTGCTTAACCTAAGGCCACAAAGATTTTCTCCTCCTTTCTTCCAGAATATTTTTGGTTTTAATTCCTATGTTTAGGCCTACAATCCTTTCAGGATTATTTGTGTATATGATATATGGGCCAAAGTTCTTATTTGTATAAGATATCCAATTATTCCAGCACTACTTGTTGAAAAGACTATCCTTTGCCCATTGAATTACTCTAGCTCCTTTGTTGAAATTCCTGCTCTTCCTTCTATTCCATTGATCTATACATTGATCCTAATGCCAGTACCACACTGTTTTGATTACTAAAGTTTCGTGGTAAGCCATGAAATCAAGTAGTATAAGTTTTCAATTTTGTCTTTTCATCAAAAAGCCTCTTTTCATCATGAATCACCTTGGCTAATCTATGTATGTAGCATTTCCATGTGGATTTAAGAATAACTTTGTCAAATTCTCCAAAAAAATCCTGATGGGTTTTTGACTGGAATAGCATTGATTCTATAGGTCATAATGGGAAAAATTTGAAGTCTTAATACTAAAAGCCCTTCGAAAAAACTCAGTATCCCTCATGTATTTATATCTTCTTTAATTAATTTCAGCAATGTTTTGTAGTTTTAGTTCATAAAATTTGAACATATTTTGTTAAATCTGTCCCTAAGTATCTCATATTTTATGCTTAAACTGTTATTTTTAAGACAAATTTTTATTTTATTATTTATTTATTAAAATTTTTTTTTTTTTTTTTTGCTGTGCCATGCAGCATGTGGGATCTTAGTTCCCTGACCAGGGGTCAAAACTGTGCCCCCTGTACTGGGAGTGCAGAGTCTTAACCACTGGACCACCAGGGAAGTCTCTATTTTAACTGGTATTGTTTTTCAAATGTCTCCTTCTAGTTATGCCTTGCTAATATATAGAAACAAAATTGATTTTGTATAATTGCTTTGAATCTGCAATCTTGCTAAATTCACTTATAAATTTTTCTTGCTTTTTTGTAGAATCCTTAGGATTTTCTACATAAACATGCCTACAGCAAATAAAGTCAGTTTTATTCTTCTATTCCAATTTATATGGGTATTTTTGCAGGGGAGGGGGTTTATTCTCCTGGCTAGGTCTTCCAGTGCAATGTAGAAAAAAAGTGGAGAGAGGGGACATGTTTGGCTCTTCCCAGTCGAGGAGGAAAATATTCAGTGTTTCATTATTAAGTATGGTGCTAGTTGTGGGTTTCTCATAAATGTTCTTTATCATACTGAGGATTTTCTATTCTATTCCTTGTTTACTAAGAGCTTTCTAGCTTTCTAGTTTACTAAGAGCTTTTGAATTTTGTCACATGCTTTTTCTGTATCTCTGCAGACAACTATATCAGTTTTTTCTTTGTAACCTGTTAATAGGTGAATTACATTGACTAGTTTTCATATGTTGAACCCACATTGCATTGCTGAGAGAAATCCCACTTGCTCATATTGTATTTTTTCTTCATATATTACTGGATTATGTTATATTTGCTAAACTTTAAGTTTATTTTCTAAACTTTAAGTTATAAGTGTATCCATTTTATCTATTTCATCTTGCCTTATTGCTTGCATTGTTTCTAACAATGCGATCAGTCTTATTTTTGTTCCTCTGTATGTACCTGTCACTTTTTTTCTGGCTGCTTTTATAGTCTGATCTTTAACACTGGTTTTGAGATATTTGATTACTATGCACCCTGGTGTAGTTTTCCTCATGTTTCTTGTCATCAGGTTTGTTTGAGCTTCTTTGAACTGTGGGTTGATAGTTTTCATCAAAGTTAGAGAATTTAGGCCATTATATTCTCAAATATTTTTCTGTCCTTTCTTCTCTCTCCTCTCCTTCAGAGACTCCAAATACATGTAGATTAGGTTGCTTGAAGTGGCCCCACAACTCACTGATGATTTTTTCATTACTTTTATGTGTAAAATGCTCATATTTATTTGTCTTTTTACCCACACAATGACCCTGAGAGGTAAATACTATGTGGTTCATTTTGTAAAGGAGGAAAGCAAGACTGAAAGGTTGACTTTCTTGAAGTTTGTTATTTAGTAAATATTTTTAAGCATCTACCATTATGCTGAACACTGGGGATACACAAATAAATATGACATAGTCCCTGGTTTTGTTTTCTAACTTTTCATTATAAAGAATTCCCAATATACACAAAATCAGAATAATTATAAAAATGTCCCATATTCATCACTCTGCATTAATAATTATTAATTTATTAAAAGTTTTATTTTACCAATGTGCTCATCCTATCCCCTCCCCAGCTTTTATATATTACTTTTAACATTTTATTTTGAAATAATTATCAATTCACATGAAGCTACAAAGATAGTAGAGGGAGGAGCCAGATATCCTTCACCCAGTTTTTCACAGTTACACCTTACATAACTATAATGCAATATCAAAATCATTGATATTGGTACAACATGTATACAGTGTTTTGTTTTTTTGTTGTAATTGCACATTGGATTCATTTAACCACCACTGAAATCAAAATACAAAACTATTTTATCCCATAAATATCTCACTTATATTACTCCTTTAGAATCATACTTACCCTCTTCCTTACCATCATCCCTAACCCCTCGAAACCACTAATTTAATCACCATCTTTATAATTACATCATTTCAAGAATGTTATATATGTGGAATCATACAGTACATGCATTTTTGAGATTGGTTTTTATCGTTTGGTATAACATCCTTGAGATCCATCCAAGTTGTTGCACGTATCAAGAATTTTTTTCCTTTTTACTGCTGAGTATTAATCCATGATATGAATATACCACAGTTTGTTTAGCCAATCATCAACTATAGGACATGTTGGCTATTTCCAGTTTTTGGCTATTGCAAATAAAGCTACTATCAACAACTGCATAGAGGTTTTTGTGTGAACATTAAGTTTTCATTTCTCTGGGATACAATGCTCAGCAGTGCAATTGCTGAGCCATATCATTAGCATATGTTTAGTTTTTTAAATGGAAATTGCTAAACCAATTTCCAGAGTGATTGTAACATTTTGCATTGCTATCAGCAATGTATTAGAGATTTGGTTTCTCTGCATCCCCACCAGCAGTTGGTTTTGTCACTATTTTTAATTTTAGCTGTTTCCATAAATGTGTAATGGTATCTGATCATGTTCTTAATTTTCATTACCATGATGATTAGTGATATGGTGAACATTTTTGTGTGCTTACTTGCCATCTATATATCTTCTTTGGTGAAGTGTTTCTTCATGTATTTAGCCTATTTTGTAATTGGACTGTTTGGTTTTTTATTGTTGAGTTTGAAAGTTCTTTATACATTCTGGGTATGAGTGTTGTGTCAGATATGTGGTTTGCAAATATTTTCTGCCAGTTTATAGTTTGTTTTTTCATCTTTCCACATGGTTTTTCACAGAAGAAATGGGAAAAGTGAGTCTTCCCATTTTATTTTTCCTTTTCAAAATTGATTTAGCTATTCTAGTTCTTTCCATTTCCATATTAATTTTAGAATCATCCTGTCTATATATAAAAAATCATGCTGGGATCTGGATAAGAATTATATTAAATTGCAACTGTAACAAATTGACATCTTTATTATGTTGAGTCTTCCAATCCAGGAAACATGGCATATCTCTGTTTATTTAGACCTCTTTGATTTCTATCATTAACATTTTTCATTTTGTATTTTTTCAACATACAAATCCTACACAAGTCATATTAGGTTTACACCTAAGTATTTCATTTTTTTTTGAGCAACTGCAAATGGTATTATATTTTAAATTTCAGCTTCCACATGTTCATTGTTAGTATATAGAAGTATAATTATACCCTACAGTCTTGCTGAACTCATTTATTAGTTTTTGGTGTTTTTTTTGATGTAGATCATCATACCATCTATAAAAAGGGACAGTTTATTTCTCATTTGTATGTCTATCACTTCCTTTTATTAGCTTATGGCACTGGATAGAATTTTCAATAATAGATTGAATAGCAATGGTGAGAGTAAACATCCTTGCTTTGTTGCCAGTCATAGAGGGAAAGCATTTAGTTTTTCATGATTAAGTATGATGATAGCTGTAGGTTTTTTTCTTTTTAAGACCAATTTTTATGCTGTTTTTCCACTTAACACTTTATTTATTTATTATTTATGGCTGTGTTGCGTCTTCGTTTCTGTGCGAGGGCTTTCTCTAGTTGTGGCAAGCAGGGGCCACTCTTCATCGTGGTGTGCGGGCCTCTCACTATCGCGGCCTCTCTTGTTGCAGAGCACAGGCTCCAGATGCACAGGCTCAGTAATTGTGGCTCACGGGCCCAGTTGCTACGTGGCATGTGGGATCTTCCCAGACCAGGGCTCAAACCCGTGTCCCCTGCATCGGCAGGCGGACTCTTAACCACTGCACCACCAGGGAACCTCAGCTGTAGGTTTTTTATACATGTTCTTAAACAAGTTGAAGTTCCCCACTGTTGTGGACTGAATTGCATTTCTCCAAAATTTATATGTTGAAGACCTAATCTCTTGTACCTCAGAATGTGACCTTATTTAGAAACAGGGTACAGTAGTCTCTCCTTATCTGTGTTTTTGTTTTCCCCAGTTTCCTGAGATGGGAGCTTAGATCATTAGTCTGTAAATTTTTCTTTTTCCATTGTAAGAATTTAGTGCTATGAATGTTCCTCTCAGCACTATTTTAACAGCGTCCCACAAAATATATGTTGTACTCTCATTTTCATTTAATTCAATGTATTTAAATTTTTTTTATTTCCTTGAGACTGTCTCTTTTACTCAAATTAGTTATAAGTGTGTTTTTGAGTTTCCAAGTGATTTAGACATGATATTGAGAAGCATATTCTGACCTGGACAAGCTATGATGGTCCTGTGAAAATCATCACTTAGAAGAAAATTTTGGAAATGACTATTAGGTTGACTTTCATTGCCATTTTGGAATCATGATATTTCAAATGGAGGCTGGTATACCCAGAATGAAGTAAATTTATTGGTATAAGTCTAACAAATTCTCTTATAAAGAATCAAGTTACAGATGGGTAAATATGGTCAAAAGGTACAAACTTCCAGTTATAAAATAAATAAGTCATGGGGATGTGATGTACAGCATGGTGACCATAGTTAATAATGCTGTAATGTACATGTGACAGTTGTTAAGAGAGTAAACCTTAAAGGGTCTCATCCTAAGGAAAAAAAATTATAACTACGTATGGTGATGGATATTAATTAGGCTTATTGTGGTGATCATTTTGCAGTATATACAAATATCAAATATTGTGTTGTACACCTGAAACTAAACAGTATATGTCAATTATATCTCAATAAAAAAGAATGAAATTACAAAGTTCTGATTAAATATGGTGGATTGACCATAAACTCCTGTATTTTCTCTTAAAATCATACTAAAATGACCATAAAAGGATTTAAAAATGGTATAAACCTACAAGGAAAAAATAAACAGGAGAAAGGTGATACCTATGTTTTAGAAGCTTAATCAGTCTTTTAATGACTGATTTAAAAGACTAGAGAAAGCTGAAGCTTCATCCAGAAGGGTGGGAACCTCTGAAGCAAGCTAGTCACAATGCAGAAGCCCAGCAAAACTCAGGAATAGGAAACACTGGTTACCCTAAAGTGGAGTAGGGCACAGCTGGGGCTTGAAAGGGGAAATTATTTTTAAAAATCTGTGTAAACAGTAGTTCAAACCCCAGATCCACTCCCATGCTCCCCACAGTCAGGAAATTCCCCCGTGTACCCCAGTAGAAGATAAGATTTTATCTTCTAGAAAGCTGAAAATGAGGGACACCATATAAAGACGAAGGCAAGGGCATCACAAGAAATATAGGGGAGCAAAGTAAAAGGCTATATATAAACAGTGGGCCTCCTTGACTCATTTAGTTATGAATGAGTAGCTGGTAGCCAGTCTCATTCTCTTCAGAATTACATTACAGAATTCCTCTCTGGAAAACTGCCCAGTCTCAGAAAAGGAATCTGTAGATATTGACAGTCTTCGATACTGCTTGTCCAATGAAACAGCCCAGCCAGATCACACTATGGTGAAGCCCAGAAGTAGAAAAGCCTGTTTTCATTCACTGAACATCCAATTAGCATTTTAGCCTCTTTTAAAGATAAATGGGCAGCCAACAATCACCAAACTTGAGAGAAAATCCTCTAAAATGAAAGACAGAAATCAAAATGATTAAAAAAAAAAAAAGAAAAACTGAGACAGTGAAAGGAACAGACTCTTGTAGAAATTATAATCGAAGAGAAATTAAATTGCATTATAAGAGCAGGAAGCAGTAGGAAAGGTTCAGAGAAAAAAGCTAGTCTTGAAAATTAAAAATTGAGGAGTAGAAATAAAAAATTAAAAGGAGAAGTTAGAAGATAAATTTAAAAGAAAATCATAGAAAAAATAAAGAGTTAAGCTGTAGGAAATAAATAAACTGATTTTCTTTATAAACGTTATATAACTATTTCACCTTTTAAACTATGTAAGTAGTTTTCAAAAATTGAAAGTGTAAGAACTAGGTTGGAAATTGGGAATTATTTTCACCTTTTAAACTATGTAAGTAGTTTTCAAAAATTGAAAGTGTAAGAATTAGGTTGGAAATTGGGAATTAATCCAACCAGATCTGCAACTTCTTAAGAAACTGGATTCTTTCCTAGAAGAAAAGAGGGTATGTAGGAGGGCAGGAGATAGCTGACTAAGGGCTACTACCTTGATCTACCTGCAGAAACAAGATTTTGTCTAGACTGCTCTGGTGAGGCTAGTTTTCAAGTGATCACTGAAACTTATTTGAGGCTACATGCTATCAGAAACTAGAGATATTGCAGAGAATGATGGGGTGGGAAATTCGCAGGAAGATTTTAACTGTTGTAAAAAATGCTGATAAAATATAGAAGGACTGGCACACCTCTCAGTTGGGCTAAGTGACCACAATTATAAAAGATTTTCAGCACCCAGGGTTAGTAATTTTATATGATCTCAAAGTTGTCCATGCATACATTTTGGTAGCAGAAGGATATTTAGTAACATGGAGGAAAAGCTGATTAAGTATATCCATATATGTATTAAAATTTAAGCAGATTTTTAATAAGCCATGAGACAAGATGCTGTGGAACACAGCTTAAGAAATTGGCCCTGATTAGAACTGGTTCCTAGCAAAGCAACTGACAACAAAGCCTTACTGAGAGACCTTCCCTGATCTGTGAATTACATACACATCTAATCTCTTTCCCCCAATTAATACTTATTCATTCAACAAACATTTATGAACCACCAGTAGCTGTTAGATACTGTGAGAAGTAACAGAGCTTCAAAGAAAATGATCAGACACAGTCTTTGTCTTCATGGAGTTTATAATCTAACATGGAATTTGATAAGGGTGATAAGTAATTCCAATAAGGTCATCGAAAGGAGGTGTCAAAGGTAAGAGTAACTTAACCCACTCTGATAACTCAGAGAAGACTTCTTTGAGAAAGTGAGATTTGAACTGATAGGTGGGTAATAGTTAATTAAGCAAGTAGAGGAGTGAGTTTCAGGCAGAAAGAAGAGCATGTGCAAAAGCCTACGACAGAGAAGAACATGGTGCCTTCAGGGAAGTGAAGGGCTGTCTACATGGACCAGCATGTGGTGAGAAAGAGAGGCATTTTGTAGATTAGGGGCTTTATCTGAAAGGTAATGGGCAGCTGTTGAAGAGTTTGAAGCAGAATCTGATCAGTTTTGAATTTTGCAATATTGCTCTGACATCTTTGCGATGATCAGACTGGAGGAGAGGAAAAGTATATTCAAGGAAGCCTGTTGGGAACTTTTGCATCTTGCCAACTTTTTGTTGAATTTTCTGTTCCTTATGTTTGGTGCTTTGTTTTCCTTAATAAGAAATTAGGAATAAAGAATAGGAAATTTCCTTGACAGGTTTTTAAGATTCAAATGATTGTTTCTTTAGGGGCCAAGAAACCCAAATCACTGAAATCTGAATTCATACTTGGTAACCAACAAGTAATAGGTTAGAAACAGGCTGTGTGTGTGTGGGGGGGGGGGCGGTAAGGAGAGGTCAGAAGGGCTGGGGACTTGAGAACTGGGTTCTCTTCAGAGTGTCCTTTATTTCTCTTGCTTTGTGTCCTCCCGCCCTCAGGCATCTCTTACTTGAGGCATTGGGCTTGTCAGGGCAGCCTCTCAGCTGTGATGTTTTGTGTAAAGCACTCAGTCAGTTATCACACAGCAGCAAAATTTCCTTCATGAACTATCAACCTATCTGTTGTATAATTTTATTATTTTAAGTTTAAAAATGAATATGTAAACTGGGGTCAAAAGGTCTATGTTTCAATAAGAAAATGGATTTGGGAAATTAAGGGCATGCCCTCATTTTCCCCGATATAAACCTTTGCCTAATTTTAAGTGTAACGTCAATCAAACGAGTTTGGGAAGAGAAATATTTCAAGTAAGATCTGAAATTCCTGTATCCAAAGACCCCATTTTTTAAACTTTTGTTCCAGCCTAAGCTGCTTAGAATATACTGGAGAGAGGCTTATACAATTATATAAGTGGAAAACTCAATCTCTGTCGATTCTATGGCATGACTGATTGTTTAATCACTGTTCATTCATTCATTTACACAAGTAGTTATGAAGCAGCGCTGCTGAAGGCACTGAGACCCTTGCTCTCGAGCGGTTTTCCTTCAGGCTGAGTGATATAAATTGGCAATGATAACGTAAATAGGCAATTAAACATTACAGTAGGTGAATGTGGTTGAGTAGCTCAAGGAGCACAAATAAGGGCATTTAACTCAGACTTGGAAGTTGTCTTAGAGGAGTGCAGTGTCTGATAGAAGTTTTACTCTGGGTACATAGAATTGTACCAGGCACAGCAGTGGAGAAGAGTGTTCTAAAGCAAAGGAAAGAGCGTGGCATTCCACAAGTCCAGAGAGAGCATGGCCCTTTTGGGATTAAGCGTAGTTCCGTGTGTGAGAAGATTGCGTGGGTGGAGGGACTAACAGAAGCTGAGGCTGAAGAGGTAAGCAGGGACCAGATCATGATGTGAGCCATGGTGAAGTGTTTAGGTTCATAGTACTCTGTGAGCAGAGGAGAGCCATATATAGTCTTAAACAGAAGATTATAATTACATTTGCACTTTGGACACACATCACCGTGAATGCAAGGCAAAAAATGGACTGGAGGCAAGCAAATCACTTAGGAAACTTAAAGTAATTTAGGCAAGAGATAGTGGTGTACCCTATGTTGGGGCCCTGAAGATGAGGAGAATTAGATGGAATAAAGTAGGTAAATAGGACTGGGTGATCGATTTGGATATGGGGCGCTGTGGCTAAGGGAGAGGAAAGAGTCAAAGATCATGCTCGAGTTTCTGGTTGGGATACTAGGTGGATAGAAGTGAGCATGTTGAGTGTATGGGGCCTGTGAGACATCTAAAATGAGATTTCTAATAGAAAATTATATTTATGGAGTCTAGAGTTCAGTGGAAATGGATGGGTAGATGGGAGGGGAATATCTTATCATGAAAGACCCTTTCATTTACAATTGACACAGTATCTCACCCATATAATCAAGGAAATGTATTGCCTCATGTTATGGAAAAATCCATAAGTATACTTAAGATTTCAGACCCATCTGGATCCAGGACTTAAATGAATTACTCAGGACTTAGTATTTATCTGCTTCCACAGTAATGGCCTCATTTTTCTGACCTCTAGCAACACTGTACTTAACATCATTCTCACCACCAGCAATCCCAGTAGAAAGAACATAATTCTTCCTTGATGGCTTCAACAGAAGTTCTAGGAAAGAATCTCCTTGGCTCTATTTGACCTGATTTGGGTCTTGTGGAATCCCTAATTCAACCTCTGTGGCCAGATTGAATGGCTAAAAATGTCCACTGCAGTCATGTAATCCACACATTATAAAATGGACATAGGAAAACAGAAAAATGTCCAGGAAGGTGATAGGAAATTATGGTGCTAAAGAAACCAACAGAAGAGTATATTCAAGAAGTTGGAAATGGTCAGTTGTGACTAATGATGGTGCTAAGGCAACTACAAAAAGAATGTAAAATAGTCATTTGATTTAGCAACAAAATGATGATTTATGACCTTGGCAAAGAAGTTTCAAAGTGTGGTGGGTCAGAAGGGAGAATGGAGTGCCCCAAATGAAAAATTGGTACAGTGGTGGAGGCTGGGAGTATAAACAACTCTTTTAACTGTGAAGAAGAAGAAGTGAGTACCAGCCTGGTAGTTAAGTTCACAATTACAGCTTCATTATTCTGGGAACAAGTAAACTTGACCACTAATGGAGTCAAACGTAAGTGGTGCTGGACTGCCACCACCTCCTGCTGCCCCTCCTGGCGCTGCCTCTGCATTCTTGCCATGCAAGTCCGGTGTCTCATTGTGAGGCAAAGGAGACTGACACACACCATTCCTAACAATAACAACCACAAAAGAGGGAGTCAACACCGAAAAGCTGACCACATTAATTTCTAAGGCAGCAGCGCAGAAGGAATGTGATACAAAGTTTAAGAATGAAAGAATGAAAAGAATATACAAAAAAGTAATGACTTACAAGGATTTTTAATGAAGCATATCCACTTCTAATTTAATGAGCATCCATCCTTTAATTTTTCTAAATTGTTTTTGGGTCTGTTTCTAATGTCCTTGTGTGTGTCAGAATCGTATAGTAGCTTATTAAATGGGCTTTGAGATTAGAGAGATTAAGAACTGGCTCTAACACTCTTTGTGATTCTTGGAAAAATTAGCAAAGTTCTCTACCCCTCAACTTTCTCATTGGTAAACTGTAGACAATAATAATAATACGCATTACATAAACATGCTCTGAAGATTGTTACATAATGTAAGGAAACCACTTATCACCATGCCAATCACATACAAAGTATTCAATTGATGTTTACTACTACTGCTATTATTATATTTTAAAAAATTTAACCCCTCTTCATTCTGCATTAAGTAACTAGTATATCTAAATAAGTTTTGTTCAACAATAAATGATGAGGGGCTATCAATTTATGATATGTAAACTAAACCTTTATACTTATATTCCAATGTATAATAATATGGGCATCATTAATTAAGAATAACAAAATGCAAAAGAGAAAAAAAGAAAAAAAAATCAAGTTGCCTGTTTACTTTGTCCAATCAGATAATACTGTTTTTATTAACTTAAGACTCAGTTTCTAGAAGTAGCCATAGCATTTATTAAGCATTCACTCATTTTTAGCACTTTCACTAAGCAAACCTATGGCCTTCTTGATTCAGATTCCAGCAATCTCAGATTTGCACGAGAGCCCGGTCTCAGCTTAAAAACGTCTTCAGCATCTTACTTTAATTATAAAATGGAAACCAAACTATTTAACAGCATCTTAGTAACAAGGTTCTTTTTCCCATTCACACTATAATTTTCTCCTGATTTGCATCAAAAAATTGTTGATGATACTAGCTAAATTATGGTTCCAACTACTAATGATGGATTCACAGCACAGTAGCATCTCATGTGGGAATTAGTTAAGTCCAACACAATTTCTTCTCCAGTGTTAGTACAGAATTCTGGTTTTTTTGGTTGATTACCAGATGACAGCTGGCTTGCATGTAAGGCATTTAAAGACCATGTCGCAGAAAAAAATACTTACTGTGTGTTTTAAAATGAGGATTACACTTACCACAGCAAGATACACTCAGGTGGTAGGGAACTGAGATAACCAGGCAAACAGCAGATTCGTGTCTTCCATTTCATGCTCACTCAGAGCCAAAAATTCACCCTGTGGACAGAGGACAAAATCAACTGATCCTTTCCCCTCTCTCTCTCTCTCTCTCTCTCTCTCTCTCTCTCTCTGCCCTCCGCACACATATAATTGAATTTATTTAAGTTAAATAAACATATCATGTTACTCCACTGAAATACTTCCCAGTACACGAGATTTTTTAACATCTACGAACAAATTTTTTTACAACCATATATGAGAGTTAGACAATATTACTAAGCGCTTTTTAAAATATTTAAAACCAAATAAACCCCCAAAGAATTTGGCGGAGCTATTGCCCAAACTATGACTTATGTTAGGAGCATAACAATGATAACAGAAGATAAGTTATGGGGCCAGAATATCCAGACCAGTTATTTGCCAAGGCCCTCCCACTACAGCTGTGTTGTGCAACCAAAATCTGGAAACGTCTGCCTTTTTCTGATATGGCAGTGGAAGAGCATGGGAAGTGTTGTTACAAAGCTGTGTGACCATATTGAATGTACTAACTGGTGCTACATGTGCTGAAATTTATCTTGGTAACTGAGATAAAAGTATTTTCTGAGTAAACACAACAGCAGAATTCCCCTACCACCACAGCTTCAAAAGATATCCTAATGGGACTTTCCTGGTGGCGCAGTGGTTAAGAATCCGCCTGGCAATGCAGGGGACACGGGTTCAATCCCCGGTCCGAGAAGGTCCCACATTCCGTGGAGCAACTAAGCCTGTGCGCCACAACTACTGAGCCCACGTGTCACAACTAGTGAAGCCCATGCGCCTAGAGCCCGTGCTCCACAACAAAGAGAAGCCAACCCAATGAGAAGCCCGTGTATCGCAACGAAGAATAGCCCCCGCTCGCTGAAACTAGAGAAAGCCCTTGTGCAGCAACGAAGACCCAACACAGCCAAAAATAAATAAATTTATTAAAAAAAAAAAGATATCCTAACATATCCTTCACGTGGTAAACCAGTATTTTTTTTTTTTCTGGGAGCAATTTTCTTAGTCTATATAGATATACCACAGATAAATAAGTGGTGTATTGGGCTCTACAGATTAATACTTAAAATTGAAAAATGAGTACTTTTTCCTTCCTGAGGATGGACTCACTATATGGTCATATATGGATAGATTCATTGATTTCTATGTAAGTAAAATAAAAATGGAGCATGTATTTAAGGCAAAATGGAGAAATACATTCTCCTTTTCCGCCTAGGCCTATACTGACTTGTTATCTTCACAGGTCCAGTATTTCTTTTTTGCTATTGTTTTATATATTTAACACAGTGTTGCAAACATTTGTTTGAGGAAAATGTGTAGACTAAGATTCAAAACAAAGGAGAAGGTAAGGAAGGTAGGAAAAAAGGAAAGAAAGAAGGAATAAAGAAAGGGAGGAAAAAAGGAAGAGAGGGAGGAGGGAGCAATTAAAGTACACTAGTGAACTTATGAAAGTTGTAATAAACTGGCAGTGTGTTAAAGTCATATGGTTATATATATATATATATATATATATATATATATTTTGTGTGTGTGTGTGTGGGGGGGGGGTATGCGGGCTTCTCACTCTTGTGGCCTCTCCCTTTGCGGAGCACAGGCTCCGGACGCACAGGCTCAGTGGCCATGGCTCATGGGCCCAGCCGCTCCGCGGCATGTGGGATCCTCCCAGACCAGGGCATGAACCCGCGTCCCCTGCATCGGCAGGCAGACTCTCAACCACTGCGCCACCAGGGAAGCCCCCTGTATGGTTATATTTTAAAGGAAGCCAAAAAATTTAAAAAGAATGACAAATTAAGTCAAATAATGAAAAGCACTGAATTTTGTCTCTGTGTGTGTAGAAACTAAAACACTTACTAGAGTAATTATCTTAGAATCTCAGAGTTGAGGGGTGTTTTTTTGTTTTTTACTTTGTAAGATATTTGCCTCCCTTGCAGTGATATATGGAGTATAATAAAAATCAGTGTTGGACAGTAAATAGCCCTAAGTTCAGAGTGCTATTAGTAACTTAGGTAACTATTAAATTACAAGTGCATGGGACTACTCATGCATTTCCAATTCTGATGTTAAGGCTGAATTATGATGAATCAGGTTTTAACTGGGCATTTTTAAAATAAAGCACTAAAGTCTTTATAGATAGTACAAAGAATCCTACACCCAAGGGAGTTCTAAAATTATACACGTCATTTAATACAAAAAAGGGCATACTCTTTGGACCCCATCCCCCCAAAAGGAAAGAAAGATATAAAGGAAGAAAGAATGGAGGCAAGGAAGAAAGGGAAGAAGGAAGGATGAAGGGAGGGAGGGAGGGTAGGAGGAATTAAATTAGAAATATCTTTAAGAGTACACATCCCTAGGAACTTTACTGAAAATTCTGAAAAACTGAATAAAGTGCATTCTGTATACCATCAATGACATTGTACCTCTTACCGACCTTCAAATAAAGTTGTAATCAATAAGAAATAATTGAATATTTATTTGAATAGTGATTTATTTAAATACTGCATGTGCACGTATTCTCTCATTTGAGTTTTTTTAAAAAGATTTGAGCTCATATTACTTTACCCAATTATATAGAGGAAATTGTGTTTCAGAAAGTTAATTCACCAAAGGTTATATCATTTGGGGGAGTGTGTTGGGGGAGGGGTGGGTCTCTGATTACAAAGTTCTTCACCTCGTACCATGTCGAAATCTCATTATTTGTAAATCATTTCTAGGATCGATTTCAGAGAAGGCTGGAAGTCTAGATTTCATAGGAACATGTCAGGTTTTCAAGCCGGAGTTAATGGGTTAGCTGAAGGTGCGGAGGAGAGCGCCTTTTACATGCCTCTGTTTCTAGTGCCGGCCCCAGCAGAAAGAAATTATGAAGGTAACAAAGAAGCGAAGCTATTTATTCCCGGACCCTGATTTTAAATCCCATCCTATTTGGAAGAAGCGAATGTGTTCTCCCTTTTTCCAAGTTCTTTCCTTAGTCCTTTCTCTCCTCTTCCACTAGCCCCCTTTCCAGAGGCCAAGGAGGAGGAGACGACAAAGGAGTGAACCGAGAGTCACAGGACTCGCTTGACTCAGATTCCACTTGGCTTTTTGCGATCTGCCTGTCCTCAGGCCTCCCTCATCTGCTCTGCTTCTGTCTACCAGGTCAGAGCTCCTTGCCCTACAGGGGCAGGCTGGAATCTTCCCAGTGCTCAGTTGAGTTATAGTGATGCTCTGAAATTCTGTATGTAGCTTCTAGGTCTGGATTTGAGAGAGGAAGTAGCAGAGGCTAATTTAAACCAACAGTTTGCACTGTGCTCGCCGGTCTAACATTATAGGGCTGCTCATTTATCTCTGGCTCCTGGTTCAAAATTCAAAAGCAGAGTTGACTAGACATTTCCAGATTCCTAAAATAGTCTTTTTATTGTCGTTATTGCTACTAAGAAAGCAGGATATTCGGTACACCAAAGAGAATAAATTAATAAAATTTGATCCCCTTAAAGACTCTAATACAATTTTAAGAAGGTTAAAAAAAATGTTATGTTTTCAATTTTCTCTAGTGACTTCAATAACAAAATGGGAAGATTTCCAAGCCTTGCTTTTGGGAACATAAAAATCAAAGGCAGTAATAAAAAAAAGTGGATAATTTCATAAGTTTTGCAGCTTGACAGTATTGCTTTAAAAACTGCAAATCTTTGACACATTATGGTTTAAGAATATGCTTTCACATGTCTAATTGCTAGCTGATAGAAAGACATGAATCTGCTCTGAATGCAAAGTTTCCATCTGGCTAGCTGATTGCTTCAATGTGAGTTTGCTAATAATGAATTTTATTTTTTAAAATGAACATTTTAAATGAAGATATGAAAATGTGCATTTCTTTTTTTCTGAAGGCTGTAATGTGGTTATATCGTCAAATCACCTAATCCCAGATTCCTTACCCTAGATCAGTCTCCCTGGTCAGGTACGCTCACTGCATCCTCTGCTCCTCATTTATAGCTGTTATTGCAGGAGCAGTTAGGAAGTTATTGGTGTAACCATGGTTGATAGACTGCATCCCTCCATAGGCTGTAGACTCTATGAATAGAGGGATCACATTTGTTTTGTTCATCATATTTCTGCTGTCCAGCAAAGAGCTCAATACGTAACAAGTAGATAGACTTCAACCAAAAACAGCATATCATGTATGTAATGCAGATACAGATATTAGAACCAGCTATATTTAAGCCAGACATTAAGAAATTTGCAAGTTTGGAGAATTTAATCCATTTATGTTTAAATTATTGATAGGCAGGGACTTAATATTGATAGGTAGGGACTTAATACTATTGCCATTTCGTTAACTGTTTTGTAGATCCTTTGTTTTCTGCTGCCTCTCTTGCTGTCTTTCTTTGTGCATTGATGACTTTCTGTCGCTGTATGTTCCAACTCCTTTATCATAATCTTTCTTGTTTCTATCACAGGGTTTTTTCTGTGGTCACCATGAGACTTACACAAAATATCTCACAACATCTTATTTTAAGCTGGTAACTTCAATAGCACCCAGAACCTTTTACTTCTCGCCGCCCCTCACATTTTAGGTTATTGATGTTATAATTTACATCTTTTTTATATTGTGTATCCAATAATAAATTATTGTAGTTATGGTTATTTTTAACACGTGTGTTTTTTTAATTTTTAATCTAGAGTTGTGATTTACATACCACTATTATAATATTAGAAAATCTGACCTTATATATTTATCTTTACTGATGAGTTTTGCATGTTCATGTTTTTACGATGCTAATAAGCATCCTTTTATTTCAGCTGGGTGTGGGGTCTCTAGTCAGACATGGTTACTCCCTTTGCTCTGAGGGCACAGGGTGGGTGTGTTGTCTGGGCTCCCCAGTCAGATGGAGTTGCTGTCCAGATGCCCAGGTTGGGTAGGGCCACAGGCTATGCTCCATAATTGGAAGGGGTCACTGATGGACTCCCTGCCTGGAAAAGGCTTCAGGCTGTGTCCATCAAACCAGCAGGCCACATGCTGGGCTCTGCTGCTGGGTGGGATGGTAGAATGGGCTCCGTGGCTGGATGGTACTGCAAGCTGGGCTCTGAGGCTGCTCAGGGTCATTGTTTTACATTGTTTTACTGGTTATACAAGGCCAGAAGCTATGCTCAACAGTTGGGCACAGTTGCTGGCTTGGCTTCCAGCCCAAGTGGTCCTTAGGATGTGCTCCCCAGCTCCTGGGCATCTGTGCCCATGCTTCCTGTAGGGCAGAATTGGAGACTATGTTCATCATTTGAGTGGAAGTACAAATTTGCTCCCCAACTTGGGCAGACACTGTTGGGGGGAATGTAAATTGGTACAGCTGCCATGGAAAACAGTATAGGGGTTCCTCAAAAAATTAAAAATAGAACTACCATATGATCTAGCTATTCCACTTCTAAGTATAAATCCAAAGGAAATATCCTGAAGAGAGATCTGTACCCTTATGTTCATTGGAGCATTATTTACAATAGCCAAGACACAGAAATAGCCTATGTGTCTGTAAATGGGTGAATGAATAAAGAAAATGTAGTATGTATGTATGTGTACACACACACACACACACACACACACACACACACACACACACAGGAATATTATTCAGCCACGAGAAAGAAGGAAATCCTGCAATTTGCAACAACTTGATGAATTTTCAGGGAATTATGCTAACTGAAATAAATCAGATGGAGAAAAATATACTGTTTGATCTTACTTACATAAAAAAATCTAAAAAAACACAAAAAACAAAGACCCCCAAACTCATAGAAACAGAGATTTGATTGGTAGTTACTGGGGGCAGGGGTGGGGGCAGTGGTAGATAATGGGTGATAATAGTCAAGGGGTACAAACTTCCAGTTATAAGATAAATAAGTTCTGGGGATCTAATGCAAAGCGTGGTGACTATAGTTAACAATACTGTATTATATACTTGAAAGCTGCTAAAGTTCTCATCACAAAAAAATAAATAAATAATAGGTAACTATGTGAGGTGATGTATGTGTTGATTAACCTTATTGTGGCAATCATTTCACAACACACATGTGTATCGAGTCATCACACTGTACACCTCAAACCTACAAAAAGCTATATGTCAATTATATCTCAATAAAGCTGGGAAGCAAACAAATTTGCAAGAATGTAAAACATCGCCACTCTTCTCACTACTTTTTTATTTTTTATTATTCTGGATAACATGTTTACTTTTCATAGTAATAGATAAATTATGCTAGCCAGAGAAAATCCAAGTCAAGCTTGTAGCAAAGTGCCTGGAACATAGTAAGTGCTCAATTAATTACTTATTAGTATCATCATTAATAAAATTAGTACTATATGCTTATTGCATTCATAACACAAATGTGAAAGCCTGCTATCCAAATAGTGTCCAAAGCTATGTGTTTTGCCAGTCTTACCTCTAGCCCCTCTTTCCCACGCTATGCCCCATCCACAGAAAATTGTTTGAGATTGCTCTAGAACACCATGTCCACGTGAACTTCTCACCTTTGCATATGACATTTGCTCTGTCTGCAAGGCTCTCCTTTTCCTAGTCTCCTTAGCACACTCAGTCCTGACTTCAAGGCTTCCACGTCCGAGTTCATCTCAATCTCATGGCACTTTGTCCATAGTACTTTTAGCACATTTTGCTTCATATTTTTATCTTAATGACTTTTA
Source organism: Stenella coeruleoalba (assembly GCF_951394435.1). Classification (NCBI taxonomy): domain Eukaryota; kingdom Metazoa; phylum Chordata; class Mammalia; order Artiodactyla; family Delphinidae; genus Stenella; species Stenella coeruleoalba. Next base: position 31,305,996 of record NC_137157.1, read on the forward strand.
CCCCTTTCAAGCTTCTAGAGCATAGTCAGCATATAACAGGCAAAAATGCTTACTGTGAGAATGTGTGAATGCAAATGAGCAGGTTGTTTGCTTTTAGTATAATATGGATTTTTCATGTAGTGCTGTAAAGTCATTTCAATTTTCTTTTCAGGATTGTAGGGCTCTGTTTACTAAGGGTGATTACTGATATTGTTAAATATATGGGTCCTATTACCTGCCAAACCTCACCAGGTATAGATGTGCCACTGTCTTTGTGTTTTCCAACATTTGCTGCTAGGACTGGCTTTCTCAAACACACAAATTAATTTAGTTGGAGAAGCTTTTCTCACAGACTATCCAGGGACAAGAGGTCACTCTCTGGGTACCCTGAGAAGGCCCTTGTTGACTCTCAGCCCAAATTCTTAGTGAAGGTCACAGCCTTTAGGACCTAGCCTGTCTGCCCAGACAAGATAGGACCGGCTTTCATGTAGTATGATAGAGAAGGGAAAAAATTCAGAAAGAATTAAATGGTGCATGTGGTATACTTATTTCTTAGTGCCTATGAATTCCTTAATCTCAGTTCAGGTTTATTGAGTCTTTCTTAGGCATAAAAGTTGGGGATATTGAAAGCCACAAAGTTGCTAAGCGTTATAACAGGATCCTTAGGATAGGGTATATTTGCTAGGCTTCCAATGATGGATGTCTTATTTCTCTTCTTGGTAACATCAAGTCGAAATTGATATTGGAGGGTGGAGGGGTTAGGGTACCAGTTAAGCAATGTTTATGGTCTACATTACTATTACCAACTGTCCCAGTTTATCCAGAACTGAAGGATTTCCTGGGATGTGGGGACTGTCAGTGCTAAAAACTGGGAATGTACTGGGCAAATCGGAAAGGGTTGGTCTCTCTAGCTGATTTGTTTATGTCATGCTTAGAGAGCTTTAGCAACCAGGAGTACACTATTTTATTCATCCTAATACCACCTGAGTTCTATCAGTGAAATGAGAAGCTATTGTTATGAGGTGGGTTTTGATTAACTATATCTACATTTATTTATACTTTGCTTCTTGGGAGATGCATAATGCTTAGTGGCCTTGATTATGAAACTAATTTCTGCATCCATATGCCAGCTCTACCATTTATTTGCTGAGTACCCTTGGGAAATTTATTTAACTTCTCTATGCCTCAGTTTCCTCTTGTGTAAAGTTTCTAATTCTAGAACCTATATTATTGACTTGTTATTGAGATTAAATTGGGTAACTTATATCCTTAAAATAGTGTTGATTATTGTTATTGCTGTTATCATTGTAACTATTACTACTATTAGTCAGCTATTAATTATTCAATTACTCAATTCCCTTATCTGTAAAATGGAGATAATATCTCACATGGTTGATGTGAGGATTAAAAGGGAAGAGATAATATATGGAAAGTGCTTAGCACAGTAGCAAAATATAGGCTCTCAAGATTTTACTAAGTGTCAGTATTACTATTATTATTATAAGTTTGCCTTATTCTAGTTCCAAAGGTAGAAAACAGCACTCCAAATTACAAGCAAATGCTTTGGATTCTTGGGAAGCTTTCCATTTTCTAAGTTAATGTTTCTTGTGATATTTCCTTCATGTTTTGGCTCCAGCACCTAATAAACTATCTCATAATGACATCCTTCCCAGATGGTGATACAGCTGAGACAAGTTACTTGGGTATCCCTAGGATGACTTCCCATCAAGTCATCAGACCGCTGCTTTATTTCTAGTATGTGGTTGTCAGGGTCCCAGAAAATTGAGGCAAGTGAATGTCTGGGGGCAGATAACTGCCGTTTTTGCCACCCTTCCCAAAATTCTTAGTTCTTACAATTCAAGGAGTGCTTAGCCTTACTTTTTCTCCTAAACCTCCAAAGACATATTAGAGTAGATGTACATACATAAAATGCTTGTTGGGAGAGGAAATGAAAAACTGGAAACCTTTTTTAAAATCAAACATTTCTGACTATTAACAAGTGCAAGTGTCACGTTTGAGTTGAGGAAGGAAGAAAGGGAGCGGAAAGGAGATAGAAATTGTAAACCAATTGGGAGAGCTTAGCTAAACAATTAAGACCCCGGGGAACACATTATTAAGCATACATTCCAAGCCTGTAATGTGACTGTAGATTCTTTATGTCTCAGTATGGCATGACAGGTCACAGGCTTTGTAGCTCAGGAGGAAAAAAAAAAATTAAAAAAACACAAAAGGCTGGTGTAAGTATTTAAGTTATAACACCAGGGCTTACATAAATACAAATCAATCTTAAAACAACATTTGATATCCTCAGTCCTATGAACAAGGTAAGCATATCCAGCCTTTAAAGTCTCCGAAAAGGTGTGGGATCAAGTAAAGGAATGTCTGTGCTCACATGAACTCATTGTACAGTAGAAGGATTTAAAAGTAGTTCTCGGGGCTTCCCTGGTGGCGCAGTGGTTGAGAGTCCACCTGCCGATGCAGGGGACACGGGTTCGTGCCCCGGTCCGGGAAGATCCCACATGCCGCGGAGCGGCTGGGCCCGTGAGCCATGGCCGCTAAGCCTGCGCGCCCGGAGCCTGTGCTCCGCAACGGAAGAGGCCACAACAGTGAGAGGCCCGAGTACCACACACACACACATACACAAAAGTAAGTCTATTTCTAAGAAATTGTGAGAACTTGCCAAAGAGAGAAATCACAGATACTTTCAGGTGGTCTGAGCCCTGACTCTTACAAATATGTTTGGATGCTCAGTTCATTGACATCCTATGGTTGGATTTGGAGAGCTCTTGCACAAAACCAAAGGAGTGCAGCCAATATGTGCAATGGGATCCGTTTTATTCCATTTTTGTCCATCTCTATAATTCAGCCCTGTATAAAGTGACAAAAAAAAAAAAAAGCCCTGAAAGGCTCAGCTGTTCTATAGCTTGTGATGTGATAGGGAAGAGTACCCGTGAGCACACGCAGCATATGCCAAATGAAAACCAATACACGTAAGTGGCAGGGATGCTGGGCAAAAAATCATGGGCAGGCACATTTCATACAGGGATGGCATTAGCCTTTCTTAATGCCGGGGAAGACGGAGAAGATTTTCAAGATTTTAGAAGGTACGTAGACCCACTGTCTGAGTGAGAACTGAATATGCTTTAGGGGTTCATTGAAGTGTTTCTATGAAAGTAATTTTATGAATAAAAGATGATTAGTGGAATTCATTACGAGTTCAGAAAGTCACTGTTTTTCAGGGCGTGTTCAGGAAGTCATAGTAAAATGAGTACATACACTAAGCAGGCAAATAGAAAACATGGGTTTCTCTTTCTGGGAAGCTGGGGGTATTTTCTAGGAGAGGAGTTACTTTTCACCTTTCTACCTTACACGGAATCCATGTGAAAATGGATCGAGCCATGCTGCATCAATGCCTCATCCATTATGTCACTTCCCAGCACGCCTGTGCTTACTTTTCTCTTAGTTTCTCTGAAGCCTTACCATGTTGACGCATTACAGAACTCATGCTCTTTTATAATAACTCAACTAGACTTACATAACAAACCATTTCTCAAGAACTTTCTCTTGCTATGATTCACTGGGTTTGGTTGCTTGTAGTATTTTTCTAAGATCCTCAGGCTAGTTTGTTTTTTTTTTTAATAGTATGATTGGCCATGTTTAACGTCACAATGCATCACTATTTCACTCCTCCCACCAATGGAATAAATCAGGTGTGGAAACCTGGCCAATGGGAACATCATCATCAAACAATATTTTTAAATTATTTCATGTGTTTTGGGAATGAATTTAATATCCACTGTTCAACTCATTGATCAATATTTATTACATCATTACTATATTCTTAGGCACTGCTAGTAGTTAACTGTATTTCTCTCTTTAAATTACTAAGCAATTTATTATCTGTAATATCAGTAATATTCATTTAACAAAAACTCACTCATTTCAAATAATATATTTTTATTTCCTTCCATGAGTCAGGTATTAGGCTAAATGTTTTAGATACATTATTTCTAATCTTCCCCAAAGTCTCTGCAGAGTTGGAATTATTACTCTTTTTTAAATAAGTGAAGCCTTGAGACTCATAGGCACTGAGTGACACATCTAGGGTCACAAATCTAGTAGTGGGGGAGGGGTCTTCCACACCTAGACTGACGCCATAGCTCACCCCTTTACATGTTAGGGGGGGTTGTCTGCCAAATCTTACTGGAAAGTCTTCATGGTCAGGGAAACGTATCTTGAAATTTCACTGACTAGTATGGGTTTTCCACGATTCATTCATTCAATATATTTTTACTCGGCTTTGGATTAAAGAAAGATCTTAGTTATTGATTTTAGGCAATGAATCAGCAAGGTTATGGGCTGGACAAGGAATGGAGCTAGAAAAAAGCCACAGGAAGGAAGATAATCTGAGAATAAAATCTATGTGCAAAAGATGAGAAGATCTAGACACAGGTGATCACTGTGACTCTAGCATTTGAAAATTCTCCTTAGTTGAGAAAATTCTCCAAGGAGAAATCAAACATTCACAAAGTGACCTAGATTCTTTCTTCCTCCTGCTCTCCCTCCCTCCCTTCTTTCTTTTCTTCTTTCCACATTAATTAATTACTGATATGCAAGGTTCTATGTTTTATGCTGAGACTACAATGATGAATCCTAGAAGACGTGCATGTAAGGAGATAATTATAAAATATAATCAATCCTTTACCAGGTCCTAAGAGAGCAAAAACGGCAGTTGAAAATTGCCAAGGTAGAGAATTAAGTAAAGAGAATTAAGCAAATTATATGTGTATGTGTGTGTGTGTGTGTGTGTGTGTGTATGTATATATCCAAAATTTTAATTATATGTATATATATATATATATACACATAATGAAGATATATATACACAGTATTTACCTTAGGAAAGAAAGTTTCTTGAGAGCATGTATGATGTATTATATTTAATGTTTTAAAATTCATCCACTGAACTTGATAATTCATCCACTGAACCCTGATAACTGATCCTTACTAAATACCTAAATCACTTTCTTTGGTAAATGCCTAAGCTGACAATTTCTTATTCTCTTCAGCTTTATTTTATCTGAGTTTTCAATTTTTTATTTATGTTGAAATTCTACTCAAGACCTCTAATAACAGCCACAATACTTGTACAATGTCTATCGCTTTTCAATTTTCAAAGTATTGTCACATAACTATCTTTTTTCCCTTTGAACAGACTGTGTTCTAACTTTTCAGGTGATTAGACAGAGGTCATTGAAGGCTCTGTGACTTCCTTATGGTCACTCAGCTGGGAAGAATTTAAAGTGAGACCCTCACATTTCATAAGTCCAAAAATTTTCCTTCTACTCTAACAGAGTAAAGCAGCAGTGTGGGCTTTGTAAACAGTCAGACCTGGAGCCACTCACAGCCAACTGTGAGTCTTTGGTAGAGTTACAATATTAGGTTTCTTAGAATTATTAATAAATTTCTTAGATATTAATCTAAGTTTCAGAGTCTTCATATTTTGAAAAGTGAATAATAACTACCTATGAATAATAACTACCTGCACAGATGACAGGAGATCACATGAGGGGCTAGCCCACCTAGGCTCCCCCAAATGGAAGGCATTACTATTATCAGAGCAGCAGTCCATGTGAGTTAAGGCAAATCCAGGAAGGAGTATTGTATATTTAATCTGCTCAAGGAGGCATCAAGGAAGAGATGGAAATTAAATTGGCCTTTAGAGGAAGATAAGCTTTAGGTTGGTCAAAAAGAGGATTCCAGATAGAGGAGCAGCACAAGACAAGACAGAAAAGAGAATGGTGAAAAACAGAGGCAAATTAGATGACCAGTCTGATCAGGGAATATTTATGTTGAGGAATCAAGAAATTAAGGCAAAACAGTGAAAGGAAGTTAATTGAAGGGGGCTTGGATTCTGCGTTGAGAAAACATGACTTTTAATTCGCCTTCCACCGACTTCTGAAGCAGGGGATAACACAATAGAAGTGATGTTTTTGGAAAAGAGCTCAAAATCTTAGCATATGTTGGATAGGAAGAATTTGAAACAGGAACTAGGACATAGGTTATTGCAATCACTAGTACAGATGTGAAATGATCAGCTTAGCCTAGTAGAAAACAGACATAATGTCTTCTGGTGTGTCTCCTTAGGGGTCCCACAGGAACTTCAAAAAATCAACGTTTCCAAGCCGCCTCAAATATGATTTGCATCCTCTATTCTCTATCACTGTCCCACCAAGAATTCTGTCACCCCAATCTAGGAATTATCCTTAACTTTATATTATCCCATCATGTCAACCATTCAGCCATAAAATCCTGTCAGTTCTGCTTTGTAATCTCCTCTCTTTCAACCTCATGGCCACTGCAAATATTCACTGAGCATCTACTATGAAGTAGGCACCAGGGTACAGTGGTGGACATGTGGCTTGAAGTCTAGCACAGAAGGCAGACATTGAGTAGATATCCTGGGTGCGATCACTGCTACAACAAAGTACAAGATCCTATTGTCTGTCACAGGGCTGTATATCCTGATCTGAAGGGTAAATGAAGGTTTTTCTGCAGAAGTGACATTGAAACTGAAATCTAAAGGACGAAAAGGAGTTAAGTGATAAAAGAAAAGTAAAAAAATCCAGAAAGAAGGAATAACATCTGCAACGGTTCTGAGTTAGTCAAGGACGTGGCATGTGTAGAGAAAACAATTTCATGAAACTAAGGGTGTGTCTTTTGCTGAACTACGAATAATTTTCTCATTTTTTTTCTTTCTCTCTTGGACTACTCTCATCGGCTTTCTGCCTTGCTGCTAGAGTGACCTTTCTAAATTTAAAACTCCTTATGTTACAGATTCTACAATGGTTTCCCACATTCTACTTAGTAAAGGCCAAAAACCCAGTATGGTGATGGGATCCTTCAGTTTCCTTTCGTTTGCCTTACTTCCACCCCCTCCAACTGTAAGTGCCAAGGCTACTATTTATGGCTCTTCAAAAAACTCATGCCTGTTTACCTACTTATGTCTTTGCCAAATGCTATTACCCCAACCTAGAATGCCTTTGTCTGTTTGGAAAACTCCTACTCATCCTTTAATGGAACTCATATGCCACATTCTCTAAACCAGAGGTGAGCAAACTGTAGTTGATGAGTCATAATCCAACACTCTGCCTGTTAACGGATGACCTATGAGCTAAAAATGGTTTACATAGTTTTTAGAAACTCAAATAAAATGAAAAGAATAATATTTTGTGACACGTGAGAATTACACCAAGTTCAAATATCAATGGCTATAAATGTAGCCTTATTGGAACACAGTCTTGCTCATCTGTTCACTTACTGTCTATGGCTGCTCAATAAATAATAAATGAATGAATGTGAATGGGGTCATGGCCATGGCAGGTGAGAATGAATGTGGATTGTGGTGAGCACTAAACTGATATTTAATATTCATATCACAAATTTGTGCTACTTTTATGACTTTTAGCTGAACTGAAAAAATGCAGTAAAACCAGGAATCATTTTCATTCAAATGCCAGAAAATATGAGATGTTTGATTAAACAGGAGGGGTTATACTGAATATAAGCTCCAGTAACTAACTCTGAACTTTTATTAGCTTGAGGACAATCTTCTGATTTTTATAGGAACCATTCTGGGCAGTATATTCACTCTTGGGGATGGCTTTGTGTGCTCTTGGGCCAACTTCTCTTTTCTTTCTTTTTTTTTTTTTTTTGCTACTAACTTACTTGTCTTCTGCACATGAGGCTGCATTTAACTTGGCTGAGAAGCGAGAATAGATATTACCACAATATAAGGAATTAAAAATCATCCCTGCACTTAAAAGAAACACATACACAGACACACACACACAGGAGGCCACAGAGTATGCAGGGGAGATATTTTTCTCAATTGTTAATACAATGGAGAGCCCAGCTTTCACCTAGGGATATGTCTCTTACTGAGATTTAGAACAGGTTGGTCATTTTCATTGAAATTTTAGAATGGGATCTTCAGAAATCTATTTACGTGAAGGATTTGTGAAGCCCCCTGGGAATTAATTCATTCTGAGCAAAAAGAGAGACTGGGGAACAAGTTTAGGGCAGTAGCAGAGCTTCAATGGTCACAGAGGAGAGGTAACTCTGAAAACAGCAGGTCTTTCTCTTTCTAGTTGCCTATCAGAGCAGCCCCATGGACTCCTGTCTAGTCCCTACACATGAATGTTAAATCTGAAAGGACAGTTTCTCAGGATCTTGGTATCACACTGAACCATAAGCAGCATTGCTTTAGGTCTTCTTCAAGGCAGTGTATGGGGAGAAAAAAGGTGGGAGCAGGGGAAGGAGAAAGGACTTCTCTCCCATTTGGCAGACTTGAGTTTAAAACAGATCTGTGCTTCAGTGTCAGTGACAGAGGAACAGGCTGTGGCCTCACCACATACAGAGGTACCTGCAGAGGAGTTCTGAGTGAAGAAAGCTGTGCCCAATACACGTGTCAGCAGAGTCTGCACATGGGTGTATGGGAACACATAAGAGGGGCATCCAAACTGGGAAGGTGGAAGGTTTCCTAGAGGATGGTCTAGCTAACTGAGACCTAAACAAAGGAGTTGGAGGTGGAGGAACATCTACTACAAAGGCTTGGCTGTGATGAAAATCATAGCTTATTGGGAGAACTGCAACTCATTTAATTCTGACTACAACACTATGAAGTGGGTACAATTATCACCTCCATTTACAAATGAGAAACCGAGGCATAGAGAAGTTAAGTAACTTGCCCTAAACTACATAGCTAGAAAGTGGCAGATCTAGGCTCTAACCCCAGGCAGTCCGACTCCCAGGTCTGTCATTCTAACCTCCACTGTATAACATTAGTAGTTAATTGCCACCTTTAATTAAACATGTATTATAAGTCATATACCACAATAAGTACTTTATATTATCTGATTTAAGTATTATCCAGTTATTTCTTGCTTCATAACTTACATAACTCACTGGCATGCTGGGAAGTTACAGCTAGCCAGGAATGAGGACCAAGAACCTTAGTTCTGCTTCATTGGCTGTCTCTGTGTGGCCTGGGCATCCTCAGAGCTCATGACTGGGTTTCAAGGTCAATAATCCCAAGAAAGAATCAGGTAGAAGCTGTGTTACTTTCTATGACGTGCCTCAAAAGTCACATAGCATCGCTTCCACCATATTCCATTGCCTAAAGAAGTCATAAAGGCCGGTCCAGGTTCAAGGAGCGGGAGGTAGACTCTACCTCTGCACTGCAGGTTCTGGAAGTACATGTGAGACCAAGAAAATAGTAGCAGCCATTTGGGAAAAATATATTAGTATGTAATATCTGATTTAATCTTCATAATAAACCTATGATGTGGGTCTTATTGTCTTGATTTTGAAGATGAGAACCCAGGCTCAGAGAGATTAAGTAACTGGACCACCACTATGTAGCTGGTACGTGGTGGGAGAGAGAGCATGTTTCTCATCAGAACTCCATGCTTTGTACCATCTTCAGCTTCAGGTGTTGCCTCCTTAAGCCTTCCCTAACCACTACTTTCTCAACAAAATTAATTACTTCTTCTCTGTAATATTTCATGATCTTCTCTGTCATATTTCATGATCTTTTGCATGTATCTGTTATTTTGTGTATGAAAAGGTAGGGTTTTAGAATATGCTATTAAAGCACATGAACTTTGGAACCAAACTTCTTGGATTCAAACCTCAGCCCTGCCACTTCTCACTAGTTGTTGAACCACAGATGGTCACTTGGCCTCTCAGTTTTCTCAACTCCAAAATAAGAATAATAATACCACCTTCCTACACAAGTTGCGAAGAATAAGTGAGATAATTGTAAACTGCTTAGAACAGAGCCTGGCACACAGTAATTGCTCAAGTGTTAACTATTATTCTGTATTTAATTGTTTGAACGTCTGCTTCTCCTGTGAGATGGTCAGCTTTGAAGAGTAAGGCTCCATCTTATTCTTATTTGCTCCAGCATTTAGTCCAGGACCTCAATATATACTCATTGTACTAGATGGAGGGAATTTTGCCACCTGACTTGTTCTTTTCAATGGGTCCTTGCATTTCAAGTAATAAATGCTTTTTTTCCAAATTCTTCTTTAAGATAAAGGCATATTTAGAAGTGAACAAAATGTTATTAAAAATTTAGTCACAAAAGCAGATGTCCATCATATATTTAAAATTATTCTTATATGCATTCTATAGCTCCTACATCTACTTCTTTAGTTACAAGTTTTTTTTAATAGCTAGAAGAGACATTAGAAATCATCACTGACATCTCCCTTATTTTATAAAATATCAGAGAGGTTAACTATTTTTTTCATTGATAAATTAGTGATAAAGCTCAGACTAACTCCAGGACAGCTAATATCCTTGTTTGATTCACTTCCTCCACTCTATTTTCTCAGAGAAAAATATATCAATGCAATGATTGAGAAACTCAATAACATTACTTACTTAATAAAAATAGTTTTTGAGCACTCACTTTATGTAGGCGCCACGCTAGGTTCTGGCAATGTGAAAACAATGAGTCACAGTCATGGTCCTCAAAGACAGACATGTTGAAGAAGAGCCTGTCTTCTTCTGCTCATGCCTATGAGCACAGACAACCTCCACGCCACATGAGAAGCCCATACCAGCCCATGATTACTGGTACAATGTGCTTCTGGGGGAAAAAAGTAAATCCAAATTCTAAGAGAGGAATCCAGGGTAGTTACTCAAAAGAGGTTAACATTTGAGCTGTGTCTTGAAAAATGAAGAGCATTTCACCAGAGGGTGGAATTCTAGACAACAGAAACAACATAGATCCATCATCAAATGCTCATGTAAAAGCCACCGTGGGCCAGGACATATGCTGCATATACTAGAATACAAGAGTGGGCAAGACAATAAGGTCTCTGCCTGTGTGCATCTTTATCCCATGGGGAATTCTAAGGGTTAACTACAGGTGATTTGTCTTTTAAAAGTACAATAAAAATCTTTGTTAAGGAGATTTAATTTGGGCATAGAGAGGATAAAAGAGAAGCAGGGCTACTTCCTGAGGAAGTGACACTGAAGTTAAAGCCTGGAGGCTTATAGGAGAATGAACTACCCTAAGTGGATTATGGAGTAGGAAGGGCATTAAGAGACTATACCACAGTCTAGTGGCCCTGAGGCAGTAATCAGCTGCGCATAAAGATGAGCAGGGTCTGGACATAAACAATAGGGACAGGAGTGACCTGATGGCTTTCGAGAGGGGTGGTGGAGGAGGGGGTTGGTTAAGGAATATACCCATGAGCAACAGTCAATGAAGCCATTGAAGGATTTAAAAAGAGAGAAAGGAAATGATCGAATTTGTAATCTTTTTTTTTTTTTTTTTTTTGTGGTACGCGGGCTTCTCACTGTTGTGGCCTCTCCCGTTGCGGAGCACAGGCTCAGGACGCGCAGGCTCATCGGCCATGGCTCATGGGTCCAGCCGCTGCGCGGCATGTGGGATCTTCCCAGACCGGGGCACGAACCCATGTCCCCTGCACTGGCAGGCGGACTCTCAACCACTGGGCCACCAGGGAAGCCCTGAATTTGTAATCTTAAAAATCACTCTGGGGCTTCCCTGGTGGCGCAGTGGTTGAGAATCTGCCTGCTAATGCAGGGGACACGGGTTCGAGCCCTGGTCTGGGAGGATCCCACATGCCGCGGAGCAACTAGGCCCGTGAGCCACAACTACTGAGCCTGCGCATCTGGAGCCTGTGCTCCGCAACGAGAGAGGCCACAACAGTGAGAGGCCCGCGCACCACGATGAAGAGTGGCCCCCACTTGCCACAACTAGAGAAAGCCCTCGCACAGAAACGAAGACCCAACACAGCAAAAATAAATAAATTAATTAATAAACTCCTACCCCCAACATCTTCTTAAAAAAAAAAAATCACTCTGACTCCATGGACAAAGCCACAAGATTGTGAAAGACACGGCACACTCAGGAATTGAAGCTAATTTTATAAGGCTAGAGTTTAGGGCCTGAGGTGGAGCATCTCAGGAAATGCAGGCTGGAGGCAGACGCTGGAGGAAGTTCCTTCTGTCTCAGGGTAGGACTTGTGCATTTTATCCAGCAGGAAATAGGGACATCTTGAAGATTTACATACAGGAGAATAAAACATGCAGACCATAAGAATCATGCCAAAAAGACTCATGTGTATTCAGGATATTGCAGTTACTAGTATAGATAATGGATTGACAGGTTATATAAATACTTTATATAAGTTGGAAAAAAAAACAACAACTGTGTACTTCAGTTAACCAGAACAGCCTAGTTTCTGCCTTCCAGTTAATTGAAATTTGTTGAGGACCTCAAATGTAAAAAGAAACAAACTCGGACATGGCAGAGAAGGGCAACAAAGACCTTCCTATATAATGCCTGTTGGGATGGACTTTCTGGTAAACCTTGTGTGAGCTCCCAAGGATATGCCTGGGCACATACTAGAATAGTGCTTGCCTATGTGATGCAACCGAATGCTGCCTGTACTTGCTGCAATTTCACTTTGTGCCTCTGGGTGGTAATTAGAGATTGTTTGATCTTAGTCAATAAAATACTATTCAATTTCCCCTGAAGACATCAGAGATGTATCTAGTATAGTAAAAATATTTTCCCATGCCACTATTTGAATTTCAGGCATACATTTCTACTCATTTAATTTCCACGTACTTACACAGGCTCTTTAACATACAGACTAAGGGCAAATTAAAAATATAAGAACATTACTCATGTTTCTGGAGGTCAAGATGGATGGATGTTCAGTAAATTACACCTACTCTCATGGAAGTTGTTGTTGATGAAGGCCATGAAGGTTAACTTCTTGATCAACCTACACTGGCTGTATCCAGGGACACAGTCTATGTTCTAAAGCTTGTATTAAACAGATAATGCAAGAAATACCTACATTCAGAATTTGTGAGGTACCTTTGAAAAATCAATGAAATCTTAATATAATAACTCTCTCCATAGTTTGTTTTATATATATCATGGTGCAAATTCTGACCCTCGATTCATTATAACCCTTCAGAGTTTCTCTGTAAAACTGGAAGCTGTCCTTTTTCACACCTCCTGTGTTATCACAAAGGGGTGCCATTCTATTTAACAATTTATGAGATTGCTAGTTGTAAATGCACTTGTAGCAGTGGTAGACATGGGAGAGCAACAAAAATCTCAGGTTTGTTCAATGATTAAATAATTAAAGCTCATCAATACATTCACAAGGAATAGGAAAGAAAATCACACCCTGAACTCAGTGCCACTGCCACCTTGGAAATGTGAATCAGTTTGTATCCTTGTTAATTTGGTGAAATATACAGCTCTAAATTTGGATTGTTTTCTGAAAATAAACAGAACATATTCTGTTTACTTCACTATACTGTATTATATGACATGAAGTAGCAGGTTAAATAAATATGATTTTTAAATGTAAATGATACTATTATTATATGTCCAGTAAAAAATGTCTTTAAAACAAGTGAAAGAACTCATGTTTTGTGTCAAATGCCTTCAAATTACCAGAATCTCTCAAGATTATGATGATTCTAGTAAGTTTGGTAAGGGATATAATTGACATAATTTGTAGTAAAGGTTGAAATAATATTCGGAAAATGCATTAGCAATAGTGTTAAGATTTGAATTCATTCATTAGTATAAAAAGCATTAAAATGCTTTGTTTGTTTTGCTTTGTTTTTGAGAAATACAGACTAGCACCAAATCAAGAGAAGGACGGCAACCCCACTTTCAAAAGGCATATATCCTTGAGAAAATTAGATATGTATAGAAAGTTAAATAATAGAATGGTTGAATAGTTATAGATCATATAACACCATAGAAAAATGGATATCATGATGCAAATATGTGATTAAAATAGGAATCCAATTAGCATTAAATATATTAAGTGCTATGAGGTCATACTACTGAGTGAAGTCTTGGTGTTGCCAAGAAAACTTCACAGGGAAGTTTGAAATTAACGAGCATTAAAGCACTGGTAGGAAATGGGCATGTGGAGAAGCTAAGGAAAGGCTCTTAGGAAGGGAGAGGTGGAAAAAATGGGGGCGAGTGTGGTGTAACAGACACCCAGGGCAAAGAGGAGAGGGGAATCCAGTATTAATATCAGGTAGTGACAAATTAGTCTGGATACAATCATCTAGATTCAGATACTTATGAAGAGGAATAGTGGGAAGTAAGATGGAATGTTAAATTGAGGAAAGCATGGGACTCCTTCAGTCAAACTCTTATTGAAAATTTCCACTGAATGATAGTCTTTCACTTTTGACCTTTGGTGGTATATGGACTTCTGGTAGATTGTGCTAGATGTCTTTAATTCCCTGTTCAGTCCATCTTCTCATATACAGAATCAAAATGTAGAGCTTTGTACAAACTGGCTTTTTCTAAAGAAGTCTGCAGATAACTATGAAATCAATTTCTGGAATGCACGTCTCAGTTTGTCTTTTATCTTAACTGTCTACTGGGCATTTATACATTGAAATCCTGCTACTCCTTCCTCTAATCAGGTCAAAAATGAAATTCTTCTCCATTCTGGATGCCCATTTTCCCTGTACTTGTCAGAGGTGCTGCAAGGCAGTTTCATCATCACAGCTGCCTGGGCTCTTCTCCCATATATAAAATGACACTATAATTGATTTTCTAAGTGAAAGGAGTGCTATCAATAACTACATGGACACAACAGATATAAACTGGTTGTTCCTGGGAAACCAGGGTTAACAGTCACCCTATTTAATATTTCTGTCATTAAATTCTGACAATTCTTTAATTCTCTTAATTTTTCATTGCTTCTGCCCCCATCCATACACTGAGTTCGATAGCACCCTCCTCACTTTCTTGCTAATCTCTCCCTTGTGATAAATATACCCAGAACTCCATTTCTGGCACCAACATCTTGCTCAAGAACCTACAGTGAATCTGCAGTGTTTCTCTCCCAAAGAATAAACTACTCTTTTTAGCTTTTTATGACCAGTTTGATCTGCATCTATCTACCTCCTGTTATGTCCTAAGCACAGCCATGGAGTCCCCAGAAGTATCCGAAAAGGATAATTTTTCTTTTTTTATGCTTCTGCAAATGCTACTTGGACAGCCCTAGAATGTTCACATCTACTCACCATGCCTTTCTATGTTTTTCTTCTAATCAAGTTGCTGTATAATCTTTAAGAAAAGAATCAATCCTGCTTCCTTTCTTAGAGCCTTCTCTGATACTGAACTCTCCTCCAAACTGCTTAATAACCTTGCATCTAAATCCTTGATCATCCAATAAGTTTTTGCAATAGCACTCCCTTTTGCTACTACGATCATAGGTTTATGTTCCTAAACAAATTTCTTTAGCTCAATTGTTAATTCCTTGATGATACAGAATAGGGTGTCATATGTCATTCACATAAAGTGTGTTTTCAAATATATGATGAGAAATGTGTCTTTCCCATCAAAATCGCTTCTAGTTCCCCTCCTGCCTGCTCTCCCTTTGGCCACTTCTAGAAAGCAAAGCAAGATAAAAAAGCAAAGCACCTGTTTATTATTTCATATTTATCTACCTGATAAAATCTGAAGTACTGGCATACTCTCCTTAATAAAATAAATTCCAACACATGGCAGTATTAGTGTTCCATGTCTTCAGTGTCTATGCCCAATTCAGCCAAATCATTCTCAGAAAGACAAATAGTTTGCTTTCCTATGCATAATAGATTCATATATAAAAATTTGCTGATGGAGATTATTCCTGGTGAAATTCAAATCTGGCATTGTTCCCCGTGCTTTTATATTATTCTACCTTTCAATTTGAGTGCCTTATGTAAACCTAGAGCTAGCAGCAGAGTCTCTGCTGGATCCTCCCTTTGGCTTGCTGGCCTAGCTGTTTACCCCCAGCCTCTGTTGCCCAGTCACAGTGGTTCTTGAATCAGTGTCTGTGATACACGGAACTGAGGGTGGCTCAGAAACTCTAAACTTCAGGGAAGCAGGAGCCACCTTTCCAGGTTACTATGAGGCCAACACCAACATGGCTCCTTCCCAAAGTTTGAAAGTAGGGGGATAGGGAAAAGCACCTTGCCTTGCTCTTTCTCTCAACTTCTAGAACATGCCTTACTCTTTGAGTCCTATTCAGGAAGAGAGCAAAACTTGATATCCCCTTGACGGATGTTTTATCTTATCTAAAACTGTCATAAGACATTTGGTCCACACAAAAATGTCCTTAAAATCTGGTCCTGTCCAAAACATCCGTAAGACATGTGGTTCATGCCAAAGGGTCCTTGAAGTTTGGTCCTATCCAAAATGTCCATGAGCATATTTGGTCTGTGCCAAATGATTCTGGACAGGACCAAATATTAAAGACCTTTTGGTATGGGCCAAATGTCTTATGGACACTTTAGACAGGACCAAATATCTGTTAACCTTGATATCCTACTTCTGATTTCCATTTTCTTTTTCCCAGTCCCTGGACATGAAAAAGGGGTAAGCTTTTTTTCTCTAGCTACCCTTCTTCTTCCCAATTTTAACAGTGGACTGGGCACTCTAAGAACTGGAGTCCCCAGGTTTTGGCCCTTGGCATATTGAAAGAGAGCACATCCTCCTTACACATAAAGCCAGCCTCTCATCAGTATTATCTTACAAAGAGGCTAAGTCTCAGTCTTCTCCTGCTGTAAACCAGATTTTGCAGAGCAAATTAAGACCCACCACTTTAATATTTGAAAATTAAGTATCTGGATTTATTATGCATGAATTAGATAGAATACTTCTTTTTCCTAAATGACAGAAAAAATTCTTCCCAAATGTACTTCTGTGTGAAGGCACTGGTTTTCATAATTAAATCCTAATAGTGTGTAGCTACAAAGTTATGTCATATGTGTGGTTATAAAAATGCAAAGTTTAAGCTTCAATGTTCGATGCAGTTACCCTACATATCTTAAAAGAAGTTAAAAATACCAGCTTCCTATATATCATTATTTTGAGCAATAATTGTTGTTACTATTACTTATCTATTGTACCCTAAAATTTTTTGCTCAGAACAATGATGTTAATAATATACTGCTGGAAAGCAATCTACAGATCTGCAATACCTATCAAACTACCACTGGCATTTTTCACAGAACTAGAACAAAAAATTTCACAATTTGTATGGAAACACAAAAGACCCCGAATAGCCAAAGCAATCTTGAGAACGAAAAACGGAGCTGGAGGAATCAGGCTCCCTGACTTCAGCTATACTACAAAGCTACAGTAATCAAGACAGTATGGTACTGGCACAAAAACAGAATATAGATCAATGGAACAGGATAGAAAGCCCAGAGATAAACCCACGCACATACGGTCACCTTATCTTTGATAAAGGAGGCAGGAATGTACAGTGGGGAAAGGACAGCCTCTTCAATAAGTGGTGCTGGGAAAACTGGACAGCTACATGTAAAAGTATGAGATTAGATCACTCCCTAACACCATACACAAAAATAAGCTCAAAATGGATTAAAGACCTAAATGTAAGGCCAGAAACTATCAAACTCTTAGAGGAAAACATAGGCAGAACACTCTATGACATAAATCACAGCAAGATCCTTTTTGACCCACCTCCTAGAGAAATGGAAATAAAAACAAAAATAAACAAATGGGACCTAATGAAACTTCAAAGCTTTTGCACAGCAAAGGAAACCATAAACAAAACCAAAAGACAACCCTCAGAATGGGAGAAAATACTTGCAAATGAAGCAACTGACAAAGGATTAATCTCCAAAATTTACAAGCAGCTCATGCAGCTCAATAACAGAAAAACAAACAACCCAATCCAAAAATGGGCAGAAGACCTAAATAGACATTTCTCCAAAGAAGATATATAGACTGCCAACAAATACATGAAAGAATGCTCAACATCATTAATCATTAGAGAAATGCAAATCAAAACTACAATGAGATATCATCTCACACCAGTCAGAATGGCCATCATCAAAAAATCTCGAAACAATAAATGCTGGAGAGGGTGTGGAGAAAAAGGACCACTCTTGCACTGCTGGTGGGAATGTGAATTGGTACAGCCACTATGGAGAACAGTATGGAGGTTCCTTAAAAATAGAACTACCATATGACCCAGCAATCCCACTACTGGGCATATACCCTGAGAAAACCATAATTCAAAAAGGGTCATGTACCAAAATGTTCACTGCAGCTCTATTTACAATAGCCAGGGGATGGAAACAACCTAAGTGTCCAACATCGGATGAATGGATAAAGAAGATGTGGCACATATATACAATGGAATATTACTCAGCCATAAAAAGAAATGAAATTGAGCTATTTGTAATGAGGTGGATGGACCTAGAGTCTGTCATACAGAGTGAAGTAAGTGAGAAAGAGAAAGAAAAATACCGTATGCTAACACATATATATGGAATTTAAGAAAAAAAAAGTCATGAAGAACCTAGGGGCAAGATGGGAAAGAAGACACAGACCTACTAGAGAATGGACTTGAGGACATGTGAAGGGGGAAGGGTAAGCTGTGACAAAGCGAGAGAGTGGTATGGACATATATACACTACCAAATGTAAAATAGATAGCTAGTGGGAAGCAGCCTCATAGCATAGGGAGATAGCTCGGTGCTTTGTGACCACCTAGAGGGGTGGGATAGCAAGGGTGGGAGGGAGGGAGACACAAGAGGGAAGATATATGGGAACATAGGTATATGTATAACTGATTCACTTTGTTATAAAGCAGAAACTAACACACCATTGTAAAGCAATTATACTCCAATAAAGATGTAAAAAAAAAAAAAAGATACTGCTGGAATTTTAAGAAATGAAAGCAGCCTGCTAATTCTTTCATTATTCTCTCTTTTCCTTTTAATTCAATGCTCATTCATTCAGCATTTATTAAAAACCTACTATGAATCAAACCCTTCATGGGGTGAAGCAATAGAGACGAAAGGTAATAAACATAGGTTCTCTATTAGAGGAGCTCACGTATTTATTGTTTTTGCTATACTCCTCCTTACTTTCATTTAATTTCATAATATAATATCTTCCCAAATATATAGCAAGTATTTCCCTGAATGAGTACAAATGAATAGCAGAGTCTAATAGAAGTCATTACCCCAAAACAGCAATGCTCCGCTATTCATTCATAAGTTCAGTTGTTCATTCAAATTTTCATATGTTCATTTGTTCATTCATTCATTCAGAAAACGTTATTAAAGCAGTTACTGTGAGTTAACTGCTGTAGTTGGCCTCCGGGCATAAGCCATATATCTTGGCCTTCAAAGTGATGCCAGTCTACTGACTTAGTGTACATGATAGTGCCATAATAAAGGATTATGAATATGACACGGGGTGGGTGTTGGGGGTGAGATTGGAATCCTTCACAGAGGGATGGATAACGTGCATTGATGTTGAAGGAAGAGAAGGTCATAAAATATTTAAGTGAGGAAGGGCAGTCTTGTTCAAGTGAATTGTATACACAGAGGCATGGAGGCTGAGAAAACATCATTTTTTTAAGCTTGGAATGTTGAGTATGTCAAAGAGCCTACTGCAGTTTTGTTGGGCATAAAAATGTGCCCAGTGAAAACACGACATTCCCTAGCCTTCCTTGCAAATGAGGGTGAAGAACAGCAGTGCAGCCCAGGCCTGGTCAGTGAGTTAAAAGTGTTCCTTGTCAAACGAGGCTCCAGGCAAACTCCTTAAAAGCAGAGCAGGCTCAGCTGGGATGGGCCTTTTGCCCTTTTCCCTTCCTGTTCTCCCTGCCTGGAATGTAAACATGATGCCCAGAGGAAGGACAACGCCACATCACCACAAGGTAACAAGCAAGTGCTGAGGATGGTTGAGCAGAAAGATGCAAGGAGCCTGCAGCCCCGAGATAGGAGAGAACAGCTCTGTGGACCCTACACAGTCTATCACAGACTTCTCTCCCACCATCAGAGGGGAAATGCCTTAAGTAGTTTTAGTTAAGCCATCGGTTTTCAGATTTGTGTTACTTGGGCAAACTGACGGTGTGAACCTGAGCAGACTAGATGAGGCCAACCATAAGAAGCCCTGCACAGTTATAGACTTTGAACTGTGTCTGGTAGAGGTTCTTTTTTTTTAATTTAAAAAAAGATCAGTTTATTAAAAGACCATAACCTCTTAAAATCACAAGTGTAAAACCATCAGGGACACAGGCGGCTCGTGGGGACCATGTGGAGATGCCAACACATAGTATTTTTTCCTCTTTCTGCTCCTGAATGTCAACCAATATGTTATTTACCTGAACTCTTTATGTTGTTTTTTTTGTAGAGGTTCTTAAACTCCAGTATGTTTGAGAACCACTGGAAGTGTCTGTTAAACTTTAGTTTCTGATGCTGGTCTTAAGACCACATTTAAACAAACAAACCAAACCCCACAAATGACAAAAAAATAAAAATTTTCTCAAATGTGTGGAAGTGGAGCAGTTGATGCATTTGATGCACTGGGTAGCCTTCCTGTTTCTCTTTCTCTTCCTTTCCATTTTCCTACCACTCATGGGGACACAAAACTGCTGCCCACAGTTTACAAATCCATATCTGTGACATCCATGTTCAGGCTAAGACTGATGAAGAAAGTATTTTATGTTTCATTTTGCAATCCTTAAATAGCACTTATCAAACTACTGTTCTAAGAACTTTAACAAGTACTAACTCATTTAATTTTTATAAAACTCTACATGGTAGGAACTACTATTACCCCAACTCATGGATGTGAAAACTTAGCGACAGAGATGGTAAACAGCTACGTCACACAGTTATTAAGTGACTATGCTGCATCTCTAATCCTTGGCTATCATAGACTTATTATTTGCAGTTCCAACTACTTATCAGTGATCACAAAATTTCCATGATTTATTCAACTATAATGAGAATAAAGACATTACTACCCCTTTCTCACTCTCCGGCCATCTTGGTGGCTGCTCTTGGTTGGGGGCATCCCACAACTAAGGCAGGAAGATGGTGGCCACAAAGAAGATGGAGAAGTCACTGGAGTCGATCAACTCTGGGCTCTATCTGGTTACGAAAAGTGGAAAGTACGTGCTGGGGTACAAGCAGACTCTGAAAATGATCGGACACGGCAAAGCGAAACAGGTCATCCTTGCCAACAACTGGCCAGCCTTGAGGAAATCTGAAATAGAGTATTATGCCATGTTGGCCAAAACTGGTGTCCGTCACTACAGTGGCAATAATATTGAATTGGGCACAGTGTGTTGAAAATACTACAGAGTATGCACACTGGCTATCATTGATCCAGGTGATTCTGATATTATTAGAGGCATGCGAGAACAGACTGGTGAAAAGTAAATCGTGCACAATTTTTCTTTAATAAAATTGGCCAGAGCTTGTTTTAAAAATTAAAAAAAAAAAAAGGCATTACTACCATATGGCTCTTCTGAGACATAAACATCTGGAGAAACAAAGATCTTGTAATGAAAGCATCTAGCATAAATTTATATCTCATGGGCTGTGATGTTGGTTTTGATAAGCAAGTTACCTTGCTAGCCTAGCTAATCCCCAAACATCTGTTTCTTAGTTTCTTAATTTCTGGGTTTTATGAATTTGATAATACTCAAAATTTACCTTGGAGCTGTAACCAAAGTAAATACTATGGATCTACAGTAGCATTTCCCCAAACATTTTTTCTCTTAAACATTTGTTCCACAAGATGCTAGATTTTAAACAGCCTTCCTGTTTAAATAAATTTGAAAAATATTAGGCTATACAACGTCTTTACTACAGGATTTATCAGAACCTTAATATGAAAAAGCCCATTGTAAATCTGCAGAAGAGAAATATATATAGCATTCCCCAAACTTTGACCACAGAGGCCTTTTTCTCCTGGGTTTTTAGTGGTAGTGTTGTTCCACAGAACACAATTCTGGAAATGATTTCTTACTGTGCATTCAAATTTAAGATTTTTATTTTGTTCAACTTGAAGTAACCTATTTTGACAGAACTATTCATAAAAGATTTTTGCAAGCTGTGGGTATGTGTAGTCATGTAGATCACAGAGTAGAGGAAGAATAAAAAGAGAGAATGAAAACCTGTTAAATATAACTTTCCTTACCATCACAAGAAAAGTACTGTTTAATTTCTAAATATTCGTATTAGTTTCTAAATTCCTTATAATCTGTTTTAGCATTTTGCTCTAAAATTTTTCTATTCCTGGCTTTGAAGTGTTCTGTTGTTTTCCCTTTGAGCTCTTCAAGATCTAGTGTTTTGTGTATTTCCCTACTTCTTTTTCTTTCTCTAATCATAAAGCTATAACTATAAAACATAAACGAGAGATTCATCACCTTCATCCAGCCAGGAGACATCTTTTTTCATCATCTGAAGTAAGTGGGAGAAGCAATCTTTATGTATGCAGGATAAAAATCAAACCATATTTTTCTTAATGAGCTAATAAATAAGGTGAGAAATGCTTCTTATTGAGAAACTGTATGGTAAATAGTAAATAAATACGGCTGAACTTCTATGCTAAGGAAAATGCTCTCATTAATGTTGGTGCTTTACCATTTCAGTTTCGTCAAACAGGAAACATGATTTTAATAATTTGATTCTGTAAACTCAAAACTCTGAAAGGATTGCTGGAGTTAAGAAGGGGTGCAATAAAGCATTCATTATGAATATTTTTCAATTAAATATTTCAGCTGTTTGAAAAAAGAACTTATCATTTACAGGTAGTAAAGGACTGATTAAGTCAACCAATTTAGTCTGGCTCATCTGTGGACTTACTATCAAATCATTTACTTTTCACACAGTCTGATTAAAAATAGTTCTCAACTGAATTCAGATTTTCTCTTCTCTTTGCGGAATATGTTTTTTAGGGAATGAATATTTTGGAGTATTATTCTCATGTTCCTTACTCTTCCCTGTGTATGAGTGTGTGTGTGTGTGTGTGTGTTTTCTTTCTTCTGTTTTTATTGTTAAAAGGTCACTTTTTTAATATGTGAGATTTGTGTTCATTATTTTATTTTTTAAGAAAGGAGATAGCTATATATTATTAACATTAATTACTACTGTTTTTCACTCATTTCCAAATATGTTATCTAAAGAGGATACAAAGATGAATTAAAAGCACTCCAATTTACCCAAAGAAATATTCTATCCTTTGTATAGATAAGCAGTAACAGAATTACAAATCCTATCCATTAAATTATAAGGTGTCCTCTAATAAAGCAGAGTGCTTACTTCTCCAATCTCCTTGAACAAAAATTCCCAATCCTCTGTTTACTGTAATGGAATACAGATTAAATGAAATCTGGATATTGGCATATTCTCCATGTCTTCTGTCCTAAGCCCCATATCTTTCTATAGATATCACCAAACTCTGGTTTCCTAACAAAAAATGGTCATCTCATACAAATAATTATCAATCTACCAAAGTTTTTCAGTGTCCTGTTGGAAATATATCCAAGACCAGCTGGGTGAGTCAGAGCATAATGCTAAAAGACCAACGTCTTATAATCCCAATCAATCACAGAACAACATATGAGATATATACTATGTACTTGTCATGACATAATCAGTAATTGGTGCTCCAGGCTAATTTTGCATTGAGATTAATTAGTTAACTTTTTGCTTGAACTTAGCTTGGATTTCTAACCAGAGCCAATTGCCTCATAAATGCATACCCAAGAAAAATACGTGGCAAATCACTGTTTTTATCTAGATTGTTTAAAGTTTGGATTCAGAATTTGTACTTTAGTCTTAAATCTATATAGCTAATTATTATTACATCAACAGTTGTTGATGTCTAGGGCTGTGCCTTTCAATATAATGGACACTAGCTATATGTAGCTATTGGGCACTCAAAATGTGTCTAAGTACAAAGTAAAATGTGCTGCAAATGCAAAATATATACTAGATTTAGAAGACAATACAAAAAAAAGAATGTAAAACATCTTACAATCAAATAAAAGGATGTAAAACTTTTTATTTGACTAAGTATTGACATAATAATGTTTTGGATATACTGGGTCATATATAAAATATACTATTAAGATTAATGATTGTCATCTGGTTTTGGTTTTTTTGTTTGTTTGCTTTAACTGTTTCTACTGTTTTAAGTACTTATGTGGCTTGTATCGTGGCTCACATTATATTTCTCTAATACATTTAACTTCCAAATGTAGAGCTGTATATTTCACCAGCAGTGTTCTAGAGCAGTGCTTTGTTTATAAAATATTTGAAATAGTACGATTAGTTAACATTTTTAAGAGGCTGAAAGTATTGTATGATGAGTAATTTTAAAGAGACAATAAAAACTGAGAATTTTAATTTACATTTGGTTAAAAGACTTTAATTTTTAATAAATTCACCAATTAACTTTGGATAAATGTACACTAAGAAAACATTATTTTTTTCAACCACAATCTCTATTTGTTTACAAAATAAATAAGAATTTTTCCCCTAATTAAAATATATAAGTACCAAGGCACACTTCTTCTATCCTTGTATACATACCCAAATCTCTCAGATTACTGGAGTATCTGTTGACATAAAGAAATCTTCAAAGAGAAACATCCACCAATATCAAAACTACTTTGAGGGACTTCCCTGGTGGTGCAAGTGGTTAAGAATCCGCCTGCCAATGCAGGGGACATGGGTTCAAGCCCTGGTCCAGGAAGATCCCACATGCCACAGAGCAACTAAGCCCATGAGCCACAACTACTGAGCCTGCACTATAGAGCCCGCAAGCCACAACTACTGAAGCCCACGCACCTAGAACCCGTGCTCTGCACCAAGAGGAGCCACCACAATGCGAAGCCCGCGCACCACAACGGCAACTAGAGAAAGCCCGTGTGCAGCAACGAAGACACAACGTAGTAAAAAATAAATAAATTCATTTTTTTTAAAAAAACTACTTTGAAGGAAATCAAATAAAGAATTGTATGTACACTAACCAAACCACAAGGGAGGCTTTCAGTTGCTACATGATATAATTACTACAGTTTTTTTAATACTAAAAATATATTATACTCAGAAACAAATAATTTTTAAAAGTAGTGAACTGAGACACTTGATGCAAAGTTCAATTAATATAACAGTTTCAAAAACCCAGACACACATAGTGATGAACATGTCTACTTACAGAAATGGAAAAATGATAATAAAATGCAGGATATAGAGCAGTATTATAATATGATGCTATTTACGAATGTGTTCAGAAAAACAGAAGCAACCTAAAGTTGTATCAGTATAGCAATGGTTAACAATGGCTATCTCTGGGTAGTAGCACTACAGTTTAAGCAATTTTTGTTTTGTTTTGGGTATTCTTTTTTGTTGTTATTTATCTGTATTTTCAAGTTTTTCAGTAGTATATATATAATAAATGCGTGATTTTAAAAAAATAATATGAACTGTAATAAGCCTTATAAGAGGAAAAGAACTAAGAGATTGTGGGCAGAGCCATGCAGGTGGGCAATGAGAGGAGAGCCAGGCATTGGTGAAAGGAGACTAAGAGAATGTTGTCATGGCAGCTAGTGTCTCCCCTGACATTTGCAGCCGGGTAGCCCTGTGTTCAAATATAAACTCTAAACAATGATCACGGACAAGGTTCTTAATATCTCCATGGCTGGCTGCTAATAAAACTACCTTGAAGGCATGCTGTGAAAATTACATGACATGGTTATGAAAAACAAGTAGTATCATGCTCCTCATAGAGTTGATGGCAAACCAGTGATGAGTAGGCTAATATAACCTCTAGTGTGATGGGTACTTTACTCGTCTCAAGGCCAGTGCCTTCCTGCACTCAGTCTAAAGTTCCTGCCACCACTACATAGCCTGGGGAAAGGAGCAATGGGAAAATCAAGAGAATACACCCTTCTCCCCCAGAGGCCACCCAAATCCAAAACTCCAGCAGAGTGTCTGAAAATAATCCCTACTTTTAACTCTGTTTACATGAACCATTTCTGCCATTTATTTTAGGAAACAACTCATCTAACTAGTGAATAAATGTTGGTTTTATGTGTGCTACTTTTACGGTGGGTCAGAAATGAACTGACAGAATCGACGGGCACATTGACATCTTCAGTCCAAAGGGGAGAGGGCAGCTTGCTGGGCAGAGAACAAAAACTGAAGGTGTTCTTGGATGTTTCTGAAAGAGGATTATTGAGGAGAAGGTAGGCCATATGCCCCTTGAGTTCTTCTCAAATGTAAATATTTATGATTCTATGATTTTTACTTTGGTACATGATTAAAATTTTTAGACTTTATAAGCATAGTTTTTTTAATTCATTAATTATACATACACTTAAAATATTTTATTCATGTTACTGCTTTTTGGTGCTTTTCTCTTCCATGCTGTGGTGTGCCTTTGCAAGCTTCCTTTTATATGCTTTCACACCTGGTCAACTCCCATCTGACTTACAGTCTTTTCACTAGATTAATATCTTTAGTCTGATTATAGCCAAATTTTGCAAATCTAAAAGGCATTTTTCCTCTTTAAAATAACTTTTCATGTCCTCCTGATGTGGACCTAAATTCTTGATTCTGAACAAGCAATCTCATTTCCCTTATTTCCAAGTGCTCAAGGGACTGAGCCAGTAATACTGATAACTAATAAATTATTGATGAACAAATTATGGTCAGATGCTCACCTATGGTGTTGTTGACTTTTAAGTACAGATGCAAAGATGATTTATCTTTAATTTAAAAGGTTGTTCATATTTATAAACTAGGTTATGACATTTTCTTCCTTAGATGTGAATATGTAAGTAACAGAAATTAATGCAGTTACTTTGATACACTTGTTCACCTTTGACATTTGGAGCCTTAAACTTTATTTCTGAAGTGTAAAAGCTACCTCTTTAGAGCTAGGGAAGAAAGGAGAGTTTAATTGAATAGTCAAATGCCAAAACATTATGTAAAAATCAAATTAGAGATAGAAGGATTTCCTTGCCTTTCAACAGCTAATAGAGCCTCACCTTGAAGAAACCTTGGCAGATTTGCATGCCATGTCTACTATTAAGAAGTAAGAAATAACGTTCACAGAAAGACACACATGATGAAAAGGCAGGCAGCTATGTACCAGATGAAGGAACAAGATAAAACCACAGAAAAACAACTACATGAAGTGGAGATAGGCAACCTTACAGAAAAAGAATTCAGAAAAATGAGAGTGAAGATGATCCAGGACCTCGGAAAAAGAATGGAGGCAAAGATCGAGAAGATGCAAGAAATGTTTAACAAAGACCTAGAAGAATTAAAGAACAAACAAACAGAGATGAACAATACAATAACTGAAATGAAAACTACACCAGAAGGAATCAATAGCAGAATAACTGAGGTGGAAGAACAGATAAGTGATCTGGAAGACGGAATGGTGGAATTCACTGCTGTGGAACAGACTAAAGAAAAAAGAATGAAAAGAAATGAAGACAGCCTAAGAGACCACTGGAACAACATTAAATGCAGCAACATTTGCATTATAGGGACGCCAGAAGGAGAAGAGAGACAGAAAGGACCAGAGAAAATATTTGAAGAGATTATAGTCGAAAACTTCCCTAACATGGGAAAGGAAATAGCCACCCAACTCCAGGAAGCGCAGAGTCCCATACAGGATAAACCCAAGGAGAAACATGCCAAGACACATAGTAATCCAACTGGCAAAAATTAAAGACAAAGAAAAATTATTGAAAGCAGCAAGGGAAAAATGACAAATACCATACAAGGGAACTCCCATAAGGTTAAAAGCTGATTTCTCAGCAGAAACTCTACAAGCCAGAAGGGAGTGGCACGATATACTTAAAGTGATGAAAGGGAAGAACCTACAACCAAGATTACTCTACCCGGCAAGGATCTCATTCAGATTTGATGGAGAAATCAAAAGCTTTACAGACAAGCAAAAGCTAACAGAATTCAGCACCACCAAACCAGCTCTACAACAAATGCTAAAGGAACTTCTCTAAGTGGAAAGCACAAGAGAAGAAAAGGACCTACAAAAACAAACCCCAAACAATTAAGAAGATGGTCATAGGAACATACATACCGATAATTACCTTAAACGTGAATGGACTAAATGCTCCAACCAAAAGACACAGACTTGCTGAATGGATACAAAAACAAGACCCATCTATATGCTGTCTATAAGAGACTCACTGCAGACCTAGAGACACATACAGACTAAAAGTGAGGGGTTGGAAAAAGATATTCCATGCAAATGGAAATCAAAAGAAAGCTGGAGTAGCAATACTCATATAAGATAAAATAGACTTTAAAATAAAGAATGTTAAAAGTGACAAGGAAGGACACTACATAATGATCAAGGGATCAATCTAAGAAGAAGATATAGCAATTATAAATACATATGCACCCAACATAGGAACACCTCAATACATAACGCAACTGCTAACAGCTATACAAGAGGAAACTGACAATAACACAATAATAGTGAGGGACTTTAACACCTCACCTACACCAATGGACAGATCATCCAAAATGAAAATAAATAAGGAAACACAAGCTTTAAATGACACAATAGACCAGATAGATTTAATTGATATTTATAGGACATTCCATCCCAAAACAGCCGATTACACTTTCTTCTCAAGTGCACACGGAACATTCTCCAGAATAGATCACATCTTGGGTCACAAATCAAGCCTCAGTAAATTTAAGAAAATTGAAATCATATCAAGCATCTTTTCTGACCACAATGCTATGAGATTAGAAATCAATTAGAGGGAATAAAACCGTAAAAAACACAAACACATGCAGGCTAAACAATGTTACTAAATAACCAAGAGATCACTGAAGAAATCAAAGAGGAAATCAAAAAATACCTGAGACAAATGACAATGAAAACACGACGATCTAAAACCTATGGGATGCAGCAAAAACAGTTCTAAGAGGGAAGTTTATAGCTATACAAGCCTACCTCAAGGAACAAGAAAAATCTCAAATAAACAATCTAACCTTACACATAAAGGAACTAGAGAAAGAAGAACAAACAAAACCCAAAGTTAGTAGAAGGAAAGAAATCATAAAGATCAGAGCAGAAATCAATGAAATAGACACAAAAAAAATAATAGCAAAGATGAATAAAACGAAAAGCTGGTTCTTTAAGAAGATAAAATTGATAAACCATTAGCCAGACTCATCAAGAAAAAGAGGGAGAGGACTCAAATCAATAAAATTAGAAATGAAAAAGGAGAAGTTACAACAGACACTGCAGAAATACAAAGCATCCTAAGAGACTACTACAAGCAACTCTATGCCCATAAAGTGGACAACCTGGAAGAAATGGACAAATTCTTAGAAAGGTATAACCTTCCAAGACAGAACCAGAAAGAAACAGAAAATATGAACAGAAAAATCACAAGTAATGAAATTGAAACTGTGATTAAAAATCTTCCAACAAACAAAAGTCCAGGAACAGATGGCTTCACAGGTGAATTCTATCAAACATTTAGAGAAGAGCTAACACCTATCCTTCTCAAACTCTTCCAACAATTTGCAGAGGAAGGAGCATTCCCTAATTCATTCTATGAGGCCACCATCACCCTGATACCAAAACCAGAGAAAGATATTACAAAAAAAAGAAAATTACAGACCAATATCACTGATGAATATAGATGCAAAAATCCTCAACAAAATATTAGCAAGCAGAACCCAACAATGCATTAAAAGGATAATACACCATGATCAAGTGGGATTTATCCCAGGGATGCAAGGATTCGTCAATATACGCAAATCAATCAATGTGATACACCATGTCAACAAATTGAAGAATAAAAACCATATGATCATCTCAATAGATGCAGAAAAAGCTTTTGAAAAAATTCAACACCCATTTATGATAAAAACTCTCCAGAAAGTGGGCACAGAGGGAACCTACCTCCACATAATAAAGGCCACATACAACAAACCCACACCAAACATCATTCTCAATGGTGAAAAACTGAAAGCATTTCCTCTAAGATCAGGAACAAGACAAGGATGTCCACTCTCACCACTATTATTCAACATAGTTTTGGAAGTCCTAGCCACGGCAATCAGAGAAGAAAAAGAAATAAAAGGAATACAAATCGGAAAAAAAGAAGTAAAACTGTCACTGTTTGCAGATGACATGATACTATACAAAGAGAATCCTAAACATGCCACCAGAAAACTCCTAGAGCTAATCAGTGAATTTGGTAAAGTTGCAGGATACAAAATTAATGCACAGAAATCTCTTGCATTCCTATACACTACTGATGAAAAATCTGAAAGAGAAATTAAGGAAACACTCCCATTTACCACTGCAACAAAAAGAATAAAATACCTAGGAATAAACCTACCTAGGGAGACAAAAGACCTCTATGCAGAAAACTATAATACACTGATGTCAGAAATTAAAGATGATACCAACAGATGGAGAGATATATATATTATATGGAAGAATCAATATTGTGAAAATGACTATACTACCCAAAGCAATCTACATATTCAATGCAATCCCTATCAAACTACCACTGGCATTTTTCACAGAACTAGAACAAATCATCGTAAAATTTGTATGGAGACAAAAAAGACCCTGAATAGCCAAAGCAGTATTGAGAGGAAAAAAACGGAGCTGGAGGAATCAGACTTCCTGACTTCAGACTATACTACACAGCTACAGTAATCAAGAAAATATGGTACTGGCACAAAAGCAGAAACATAGATCAATGGAACAAGATAGAAAGCCCAGAGATAAACCAACGCACCTATGGTCAACTAATCTATGACAAAGGAGGCAAGGATATACAATGGAGAAAAGACAGTCTCTTCAATAAGTGGTGCTGGGAAAACTGGACAGCTACATGTAAAAGAATGAAATTAGAACACTCCCTAACACCATACACAAAAATAAACTCAAAATGGATTCGAGACCTAAATGTAAGACCGGACACTATACAACTCTTAGAGTAAAACATAGGAAGAACACTCATTGACATAAATCACAGCAAGATCTTTTTTGATCCACCTCCTAGAGTAATGGAAATAAAAACAAAAATAAACAAATGGGACCTAACTTCACAGCTTTTGCACAACAAAGGAAACCATAAACAAGGCAAAAAGACAACCCTCAAAATGGGAGAAAATATTTGCAAAGGAATCAACGGACAAAGGATTAATCTCCAAAATATATAAGCAGCTCATGCAGCTCAATATTAAAAAAGCAAACAACCCAATCAAAAAATGGGCAGAAGACCTAAATAGACATTTCTCCAAAGAATACATACAGATGGCCAAGAAGCACATGAAAAGCTGCTCAACATCACTAATTATTAGAGAAATGCAAATCAAAACTACAATGAGGTATCACCTCACACCAGTTAGAATGGGCATCATCAGAAAATCTATAAACAACAAATGCTGGAGAGGGTGTGGAGAAAAGGGAACCCTCTTGCACTGTTGGTGGGAATGTAAATTGATACAGACACTATGGAGAAGAGTATGGAGGTTCCTTAAAAAACTAAAAATAGAATTACCATATGATCCAACAATCCCACTACTGGGCATATACCCAGAGAAAACCATAATTCAAAAAGACACATGCATCCCAATGTTCATTGCAGCACTATTTCAATAGCCAGGTCATGGAAGCCACCTAAATGCCCATCAACAGATGAATGGATAAAGAAGATGTGGTTCATATATACAATGGAATATTACTCAGTCATACTCAGTGTCTTATACTTTTCTGGAAACTGGTGTTTTGTCTCCCTAGGTGGGTTTATTCCTAGGTATTTTATTCTTTTTGTTGCAATGGTAAATGGGAGTGTTTCCTTAATTTCTCTTTCAGATTTTTCATCAATAGTGTATAGGAATACAAGAGATTTCTGTGCATTAATTTTGTATCCTGCAACTTTACCAAATCATTGATTAGCTCTAGGAGTTTTCTGGTGGCATTTTTAGGCTTCTCTATGTATAGTATCATATGATCTGCAAACAGTGACAGTTTTACTTCTTCTTTTCCAATTATATTCCTTTTATTTCTTTTTCTTCTCTGATTGCCGTGGCTAGGACTTCCAAAACTATGTTGTATAATAGTGGTGAGAGTGGGCATCCTTCTCTCATTCCTGATCTTAGAGGAAATGCTTTCAGTTTTTCACCATTGAGAATGATGTTTGCTGTGGGTTTGTCATAGCTATAAGCTTCCCTCTTAGAACTGCTTTTGCTGCATCCCATAGGTTTTGGATCATCGTGTTTTCATTGTCATTTGTCTCCAGGTATTTTTTGATTTCCTCTTTGATTTCTTCAGTGATCTCTTGGTTATTTAGTAACTTATTGTTTAGCCTCCACGTATCTGTGTTTTTTACAGTTTTTCCCCTGTAATTCATTTCTAATCTCATAGTGTTGTGGCCAGAAAAGATGCTTGATATGATTTCAACTTTCTTAAATTTACTGAGGCTTGATTTGTGACCCAAGATGTGATCTATCCTGGAGAATGTTCTCTGCGCACTGGAGAAGAAAGTGTAATCTGCTGTTTTTGGATGCAATGTCCTATAAATATCAATTAAATCTATCTGGTCTATTGTGTCATTTAAAGCTTGTGTTTCCTTATTTATTTTCATTTTGGATGATCTGTCCATTGGTGTAGGTGAGGTGTTAAAGTCCCTCACTATTATTGTGTTATTGTCAGTTTCCTCTTGTATAGCTGTTAGCAGTTGTGTTATGTATTGAGGTGTTCCTATGTTGGGTGCATATGTATTTATAATTGCTATATCTTCTTCTTAGATTGATCCCTTGATCATTATGTAGTGTCCTTCCTTGTCTCTTGTAACATTCATTATTTTAAAGTCTATTTTATCTTATATGAGTATTGCTACTCCAGCTTTCTTTTGATTTCCATTTGCATGGAATATCTTTTTCCAACCCCTCACTTTTAGTCTGTATGTGTCTCTAGGTCTGCAGTGGGTCTCTGATAGACAGCATATAGATGGGTCTTGTTTTTGTATCCATTCAGTAAGCCTGTGTCTTTTGGTTGGAGCGTTTAGTCCATTCACGTTTAAGGTAATTATCGGTATGTATGTTCCTATGACCATCTTCTTAATTGTTTGGGGTTTGTTTTTGTAGGTCCTTTTCTTCTCTTGTGCTTTCCACTTAGAGAAGTTCCTTTAGCATTTGTTGTAGAGTTGGTTTGGTGGTGCTGAATTCTGTTAGCTTTTGCTTGTCTGTAAAGCTTTTGATTTCTCCATCAAATCTGAATGAGATCCTTGCCGGGTAGAGTAATCTTGGTTGTAGGTTCTTCCCTTTCATCACTTTAAGTATATCGTGCCACTCCCTTCTGGCTTGTAGAGTTTCTGCTGAGAAATCAGCTTTTAACCTTATGGGAGTTCCCTTGTATGGTACTTGTCATTTTTCCCTTGCTGCTTTCAATAATTTTTCTTTGTCTTTAATTTTTGCCAGTTGGATTACTATGTGTCTTGGCATGTTTCTCCTTGGGTTTATCCTGTATGGGACTCTGCGCTTCCTGGAGTTGGGTGGCTATTTCCTTTCCCATGTTAGGGAAGTTTTCGACTATAATCTCTTCAAATATTTTCTCTGGTCCTTTCTGTCTCTCTTCTCCTTCTGGCGTCCCTATAATGCAAATGTTGCTGCATTTAATGTTGTTCCAGTGGTCTCTTAGGCTGTCTTCATTTCTTTTCATTCTTTTTTCTTTAGTCTGTTCCACAGCAGTGAATTCCACCATTCCGTCTTCCAGATCACTTATCTGTTCTTCCGCCTCAGTTATTCTGCTATTGATTCCTTCTGGTGTAGTTTTCATTTCAGTTATTGTATTGTTCATCTCTGTTTGTTTGTTCTTTAATTCTTCTAGGTCTTTGTTAAACATTTCTTGCATCTTCTCGATCTTTGCCTCCATTCTTTTTCCGAGGTCCTGGATCATCTTCACTCTCATTTTTCTGAATTCTTTTTCTGTAAGGTTGCCTATCTCCACTTCATGTAGTTGTTTTTCTGTGGTTTTATCTTGTTACTTCATGTGGTCCATAGCCCTCTGCCTTTTCGTCGTCTATCTTTCTGTGAATGTGGTTTTTGTTTCACAGGCTGCAGGATTGTAGTTCTTCTTGCTTCTGCTCTAATTACAGAGTTTTAAATTGTTTATAGACTCACTAGGAGAGTTGAAGATACACACAGTAATATTTAAGTTTTAGAAACACTTCAGGGAAATTCTCAGTCATTATTTTTTCAAATATTTATTCCCTTCTGTTTATACATTTTTCTTCTTCTGTGATTCCTGCTATTCATGTATTGATTTATTTTATCTCTTGAGTTTTCTATTTTCCATTTCAGTCATTTCTTAATGATAATTTCTTCCATTAGTTCTTGCACCTTGCATATACCCTCATTTTCAATTATATATTTTTGATATACATTCTACATATGGAATTCTTCTATCGTATTTTTCAAAACCATAATTTTCCCCAGTCCTTTTTTTTTTTTTTTTGCAGTACGTGGGCCTCTCACTGTTGTGGCCTCTCCCACTGCGGAGCACAGGCTCCAGACACGCAGGCTCAGCGGCCATGGCTCATGGGCCCAGCTGCTCCGCGGTATGTGGGATCCTCCCAGACCGGGGCACGAACCCATGTCCCCTGCATCGGCAGGTGGACTCTCAACTACTGCGCCACCAGGGAAGCCCTTCCCCAGTCCTTTTAATCAATGTTTGTTTCCTACGTCATATTACCAATATCTGCCCATACTCCTTTGAGGATATTAAGCTTACTTTAAACCCTGTTCTCTCTGATATATTCATTGTTTTTCTTCTGGCATAAGCTCTTTAGTTTGCTGCTTTTGTTTTCTGTTGCATCCCTCAGATTCTCCTTATTCTTTCCTGTGTGCTTATATTTCACTAGGCATAGGAACTTAACAATAGCAAGCGCGGTATGTAGTCTATCAGATGTTTGCCAGTGTTTTTATACTTGTGTAATCTCCTCCTTTTGAGTGTGAGCTGGACCTAGCAATGCTAATCTAATGAGAATATGGCATGGGATGTCATTTTAAAGAACAGATTAGAAAAGACTCTGGGTTCTATCCTCTCCTGCTCCCTCACTTTCTTACTCTAATGAAAGTCATGTGTCCAGGGGTGAGCTGTCCTATGGAGAGGCCATATAGCAAGAAGTGAGGAAGGCCTCTGGTCACCAGTCCATGGGAAACTAAATCCTGCCAAGAAACACATAAGGAACTTAGTTGGGAAGCCGATATTTCCACAGCTGAGCCTTCAGATAAGACAACAGCCTTTGCTGACAATTTGATTGCAGCCTCATGAGAAGCCTTGAGGCAGAGGCACCCAGCTAAGCCATACTCAGATTGCTGACCCACAGAAACTTTGAGATGATGGAAGTTTATTGTTTTAAGCCACTAAGTGTTGGGATAATTTGTTATACAGCAATAAATAACTAATAGAGCAGGTAAAGAATATCTTATGAGAAGGTAAAAACCTAGACCCTACTTCCTATTTGCTTGAGGAGGCACATGCCTCAGGAGAGACAGCCTCTGGCGTTAAAATGTGGCCTCAACTTTCCACCTTGCCATCCTTCTACCAAATTGCCTATCTCTTTAGGGAGCCAGTCAGCATTCTGCCAGAATGCTTTTTTTCCCCACCCCTCTTCTTTAGATGCAGTCATCTAGCCCTTGGAGTATGGGAGGAAAAGGGGGGAGCAGGAAACACTCAAGCACTTGTTATTCATCTCTACCTCTGCCTCTTGTGCTTTCCCTACTCACATGGCAGTAGGGCAGGCACTGACCCACCCAAGGAAATGTGGGCAGAGACATTTAATTTTGTTCTTACATTGGAATGAATTTGGCCTGTGTATAGCACCTAAGTAATTTTTCTTTAGTACCTCAGAGACATTGTTTGCTAGCAACCTACCTCACAGCCAAGAAGTCAGATATCGTTTTAGTTCTTCCTTCAGAATTATGGGGATATGTTTGTTACATTTTTTATTGTTTGTTTTCTTGTATCTTCTCTAATCTCTCCTTTAGAAATTCTAACAGGAGAGAAACTGGCTTTTCTAGATCTCTTCTTCATGCCTCTTAAACCATATAGATGGTATTATGTCAGAATTGTTACTTATGTGAAAAGGTCATAAGGAATTGCTATAATCTGTAAAGAAATACTTAGGCAGTAACTAATAAAATTTAAAATAAGTTTACAATTAGATCAAGAAATCACTTAAAAGAATTTCACCCAAAAGAATTAGTATGTAAGAATATATGTACAGGGCTTCCCTGGTGGCGCAGTGGTTGAGAGTCCGCTTGCCGATGCAGGGGACACGGGTTCATGCCCCGGCCCGGGAAGATCCCACATGCCGCGGAGCGGCTAGGCCCGTGAGCCATGGCCGCTGAGCCTGCGCGTCCGGAGCCTGTGCTCCGCAGCGGGAGAGGCCACAACAGTGAGAGGCCCACGTACCACAGAAAAAAAAAATATATATATATGTACAAATATTGAAGATTTTTTTGTAATAGCAAAACATATGTTTGCCAATACAAAATGGTTGAAAAATATTGTGGCATATATATTCTACAGAATAGTATGCAGCTATTTATAAAATTAATTAGATTTAAATATTAACTAAAATATTTTTCTTTAATACCTGTTAGTGTATTCAGTGGTAATGTTATTACTTTTAATTGTATTTAAGGGAAAACATTAAAAAAATGGAAAGAAGGAAGGCAAGACAAAAGGAAGCATGTGGAAATGAAAGATTAACTCACAAGTCATATCAGGCTTTGAATATCTGATGCTCTTGTATCTTGGAGGGGCTTAGCATTTGTAAACTTTCAGGCTGTTTTCATAGAACTACACAGCTGGGAAAAATAAACCCCTCTTAGATATTTATTAGCAATCCTATTTCTATAATCTCCCTCAACAAACCTATTCAGTAGTAGTAATTTCCCTAAACTAGCTACCCCTATTTTTCTAACAGCCAAGTCCAGGAATAAGTGCAAAAACTGTAATATTTAGGTTTTTGAGAAGTGATAAGTTTAAAATAATATTTAAATTTAATTACATTCCCAAGTAGCTTCTTTTCAGTGCCATTTTCTATGACAACTTGCTAAAATAGGATTATTATTTTTTAACATCCTGGTAATCCTTCAAATTAGGGCTTAAAATGAGTCTAACAAAGAACAAATAAGAGAACTTCAGAATGCCAATTTGCTGTTAGGAGCTAAGGAGGGAAGGTTCTTTTAAAAGGCATAAGAATGGAGTTTCAGGAACTCTTCAAACCATAAAAGCATATTTTTAAGTTTGTAGAACTTTTTGTAACAACTCAGACACAGTTTACATTCTAATTTCAGAAAATAGGACAAGGAAAAATAATCAAGTCCAGGACTGTACAAACATAGCTGGGACACTAAGTATTTGCAGGAGGGAGGGGGTCTTAAAATGGCAGTGTTAGTAAAGTTAAAGTCCAAAAATTAATTTGAACAGGAACATTCCACTTAAAAGAATGACCCATGGGGAAACAATCCTCCTACTTGAAAATGAGTCGACATAAGGCTCTGGAAACCCTACTCTCTACCCTGGCATTCAAGTCCATGGCAATATTTATTTCATCTGTCGGATACGTGGACTAAATGGAATTCACAAGATTGTTGCATTGTAGCCATATATCTAAACAAATAACTGGTACCTTGGCAGGAGGATATAAACATTAAAAAATTTTACATTCGTCTTATTTGGGAGTTCCATCAAGGCAAAAGAAGTTCCATTTACATAATACCAAAAGCTCAATAAGAATCCCTTGATAGTAACCAAGATTATAATAGCTGATACACCATTTTATCTACCTTTCTTGATTTTCAGCTGTGAGGGAAAAATCTAAAATTATTTTTCTAGAATCCATTTTTCCTCATGGCATAAATTGTTAAAACTCAGAAGAAAAAGACCCAGTAAAATTAAATTACTAAAATCAGGTCTCTATTCAGTCACATTGCAAAAAAAGAATCTTGGACATTGGAAGCACACCATTGGAAATCTAATGTGAGGAAACATGTCTCATGCAGCACAGAATTAACTGGGGCATAATTGTCAGTTGATTGACTGGTTTCAAAACTGGTTTTATCCTAGGTTGCTGAGACTGTAGTATAACTAATCATTGGGAAAAGTCTGCAGATTGCTGGACTTCATTCTGAAAGGCAATGTTCCAGCTGTGAAATACATCATAAAAAATACCAGAAAAGACTGGTGCTAGATTTTGGAAAGGGACAATTAGGGATCTAAGTTGACTGTAGGATGAGGTTTTGAAGAAATAATTCTTCCCCAAGGGAAAACGTGGGGGAATATAGAGGTTAATTTTATAGGCCCCATCAAATGGAGTGGTGTCTTAATAAGGTTTTTGCCAGGGAGTGGAGAAAGCAACGTTAAGTTCTTTTTCTCACAGGGAGAAAAACAGAGTAATCCAGGAAGCCAGAGCATCCCTGGCCTAGAGTCAGAGGAGCAAGGGACTGATGGAAAAAAAGGAGACAGATGTCTGTTTCTAATGGAACCCTGGCATTTTCTGGAGACCTGATCTGTTTTGATCAATTTCCGCCTGAACCACGTAAGATAAGGAAAGTAAGGAATCCTTTTTACAAGAAGATGCTCCTATTATTTTGTCTGAAATGTAGGTGACTCCAATTAGCTATAATCACAAACCAACTCAGTTCTAATTAGCATTAGCATTTTCCCTTCAAAAACAAATATATCCATTGGCTGCCATAAGCAAAGCAAATTTTCGGACGGAACTTTTCTCTAAAATGATCAAACCATTCAATCATTTGTTAAACAAATATTTATTAAAAGCCTACCATGTGCCAGGCATTATGACTTCAGTAAAAACTGTCCTTAAGGATGCTGGGAATATTGTATGCAGGATAGATGAAAAGCTGGAACAGTTTTCATCTTTTGGGGAAATTACAGATTCCTCTGTGGTATGAGAAAATCTATTAGGCCACTTTTCAGAACAATGCATATATGCTTTTAGTGAATTGAACTGTGTTCCTCCAGAAGATACCCAGGTCCTAACCTCTAGTACCTGGGAATTTTGGAAATAGAGTCCTTGCAGATGTAATTAAGTAAAGAATATCAAGATAGGGTCATCCTGGAATTAGAGAACAGAAAAGGAGAAGACACAGAAACACTGAGAAGAATATCATGTGAAGACAGAGGTGGAGATTGGAAGTATGCTGCCACAAGCTAAGAAATGCCAGAGATTACTGGAAGCCACCACCAGCTAGGAGAGAGGTGTGGGATGGATTCTCCCTCAGAGCCCCCAGAAGGAACCAACCTTTCTGACACTTCGGTTTTAGACTTCTGGCCCCCCACACTGTAAGAGAAAAAACTTCTGTTGGTTTTACCCACCTAATTTGTGCTAATTTGTTATAGCATCGCACAAAAACTAATATGATCCCCTTACATGCAATATTTCACATAGAGTATCAAACCCTATGCTTGGACTCCCCAAGGGTCCAAGAAGACTCAGTGAAGAACATATAAATTAGAAAATGTCCAGAGGACTGTGACTATGAGGGGTTTGAGGGAAACCTGCAACTGTATCATCTGTGGTAAAGATCAACCAGGAACATTTAGCCAGCAGAGGAGATGAGAGGCTTGATGACTCTCCTCAAATATTTGGAAAACTGTCGAATCTATGTGACCTCATAGATGGGTGGGCATATAATTTATCATCCAAAATGAGGCATTTCTGACAGTTAAAAGGAGAGATTATTACTAATTATGCTGGGCCAACAGATTCATATAAACCAAGACTGTCCTGAATCAAGTAGGACGTATGGTCTCCCCGCACACAGGATATAGCCAGGATCAAAGGATGCGATAGAGAAAGAAAGAGAAACACAATTTGGCTCAAAACAAGGATGAATTTCTCAAGAAAATAATCCAACCTCTTACTAGATTTGTCCTAGTAGAAACTAGGCAATCACTTGGCAAAGAAGTTTAAAGGAGCAGCATTTTGTTTCAAGGAGACCTCTGAAGTTACTTCCTAGTTTGAGGTTAAATGTTCTGTGATTCTAGTCCAGATTTGAATTATACCATTTTCAATACATCCTCCTGGAATGACAATGTATCAAGAACTGATTTTGAATTCTGCTTCTGTCATTTTTCAATTATAAGGTCTTAGCAAATACATTCAACTACTTTAAGCCACAGTAATATCTATTTCAAAGGATGGTTATGAGGTTTAAATGACAAAACACATGTAAAATTCAGCACAGTGTCTGACATATTATAGGGGATCAATAAATAAACGTTCCTTTCACCTTAGTAAATTGTAAATATAAAACTACATATATATTTTAACTATGTATGTATAACAAACATATTTGCTATTTAGTTAATTGAGTTAATGATAACCCTTGAGTTCTGGAGAAATCGTTATTGCTTAGTTTTTCTTTTAGAGCTTTGGAAGTAGAAAATGATGTTTTTCACATGTGCTTGAGGGGAGGGAGGGAGGGAGGAAGGGAGGGAAGGAATGCAGGAACAAATGAACAAATGCATGAACAAATGAATGAATGGGAGAAAAAGGAAGAAAGAAGAGAGGGAAGGTGGGAAGGTGGGAGGAAGTGAGAAAAAGAAAGAAAAGAAACAAAGAAAAAAGTTCATAGTGATCCTTTTGTTACACTGAGAACAACTTCCCCATGAAGATTTTAACTGGCATCAAAGAGATATAATCTGATTCAGAGTGAAGTGTATAACTAATGTCCTTCAACCCCCCCATGACAATTCCTATAATGTTCTGAATAGATTTGTATGTGAATACCTCGGCTACCGTGCAGTGATTTGTCCTCAGCTGAAATAAGACATAAATGCCTTGGGAACAGTTCATTCTGGTTATCTGGAATATGTTTTTAGCAACTGAAATTTCTATCAGCCAGCCTTCAGTCAGTCTACCGCTTTTAAGGGCTCTAATCAAGACAATAGTTAGGAAGCATAGATGATACATTTGTCCTAGTTTTCAGGATCCTCACGAGGATCAAATGGGATAATGAGTGAAAAAGCTTTAAAACCTTAATTGCCATAGAGTGGAATATTCTATTAATAATAATGAGAGTCAATAATGACAAC
Organism: Stenella coeruleoalba; assembly: GCF_951394435.1. Taxonomy (NCBI): domain Eukaryota; kingdom Metazoa; phylum Chordata; class Mammalia; order Artiodactyla; family Delphinidae; genus Stenella; species Stenella coeruleoalba. The sequence goes on from NC_137157.1 coordinate 31,346,994, forward strand.
AATTCTGCTGGAAAAACTCAGGTCTCCTTGGCAGCAGGAACACAAGGTGTATACTTCTGACCCAGGGGCATAAGGAGAATCCAGCTCTGCCCTGAAAATGTAGGGCAGCTGAAGAACACATGGGATAACTTTGAAGATGACTCCAAAGCAGAAGACCAAAAGCTCTGTCGTTGACAATTTGAAAGAGACAAAGTTGTTGGGGATTTGAAGTACATCAGATATAAAACCACTGGCTTCAAGACACAGGAGGCCAAGCATTGATAACCTGCACCAGGCCTGCTACAGGCTGCAGGCAAGATGATACCAAGCATCATGCAGGTGACGTGAGTGGCCAGGGTCCCTGGCACTTTTCTAGCTTAGCTCAATGGCACCGACCTCCTCCCCCTACTCCTTCCCATGGACCATGCACTAAATGGCAGGATAACGTATTGAAAGATTAAAGTGTGCATGTTCTGCCTACATATTCCCTCCCCTCATTTCTAACAGGCAGCCAGCTTTGTAATTATGGCCTCAAAGATTTGGGCAGAGCCAAAGCAGAAGCAGCCAAATGTTGAGAGCTTTTTCTGCTTTTATTTAAAACAAAATCTCTAGAACGATTATGCCAGGGAAGTATAAGAAAGTGGAGAGGGCACTGGAAAAACTATGAGCACTCTAGGATTGACTGAGGAGGGGGAGAGAGGTCTGAGAGGGCTTGTGGTGCAACCTTGTAGCACCTCATACAGGGGAAAGATTTCCAAGGGAGTGTGCCGCCTTTTGAGCATTTAGAGAGCCATGAGCCCAGGCACCAGGGTTCTTAGTCTCTCCAAAGACAAAGATGCATGTGTCCAAGCAGCAGAGATGCCCAAGCTTAGGGAACCATGAACTTAGAAACGGAATATCCTCATGATAAGTGGCATGGACTAAACATCCAATAACCAGAGGATTCCCCACAGCCTTGAGCTAGGTAAGATCCAAGGACTTTGCCCAGCAAAGAATGAAGAGCCTCAAAAATGACTGAGATCTGATGGGCTGAGGTTTGGCATTTGAATTCAGTTGGTTTAAATGAACAATTTTGCATGTGATCATCTTTGCCCATGTAAGTGTGTAGACTGAGAGCTATATCTTGTTATACTGACCTCTGACTTCTGAAGTCATGGCCCTGCTGCAGTATTTCACTCAATCTTAGACTTCCCTGATATTTGATACATTCACCTTTCCCTTTCCCAGAACACCTGTGTTCTTTCCCTTTCCCAGAACACCTGTGTTCTGATTCCTCCGAATCAGAACACAGGTGTCTCAGTGTGGCAGGTTCCAGCATGGAGATAGCTATCCAAGGGACTTTACAATGAGGTGGGAATGAATGAACATGAGGTTGAACTCTCTAGAATACTTGAATCTCTACTTACATAGTTTTTATGAAGAACATTTACTAGTGTTCAGGATGCATCTCAGACATCCTATCCCAATCTTCCTCAATTTCCTAATACCTAGTTAGGTGTCCCCTGTTTCTTGTTCCCTGGGAACTTGTGCCTATTCCTATCGTGACACTTACCATTACATGCAACTGCCTATTTGCCTCTCTGCTTCTCTGTTTCTCCACAGGATTGTGTGTATCCTAAGGGCAGGGACTGGGTGTCTAAACGCTAAAACCTCCAAATAGTATTTCAGCATAATAAAGTTCTATATTGTGAATGAATATAACATTGTGAAGGGTACCCCTTGCCTAAAGACTCTATTGGACACTTCTGAGAGGATATTGACAAATAGATTAGAGTTATGCGGAAAAAATGACACTTCACCAAATGGATCTAGACAGGAAATCCTGTTATTAATAGCATCTCAGTTTGGGGGGGATGGTACTGATCTTTTTGCCTAACTTGAAAACCAAAGTTAGACTTGAGAAACAAAAATTCATCAAGTTCAGTTCTTAAACACACACTAACCTCAGTAAATGTTCAAAGAAGAAGAGAAAGATGAAATAGGAGGAGGAGGAAGGGGAAGAAAAATACACACAATATTATTCCCAAATTTTGAGTGTCAAGTTTCTACTGAAATTGAAAATTTTAGGTGTGAATTTCAAATTTTCAGTGAAATTAAATACAAGGAAAAGACTTGAAGTCTGGGAATGAAATCAATCAGAATTCAATGATTTTCTAGATCCTAACATATCTCTCCAACGCGTATTTTTATTGAACTCTTAGTTCTTATTCACTATTATGGATATTTTTAAGCATTTTTATTGGCATTCACATGTTATATGGATAATTTTTCTACCTTTCAACACTAGTGAACTGTAAAAGGAAATCTCGGGCTCTTTAGCAACTGATTCTCACACCACATTTGTTGTTATTGTTAAAGTTGTTCATTTTCACAGCATTATAAAAAAAATGTGATCCAGGATGAAACCTGGCTTGTAAAGTCACAACTTACAAGTCAATTTTAAACATAGTCTTATCATCTATTCCCCCCTTTGTAACATGCCATTCTATGAATCAAGTATAGATGTGAGAATTTTAGATGCTTTTTGCAATTGCATCACCAACAAATGGTTTAAAAATATAGTTGTAATTTTAAAAGTACACATGCTTCATAATATTTTAACACCCCTTGACTTGTGAGGTAGAGGGAACAAAAAAAGCAAGTTTTTTTTTTTTTTCTTTTTTTTTTTTTTTGTGGTACGCGGGTCTCTCACTGTTGTGGCCTCTCCCGTTGCGGAGCACAGGCTCCGGACGCGCAGGCTCAGCGGCCACGGCTCACGGGCCCAGCCGCTCCACGGCATGTGGGATCCTCCCGGACCGGGGCACGAACCCGCATCCCCTGCATCGGCAGGCGGACTCTCAACCACTGCGCCACCAGGGAAGCCCCAGGTTTTTTTTTTTTAACTTCTGAAAAATACCTCCTCCATTAAAACCTTTTTGTTCTTGAACCTCAAACTTTTTCCTAAGCCAATAGTTTTCAGTCTTTTTTATGGCAATTGAAACTCCCTTTAGAATTATGTTTTCTGCAGAATAACCTACACCGAACAGGTGAAAGCAGAGCTGCTCTGATTGAGACAGAGAATTTGAAGCCCTGCAGGTAGGGCTGCCTCCAGCCTCATCCCATGGCCTCTGAAGGGAGTGAAAATGGTGCCAGTTGCTTCAGGACACTCCTGGTTTGCACCAGGTGTTCCAGCATAATTATTAACAGTCCCCCCCTTCCACACTCATAAACTGTATGGTCACCAGGCCTCTGAAGCACTGCCACGGAACAGAAGAGCTCCATAGAAAACTGATGAAAACCACTGGTCTACGACTGGTGTAGAAGTCAGATGACAGACCTCTCCTATTCTTTTTTTTTTAATTAATATTTTTTCTCTCGAGGCTTTCGGGAAGATGGCGGAAGAGTAAGACACGGAGATCACCTTCCTCCCCACAGATTCATCAGAAATACATCTACACGTGGAACAACTCCTACAGAACACCTACTGAATGCTGGCAGAAGACCTCAGACCTCCGAAAAGGCAAGAAACCCCCCCACGTACCTGGGTAGGGCAAAAGAAAAAAGAAACAACAGAGACAAAAGAATAGGGACGGGACCTGCACCAGTGGGAGGCAGCTGTGAAGGAGGAAAGTTTTCCACACACTAGGCAGCCCCTTCGCGGGCGGAAACTGCGGGTGGCGGAGGGGGAAAGCTTCGGAGCCGCGGAGGAGAGCACAGCAACAGGGGAGAGCAAAGCGGAGAGATTCCCGCACAGAGGATCAGGGCCGACCGGTACTCACCAACCCGAGAGGCTTGTCCGCTCACCCGCCGGGGCAGGCGGGGCCTGGAGTTGAGGCTCAGGCTTCGGTCGGAGCGCCGGGAGAGGACTGGGGTTGGCGGCGTGAACACAGCCTGCAGGGCATTAGTGCACCACGGCTAGCCGGGAGGGAGTCCGGGGGAAAGTCTGGAGCTGCAGAAGAGGCAAGAGACTTTTTCTTCCCTCTTTGTTTCCTGGTGCGCGAGGAGAGTCGATTAAGAGCGCTGCTTAAAGGAGCTCCAGAGACGGGCGCGAGCCGCGGCTAAAAGCGCGGACCCCAGAGACGGGCATGAGACGCTAAGGCTGCTGCTGCCGCCACCAAGAAGCCTGTGTGCGAGCACAGGTCACTATCCACACCCCACTTCTGGGGAGCCTGTGCAGCCTGCCACTACCAGCGTCCCGGGATCCAGAGACAACTTCCCCGGGAGAACGCACGGCGCGCCTCAGGCTGGTGCAACGTCGTGCCGGCGTCTGATGCCGCACGCTCGCCCTGTACTCCACGCCCCTCCCTCCCCCCCGCCCCCGGCCTGAGTGAGCCAGAACTCGCAAATCAGCGGCTCCTTTAACCCCGTCCTGTCTGAGCGAAGAACAGACGCCCTCAGGCGACCTACATGCAGAGGCGGGGCCAAATCCAAAGGTGAGCCCCTGGGAGTTGTAAGAACAAAGAAGAGAAAGGGAAATCTCTCCCAGCAGCCTCAGAAGCAGCGGATTAAAGCTCCACAATCAACTTGATGTACCCTGCATCTGTGGAATGCATGACTAGACAACGAATCATCCCAAACTGAGGAGGTGGACTTGGAAAGCAAGATTTATGATTTTTTCCCCTTTTCCTCTTTTTGTGAGTGTGTATGTGTATGCTTCTGTGTGAGATTTTGTCTGCATAGCTTTGCTTCCGCCATTTGTCCTAGGGTTCTATCCGTCTGTTTTGGTTTGTTTTATTTATTTTTCTTAATACTTATTTTATATTTTAATAATTTTATTTTACTTTATCTTCTTTCTTTCTTTTTTTCCTTCCTTCTCTCCTTCCTTCCTCCCTCCCTCCCTCCCTCCTTTCTTTCTTCCTTCCTTTCTTTCTTTCTTTCTTTCTTCTACTAATTCTTTCTTTCTACTTTTTCTCCCTTTTATTCTGAGCCATGTGGATGAAAGGCTCTTGGTGCTGCAGCCAGGAGTCAGTGCTGTGCCGCTGAGGTGGGAGAGCCAACTTCAGGACACTGGTCCACAAGAGACCTCCCAGCTCCACATAATATCAAATGGCGAAAATCTCCCAGAGATCTCCATCTCAACACCAGCACCCAGCTTCACTCAACGACCAGCAAGCTACAGTGCTGGACACCCTATGCCAAACAACTAGCAAGACAGGAACACAACCCCACCTGTTAGCAGAGAGGCTGCCTAAAATCATAACAAGTCCACAGACACCCCAAAACACACCAACAGATGTGGCCCTGCCCACCAGAAAGACAAGATCCAGCCTCATCCACCAGAACACAGGCACTAGTCCCCTCCACCAGGAAGCCTACACAACCCACTGAACCAACCTTAGCCACTGGGGAAAGACACCAAAAACAACAGGAACTACGAACCTGCAGCCTGCAAAAAGGAGACCCCAAACACAGTAAGATAAGCAATATGAGAAGACAGAAAAACACACAGCAGAGGAAGGAGCAAGATAAAAACCCACCAGACCTAACAAATGAAGAGGAAATAGGCAGTCTATCTGAAAAAGAATTCAGAATAATGATAGTAAAGATGATCCAAAATCTTGTAAATAGAATAGACAAAATGCAAGAAACATTTAACAAGGACCTAGAAGAACTAAAGATGAAACAAACAACGATGAACAACACAATAAATGAACTTAAAAATACTCTAGATGGGATCAATAGCAGAATAACTGAGGCAGAAGAACGGATAAGTGACCTGGAAGATAAAATAGTGGAAATAACTACTGCACAGCAGAATAAAGAAAAAAGAATGAAAAGAACTGAGGACAGTCTCAGAGACCTCTGGGACAACATTAAACACACCAACATTCGAATTATAGGGGTTCCAGAAGAAGAAGAGAAAAAGAAAGGGACTGAGAAAATATTTGAAGAGATTATAGTTGAAAACTTCCCTAATATGGGAAAGGAAATAGTTAATCAAGTCCAGGAAGCACAGAGAGTCCCATACAGGCTAAATCCAAGGAGAAATACACCAAGACACATATTAATCAAACGGTCAAAAATTAAATACAAAGAAAACATATTAAAAGCAGCAAGGGAAAAACAACAAATAACACACAAGGGAACCCCATGAGGTTAACAGCTCATCTTTCAGCAGAAACTCTGCAAGCCAGAAGGGACTGGCAGGACATATTTAAAGTGATGAAGGAGAAAAACCTGCAGCTAAGATTATTCTACCCAGCAAGGATCTCATTCAGATTTGATGGAGAAATTAAAACCTTTACAGACAAGCAAAAGCTGAGAGAGTTCAGCACCACCAAACCAGCTTTACAAAGACTGCTAAAGGAACTTCTCTAGTCAAGAAACACAAGAGAAGGAAAAGACCTACAATAACGAACCCATAACAATTAAGAAAATGGGAATAGGAACATACATATCGATAACTACCTTAAATGTAAATGAACTAAATGCTCCCACCAAAAGACACAGATTGGCTGAATGGATACAAAAACAAGACCCATATATTTGCTCTCTACAAGAGACCCACTTCAGACCTAGAGACACATACAGACTGAAAGTAAGGGGATGGAAAAAGATATTCCATGCAAATGGAAACCAGAAGAAAGCTGGAGTAGCAATTCTCATATCAGACAAAGTAGACTTTAAAATAAAGACTATTAGAAGAGACAAAGAAGGACACTACATAATGATCAAGGGATCGATCCAAGAAGAAAATATAAAAATTGTAAATATTTATGCACCCAACATAGGAGCACCTCAATACATAAGGCAAATACTAACAGCCATAAAAGGGGAAATCGACAGTAACACATTCATAGTAGGGGACTTTAACACCCCACTTTCACCAATGGACAGATCATCCAAAATGAAAAGAAATAAGGAAACACAAGCTTTAAATGATACATTAAACAAGATGGACTTAATTGATATTTATAGGACATTCCATCCAAAAACAACAGAATACACATTTTTCTCAAGTGCTCATGGAACACTCTCCATGATAGATCATATCTTGGGTCACAAATCAAGCCTTGGTAAATTTAAGAAAATTGAAATTGTATCACGTATCTTTTCCGACCACAACGCTATGAGACTAGATATCAATTACAAGAAAAGATCTGTAAAAAATACAAACACATGGAGGCTAAACAATACACTACTTAATAACGAAGTGATCACTGAAGAAATCAAAGAGGAAATAAAAAAATACCTAGAAACAAATGACAATGGAGACACGACAACCCAAAATCTATGGGATGCAGCAAAAGCAGTTCTAAGAGGGAAGTTTATAGCAATACAATCCTACCTTAAGAAACAGGAAACATCTCAAATAAACAACCTAACCTTGCACCTAAAGCAATTAGAGAAAGAAGAACAAAAAAACCCCAAAGTTAGCAGAAGGAAAGAAATAATAAAAATCAGATCAGAAATAAGTGAAAAAGAAATGAAGGTTTCCTTCATTAGCAAAGATCAATAAAACTAAAACCTGGTTCTTTGGGAAGATAAAAAAAATTGATAAACCATTAGCCAGACTCATCATGAAAAAAAGGGAGAAGACTCAAATCAATAGAATTAGAAATGAAAAAGGAGAAGTAACAACTGACACTGCAGAAATAAAAAATATCATGAGAGATTACTACAAGCAACTCTATGCCAATAAAATGGACAACCTGGAAGAAATGGACAAATTCTTAGAAATGCACAACCAGCCAAGACTGAATCAGGAAGAAATAGAAAATATGAAAAGACCAATCACAGGCACTAAATTGAAACTGTGATTAAAAATCTTCCAACAAACAAAAGCCCAGGACCAGCTGGCTTCACAGGCGAATTCTATCAAACATTTAGAGAAGAGCTAACACCTATCCTTCTCAAACTCTTCCAAAATATAGCAGAGGGAGGAACACTCCCAAACTCATTCTACGAGGCCACCATCACCCTGATACCAAAACCAGACAAGGATGTCACAAAGAAAGAAAACTACAGGCCAATATCACTGATGAACATAGATGCAAAAATCCTCAACAAAATACTAGCAAACAGAATCCAACAGCACATTAAACAGATCATACACCATGATCAAGTGGGGTTTATTCCAGGAATGCAAGGATGCTTCAATATATGCAAATCAATCACTGTGATACACCATATTAACAAATTGAAGGAGAAAAACCATATGATCATCTCAATAGATGCAGAGAAAGCTTTTGACAAAATTCAACACCCATTTATGATAAAAACCCTGCAGAATGTAGGCATAGAGGGAACTTTCCTCAACATAGTAAAGGCCATATATAGCAAAGCCACAGGCAACATCATCCTCAATGGTGAAAAACTGAAAGCATTTCCACTAAGATCAGGAACAAGACAAGGTTGCCCACACTCACCACTATTATTCAACATAGTTTTGGAAGTTTTAGCCACAGCAATCAAAAGAAAAGGAAATAAAAGGAATCCAAATTGGAAAAGAAGAAGTAAAGCTGTCACTGTTTGCAGATGACATGATACTCTACATAGAGAATCCTAAAGATGCTACCAGAAAACTGCTAGAGCTAATCAATAAATTTGGTAAAGTAGCAGGATATAAAATTGATGCACAGAAATCTCTGGCATTCCTATACACTAATGATGAAAAATCTGAAAGTGAAATCAAGAAAACACTCCCATTTACCACTGCAACAAAAAGAATAAAATATCTATGCATAAACCTACCTAAGGAGACAAAAGACCTGTATGCAGAAAATTATAAGACACTGATGAAAGAAATTAAAGATGATACAAATAGATGGAGAGATATACCATGTTCTTGGATTGGAAGAATCAACATTGTGAAAATGACTCTACTACCCAAAGCAATCTACAGATTCAATGCAATCCCTATCAAACTACCACTGGCATTTTTCAAAGAACTAGAACAAAAAATTTCACAATTTGTATGGAAACACAAAGGACCCTGAATAGCCAAAGCAATCTTGAGGAGAAAAAACGGAGCTGGAGGAATCAGGCTCCCTGACTTCAGCTATACTACAAAGCTACAGTAATCAAGACAGTATGGTACTGGCACAAAAACAGAAAGATAGAGAAATGGAACAGGATAGAAAGCCCAGAGATAAACCCATGCACATATGGTCACCTTATCTTTGATAAAGGAGGCAGGAATGTACAGTGGGGAAAGGACAGCCTCTTCAATAAGTGGTGCTGGGAAAACTGGACAGCTACATGTAAAAGTATGAGATTAGATCACTCCCTAACACCATACACAAAAATAAGCTCAAAATGGATTAAAGACCTAAATGTAAGGCCAGAAACTATCAAACTCTTAGAGGAAAACATAGGCAGAACACACTATGACATAAATCACAGCAAGATCCTTTTTGACCCACCTCCTTGAGAAATGGAAACAAAAACAAAAATAAACAAATGGGACCTAATGAAACTTCAAAGCTTTTGCACAGCAAAGGAAACCATAAACAAGACAAAAAGACAACCCTCAGAATGGGAGAAAATATTTGCAAATGAAGCAACTGACAAAGGATTAATCTCCAAAATTTATAAGTAGCTCATGCAGCTCAATAAGAAAGAACCCAATCCAAAAATGGGCAGAAGACCTAAATAGACATTTCTCCAAAGATATACAGACTGCCAACAAATACATGAAAGAATGCTCAACATCACTAATCATTAGAGAAATGCAAATCAAAACTACAATGAGATATCATCTCACACCAGTCAGAATGGCCATCATCAAAAAATCTAGAAACAATAAATGCTGGAGAGGGTGTGGAGAAAAGGGAACCCACTTGCACTGTTGGTGGGAATGTAAACTGATACAGCCACTATGGAGAATAGTATGGAGGTTCCTTAAAAAACTACAAATAGAACTACCATATGACCCAGCAATCCCACTACTGGGCATATACCCTGAGAAAACCATAATTCAAAAAGAGTCATGTACCAAAATGTTCATTGCAGCTCTATTTACAATGTCCCAGAGACGGAAACAACCTAAGTGTCCATCATCGGATGAATGGATAAAGAAGATGTGGCACATATATACAATGGAATATTACTCAGCCATAAAAAGAAACGAAGTTGAGCTATTTGTAATGAGGTGGATAGACCTAGAGTCTGTGTCATACAGAGTGAAGTAAGTGAGAAAGAGAAAGAAAAATACCGTATGCTAACACATATATATGGAATTTAAGGGAAAAAAATGTCATGAAGAACCTAGGGGTTAGACAGGAATAAAGACACAGACCTACTAGAGAATGGACTTGAGGAAATGGGGAGGGGGAAGGGTAAGCTGTGACAAAGCGAGAGAGAGGCATGGACATGTATACACACCAAACGTAAGGTAGATAGCTAGTGGGAAGCAGCCTCATAGCACAGGGAGATCAGGTCGGTGCTTTGTGACTGCCTGGAGGGGAGGGAGGGAGACACAAGAGGGAAGAGATATGGGAACATATGTATATGTATAACTGATTCACTTTGTTATAAAGCAGAAACTAACACACCATTGTAAAGCAATTATACTCCAGTAAAGATGTAAAAAAAAAAAAAAAAGAAACGCTCAGCAGGATCTAAAGATAATTAATTTATTATGTAACTGATAGTCTCAAACTAAAATAATTAAATATATGCATTGCTTAGAAAAATAAATATTTTTTCTCTCTTCTCTTTTAAAGACCTTATTGTTTTTAAGTAGTTTTAGGTCACAGCAATATTGAGAGGACTATATAGAGATACCCCATGTACCCCCTGCCCCCCCCTCATGCACAGCCTCCCCCATTATCAACATCCCCCACCAGAGTGGTCCATTTGTTACAACAGATGACTCTACACTGGCATATTACCACCCCAGGCCCACACAATAGTGTTCTCTCTTGGTGTTGTACATTCTATGGGTACATCTCTTTTCTTGAGGCATCTCTTCTCCTCATGCCTCGTGGCACCTACAGCATCAATTCAGCCAGGCCATATCACATTCTAGATGATTTTGGCTATCTAATAGTAAAACAGAATTTGTCCAAAATAGAAGTCCATCACTTTTCCTACTAATGTACTCAGTCTGTATTCTGTTTCTGCTAATTCTACTCTCTAGTCATTAAAACCAAAACCCTAGTTAATTTTTACTTCTCTTTCCTCCTTGTGCCAAAAGCTATTTCGTTGTCAATTTCTATCAATTCTATTCCCAAATATCTCTCTCCTATGTGCTTTTTACTTCCATTGTCACTATTATTTCTCTAATGAAGGCCTATGTTTGCTCTCGTATCTTGAGGGACAAGGCATAACCCCTCTCCACCTTTCAGTTTCTATTTCAATCATCTCATTGATTCCACTCGTTGCAATTTGCCATCACCCCACAAACCTTTCCCAGTTACTCCCAGTTTGAAGCAATCTCTCTCTCTTCTGAATGTCATTACAGCTTCATCCATGCCTCACTTTTGACTCATGCAACAATTTTTACTTTCAATTATAAGTGTTTGCACATCTTATTTCCACTATTAGTTTATCAGTTCTTTGAGAGCGATATTCATGATTCATCTTGGTGTTTTTGATAACACCTTGCATTTTGGAGGTCTTTTATGAATGTTTATCAAACGGGTGAACAAACAAATACAATGATATAAATTGCTTTTACTACATTTATTGCTTCAACCTTGCAATCTGACTATATGATATTCTATCTTCTCCATTCCAAGCAGGAAAGTCTACCTAATTTGTCCCAAGCATAAGCCACCTTCTATCATCCTTTTCACACATGACCTACCTACAAAGATTTCCCCTTGCTTTCTGCTACTCCTGCATGCCCTCCAGGTTTTCAAAACTCAACTCAAAATTTCATTTCTCCTCACCAATAGCCAAATTAGTGAGCCCCATTGAGCAATATTGTTATTCCATATCATTTAACCAATCCCTATTCCCTGGTATCATCAAGTTTTAATGATGCAAATAATACAAAGAGCAGGTAAAACTAATTCATAGTTGTCTATACCATGCATTTCTCCCAGATCTTTCTTATAGCTCACTGTTTTGGGGTATTTACTATATACCAGACACTGTTCTAAGAGTTTTCCTATAACAATCCATTAATTTTTGCTGGAGTCTCCACAAAACAGGTACTATCCTCCTTTTACAAATTAGGAAACTGAGGCCAGAGAGATAAGTAAGGAGCCGAACTGGGCTTCACATATAGGCAGTTAAGGTGTCAGGTTCCACACTTGCACCTACTGCATGTTTCTGTGTCTCAGTGCTTTGAACATGCTGACCCTGAGGTTGAACACATGGTGTAATATAAAGCCTGACGAGTTTGGCGAACTAGGGTTCAAAGTCTACATCTGCTACTCAATAGCTCTGAGACCTGAAACAAGATATGTAACTGAGGCCTCAGTTCTTATCTCTAATATTGGGAAATTTTTAGTATTATGAGAATTGAACAAGTTAGGACACATTTCATCAAAAGTACCCAGCAGAAGTTTTAACACAGAATCTAGGTTCAATACATAAAGTAAATGAAAATGGAAATTTGCAACATGGAGATGATTCAGAAAGAACCAAGGAGCCAACTGTTATATTGTCTTCAGCCTGGCCATAAGGTCCCTAGCCTTTCAACTAAGGGAGAGTGGATAGGATAAGAGTTCAGAGCCTGGGCTCTGGAGTCAGTTTGTCTAGATGTAATCCCAGAATTACAAAATGCTAGCTTCGTGAATTTAAGCACATTTCCTAACCTTATTAAACTTCAGTATCTTCAACTGTCAAATAAGAATAACAATAGCACCTATATCAAAAGGATTTTGTGAATATATGAGTTGAAACAATAACAAGGCTTAGTGCATAACAAGCTGCTATTATTAACTAACTAGACCTTTAACCCCTTAGTTCAAGTGGCTAAAAGAGCTCCTGAGTGATCTTTATACATTTAGGAACTTTACTATCCTGTACAACATTGCCAGGATCTTTGTGCTAAACAGAATTCCAGATGGCCCCTGTGACTTTAGTCTCCTAGTGTTACTCTTGTAACATGGTGAAAGGGATTCTGCAGATGTAATCAAGGTAAATAATCAGTTGACTGTAACATAGGGAGATTTTCCTAGTGGGCCTAATCTAATTACATGAGTCCTTTAAAGCAGAGCTATTTCTCAGACTGGTGGCAGAATAAGAAATCAGAGAGATTTGAAGCATGAGAAGGACCCTATGCTCTGTTGCTGCCCTTGAAGTTGGACGGGGCCATGTGAGAAGAATATGGGTAGTTTCTAGGAGCAGGGATAAACCCCAGATAACAGCCAGCAAGGAAATGGGACTTCAGTCCTACAGCTGCAAGGAACTGAATTCTGCCAATATCTCAAATGAGCTTGGAGGCATAGTCTTCCCCAGATCCTCTAGATAAGCACCCAACCCGTCCAATACCTTGACATCAGCCTTCTGTGACCCTGAGCAGAGAACCCAGTCGCTCTGTACTGAACATCTGTCTTGCAAAACTGTGAGATAAAAAGTGGGTATTGTTTTAAGCTACTAAGTTAGTGGCAAATTGTTATGCAGCAATAGAAAACTAATAGAATCATCTTTCTAGATGACTGATTCATCATTTCAGTGGATTCTAATTATTTTAGCCTGCTGTACAGGACCTTCCAAAGTGTTACACTAATCTAATCTTTCCAACTGTATCTCATTTTCACTAGTTGCTCACAAGTAATCACTCCCATCAAAAGAGACAACTATAAAAAAAAAAAAAAGAGAGAGACAACTAACCTTCCATTGTGGCTTTAATTTTCCAAACTCCTGCTCTTAGTAATTGCTTTCACATTGGAGGACAAAGGCACACCTCCTCTCTCAATTCCTTTGTGGCTTCCATTTAGCGTGTCTCATTGGATCTTAAATCTCTATACAGAGGGGATGACATAGTCCATGGCTTACACTAACATTTTCCACTTCTGGTCCTTTCACAATGGATTTCCTGACTCCTGATGATGAAAAGGTTTGGTGATGAAGATGTTGGTGATCATAATGATAAAAAGACTCTAACAATAACCATAACAGCAATAGCACAACAACCATTTTGTTAAATACTTAGAATGTCCCAAGCTCGGTGTTAAATTCTTTACATTCTCTCTTTTACTCCCTTCTGTCAGCCCGATAAAATAGCTTTAGATAACCTGTTTGTAGAGACAAGTTTGAACTCAGCTGGTTTAAATAATGTAAGATTATATAGGTAGCAAAGGATACGCACCTAAATCTATTTGAGTTAAAAGTCCCTACTTTTAACTAAATTTAAGTCTTAGTCTAGTTCAGGTGCTAAAGGATATTAGGGGACTTAGGAAGGATTATGATTTCTATATTGCCTTGTAGGATGACAGTGTTTTTAGTTGAAATTGGTCAATATTTATGTAAAATTTACTTGTGCCAGCCACTGTGCAAGGCACCAGGAACCCGAAGATGAATATAAGCTGCGGTTTCTTAAGAGGTTCACAGTCAAGGTAGGATGACTTAAGAGAAGGAACCCTTAGATTGGGACTTAAAGGATGAGTAAGACTGTCAAAGGGGAGGGGTGCTCCAAGCAGAGGAGACAGAGGGTATAATGGTATAAAGGGGAGAAACAATGAGTAGTTGAGTGAAGACTCAGACAAGACAAGCCAAGGAGAAGAAAGAGGCTGGAGAGGCACACAGTGGTCAAACTCAGAGGGCAGAGTGCACCAAAGCCACATTATACTCAGTGCAGAGGCAGTAAGGTATCTTTGTTGATTAGATTTGAACAAGGTTAGCAATATTAATAAGAATAGATAACATTCATCGCAGATTTACTATGTTCCTGGCCCTGCGATAAGTGCTTTACATACTTAATATTTTCTAACTTTCATAATTACCCTATGAGGCAATATTTTGAAGCCAATTTTATATATGAGGGAAACAAGGTTCTGAGACATTATGTATTTAACTTGCCCAAGTTGAGTGCTACTAAGTGGTTGGTTCAAAACTCAAAGCCAGAATTACCTGGAACCAAAGCCCATGTTCTTAACTACTAAACTCGATTAAGGTCTCAGTGCTAATCCTGAGGTAATCTTGTGCTAATCTTGAGGTTAGGGCAAACTTTAAAATTAGAGGGACTCATTGACTCAATGGCTAATTAAATAGTTTTGTACATGTAATGTGTCCTGTGATAATTAAAAGCACTTTCTCACCTAAAAGTTTGTTCTTACAATATTACAGCAGCAATGAGAAAGAAAGAGAACTTACTTTCCCTTTGGATTTAGACAGGATGAATTTGAAATTCCTTTATATTTTATACTTTCCTGCTATCTTGAATCATTTATTTTAAAGATATGTTTTTTTAAATGTCTTAAAGTGATTAATCTTAAAACCTTATTGTGTACTTAAATATGCATATTTGTAAAAAGCCCCCAGACTTTTAATTTTATGAGTTCTGGGTAAAATAAAAAATGAAATATGAGTTTATTACTCTTTTTGATAATTTGAGAATAAAATGTTCTTATCTCATTTAGAGTATTCCATATGTTACTTTCTTTCCTTTGTCAGGTAGGAGTGCTCAACTCATATCTCAAATATTTATTAGTCTGAAAAAAAAATACAACTAGAGATTTGACTAAGACAATTCCTGCCTTTGATTAGCTTACCAACCAGATGGGGAGATGCCACATATTCTCATAAAAAATAAAACCAAAATGTCATTCAGTGATCAACACCCAATCAAATCATTAGTGCTGTCAGAATTGAAAGGAGGAAGAGATCTGGAGTGATTTGTGAAGGGGAGGGTGGAGCTATGTGGTCTGGGTCTTGAAAGAGGGATCAGATTTCCCTGAGAGAAGAAAACAATGAAAAGAAGATAAATGGGCATCAGTTACAGCAAGGAGGTTGGGAAGCAGTGTAATTTTTTCTAAATAAAGACAGGGGACTAATTGTCTAGAAATTAAAGTTTGCCTAGAAAAGTAGATTTTAATATTTGGGTGATACCTATGTCTTTGGGACTCTGATGAAAGCTATATACTCACTTCAGAAAAATGTACAAATGCAAATACACTGTTACCCTCTCATACAGAAACAACTCCTCACCATTTTGGTACATAGCATTCTAGACCTCCATCTCCAGTCATAGATATATAGGTATATGTGTATAAACCATTTATTGAAAATTAAAGAATAAATGTTCAAATATAAAATAAAATACAAGAAGATGGGAAGCATATAGATTTTCTGTATGTATATTTATGTGTGTTTATGTATATATCTCTCCCTCTCCACAATGACTGATATGTAAGTTTGGTCACTTGCAGCAACAGATTCAAGTGCAGGGACCAGCATTCATTTCAGAACCAAAAATGCTATTATATTCAGAAGTCTTTCATTAGAGCAAATGTTCATTCCTTTGAATATTTTTATCTTTTCAAAATAAAAAATAGCTTTTATTCTTAATTATATCTAAGAAAAACTACGTGCTCATAGTAAAAATTTCAAGCAATCCACTAAAGTCTAAGAAAGAAAGTGAATATTCAGGTGAAATCCTACCAGGAATGGAGGGGCTTTTGAGCAACAGAACAGTATAATTAGTATAGTTCTCCAATTGGTATTGCTCTGTGAGATGAATTGGAAGAGAAAAAACCTAGAAGCCAGGAAACCAGTTAGACAACCATGTAATCATCTGATAAATAGCTAAGGTTAAGAGGAAAACTATCACCAGCAGCGACAATGAGAACCAAGTTGTGTTGAGCATCTAATTTGTGCAAAGCACTGCAATGGACATACTGAAGAAAATTTTAAAAACATCTGACCTGTGGTCAATTTAGTGGAAGAGACAAGTTCATACATAATTGAGGTTCACAAAACATGCCTGGGGAATTTGGGTGAATAAAATGCATTCCTGGTACATGTCCTTTTCCAGCTTGCTGCTGTGTTGGGAAACATTTCAAATCCATATTTTTAAGTTTAAGAGATCGGTGATAAACAATAGAGAATTACCATATCAGGGCTGTGGTGATACCGAAGTTTGGAAAACCTTCAAATCTACTTAAATCATTTGATTTGAGAATGCAAAGAAAGACATAGGTTTGTAGGAAAAGAAGGACTACAGAGTTAGAGAGCGCCTGGAGGGCGGAAGTAATCTCTTAAAGGTGAAGCCTCATAAAACATTTATCTCTTGGTGGCTGTCTGACCAGAAGGGTCAGGCCAGGGTAACATTTGTTAATGATTATTGAGTGTAGAGCTGCTTTGGAATGCATCTAGAGCTAATTTTCAAAGCAAAAGTAAGATACAAGAGTGATTGAGACTACAGCAACAATTAGTTGGAAACAAAAGGGGAAAAAAGAAGGAGCAACTGGGAAAATAAATGGTTCTCCAAGTAGCCGGAGTTTTTCTCCCCAAGAACATGAATTTTAGTGTCTATCTGGAATATTTTTCAATGAAGCCACTTCTTTACATAAACATAGGAAACTTAAAATAGACTTTCTTTTATTTTCCATGCGTATTTCTGATAAAAAATTAACTGCAATGATATGTCAAAAGTAGCAGAGTTAGAAATGAACAGCTACATTTATAATATTAGTGTGTTTTTATACAGTCTTCTAACATAATTTTCAAGTTAGATTTCCTTTTTTGACTATATAAGGGGGAAAATGTTGAAAATAGATCTTTGAGAATGCAGACCCAAATCATTTCATACTAAAATCTGCATCTGATTCTTCCATGGTTATTGAGGCTGGATCACTTTTTAATGTCTTATTACTCTGGTAATAAGTAATAGACAAAGTTTTAAAGATATGCAAATATATATTGATGTATGACTTACATATGGAAGCTTATATAGATTTTAAATTGAAATACTACTGCATATTCCCCATTTTAATTTCACTAACACTAGACAAATCCTTTTAGTAATCTAAACACAACTTCTAGGCTGGGAGGGGCTGGCATTCATTTTTTGATTCAATTCCAAAGTTCCTTTCAGAGTAATAAAATATTTTCTAAGGAGCAGAGGATGACTTTTCTTCATTATTTAAGTGGCTCAGTCTCTTATTTTCCAAGCTCATGAAGTTGTCTTCAAGGAGTTTTTTTTCCCATAAAGGTTTTCAGAGGTGGGATGATATCATCATGGAAGTTGTCAAGCATGATGGTTTCCCAAAGACACTGCTCTGTGCTAGATATTAGGAAGGAGGGGTCCAAAGACAGAAATCGCCAAAGACATATCTAGATTTAGGTCCAGATTCACATCTGTTCTTTTTTTAGGAAAAGACTATGCTTTGAAAGTAATTCAAAGGGACAAAAACATATAGAAGCAATTATATGCACCTTTTAATGTAAATAATACTAAGATAATAAATCACCACAATCAATTCAGAAAAATAAATGAAATTTGGTGTTGTTAAATTATATTTCTTATTTTAATTTTGTATTTTTTTCTTCTGGTAAAGACATATGGCTCACTAGATAATATAAATTAAATATCTTAAACTTATATTGAAAGTAAATGGTAAAATAGTATGTTAGAAAGCGTCCTAGAATACACATGTAATTAATTTCTCCATCTTGTCGCAAGTTGATGGATTACATCATCCAAATTCCAGCCTAAATTTCAAGAATGTAAGGAGTTACAGGTAAACTAAAAAAATGGAAGTATCAAAAAGGGCTTTTGCTATATGATAAAAAAAATGACAGTGTAGGTTAGGTCTGCATTCTACACAGTGCCCCCAAATTATTTGGGTCAGATATCCATTTTATATAAACATTTAAGCTCTCCCAAATCCTGTTTCTCATTATTTTTATTTTAAAGAATTATACTAAGTAGTCCTCAGTCTTTTCTACTTCTTTTCTCAGCCATTGTAAGACCCTTGATTATTTTACTCACCTACTCACTCTAGGTAAAAAATTGCTCCTTAATTTATCTTTCTTCCCAAGCTCACTCACCTTCAGTCCACCCTCCTCACAATCTGATGACGTGATTTTCCTAACACCATGCCCTTCCCTGAGTCTCTTTGGCTCTCAGCCCAGTGCACTGGCCCTTGATCTTCTCAAGCGTACTTTACCTGACCCTTCTATATCCCTACATACACCCCAAGTTATCTCCTCCAAAAAAACTTTTACACTAGTTCACTCTTGAAACTTTTATCAGCTGTGCTAAGCTAAAAGGTCAATTATTTAGGCCTAAAATCAGTGACCATTTAAAAAAAACAACTCTCACTGTCAATTGATACTTTTTTATCAGTATAAAATATTAAATATTATCTCATTAAAAATTATTACATATTGTCTCATGAAAAAATCAATAAAATAACCCCTTCTTCATGTATTTATTTTGTTATAAAATTTTAAATATCTTAAAAACAGTCTACACAGCAGCAGTCACTAAAAGGCATTTTAGCTCTCCAACTTTTTTATACTCACTAAAATTCAGAACTACATTCACTTCGAGCTCAGTGTCTTCATCAAGTAAAAACCGAGAGAGACAGAAAGGCAACCTGAATTTGAAAAGGTCTTTATTTTTCAAAGTGTTTTAAGGTGAATCCTCAGTTATGTCATGATGAGAAGAATTTCATTCTACATGGTTAACAGAAGGACTTTTGTCAGTAGGACCCGCAAAATGTGCCTGGAATATGTTCAGCTATTTTTAAAATAAATGTCAGGACATCAGCTCCCTGTTTCTCTTGCTGCGGGCTATCATTATTTAGCTACAGAACACTCATTTGCACTGGCCCTATGTATTAACCCCATTAGAGATGAGTAAACAAAATGGGACAGAGCTCCTGCTAACCAACTTCCCATTCTTTAATGTCACACACATTTAAAAAAAAAACAAAAAACCTTACTTTGGTTTTCTCCCTCAGTGTTGTGTTTTCAGATTGAGCAATTTACTATAGATTTATATCTACAGTCATAAAAAAACAACAGAAAAGTAACTATCATTTTTCAGTCAGTAATGCTGGTCTATTAAGTATGACAGAGACAGAAGAAAATGTAGACTTGATGGAGGAGAGATGAACCTAGCATTCATAAAGCCTTTATAATTATAACTCCAGTAATGGTAACATTCTGTAAGTCTCTGTCATTTTACTTGCTATCTTCATTTTGCAATATTCAAGTGTATTCATAGTAATTTCAAGGCAGTCATGGAATGTTCAAGAACAAATCAGCATTAATTCATTTGTACTTTTTTACCTCAGTTTATACCCTGAAGAAGCATAAAGAGAAAAGAAAATACACCACCAAATCAGATGGTCAATAGCTATGTGATTTCCACTTAAGATCTCATCATCACTGCAGATTAAAAGAATTCAGCATATTTTTTAAGTTGCATGAGAAGTCATTTTGAGGATGAATTGGACGCATATATGGAAAGAGGGAAGGAAGGAGAGGTGGAAAACAGTGTTTATTTTCTAGCCATGAAGTCTCTTAACCTATTTATGCAGGTACATCAAAGCTCCATTTTCAAAATTTCCATGTAAGGACATTTATCATGGCATTGTATACAATAGCAAAACAGTTGAAACCACTTGAATGTCCTACACTAAGAGATCAATTGATCAATAAAGATGTCGGCATAACAGAATGTTATACAGCTATTTAAAGATACTAAGATATCATTATAAGAAAATAAATTCATAAAATATTATCTTACAGTTATAAGATAAGCATATGTGTATTTAGTTATTGGGCATAAATATGTATATGTATTAAAATCTATATTTATATAGAAGCAGTGGAAGGCCATGTACAAAAATAAAAACATGGTTTATGTTTGTGTGATAGAATTATGGATGATTATTATTTTTTTCTTTTTCTTGTCTGCATTGTTAAAACTCCTATAGTAAACATGTTATAAGCATTACTTTTCTAAAATATATTTTAAGTAAGATTGATGTCATTCAAGAAAAAATTTAAAAATATACTATGCTTACTATAAATATATATGTATGGCTCTGTATGTGTGTATATGTATATATGTAAAATACATACATATATAAATATGCATAATACATATATAAATTCCCTACCTATCTGTCTATCTATCTATCTACCTATCTACCTATCTGATTTAAGATATATCACTGAAGATGTCTCCTAACACAAAATTGCTTCTGATCCTGGATTGATAGGATTGAAAATATTTGATTGACAAAATAATTTTCATTTCCATTTTGCATTCAAGCTTAACAAAAGTAGAAATGAGCTAGTACCTTAGAGGTCTGAGTTCCATAGCCTTGACCTAATCTTGTAGGCATTAATTCAAGGATTGATACATTTTCAATTTTCCATTTAATCAAATCTATGAGCCAGAAACCAGGAAATGAGATCACAGAGGCTGAGTTACAGCTGTAGTCCCCCACCTCCAAAACTGAAGATGAGGCATATCAGTAGTACAAAGTCCATTTAGTGGCCAAAAATAAGGGAAAAAAAATCATACTACCCAGCACACACACACACAGACACACAGACACACCCCCCCCCACAGTGTTTCCCAAGATTTAGTCAGAATTCTTAGAAAATATGTTAATATGTGAAATCATTTTGCTTCCCTTTTTAAAAAATAATGTAATCAAATACATTTTTTAATAGATCTTTATTGGAGTATAATTGCTTCACAATACTGTGTTAGTTTCTGTTGCACAGCAAAGCGAATCAGCCATATGCACACACATGTCCCCATATCCCCTCCCTCTTGAGCCTCCCTCCCATCCTCCCTATCCCACCCCTCTAGGTCATCTCAAACCACGGAGCTGATCTCCCTGTGCTATGCTGCTGCTTCCCACCAGCCAACTATTTTACATTCGGTAGTGTATATATGTTGATACTACTCTCACTTCGCCCCATCTTCCCCTTCCCACCCCATGTCTTCAAGTCCATTCTCTCTGTCTACCTCTTTATTCCTGCTCTGCAACCGTTTTTTTTTTTTTCTTTTTTAGATTCCATTAGCATAAGGTATTTGTTTTTCTCTTTCTGACTTACTTCACTCTGTATGACAGACTCTAGGTCTGTCACTACAAATAACTCAATTTCATTTCTTTTTATGACTGAGTAATATTCCATTGTATATATGTGCCACATCTTCTTTATCCATTCATCTGTTGATGGACGCTTAGGTTGCTTCCATGTCCTGGCTATTGTAAATAGTGCTGCAATGAACATTGGGGTGCATGTGTCTTTTTTAATTACGGTTTTCTCGGGGTATATGTCCAGTAGTGGGATTGCTGGGTTGTATGGTAGTTCTATTTTTAGTTTTTTAAGGAAACTCCATACTGTTTTCCATAGTGGTTGTATCAATTTACATTCCCACCAACAGTGCAGGAGGGTTCCCAAATACATGTTTTTTTGTTTGTTTGTTTGTTTTGCGGTACGCGGGCCTCTCACTGTTGCGGCCTCTCCCGTTGCAGAGCACAGGCTCCAGATGCGCAGGCTCAGTGGCCCAGCCGCTCATTGGCCCAGCCTCTCCGCGGCATGTGGGATCTTCCCAGACAAGGGCACGAACACGTGTCCCCTGCATCGGCAGGCGGACTCTCAACCACTGCGCCACCAGGGAAGCCCCAAATACATGTTTTTAAAGTGGAAAACAAAAAGAGAAAAAAATTCCTATAATCCCATTCTAATAAAACCACAAGTGAAATTAGGAAAATATTTTTGTGTAACTATAATTATTAAAATAACATAAGCTCAGTTATATGAATTTATCATCATTACATCATCATTACAAATCTGAATATTCATATGTATATAATATGTAAAATCCTTTTGGGTTTTCATGACTTTAAATTTGTTCTCTTGCAGCAAATGAGTCCATATCCCCTTATCATAATCTTCATAGGCTCCTATATTTTTCCATTAAAACTTGTAATTATTTTATCTTAAATTTATTTTATTAATACGTCTCCTTAATAAGACTGCAAGAAATTTGAGTACAGGGACCATTCCAGCTTTTGCTCTTTATGGTACCCCAGAACCTAGTTCATTGTTTGGCACAGAGTAGGGCTGCATCATACAGTTACCAATAAATGAATGGCAGTTACCCAATGAATGACTGAAAAACCTCTCCCTGAATCTGCATTATTTGATTCACTTTGAAACTTCTAATTGCTTTTGAATTAAATATCCTTTTCTACCTTTCAGTGTTTCCCTTCCTTTTTGCTTTGAGGAATAATAATTGCTATCTTGTAGAGTTATTTTTAAAAGCATGCACATAGCAGAATGCCTATTCATGAGCGCACAAAATTTGCCATTGTGTTATATTGGAAACACCATATATTCTGGAATAACATTAATCTGGGTTCAGATGCTTGCTCAATTATGTACCTGTGTGGTATTGGGTAAGCTATCTTAACTACTTTGCACTTCAGTACAAAAACATACACAGCCTAACTAGCCAGCCTAGTAGTTGTGGATAAAAAGAAACACGCATCTTGTATGCAGCAGTAATTTCCATAATAGTAGTTCCAACCCCTGACATACTTAGACATTAATACTAAATAGCAACCATGTGACATTGGTTATCTAATTTGTGCAGGATTTCATGTCTTATACCCTGTTTAGGAAATCATCACCTGGAATAAACAATCTGTGAAACTAATGCTATCTATGAAATTGTCTCAGAATCATGGGCTGCCTTTGCCAAAACAACAGATGATTGGCTCCTGGAAGAGTCTCATTTGCAGCATAAGATCACTAATGCAAAATAAAATAACATAAAATAAATAAAAACCACCATCTCCAGGGGAAAAAGTGGAAGTTACAAAGAAGCTATAGACACAATGAAAAATCATCAATCATGGTAAAGATAATTTAGCAAAGCAACAAAATCCACACATTAATTAATGAGGGTGTCTACAGTTTTCCATTCAAAGCAAATGGCCAAGATCTTAGAATCACCTTACAAGCAAAGTAACAACATGCCTGCCCATTATTATGACAGTGTGCTGCCAGGTCTTTGAATCGCTGGAAGAAAACATGATTTATTCAACAACACACTTTGTGACATATCCAATTATTCTATCCAGAATTAGCAGAGACTCATACTTCACAGGTATTCAACTGAAGTTAATTGGGGTCTCAGCATAAAAAAATAACATTATACGGTTTATATAGCAATTAGACCACATATGTGCCTCTACTGTCATTGACTAAACTTTATTTTTAAAGTAACCGCTTCTCTTGTGCTGGAATAATAGGAAAGAGCATGTAAATAAATGAAATTCACACACAAAATTTTAAATACCTGAAATTTTGACCATCTTTTCCCACAAAACTAATAAAAATAAGAAAAGAATATTTATCAGCCAATAAATGTATAACACTTTATAAGCGTTATCTCATCTAAGACTTATCACACCCCATGAGCATTTTCCTATTATTAACCTCAATTTACAGATGAGGAAAGCAGGGTTTACAGAGGTTGAGAAACATACCAGAGTTACATAGTTGGTAACTGGCAAACTCCAATGAATGTACCATTTATCCACCTCCAAACTAGCTCTTAACTGAAGAGAAGGTAACTTTAGAGATCACTTTGCCCAATCTCTTCATCACCGAGTAAGGTCAAGACAGGAAGATAGGGAAGACCGAGCCCAGCCTGGCACCTTCCCATAATGTCATGGTATAAAAATCTTAACACTATTTCTTCCTAACCAGTTGAGAGAAGATTCCATCCTACTCCAGACCAATACCTTGATTTTGTAAGAATTTAATAATTTAGATAATGTGCTATGTGTCTTTCCTCTTATTGCCCTGAAATAAATTGCCATGTCAGCAAGACCTATGCTTTAGTGATCGGCTCTGTGGACAAGGAAATGAAACATTCTATGAATGGGGTAATTTTCTTCTCTAATGAAGTGGAAAAATAAGTAGTTAGTGAACTAATGTTTAGCATATTTATAGAGTCATTTACATACTACTAAAAAAATATTCAATCCACTTGTGGCTGCATTATGGTTTAAGAACACAATTGAACTATGGTTGACATTAGTTCCAAAACACCTAGGTGTATCAGAAAGGGAAACTTCGGGATTAAAAACTTGATCCAGGAAATACCTCCAGTTTAACTTCTTATTCCTCTAGTCTCTGTTTTACTCTTCATGCTCTCAGCATTTTGATGTTTAATTTGTCTCACTTGTCCTCGTTCTGCTTTCTACATAGATACTTTTTCTATGCGTATGTTTGATCTCCTCAAACTAGTATGCCTCATGGGTCAGCTATCCCTGTTCTCTGTTTAGAATATTTTTGCTTCTTTATCCCTTGCTGCAATACTTTGCATGCCCAACATGGCATTCTAACCCAATTCAGAACAATTTGATATGTAGGGAACTCATTCATGCATTCATTCAACAAATATTTAATTCATGGCAGGTCCACAATAGGAGCTGACCAACTGTGAACAAGTCATTGTCCAAATTTTCACAGAGTTTAAAGTACTTAAGAAAGAACTATGTGCAGGGTGTTATGGAAGAAATCAGCCCAGTTTGTTTGCCACAGATGCCTTCTTTAGAGAAGTAGTCCTGAGCTGAGACTTGAAAAATTAGTAAGAAATTTAGCCAGGTGGAGGATTAGAAGGACATAGCATCCTAGCCAGAAAGGGTAACTTGGTAAAGAAAGCAGTAGCGAAGTGCCAAAGGGTTAGGCACACCTGTAACATATAAAACTAACAAAGGATTGTCTTTCACTTATTGTCAGCTAAAGTGAGCAATGGCAATGGTTTTCAAATCATAGCACTATCTTATATTCCCTCTAAAACCTTGGGCTGGTCTCAAGTTTCTTATCTGTAAATGAGGATATACCGCCTCAAATCACACAGAGTAGTTGGGATGGTTAAGTGAGAAAAGCCCATGTTACATACTGAGCACAAAATGCCTTGCAAAAAAGTATTTTACTGTTATTAGTTTCCAGGTCTAGATAATGTCATAATGGTGGAAATTTGGAGCAATCTGCTTATCGAAAAGACAGAATGTCGTTTAAATTTTTAAATATATTGAAATATGTAATTATTTGTATGCTTATATTAATTTCTATTTATATGTTTTATAAATATATATACCTCCCTGAATAAAACCGTTTAGGCTGGCATAAAAGAGCAAGTGAATAAAGCAAATTCACAACGTTGAGAAGTTAAGACAGGTAAGGAGAGTGCGGAATGAAAGAATGCCACTCTTGTATTTTTGACAATGAACTGAAATTACCTTGGAACTTGCTATCTTAAGGAGAACTTGGTATTCCTTTTGTGCCCTCAGTTAAACCTTGGCACTCATGTCATTCTTCTGGACACAAATGCGTAGTTGATGAGGCTGGACTGAAAAGCACAAGTCTCTGATCAATCTGTATTATGTTTAATCATGCCCCCTCCTCACTCAAATACATGCAATGTTTTACTTTAAAAAGGCACTTTCCCAGCTGAAGACTGATTTCTTCCAACTGCAAAAGGAGCTTTGACATTTCTTTCTGGAAATCTAAAAAGAAATGTTAATTATTTACCCAAGTACAAGGCAGCTTACTAAACTAATCTGTTTAATGTTTACCAGAATCTGACTCTTTTTTTTTAAAAAAATGATCCACTCTTCAATAGGCTCAAATTAGGGATACTCAACGTTTCTGTTTAATCTCATTTTTATCTTAACTACTTATGGGAACAAGTCTGGAGAAGGAAAGATAAATAAAATGCTGTCATGTTAAAGTTGCTAACTTTATGCAAGCCAATATCTGCAATGCTTTTCCTTTATTTCCATGGTACCTGTGAGCTGAGTTACTGTATTACAGGGACCATGAGCTCTTCTAAACTCTGAGTCCCTTGAGGAAAAGGCTGTGTCTTTTCTACTTACTCCTCTATGCTTAACACCAGGCCCGCCACTGAAAGATTTTTGGATGGACGAAAGGATACATCGCACAAACGAACAAATGAATCTTCTTAGGAAGACAAGACATGCACATGTGTAGAAACAAACACGAATTATCACAAAGCAGTACACAGCTATGTGTGGAAAAATAAGTGGGAAAGACATTGTGTCTTTAGCTCTTAGAAAAATCCAAGTGGCTGCTGATAGTTTGTGGACTTTGAACTAGCATTAACTTGAAATAAGAGTATTGTTTAAATTAAAATAGCTGCTTGGATAGAATGGTTCCTTACATTAAGTAAACTTAAACTAACAATGTTTCTATTAACGATTCATTACTTTTCTACCCTGACATCTAATTTAACAAACATTATTGACCAATAACGTGTCATGTGACTTCCTTGCAATTGGCTGAAATTATTGCAGTTTAATTCTAGTATCTCAGGCTTGCCAGAACTTCTGATTCATACATGTAAAATTAATTTAAAAAAATGGAAAAATACTTCATTATCTGATAATGTCTAGACTTTTTCTAAATGTGGGTTCCACAAAAGAAGGAAGAAGTAACAGATTGTTAAAAAAAATTAAGAAGCGTGTGTAAATCTAAAATATTACTCTCTCATGATGAGTTCCTCTCTCTAAAAAAATCTGTTTTTCTGTTTATACTAATAATTCATATACATTAATTGTTCAATATACAGTCATATTTAAAACATGTAAAATATGATTACTTCCAGAAATGTACAAAAATGTATACATGCTTATTTTTAAATTGAAATTTAGAGAAGTGAATATTATGGAAAGGGAAAATCCTCTATAAAAGAGTAGAAAGTCCTAATTCTATAGCAAGAGCAATCTGGGGACCTAAGGCTCTCAAAGGGACTGCCCTATCCACACATCAGCCAAGTTAGTAATCCAAGAAAGACTTATGCCATCATTTCATTTACTCAATAAATGCAAAATTAAAATAGAATTTTCCATTCTGTTAGATATAAACATCTGATTGGATCACAGTAATTGGTAGAATTAGATGAACAAATAAGATAAAGTAACACATGTGCTGAAGTCCATGCGCGACTTTAGACTCTATGACCTTGTTGATTCTACCCTTCCAGCTACGTTCTGGTGGCACTTGAGAGCAAAGTTATTGGTTTTTGCCACTGTCTCATTTTATGTGCAACTTGTGTCTGTTCTTTAAAGCTCACTTTATCATTTTGTGACCCCAGTGTACACATACATAGAGCTTTGCTAATGATAGGAATACTTTCCTTTATCCATTGTTCATCTCTGGCAAATCCCCAAGAAACAATCAACTGTAGGTAATTAGAAGCTACTGAAACTAAAATAAGAAAATGTAACAATAACAACACAAAAAAGCAGCAGGCAAAGAAATAAATCTTAGGACAAGGATCTAAAACGGTGGTTTTTAACCAGTTAGAGTATAACGAATATAAGTAAAACTAGTCAATTTTTAAAATGTAGATTTTTCTAAAAAACAGTTTCCTTTATGACTGTTAGGAAATTCATCCCTCTATAACTATCTTCTGGCTGATATAAGACTAGTATGGAAAAAGAGACTAAAGGTCAAAAAAAAAGATCTATGTACTAGAAAGAGATGAAGTATTAGAATGAGTCAATGCTCTCTCGACTTCATGTTTAACCTCTGGTTCACTTGAAGAAGCTTCTTTCAGTGAACACGAAACCCATTAAAAATTAAACCAAAGCATAGAGTGTGTACAGAGAAGAAAATCTTCCATAAATAAATTGGTTAGAGAAGATCTATATCATTTTTCTTCTGATTTAGTTGGAAAAAGGAAAGACAGAAAGAAAGTTATTGATTTGGAACCCAGAAATTACATTACTGTTGATCTCAAATTTAAAAAGAAAGCTCCTTGTATAATCACAACCTGGGAATAAGGAAAATAAAAAGTCTGTTTCAGTGGCCAGCATGATTGCAGCTACTGCTGACAAGTGTAATAAAGGTTTTCTAACCAAGAATGAGCCTCTGCCCTTGCCCATGTTTTCTGTTTCATGCAGACCTCAAGGAGTGATCCACATTTGGAAAGCAGATGGGATAGAAAAAGCAGTTAACTCCCATTCTAATCCTCTTTGTTTGTCTAGGGCACCTCTCTCCTTCCCTGAATGCTTACTTATTTTTATTTCAAAGGACTAAGTGTTCTTTAGCTTCCAAAATGATCATTTTTCATACATGGGTGAAAAGAAAACAGCAAGAATTTTTGTCATTAAGGCTATTTTATTTCAAGACTGAGAATAAAATAGTCAAAGAACCAAAATCCTTCTATTAGTAAGTGATTTTAATTTAACAGTTTCCTCCCAACATTAATCTTTAATTAATCAAAATCAAAAAGAAGACTTTTGAAAGGAAAACAGTTGGAAAAGTGCTGAAATTAGCATAACGGTCTAGATATATTCAGATAAGGCATGTTTAATAACACAGCATGTGAAAATCAGGGGAAACATTTCATAAGCTTGCACTTATGGTAGCATTTTTGTTCTTTAGTGAATAATGAGTTAGACGCCAGGAGAAAATTCATTAAAATAAAAGAAAAATATCCCTGGTATGATTTGGAAAGCTGATCATAAATATGCAAAAAATATAGCAGTAAAGAATTAAACTCTTCATATAAAGCAAAAATAACAATACTAACGTTAGCCAAAGTCAAACATATGGTAGAAAATGTTAAAGTAAGGTCATTTTTGATTGATAAAAGGCATCATCTAAACTGAAGGCATAACAGATCCACTATTATAGGTGAATAATATAGTATCAAAATGCAACAAGAAAAACACTACTAGAAATAAAAAAGTAATATATATATAAAGACTGTAGTAACATTAAGAGTTAACAATTCATTGTCAGTCCATCAAAAGCAAATAAAAGACATAAATCAGAACATAAAGAATAGCTCTGTTACTATTAATAAAATAAAATTAATAGTTATATTTTCAAACATGCTATTTAGCAACAAAACAAATACACTTGCAGCTCAAGTATTTATAGAAAAATTATAAACACTGCTCAAATACCTGGTAGCAAAAAAGTTATGTATTTTATAAAATAGAAATTTTACATAAATATGACTACATTTTTTTAATCAAATTGTTTAGATATTTAAAAGCTCAAAATATTTTGTCAATAACACCAACTTTGAAAATAATAAAGATGAAATTGCCACATATCAAATTTAAGGAATACAATAAACTATAGATAAAGTTAATTTCATGGTCTTAAATACTTTACTAATAAAGTAAATGAATAATAGTACTTATGAATAATTTGTATTCTTAAATATTTATTATTTTAAAATAGAGAAGATAAATGAAAATATCCAATTCAGAAATTCTATGAGAAAAAAAAAAAGACCCAAGGATAGGAAGCAGAATGAAGTAATTAACATAATAATTTTTTTAAAACAAGAAAAAAAAAGAGGTATTTTTTTAAAAATCTGGTCTTTTGAAATAAAAGCAATAATATTGATTGACCTCTCAGAAATCTAATGAAGAAAAATTTTAAAATAAGAATGGAACTATGGAAAGAGCTGAAAAGAAAATTTTAAATATTTCAGAGAATATTGTCTACATATGCTTACAAATAAATGTAAAATCTCAGTGAAATGGATTCTCGGGAAAAATATCAAACTTGACTAATGAAGAAGTATGAAACCTGCATAGGTCATTCATATAGGGAAAGAACTAGAAAAGATTGACCCACCAGCAAAACTTTGGAGCCAGTGCCAATAAACAAATAATCTCACACTTTGAAGAAAGAGATGATTCCCATCTTACCTAATTCTTCCCAGAATATTACAAAGAGGAGACACAGTCCCCTGCTGAATAGGCAGCAGAGTTATGACACAGACCAATGGCATCTTACAGACCAGTGTTTTTTTTTTTTCACTATATAGCAACAGTCTTATTCTCTAGTGTGGCAAAGCATGTCTTACTACAAAAATATGTTTATTTTTCTTTTTTAAACCCATTTTCCTAGGGGGAATACTAAAGCTCAGTGAAGTAAAATAATTTTCCCCAGGTCACCAAGTAGAGGAATCTCATCTGTCTCTTTTAAAGCTCTTTCCACTTCCTGGTACAATGCTTGAGCCCTGAGCCATCAACCTCCAACCAGCAGCCTATACCCAAACAGTAATTCTGCAGTTACACTCAAAACAGTCCAGCCTCATTTGTTTTTTATAAGTACATTTAGCTCTCAAGCCTTGATTCTATTTGATAGTACAAACTTGAATTCCTTTAAAACAAAATAACTCAGTTACTTCTGTTTTGAACTGGATTTCTTTGGGGAAACTACTCAATCACTTCAGGATTCTTCTCAGGACTTTTCCCCCTTCCCTTTCCTTATTTTCTGTTATGAAGCTCTGGAGGTTCTGGGGTAAGGGTGAGGTTTACACAGACTCTGGGTATAAGCAGAGGGGCACCTCGTCCATGCTAACTTCTCTGCTGGTGGACATGGCTCCAGCCCAACTTTTCCATTGGCTCGGGCAAGGCTGGAGCATTACCATCATCATAACCCAGCTTTGGTGGATTTCTGCTCATCCTCTGCTACAGTGCCCCCTTACTCTGCATCTCTGGGACCACCATCAGGCATGCCAGCTCTCATCTTTAGTCTCCTTTCTTGCTCCACTCATTGGATTGCTTCATTACCAGATAGATAAACTGTTCCTACATTGACTGCTCTTCCACGTTGAGATGGGCAACTAAAGGGTACCGGCCCCAGCAGTTCTACACAAGAGGCAGGACATCTACCTTCTGGAATTTTACCAGCTTTTGACTCTCCGAAGGGGCTGACTAATGAGTATTCTCAGAAACCCTGTGCATTGAATACTAATACCTGCATGTTTAAATCTCCTTTCTCTAACAATTCTATACTAGACCTGAAAACATGGTGGTGCCTGAGATGGAGTAGAGACCTACCCCAAGAACCCCAGAGAATTCTCAGATGTGGTATAGTCCACTTCAACACTTAATGTTTAGAATAGAATAGAGGACTGTCATGGAATTCCAAGTCTCTAACCTTCATTCTCCAAACATATCCACAATCCACAATTTGGAAAGATAGATTCATTTTTTCTTTTATTCCCAGATTATGTAATCGTCACTTCAGAATGCATAAGCAAAAGATTGAGTAAGGAAAAAATTATTTATTAACCTAATTGGCAGTTTCCAAATGTTCCTTTTGATCAACATAATTAAAAATGTTTTTCTACCTTCATAGTATAAGTGTATGATGCTCAATCACTAAGGTAACCAAGGATGTACAGAAGACATATACCTAGGAACTTTGCAATTTTAAACTTAAGTGAAATTTTTAGTGATAAGAATTAAGGAATTATCCCTTGGCTAACTTATTTAGTTCAGGCACTGGTACAGTTTATCTGGCGTCTGAACTACTCTACTTCTATAGTGAATGCAATTCACAGACACACACACAAAGATCTGCGCAGTTAATCTATTCACTTAACATTTTAATGACAAATAGGCTAGTCAGAAGAGTATATGCAGCTGATTTAGTCATATCACATAGACATGCTCTTTACACAAAACCTACGAACCACAAGAAGCTCCCAGAAACTTGGAAGTCATCTTAAAAACCTCCTTTTCCCTCAGCCTCCCCAACCTATCATTTATGAAATATTGCCAGTTTTACTACTTTAATCTCTTTGGTCTCTCTCTTCATTCTTCAATTCTGGCAGTCAATGATTTAGTTTAAGATTTATCATTTTGTGACGTTTATGACACTGGCTTCATTCTTTCTTACTCTTCCTGCCTTCACCTCCAATTCAACTGCCACACCTGCCAGATATTTCTGATCTGATCTGTCAAAGTTCCTTTTGCAGCTTACTATTGCCTTCAGAATGAAAAGTCCAAACAGCTTAGGGTAGCCTGCCAGGAGCTCCAGTCTCATGCCAGCTACTTCCCCTGCCTCACCTCTCCCTACTTTCTCATTTTATTCTGCTGGCTACACCTGGAAATTGTCAAGTCTTCTTTCATCTCCAGACTTTGAGCTTGCTTGTTGTCCCTCTTTCCAGAACATCCTCTCTCTCTTCCCTCCCTTCACCTAGCTAGTATTTACTCATCCTCCAATGTGCAGTTTAAGCAGCATCCTCCTTCCAACTCCCCGCCCATTTCCGATCTGATCAGAACGCTGCTCTCCACTGGCTGCAAAGGCTCCTGTGTATATCTCCTCCGTTAAGCACCATACAAACGTTGTTTGCTTTGTTTCTCCTTCGGCAGTAAATCCCCACAGGACAGTGAATGTGTCTTTGTCATCTTCATAAACCCTGGGCCTAGCACAATGCCAGGCGTAGTAACATTCAAAAAGTATTTGTTGGGGCTCCACTGGTGGCGCAGTGGTTGAGAGTCCGCCTGCCGATGCAGGGGACATGGGTTCGTGCCCCGGTCCGGGAAGATCCCACATGCGTCCTGCGCGTGGGATCCTGCGTGTCCGGAGCCTGTGCTCCGCAGCGGAAGAGGCCACAGCAGTGAGAGGCCCGCGTACCACAAAAAACAAAACAAAACAAAACAAAAAGTATTTGTTGGCTGAGTCATTCAATAAAATAGTTACTTGAAAGCTGTGTACTCTTGAGCAAAGTACCTAACTGTCTCACCTGTCTTCACCTACAAAATTATAATATTACGCTCATCTCCTAGGATTTGTAAAAAAGTTAAGTGAAATTATATAACAAGGTTATTTGCTCAAGAACTGTTGTCTGACAGATTTGTTTATATCCCTATTCTATCTTGAGCAAAGTACCTGTCTCACCTGTCTTCACCTACAAAATTGTTATAATATTACGTTTATCTCCTAGGATTTGTAAAAAAGTTAAGTGAAATTATATAACAAGGCTATTTGCTCAAGAACTGTTGTCTGACAGATTTATGTTTATATCCTTATTCTCTTTTATTGGCAGTGTGACCTACTTTCACTGTATTACCTAGAGCAAATTTAATGATCTTCCCAAACTTTATCTTTCTTATCTGTTAAAAATTTAATGTTACGGTTTCCCAATGTGCATAAAAGATGTACCAGAGCTTTGTGCACAGTTGCGACCTAATAAAAGTTTGCTGCGATTATTACCACTATTAATATTTGGTCTAGTAATATTTACTATTAACGACATAGGTTATAAACAAAGTGATTATGACTCTAGGGGTCAGTATTACAAAGAAGGTTCAGGACTTTCATTAGACTTGTAAAGAAATAAATTTCCTACAACAAAAATTGAACACTTTTGGAAAAACAACGTAAGTAATAAAAATTAATTAATTATTGTTATAACATATGGGCTTTATTTGAAACTAATAACAATAAATTATTCTCAAGATTTATATCAGATTTCTTCTTAGAATTGAAAAGACTGATGACAGGGCATAATAATAATAAGCAATGTACATATCTAGGGCAATATATTTTGACATTCTTCAACTACTTTGGAACATTAAACATCAAGGGAAGCAGAAATAGCACAGAGAAAAAGGAAAAGAAATTAAGAATGACTTTAAAGAAAGCAAAGGAAACATGATTTTCCTTTGACCTACATTTAGAAAGGGAAGTTCTATAACATAGAAATAACAAGGAAATGTTAGGCACACTGAATATCTAATACTTAAATCCACCTGTTGCTAGAGATTAGAAAAATTATTAGTTGTTGTTGTTATTGTTGTTGTTGTTTGCGGTACGTGGGCCTCTCACTGTTGTGGCCTCTCCCGTTGCGGAGCACAGGCTCCGGATGCGCCGGCTCAGCAGCCACGGCTCACCGGGCCAGCCACTCTGCGGCATGTGGGATCTTCCCGGACCGGGGCACGAACCCGTGTCCCCTGCATCGGCAGGCGGACTCTCAACCACTGCGCCACCAGGGAAGCCCTATTAGATTTTTTAAAACCCCTAATTTGTTGACTATATTTAAGGATCAAAAATGTCTCTTGCAAAAACAAGTGTTAAAGATTCGGTTATTCAAAAAGGAAGTTTGTCTTAAATTGTTGCTTATGATCAATTTTGACAGAGAACAAGTCTTTTAACTGCCGCAGTCAGCCTGAGGATTCATTATTTCCTATTTATTTAACGTTACAGATAAAGTCAGTACTGCATCAAACGTAGACAGCTTGGTGCCTGCCCTAAGGGTAGAGGAAATTTCAAAATGGGAAGAGGACACAGCCTTAATAAGTATATTATATTTGTCTTTTGACTTTGGCTATATTTGGCAGCTCCTCAGTACAAATGACATTTTTTCTGTAGTATCAACTAAAATACTGCAGAAAGTTTAGTAATGTTACTTTCAAAAGAAATTAAACAAGCTGTGCTGATAAAGCTGCTTTCATTGTTCTCCACTTACCTAAGTAGCTGAAAACCTTTTTTGGAAGAAGCCAGGGAATGAAATATAAACATTTTCCTCAAGCAAAGCACATTCTTTTCAGAGCAGCACTGGTTATATTGGGATCTGACTTATCTAGATACAAGTTGGAGATGCTTAGATCATGGTGAGAGGGGCATTACAGTTAAGTTTTAAATATTTCTTTTTGTGACAAGATTAGAGCCAAAAATGGTAAATTATTGGCAGAAGTCTTGGTTTGAAACCAAAACACACCTGTCATAGTGAATGAGCCTCTAGTTCTATGATCAGAATCATAGAACTGATCACTCCATAAACTCTATCAGGAGAATGTACGTATGTGTGTGTGTGTGTGTGTGTCTGTGTGTCTGGGGGCAGGGGGAACAGGAGGAAAGGACGTGGAAAATAAGCATAACATGGAATTCAGTACAAAGGCAAATCCTAGACAGGAGAAAGGTAAGAGCATTGAAGAAAATATCATAAACAAAATGGTCAGCTTCCACCCCACAAATAGGTCCTCATGAAAGTGCTCAAGAACTAGGAAAATAAAACTGTGTTCATGTTTGCGTCTCACAATGAGTTTCTCAGTTTTTACGAAACCAATGTTATTTAGCAACCTCTTGAAAGCTTCTTATTTTAAACATTTAAATACAGTCCTTTCTTTTATTTCAGAAAACGTATTACTGTCTATGAACTTTTGAGTCTACAACAACTAAGTGTGAGGCTCAGAAAGCAAATTATTTTAGTAATTAAGTATTTCTGCCTGCTGACATTTCATCAGTTTTTCAGGTTGAAACGTTATTACTCTCTTTCCTTAGCATTTAACTTTTCATCTGCCAGTCTTATAATCCTAATTAGATTGCAAATCTTTGTGTCTGATTTTTCCCTGTGTCCTCCATAGGACCAACCCAGTATCTTGTATGTAGACAATAACTGGTTTTCATTTGATTTCATTGGAAATAATATTAGGATGGAAATCAGAAAGAAATAACAGCTTCATTTTAAAGTTAACATGGACCCACTAAAAAGAAAATAAGAAATGATACTAGAAACAGATGGAAAATTAATACTCTACCCAGTCATCTACTCATTGAAAAATATTAGAATGACTTCCATGTGCCAGGTACTGTTCTAGGCTTTTGGGACATGTTGGTGAATAAAACAGACAAAAATACTTGCCCTCTATAAAAACTATATGCCAGAGGGTAATAAATGTTATGGGGAAAAACAAAGGGTAAGGGGAGTGCCAGGGGCAGAAATGCTGGGGGGAATGGGGTGGATTTTTAATAGGGTAGTTAAGGAAGGCCTCACTCAGAAGGTGATATTTGAGCAAGACACAGTGGAGACAGGGAATGAGCCAGGAGAGTACCTGGGAGAAGATTCCAAGCAGGGGGAACAAGTCCAAAAGGCCTTGAGGTTGAAACAGGTTATGTGTACTCAGTAATCAGTGAGGCAGCCCCTGTGGGCCGAACATCGTGAGCGACAAGAGTGTTGTGGGAGATGAACTCAGAGAGATAATAAACTTGGGGAGAGGTGTAGATTGTGTAAGGCCTTACAGACCATTGCAAGGACTTTTTTTTTATTTGGGGAAGGGGCATGGACAGTGAGATGTAAACTCAGAAAATCTTAACAAGAAAAGTGCCATGATCTGACTTATAGTCTAATTTTTACTTTAGGATCACTCTGTTTGCTTTATTGAAACAGTGTTATAAAAGTGTAAGGGAAACCAAACAGGAGAAATGTCAACAATCTAGGCAAGAAATGATGATGGTTGGGCCCAGAACGATAGCAGTAAATGTAGTGAGAAGTGATAGGATTATGATTATATATTGAAGGCAAGGTCAATAAGATTTGATGATGTAAAGCACAAAAATAAGGCAGAAATCATGGATGACTAAAGGTGTTAAGGTATATTACCTAAAACTTGGAAATATGACAAAGGGATGACTGTGTGTCCTTTTATATTAGACCACTGTCTCACAGGCCTGGGCAAGGATGACTGAGTTCTCCAGGGCATATACTGATGTTGACTTACTATTTACTATTGTGAAATAAACTACCATGAAGTTACATGTTCCCTTGTAAACTTTTGTGCAGTAGAGATGCAAATATTTTCCATCCATTGCAGAGGATAACCTCAACAACATGATTGTCCTGAAGATTATTAACCACTTTTGTCTCCAATTTAGCAAACTTATTTTGCTTGCTTTCCTGACTGACTATACAACATGTTTCTCCTTTGAATCAGTTTTACCTCTTTTGAGTCTTTGATTCTTTTTGAATCAGCTTTACCACCCTGCTGGTTCCCTCATACGTGAGCTAATAAATTTTTGGCACAAGTTCACCTTATACTTGTATAAGAGTCATGTTTTTATCTTTTTAAAACATTATACTTTGACAAGGGTTCTGGGTGTGAGCAATTGTAAGAATAAAGCTCCCATTTACCGAAGTGGGGGAGATTGTTGGAGGCACAAAGTTTAGAGGGAAGATTGATAGTTCAGCTTTGGACAGGTGATGTATGAGGTGCTTAGGAGGTCTTCAAGTAGAGATCTTGAGTAGGAAGTTGGATGGAAGAGTTGGAGTAAGGGAAGACGGCTGTATTCAAGATACAAAATTGGGAGCCATCAGTGTCAGACATGGTCTTAAAAGTCATGAGACTGGATGAGATCTCTAAGGGAGTCTAGCTAGGAAAAAAACCTCTAAGGATTGATTCCTGAGGCCTGCCAACCATTAAAGTTCAGGGAAATAGGATGGATGAGAAGAAAAAAAAAGGTACCTAGGAAATTCACGGGTTTATGCTGTCCTGGAAGCTAACTGAAGAAGATGTTTCAAGTAGGATACAGGAACCTACTCTGTCGATGCCACTGAGTCCTGAAGCTAGATAAAGACTGAGAATTGACACTGAATTTAGAAACATACGTGTCCTTAGTGCCCTTAACCAAAGTACTTTTGATGCAGTTCTGGGGTTAAAAGTCTAAGTGGATAAGTTCCAAAAAGAATGAGGATGAAGCAATTGAAGAGGGTAAATACAGACGATCCTTTGGAGGAATTTTACCTTATCTCTTAGTAGAATTGTTCAACCACAGTAAGAGGAGAACAGGCAGAGGCTGTGGGCACAGATTCAGGCCCAGGTTCATGGCTATGCATGTGAACTGAGACAAGTCAGCCTGACTGTGTGCTTTTCTTAACTCATACTCTGCTCTGAGGGTATGAGTATAAGATGGACTAAAAGTTTGAACAGCAGCTGGCAGCTTTTCAGGTGATCATGATGGAGCAAGAGAGGCTCAAAAACTTGAGGTTA
Organism: Stenella coeruleoalba; assembly: GCF_951394435.1. NCBI lineage: Eukaryota > Metazoa > Chordata > Mammalia > Artiodactyla > Delphinidae > Stenella > Stenella coeruleoalba. The sequence goes on from NC_137157.1 coordinate 31,385,402, forward strand.
TACAAAGAAGTGATTAAAGTGATGGACCACAGAATTAAGCTGGAGAAGGAGAGTAAAAGGTACATGAGGGAGTAAATGAATAGTGAAAAAGAGGATCATAGGATCTTATAAAATTAATTTTGAAGTCAGAGAACTCTAGAAATAAGTTATAAAGTCAGAGAACTCTAGGGAGGTGGAATTGGAAGGTTAAATTCTGGTAATTCAGACTATAGCTCATTAATTATAAAGTCTAGATTATGACTGTGAAACTTTGTGGCTAAAATAGGGTGGAGACTCAGGGTCAGAACCATGAAAAAAGAAGAAGCAGAGACACAGAACACATTCAACAGTGAACAGGCACATGGCACTGACTCCCAAGGAGTAGTTGCCCAGCTATGAAGTGGTGCGGTGGAGTGAGGCCCCCAGCAAGTCTGGGTGTAGATACTGTGCTCTTAGATAATACCTGGTAATGTCATGCAATTGTTCAGCTGATGTAAAGTAAGTTGCATTGCTTTTCATAGCCTTAAGTTAGAGAAATAGGAAGCATTGTAGAAATATTTACTTTGCATACTAGAGTGGATGGTCTTCTAAATAACACTTTAAAATACCCATCTTTTCTACTCCTCAAAATAGCATTTCCTAAGTGAACAATAGCTCACCTTTTGGCCCTTTTCACCAAGAACACAAACAGAAAGCAAAGTAGGCAGTATAGAAAGCTAGGTAACAGTAAAACCAGTGGCCTACACATGAAAAGAATATAAAACAAATCAAGTGGTGGAAGCAAAATTTTTTTTTTTTTAAGTGTCAAAGAAGGCGGGAAAAGTATGTTCAGGAGAATGAGAAAATAAGCTTATAAGACTTTGCATAGGGATCAGAAAAGCCTACATATAGTAATAATAGTGAGTAACCTATGGAAAAAATTACTCAAGAATTTATACTGGAGAACAAAGGAAGATGTCTGATGAAACAATAAAACCAAGGTGCACCAGTCACTTCTGGTTAATAAACTACAACAGGTATCGTGGGACTAGGGAAGATTTGGAGCATTTAAAATTACTCACATTGACAGACACATTTGCTCAATAAAATACAGCCTATTTGTAATTTATTGTGTAAAGTTTAACTATTTAATACATGTATTATTTTACTCATACCATCTACGTCATAACTCACAAATAATGCTTTTTCTGTTTGTTTAAAACAGAAATACTACCAGTATTAGTAATGCTTGAATCCAAATGACCTTAGGAAACATGAAAGAGTAAACAGAGAGTAGCCATGCTCGGGTAGCAATGGAGGCTCTCAAGTTGGTTCTGCTGGCATCTTCTTTCTGCAAGATGGGGTTACAGATTTAATATTTGAATATGTTTGGTTATACAATCACTCCTCTCTTGATATAAACCAAAGTGTTCACTCAAGAGCTTGGCTCAATTTTTTTTTTTTTAATACAGCATTAAAAAGATGGTAATTGGGCTTCCCTGGTGGCGCAGTGGTTGAGAGTCCGCCTGCCGATGCAGGGGACATGGGTTCGTGTCCTGGTCTGGGAAGATCCCACATGCCGCTGAGCGGCTGGAGCCGTGAGCCATGGCCGCTGAGCCTGCGCGTCCAGAGCCTGTGCTCCGCAACGGGAGAGGTCACAACAGTGAGAGGCCCGCGTACCGCGGAAAAAAAAAAAAAAGATAGTAATTGCAATTAGATTATTATCATGTAAATTTCTCACTGTGATGACAGAAGCGGTAGAAAAATCTAACAAAAACAAATTAAAAAGAATGGTTTTGATATCTACTGAATCTGCCTGTGAAGTCTCAAGTAATCTCTTAAAGACTTGTCCACACCCTCATTATATAAAGGTGATCCTCTGTCACTTTTCCATGATTTTAAAGGAAAAATAGTTTGAGAACAAGTGTTAATTGCATACTGCCAGTTTTATAATAAAAACAAAAAGATTTGGGGTTGGAATGGTGTTATTTAAACAACTCAATTGAGAAATGATTTCGATCTGTCCTAGTACAGCAAACACAATTGAAAATATACACATTTATTCCGTCCATTTAACTGGCAGGAAACATTGTTCCTTAATTCCAGTTTACACATTCCTAGTCATTTTCGTAACAGCACTGAGAAAAACCAAACAGTACATTTCTGGGGGATTATAGCACCTCTCAGATAGTCGTAATCACTTGAAGAGCATTACTAGGTGCAAGGCTTAAGGCCAAAATATGCTAATAATGCACAAAGGCACTGCCTATCTTTAAGGAAGACATCTGAACAAGACAGAACAGTATCTCTACATATGTTGTATCCTACAACGATTTAAAGGATTTATGGTCATTAAATAACTTGAAATTTTAGAAAGTATTTTTGGTCACTTGTAGAAAAGGCTGTAGTCAAATTATAGTTTCATGACAACAGTACCAGAAAATTTTAGAGTTTGCACTACCCTTTAACCGTCGAAAATGTAGTCCCACTGTTTACTTTGATATATAAAAATTTTCATTTTGGATGGATTAATTCCCTGCACTCTCCACATACACACATCCTATTACGCACTTGTCACATCCCATGTAGTTAGTTCATCTACTGCTAAAGTTTGACTGGACTGTACGTTATCTGTAAATTCCCCAAATCTTGATGAACATGTGAAAATTTCTTTCTCCTGGAGTCAGCAATCTCTGCAAGTCAGTTTATTCCAGGGGCAACTGAGAATCTTGGTCTGTTTCACAAATCTAAGGATTATGTTTGCCTCCTGAATTATAAAGCAACTCAGGATTTCCTGACAGAAAATATTTGCCACTGACCTTATTTATGTTTGTCAAATGTTTTAGATGCTCCAAATTGCTTCATGTCCATTATTTCTCTTGAATTAACTGTGATAAAGGGGGAAGGGACTGGGTTCTCTTTGTTCAGGTACTGGTCTTTCATAATATCTCAAGGGTTTCTTAATACTCAGAACTCTTAAAGTTAAAAGTGAGAGGTGAGGTACCAACACATGTTTAAACAACAACAACAGCAAAGTGTGTATAAAGTGAGAAGGGAGTTAGTTGGCTTACGGAACTTGAGCATTAACTTCAGAGAAGCCTAAATAACAACAGAATCTAAGTTATATCATCGATGCTCAGTTTCTCTTGACCTCTGAACTCTGCTTTCCTCCTGTGTCCTCTCTATTCTTAGACTGCCTCAGCCCTCTAATGGCAAAATGGTTGCCAGAAGCTCCGGATGTACCATATTTCATGAACCCTACATCATCACTGACTGTAAGGAAGAAAAATAGTTTTAGGTACCAGCAAGAAAACTGTTGACCTTTAAATAATAACACAATAGTTTATGACATAGATTGTAAAATGCAACCCAATCTCAGAGATATTAAAATGTAAGTGAAAATGGGGCATCCTAGAATCAATGAAATGTAATTGGCCATTTTCTCAGCAACTCCAAGGTCATAATAGAATTTATAACACTTATCAGGAACAGCTGGACTTAAATAAGATCATGCCTATCTCTGAATGAATTAGAGTGGCTGGCCAGAAAACCAGTATATGCTGATCAATTTCACTCCAGCCCCTTGGGCCAACAGGAAGGAAAGGGTGGTTTCCTTGAGGAAAAAATAAGATCTCTTCCAGAATAAGAGGAAATAAATTCTGGAAAGGCAATATAATAATAAATGTCCAATATTATAAATCTATATAATAATAAAACCATAGGATGGCTGACTGTCATTGAATAATTATATGTCTTCACTGAATATCTGATCTCTGTAGCAAGACTTTTAGAACTCTAGAAGAATTTATAGAGAAGGAAAAATAATATTTGGGGGGCTGAACAGTACCTGAAAATATTTCACTTCGTTTTCAAAAGATTGTTTCTCTTTTTTTTTTTTTTAACATCTTTATTGGGGTATAATTGCTTTACAATGGTGTGTTAGTTTCTGCTTTATAACAAAGTGAATCAGTTATACATATACATATGTTCCCATATCTCTTCCCTCTTGTGTCTCCCTCCCTCCCGCCCTCCCTATCCCACCCCTCCAGGCGGTCACAAAGCACCAAGCCGGTAAGATTGTTTCTCTTTTTATCCCCCATCTCTTGCTTCAAATTTTTTTTTACAATACAGAAACCACCTACTGTTAGTCCTGAGGCCTATAGCATCAAGGCTACAAATATTTCTAGCCGATGAAACAACACTATGATAGTATTCTTCCAGTATTATATTTGTTTGGACAGTACCCAAAATGTGAGCTCAATTTCATCTTATGTTTTAGTAAGGATGCAATTTATATAATAACTTAGAATTAGTTGAACACCCTATACAGCACTTTCATCACCAAAGGGAATAAACAATAAAAAATGAAAAGCTCCTCTGTAGATCCTTATAATCTGAGTAGCTGGTTACTTTTAATTCAAATTATAGGCAAAAACTAAGAAGTACCATAAAGAGGCTATATGAGATTTTTAGTTGTTTGGTTTTTCCTGTCAATGGGTAGCACTGATGCCCCTTTGCTAGGATCTCAGACACTTTTTTACTTTAAAAGATGAAGCAAAAGATGCCCCCCAGTCTGGCCATTCAGCGTTAGGAAGAGCATTAATCGCAGATCCACCAGCGTGCAGCTACTCTGCAGCCCTCAGTGGGGTGATGACCAAAGGAATCTCTGAGTGACAGGCAGCAGAATCAGAAGTGGCTGGAGAATTTAAGAGCTTTTTAAGATTCAATCATTATGCATTCTCTACTCTGTAGACACTAACATGCTTTTTCATTTATTACCATTTTGAAAGTAGAATTTAATTCAGCAACTAAAGCAGTCAGTGCAGCAAGAGCAGCCAAATAATGAAGAGAAGTGAACAGGACGACATCAGGATACAGGCGGCCGCAAACAGTGCAAGAATGAAAGAACTGTGAGAATCAGAAATATATTCTATAAGGATTTACAGAGAGGGCAGCAAAGCCCTAACAGAAATAACTAAAAAACTGAGCACTCGGCCACTCCTAAGAGGGTGGAGTTTAAATCTTCAGTAACAAATGTAAAAAGATGTTCAGGAGGCTGGAAAGGAAGGAAATATAGTTAAGCATCTTTTGTATGCCAAGTACTAAACTAGACACAATTTCATTTAGACTCTACAACAACTTTAGGAGGTAGACATTGTTCTGTGTTACAGACGAAAACACTGAAGCAAAGAGGAATTAAATAATTTCTTTAAGGAAACATAGTAGAAAACCGAGGAAAGCAGGACTACCTACTAGGCATCCATTCATAAATTCAACAAATAATTATGGGTACCTTCTATGTGCCAGGTACTTAGGCTTACTTAATCATAGCCAAAGTCCATGACACATTTTTAAATAAGAATTCTAAAATTAGTAAAGATATAAAAGAAGGAATCCAAAACATAAGAAAAATAATATGAAGAAAGAATAATCTGATCTGGAAAATAACTAAATAGAACTTCTAGAAATGAAAAATAAGGTCACTGAGATTTTTTTTTTTTTAATGCAGTGGGTAGGCTCATAAAATAACTGTCACTTCCTGGGCACTTAACCGTGTAACAGATACTGTTCTGAGCATCCACTTAATTTGTCCTTACAACCCAGCTTTGAGGTAGGTATTATCAGTATCCACATCGCGCAGATACACAAAAATGTGGAGGAACTTGCCCAGAGTCACATGGCCAATTTGAGATGCCAGGATTTGAACGTGGCATTGCAGAGTCTTTATTCTTTAAAAAAAAAAAAAAAGCTGAATAAAGATACAAAAATAGATACATAATTCACATACCATACAATTCACCCATTTAAAGCGTACAATTAAATAGTTTTTAGTAAGTTCACAGAATTGCACAATCATCACCACAAGCTAATTTTAGACATTTTCATCACTCACAAAACAAAACCCATGCCCATCCCCTGCTCCCCATTTCTAAGCAACCATTAAACTACTTTCTGTAGTTTTGCTTATTCTGGACATTTCATACAAATGAAATCATACAATATGTGTCTTTTGTGACTTGCTGCCCTCACTTAGCATAATGGTTGAAAGGTTCCTCCATATTGTAGCAGGCATCAATACTTCATTCTTTTTTTATTGTCAAATAATATTTTATTGTGTGAATAGGCCATATTTAATTTATCCATTTATTAGCTGATGAACACTGAAGTTTTCACTTTTTGTTATAAGCTGAATAATTCTGTATAAATAATGCAGCTATGAATGTTCATGTAACAAGTTTTTGTGTAGATATATGTTTTTATCTCTCTTAGGCATACAGGTAAGAGTAGACTTACTGGGTCATACGTAACTTTATGTTTAACATATTGAAGAACTACCAAACTACTTCCCAAAGTGGCTACACCATTTTACATTCCAGCGGATGTGAAGTGATATCACATTGTCATATTGATTTGCATTTCCCTATTGACTAAAGATGCTAAATATCTTTTCACGTGCTTAGTGGCCATTTCTGTGTCTTCTTTGGATAAATGTCAATTGAGATCCTTTGCTCATATTCTGGATATATATTATTTACATTGCCTTTAACCTAGCTCTTAGCAAGAAGTCTGTGAATGGGATAAAATAGGAAAAGGGAGGTAGTTATCATTGGATGAAAAAACCATAAAGCCTGTGATATGAAGTCCTTTGCCGTGAGACTTGCCAAGCCCAGAACACCAAAAGTGGTGGAAATTCCATCCCAGAGGAGACAAAATAAATGATTGTGTGAAACGTTTCAAGACAGACAAACAAAATTGAAGCTTCAGACTATGCCAGCTCACTGCCCCCCCCTTCTACAAATAATTCTTCCACGAATAACTGGCCTCAGGGCTTCCCTGGTGGCGCAGTGGTTGAGAATCCACCTGCCAATGCAGGGGACACGGGTTCAAGCCCTGGTCCGGGAAGATCCCACACGCTGCGGAGCAACTAAACCCGTGCGCCACAACTACTGAGCCTGTGCTCTAGAGCCCGTGAGCCACAACTACTGAGCCTGCGTGCTGCAACTACTGAAGCCCGCGCGCCTAGAGTCCGTGATCCACAATGAGAAGCCACTGCAATGAGAAGCCCGTGCACTGCAACGAAGAGTAGCCCCCGCTCGCTGCAACTAGAGAAAGCCCATGAGCAGCAGTGAAGACCCAACACAGCCAAAAATCAATAAATAAAATAAACAAATTTATTTAAAAAAACAAATAACTGGTCTCATTTAAATATAAGTAGAAGAAAGGACCCAATAAATATATCTTTGGGCAGATACAGCCCAAGAAGGAGAACATGAACTAAGTAAAAGGAAGATTCAGTAAATATATCATGGTATAATTGTTCTTCCCACCCATTCCCCCAAAAAAGGTTAGAAGTCTTACCAAATACTTCTGCTAGGTTCAAAGAAATTACAAATAACATAATCAGTCTTTTAAAATACTTTTTAAAAGAGATACAAATATTTAAAGAGGTGGTTATTAGATAGGAGGAAGTGAAAAGCAAGGTGAAAGAAGTCAGGAGAGAAATGTATGAGAAAGATAGAAATCTGACAGATTTTAAAGTTACAGTAAGATAGGAAAACAAAGAATAAACATGACAAAATGGAGTAAAAGACATTCTAGGCAAGCCAGAAGTAATCACCATCATTAAACAGCATAAATATACGAAATATATGTTTATTAAAAAAGATGATCAGATGGAGGAAAATATGCATATAATTGGCATTCCTATAAAAGAGAATTTATATAGTATCAAAATTATTTAATCCTTTCACAGAAGGAAAGTTTATTTAATAAACAAAACACACTTCCGGCCCAGAAAACATCAACAAGGAAATATAAATACAAAGACATGTCTTTGTAACATTACTAAACTTTAAGGATAAAAGTATAAAATATATTTTAAAAATATATTTAAAAGAGAAAAAAATATTTCCTTCAGAAAGGAAAAGATGATGTACGATGAGAAATATCACCCGTCTTGGCTTCAGACTCTTCTATAGTAACATTCCATGTCTGAGGACAGTGAAAAGATGCCTATGAAGTGCTGAGGGAAAGAAAGTGATCCAACAATTTTATGCCCAGCAAAGTGGCCTACTGCATGTAAGTGCCAGAGAGAATGCAGCACCCATGAGCCCTTCTTGTAAAATTACCAGCCAGTGAAAACCAGCCAACTGACAGATGACTCAAAATAATGACCTCAGGGAAGAAGTTATGGACAAAAGACTAATAAAAAACCTTGTATCTATTTAATTGTGGAACTCAACATGATGCTTATGGTTACAGGCAGAATTCAAATGTTATAAGCTTTGACAACATATGATTAATAAAGTAATATTTCAAAAATTGGTGGTCAGGGGGCTTTCCTGGTGGTGCAGTGGTTAAGAATCCGCCCGCCAATGCAGGGGACACGGATTCAAGCCCTGGTCCGGGAAGATCCCACATGCCGCGGATGATCTAAGCCTGTGCTCCACAATTACTGAGCCTGCACTCTGGAGCCCGCAAGCCACAACTACTGAGCCCATGTGCCACAACTACTGAAGCCTGCGTGCCTAGAGCATGTGCTCCACAAGAAGAGAAACCACTGCAATGAGAAGCCTGTGCACCACAACGAAGAGTAGTCCCCGCTTGCTGCAACTAGAGAAAGCCCGCACACAGCAACGAAGACCCAACGCAGCCAAAAATAAAACAAATAAAATAAATAAATTTATTAAAAAAAAAATTGGTGGTCAGGAGAAGGGAAGATGGCAACCTCTAGGTGCATTTAAATACCAACATATCTCAGAGATATTGGGGATTCAGTTCAGACCACTGTAAAAAAGTGAATATCGTAATAGAGTGGGTCACACAAAATTTTTGGTTTCCCAGCACATATAAAACTTATTTATACACTATACTGTAGTCTATTAAGTGTGCAAAAACATTATGTCTAAAAAACAATATTTGTACTTTAATTTTAAAAATATTTTATTGCTAAAAAATGCTAACCATCATCTAAGCCTCCAACAAGTCATAATCTTTCTGCAAAAGTAACATCAAAGATCATTGATCACAGATCACCATAGCAAATATAATAATAATGAAAAAGCTTGAAGTATTGCAAGAATTATCAAAATGTGACACAGACACAAAGTAAGCAAATGTTGGAAAAATGGTGGTGATAGACTTGCCTGAAGCAGGGTTGACACAAAACTCCAATTTGTAAAAATCAAAATATCTGAGAGGTACAGTAAAGTGAAGTGCAACAAAACGAGGTATGCCTGTAGTTTTTTCTTTATTAGTATTTTTTAAAATAAATTTATTTATTTTTATTTATTTATTTTTGGCTGCGTTGGGTCTTCGTTGCTGCGTGCGGGTTTTCTCTAGTTGTGGTATGCAGGGCTTCTCATTGTGGAGGCTTCTCTTTTTGGGGAGCATGGACTCTAGGCGCGTGGGCTTCAGTAGTTGTGGCTCGTGGGCTCTAGAGCGCAGCTCAGTAGTTGTGGCACAGGTGCTTAGTTGCTCCGCGGCATGTGAGATCTTCCTGGACCAGGGCCCGAACCTGTGTCCCCTGCATTGGCAGGCAGATTCTTAACCACTGCAACACCAGGGAAGCCTTAACTAGCAATTTCTAAAAGAAATTTTAAACGTAAATTTTAAGAGAGGAAGATCCTTCATTTTAAGGGAAATGATGACTGAATTTCATCAAGTGGTATGATGTGTCCTATTGGATTTGAGTAAATATTACCTTTAATTGGATTATTTGTACCACTATTTTATTTAGAGAAAAAAATTAGATATGGTACCCCCCAATTAGCATATGCCTATTAAGTATGCATTTATATAATAAATTTTGCCTCCTTTAAATTAATATAATTAATTGCATTAGTAATTTTTTGCTATTGAGCTGTCTTCACACTCCTTGAGTAAATTCAGCTTGAATCATGGTATATTCTTTGATGAATTGTTCAATTCTGTTAACTAACAATCATTCAGAATTTTTATATTTATATTCTTAAATATATGTATGGGGGTTGGGGGAAGGTTGTACTAGCTTTTTTTTTAATCAAGTAAACACCAGCCTCATAAACCCTATTAGAGATTTTTGTCTTTTTCCAAATTTTAAAATGGTTTAAATAACAGTATACTTATCTAATTTTTAAACGTTAGCCTTTTTATGGTATTCTTACATTATCTTCCAAATCTTTCTATAGTTATTATCTGCTCAGGTTTTCTATTTTTACTTAAGTTAGTTTTGTTTACTCAATAATCACCCAGTTCCTTTTGGCTAGAATATCATTCAGTGCCTCTTGGTCTTCAAATTTATTGCCACAGAATTGCAAGTAATATTCTCTCACAGTTCTCTTAATCTCTTCCAAATCTTTTGTTATATTTCCTTTCCTCCATCCCAACCCAACACATCAAGACGGAATCTTCAGAATTCTTTTACTGCCCCACTCCACACACACCCACATATAAGACCTTTAGAACACTGATTCCTTAATTCCTGGGTCTCACTGATCTACAACAGAGGTGCAGTTATTCAGTTCAGATTTTTAAGTCATAAAATTGCACACAGGCAAAATTATCTTTGATTATCCTTGACTACAAGATGAAATTATTGTCTTGATTTTACAAGCCATGCTGTTTAAATAATATGTATCTTTAAACACTAGAATCATTGAGCATGAAGACACACACTGTCAGAGGCATGTGGGAAATACCACTGAGTGAAGAAATATATCTTCCATTTCACACTCATTCAGGGGTATCTGCTTATTAAATGAAATGAAGGATGAAATTGGTAGCATTATTTAAATCTCTCTGTGTCTTTCCCTCCCCCTCTACCTACCCCCTACTTCCACACCAGATAATTTAGCTCAAGGCAATTATTAGGTTTTTCCATAGTAGAATAAATATATCATCTATTTCAACCTTAAGACTTAAAAATATATAGTCACAGCATCACCTTCAATTTATTACCTGTCACTTTTTCTTCTTGAGATGTTGAACTCTTCTTCGATTTTCCTTTAGTTAGGCACAATTTGAGTATCATTTTTCAGATAAAGGATAAAGTGCTATACTCTCTGAGCTCCCAAATTTTTCTTTTCTTTGTCTGGTTAGACAGATGTTATCTTGGTTGGGTATATGATCCTTGAACTGTAATCTCTCAGTCATCTATTAAAGTAATCCCACTGTTTTCTAGAATCCAATGTTGCAAATGAGACACTCAGTGCTGGAAAGCTGCTATTTTCTTTCTAGTTTATCTATTCTCTGGAAACATCTAAGATTTCCTTTTTATTCTTGAAATTCTGGAAAGCCAACAATTCTGGTGTATGACTTTGTAATTCTTTCTGGTTCGCAGGAGGGTTTTCCAATCAGCAGACTCAAATCCATTTTCAGCCCAGTCAATTTTTTTTAATTATGAAATTATTACCACTCTATTTCTTCATTTTTCTCCCTATAGAACTTAGTATTTATATGTATGTTTTTAGAATATGTCCTCTAAGATTCTTATCTTTTGTTTAATGATATTCATCACTGTGCAATTTCCTTTTGTGTTGTTAGAATTTTCTACCACTTGATCTTCAGGAAAAAATTCTTGTTTCTCATCAGTGACTCTCCACTTTAGTAGGCATAGAAAGGTTTTTTTGACAGTGATCCGAATTGCAATTACTGATTTGTTAAAATTGTCTTCTGATCCTCCCACTGATTCTGCCTCAAAGGGAGTCATTTATTCTTCCTCTCAGTAACTGGGTCTCCTTAATTGTTATTATTGTTTGCTTACAGGTTTATGTCCCAATGGCACTTGTACAGTGATGAAATGGTCATCATTGCTCTTTACCAGGTTAGAGTCACAGTCCAGAGAAAGTATGGCATTTTGTACTTGACGGCTGACAGTGGAGGTACTGATAGTTGTTAATACTTTGATGACATAAAAAGGAGCAATTTGACTTCCAGTATCCTCCCCATGTAAGCAACAGCTCCGTCCAAGTCCTAGAATCAGGAGCAATTCAGCTACAGTGCAGTTTGTCTCCACGCTCACAGGGATTCCAGGTTTGGGAACACACCGGAAAAAGGCAGGTGCTGCTACCCCCTGAGCAAATGTAGGTGTTTCTTTAGTGACTCTATCAAGACCCAAGAAAGCCAGGTTTTCCTCCCAGGCCTCATGCTTTTCCACTGCCATTAATCTCTGGACAAGTAATACCTATACCTCTGTTGGCTATTAGATACTAACTAAATATTTGTTAACTGAATTACTTAGTATCACATGATTTGGCAATGGGCAATGATCATGGTCTCCCTGCTCTTGGTCAAGTGACCTTCCTTCTATAAGCTGCTTATCTTGATACAATACTGTTGTCCTCATGGTTAAGGTGGTTAAACTAATTCTGCTTGCCATGTTGTGGTCTTTCTCTATATATGTGTTCATATAACGTCCATGTGTGACTCTGATTGATTTGCAGAGTCACCTCGGGAAATAGGGTTCAGCCTTCTTGTACCTCAGTTTCTCTAAAAATAAAATGAGTATAAAATGACATTTATAAAGGCTTTGATCTTATAAAAGTGTAAAATGTCATTACTTTAATACTAGGTTTTGTGATTGTTAAAAATATAATAACACTCTGTACTCCTTTAGTGCCTTTCATCTGAAAATGTCGAAGTGTTTCATAAACTCTTACTAATTAATCAAGCACCATTGTAAGGTAGGGACACTATTATTATCTCTATTTAATGGATTGGAAACAGGAGTTCACTGGATTATAGACTGAAGGACAGACTCCAGTCAGAGCAATGACAGAGCAAGAGCAAGAGTAACTTTATCTGGGCTTTGTTCTTAAGGACACCCAGTCCACTGAAGGGCCTCTCTATTCATGACAATTCAGTATACACTATAAAATTTTTATCTTGCCCTCAAGGCAGAAGAAAATACTTCTCACTCATTCTTCCCTTCTTCTGAATATAACCTTGACCCAAGGGAGAGAAGTGGAAGTGCCTTCTCATTTGTCTGTATCTCAGGGATACAAATCTCCCAAAGGTAGATGGGAAGACCATGGAGAGGATGCTCACAGATTTTTTTTTTTTTTTTTTTTTTGCGGTACACGGGCCTCTCACTGTTGTGGCCTCTCCCGTTGCAGAGCACAGGCTCCGGACGCGCAGGCTCAGCGGCCGTGGCTCATGGGCCCAGCCGCTCCGCGGTATGTGGGATCTTCCCGGACCGGGGCACGAACCCGTGTTCCCTGCATCGGTAGGCGGACTCTCAACCACTGCACAACCAGGGAAGCCCTTAGCAGTTTTTATAGACACAGTTTGGGTAAAAATTGATTGTAAAGCAACATATATTAGTAATATATAATTTTTTAATGATGAAAACGCTTTCATACATTCATTGAGTCAATAAATGTTTATTAAGCATGTACTGTGTGTCAGACACTGTTCTCAACAATAGGGATACAGCAGTAAATAACAGTTGTTACTCTCAAAAATTTACATTTCAAAGGGAATAGAAGTGAAGAGAGACAATAAGCAAAGAACTACATATATGGTAGGGAAAGTGAAAAAGAAAAGTAAAACCAGGTAGAGAAATGAAGAAAAATGGAGAGTCCATGCTATTCTATATAGATGCCAGGGAGTTGGCTTTTAAAAAGAGGCATAAAGGAAGTAGAGGGGTCAAGCTATGAATAAATGAGGGGAGATTTTTTTAGCAAAAGGAACAAGGGCAAAGGTCTTGAGGAAAGAGTGTGTTTGGCATATTCCAAGATCAACAAGGAAGCCAGAGTGGCTGGAGAAAAGTAGACAAGGTGAAGAGCAAGATGAGATTAGAAGGCGGGGACAAAGGATGGAGTAGCACTCAGATCATACAAGGCCTTGTTGGCCATGGGAAGGGTTTCCACTTTTATTCCAAGTGATCAGTGAAGGCAATTGGATGGCTTGGAACAGAGGAGTGACATGATCTGACCTACATGTTTAAAAAGTCATTCTAGCTGCCATATGGAGAATAGACCACAAGGATGGAAGCAAGAGGTTGTTGCAGTACTGTAGACTTGAACCAGAGTGTGGCAGTGAGACTCCAGAGGACATATTAAATAGCTGGATATATGAGTCTTGAATGCAGGGAGGAGGGCCAGGCTGGGCATATGAATGTGGACTGGATGAGATCACCAAGCAAGTGAATGTAGACGGGAGGAGAAGGAGTACCAGGTCGAGCCTCAGCACTTCTCTGTACGTAAGTGGGAAACTGAGGAAGATGCCACAAAGAAGACTCAGAAGTGACCAGGGAGGTAGAAGATGAACCAAGAGAGTGGTGTCCTGGATGCCAAGTGAAAAAAAAAATGTTTCAAAGAAGAGAGAATCACTAACCGCATGAAATACTGCTGAGCAAAATAAGGCCTGAAAAATTTCAAGAGAATAAAAGTCTGATTGTAGTATGATAAATTTTCTTTACAGAAATTTCTTTTATCCCTCTCTCTGACTCAATTCTATAGTGCTTAGGTCTCTTTCTTATCAGAGAAACTTTCTCCAACCCTGAGCAGCTCTGACTTACCTTCAACTCCTAATGCTTGTGTTTTCTTGTTTTTTGTTTTTGTCTTGCCTATTGGTTAGTAAAATATTATTTCACATTTCATTCATCATTCATTCAACAAATACTTATTCAGTGCCTGAAAAACACTTTCTTGGAGAGTTGTAATGATTTTTACAGATAGTATTTGAAAATTACTGGGAGATAATGGGTATTGAAGAAAAATCTTATTATTTTGGTAATATTATTGTTCGGGTGCAATATTTGTTCCCATTACAGATCTAAACTGCTGCAAGCATAATTTGTTGTAATAAAGTGGCTACAGAATACTCTGGGGTTAACCAAAATTTGGATAGCAAAAAATCCAGATAGGCCACAAAACTTCTCCCTTTATATGCAGCTCAATATAGGCTTGCATATTATAAAATATGTGTTAGATTTTATCCAGAAAATGGTCTGGATAAAAGAGAGGCAGAGATAAAACTGACCCATTTTCCAATAGTATGGGGAATCAGACACTGACACCAGCCCTTCTGATGAATAAAATATTTTAAAAATCTTTTGAAATATATTTAGCCAGCTGGCAAGAAATCAAGGAATCTCTAGAGAGCAAATGTGAAGCAGAAGCAAGAACCCAAAGAGGTAAGTGGACTTTCACCCTGTCCTAGCTCAGACTCCTCAGAAGCAGAACCTGAAGCAGGAACTCAGACGCATGGATGTAGTCCCATCTAAAGTCTAGCCTTGGTCTGGATGCAGGGAGCAGAGAGGGCAAGAGAGGTGGGGCATACATTTCACTGCAGTATTGTTCCTCTCAAGGCAAGTGGACCAGATTTTTGAACCACTGTATTAGTCAGTTAATATCTATGGGCTGATAGAGGCAACCTCATGAGGGAATCAGCTCCCATCAGCCCTAACTGGGACAGTTCTTCAGAAAAGAGAGGGAGCTGTGAACTTTTAGCAGCCAACTCACATCAGCTGTGGGATGAAAGCACCAGCCCAGTAAAAGGGTCTAAGGAGGGGACTCTCTGAATCACCACAAGACTATTACAGCCCACCACTTGCACCACTGAGATGCATTTTCTTCTCACATCAAGTTCACTCCAGCTGGTTACAATGTCTCCAGGGTACTATGATGTTAATTCCTGGGAAAACTTAGGAGGAAAGTATTATTGGAATGAATAGAGTTCCCACTGCTGTAGTTGATCTCTGAGAGAAGACTGATGCATATCTTCTAGCTTTCCATCAATCCAGGATAGCACATCTGCAGTCTAATGACTTGCCTAATGGGGTGACCCAGATTCTTATCCCTGAGGGATTGAACCCCTGGTTATCATGGTCTCATCAGGCCATGATTGCTTTACATGCCCATATACAACTAAAATGGGGCACAAAGATACCCCAAAATGACCCAGTTCACCATTGTACTAGACACGTCCTACCAGCCAAAACACATAACAGCAGTCATACCTCCTCATGAAGATCAGGATCAATTACACCTGCCAGTACATCTCCTTCCTGTGCCTGCTCTTCTATAGGCGCAGGGAACTCAAAATGACCACATGGAGGCTGCATCTTTAAATTTAGGCAGACTCTTAACTCTACACCTTGGGCACTACTATCCCCACTACTAGCCAAGACCTCTAAACCCACTGAGCCTAAACTTCTGGGGACAGGAAACACAACTTTCCCCTAAGTAGTTCACTGGGAGGGATAGTACATGGGGCCACTTCTATTTTCACCCCTTGATTTCTGAACCTATTTACTCTACCTATTGCGGACACATCAATAAATAGTAGTGTTGGTTTAAGGAGTGTACTGCATCTTAAAGGACAGCCCCATAGTGGATGTCTTGGTGCCCCAGCCAGATCCTGGCTGATAACAAATCACATCTGCCCCATCACTAGAAAATAGCCCTCAGCCAATGGAGCCACTTGGCCCAGGAAGCTATGTATGCCTCTATTCTGGGGAAGAGGAGGGAGTAGATTTTAGCCAATGAGTGACTGACACAAGGTACAAAAGGTCATCACCCTTATTCAATATAGAACTAACTCTATGATACAATGTGTGCTCCAGATCTTCCCAATGGCACTAGATTGAAACTAGTCTCCAGCTGAAACCAGAGTCATACTTAGCTTTTCCCCTCTACCCTATCCAGCTTCAATCGGGGCCTTTCTTCTGAGAATACTCCCTAAATAAATCACTTGAACTAGAGTTTCTTTTTCATGTTTTACCTCTAGGGAACTGGACCAAAGCTAGCAGTTCACCCTTGCAAAGCAGCGTTTCTATGCATACAATAGATGTGATATTAAGAAGCAAAACTGAGTTCGTGCCCCGGTCCGGGAAGATCCCACGTGCCGCGGAACAGCTGGGCCCGTAAGCCATGGCTGCTGAGCCTGCGCGTCCGGAGCCTGTGCTCTGCAACGGGAGAGGCCACAAGAGTGAGAGGCCACAAGAGTGTACCGCAAAAAAAAAAAAAAAAAAAAGAAGCCAAACCACCACCTGAAAAGCAGTGAAGAACACCACTGCCATGAAGAACTATGGAAACAGTAAATAGGTAGGTAACTATATGAGATTATTTTTTCTTTATAAAAATTATTTAAAAGTTAAATATTTAAAATAAAAATTAATATTAATGTATTATGGGGTTTATAATATATGTAGAAGTAAATATATCACATCAATAACCCAAAGAATGGAGGAAAGGTAATTGGAATTATAGGTTGTGAGATTTTTACATTATATATGGTGCAATAATATTAATTCAAATAGACTGATAAGTTGAAGACCTACTGTAATCTCTAAAGCAACCACTAAAAAATAATACCAAGAGCTATAGCTAAAATCTATCAGAAGAGCTAGAATGAAATCCTAGAAAGAAAATGATTGTCAGACTAGTTGAAAGCCTAAGACTCAATTGATACTGTTTGAAAAAGATGCATTTTAAATATAAAGACACACACAAGTTGAAAGTAAAAGGATGTAAATAAACATACCATTCAATCACTAAGACTAAGAAATTTAGTGTGACTAAATTATTTCAATAAAAGAAGTATTACCAGAGAAAGGGGGTTATTTTATAATGCTAAAAAGATTTATTCATCAGGAAGACATAATTCTAAATGTGTACTCATCTAATTACAGAGCTTAAAAATAAATGAGGCAAAAAAGGACAGAACTAATGGGAAAATTAACAATTATAGAAATTAACAATGATAGGTGGAGATTTTAACACCCCTCTCAAAATAATTGATAGAATAACTAGCCAAAACTATTAGTAAGGATATAAAAGAGTCGACCGGTATGCTAAAGGGCACATCAATACATATCCTGCAGACATTAAATAATAATACATAGAAGCTATGAACATCTTTATACCAATAAGTTTAATAACTTAAATTTGGAAAATGTTTGTAAAATGGAAACATTCCTTGAATAATAAAACTTTCCAAAACTGACAGAAGTAAAAATAAAAAATCTGTATAGCCCTATACCTATTCAAGAAATTGATGTAATTAAACAACTTCTGAAAAAGAAAACTCTAGGTTTAGATGGCTTCACTGTTGAAGTCTATCAAATATCTAAGGAAGAAATATCAATCTTTGCAAGATCTTTTTAAAAACAGAGGAGGTAGATGCTTCCCAATTTGTTTTATGAGGGCAGTAAAACTTGACAAAGAAATTATCAGAAAAAAATATAGAGAGAGACCAATATCTCTCATAAATGTAGACATAAAAAACCTTACAGATTATCAGCAAATTAAATCTACTAGTACACAAAGAGGAGAATATATCATGACCAAATAGAATTGATTACAAGAAATTTTGAGAAAAAATTTATATGATTATTTCAATAACACAGAAAGTCATTTGATATAGTACACCAGCCATTTATGCT
Source organism: Stenella coeruleoalba (assembly GCF_951394435.1). Classification (NCBI taxonomy): domain Eukaryota; kingdom Metazoa; phylum Chordata; class Mammalia; order Artiodactyla; family Delphinidae; genus Stenella; species Stenella coeruleoalba. The sequence goes on from NC_137157.1 coordinate 31,403,730, forward strand.
AAAAACCCTTGGCAAACTAGGAAGAGAAGGGAATTTCCTCAACTTGATAAAGGGCATCTTTGAATAACCTCCACTAAATATCATATTTAATAGTGATTATTCCCCCTGAGATTGGGAAAAGCAAAAATGTTTGAACTCACCACTTCTATTTAACATTGTACTGGAGATCGTTGGTCATGATGAACCAAGAAAAAGAAGAAAAAGCATCCAAGCTTGCAAAGGAAGATATATAACTATTTGCAGACATCATTGTTCGTGTAGATAATCCTAAGAAATTTACCAAAAATCCATTAGAATTAAAATAATAAATTTAGCTAAGTTATAGTATACAAAATATAGAAAAATACAGAAAGATCAACTGGAAAATACAATGTAAAAATATGCTTTACAGTAGCAATAAAAACATAAAATAGTTGGGAATACGTCAAACGAAAGATGTGCAAGTTTTCTACATTAAAAAGGTAAAACATTCCAGGGAGAATTTCAAAAAGACCTAAATAAATGGAAAGTTATACTATGTTCATGGGCTGGAAGACTCGATGATATTAAGATATCAATTATCCTTAAAGGAATGCATAGGTAGAATGAAATACCAATTAAAATCCCACTGGGTTTTTATTAAGTTATTATTTTTTATTGGGGTATAGTTGTTTTCCAGCAGGTTTTTTTTTTTAGAGAAATCAGCAAGCTGATTCTACAATGATTATGAAAATATAAAGCACTTAAATTAGTCCTTATATTAAAAAAAATCAAAATTTTCTGAAAAAGAGTAACAAAATTGGAGGACCTCCGCTACCTCATTTCAAAGTATACTATAAAGTTGTGTTTGTCAAGAAAATGTGGTAATAGTGTAAAGATAGACAAATAGATAAATGAAAGAATAGAGAGTCCAAAAAAAGACAAACATTTATATGGTCAACTGATCTTTTCTATAAAGTAGCAAGGTAATTCAATGAGAGAAGGATAATTTCTTTAGTAAATTATGCTGGAAAAAATGAAATACATAGAAAAAACAAAAACAAAGCTCAATTTCTATCATACATAAAAGTTAATTCCGGATGTATCATTGACCTAAATATAAAGCTAACACTATAAAATTTCTAGATGAAAACATAGAAGAATATCTTTACAATACTGGGGTGAGCAAAGATTTCTTAAGACATAAAAAGCTCTAACCATAAAAGAAAAAAATAAATACTCTATCAAAATTAAACTTGTGTTTCTAAAAAGACATCATTAGGACAATAAAAAGGCTAAATAATAATTCACTTTATATATTCAGATTAGATAAAGAACTCCTTCAACTCAGTAATAAAAATTCAGACCAACAAAAAAAAGTGCCAATCTTGAACAGACACTTTAAAAAAAAGAAGATATAGGAATTTCCAAAATATACATGAGAAGATACTCCACATCATTAGTTTTTAAGAAACTGCAAATTGAAACCATAATAAGATATCACTTCACACTAACTAGAATGATCGAAATTTAAAATAATAATACCAAGTGTTGAGGATGTGGAATAAATAGGTCTCTCATACATTGCTGGTGGGAGTGTAAAATGAAATGGCCACTTTAGAAAATAGCTTGCAGTTTCTGCAACTATTTAAGCATACGCATACCCTAGGTCCCAGCAATCCCATTTCTAGGCATTTACCCTAAATACATGAAAACATATATTCATAAAAAGATATGTACAAGAAAGTCTGAGCAGTTTTATTCCTAGTAGCAAAAAACTGATATATATAAAATGATCTATAGGTTCATCAACATGTAATTGTATTATAGTATTTTAAGAACATGGAATACTTCACAATAGGAAGGATAAAACTACTGATACATACAACAGAAGATGAATTTCAAAACATCATGTTGAGTGGAAAAAGCCAGACACAAAAGAGTACATTCTGTATGACTCCGTGTATATGAAGTTCTAAAACAGACAAAATAAAGCTGTGGTTTTAGAAATAAGATTGTTTCTTGGGGAATGAGTCAGGTGTGAAAGATTGCAAAGCATATTAGGGAATTTTCTGGGATGATGGAGATAATCTGCGTATTAATTGGAATGCTGATTACACAGGTATATTCATGTGTCAAAAATTACTGATCTGTACACTTAAAATTTGTGCATTTTACTATATGTAAAGTGTACTTCAATATAGTTTAAAAAACATTTTCAAATTAAGAAAGACACTGTTGGGCTTCCCTGGTGGCGCAGTTGTTAAGAATCCGCCTGCCAATGCAGGGGACACGGGTTCGAGCCCTGGTCTGGGAAGATCCCACATGCCGCGGAGCAACTAAGCCCATGTGCCACAACTACTGAAGCTCCCGTACCACAACGAAGAGTAGCCCCCACTCACCACAACTAGAGAAAGCCCGCGCGCAGCAAGGAACACCCAATGCAGCCAAAAATTAATTAATTAATTAATTTTAAAAAAAGAATGACACTGTTCTACCTGTTTTCTCTACCAATAGCAACAGCAACAATAAAACTAATGTTTATTGAGCACCTGTTCTTCGTGAGGCACTATGATAAGTTCTTCACACGTGTTAGCTAATATAACCTTCTTAAGAATTCTTTAATACTTCATATCATAGATGTGATTATCTCCTATCTCCATTGTATACATAAGAAAGTTGACGCACAGATTATTGCATCAATATGCTCAATGGCTCACAGGTAGAAACTGGTAGAGACAGTCTATTAATCTAGGCATTCTAAACCAGTCTATTCTAATCACCTAGCTGTGCTAATTTCTACCCTATAGTTATTACTGATTGACTGAAAGATAAACAGTTAATTTTTTAGCAATATTAGATTCCACAAGGTTGAAAATTCCTGAGGACTTCGACACTGGGAACCAGGTAAGCACGTGTAAATCCAAATTAACTTCTCTGGGCATCTGTTTGTGTAACATGGAACTACAAAAGGTATATGTCTATCATTTCTCCAAGTGTTACAGACAGGCTGGCAGTTCCTCAAAGCTGGCAACATTACCAGCAGCTGGTCAATCAGGTTTTAGCAGCATCACTGTGTGATCCACCAGAATACTTTGGATGTTTCCTATTCTCCTTTCCATTCCTGGGCTCCACTAAAAGTCTCCAGGTGTGCCTGGTCACCAGGTGTTTTCAAAAAAGGCCCACTATCATCTTCCTTTAAAAACCCATGAACTGAACCAAAAGAGAAAAGGATGTAGGCTTGTGGTAAGTTTCTCAGTGGAGGGCATATCAAGATTTACGCTAGAATGGTAGGCATTTTGCCATGTCTGCATGGAATGTATGCTTACTTGACAGCCAACAAGTTGGAACATACAACAGAATCTTACTTATTAAACTAATCAACACTATAATCTATAGGTTTATATTTGCCAAAACACTTAAGAATTGGATTTCATGTCATATAGTCAGATTTTATGAAATTTTTGTACTGCTTTGTAATCAAACCAATGGGTTAATTTGCTTTTCTATTACGTTTGTGTGTAGTACTCATAGCTACCATTGGAAGGCAAGGTAATCGTACTTCCTTTTCAATCTTTTTTTTTCATTTTTTAAAATAATTTATTGTTCTGTTTATGACAATTTGGAGTAAAAGAGAACTCATCAGTTGGACCTAGAAAATATCTTGCAAAGAAAGTTGTTTAATACTCACATGTTCGCTTTGTTCCAGAGTTAAATTAGGCCAATGTGTCTCTAAATGACCTCCTGCATCAGGGTCAACTGACTGCTCACTTATAAAGTAGCGTCCTGGGTCCCACCCCATGCCTACTAAATCAGCGTCTTAGCTGAGGATCCCAGGAGTCAACAATTTAGCAAACATTCCAGATGGTTCTTATTTACCCTTAAATTTGGCAACTTCTGCTTTAGGCCTGACAGAGAGGGAAAAATAGCCATCAAACATTTTATTTGTAAGAAGCAATTCCTAAAGTGAACGGAGAATTAAACCGCAGCCAGCAAAAGAAACGTTTCACATCAGCATGGCAGCTTCTCTCTGCAAAGGGCTGCTTGCCGGCTTGAAAACAGGATCTGTAAAACCTATAGCACACGATGCCATTATCTTCAACTACACAAAGAGTGTTTTAGATCTGCTACATGAAAGATGCTGTAATAAACCACACAAATGCCACAATGAACTAAAGCAAATGCAATGGGAGAATTTAATACCTACAGATAGAAAACCTCAGTTTGTTTTTAAAGATCCTTTTCATCTCAAGAAGAAAGAGAGATTTAATCAGCTCTTTTGCAGATGTTATCCCACGTCAGACTTGTGCCTGCCTTACTTTAGTTCAAAGGGGACAAAGGTAATTTCTTCTTCTAAACCAAGTTGGGGAGGGGCAGGAACTAAAATAAATGAGCAACCACCTTTATTTCCATGATCAGATGATGTATAATATAAGAGGCATTTCTATTTTGAGGAAAATGAACATGGCTCCTATAGAATCCTTAATGCAGCTGAGCTGTGGTTTCTTTTTTGTTTGTTTGTTTTCTTACTTTTTCCATTAAAATGAAAATGAATGAACAAATGAATGAACTAACATATGTTTAAATAATTTGATTGAGCATGTTTTATGTATTTCCTGTTCTTTGCATGATTTTTCACCTGTGACTGGAGATTGCCTGAGCATTACAAATGGGCTTCCCCTACCTCCTGAACCCTGGCTGGCCTTGGTAAACTTGACAAGCTAAAGAGCAAGGAAAAGATCTTTGGAAACAGACGGCTTCAAGCAAGACTTTGTCCTTTCAAAGCAACTCACCCCCTAGCTCCCGTAAAAGGCTGGATAGCAGTGTGCTATTTTTCTATCCAGGCTATTGTCATCATTGGTAGCAGGCTTTGCACCAGCTTCTTGTCTCACTCTTTATTCCTCTGAACTCAGCTGGAGAGTAGTCCTCAAATCAGCTCGGCAGAACTATGATGCGAGGGCAGGAAAGAGGCAAACTAATGTCTTCTTGTTACCAAAGCAAGTACATTCACTGAAAACCTATTTAATAAAATGGCCCCACTTGATACAAACTGCAAATGCTTAGAAGAAAAGAGGTTTTGAAGTGTGTATTAGAATGAAAGGGTCATACCATGAAGTACTGAATGCTATTAATACTTTTCTTACATATTCTAAATAAAATGGCCACCTCATAGGCTGACCACTTAATTAGTTACTTGGGGGTCAGGTTTAGGTGGTTAAAGAAGTGTGGTAGGAAATAAATAGGCTTTTTGGAGGGATGCCGATAGAAATTAGAAAAGCCGCTCTGGATTCTTCACTTAACTGGCAAGGATTTTCAAATCTGTTCTCATCGATATCTTTCATTTCCTCTTCTGCCACACCTGGCACCATTTCAATTCTCTATCATCCTGAATCTTCTTATTTATTATATTGACCACACAGCAATCACCTGCATTTTCTGTTATCTTAAAATAATTGTCCATTAACTGTCCCCTGAACTTGACATATAGGGTTTACATAGATTGGTATTTGTCTAATCTAATTGCTCTGCTTTATCAGGGAAAACCAAAACAAAGATTTTGGTGCTAACATGTTGAAGAAAGCCCCACACCACTTGGAAACTCAGCAATGCTCAAGGAAGGGTATTTTATGTAATAAGGTATGAGGTGTAAAACTGGAGACTTACATAGAAAGGTTAGTGTTTCTAGGACTAACTGAGGATGAAGGTCACACTTGTTCTCTTGTTAACGCCTGTTATGGTGATGGGGGTGGAGAGTTACTGAAACAAGAGTCTGTACATTGCAATTAGAGAAAGGATGCATAGCTCTAAGGCTCATCAAATGTCTCTCCTTGAGCTGATCTTAGAGCTATCCAAAGCCATAATCCCACAACTGCAGGAAGTATGATGGCATTTACAAAAATCTCTTTATAATTTGGACATACTACACCCTCTACCCTCTGTTATCATTGGACTTGAAGGGACACAAATGATAAAGGAATTGAGGTGGGACAATAGTCTGGTATAGTTAAAACCAGTAACATCACATTAATATCCATAATGGAGGAGCACAGACGAAACAACCAAGTGTAAAATAAATGGAAGCATACGCTCCAAATCTATAAAGTGAAATATTGATCCATCATTCGAGTATTCATTAAATACCTAATACAATCAGTGCTGTGCTAAATGCTGGGGGGATAGATGCATACGGAGCATAAAATGCTATTCCTGACTTAAAGAAGTTTAGATTCAAAAAGTGTATTGTGACAGTGCATTATTTCTTCTGCATTATATCATCCCATGGATAATCACCTCCCTTCTTGGTAAGAACTTAACTTGAATGCATCATTTGCACACACTCTCTGCAGGAATTCAGCCTCATGAAGGAAGGCAAAAAGTTCATCTGATTCCCTGTGGCTTGTCTGTCCAGAATTCATTTCACAGGTAATCAAAAGCTTATGCATTTGAAAAGACACACACACACAAACTTGTGCACTGGTAAGAATGCTAAAGGAAATAGATCAGCTGAATATTTGGCTTCTCTACTTTCAACATGTTTTATTTGAAATGTGAAATGGTAGTTAAAGACAGTCTCTATACAACATATCACCAGATACAAATTTGAGATTTAATTTATTATTTTAGCAAAACTGGATAAACCATGCTGAATATTTTTTGCTTCAGTTAGCTTTCTGTTCTGATAAAATTTGCCAGAGAAATTGCACTGACCTTTGCTATGTTCATATAAATTCATTATGTCCCTGTGATCAGTATTTGTGTTTTATTACATGAATATTCAAGTTAGTTTTCATGAATCTCATAATTAAATTTGTATCATCTTTATAATTAATATAAATATGTACATTTTTACATTTCAGCTGACACTAATTTAATTCTTACTGGCAACCTGTCTCTTTCCCACTCTCCCTCTCTCAATGCTTCTGTGAGACTGGGTTGAGTATTACTCTCTGAGGTCCTAGATTACTATGTATATACTGCTATATAGCATTGATCTGATTACCCTTTAATCATTTTCCCTCTCACTCTGTTTTTCCAAGTACTATAAGGACAGAGGCCTTGTTTCATTTGTCCTTATTATCTCTAAGTCTTAGCACACAATTTGTCACAGGATAGGTGTACAATACATATTCATTCAATAATTAAATGATACCTCCCCCTGAAAAGATCAAAATTTAGTTGGGCTGGAAGATACGTATGTAACTAACTGTAATGCAAAGCAAAATATGATGAAAGAGTTATTACTTAGAACTTGAGAGATGTATTTGCTCTATCCATTTATATAAGATCAAATTATTTTTGCAAATACATTACAATTACTAAAAATAAAAAATTTCTGGCAGATTTTCACATAAATAATTGCATAGCACTTTTTTTCCTAAGTGTGCTATTTTCCTGATATTTCTTTCCCTTAGAAAATAAACGTGTTTGAATTTTTAAATACTGACTTTCTATTTTACAATAGTTTCTTGCATAATTATAATGAACTTAAATTGAAAATTTGTCTTCTGTTTTCTCTCTGACTTTGGGTATATCTGGGGAAAAAGGTGTATATAAACTTGACTGTAAGTAAAACAAAATTACGTCATTTATTTCCAAAAGAAGAAAGAAAGGGAAGGAGGGAAGAGGAAAATAAGAAGGAAAGAAGAAAGGAAGGAAGGAAGGAAGAAGGAAAGAGAAAAGAACGGAAAAAAATTTTCCAGAGTCATGGAAATGTAACCTCCCTGTATAGAAATAGAACCTTAGTCAAATATTTGCCTGATATTAGTACTTAAGCTCTTCAAAATGGTACTTAATATTTTTTTCACTATGATGATGGTACTACCAAAATAAATATAAGTGATTCGTGTCAGTGTTTTTATTTTTTTCAGTATTTACCAAAGAGTGCTATATTTATAAAGCACAACTGAATATTCAGAAGCTAGGTAATTTTTTAAATCTTGAAAACCTTGCTTATATTTCTGTTTCCATCATAGCAGTGTCCCTATGATTACACAATCTTGTCTGGTTAATTTTAAACCAATGATGGCTAAAAAGGCCAGGGTCTTTTTGCTGTTCCACAAATATGAGTTTAATCCTGAATTTGTTACTATGAGCCATTGGCTCCGTTTTTACAGAAAATAAAAACTTCCTCTTTTTAAAACAAACCAGAAGTAAGATTCTTTTCCAAAAAATATATCACTTTATTACTTCAACCTATTGGACTCAAGCCTTCTTTCTTAGGAAAAGTAACTGTGCTGTGTACTTTTCTTAGGAAAAGTAACTGTGGATGACTCATGTTACTGTCATGCCTCAAGTTTCATTTGTTCTTTTGAAGAAATCTTTATGATGGTTACTATTGTCCATGGTCAAAATTCAATTACTTTTTTTTTTTTTGTGATATGCGGGCCTCCCACTGTTGTGGCCTCTCCCATGGCGGAGCACAGGCTCCAGACATGTAGGCTCAGCAGCCATGGCTCACGGGCCCAGCCGCTCCGTGGCATGTGGAATCTTCCCGGACCGGGGCACGAACCCTTGTTCCCTGCATCGGCAGGCGGACTCTCAACCACTGCGCCACCAGGGAAGCCCTCAATTACTTTTTAAAGGAGACAAAACCTTTATTTCTATTTATCATGAAACTTTCAGCAACACCAACCAATACCAATTAAGTTAAGGTTTGAAACAAATTAAATATAAAAATAATACTTTAAATTTACAAGGATATGCATACATATTCTGAGGGGACCTAATTTTTTAAAGAATTTGTCATTTGAGGGGATTTTCTGCTGAGTGATAGGAGCTTTGGCTTCAAATCTTGACTACAATAATGACTAGTTATGGAACCTCAGTAAAGTGACTTACTATTTTTAAGCCTCAGTATCTTCATCTATAAAATAGTCATGATAATATAATTACCTCATCGGGAGAGATGTTGGGGGAGATAACATTAATATGTAAAAGTATTTAAACTCATGATTTCCACATGATTACCTAACAAGGATTCAATAAAACGGCAGTAATTTTTATCAACATTATTATTATTTCCAACTGATGGCTTTAGATTTGAATGCTGTTTGCCTTAAATATATATATATATATATATATATAAAATTATGTAAATTCCAACTATGAATACCTATGTCTTAGGTTGGTTTCCTTAAAAGAATTTTAGTGTAAGTAGTTTATTTGGGAGATGATTTCAGGAAGCCTCAGTAAGAGAGAGGGAAACTGAGACAAAGGGGAAGAAAGAGGAGGGATCTAGAAAATGTTAACCAGCACACATATGAGCTTTAATCTGCAAACCCTGAGACAGTCTTCAAGTTAGCCTTAGCATATACGAGATCCAGACTATGATCTTTAGGTGCAGTTTAGCAGGCTAAAGAAATGACTGAAAAGAACAAGTTTATCTCTTATTCAGAGATATTATTCTAGCATTGGTCTCTTCTTAAAACCTTACCAAAAGACGCAGTGCTACAAAAAAATTAACAATAGCATCTACTAACTACGAATGTGTCACATTTTCCATTCTTGTTTGATTATTGTTTAGTATACAGGAAGCATTAGGATAATCTTACTGAAAGGCTGTTTAAATACGGAAGCTGATCCCTGTAACCAGTTACTTTTCACACTAAAGCTTAAGAGATAAGTATCACTCTTGTGCTCTGCTATTCACATGCAAAATATGTTTTACTATCATAATTATCACCTTCCTTATTTATAGAAAACCTGTAACTTTGTGAATAACAAACTATCTACTTTGTCAGTTTTCTATAAATATAATAATAATTATTATTAAAACCGGTGGTTAAATTGTGAACATAGCTGAGATAATAAACAGGGATGCCATTTACATGCCAAAAATGCAGAGGGAGAAAGTATACAATAAAAAGCCTGTAATCATGATCTCTTTGTTGAAACCAGCCCATAATTTCCAATGTCAGAATTCTATATCCATATGGTTCATGCTAATACTCACTTGGTGAAATTGCGTGCATTAAAAACAAAACTACCAAAACAAACAAACAACTCTAAGATAACTGAATGAATAAGCACAGGTCTGAAATGATGGAGTTCAAATTATTTCCTCTATTTAAGGGAGCAGCATTTAGACTAAACTATGAGATAGTGCTTTTGGAATGTTGATAGCCTTCTCTTTAAAGAGTATTTGAAGGAATTTCCTGCCTCCAGAAATTTATCTTATGTAACATCTTTGAATCTGGAAACGTGGATTTTACTGTTGGTCCCACCATTGGTTTAGTAACAGCAATCTAGACGCATGTTTCCCTTCTCTCCTTTCTTATCCATCCTATTTTACAGAGTTTTTGGTAAAGGCAAAGTATAGGTAAACCTACTCATCAGTCTCATTTTTAATAAATAAAAATTCAATAACTAAGTAGACTTTCACATTAAAGTATGTTGAATGCATACATAAGTAATGTTCATTTAAAGATCAATTTTTTTCAGGCTTACTGATTTCTGATTTTTATAACTGATTGACTCAAACAGGCTATGACCTGGTATTACTGTTTTCTATGAGGAACTTTTCACTCACTATTATTCACCCTTAGGTTTCTGCTACTATTCATTCACCAAATATGTTTTAGTATATACATTAGCTACTGTTACAGCTGCTGGGAATGCAGGAATGAATAAAATTTATACAGTAAAAATGAATAAAACAGTTTGTTCTGGAGCTTATGTGCTGATTCAATCCTCCAAGATTCTAATAAGTTCCAATTTATTGTTAAATTAGAGTAATTTCACCAGGAATACTGAATTCTTTGACTTGCAGATGACAAAGAATAAACGAGTATTTTGGAAAGGAAGGTAATTTATAAAGTGAAGAAAACACACATTTCTTGATTATTCATGATCCAGGAATGAGGATCGTGTTTGACCACATGTTCTACATAACTCAAGAATTAGTACACATACACAAATCATCCACTCTCTCATCATCAGTACCTCTTTACTCTTTTCCCTTAGCATGTAAATATGCTCAGATTTTTCCAATATTTAAAAAAAGAAAACTCACCATGGTTTGCCTCCCTCTCAATCTACTTCTCTCTTTTAAGCATATTTGGAAAAGGAAGTTCCCACTTATTTTCAGCCCTCACCTCTTATTGCCCTTCAATTTGCTGTAACCCTCCCTAATTCGTAACTCCTGACGTAACAGCAAAGGTAATTTTAATTTTGTCTCCCAAGGGTAACTAAAATTAATTCAGGGTAATTTCCCCTGCTCGTAGAAGAAAACCTTGGCCAATTCTATGGCTTCTCTGCTTAATATTAATAGATGCCCCTGCTGTCAGTTTATGTCTCAAACTCAGTCTCTATTCAATAACTAGAATGTCTTGTCCAACATATTAATCAAAACTCCAAATTTGATTTTAGCGTTAAGCATTCCCTCCCCCAGGTAGGGCCTGCTTCAGGCCCTCTTCTTTCCTACTTTGTGCCTGAATGGGAGGACGGAGGAGTTGATAGGAAAGAGGAAAGATGATAGGAAAAGTCTTAATTAGACAAAAGTAAAGATGCTTAATTTTTAGAAAATTATAAATGTTTAAAATATACCCAAATATTTCTTTGGAGAGCATGTGCCTGACCCCCTCCAAAATTTCAAATAGGTTGCCCCTGTTTTTCCCTCCTTCTCATTATTTATTACTATTTATAAGATTATATGTTTTAATTACTAGGTATGTGTTTTTTTCATGTCTGTGTTTCTCACTCAAATTGACCTGATGTCAAGGCATGTCCATTGTGATCCCCACTCTTTACTCAGGGCCTAGCACAGTGTATAATGCACCATAAGTGTTCGGTACATATTAATTGAATATGTGGAGACACAGTCAAAGTAACATGGATAGAATTCATTTTTCTAAGATGAATTAGAATTCTGCTTAGAAACTGTCAGGGCCTCTGCATCATCCTAGTAAACAACAGTCATTACACTATTAACACGAAGTTCTACAATCCAAAGTTTGTTCTTAGTTTTAGTGTTATCCACATTAACTCTTAGTATTCATTTAGAATTCACTATTCAAACTCCTTTCCATTTCTGCTTTGTTAATCATACTACACATATTTTACTTGCAATGTGTCTCAAATCAGTTTTTAGAAGGAAGCAGGAAGGAAAAAATGAGAAAAGGAAAGAGGGAAATGGATTATTATTGATTATAGTGGAATTATGAAACTGCACCATTGTTAACGCTTGAGAACAGCTCACCAAGCAAGTTGCCATGAATCCAAATGTTAATTATAAAGCTAACTGATAAAAGACATTTGTTTTATGTTTTACAATTTATAAAGTACTTTCACCATATATACTCTCACACCTAATGTTCACAACAACCCCAAAGGACAGTTAGTATGTGGATTTTGGTCCACATTTCAAATATGGATCAATTTAGGCTCAGAGAAATTGCATGACTTGCTCAAGTTCTCACAGCTACTGGGTTGGTCAAGATATGACTCAGATATAGATCAGCTTTGCCAAGGTCATTGCTCTTTACAGAATACCATTGCACTTCCTTCAACAGTGAAATTTCTGTGTGTAATTGAAAAAACAAAACTTAACTAAGAAAGGCGTTTTAATCAGGATTTCTTTTAGGGGAACAAGTAATAGGATCTGCTTATCACATTAAATAACAAGAGGAGTCCATTTACATGTACCCGTAGCTTTGAGCTTATTCAAGCTACATTGAGATACTGAAACAAGTTCTACCAGGCATTTCTGAAATAAAGTGATGGAGTTTTTTGAATTCTGCATTTTATCAGGTGCAGGTATAGTATTTTATATAGTGCTTGTCAAGTGATAATATCTAAAGCAGATCATTGTTTAATTACAATGAAAGCTGAAGTAAACAACATGAGTGATTTCTGAACACCACACCCTTTGGCAACTCTCCTAAGACTCACAAGAAGACAACAGGGTAGATTTTGTTAAGAGAAAATTTTAAAATAAGCATTAAGTTCTGTGCCAAGACATGGCAAAAGATAGAATCCTGATGAAAACTAATGAATAAAAGTACTTAAACTTATGTAAGGGACCCTTCTTTTGTTTATGTTTTCATTTTTTGCCATGTTTTAGCCAACAGTTTCCTGTGTTTTATGATTACCATGTGAATGGTATGGTTCTAAACAGAAAAGAACTTTCAATTCAGTCCAATGTAATATTTTTTAAAAGCATAAACTTGAAGTCATATAAATGTGAATTTGAATCCCACCTGCTAATTATTACTATTATCTATGAGAATGAAAACAAACTACTTAAACTTTTTGATAACAGGACATAAAGGACTACTGTCAGGATTAAACAAGGTGTCATATTCGTCTATTCATTGTTTCATTTAGAACTTACTTTGTGCCAGGCACTGTCCAAAGCACCCAAGATACAGTAGTGAACAAAACAGAATCCCTGTCCACCTAGCTTCCATTCTAGTAGGTGTGAAATAAGGAAGTGCGTACCATAATGCATGATACATAAAAGGTACACAAGAAACACTGACTTTCTTTTTCTGTTCCCTGTATCACTCCACCTGAAATCCTTGGTCCTTTGTTAACAGTAATTGTATGGATTAGGCCAACAATACTTAAGCAGTACTGACAGTAGCTACCTCTGAAAGTGAAATAAAGGGTCTATTAAAAATAATAGTGGTAAAAAAAATAGTGGCTAAAGTGTGTTTAAAATGAGTCCCACTCAGCCAAGTAACTGCTTATTCCTTATATTTGCTGAATGTTTGGAGATCAAGAAATCAAAACAAAAAAATAAGAAATGGCCCTGGATATATATATATGTATAACTGATTCATTTTGCTGTACACCTGAAACTAACATAACATTGTAACTCAACTATACTCCAATAAAAATTTTAGAAAAAAATAAGAAATGGCCCACAGAATGACTAAATCCATCACCCAGGTTTGATTAGCCTGGTCATCTACATGAGCTAAGGGACCATACTTGAAGAGAATAAAGGTTAGTCCAAAATTGTCATTAATTTCATCCATTTACTCTTTTATATAGATATGAGTCAGGCTATTTCCAGGAATCAGTTACCAAATGTACTCATCCACACGCTGCTGAGGGAAAGAAAGAAAAACAAAGGAGAAGTTGCTATAGATGTTTTAAAGAAAGAAGAGTCAGAATTTGGCAGCAACTTGAAGACATGAAGAAAAGAAAAAGGAAAAATCATATCAATTTTGAGAATCTTGAGCTTGTCGTCTAAGGGTGGGTTTATTTTTATACTCCTACAGGGAAATTAAGAGACAAGAAAAAAGACTCTGGTAACCTTAGTATTGCATGAATGGTTGCATTAAGCATCACTGAAAAAGGACAAGGAAATCTACAAGTTGAACTGCAAAGATGTGAAAACAAAAGGAAAATTTCTGCCATTAACCTAAAACCAGCAATCAAAGCATAAGAAACAAAATCTGCGGTGTGTGGGTCACTCACATGAACCAAATTAAAGTATGGTGGGTCTAGTAATTATCTTAAAGACTGATTTTAATTGTTGCAATCAACTTGATACACACAGTTTGAATTATTAAACATTTAAAATGTCTCAAAATGTCAATCAATATTATTTTGGCTGATTTGATTGTATAATATCCAGATGTAAACCCAGAAAGTAAACCAAGTAAAAGGAAGATGTGGGCTTAAGGAAATGGGATTGAATAAGGAAAGAGGCAATTAGAATATCCAGGATGATGGGGAAATATCCCAGGATGGCAGTCCGGTAGCAGACTTAGAGAACCGTTAATCTGTTTTGAGCAGGAAGACAGAAGGCTCCAACATAGATGTGTCTAAGAAGAATGCAGTGTTAAAATACCTGCTCTGTTTATTAGTTTGAATGATTTGGGGAGGTCATTTGTCAAGAGATACAAGGGAAAGTAAACAATTGGAATGAGATAATAACTAAATCCACAGAAAATAAAAGTTGTACCATAGTTCACAATACAGCTCACCTTTTATATTGTTTACACAGAAATAATAAACACTAAAGATTTGCCTTGCCCTAATTAGCTACACTGAGAGGACAGGAAGAGATGAATGTGTGTGTTGATGGTCGGGGGCAGTTGGAAGTGGAGTGGGGATTTAAAAGACCTAATTCTCATCCTTCATATTGGGAAATACCTACAACTGAAAAACCAAAAGTGTTAATTTAAGAATACTACTTAGA
This sequence comes from Stenella coeruleoalba, assembly GCF_951394435.1. Classification (NCBI taxonomy): domain Eukaryota; kingdom Metazoa; phylum Chordata; class Mammalia; order Artiodactyla; family Delphinidae; genus Stenella; species Stenella coeruleoalba. The sequence continues at coordinate 31,418,839 of NC_137157.1, forward strand.
GATTTAGGGGTATGTAAAGAATAAACGGTGGTGGGGAACAGAGGAACAAGAAGAGGGAGCAAGAAGAAGCCTTGTAGACCTGTTTAACTTTCTAAACAATATGAAAATATAATTTTTAAAAATTAAAATCAGAAACAAAAGCAAAGACCATGGCACTTTAAAGACTTTACCACCATTGCTGTAGAGCTTATCAAGGTAACGCAAAAATGTAAATCTAACATAATCTGGTGAGTATAATATCTAAAGCTAAGTTTATAGAAACACTGTTATCTGAAGGTACAGTTCCCTAAGATGCTCTTCACTGAATTTTAAGCAATGCTATTAGATCATGAAAGTCTACAATGTAAGCCTACTATCTAGCCCTAAAATAACACACAGTGATAAGTACACGTGTCATTTTGTGATGCACATTCTTATTTTAAGATAAATGCTGCAAAAGAAAAGAGACAGCATGCAGTTTTAAAAGTTTATTATATCAGAGCCAGCAAAGAGATTGAGCAACTCCATTCTATCTTTCTCTTAAGCTGTCCACTGTCCCCAAACTATAAATGAGTTTAACCCGTAACATGCGTACTTTTCCCACTATCCCAAATCCTGAAAAAGCACCAAACCTACCCCACCAGACATACCTACATCCACACACAAATCTGCTCAAAAGAAGACACTTCTGGGGACTTCCCTGGTGGCGCAGTGGTTAAGAACCCGCCTACCAATGCAGGGGACACGGGTTTGAGCCCTGGTCCGGGAAGATCCCACATGCCACGGAACAACTAAGCCCATGAGCCACAACTGCTGAACCTGCGCTCTAGAGCCCAAGAGCCACAACTACTGAAACCCACTCACCTAGAGCCCAAGCTCCGCAACAAGAGAAGCCACTGCAATGAGAAGCCTGCACACCGCAACAAAGAGTAGCCGCCCGCTCGCTGCAACTAGAGAAAGCCCACACGCAGCAGCGAAAACCCAACACAGTCAAAAATAAATAAATTAAATAAATAAATGAAACATTTTTAAAAAAGAAGACACTTCTGTTATGTATAATTGTCGATGATCCTCCTGAGATAAGATGGAGAGACATGATAATGGGTAAATAAATATTCCAAAGAGGTCTGCCACCCGCTCATTCTATCAGTATCTGCTTAGAAACGATCTGCATATCTTTGACATCCACAGGCACTAACAACATGACTAATAATAACAGGATTGAAAAATTATTCTGCTCATCTACGTGTAAAAAGGAATAACTTTTAGGGCTTCCCTGGTGGCGCAGTGGTTGTGAGTCCGCCTGCCAACGCAGGGGACGCGGGCTCGTGCCCCGGTTCGGGAAGATCCCACGTGCCGCGGAGCGGCTGGGCCCGTGAGCCATGGCCACTGAGCCTGCGCGTCCGGAGCCTGTGCTCCGCAACGGGAGAGGCCACAACAGTGACAGGCCCGCGTACCGCCAAAAAACAAAACAAAACAAAAAAACAAAACAAAAAAAAAAACAAAGAGTGGTAATAATACCCCTAAAACAGTCTATTCCTCAAGCATATATACTTATTTTCAACTATCTCTATTATCTCATTGCACAGATCTATACCATTACAAAAGCATGATAAAGTCCAAAAATAAAATGTAAACTTTATAAATTTTAACAGGTTTGACAGCCACTTTGTACTTTTAAAAATCAATGAGGCAAATGTCTTACTCTTCGGAATTCATGTTTTAGTCTCTCACTTTTAAAATAGCTGTGATATTTCCTATTCTTAAGTGAGAGTCTGTTTTTCATTGAAAGATTGCAATCACAGAACCTGAAGTGACACAAAGATCATTTCTCAACTTTCATATTTATTAAGGTTTGCTATGAAAGAAAGTGTTTATATCTGAGGTAATATATTTTTTAATAATTTATCTATCTATCGATCTCCCCAACTAATGAAATGATGATGAGAATGCTCCCCTCAAATGGTATTCAAAGAAAGGAGTCTGGTAATATAATGAAATTCTCTAGGTTTAACCTTCATAAAAGTAGAAAATATTCATTCATTTCTAGTTTCTTTGTCAAAGTATTTATTGTCTGCTCAGTTCCCAGCACTGTGTTTTTTGTTGTTGTTGTTTGTTTGTTTGTTTTGTGGTACGTGGGCCTCTCACTGTTGTGGCCTCTCCCGTTGCGGAGCACAGGCTCCGGACGCGCAGGCTCAGCGGCCATGGCTCATGGGCCCAGCCGCTCCACGGCACGTGGGATCTTCCCGAACCGGGGCGCGAACCCGCATTCCCTGCATCGGCAAGCGGACTCTCAACCACTGCACCACCAGGGAAGCCCATAGTGTTTTGGTATTAGTTTCTGATTTCCAGATCAACGGAATTGTCCCTTCTCCTGTCTTTGGAGACCTGGTTGTTCAAAATTTCTTTATCTTTTTCTACCTCCCTCCCCCTTACCTCCCCTCCCCTTCTTCTTTTCTCTCTCTCTCTCTCTCTCTCTCCCCCCACCAATCCTAGATTTTCTCTCTGTCTCTTTCTCCCTCTCTCTGCCTAAATTCTCTAAGTCAGTAGCATTATTGTAATCCAACAACCCTATTTTGAACCCTATTCTACTTACAATATTTCATAAATGTTTTCCTATTCAGTTTGATGGTTTATTGAGCATAGCCTTAAAATTATCTTAATGGGCATAGGAAATGTCACTGTGTTGATAGAGCACAATTATTAAAATGTTCCCTTAATGTTGGCTTTTTACTGTTTCGTTTGTTTGTTGTTTCTGGTTTGCTTCTCTAGATATTACTACATTGATGAGAAGACATATTTTTATAGCATGTTCTCTTTGGTGACCCCTATACAGGGACTAATCCTCCATCCTTAGAACTTCCACCTTTAGAATGTCCACCGCTGTCTCTCTGATTACCACCTGACCTTGAACAACATCCCCTTAGAGTTTCTAGATTTAAGGCTTTTGTCCTGCTTTCAGATGCCCCACAACCCTTGTATCAATGTGGCTATTTCCATCACAGTTAGTTTCCTAAGGAATAATACAATGGGATGGGTGGTAGGGCGCAGTGGGTTGCATATGGGGAGGCTTGGAGGCAGAACAGGAATAAAGAAGTAAGCAAAAGATAATTAGCACTTGCACATTTCTTTCTTCTGGGGAAGAAAAATAAAATAGTGAGAGAAAGTTGACCAAAACATGATTTGAGAAAAATAATGGTAAGGATAAGGAAACTACTGACAGCTATACAGAGAGACATTTTATTCCTTCCAAGTCAAATTTGGGTCATATCAACATGCAAAAAATGAATAGGTTACAACATGGCCAACATTTATTTTTAGTAAGTATTAGTTCATTTCTCTGAATGTCTATTTTGCTGTGATGATTTGGATCAATAAGAGAGACAGTTAACCTTTAAGCTATACTGCAGTTTGGTTCAGCCACTACATAAAGATATAATCCTCATCTTTTATATTTTAGCTCCTTTCATTTAAAGCACGATAAATTTTTCAGTGAATTTTCAAAGACCAGTTTCTAAAGGAAATATGCCTTTGGAGATCAGTCAATGACAAAATATAATTTGATTTCTTAGATTCCCATTACTGCAGCTACTGCTATATTATCTGTAGACATTAAAAAAGAAAACAGAGAGTGACTTTTAAATTGAGCTTCTTTAATTGTATATTGGAAAATTGGGAAGATTTGTTGAATGCAGTTTAAGGTTCATATTCTTTCACGTAATGAAGATTTATTCAGATAGTATGGAAAGATACTTTATTATAAATGACTTTGGTCTTACTGATAAGAGTCTTCATCCTTAGGAGAAACAGGGTCTATAGGGAAAGACAAGGGTAATGAAAAGTACCCAAGGCTACGTTCCTGTCATAAGCTCAGAGTCAGTCTTTCTGAGACTACTCATTAAACGGCTGACTCCCTTCCCACAATCCCACAATTCTATTCATCTTTTCTTTTAGATTAGCATAGCAAATCTACTTCCTTGGGCAAATCTACTTTTGTGGGAATTAACATAATACAGTAAAGTGTGTATTTGAGACCTGGCTCCAAAATCTATAGGTACTGACACAATCTTATAAATTGCTCAAACTCTCTGAACATCAGTTCCTTAATCTATGAAATGGAGTGTTAATGTCTGTCAGACAGGGTTGTTATTAGGACTAGGTGAAATAACTTAGCAAATAAGTACTCTATAAATATTAATTCTCTTCCTGCCTCCCATAAGAAAATAATGCTCATTCAAGCCAAATAAAAAGGTCAGGCCACCTTCTAAAATGTGGATGGCTAACTTTATATGTAGCGACCTAGATAGTCAGTATTGGACCATAGAGTCTCTGTTACAACTACTCACTTCTGCAGTTGTAGTATGAAAGTAGCCATCAACAGTATGTAAATTAATGAGCGTGGTTGTGTTCCTATAAAACTTTATGGAGACTGAAATTTCAATCTTATACAAATTTCACAAACATGAACCTTTATTCTTCTCCATTCTTGGGACCTACAGAAACATGTGCATGCTGCATATGGTCTGTGGACCATAGTTTGCCAGTCTCTGTTCTAGGGAATCAACAACAAGTGAATGAGAAGATTGCTCAGAATCAAAGAATATCCAGTTAAAGCAAGAATGGTAAGGCCTGGGGCAAATCAGGATTGCTTAGCATCTCTCCTCTGCTACTTCCATGATTGGTTTTGACACATATTCATCTCTTCCTTCCCTGATCTCCCATATTACTCATGTTCTCTGTTTTCACACTAAGGGAATTGTCTGCATTATACAAAACCCAATACTGCAATGTGTGAGCGGAGATGTCTCAGATAGAAAGAACTTGGTTAAGATGGTCCCATTTATTTTTATCCTAAGCTCTTCTCTAGTCATACTTAGGAGGCTTTTATATCTAGTTTTAATATAGAAGGAGGAAGCTATTTGGATGCTACCTACATCCTGTCTTTTTCTGTTCTATAGTTGCTTTACTTATAAACTTCTTAGCTTCTCATGAAGATGGCAAGGACACTGAAACCAAGAAACATGCCAGGTAATTGTTTTGAATTTTTTACCATGAAATTGTAAATTGAGCAATATTAATAAATGACACTTAGAAGTACTTAGAAATAGTTGGACACATTTAAACAAGTTTGTGCTTTACCAAAGTTTCCCAGTAAAATAATTTTTGAAATTAGAAGGTATTAACTTTTATGTGACCTCAGAAGTACATCTGTGTCACACTGTTATTCTTAAACTTGTAGGATTGCAAAGAGCACCCAACTTCATCCTTATTTTATGACCAATAGCACATATTATGATTCATCTGGCTGGAACCGAGGGCTATAAAATAGAGCATAGTGTAGTATTTTATTTTTGTTTTTTAATTTTTGTGTGAAACATGTTGACTGACAGAGAAATCAAATGCAATGATGTGGACTTGATAGCGACACAGTGTAAACCATTGGTCTCCCAAGGGGAGGGGAATACTTAACATCATAGGGTGCCAAGATGATCCACTGAAGGATAGGGGGAAAAAAACTACAATCTCTAATTATGTTTACTTTTAATTGAAACAGTTAAGAAGAAGTTAAGGTCAACTAATATTTAACATATGCTTGAACTAGTGTCATCACTTGCTATCTTGGTCATGTAACCAGATGTCAAGCCCAGAGGAAAGGGATCCTGTGAAAGAATGGGAGGGAATTCTGACACAGGGCCTCTCATTTACTTGTTAGCTCCCAGTTTATTGCAGTTTAAGTAGGCTCATTGTATGTACGGATTAAATAATTTAGATTTAGCTAAGCCTAACTTTACAAACTGGACAAGTGGCATAAAAACTTTCCAGTGAATAGATTACAAATTGAGAATATTGCTACTAATGCAAGCGCAGCAAACTATTCACAAAAAGAATACAGAGCTGACGCATCTCGTGCTCTTAGAACAAGCTGTTCATCACTTATAATACAAGATTAAAGACAAGGAAACCCTAATCCCATCTGACAAGAAGCCCACCAAAGAAATTCAAATACTAATACTATTTAAACAATGGACTTATATCCACAATTGTTAACAAAGAAATTTGTTCTACATGTATTTCACGCTGTAAAAAATTAGCTAATGAGGGACTTCCCTGGTGGCAGAGTAGTGAAGAATCCGCCTGCCAGTGCAGGGGACATGGGTTCAATCCCTGGTCTGGGAAGATCCCACATGCCGTGGAGCAACTAAGCCAGAGCACCACAACTACTGATCCTGTGCTCTAGAGCCCGTGAGCCACAACTACTGAGCCCTCGCACCACAACAATTGAAGCCTGCGCACCTAGAGCCCATGCTCCACAACAAGAGAAGCCACCACAATGAGAAGCTAGCACACCACAACAAACAGTAACCCCGCTCGCTGCAACTAGAAAAAGCCCGTGCATAGTAACGATGGCCCAATGCAGCCAAAAGTAAATAAATTAATGAATTAATATTAAAAGTAGCTAATGATAACATAAAGCCATCACTTCTAATGATATTTTAAAATATGGTTTACTCTTCATTTTGACCTTTTAAAATGTCTGTGCTTTATATCATTTATATAATAAATTAGTAAAGAATTTTGTGTATATAATTTATAAATAAATTTCCCAAGAAATATGTGTAAGGATGTGCGCAAAAGGTTTTACTAATAGAAGGGGGTGCACAATCAAAAAGTTTATAGAAAAAATTTTGAAATAACCAGCCCAAACAAATAAATATCATGAAACATAGGTTAATTTTATTCCATGTGTATATTGTCAACAGTGGAAGTATGTTTAATTTCTGAACCTTAAGGGTGCTATGCTTATTAGATGACCATAAAGCAGCCAGGTTTATATATGATATTAAAATTTATCCTGATACTGGAAACTTGCAAACTCTTTGGCTTTTGATAAATATCAGAATAACCTATTATCAACAGATATTTGGAAAACATTTTTTAATATGGAATACCAATTACAATATCTTTAAAAACCAAAATATATGCAGGGAGTGAACATTAAAAACTACAAACATTGCAGAGAGAAGTAAAAGAAGAGAGATTTACTATGTTCACAAATTAGAAAAATAGTATTTTTAAAGCATTTTTGGCTTGCAGGTGACCTGTGCCTGCCCCTGCATGTGCTTCTCCTTACTTGACCCTGATTAGGATGATGGGAGTCACGTGTTCTTGGGGTGAGACAGATGGATGGTGGGCACTGGGGCAGGGACCGACTAGGGAGAGTTTTTTCACTCCGTCAAAAGAGGAGGGCAATAGCTCCCGCCTTATTGCTAGGATGACAACATATAATGAGTGCAAGATCCTCAACACACACAGTAAAACTTGCCCTTCTCAGGCACAAAGTAAATGCTCAAGAACTCTTTGCTATTATTATTTTTTGCATGTCCTCTGAGACCAAGGGGCAGGTGGCTCTGTGATTTCTGCTTTTAACTTTAGGATTAATAAATAGAGTGTAAATGCATTGCCCCATACGGTGGCATACCTAGACACATGTGCTTACTGAACCCTTGAAATATGGCTAGTCAGAATAGGAATGTGCTGTAATGTAAAATACACACAGGACTTAGTTTGAAAAAATCATGTAAAATATCTCAATAATTTTTTATACTGATTACATGTTAGATTGATAACATTTTGCATATGTTGGGTCATATAAAATATATTATTATATGTATTATATAATAATCATATATAATTATATGTAATAATATACAATAATTATGTTAAATTAATATTAATATATAATAATTATTATGGTATTAATTTTTTAATTAATGAGGTACTACACACTTACTAGAAATAAATGAGGAGTATAGGATTAACAGATACACAGTACTATACATAAAATAGATAAGCAACAAGAATTTACTATATAACATAGGGAATAATATTCAATATCTAGTGATAACCTATAATGGAAAATAATCTGAAAAAAATACATGTATATATAACTGAATCACTTTGACATATACCTGAAACTAAATCAAGTATATGTCAGTTAAAAAAAAAAAAAAAAGATCCTTAACTCACACACACAAAAGAATGGCTAAAACTGAAAAGAATGGCATTACCAAGTGCTGACAAGGATGTGGAGCAACTGGGTATACCCTCACATATTGCTGGAAGGAGTGAAAATTGAATAGCCACATTGGAAAATAGTTTGTCAGTTTCTTATGAAGTTAAACATACTCTTACCATATGGCTCAGCAATTCCACTCTTAGGTATTAAAAGGAATAAAAATATAGGCCCACACAAAGACTTGTATATAAATGGTCATAGCCGCTTTGGAAATTGAAAATAGTTGAAATATTCATTAAGAGGTGAATAGATAAATTATGGCATCTATGTAAAAGAGGATATTATTCAGCAACACAAAGGAACAAATTACTGATATGTACAAATCTAAAAAATATTATGCTGAGTGAAAGAAGCCAGATAAAAAGGAATGGTATTGTAAGTTTCTACTTATATGACATTCTAAAACAGATAAAACTTATCTCAACTAATAGGAAGTCAGTGGTTGCTTGGGGTGCTGGGATCAAGGAGGGTAGTATTGACTCCAAAGAGTTCAAGGGAACTTTCTGGCACTATCAAAATGCCCTATATCTTGATTAGACTTGTGATTATCAAAGTCATTAAACCATACCCTTAAAATGGGTACATTTCACTGCATATTAATTATACCCCAATAAGGTCAATTTTTAAAAATAACTTCTTATATTAGTTATTCATACAAAATACAGATGTCAAGTGAAAAAACTTGTACAATATGAGAGCTGTGAGTTAAGTTTTATTCAGGGCAAAATGAGGACTATAGCCCGGGAGACGGCATTTCAGATAGCTCTGAGAAACTGCTCCAAAGAGGTGGGGGGAAGGTCAGGGGTTTATATGATTTTAGTGAAGGGGGTACATGCAGTCAAGCACACATTTTGGCAGAGGCTTACTGCTCGTCATGAGGAGCAGATGTCACCATTAATAATTTTAGTGCTTCTCTAGATATGAGGAGATGCAGGATTTGGGCTCATAAAATCTTCTCCTGAAAATATCTAACTATCTAAAGACCTGTTCTGCCAGTTTTTCCCAGGGCACAGAGGGCCTCATTCTTGATCTCCACCCTGAACTCCTTTCAGGGGGTGTTGAAGGTCACCAGCTGCTGAAGCTCGTGATTTAATCCTTGTAGAGGTAGATGGCAAGTGCCAATTTTTAGCTGGCACAGACATAGAATGTTCACTTGCTGGTTGTTGGTTTGAAACCTCAGGAGCTCCTTGAGTGAAATCTGAAACTGGGCCCTGTACACGGAGGGCAAGGAGAGACTAAAGAAAGAGGCAGACCACTCCAGATAGGTAGGTGGCAGGTTTAATAAGCAAGGGTGCTTACATACGAGGCTTGTCTTGGGCACCACAAGATGAATAGATCTCTGCACCCACCTGCCAGAATCCTAAAAGTTTACATAGAGGTTTTAACTGGTTTCAGTCACTTATACCATCCAGATGGTTCAACAGCACATTGTTCCCTCAAACTGTGTCCTTAAAATCAGCTCCCACTGTGGGCAAAACGTACATTCCAAGGACAGGGGAAGAGGTGAGGAGCCTCCAGTTGCCTGGGCCCAGCTTGTCGGTCAACTCTCACTCATGTCTTCTTGATGACCTCCCCCAACATTCGTTTTTCTCATTTATTCTCTGTTTCTCTCAGCAGACTATAATTTCCACAAGGAGATGAACCATATCCCTTCTATTAACTGTGCATCCAAGGCATATTGTACTTTGCCTGGCTCAAACAGGCACTCAGTTAACACATCTTGAATAGATAAATGCGTGAATGAGTAAATGAGTAGTCATTTCCATTCCATTGCCTCTTGCACATCAGTTTTCTTAACTAAATCCATAATCAACAAGCCTGTTAATTTCCTTATTTTGAACTCAATCCATTATAAAATAAATAAAATTCAAATGTCTTCTGAGAATCATGGGACTCTGAGATTTAGATAGAATTCTCCGGAAAACAATTCACAGGCAAAGTAATACACAGTTCAGACCCATCCTAAGGTCTGTTAAAGGTTTAGAAACCTACCTTAATCAGTAGATAGGTATTTACTTCCACAGAGCCTGAATTCCAGCCCCAGAGTCACAGCTGGTTGGACATTGAATATGCAGTAAGTCTAATCCACACACAACTGCCTTGTATGAGTGATATTTTTTGGTGGAAATCAAGCATAGCATGTTATGATCCATGTCAGGAATAAGAAGTGGTTGCACAATTGAAATAGCAGAACAACCCATAAACTAAATTACAGTGGAAGCATTAAACTATATTTTAAGGAGTAAAGAGGCAGAAGTGTTTAGGATCCCATTGTGCCCCCAACATGATTGGAGAAATGGTGAGCACAGAGTGGGGTTCCATTGCAAATGGTGTGTAATTGACACAATGTGATATGAATTCCAAAGGTCAGGGTTTCCTCAGCTGATCTTTGGATTATACTAAGTGCAGAAGTAGGTTATAAGGCAGGAGCCTGTTCTGTGGACAAAACCACTGGGAGCGTAAGAAATAAGAACTGTGACTCAGAGCCATATGGATAGGTAGAAACAGGGGAGTCTAGAAATTCTGGCCTTGTTATATTTAGATTTTGGAAGGGTGACTCTTTTTTTAAAATTCTCTTTCTTTTATCAAGACTTTATTTAAAAAAAAATAGGGAAGTAGACACCAAACAAGTAACTACAAATAACTGCTTGTTTACAAATAAATAATATGTGATAAAAAAAAAAACAACCATTTTTTAGAACAATTTTAGGTCCCCACACATGCATAGCGTCTCCCATTATCAACCTCCCCCACCAGAGTGGTACATTTGTTGTATTTAATGAATCTACATTGACACATCATCATTACCCAAAGTCCATAGTTTACATTATGGTTCAGACTTGGTGTTGTACCTTCTATGGGTTTGGACAACTGTATGATGACATGTATCTATCATCATGGTATCGTACAGAATATTTTCACTGCCCTAAAAATCCTCTGTGCTCTGCCTATTCATTCCTCTCCTTCTGCATCCCTCATAACCACTAATCTTTTTACTGTCTCCACAGTTTTGCCTTTTCCAAAATGTCATATAGCTGGAATCATACAGTATGGAGCCTTTTCAGATTGGCTTCTTGATAACTTATTTTTCAAATCTCAAAGACCAGCAAGAGAAGAGTATTAAATGGTACAGGGATGTTTTCTGGTGAGCCAAAGTTGGCCCAGGAAATGGAATTAAGAAAAGATCAATGAATCCTGTTGGGAAAAGCAGGGACCAGTTACACAGGGGCTGGGCTGATGTAGGGACACACAACAGTAATATTTACCATGCTCAGGAAAAGAGGGGCTTTGAGAGTGGGCAGTGGAACCAGCAGTGGGGAAGGGAGAGGCAAAAAAGGAGAGGAGATTGTTATGTTATGGTCCTCAGTGTGCTGGATACTAAATAGAACCTTAGATTTCAACACAGAGAAGCTTAATAATGATGAGCTTTTTTCTCCTCTTCCAAGTTCTTTCCTGTCTCACATTTCAGTTATAACTGAAAATGGCTCTAGAATAGATAGTCTCAGGTGTGATTATCACATTTTAAGGAAGTCAGCTATTATGGTCTTAAGGAGGGCAGCTTTCTCCCTGTTTTACTACAGTGGGTCTATTAAAGTTGATTACCTTTCAGTAATAGGAAGAGTGGCCTAAGTTGCCCTAATTCAAGCTCTTATTAGATTTTGTTGCTTTCAGAAAACTGACCAACTCTGGTCGATTCCAATCTCTCACTTTAAGATGAGCTAGCCTCAATCTATTAAGCAGGCAAACTGAACCTTCTACCAAAGCACTGGGTATCTGGTTAAAGATTTTCTATTTTTAAAAGTGAAAATATTCAATAGATCTACCAATAGCATGGCATGACTAGGTTCGCATGTTTAAAATACGTGACTCTAATACAGGATTTAGAAAAATGGCATTTTTGTGGGAGACAAGAGCTCACAATGGATATTGGAAGATTGAGACAAGTCTTTTGGAGTAAAGCAGAAACTGTGAAATAGACATAATTTGGGGAAAAGAAGATCATTTTTGACCTTAAAACTATAACAAAGACAAAATGCAAACTGCCAAATAAGATGAATATATATGGAACTTATTTACTCACAAGTACATGTATCTGACATATGATATTTTTCTTTTGTATAAAGATAACTACGTAGGTAAATGTCTGGTCAGTGATTGTTTCATTGCTTGACCAAAAACTCTACAGTACAATGTTGCATAACAATGTCACCAGCTGTTCGTAAGAGCTGTTTTGTTTTGGTTTGATTTATTCAGTTCAGCTTGGGCTGGTTTGGATTGAATTTAAACCGTTGCACTCTGGAAATATGTACTTTTGTCAACACGAGCTAATCCATCTCTCACCAGATGCTAAATATCACAAGACTGGAAGCAACATCTAAGATTCTCTCTACAAATGCCATCAGCACTATCAGTACTATCTTGAATGTAGGTCTGCTCTGGACCTGAACATATTCCAATTATCTTGAATGTAGCTGGGTGAATATGGTCTTTATATTATCACTTATAGGTAAGTGGGTTAATATAACTCAATTGCTTTCCAGAGTAAGTGAGATATAGAATTCCATCTTATCTGCTCTATGCCTTGGGGTGGAAATGTAGTAACACTTCACTGGACTTAAGCTACTGGATCATTTCATTCTCAGACCCATTAGAAATAATAGAAAGTACCTGAGCTTTGTAGATCTGGGTTCAAATCCTAACCCCATCAATAGCTGTGTGCCCCTGGGCAAGATATGTGACTTCTCTGGGATCCAGGTTCCTCCTCTGTAAAGTAAGAACGCATCATCTACTTCATAGGGTTTTGTGTGAGTTAAATAAACTAACACAGATAAAGCACTGAACCCAGGTTTTGTAAAACAGTAGGTTCACAAAAAAAAAAAAAAAAAAAATGGGAATTCTCTTGCCATGTTCAAAGAGAATCCTATGTGATTTCACTCCAACTAGCTAGGGCCATCACCTAATACTTTATTTGTTTGTTTCCATTTCTCATCTATAAGAAGGAATAGAGACAGGTTTTAATGACTGCATTCACATTTTGCAGGGATGGAATTCTGGCATGGCCTAGCATAGATCTGGGTATGCATATCCCCTCTGACACTCACTGGTTCCATGCATGCGGGATATTTCTGGTTCCTTAGGGTCTCCTTACACATGGATTGCCTAAGCTGTGCCCCATTTTGATTTGAAGCTTTAGGCTGTTGACTTTTCTCAAATTCTTAAACCCTGTGAGCTTCCACCATCTCCCCCTCCTCATAAGCTTGTTCTTCCCTTTGATTTCAGTGGTCCTCTCACTGCAGAACTTCACACCATCTACCGCAGTCCAGCTGGGATTGATATAGGCCATAGCACGTTGGGAACACTTACCAAATGTTAATTTTCTGACAGCAATTTTACCTGTTTTTTAATATTACATCAACATATAAGAATAAGATTACTTCGGGGCTTCCCTGGTGGCACAGTGGTTGAGAGTCCGCCTGCCGATGCATGGGACACAGGTTCGTGCCCCGGTCCGGGAGGATCCCACATGCCGCGGAGCGGCTGGGCCCGTGAGCCATGGCTGCTGAGCCTGCGCGTCCAGAGCCTGTGCTCTGCAACGGAAGAGGCCACAACAGTGAGAGGCCCGTGTACCACACACACACAAAAAAGTTGTAATTAAAGGACTTTTAAGTGACTTTTGCTTCCTCCTATCTTTTACTTGGAAGAAAATTCGATGTATATTCTGCTCAGTTTTGTCAAGTCTGTTCTGTGTTATTGTTATAGATACATTTACTTTCAGGAATAAGATGGGGTTTAAATAAGTACATGATATATTCACCAACCAAGCACAGGAAGGTGTCTGAAATGTTTTCAAGGTTTGGGGGAACACAGTCCACTAGTTCTGTGCATTATACTCTAAATTCCAGTTGGTGCATAACCTCTGACAAGATCAAATTTTTCTATAACTCTTTCCGAGGAAATTGCTGCTTTACTGTCACATACAGATGGTACCCAGTTAACACAACAACATCAATACAATCATTTTGAAAACATACAAAAATAGATCATCAAAGGAAAAAAATACTAATATATTTGGGCCATATAATTTTGCTCTCAAAAATTAATTTTAGAGAAAAATGCTTATTGTTGGATATATATACACTACCAAATGTAAAATAGATAGCTAGTGGGAAGCAGTCACATAGCACAAGAAGATCAGCTCGGTGCTTTGTGACCACCTAGAGGGGTGGGATAGGGAGGGCGGGAGGGAGACGCAAGAGGGAGGAGATATGGGGATATATGTATATGTATAGCTGATTCATTTTGATATAAAACAGAAACTAACACACCACTGTAAAGCAATTATACTCCAATAAAGATGTTAAAAAAATAAATAAAATAAAATAATCACATTAGAAATCAACCCACCTTGACAGGGGGGCATGATCATGAAATTAGTGAAATTGAAACAAAAAAAAGAAGCTTATTGAAGCTAAATGCTCAGAAATGACTTAAATATTCAACTGTAGAGAAATGGTTATATAATTCATAGAGCATTAGCTGAATAATAGTACAAGTGGACATTTATGATATTTTCCTGCCCAACATGTACAACCTCTTTTTCTGTTAGCAATTCTCAAATTACCCTTTACCATATCCTGAGTGTATCAATCAAGTCCTTCTAGATGTTGTAAAGATATCCTCTGTTACATGGAGTAAAAATATTAAAATGGTTCCATTCTCAAAATAGTCAGGGGTAATTATTAACTATACAGTTAGGAAGAAAGATTTCTGACAAATGTACTTTGACAGAAGGAAAAATGTAAGAATTAAACTTGTGAACAAAAGTAGCCTTTCATCCTTTTTGTGTCCTGATTCAACAGAAGTTCAGGCCAATATCAAAGAGCATTTGAGCTGAATAAAAACTGAGTAAGGACAGAAGCTTAAAAATTACTTAGGTAGAAACTAATACCATATGCACTGTTGAAAACTGTAGCCTTATTTTCTTTTATATTATCTAGGTAAATTCAATATTCATTAAATATTCATAACATAACACATAATATAACATATATACATAGATAACTTAAAATAAGTTAAAATGAATATATATATTTCATTATCACAGTAGAAAAGTAAATATTAGTATGCCATGATGATGAAAATTGAAAAAATATGATATATTCTCGATAACCTACATTAACTATATTATGTTCTCAATTTTTGATATTTGGTAAAACCATTTCTTATTCTGATTTTCTGAAGGTCTTCATTCAGCAACATCTCTTCATTTTCTCATTCAGCCAGCGTAAATTTACCATCTACTACTTGTAGGTATGGCTCTCGGCTGCCATATCCATGTCTATTTCCCAATATGTATTCTTCAGGAAGGAAACTGAATTTAATGTTAGCCCAATGAAAAATACAATTGGGAAGGCAAGACTGTAACAAGAAAATCATATAGACCACCACAAAATCTAAAATTTAGATATTCATTTAAATCCCATATGTTAGCAGGAACATATATGAATTCCATATATTACCAATGTCTGTACCAGCTTCTGAAATTTAATTTTAATAAGCAGCGCTTGAACACAAAAGGGAAAATATAAAGAAAACTAAAAATTCAAGAAACACTAAAACCTAGAACTACATACTTTAGGAAAGGAAACTACTCCAAAGAAATAAAATACAACTATGACAGAAAATAAAAATTAGATCTTATTTGAAATCATATACAACAGAGTAGATTATTGGCTTAAGAGTTACCCATTTGGAAAATATTTGCCAAAAAACCTAATAATGTGACTATGCTGAATCCATCTAAGCATTCATTTCTAATAGATAAGACATTTGTGGAAATCATTGTCCTTGATTCTCTTAGGTCCTAAAATATGTTTACCACAAAGTCAAAGCATTTTTAATGAAATATTACTCTTTTGAAAGAAAAGTTGTGTTTGGTATCCCACAGGGAACATAAACAGCTCATTAGAAAAGAGTAAAATCCTTAGACTTGTAATAGAATGTTATAGGGAAGTGCAACCTCCTCCAGCCCTCCAGAAGTCTTAGCCATGCTTGCTAACATAATCTCCCAGTTTATCCTTCAAAGCTGCTCTTATCTTGGCAATGTTCCTGCAAGCAGCTGTGTGCTTTGCTCTTAGTGTTTGTGGCCTCCCCCATCCCCATTACAGAAGGTGAATCTTTGACAAAGTGCCTCAAAACTTTAGCAAAATTCTCTGTATACATACTTAAGAGAAAGGGTCAACACATTTCTAGAAGCATAAAAGCTGATTACCTTTGTCTTTGAACACAGGGCAAATAATCAATGGTAGAGATGGGTCAGAGTGCACTGAAACAGACAGTAAGTAGCCTGTGGTTTAGTTCAGTTCACTCCTGTAGAAAGGAGAGGAGAGATAAGAAGCTACTTTATGAGATTAGGGGAAAGAAAAATCTATACTTTCCATACGGGAATTTCTCATGTGTTTTCTTCATGAACACAGAGAGAAGTTGAGAGAGACTTTTAAGCTGTTAAAACTTTTAACATATTCTCTTTGGGGCTGGGAGAGTATGAATTTCCTAATTTCATCAGAACCATTAATGACTTCAGTTCCTTCCTTTTTCAACAAAGGAAGTGGAGGGATTTTTTTTTTACTGCACTATGATTTTGAAAACCATTAGACAGCAGGAGAAATGATTTGTAATCATGCTGTAGAAAGAAAATTTTTTTTCTTCTCACTCTAGAAATGATTCTCATTGTTGAAATTCTAAAAGCTTTTTAAAGGCTAGATAATTTATTGTAATGAACATAGTTATGAGTTAGCATTTCATAATAACAGGGAAGTTATCTTTCCTCTTAGAAGATTTATTTCTTTAAAGGCTGTCTGAGCCTCCAGTGAAGATTGCATGTTTCTATTTCAACTATAAACTCAAGACAGAACTAAGGAAATGTCAAGAGGGACACATCCCCTCTCATGCTCATATTTTTCCA
Source organism: Stenella coeruleoalba (assembly GCF_951394435.1). NCBI lineage: Eukaryota > Metazoa > Chordata > Mammalia > Artiodactyla > Delphinidae > Stenella > Stenella coeruleoalba. The sequence goes on from NC_137157.1 coordinate 31,435,860, forward strand.
TGATTTTTCAAAGGAGAGTCTTTTCCTCACCCAAATAACTGAGGTCAACAGAAGGAAGAGGTCAAATGTCAGATAAACAGACCAGAACCAGAAGATAATTCTGAAAGTAGGAAAAGGAACATTGTCCAATGCTCAGGGAATCTGAAGTGCTGTAAAATGGGGGAAGGTACAAGCAGGGAAGAAAGCACAAGTTCCTGAAACCAGAAAGGGCAGAGAACTACACCCTAGGACTCAAAATGTAGGCCTGCAAATACTTTGTAGAGCAGGAGGAGTGAACAGAAGGAAGCAGCAGCTATTGTGGTAGCTATATTGTGCTAGCTATTGTGCCTGGCTAGAGCCAGGCAGAGATTCATCTAAACAGCTAAATTAAGTGATATAAGTACTAAGAAAATTTTTTTTTAAGATTTAGGTATAAAGGGACTTCCCTGGTGGTGCAGTGGTTAAGAATCCACCTGCCAATGCAGGGGACATGGGTTCGATTCCTGGTCTGGGAAGATCTCACATGCCACTGAGCAACTAAGCCCGTGTGCTACAACTACTGAGCCTGCGCTCTAGAGCCCATGAGCCACAACTGCTGAGCCCACATGCTGCAACTACTGAAGTCTGCATGCCTAGAGCCCATGCTCCCCAACAGCAATGAAGACCCAATGCAGTCAAAATAAATAACTAAATAAAATTTTAGAAAAAAATTAGGTATAATTTATTTGATTGAATTAAGTCAAATAAGGCATTTGTTTAATTCAGGTCAGTTTTTGCAATGCATATGTCCACACTCACAAATTCAATAACTTAGGTGAAATGCACAAGTTTACTGAAAGACACAAAAACACAACACACAAAAACAAAAACACACAAAAGGAGAAGTAAATAATACAAATATACTACATTTATTAAAAGTATTAAATTAATAATGTTCCAAAAAAGAAAGCAAGGCACAGATGGTTTTCCTGGGAAATTCTACCAGATATTTAAGAAAGAAGTTATACCAATTCTCTATAATCTCTCCCCCAAAATATAAGGAGATGGAACACTTCCAAACTCATTCTATATGACCAGAATTATCCTAATACAAAAGCCAGTTAAAGACACTACAATAAAAGAAAACTATAGGCCAATATCTCTCATGAACATAGATATAAAAATCCTCAACAAGATATTAGCAAATTGAAGCCAACAATGTATTAAAAGAATATCCACCATGACAAAATGGAATTTATTCTATGTATGAAAGGCCGGTTTGACAAACTTACAAAATCAACTAATATAAATTTCCAAAAAAAATATGTAAGTCAAACCATTATGCTGTACACAACTTATACAGTGTCAATTATATCTCAATAAATATGGAAAAAGAATCAACTAATGTAATCTATCACTTCAACAAGCTAAAGAATAAAAGATAAAGGATTAAGCCAATACATGCAGAAAAATCATTTGGCAAAATCCAACCATTCATGATAAAAACTAAGCAACTAGGAATAGAGGGGAATTTCCTCAACTTAATAAAGAATATCTACAAGAAACCAACAGCTAACACCATTCTCAATGGTGAGAAACTTGAAGCTTTTCCACTAATATCAAGTAGAGGCAAGAATGTCCCCTCTGACTACTCCTTTACAACATCATACTTGAAGCCCTAACAATAAGACAAGAAATAAGACAAGAAAAGGAAAAAAAGGAATACTGTTTTGGACGGAGGAAATAAAACTGTCTTCATTTGCAGATGACATGATTGTCTAGGTAGAAAATCCAAAAGAATCAACAAAAATCCAAAAGTTCAAATCCTGGAACTACTAAGCAATTGTAACAAGGTTGCAGGATACAAGGGTAATGGACAGAGTCAATTGCATTCCTACATATCAGCAATGAACAACTAGAATTTGAAATTAAAAACACATCACCATTTACATTAGCACCCCCAAAACTGAATACTTAGGTATGAATCTATCAAAATACAAGTAAAATCTATATGAGAAAAACTACAAAACACTGATGAAAGAAATCAGAGAAGATCTAAATAAATTGAGAGACATTTCACATTCATTGATAGGAAGACTCATATTAAGGTATTTTTTCTTCCCAACTTGATCCATAGATCAAAGCAATCCCAATCAAAATCTCAGCAAGTTATGTCATGTATACCAAAACCTGATACTAAAGTTTATATGGAGAGGCAAAAAACTCAAAACAGCCAACATAATATCGAAAGAAAAGAGCAAAGTCAGAAATTTGACACTCCTTGACTTCAAGATTTACAATAAAGCTACAGTAATCAAGACAATGTGATATTAACAAAAGGATAGGCAAACAGATCAATGGACCAGAATATAGTCCAAAAAGAGAGCCACATAAATGCAGTCAACTGAACTTTAATAAAGGAACAAAGACAATACAATGGAGCAAAGATAGTCTTTTCAACAAATGATGCTGGAACAACTAGATAGCCAAATGCAAAAAAATGAATCTAGACACAGATTTTATACTCTTCATAAAAATTAACTCAAAATGGATCACAGGCCTAAATGTAAAATACAAAACTATAAAACTCCTAGAAGATAACATAGGAGAAAACCTAGATGAACATAGGAATTGTGATGACTTTTAAGATACAACACTAAAGGCATGATCCATGAAAGAAATATTTGATAAGCTGAACTTTATTAAAATTAAAAACTGTAACTCTGCAAAAGATGATGTCATAAGAATGAACAGACAAACCACAGACTGAGAGAAATATTTGCAAAAGACACATTTGATAAAGAACTATTATCCAAAATATACAAAGAACTCTTAAAAATCAACTATAAAGAAACAAAAAACCCAATTAAAAAATGGACCAAAGATATTTACAGACACCTCAACAAAGAAAATATACAGATGGCAAATAAGCAAAGATGCTCCACCTCATATGTCATTGAGGAAATGCAAGTAAAACAATAAGATATCACTACATGCCAACTAGAATGGCCAAAATTCAGAATACTGTCAACATCAAGTACTGGTGAGGATGTGTAGCAATAGGGAGCTCTCCTTCATTGCTGATGGGAATGTAAAATAGTACAGCCACTTTGGAAAACAGTTTGGCAGTTTCTCACAAAGCTAAACGCAGTCCTACTTTTCAAATCATAAGACGTGGAGGAACCTTAGATTCATACTGCTAAGTGAAAGAAGCCAGTCTGAAAAGACTACATACTATATGGTTCCAACTAGATGACATTCTGGAAAAGGCAAAACTATAGAGACTGCTAAAGTTTCAGTGGTTGCCAAGGTTTTGGTTGGGGCAAGGATGGGGGATTAGGAAATAAATAGGTGAAGCACAGTAGAAATTTAGAAAAGTGAATTCTGACTAACATGATAATGGTGAATACATGATATTATGCATGTATCAAAACCCACAGAACTGTACAAAGAGTGAACCTTAATGTAAACTATAGACTTTAGTTCATAATAATACATCAATATTGGTTCATTAATTGTAATAAATGTACACAGTAAAATGTTAATGGAGAAAACTGTGTGAGTGTAGGTATATGGGGATGGTCTATGGAAACTCTCCGTACTAGCTGTTCAATGTTTTTATAAATCTAAAACTGTCCTAAAAAAGTGAAGTTTATAAAAAAAGAAAAAATATTAGAAGTATTTACTCTGTCTTTAGACAAGCAAAAAAAACAAATGCTTGCCCTGGTTAAAAAAAAAACCAAAACTCTAGTTTTCTTTACCTTTCTTTACCATTTGAAATACTGTACTAACTTCAAGATTCTCAAATTCCAAATTACTCCCAAACAGAAACCTTACGTTATTATTTTCACTTTTTTATCCTAAGTCAGGGTTAATATATTCCCTCATATGTGCTTTCTTGTGTTTTACATCACTCTCTAACTGATTTGACCATTATTTATGCACTTGTCTCTTCTCGCCTACTCGACCACAGATATTTATTTCCCACAGCACCCTCAGCTATGAATTCTGAGGCAATATTAAACAGAAGTTTAGAGCTGGAAGGGGAGATGTTGATACCTGATGAACTCTCCTAGAGCATCACAGACTAGGCTGACTATCTTGAATGCTTATTTTCAGATTTCACATTTAATAATTTTCGTTGTTTTCAAAAATTTGTATGGCTCTCCCCCTTCTCCTTTGGTTAAACTCCTCAACCAAAGAAGCATTTACTTGATATGATGGATAAATCTAATTAGTGATTTTTTTTTGTAATGAATCAACTTCTCTAAGGGAAATATACAGGGTAGCCATAAAGTCTGGCAACAGAGATGAACTGTGCACACTAAATGGTTTATTGCTATTATGTTACAATACGTGATCTGTTCAACCTTCTGTTCCTCATCACCAATGAATAGAGTACAGTAAGGGAGCATTATTTTAAATCGCTACTCATGCGTCTGTGATGTGATGCCTCAGGTGGCTTGTATGTCAGTTTGCTAGGGCTGCTGTAACAACGTACCACACCTGGGTGGCTTAAACAACAGAAATGCATTGACATAGTTTTGGAGGTTAGAAGTCCAAGATCAAGGTGTTGGCAGTTTTGCTTTCTTCTGAGGGTTGTGAGGAAGAATGTCTCATGCCTGTCTCCTAGCTTCTGGTGCTTTGCTGGCAATCTGGCTTTCCTTTACTTGTAGACACATCACTCGTTATCTCTGCCTTTACATTCACATGGCGTTCTCCCTATGTGTATCTGTGACCAAATTTCCCCTTTTTATAAGGACATCAGTCATATTAGATTAGGGGCTCACCCTACTCCAGTATGACCTCATCTTTACTAACTAATTCTGTCTGCAACAACTCTATTTCAAAAGAAGGTCACATTCTGAAGTACTGGAAATTAGGACTTCAACAATGTGAAATTGGGAAGGACACAATTAAATCTGTAACAGTCTGTGTCTCTAATTTTCACTGAATAAACCTGCACCTTAAGAGTATTTTAGAAGAAGTGATCAAGAAAGCCCCTTTATTTAAACAAAAAATCTATATTCCCAGTCTTTATGGCCATCCTGACTAGTACAGCAGCATTGAGCACAGGTTTTGAATACCTGGATTTTAATCTCAAGAACTTCCAATCATTATAGACTTTGGCGAACTACTTAAATGTTCTCCACCTCAGTTTTCTTATCTATAAAGTGGGACTGGGACTTCCCTGGTGGTGCAGTAGTTAAGAATCTGCCTGCCAATGAAGGGGACTCGGGTTCGATCCCTGGTCCAGGAAGATCCCACAGGCCGCGGAGCAACTAAGCCCGTGTGCCACAACTGCTGAGCCTGCGTTCCACAACTACTGAAACCCACACACCTAGAGCCCGTGCTCTGCAACAAGAGAAGCCACGACAATGAGAAGCCCGCGCACCACAACGAAGAGTAGCCCCGCTCGCTGCAACTAGAGAAAACCCGCACACAGCAACGAAGACCCAACTCAGCCAAAACTTTAAAAAAATAGAATAAATTTAAATAAATAAAATGGAGCTAAGAATTACATCTGCACACAGGGTTATTGCAAATATTAAATAAAATAATTTACATACAGCATTTTTGACAATGCCTGTCGTAAATTCTAATATCAGAAAGAACATCATCTTATTGACCATCATCTTGCTCCAGAAAAATTCCTGATAGAATGTAAGATCCTATGATTTGTCTGTCTGGTTCAGAGCTGTACCTCAAATCCCAGTGCCAATCATAATACCTAAAACATGATGGTGGCCCATGAAATCTTTTTGAGATAAATATCTGATATTCTACTTAATCATACCTCAAACTGAATTATTGATACTTGCACATACACACACACAAAATTTGCTCAACCTAAGATATCTTTTACACACAAAATCCCAGTTCTAGGATCTCATTTTTTTACACCAGCAATGGTGAAGCATCCACTTAGGAGCCTTTAACACCATTAAAGTAGAAACAGTTACTTGACCAATATGACAGGTCAATCAGATGAAGAAGTAAACCATACTTACTTTTCCTGTAGGTGCATCAGGAAAATGGGAATCATTATTCCTTTCTCTCTCTAGAAGACAAGCAATATTTTTGTGTTCTAGAGACTTTTGCTCTCAAATTTAATCAAAAAGGATCAGGATTATTTTAGAAAGAGACAGTCTCACAGGGATAAAAGAGGGTATCCTGACTCCAGAAGGAGGGGAAATCTCTGGGGACTGGAAAATACTCTGGGAGGAACCAATAACTCTAATGTAAGTGGGCCTGGAAAGTTTGGGGACCTGAACCCTAAAAAACCAAAGCTTTAGAAGCTTCATGGAAGGTCTAAGAAGCCAGAAATCTATGAGGTCAGCTGCAGAGCCCCCAGCCTTCTGATGGGCCATGGCAGCCTAGGCAACAGGCATCTTTTGAGGTGGCATAACCCTTCTTAACTTCAAGGTAAGGAAGAATGTTTAATTTAATTTAGAAAAATTAAATTAGTTTGTTTTGGAATAAACTTACATCTGATATAACAATGTAACAAAATCCTAACCTATCCTGCTTTACCAAACCCGTCCTTTGGAGCTAGATCTACAGGGCAATTGGTGATCTCCCAGGATTTTAGGGTGTCTCTTTTCTGGAAAAAAATAGGAAAGAAAAATAAAGATGAGGTGGGATCATTAAATTCTAATGTCAGAAAGGACATCATCTTATTGACCAAACTGCAAAACTGCAGAAAGATGGAGCACCTTGGCGCTTGGAAAGGTGGTTGAGTACAGTTACGAAAGTATTTGATAGAACACATGGTAAAGTCATGTTCTTTGCTTGAGGTAGTGAGATGATTCACATTTAAAAGACAAACAAACAAACTCTAGACGGTACTAGATAAATTCATGATACTAAATGGGAGCATTAGAAATAAATAGGTATACCTTTTTTCACACCAAAGGCAATCGTAAGGTGATTAGAAACTTCTCTCTAAATCTGAGATCTCAGAACAGGTAGACAACTGAACAGACTGGAAATGGCTCACATTTCCCCATATTTTTCTATTTAAATTTTTAAGAGAAGATGAAATTCATGCCCTCTTGTGGTAGGGAATAAAAGAGAAAAAAGGTAAAAGCTTTTTGGAATCTGAATCTATTCAGAAGGCTGAATCTGACATTGAGATATTTGTAGAAAATTCAGACAATTGTTGGGGGGGGAAGTGTTTTTAATACTTGTAACAAAAAGAAATGCTACATGAATGATGACTTAGAAGAACAGAGTGGTCTAAAATATACTCATTTCAAAATGTTCAATGGAACACGAATCTATTCAGCCAACAAATCATTACTGATCACCAATTGCATGCCAGTCACCGTGCTATCACCTCTTCCTCCCCCCTTCCCATAGCTTACCACAATCAAAAAAAATATTACAGGGTTTCCCTGGTGGCACAGTGGTTGAGAGTCCGCCTGCCGATGCAGGGGACGCGGGTTCGTGCCCCGGTCCGGGAAGATCCCACATGCCGTGGGGCGGCTGGGCCCGTGAGCCATGGCCGCAGAGCCTGCGCGTCCGGAGTCTGTGCTCCGCAACGGGAGAGGCCACAACAGTGAGAGGCCCGCATACCGCAAAAACAAAAAACAAACAAACAAAAATATTACAACTACATCTCATCTTATATGTTCTCCTCTCAGAACACATTTACTTCCTAGAATCCATTTCCTACTCTGCCTAACGTTAGTGTCTCTCATGTCATACTCCTTAACTGAATGTTGTCTTAACTGGGCAGATAAACCAATAGAAATAAGTTGTTTGTTTGTATAATGTATTTCTAAAGTAGCTATAGAGATCAGGATTAAATATATACAAATTTCCCCAGCTTTCCTAGTTTTTTTAAATCTCTGGAAACTTTCCGTTGATTCCTTCCTTTGGCTGGATTTTCTATTTTTTTTAACCAACTCTACTTGCCTTGCTGACTAATTATCTTAGATCTTTTCTGCTCCTCAAATTCAAAAGAAGGAGAAAGTGCAAGTGAAAATAATACTCCTTGAGTGTCTCCTGTATTTCAGGAAAGTGCTGGTCACTTTACGTACATTTTGTCATTTATTCCTTTCAACAACTCTAGAAAGTAAGTACAATTTTCCTTACTTTAAAAAGCAGGCTTGGGGCTTCCCTGGTGGTGCAGTGGTTAAGAATCCACCTGCCAATGCAGGGGACATGGGTTCAAGCCCTGGTCCGGGAAGATCCCACGTGCCGCGGAGCAACTAAGCCCGTTTGCCACAACTACTGAGCCTGCACTCTAGAGCCTGCGAGCCACAACTACTGAAGCCCGCACACCTAGAGAAACCGTGCTCTGCAGCAAGAGAAACCACCACAGTGAGCAGCCCGCGCACTGCAACGAAGAGTAGCCAGCGCTCCGCTCAACTAGAGAAAGCCTGCACACACAGCAACAAAGACCCAACGCAGCCAAAAATAAAAATAAATAAAATAAAATAAATTTTTTAAAAAAAGAGGCTCTGAGAGGTTAAAGAGCTTCCCCAAGTTTCACAGAGCTAGTGAATAATAGAGCAGAGAACTAAGATTAAAATCTGTGTCCATGTTCCTTTCACTAAAATGCATTTCTTCCCCAAACTAAGAACTTTTGCTTCCTTCAAAGTTCTTTGTCCTCTTTCCTAGATTATTTAATAATACCACTATTTCTTCTATTTCACAAGCTGAAAAATTAGTCATTTACCACTCTTCCTCTTCCATTGTATCTACCCCTTCTTCTCTTTCTCATTCATTGGTCACCAGTTCTTGTCAAGTCCGCCATCCCCAATGAGTTCTCGGACCCCACTGATCTTGTCTGTTTCCATGGTGAACACTGCATTTAAGACTCTCACATTGCCTATTAACTACTAACTGGTATTCCTGTCATGGAGTTTTTCTGGAAGGGGTCTATTCTCCTTTCTGTTACCAAGGTGATCTCTAGTACATGATCTCCATTTCCTCTTCAGGTTAAGTGATACACCAGGCCTGTACCAAGGTGTCCCCAGCCTCATTCCCATCCTCACCTCCTATTCCATAGGACTTCTCACTGCCCTTCACACTCACGGTGCTCATGATATTGCCCCTACTAAAATACTCTCCTCCTTATTCCTCTAGAATCTTTCACAAACATCCTCTCCCCTCTGCAGCCCTTCCTGGCCGGTTCATCTCTCCCTAAACAGAATACAGTGCTTCATAACGCGTAAGTCTCTGAATGTGTGAGTGTTTTTGTGTACTTCTTTCATAGCACTTAACCAATCGCCCTATAATTCTTTGTCTACAAGCTTATTTTTCCTCAAGACTATGTTATAGATACTGAGCACATTGTTTGGTGTTTTGTAGGTGCTCTTGTAGGTGCTCAAATTCATTAGAGCTTTAGAGTGAAGTTTTGGTTGCTGTTAAAACAGCAGAAACATCTGCCTAACAAATTGGCAAAGGATCTATAAAGAGAACACTTACAACTGGAAACAACAAAAATTTATGGTCATTAAAGTGTTATTTAAATAACAGGGGCTAAATGATTGTGCATAAATGCTTTCAAATATATTTCCTAAATAACTGTCCAAGAATAACCCTAGTCTATGAAGGCATAAAGAATACAGAGTTCTGATACTTTATTTGCATAGGGCACTAGGTGTTTCAGGAAGTTCTGACCAGTAATTATAACAACTAACAACTTTAAAGTTTAAATCAAATTTTTTTCTAGAATTACCCCTTGTATGGAGTGTGTTAATGAATCTAATTTATAAACTCTTGTAATAAATCAAATCATATAGTAGCTGACAGTAGCAATTCTGTTTTACAGAAAGCATTAACTTCCCTCCTAAGAGAGTAAATACATATTAGATAAAGTCTATAAAACACTCCACAAATGTTAGACAAATAAGGAAATTAGAATGTCTTTGTATAAAAAGAATGGATATAATTCAAAGGCAAAAGAAAAATTACTCCTTAAAATGTTTGTAAGTTGTTGTTTAAAATCAAAAGTAATAAGGCATGAATGCATACAGCTTTTTCTCTAAAAAAAAAAAACTGGCACAGAATTTCTTGGTCTTAAGCATTTCAAAGACACTGCTTAATAGGAACACTTAAACACTCTTATTCAAACAGTAATTGTTTTCCAAACATTAGTTTAAGAAAGAATGCCTCTCTAGATCTTTTTTTAAGTGTTGGTTATCAGCTCTCCTTCTTTTCCCTTCCTGCAGGTCCCCTGGCCAAATTACATCCATGTCAGGGCACAGGAGAAAATTCTCTCCTCCTAGTAGCTTCCCCTGGCCCGCCCCCACCTGCACACGTAGAAGCAGAGTTCATTGCTCCCCAGGCTGCAGTTCCATGGTATTTTATAGACACCATTATTATAGTCATTGTTGCGTTTAATTATCGCCATTTATACGCGTAACTCTTTCTCCTGCTAGACTGGCAGCTCATGCAGACAAGGACCACTCCTACCGTTAGGCAACAGAAACATAACAAAGAATAAACCTTCCAAGTTATCATGGTCAAACAGCAGCAAATTGGCAGAACACAGATGGGTTCCAGTACTATTCCTCTACTCAGGGAAACATTATGGCAGTGACTCTATCGTGTAGCTTACAACTGTAAAAATTCAGCCATTAAAAGAAAAGAGGTGGGCTTCCCTGGTGGCGCAGTGGTTGAGAGTCCGCCTGCCGATGCAGGGGACACGGGTTCGTGCCCCGGTCTGGGAAGATCCCACATGCCGCGGAGCGGCTGGGCCTGTGAGCCATGGCCGCTGAGCCTGCGCGTCCGGAGCCTGTGCTCAGCAACGGGAGAGGCCACAACAGTGAGAGGTCCGCGTACCACCAAAAAAAAAAAAAAAAAAAAAAAGAAGAGAGGTAATAAGTTAAGTATTTGTTGGAAATCACTGAATCCCTAACACTAAACTTTAGTGACCCCAAATATAGGCCAGAGGAGACGTAGACATGTTAGAAGAAGTGGGAGGGCACATTTTTCAATGTGAGAATGCCTGACAAAGTGTAGCGTGTCATTCTGAGGACAAAGTACATGTAACCTCCTCAGTTAAGGGGAGCAAGGTTGGTTAAGAAAGTGCTAAGAAACTGCTGAACTGCTTTGGGCTCAACAAGGCAAACAATGCATTTGACGAAGTTGATGTCTCTTCCCAGGCAAAACGGAACCAGAATGCCTCAAAGAACCAGCAAGCTTACCAACTCCCTAGGATAATGGTCATTTTTGGGGTACTGGGACCTTTTGAAAATCTGATGGAAAAAAAAATAAAACGTATATATGATCTGTTTCCCCGAAAAAGACACATATGCAATTTTTTTTATTTCTTGAGATTCCAGAAGCCCATCCATCCATGTGAGGATAAGGACCCCTGAGGAAGTCAGAAGCAGCTCCAGCAGAAGCATCCAGACTGGTGGGCTTTGGAAATAACAACAGCCAAAGACGACTTTCAGAGGTTGGGTGTAATCTTCCAGAAGCCAAGGGAGTCCTCTAGCAGCCGAGCAGAGCAGTTGGGAGCTAAGCCAGTGGCTGCCAGATGCTAAAAGCATTTGGGACTCCAAGCCAGAGGTAGATAGAGCTACATGAAATGAGCCCGAGGTAGGAGGTTCAGAACACCACTTCCCTGATCATCTGTTTAAACAAGGTTGCCTTGGACAGTTTCTAGGCCCATGAATGGGATTGGCTCTCCCTGATTCCCCTCTTGGAGCTCTCTCTTTGAAGAGACTTTGCAGGAAGGGAGTACAGATCTTTGAAACTGGTGTTTCTATTCTAGAGAAACAATAGGATATATATATAAAGAGATTTATTATGGAGAAATAGCTATTGTAATTATGGAGGCTGAGAAGCCTGCTGTAAACTGGAGACTCAGGAGAGCCAGGGGGATAGTTTGGGTCTGAGTCTGAAGGCCTGTGAACCAGGACAGCTGATGGTGTAAGTTTCAGACTGAGTTTGACTCCAAGGGCAAGAAAAGACTGATGTCCCAGCTCAAAGACAGTCGGGCAGAGAGAGAGAAAATTCTTCCTTACTCAACCATTTTATTCTATTCATGCCTTCAACGGATTTGATGAGGCCCACCCACATTTAGGAGAGCAATCTGTTCTACTCAGTCTGCCAATTTAAATGTTAATCTCATGTAGAAACACCCTCACAGACACACCTAGAATAATGTTTAACCAGGTATCTGGGTACCCCATAGCCCAGTCAAGTTGACATATAAATTAACCAACACCATGACCTCTAGTGGAAGAACAACCAAGGAAACATTTAAGGGAAACCAACCATAGTCCAGAGGACATTAAAAAGACTTCAAATACTATTGCTGACTATTATAAACACAATTAACAAAGCAGTCAAGAGGACATATTGATATTATACCATTCCTCTCTACCATAAACAAAATAACAACCCAAAAGTATGAGTTCTTAGATCTTATCCCAAAATATAAGCAAAAATATTTTCTTTTCATATTTCCTTTAAGATAATGTATGCATTGAATGTCTATCAAGAATACATTGTGATGTCTGCCTTGTTGATCATGCTTTTTACAAAGGGTTGTTTTCTTTTTATTTGTTGTAAATTTACTTCTGGGGCCATTATGATAGTTTAGAGGGTTACACAATATTTATCTTGGCAGAAGTGGCCTAAATTTTTCAAAAATGTTGTATGTAATACTCTAACCCACCACATCATAAGTACAGAAAACTAGAAGGTTTTGAAAGAACAAATTTTTTTAAACTATTGCCTGGACTTTAAAATGAGATCAAGGGTGATTCTAAAGAAGTATCAAATGTTTGGTCATTTAAGAATGTACCTATCAGTGATTTTATAGTATTTGATAGTCTTCTTGGTTATCTGTGAGTTCCAGGCACCAGAATTTGTTCAACTGGTAGCCATCCATGCTAGTTAAGAGGAGTAATTTTAACAACAAATAATCTCAGATCATGAACAACCTAAAGCACACTGTATTTGATTTTAGATGTTCTGTGAGATATTGTCTTTTTCACAAAAAGATTCCCTATGTTTTGTTGACTTCACCATAGCCTTCTTCGTGTTTACATATCAACGGCACAATGGGAGGAAATTCAGACCCTAAAACTCTACTTAATATTTTGATATTAAATTAAAAAGGAGTCTTAGATAACCCATGCAGTAAATAAATCTTGTGCAGTTGATTTAAAACTAAATATACACAGTAAATACAGCTTAAGAATGTTGATGGTGACTTTACTAAACTAAAACCCATGGGAACAGAGGGCAGCAGAAACATTCTCATCTCCTTGACTGTAAGTTTCCTCACTAACACATCCCCAGTATACCTCTAATGCACTTTGGTTCACTGCCATGCAAGGCTTTAATGGCAGAAGAGGAGAGGACAGAATTTTTTTAATATTGATTTAAGGGAAATTCTCAGAGGCCCTTCTCCATTAGACTCTTAAGACTGGTTAAGGAAAAAAAAGAAATTGGATTTTCCTATCTAATAATCACATTTATTTTTATGAACTTTCATAATATATATCTTTATAGATATTTAATTATTTAATGGGAACACCGACTGCTTTGAAGGCTGTTAGATTACAGAAAAGTTCAGGTGTGGGGAAAGCATGAATGTACACCATCAGTTAGGGGAAACTCTGAAATGGTCTCTAGCACATGGTTCTTTCTTAAGTGTACTCCTGCTTTTTTCCCAACCTCTTGATTTCTCTGTTAACACTTCCTAACCAGTTCTTCCCCACATCTTTTCCTTCTCAGCAGGACTCCCTTTGATTTTTTAGCTATAATGTTTTCTTTCCCAGGTGACACCCAAGCTGTCTCTTTTTGTCAGGACATCCTGTGAGGAAATCCCTCATCTCCCAAGCTTTCTTCCTCGATACCTTCCTCCTCCTAAGATTCCCTTTCTAACGTCGATAGTTTTTGAGGTTGGGCTCCTTCATGATCTCAATTATAGTCCCTCAGGCCAACTCCTCAAGAGTCACTTTCCAGATGATAGTCTCTTAACCACGGATGGGGTAAAATGAAGAAAGGGAGGCTAGAAAATTAAGGGAACACAAAAGCAAAAAGACAAATTAATAGCAAGTTTATTCAATACCGGCTGAGCATCTCAGGGCAGGGGACCTGGTAATAGGTCACAACATCCAGAAATCACTTTGACAGCCCAACATCAGTCATGACTAAGAGCCAGGCCCTGTCTGTGCCTGGCGCCAGGTCTGTGGCACCAATCTCCCTTTAAGGCCCCTGACTCCTGATATAATCACTGATGTAGGGCATGCAGTGTCAACCACAGTTAATACCCACGTTCACCTTCTAATCCCAGGCATTGGACTATTGACTAGCAGTAAAGATTCTTGTCCCCCAAAGATTAAAACGAACTATACTTAAGGAATATTATCTATAAAACCCTCACTGTTTGGGCTAGAATGAACCAATATGAATTGGGTAATTTTTAACTTGATGACAACAATTTGAGACAAATTAATTTCGTCGTCCCAGAAGTGTCTCTATTTATCTTTAAACGGAAAAGCTCAAGGAGGAGAAAAAAAATTGAGAGCTATAGAAGGACTATAGATCATGAACTTTTTATTTGTGAATCACTGTTACTGAGTGTGGCTTTGTATTGCTTAACCTGAAGAGAATTTTGGAGAATAAAGCAGTGACTAAGAAAAAACAGCTTGCAAAGCAGGCACTGTATCAATGGAGGAATTCCAGGGTGACAGTGAAAAACAACACTGTGACTGATTACAAAGTCAGATTGTTTCCATCAAAATTCTCTTCTATGAGATCTGTCAATCAAGTAAACTCCATTCATCTTTTCAAAGTTAGATGACCTCTAAGAGTTCAGACTCTCCAACATTATCCATCTTTTTCATTGCAATCAAGCAGTGGTCTTGTATATCTGGATAAGATTTAACCCCCATACCATCACATAGGGTTTAATAGTCTATGAAATCACTTTTAACGGGATATTGCTAAACTTAAGGACATTTAAAAAATGTTAGCCTAACAACCTCTTAGAATTGCTTACTTACTCAATGAACACTGTCCTTTTCACTACTTAGCACAGGATTTTTTTTTCCTTTGTGCGAACCTCTCCCATCAGAGTCCATGCTCTGGACTTTGCTTTTTTTATAAGCAATAGTCCTGTAAAGGTGATTTTTTTCAACAAAAGAAGAGTCTCCTCTCAACATTATATCCTGCTCCCCCCGCCATTATAGAATTCATAAATAGTTGCACTTTTAAAATATTGGCCCGTTGCATGTATTAAATCACAGTAGTCTATGAAAAAGTGTTCTTAGGGCTCAAATGTGTTAGACATGTCACTTTTCAAAGGAAGAAGGAAGAGAGGCAGAGAAGGAAGGAGAGAGGGAGAGAGAAAGGAAGGGTGATAGTTCTAGGGCTGGAAAAGAAAAGGAAACAGCAAAGAAGGGCCACAATTTCTTGCAAAATACAACTGGGACTTCAATATCCCACATACCATCAGGAAATTTCAGGGTACTGTTTGTATGTGTGTGCATGTGAATGTGGTTATTTTCCTTGTGGTTATGATATACCAGCCTATACCGAATTCAGTAGAGTACCACACAACAGTGAAACCACATTTTTATGTCCTTAACAATTGTAATTTTAAACAAATGTAAGAAATTCTCATGAATTCTGTACAGTGAAATTCCAAAGAAGGAAGAAATCCTCCTTCTTCCTTTTTTCTTTTTTAGGTTAGAAGCCAAGCAAAGGTCAGCAGAAGAGATACTCTCTATCCTAATACTCTCCAACCGCTTGCTCCCACTTTCTTATATTAGGGTATAACTCCAAGGCCATTTCACCAAGTTAACCCTCTATCACTCTGTGGCCAGCAAACAGGGAATCTGGTCCAAAGTGCCAGAACAGGAGCAAAGCAGCTTGCAGGAGACCTAATTATCCAGTCACTAAACATAGAAAGGAGGTGAGAGTAAGAAAGCATCACACCCACACTAAAGGCTACTTAGCATTTCAGTGACCTCCATGTTAAGGAATTAAACTTCTTTATGTTCACAACACTCTCTCTATTCCCCATGCCTCCTCCACCAACCTCATCTCCTGCCCCAGCCAGTTCCAGACACTTCACACCTAAATACTTACAAATAAGGAAGAGATAGGAGAAATTTTAACGACCGCTCTATTACCACATTGTCAAGGACATGCCCCATAACGGACACCCATGACCATTAGCAGCAGGAATTACTGTCAGAGAAAAGCACCCAAGGGCTTGATAACCTCAGGTTTCAAAAGTTTGAAACAATAAACATGATTTCATTAAAGCCTGCTTCCTACTTTAGTAGGAGCAGGCACGAACACAGACATGATAACGAGAAGATTTCTTCGGAGGAACGTTTCTTCTTCACAGTGCTGTGTCATGCTTACAATCATACAAAGCATAGAATCCTGGAACTGGAAGGGGTTGCTCAATGTTCAGGTGAGAAAGTGAGACTCAGAGAGGGGAGCCATGTGTGCGAAGCCCACACCAATGGTAAGTGTTAGAACTAAAACTCAGGCCCTCAGATTCCCAGTTACTACTCTTCTATATGTACCAGTGATCCTCAAATGTTTGTACATACCTTGGAATCACCAGCAGTGATCTTGAAAAATGCAAGTTCCTAGGTCTCATCCTCAGAGCATCCAGGCTGGTAGATCACGTGGGACCTAGGAATCTGTATTTCTACTGAGCGGCCCTTTGTGATTCAGATGCAAGTGGACCATACTCTGGAACAGTGTACAATACCACCTGGCTGCTGAAAAGAGCACCAAAGTTTGCTTGTGATATTTATACACATTTTTCTGCTTTTCTTGGTTCGCCTCTCTCTCACATTTCTTCCTTTGCCAATGGGCTCATGACTCATTTGTCAACAAGAAGAACTCATATTAAAACCCTCAGTGCTTTAAAACTCCATGTAGTATTTTGTGCTGGGGTAGTTGTGGAAAGGACAGTCTCCCACATAAGGAGATACTACCACTTTTAAAAAACTGCACAAGTAATGCATGTGTATATGCTCATTGAAAATTTTAAACAGTGCAGAAGACTATAAACTAAAAAGTGAGGTTCTACCTTTATCCCTCCCCTAAGCTCACTCCTCTCCCCAAAGTTACTTACTGCTGCTGGGTGTGTACCCTTCAGATTTTCCTATACATTTAGATACATAGATACATAAGTACGTGTGTGATTTTTGCCCTTATTTGCAAAGTTCTGCTTAGAGAGTGATCTCAGCAATTTTATTTTTTATTATTATATAGGTGACAGAGGATACTGTCACCAGCACAGAACTTAAATCAAGGACATCTCAGGATATGTGACTGCTACTGGTAATTACAGCATCTGCCCTTGACCTTTCTAAAAATGAAGACTTTCTGGACCTCACTCACCTCCTCAAATACATTTTGGTCAGTAAGTAGTGTTCCTCAGTTACATAAAAAAAACATCTGCGAAGATGCTAAAGGAAAAGGAAAGGGCGGGCAGTCACATCATGTAAACGGGTGAATACTATCACAGAGTTCTCATGGGAACACAAGGTGCTCAATTAATTCAACTTGTTGTAAGCCCTGCATGAGTGAGGATCTGTTTCTGTGAGAAGGGTTGCATGGGGTAGGGCCAAGGGCATAAAGGGGGTGCTGCTATGCATTCATACAAAATGTACAGCATTTGTCCTGCTTTCCTACCTTCTAAACCCCACAATCCAGCTGTCACCTTCAGCACCCAACTGAAATGGCTCTTGTTAAGGTCATCCAAGACCCCTAACTACTGAACCTCATTCTTACCTTCTGCGGTATTTTTTATGTAACCATTTCTTCCTTCTGCAAAGATTCCTCCTCCCTTATATCTCCTTTGGTTCTGGTGAAACTGAGTATTCCCTGTCCATCTTTACCAGTTTCTCTTAAATATTCACATACCTCAGCATCCCATCCTAGGATTGCTTTTATCCTGGCTCTGTATCCTCTGTCTGATGGAGGTCATAGCCTCAGCAATGATACCCAGATCGTCATCTACAGCCCCATTTTACACTGAGCTCAGGGCTCACCTTCTTAAGAGCATCTGCAACTCAAATGTGGCATGTCTAACAGCAAATTGGTGTCTCCCTCCCCATCTTTCCACCAACCTATTCCCTCTACCCCATGTATTACTCATATAAGTTAAGGATAAAATAATATATCAATTCCCGAATCAGAAACTCCATAAACATTCCTCATTCCTGCCTTTACTTTATTCTTCTCATCAAATCCTATGGATTCCACCTCCAAAATATCTATGTACTCTGTCATCACCACTCTGCTCGCATTGCTATTACCTTAGTCTTCCTTATCATCTCCACTTGGACCAGAGTCATGGCTCCCTAGCAGGCATTCCTATATGAAATTTCTTTCCTCCTCCAATTCCAAATATTTTGCACTAAAAAATGTTCATGTTTCTGCAACATATAACATGTATGTCACTCCCCACTTAATAACCTTAAGTGGTGTCCCACAACCTACAGGATATAAACTTAAAATTCTTAACATACTTTCTAATCCTGCCCCAACCTACATTCCCAGTCTTATCCCTGGTCACAAATAACTCAGCAATTCCCCCCAAATGACATAAGCTTCCTCATCTATGTTTTGGGCATTCAGTTCTCTCAACCCAGAGGGAAGTCTACCAACAACTCCTCAGTGTGTAAAATAAATGCTTTCTCCTCTGTAAATCTACACCCAGCAACACCTGTCCATAACCTCCTTCAAGGCACTCACATCTTTCTCTGCGCTCCCACTCTGCACCTACCTCTAACAGGACACTTTCTCTAGCATTCATTCACATATTCTTTCAGCCAGCATGTAAGTAAGCATTCATAACAGTGTATAGTAATATCATTTCTAAACCCTACTGACCCTAATAAACCTGCTAACCTGGAACTCTGCACCAACTTCCAACATATAGAAAAGTGCCTTATATACAAAAAGTTCTCAACAAACATTTGTCGTTAAATGAATGGATAAATGAATGGAACATAAATAATAGCCATGCATGGAAATGACCTTCGTCTTATTTCTCATGAAGCCAGCTGCTAGAAAGCCACAGATTTGAACCCTATTACCAGGTCTGAACGCTGTCCTCCAGAATTTGTTCATTTGATCTTTTACGTATTCAGGTATTCAATAACTGTTTAGTACCTATGGTGTATCATGTCTCAAGGTGTCAGGGAGACAGCAATGAACGAGACAGACAAAAGCCCTGATCTCCTGCAATTTACATTCTAGTGGAAAAAATACAAACTATAGACAAATATAGAAGTAGAATATTTTGCATTCTAGTCAGTGATGAATATTAGGGAGGAAAATAAAGCTGAAAAGGAGATAGAGTGCTGCGAGTATGATTAAAGTTTTGAGGGGGTTAATTCTAAATAGGGAGGTCAAGAAATGGCTTAGGGAAGCATGATTCTAATTTGTACTCCAGGGATGGCTTCTCACAAAAGCCAAGAAAATAGGATACCAAACCTACTTTCCCAGTTCCTTCTCAGGAAAAAAAAAGGGGGGTGGGAGGGACAAAGAGGCCCCAACACACAACCATGTGATGTGGGTTTATAAGGAGCAGGACAGAAATGTTATCAGCCTGGGCCTAGAGTTGTAAGTTCATACTTGGGAGAGCCTCTGGACTTTGTAAGAGAGAAAAAGCTTGAAGCACTAGGGCCTTGCAGGGAGCTTTGGAGAAGAGGCTCAGGTACTTTATCAGAGACAGGCTTGGACCTGAACTCTACAGTCAGGTCGAGGCAGGCTTGGTAGCATGGAAAAGCAAGAGTAGTCCAGGGTTAAGAGTCATGGAATGAGAAATGAAATGGGCAGTAGGCTTGAGCAGGGTGCCTTTTAAATTTATGTTTATCTTTTTTTCCCCTTCACAGGAGACATAGAACCCAATCACAAACTATTTCCAATTCCATGGCTTCCAATGATTTTACATAATTAAATTTGTATATACCATCTTGAAGCACTAGGGCCTTGCAGGGAGCTTTGGAGAAGAGGCTCAGGTACTTCATCAGAGACAGGCTTGGACCTGAACTCTACAGTCAGGTCGAGGCAGGCTTGGTAGCATGGAAAAGCAGAAGTAGTCCAGGGTTAAGAGTCATGGAATGATAAATGAAATGGGCAGTAGGCTTGATCAGGGTGCTTTTTAAATTTATGTTTATTTATCTTTTTTTCCCCTTCACAGGAGACATAGAATCCAATCACAAACTATTTCCAATTCTATGACCTCCAATGATTTTACATAATTAAATTTATATACACCATATTTTTAAATGGTGTCAACAATTTTCATGATATAAGGCTGATGTGTATCTTCAGAAAACACTATTTACAGAATTATTTTCATAATATTTCATTAGAACTAACAAACATCATTTGGAAAAAAAGGGAATATTCTAATGAAGAAATATTAGAGTTTCATTCTCTAATCAAATATGGATCCTTTAAATGTCATATTTAATTGTTTTACTGACATTTTAGAAGGCTTCTCTGGGCTTCTCTTACCTTATAACTAAAGGGCAGAAATTATCAATGAATGTACTGTGACTAAAACTGTACCCAAAAGTCAGATTCATTAAAAAAAAATTGACATGTTAAGGACAGCTATTTTTAAAGGATTTAGTAAGTTATGAAAACTACAGTCATCATATCGCTTGGAATTTCTTTTACCATTATTTAGGTTGTAAATTTCTTCTGGAAATAAAAATTTTCTTCTGGAAATAAAATGATATAAATTCACAGATTTAAACACTGAAAACTCTCATCCTAGCATGTGAGCTAAAGAATATTCTTTTTTTTTTATAAATTCATTTATTCATTTTTGGCTGCTCTGGGTCTTCATTGCTGCGCACGGGCTTCCTCTAGTCGCGGCGAGCAGGGGCCACTCCCCGCTGCAGTGCGCAGGCCTCTCATTGCGGTGGCCTCTCCCGTTCTGGAGCATGGGCTCCAGGCGCATGGGCCCAGTAGGTGAAGCACTCAGGCCCAGCAGCTGCGGCACACGGGCCCAGTCGCTCCGCGGCACGTGAGATCCTCCCAGACCAGGGCCTGAACCAGCGTCCCCCGCACCAGGAGGCAGACCCCCAACCACTGCACCACCAGGGAATATTCTTGAAATACCAAATTTGAGAATGGCATCACTTGGAAGATAGATTGCTTCAAGCAAGGCAGAACATTTATAAAGGAAAGAGAGAGAAGCTGGAAGATTTTTGTACAAATTATCCCATTTATTTAATTCCTGAAGCTGATTAGAAACCAGCAACTCACTACCAGACAGAGAAATCCTTTCCTTCAATGACTGTCTTACCTGTTTCATACCTCTCATGCTGCAGGCTTGAGAATGAAGCATCTAATCAAAGACAGGAGCCAGGGCATTACTAACGTAATAGGCAAGAACCTTTGTATTCTTTCACAAGTTAATCACTAAAGGAATTATACATAAATTATACATAATGGTGCATCTCTGGGAAACCTGCCTCCCAGGTAATGAGCATTAAGCTAAAATACTTTTGTTTAGCTCACGGGAAACAACCTGACCAGATCCAACTGTGAATGACTACAGGAAGGAAGAAATTAGCACATCCCCTCCAGAGACTGACCAGAACCAGAAAACGTGTGACTTTACTCCCTCCCCTTTTAGTATAAAAGAAGCCTAAATTCTACCGCAGGCAAGACGGTTCTTTGGGACACTAGTCCACCATCTTCTCCATCTGCTGGCTTTCTAAATAAAGTTGCTATTCTTTGCCCCAACAACTCGTCTCTAGATTTACAGGCCTATCGTGAGGCGAGAAGTACAAGCTTGGACTTTGGACTCGGTAACACTAATAACCCAGAAACCCAGCATATCTACCCGGGAGAAAGAAGGCAGGGACTGCCATATGGTGCCTTGTAGGCTTTTGCTCCCTACTCTGGCAGATACTCCAACTTGCTTCCATCTGCCTCTAACCTACGCCCACAGAAAATTTAAAAAAAAAAATGAATCTAAGCAGACCATGGCTCAGACGATTTTCAATGACATAGCTAGCTTTTTCTTGCTGATGATACTGGTACATATCACTCAGATGATCTGCCTGGATTCAGGCAACTTCTCACCCAATCTCTTTGCCTAGTCACTGACCCTCGGTCCATTATACCTGCCTGAGTTATAAACCTCTGTGGCAGTACTGGTAGTGTGCTGGAGCTGGCCCAAACTAGCTCATAAGAATGAATTGTTAACATTTCAAAAATTTTTGCAAGCCCATTTATCTCACTTTGGTAGATTGAAAGTGATCATGGTAGAAGTATTCATACCAGGGAAATTGGCACAAGCTACAGATTCTCTTCTCCTCCCCCACTCCCGCAACCCCCATGACTGCTACCAACCCACTGCCTGTTTAACTTGCAGAACTTGCATGTAGATCCCTGCTTTATCTAATTTCCACAGACGTATCATCATGCCCACCTGATCCTTTCTGTCTGTGGGTTCTTAGTCCCACCCCTTCTAACTTACCCTATCCTGCTGCTGCCCATGTCTTAGAATGGGAATATACTCTGCCAAAAGCTACCTCAGCAGGGGAGATAGATATCCCTCTCGTCCAGAGTATGATCTGGCTTCAGAGTATAAGTGAACCTGAGTCTACAGGTGGATTGTACAGGCATTAGGTCTTCAACCACCCATCTTATATCTAATACTAACTGCCTTTCTGTGGCATCCCAATGTGTGCAGCCCAATTTTAGAGTGCTAAAATATGGCCCCAAGAAAGTCTTAGAAGTGAAGATGCATACTAATTAAATATAAAATCTTCAAGTAGTATTAAAAAAAACAAAGCATATTTTGGCAACATAGGTGACCATTTCAGAAAGGAAAAACTACTTGGAGCAGAAAACATATATAGTTTTTCTCTTTCCTTCAATTTCTCCTAAATCCTGCTGCCGTATTATTTTCCTAAAATACAGATCTTATTGTGACGTAAAATTTTTTGATGGAAGTGTATATGGTTGATAAGGCTCTTGCAATTAATACTAATTTTTATATCTCAATGAGAAAGAATAATTAGGACTATGTAACAATAGACAAAATAATGGAAAACTCATTTGGAATTCAAAGTACAAAATCTGGGGATTATACACTCCCAATTATTAACATCCTGCTCCCATTATTTATGATGATTATGAATTAAATGTAACTCTACTTAGTTTATCTTCCTATATTAAAGAATTGGACAACTAGAAATTACTCCAAAACAAGGAGAAATTACTCCTTGTTAAAAAAAGGATCCTGAGCAGACCTATTGAATCTCCACAAGGAGAGACTTGGAACATTATTATAACAAAAGCTTTAGGTAATTTCGTGGTCATAAAATCTGGAAAACACTGGTGTGGTATAATGTCCTATTTTTTAATAAATGAGGTAGCTGGTCTGGAGAAGTAAAATACTGATGGTTAATAACAGCCAACCTGAGACTATTAATTAACTTTTCACTATGTCATAGTTTAAGGCAGTAGACAGAATAATTCAAGATTTATAAGACATTATCTCCACAATAAAAACAGAGAACTATCCTTTATGGAATGGCAAACAAATGTATTACATGACAGCATCAATATTGATTATATGAATCATTTTCAAGAAATTAAGTACTTTTTGAACTATATGAATCATTAAAAAATCAAACATATATTTTAAAAACATGCCTAAAAGTAGTTAACTAAGCTAATAAAAAAAACTGCCATGTTACTTTTTATGACCTGCTTTCAGAAGTCCCATAGTGTCTTTTCTGCTGCATTCTATTTATTGAGACAGTCATAAAGACCTACCAAGTTTTAAAGAGGAGGGTTGCAGTGGGGAGAGACATAGACTCCACCTCTGGACTGGGAAATTGCCACTGTCTATGGGATTGGAAATGTTCTTGCAGCCATTTTTGGAAAATACAATCCACAACCATGGGGTTCTTATTGAACATACTTGGGATGACTTAACTCATAGTACAACCCCACATAATTTATTTTAGTCTATACAAATGTATCCAAAAACCAGGTTGAACGTAGAATGAAACTATAGGTTAATCTAAAAGAGAAACTTTTCAAATGCAGTTGTAAACAGAATGCTTTTAGCATGGTGAAAATATATGATTGTGGTTATTCATTTAGTCATATGTAATGGGTCAATAAATAGGTATATACTTTTGGTTGTAAATGTATGCGTTAAAAGGTAGATGGGGCTTCCCTGGTGGCGCAGTGGTTGAGAGTCTGCCTGCCAATGCAGGGGACAGGAGTTCGAGCCCTGGTCTGGGAGGATCCCACATGCCGCGGAGCAACTGGGCCCGTGAGCCACAACTACTGAGCTTGCGCGTCTGGAGCCTGTGCTCCGCAACGGGAGAGACCACAACAGTGAGAGGCCCGCGCACCGTGATGAAGAGTGGCCCCCGCTCGCTGCAACTGGAGAAAGCCCTCGCACAGAAACGAAGACCCAACACAGCCATAAATAAATAAATAAATTTATAAAAACAAAAACATCATCTCAGTTCAGTTGCTGCCCAGCTGCCCTTTCTAAAAAAAAAAAAAGGTAGATGTAAACACAGCTGTCTCTCTATTTCTCTACTACCTAAACACATTCATATATATGTGGGGACACATCATATATATGTAAGTGTATGTATATATAATATATATATATATATATATATAAACACACACACACATATATATAGTGTCCTACTAAAGCTAATTCAGCAATGTCATTTTTTTTTTTAAGAAACTTTATTTCCACTAATCTATTTCCATTTTCTGTTTAAGAGTCTGTGGAAGAACAAGCTGAGACCACTCAGTGGTCAGTCCTACCTGTTCAGCGGCCTGAGCAGTGGAAGCTGCAGTCCAGTCCCCAGTGGTGGGCGGAGCGCTGCAGTCTTCAGTAGGGAACCGCTGATTAGGCGCAAAAGGCGCCTGCAGACCCATCTGCAACCTCAGGTCGAGCAGCAGCAAATTCGGGAGCTGGAGCAGTCCATTCGCCCTGAACTTCCTCCTGGGTCACAGCCTTTCCAGCAGCGGCCTTCTTAGCATCTCCGCAGAGTAGAGATCAGGCTGCCCTCCCCCGGGTGCTCACGGGAGCTGGTGCCACGCATGCGCAGAACTTCCTGCAGCCCCCGCCCCGCATCCACCACCGCAGACCCACCTCGGGAGCTCCCTTGTTGTCGCTGGGGATGGCGATGTCCACAAAGCGCAGAGGAGAGACTGTGACACAGTAATGGAAAGCGGGTTAACATAAAACGCCTCCGAGATCAACCTGGATCAGTAATCACTGAAAGTCGTGGCTCTGGGAAGGCGGCCTGGATCTGGTTAGGGAAGTTTCCAGAAGAGAAGTGTCTGGCAATACGAGTGGCTCCTGGCAGCAGCAAACTTCAGCACAGCTCGCTGGCCAATATTCCTAGAGGATATGACACTGACATCAGCCCCGTTTCCAATGGCAACAACGGCGCGAGCCGCCAGGAGAGGCTTCTCCCAGGTTCTCTTTAGGCGTATGAGGTAACGTCATCACTTTTCCTTTTGTAGATGTACTGTTCCAATTGGTAGTCAAGGTTGGTGTCACCTAAGTGGGTTCCTGATCCAAGGAACTGGAGGAAATTCTCCTCCTTCATTTGCAGGCCATCAAGGGCTCCGGACTTTGTGAACGTTTCCCTTTAACCTCTGAGGGGAACCCAGAACAATGCCTTATGGACCCCTCTCTGGGTAATGCAGGAAAGCAGGAATGTCATTTTTAATAAATAAATAAAAGCATTATATTAGCAAATTAAATTGTGGTCAGTTTATATGCAGTGAAAAATTTGAAGAAAATGCATGACATTCTAGATCTGGAAGAAGTCTCAGCTCTTTGCTAACCCTAACAGCTAAAGGTCACAGTTATGAACTGAATTGTGTCCCCTCAAAATTTATATGTTGAAACCCTAACCTCCAATACCTAGAATGTGACTTTATTTGGAAGGAGGGCCTGTAAAGAGGTGATTAAGTTAAAATGAGGCCAATAGGGTGGACCCTAATCTAATCTGACTGCTGTCCTTATAACAAAAAGAGATTTGAACACACAGAGATACCCAGGGCACAAATGCACAGAGGGACAACCATGTGAGGACACAGCAAGAGGGTAACAATCTGCAAGTTAAAGAGAGAGGCTTCAGAAGAAACCAACGCCACTGACACTGTGATCTTGGACTTTCAGCCTAGAACTGTGACACAATACATTTCTGTTGTGTAAGCTACCCAGTCTGTGGTAGTTCATTATAGCAGCTTAGTAAACTAACATAGTCACTCAATCTACTATTTGAATGTATAAACAGAATTAGATATCTTTCAATATTTTTCTAAATATTCTATGAAGAATTTTCTACCCAAAAACTTTAAATACATTTTGGGAAGTCTATCCTTTGTAAAGCCTCACGTTTCCCTAAATTTCCCTCCTACACTTGTGCCCCTGAGCACTCACGTTTAAGGTCCTCTGGCCTTGTGTGTTCGGGATCCGTTTATAAAAGACAGTTCTGAGTATATTCAAAGCATGTTATTACCACAATTCCCCAGGAAAAACACAAGTATTGTTTAAGATTAGAAGTTCTATTATGAAATCAACCTATGTTTAAATAACCTTTTGGTTTTAATTGATGTTTTTAAAAACATGAACAAAATGCAGTGTCAGGGTCAGAGCATTTGCGACTTAATAGCCATGAGAGACTTATGCACTCCTCGGTGTGATTATAAATGCATTGCCCTTTCTACACAAGGATGATGCTATGACCGTACAATCATTATTTAAGCATAAGCTGACAGGAGAAACAACAACAAACACCTTTGTCTCATTTAAAAAGGGAAAAATATATTCATAGTTTTTTTAAAAAAATAGAAGTTGCAAGTACTTGTGTTTACTTATGTAAGTTTGTTGGTTTGTGTCTGTATATTTGTGTTAGCATATTAATTCAATAGATTAAACCATTTATGAACTCTGTGTCCTAGGATAAATTCCTAAATCTAAAACCAAACAAAACAAAAACAAAAAAACCACTGTCCCCTCATCTATAAAATGGGGTAAATAAAACTCTATCTCTAAAAGATTGAGGTGGGAGGATTAAATAAGAAAACATATGCAAAACTCTTGGCAAAGTGGCTAATACATAACAAGAATCAATCAAAAGTTGGCAACTATAAGTTTTTATTACCATAAAGCTCAGATGCTGAATTTCTCAAAGACAGAGACCTCTGCTATCTTAGGGCCAGCATCATGCCCTAGAGAATAGCTTCCCTATGAGTATTGTAGATTGAACTAAATTATTGTCTGTTGGGCTGAACCAAAATATATATTATATTACATTTACACGTCTTATACTTCTGTTACTTTCTAAAAGTATTTTAATATTGCAAAGAAAAAAATTTTATCAAATGTTAAGGCAGTTAACTGGGGAAAATAAACTATTTTAAGAAATCTAAGTTAGTTTGGGCTTGATTCTTATAAACCCAATGCTTTTGAACAATATGTAGTCATTAACCATGTATGATAAGAAGACTTCTGTTTCAAAGAAAATTTAATAATGTTGTTGGTATTCCAATTTGCTTTATTGATCAAAAATTTAATTTTTCCTTTGCTATTTAGAGTTGATTAATTTGATTTCTGATCTTAAAAACTTTAATCTTTTTTTTTTCTGAAAAAAGGCAAAACATTTTGCTAATTTTCAACTTTCAAGGGTCTGCAGTCAGTTCAAGGCTCAAAGCTGATAGTGGCACAAGTCCACTCAATTTAGCAAAAGTGAGTTCTCTGTTCCTCTCTAAATGTTACAGAGAATTCATTACCTTTTTTGCACTTAAAAAGCTGAAACAAAAAGCCACGGATATCAACACATCATGAACTCGTAAGAGGAAAGGCTATCTTGATTGCTGATTTCTTGCTCTTACAATTTACCCTAACAGAGGATTTCTGGAAAGATATACCAGAACCATAGGACAGCGAGACTGTTCGGCGATGGAAGGATCACGGGGACAGAATTCAGGAATCCAGATTCCAGCCCTGATCCTGCTAAATCACACCATTTCTGGTGAATATCACTAAATTTCTCTGGATCTCAGCCTTCTTTTCTGGAAAATAGGAAGTATGATGTGTGTATCCTTCTCCATGAGAATATGATTATGCTTTGAAAAATGGAGAACACGATTTAAATACGGGAAATTTTTGTCTCATATGTTGTCTGCTATGGTATATATTTTTCTCTATGAAAATGAGTATTGAGTAAGCCAATGCCACCGATAGATCTTATGAGAAGTTAACAATGTACTCCGAACATTTACTGCATGCCAATTGTGTACCACTTATTGCCTGGCTACTATGATCTAGGGACTTGAAATGTATCACTGTCTAATCTTTAGAAGGCAACTACTAGGTAGTCATTTTTATTCTGATTTGACAGAGCAAAAACCATCAAGAGCATCAGTCCTGTATGTTTTGTCCACATGTGCAGGAAAAATGTTCTAGATTGGAGCCAGAAAGCATGACTATTCCCATTTTATAGATGGAGCTTCTGAGGCTCAGAGAGGTTGAGTTGCCCAAAGTCAAACAGAAGGTTAGTGACAGATATAGTCTCCAACACTTCTGGGAGATGGGTACTGGGAGCTCCATTTAACCTATGGGGAAACTGAGGCTCAGAGAGGTTTAAGAATCTGCCCTAAATTTCCCAGGCAGAAAGTGCTGAAGCCAGGATTTAATCCCAGGTCTGTTGACTGAAAAGCCAATGTTTATTTCACTACCACACAGTGTAAAAGGAAGCATGTTAGATACACAAAATATACCTCCTCCTTTTATTTAATACACAGTAGTAAAATTAATCATTTTGCATTTTACAACTTCCTTGTTCACTTTTCCCTCCGTCCTTGACTACAAAGCCTCTCTCTGCTCTTCTGCCTGATTTAGCTGGTCTCCAAAATTCAAACCTGTTCTATTTTCTTTTCAGAGAGAAAGGTTTATATAGCATCATACTTTCTTTTCTTCTTGCTAGTTCTGCTTATATTGCTGAGAGTTCAAGGACTGTCTTCCTTAACAATGCCAGATCTTTGATGCATTAGATTTAGGAGAACAGCTTCAGCGTAAGGATGAATTGACAAAAACTCTTTATTGAAGTTCAAATAGGAAAACTTTGTACCACTGCAAAAAATCAAGATTTTAGCTAACCCTCTTTGTTCACAACATCCTATGGTGTTGATATTCTTTAGTGAACCTTCTCCCTAGGAAGCCTTCCTTCTTCAAATACCTTCTTTAGGTTCGCTCTCAGTGCTTTAATACCTTTACTACTTTATTTCTGCTCAGTGCAAACTTTTTGGTTTCTCTTTTCCTAGTTAGCACCATTGGAAACCAGATGAAAGGCAGCTTCTCACTTTGCACTGATAGTTGATCAAGATAAGCCGACAAACACAAAGGTTACAGAGATGATATTGTACAAGCTATATTAAGGTCGGGTAACCAGAAACCCAATAAGGTGGATTAGGGGAAAAATCAGCACAGATAATCTTAAGCTTCCAAAGTTTGCCCTGAAAAGACTCAATGCTAGCCTATTTCCTTTGCTCTACATAAAAGAACATTTCTTTGCTTTTGGAGCTGTTCATTGTCATGAAATCAGTCATTTGAATCAAAATCCTTAAGGACATTTTCCACGCTGAGAGTCCTGCTTTGAAAAGTGTCTAATTATCTTATAGTCCTGATAACTACCCAGCATGCCCTAGACTTGACAAATTATTTTCTGTCATTAGACCCCATGAGAAAACTCTGCAATGTAAATACTGTACTATCAGAAATATTTAAGTCACTTCTTAGCCCATAAATTCTTCTATTAATAAGAAAAAATCATTAAGGGATGCAGTAAAATATCATGGTTAGAAGGATGGGCTTTTAGAGTCATTCAGGTACAGGTTAAATCCAAGATTGGGCACTTTCCATCTGTGTGACCTTGAGTAGTCACTTAACTACCCTGTGGCTGCAGTTTTCTCATCTGTAAAACAGGTGACTGTGCCATGCCCACCTCATAGGTGGATTTGATCATGTTGCTTCTCTTTCTCTAGATAATGACAATGATTAGCATCACCCTATGCATAGATGGTTTACCAAAACCAAACAATACAGTTGTGCTAGGAGTATTGTGAGGATTATTGTATAGATTACTATAAAGGTTAAATAATATTTGCAAAGTACTTATCACTTGATAAGTGTTCCATAAACAATTATGAACAGACCTCAAGCCAGTTCAATATGTAAAAGTCTTAGGTTCTTTATGGTAGATTATGTGGCCACCAGGTCATTTTTGAAAGCAAATCACAGACCCAGTTCTGCAATACATATAGACTAATATATTGATAAATAGACATGAATCAGGTGACACAAAATATTCTTTATAGCTTGATAAAGTCTCAGCTCTTGATACAGTTAAGTGTTCCATTAGCATCTTACATGAAATAGTTTCTCAAAACAAACACATCACTAGAAATCCTCTCACACCGATGGCCGGAACCAGTCTGTTCAGGGCTCAGGTCTTAAAAGCATTATTTCTACTGCTAAAATTCAGGCCTTCTTGAATTATTATACCCTGTTCATGACTGCTTCTAGAACAATTTTAGCCAGTACAGGTATCCTGAAGAGCTTTAATTTTTGCCGATGAGATGGTCTTCTTACATTAATGATGCTGGTCAATAAGCCACCATTTTCACCTCTGAAAAATTATTTGCCATATAGTATGCTGTTTATGAATAATAGGGAACATTCTTATTTCTAACTTATTTCCAAAATCTATGCTGAAATAAGCTAGATTTTGATAGCATAGATATGAATAATAGAAGTGCTTGCATTAGTAACCTCTAGAGCATGGAACTTCTAATTTGAAAGCTAGCTGGACGGCCCTGGACTGAAATTCTTGAATAGAATGTTTCCAGCATCTGGGATGTGCCCTCAGTCAAATAACACACACACAATACCACACTGCATATTTTAAGCAATAATCAATCCAATATAAGCATGTGTTCTTTATAAATGAAAAACAAAACATATATTTAAATCAATGATTATGACAATAATCAGCTCACCTTATTTTTATCTACTGTCTCACCTTGGGTATAGTCTTCAGAATAAGAAAGCTGGTAACGGGGATTTGCCATGGGGGTCTCCATAGTATGGAATGACAGATTTGAATGGAAAAAAAATTTTTCTAAAGGAAGGTGGGTGAGGGTGGCCTCTGTATGTGGCTAAGATGACAATGTCTAGGGCTTACTAGCCATTCTAAGCTTGGATCTCAATTCTGAAAGCCATCTCTTCCTTCAAGGCCTCTTTAGACTAGGTTGAAAACTGGTCAAGATCCCCATAACCTCTGAAGATAGGGTCATTGCAAATAGTTTCTAGCTGAGGGAAAACATAGACAATAAGGTACATTGTTAACAAATGTCTTTTATCCAAACTTGATAAGTGGTCTGATGACGCTGGAGGGAGACACGAAAAATCTGCTACTTGTCCAAGCAAGTTGAATGTCCACTAAAAAAAAAAAGTAACCACAATGCTTATTTCAGACTTTGGAACCCACAATGGTAAAGTTTATCTGTTCCCTAGCTGCCTTAATGTCAAATTCTTTTCACCCACCACCTTGCAGAAGGAAAGAAAGAAGGTTCCAAATACATGACAGCTTCTCTGTTATTTCCTGTTTATAATTTTTAAAGGAAGAGATAACTAGGGGAGTCATATTATATCATTAGAGCTTTACAAAGTACTAGTGCATTTGTCTGTGTCTCTATACTCTTTATTAACTGTGCCATTCAAGAGTTGCATAGAACAAACTTGTCAATTAGGAAATAGGCCATACTCTAGAAACTTCTCATTTAAATGATTCACTAGAGAACACATTTCAAAAGTACAATGTACAAAAGAACACTGCCACAGTTGAAGTCACAAATCTCTTTTAAAATCAGATAAGTGGAGAGGATAACATCACTGACAAAAACATCAACCTAAATTAATTTATCTAATACACATAAAAGTTATGAGACATATATGAAAGTCTTAATATCCAGGAAAATTATGCAAAAACATAGAGTTAAATAATATATTTTTAAATGTCATGGAGAAGAGGGACCTGTAGTAAAACATATAAAATTTGTAACAGTTCATGGTATTTGATTGTCTAATATATATATATAGAGTGAACATTCTCCTATATTCTGGGAATATAGACTATAGAAAAGCATATTCCCAGAATATACATATTATTTAGAAAATCAATTCTACCTTTTTCTCTTGTCTAGAAATTCTCCTCTAAATAATCTTAAAATCACTGTCTTATTAATAATCACTCTTTACTATAAACAAGGGTAGAATATTTACTCTTTGATCTTGATTCCTTGGAAGTAGTGTTTCCGGACTAGCCAGAAAGTGTTTCATAAGTCAATTCTGGAGACAAGTGTTCTACCCCTCATTCAAATAAGCCTGTCTGTAGCATCAATTCTTCATATGTAGATTAACCGTGTAAACCACATTTTATCAAAATTCTCTTCTAGTTTTAAAAGCTACGTGTTTGTGAAATAACTCAGTTTCTGAAATCTTTAAGGATTAGAAAAAGACATAAACAAAAACATTTATATAAGTTAAATGAAATAATTATACTTATTAAAAAATAAATTTGGAGTCAAAAAATACTTGTTAAACTTTTAGTAGCAAAAAAAAACATGAAGACATAGTTAACGTTTACCAAGCCCCCATATGCATATTCTCTCCCTAGAATGTTCCCATCAAATTTCCACAGCTCATTTTGTTCTTTCACTCAGCACATTTTGAGAAGTATCCTTCTCTCCTTCACTGGATGAGGGCTCATGGATTACAAAATAATTTTCCCATTAATTGTAAGCCTAATGAAGTTTGTAAGGAATGAGCAACCACTCTGCTTCAAAGAGGAAGTGTTATTTGAACCAGGATTTGAATGATGAAAAGGAGATCTCAGGCAGAAAATAGAGAACAAGCTACTACTCCGTGCTAAAAGAACAATGTGAACGCAGGAACAAAGGTGTCAAAGAGAAAATGTTGAGAAGTCCAATATGGCTAGTTGGAAGGAAGTGGCTAGTACAGTTGATGAGTCTAGGGAGCTACAAATGTTGTGGCCAAATTGTGGGGAGCTTCGGATTTTATTCTCTAGGTATGGAGAATCAGAATACATTTATAGACAGTGAGGTGCTGTGCCTAGATTTTTATAGATGCTACAGTAATGTTGGCAGTGATGATGAAGTGGATGGGAAGAGTATATTGGTGAAGTGGATGGGACAGGATGACATTTGATGAATATACTGCAATAGTTTAAATGAGATTCATCAGCTCTGAAGTGAGGCAGTGATAACAGAAATGAATGATACATTTTAGAGGAGATTATTGGAAGTAATTTAAAATTATTTGTTATAATTACTGGAAGTATTAAAATATTTGTCAAATGAATTAATTAATGAATAAATAATATGAGTTATTTCTGCAAAGTTGAATTAATAGTTTTAAGTGTACCAGGAAATTCTTTCTCTAAGATCCATTGGATTCCTTTTTACTCAGGTTTCTACTAGAATGTTTAAATAAGTCTATTCCTTTAGAATTTCTTGATAATCTCACTTTTTCAGTAGGTCATGATGTCTAATAACTTCTAGATTATTTGATATCCATGGACGATAATGATCTTTGTATATTATAATTATCTTCAGGAAACACTCCTTTCTTTTTTTTTTTTTTTTTTTTTTTTGGTACGGGGGCCTCACACTGTTGTGGCCTCTCCCGTTGCGGAGCACAGGCTCCGGAAGCACAGGCTCAGCGGCCATGGCTCACGGGCCTAGCCGCTCTGCAGCATGTGGGATCTTCCCGGACCGGGGCACGAACCCGTATCCCCTGCATCGGCAGGCGGACTCTCAACCACTGCGCCACCAGGGAAGCCCAACACTCCTTTCTTTTTGTCAACCAAATTCCTTCTGATATGTGATCAATATTTATTAACAACACTAAATTGAACATTCTGAGTTAATATTGTAAACATCTCTAGATTTCATAAAAGAGTTAAAAAATATCTCTGATTTGACATCATACAGGCTCAACGTTTTTTCAGGAATGTAATTATTTACTGTTGTTTTTAAATTGGACCTGTGATTAATTTTTAAGCACAATGTAAAGGGAAAAGAAGGCCGACTATCAATAATTTAAGTATTTACTATCCTTGGCAATATTTTCTAACCTTTATTCTATAATCAAGAAAAAACTAAATAAATGAGTTTGATGGTATCCCCTGAATATAAGAAATTTGGGGTTTTTCAAAGAATAGTCTGTGAATGGATATCTTTCATCATTTTTAAGGCTGGCCAAACCAGACACCAATAGGATAAAGGAAACTTCACATTTTTGTAGCTTGTGGCAACTCCATAGGAAGAAGGTAATCTTTCCAATTGACTTTAGCAGGAAAATATCTCAGTGGATTCTGATTAGCCCACCTCAGGTGATATACCCATACCTCACCAATCAGGGGATTGGCCAGACCTGGATCCTAAACCAACCCCTACAGTGAGGGGGGAAGGGGAGGCAAAGCCTTGTGAATGACAATCCCTTCTGAGAGACATGGGATCATCTTGCGTGATTTCTACAAAAGAAAGTGGGATGCTAGTAGCAGAGGAAGAAGAATAGGAGAGTTGTAGAGCAGATAAAAAATCCTAACCGTTGTCCACATGCCTGGATTAGATCATGCCTTTCCACTTACCAACCGAGGGATCTTGAATAAATTACTTAACCTTATTGGTCCTTAGTTTCCTTATTTATCAAACAGAAAAATTATCTCCCTTACATGATTGTTGTGAGAAATTGTTGACGTCGTACAAGCTCTGGGCCTTATCCGATTCCTGCCTCCTGCCTGGCATCAGTAAACTAATTGGAAAAGTATTTAAGAGATTCACTGTGTTCTGCTTACTGTACTAAACACTGAAGATAAACTAATGAGTGAGGACAGTCATAGTCAGTGACTTTAATCAAATAATCACACAAACAAATGTTTCATAAATGCTACGAAAGAGGGAATTCATACTTGAGTTTATAATAAGAGGGGAGTTGATCAAATCAGAGGTTAGGGAAAACCTGCCTGAGGAAGAGAATATAGGGAATATTGAGTTGAGATCTAAAGAATAAGAAAATATCTACTGGGTAAAGAGGAGATTTGAGCAAAGTGGTCTCTGCAGAAGCAGAAGGAAGAGTATAACCAAAGGCTCTGAAATGGGAGGGAACTCTGAGGAACAGAAAAGGTTTCTTGCCTCTGGAGCAGGGAGCACAGCACAAATTGACTTTGGAGAGGCAGGGAGGGGGCCAGACCTGGGAAGCCTTAAATTCTTTGCTTTTCTTTATTCCAAGAGCAATGAATGGCAAGCCACCAGAGTTCTCAGCACAGGAAGTTTTGTGACCAAAGAGTGATGTGTCTAACAGAGGGCAGCCAGAATGGGTGAACAAACAAGAGATGTTTCATACGCACAAGACTTACTAGATTTCCTTACTAAATTAAACCTATCTCTTAACATAAACAACAACAAATGTTAAAGCTCAAAAGAGAAAAATCTTTCCAATAATTAGATTAATCAAAAACAGCATGGTGGACCAACTAGCACTGAAAGTATGCAAGTAAAGACTAGATAATCATGGATAGACTTTCTTCCCAATGTATCAAATGTTGAACTCCCTGCACCCTATAACAGGAGCTACTTTTCTACGAGAAAATATTCCTGATGTTTCCTATCCATTTGGGGCATAGCCCTACCTCTTGTTCACTTTTAAGTAGCTCCTGGTTTTCTTCTGCTAAGGGACTAGAGGCTGGCCTTTGTCTCCTCTCAAAGGCCTACACCGAAGGAAGATCTTTGTCTTTCTGACCCACTTCTGACCTCCTGAAGAGCTTGCCCACAGTCTGTGATTTGCATGCTACCTCTTCTAACCTCTTTGGTATCTGCTTTCATATTCTCTTCATTTTGATTTCAAGTATCATGATTATACAGCATAACTGTAGTGCATCAGTATGAAGGAAACAACAGATACAGTTATGGATGAGAAAGTCAGTGATGATATTAGTGTAGCTAGAAAGCCATTGAGCTGTGGAGGTGGGAGGAGGAGAAAGAACTGAGAGGGAGAAGAAGGGAAGGAGGGAGGAAGGGAAGCGAAGAGAGCAAGTCACTCTAGGAGGTTAGTATATGGAGTCCTGAGATGAATTATCCAGTTGATTGAAAAGAAATTGGGTTGAATTTCTGCTAGGTCTACTCCCCGGTTTCTTTAAACCTGTTCTAACTTATTAGGCTATTCCTTCTTATTGGTTTCATAAAATTAGTACAGTTAGATTGATGTTTGCCAAGCTTCAGTAATTCTACCAATGTCATGATTTTTGTCGTTATACACCTTCCTTTACTACCAGTTATATTTATTTAATGTTATACATTAAACTGCTTTTAAATTGACCCTTCAAATTTCTTTTTTTCTAAGCAATAATCAACTTGGAATCATCTGTTTGATATATGTGGGTTATACATGTATATATTATATACATTTTAAAAATACACATTTTAATTTATACTCATTTGGTAAGATAAAGATGTTCATCAGTGCAGCACCTACAGTCACCTGGGGAGCCTTTGCAGTTATGCATGCCACACTGCTAAACCCCTGATTGGTGGCAAGGTCATAGAGCCTGCAACAGAGTCTGAAATAGAATCAACCTTTCTCAAACCCGTTTCCCTTTCCATTAGACCATAATGATACATTTCAGGAGTGTAACTCCTTTGTGCATAATATATATGCAACTCTTTGGAAGATTCTGGCAGACCAAAATTACTCCTAAAGGCTGGCTGTGTTAAGATTGGGATTGGCAGAGAGGAGTCATTAGTTAAATGATTTTCCTATACCGTCGCATTTGCTTCTGTTTACAGACTTCTTTTCACTTCTGCTTAAAATGGTTTGTAGCACTGTTTCGATTGAAAGTAAAAGTAATTATTTAATACTCTGAACTTTTGGTTTTTTCAAACATTTATTTTCGTAACCATGGAGCGGGAGGTAGTCTCCTAGTCAGAGCTCTGTAGCCACTTGGAGTGAAGCACTTGATGAAGGATGCATAGTGACATAACAAGCCCACATTTCCACTCCATGTTCTCCCTGAATTTGTTCGCTATTGAGTGTGGTGGGGAGAATAATGCACCCCTGCCACGCCCAAAGATGTCAGTGTCCTAATCCCCAGAACCTGTCAATAGGCTATCCTTAATAGCAGAGGGGAATTAAGATTGCAGATGGCATTAATGATGCTAATCAGCTGATTTAGGGAGTATAGTCTGGATTATCCAGGTGGGCCCAAGGTAATCACAAGGCCCTTAGAAGTGGAAGGAGGCAGAAGGGAAGGGCAGAGTGGGTGATGTGAGGACTCAATTCACCACAACTGACTTTGAAGAGGAATGATCCAAAACATCTGGATAGCTTCTAGAAGCCTGGAAAGGCAAGAAAAGGAACTCTCTAGAGCTTCTATAGGGAACACAGCCCTGCCAACACTTAGCCCAGGGAGATCCATTTTGGACTCCTCACCTCCAAACCGTTAAGATAATGAATTTGTGTTGTTTAAAGCAATTAAGTTTTGGTTATTTGTTACAGCAGTGATAGAAAATTAACACAGTGAGCTTCAAATTTTATCTAGTTTCTTGTTTCTCATGGTTATAGGTTTGGCATATTCATTTTGAAAAAAGGCACACTGAACTAATTAAGGCAAATTTGGAATCCTACTCTCTTATTAAAATACCTAATTCCTAAATTTACACATTATTCTTATTTCATAGACTATTGATGTTAATGTCTAGTAAATATTTTCTTTTAAAAATTAATAAAATGCTTTTTAGTGTTCTCCAGTTATAAGAACAAATATAAAAGGGTTTTGGGGCCCGCCTGCGGCAATGAAGACACAGCACAGACTAAAAAAAAAGCGGGGGGGTGGCAGGGGTGGGGTTTGGAGAGTTAATATTTGTTTTAAGTATTTTTTAAAAGCTCTATAGGGGACTTCCCTGGTGGCACAGTGGCTAAGAATCTGCCTGCCAATGCAGGGGACACGGGTTTGATCTCTGGTCCCGGAAGATCTCACGTGGCTCGCTGAGCCTGCGCTCTAGAGCCCCCGAGGCACAACTATTGAAGCTCTGCAGGCCTAGAGCCCATGCTGCGCAACAAGAGAAGCCACCTCAATGTGAAGCCCGAGCACCGCAACCAAGAGTAGCCCCCCGATCGGGCAACTAGAGAAAGCCCACACGCAGCAGCAAAGACTCAACGAAGCCCCAAACAAAGAAACAAACAAAAAGCTGTATAGCCAGGGCTCTGGATTCAAATTAAGTTCTGTCATTTCCTAGCTGTGGTTTGGGAAAATTGACCTAAGACTGTTTCATCAGCTATAAACTGGGAATAAAAATGACAGGGCCTATACAATAGATTTATGGAAAAGATGTGATGAGATAATCTCTGTAAAGTACTTAGTACGGCGCCTGGTATGTAATTAAGTGCATCATATAATGGTTTTATCTACTATTATTGTTGTTGCATTATCTTTCCGACTCCAAAACCTTCTCCAGCAAAAAAGTACAGTTTTCAAAACTCTGGCTGGGTTGGTGAATAACCTATCGCTTCTCTTTCAATCTTAATTTCTAAAGAAGCAGCAGTAAACCATTCTGGAAACAGCATCTCCCTTAGCAGTATTCAATCCTGAGTCAACTGTTATTTCAATGATTAAATATTCATTCACTAAAGTAATTGTTTAAAAACAACAAGGGTAAGACAATGGCCTAACTATATAGATCCTAATTAAGCTTTAAAAACATTTCCATAAAGCAGGACGGGGCGAATTGTTTGCTAGGCCCCCAGTGACCTCTCCCACACCGCCTCTACAGAAAAGCGGGAGCTCCGGGCCCTCGCCAGCGCGCGAGGTATTTCTTCCGTCCCCCGGCGGTGCCAGGTGAGCCCCGGCGGATCTTAAGAGGCCGAGCAGGGACTCTCGACTACCCGCGTGCAGCGCGAGCGGCGGCTGCATGGTGTCCAGCTTCACCCTCGGCGCCCCCGCGCCCTGGTGGCCTCCCGGCCGTGTGCACACGGGCCCCCCGGCGTGGGGACGCTTGGCTTGATTTGTCCAACTCTGGTGTATTCGCGGGGCTCCGGCCGCCCTCCCGGGTCTCCCTCCCGTGGCCCAGCCCAGCCCAGCCTTGCTTCCCCGGAGCTCCGGAAGGGAAGGAGGCGTGTCAGGAGTAGGCGGGAGGGAGCTGTATAAAAGTGCTGGCGGCTCCCCTACCCGGGCTTCACTCGCCGCCTCTCGCCGGGACCGGGAGCGCTCCGCGAAGCACGAGCAGTGGAGAGGGCGCTGCGCTCGGGCTACCCAATGCGTGGACTATCTGCAGCCGCTGCTCATGCAATATGCTGGAGCTCCAGAACAGCTAAACGGAGTTGCCACACCGCTGCCTGGGCTGGATCACAGCGCTGCCTTTCCTTATGAAGAAGACACAAGTGAGTAGGGCGCGTCCGGGAGCTCGCTGGCTCTCCAAGAAAATCGCGCCTGGAGGCCGGCGCGTCCCGGCCCCAAGTGCCAGGGTGTTCGGGGCTGTGCCTGCCGGAAGAGCCTGGAGGGCGCTGGGGAGGCGGGTGTGGCGTGCGAGCCCCAGCCGCCCGGCCCGGGTGAGCCTGGGAGAGGAGGAGTGGGAGTGATGAGAGGGAGCCCGTGTCAAGTTTGGAGCTGTAGCCCTTAAGTTGGGAGCTGTCAGTCGGGAGCCGCAGTTCCTGTAAGATGGAAGGATCTGTCCTTTGGCCGGAGAGTTTAAGTGATTACTGAAAGGCATGTCTTTGCACCGCAGACATTTTCCCGTGGATTTCGGGGACATTACAACAGTTCCCCACGCGCCACGCTCGCTCGCGCACCCAGATTTTTGTGCAGCCCCTGGGTGGGTACCTGGCTCGTGCGGACGCGGGTGCAGCCGCTGGAACTTAGCCAACCCAGAGTTCCTTAGTGGCCGCGTTCCGCTGGGCGGAGAACCTCCCCGGCCAGCCCCGGGAAACTTGACTCCCGCGGCGTCTGCCAGGTTTGCGGCTCTAGGCAAGAGAGCTCTAAAGGGGGTAATACCTCCACATTGCACCCACTTTCTTCCATTACAGAAGAGAAAAAGTTGTTTGTGTGTGTGTTAATGGGCACCTCTGATGGTAGTTATTGAGGTAATTCCCAGTGCTGCAAAATTGTGCATTATACAGAAGCACAGTGGTAAGGCACCGTCCAGGGGTACAATTAGTTTAGTTTGTTTGTTTTCTTGCAGCAGATATCTGGATTTAGAAAGGGCCGCCACCGTACTCCCATGCACAGTTCTTTTTGCCACTGCAGGTCTTACCTCCACTTACTTCTCCCCTTAGGAATTTTTCTGTTATCTGCCGCGGGTTGGGTAAGGCTGCCCTTTCACCCCCCAGAGGTGCTGTCGGAGATAGCAGTTCCTGAAGTGTGTCGAAGGGGTGGAATTGGTGGGGGAAAGGTTGGTACAGATCTTCAGTTTAGAATGTGCTGAAAATGCTTTATTTAATGACATACTTAGTGTCATATTTTAAATAGGTGTCTAGACCTGGGAAGGGTACATATTCAGAGGGGAGTAGGAGGACTCGAGCCCATTGCACCCGTGTGGAAAAGGGCAGGAGGGAGGGACGTGGCCTGGAAGAAATTTTTGTGTAGTCTCTAGGGCAGCTGCCCAAGACCGAGGAGAGGAGCGGAGCGCAAGTTCCTCTCCTGCAAGCAGGTTAGTTTATAGGCAAAGCACCTGGGATCACCACAGCGGGCTGTTGAAATGCAAATGTTAAAGACTGGCAACAGAAGAGAAGTTTTAATCTAATTACTTGATTCGTACATGCTTTCTGCTTTGTGGAATAATAAGCATGGGCGGACGGGGAACCAATTCTTTGTTATAGTAGCATCTGCTCACGTGAATGGTAGTGGTGAGATGTGGGTGGAGAAACCGCTACCTTCTAGTTCAGGAAAAGAGCCTAAACCTTCCTATTTAAACAAGATCACTGGAGACAGATCAGGTTAATGACCAACAATCCAAAGGGGGGCGATGTACTATCAAGTCACTTTGAGAGTCAGTAGGATTGATGATCCTTGCACCCTTGCTTTGCAAAACAAAAGTGAGCTCTGTAATCTCCTTTCTCACTTTGATTAAATGGCTGTGTAAATTGGATTACATGGGATAATTCCATTGAAAACTAGAAAGAGGTCAAACTAGCCTGAAACTCCTTGGTGTTAGTGACTCAGTACTGCTGACCAGAGACACTGCAGGCAGCTAAATATTTTAGAAATGTGACCTGCTCAGGCCGAGTAAAAGTGCAAGCCCTTTGGGGGAACTTGCTGCTGTTAAAGGACTGAAGGCAAAGGAGGGCAGTGCCCTTGGTGAATGAAGGCATTCATTGCCTGGGATCTAATGACCTTCAAGGTTTCCTTTAAAGATACGTCTAGCAATTCCATATTCTTGCCACAGAAAAAGGGGACCCTGGAAATAGCATGAAATCAATGAAATAATCAGTGAAAATGGGGGAGGGTGCTTAGATCCTCATTCATATTGTTAAATTTTCTAATCCAAAAGTTACAAAGAAATTTCCTGTGCACCTCTGTATGGATGGAGAGTAGCATAAGGAAATCTGACATTAAGTTGTAAGATTGTTCTACTGAATCTAATGTTATATTTGCCAGGGAGGAATATCTATTAACATTCAATAGTTTAAATAATCATTTGTAAAGATGGCATCAATTCCAGAGTTCTGTTATAAAACAAACAGTTGTGTACCCTTCCATTACCCAAGATATAAAATGAGAATTTAATGATAATTTTAAAAATACACTTGAATTGTGCATCTCTCCAAGAATCACAGGGACACCAGGCATTCTGGACTTTCAGTCAAGCTAAATAAATGTGGAAATGCACCAACAACCACTTGAGGTTTGATAAATGATTCTTTAATTTATTTAGCACGTGTGATGAACTTTTAGCATATGGGAAATAATTACATGGGCAGTAGTCGTGAGGAGCAATTTTAACAATAAGTTTAGTCACAAGTCTACAGAAATGAAAGCATTTTGTGTTTTTCAGATTTCTGAATGTATTTTATCCATATTGTGTGGTTTTACGTTTTCTGAAGGGAATTGTGTCTCTGGCTTAGAAAGAACATTATTTCAATGTATAATCATTTTTTTCAATGTAATACTCTGATAAACTGGTATATTAAATAACAATTGGACATTAATTTGCAAGACCAGTTAGAAAAGTGCTGGGCTTCCCTGGTGGCGCAGTGGTTGAGAGTCCTTCTGCCGTTGCAGGGGACACGGGTTTGTGCCCCGGTCCGGGAAGATCCCACATGCCCTGGAGCGGCTGGGCCCGTGAGCCATGGCCGCTGAGCCTGCGCGTCCGGAGCCTGTGCTCCGCAACAGGAGAGGCCGTAACAGTGAGAAGCCCGCGTACAGCAAAAAAAAAAATAAATAAATAAAAGTGCTATCAGTTTAACAGGGCTGGTGCCATGTTTATTGATGTTGTACTTACATTTTAGTTTTTTTTTTTTTTTTTTTTTTTTTTTTTGCAGTACGCGGGCCTCTCACTGCTGTGGCCTCTCCCGGCCCAGCCGCCCCGCGGCACGTGGGATCTTCCCGGACCGGGGCACGAACCCGTGTCCCCTGCATTGACAGGTGGACTCTCAACCACTGCGCCACCAGGGAAGCCCACATTTTAGTTTTGAGATGGTCTGGTCTGTGAGAGTTTTCATGACTGCTGTCAGTTTTAGAAATATGAAGATAGGAAAAATTCATCTGGCGAACGGTGTAGAAAAGGCCATTTTAGGCACACATTAGTTCTCAGAAGAAGCAAATAGAATGTTTATTAGCTTTTGTTTTTCCAGAGAAAATATCCCTCTTTTGTCTGTATGAAGTTTGTCATCTGGGTGATGATGCAAGTTTACAGAAAAATTTAACATTTATGAAAAGAGCATTTTTAAATTTTGTCCTTAAAATCACTCCATTTGGAATGTGTGCTTTGAACAATCCTAATTTTTGTAGCTTTTAATTGATAGATTCTGCCAAGACTTTAAAACTCAAGTGCTAAGTCGATTACATGCAACATAAAACAAGGAAAATAACCATATGGAAGTCTGAAGGCCCGGCCCAAGCCAAACCAATTAAAATCGCCAAATTTTATTTATATCTAACTGCTGATTTGGAGATCGCAAGTTATGAATCACATTTATGCTATCATGATAGGGTTATTGAAATCTTTCCATCACCACCAATAACATTAAAAAAAAATTCTCCCCAAATAGCTAGTCTGAAACTGGAGGTTTCTTGCATGGTCCGGCGAGCCCCACTGAGTGTGCCCTTCCCCCACCATGTCTAGGGAACACCTGAGATATAGTGGAGCGATCTTAGGTTCTAGCTTTTCAAGACTTTGATTCTAATTCCTGTCTTACCACTGGTAAGACAAATGACTTTAGGCACATGGTTTAACTTCTTGGGATTTCCATTTTGCAATCTGTACAATGATTATAAAATAGTTATAAAGATCTGTAAGGATTAAATGAGATTTTATATATGTCTGTATCCCAGCACAGTGGCTTACTGTAGTTACAGTCTGAATTTATTATCCCCGAGAAGAGAATTGCCTGCCGACTAACTTAAAAGCCAGAAAAAAACTAGCTTTTGCAGGTAAATGTTGCTTAACCATCAAAGCACAGAGACCAAATTTTCATAAATCTGGATCTCTGCATTCAGCCTTATAAACTGATACCTGTTTGTACTATCAAATCAGGAATGTATGAAAAGAAAGGTTATCTGTGGCAGGAGAGATGATAAATGCTTTAAAGTTTTTCTTCTTTTTTTTTTTTTTTAGATGTTGGGGGTAGGATTTTATTAATTTATTTATTTTTGGCTGTGTTGGGTCCTCGTCTCTGTGCGAGGGCTTTCTCTAGTTGTGGCAAGCGGGTGCCACT
Source organism: Stenella coeruleoalba (assembly GCF_951394435.1). Classification (NCBI taxonomy): domain Eukaryota; kingdom Metazoa; phylum Chordata; class Mammalia; order Artiodactyla; family Delphinidae; genus Stenella; species Stenella coeruleoalba. The sequence goes on from NC_137157.1 coordinate 31,479,814, forward strand.
CCTCATCGCGGTGCACGGGCCTCTCACTATGGCGGCTCCCTTGCTGCGGAGCACGGGCTCCAGACGCGCAGGCTCAGTAGCTGTGGCTCACGGGCCTAGCTGCTCCACGGCATGTGAGATCCTCCCAGACCAGGGCTCGAAGCCGTGTCCCCTGCATTAGCAGGCAGACTCCCAACCACTGCGCCACCAGGGAAGCCCTAAAGTTTTTCTTAAAAAGTGAAAGTAAGAGTTAAAATTGAAAATAGGAATCGAAAATGGGAATATAATCACCATCTCTGATTAACTTTCATATTTCCATACTTTTGCTTTCTAAGTGCCTCTTGTCTGATTCTGAGGGTTTATTTTATTTCATTTTAGACTAAAGAGACTGGGTCAGTCTCCTGTCCTTGGTGTTCGTGAACTTGCTCTTCAGAGTGAGGACAAGCATTCGTGTCTGCAGTGTGTCTTTATTGTCTTTATCAGGCAACATGTAGTGACATTTTAATTTTTTTCATTATGCAAGTTTGGGAGATTTTTTTTTCTTTTCTCAGTTTCCTTAATGTTCCCTTTCGTAAATTAGGGTAAGGCATTTGGATATAAATCTGTCAGGAGTGATCTTTTATCTTTGTTTTCTAGTACATGAATCATGAGCACCTGCAGGAGACTCTTTGGTGTTAGCCACCTGTGTAGTCAGAACAATTTATAAAACAAATTGAAGGAACACCAGGATGCTTTTATAATATATGCTGTTTTCAGGGTTATTTTATTTAGACTTTGTCTCATAGAAACCATTGACTATAGACTTACTGATTTATAGATGCAGTGAGATGTTTTTGCCTTTTCACTTAATTATGGGCATGATAAAAACTGTTTACAGGGGCTGGGAGTTGGAGAGAATTGTCATTATCCCATCTCTACCTATTTCCTTCTGTCCAGAAAAATGGAGGTGATAGGGGGTGATTTTCTTATAATTAGGCCTCATGGATCTTTTTCTAAAATTGCAGTGTGTGTCATCTAAAGGAAGACTGTCTGTTACGTAACTCTCTTTGTCTTTTGACTACATTTTACTATTTTTTTCTAGGCTGCCACATTGACTTGGTTATTAGGGGATGGAGTTCATTTATTAGCGCAGATACTATGTTGTATGACTTCGGGAAGACATTTGAATCTCTCTGGACCTCAGTTTCCTCCACTGTAAAATGAGAGAGTAGGACTAGGTGATTTCTAAGTGCCTTCCAGTTCTAGAATTCTCTGTGTCTAAGGTAGTAGTAAAATAGATGTTTGAACCAGATGGCATTTTAGCTTCCTTTGGTTCCGAGATTCATGTAGTCATTGCTTTGGTGTGAATAGAAATTTTAACCCTTTTTTTATGATGATAAAGCAGCCAATGGGGAGAAATGAAGGAGATTTCAACTTAGACTATTCTACTTTTAGCCTTTTCACCTGCTACTTGATATTCCTCTATAACAAGAATGGTATTTGCACTTGCTATCTGGGCAATATCCGTAGTTGAAAGGGATCTTTACTTTCTCTCTCCCAATCTTTAAATCCTCTAAGTGAAGAAGAATCATAAGGCAAAGTCAGACAGCCAGAGGACGTCATCTTACATAACTAATGAATGTCTGCCTCCCGTATTTGCTCATTGTTTCTACCCCTGCGGTCTCCAATATCTGTGTGCGTGGAGAAGAAATGGAGAGAATTTGATCCTGTAGTGGAAAGAACTTCCGTGCAGGGAATCAGAGGTATGGACCCTGCACTTGGTTCTGGCTCCAGGGCCGGTCACTGGATCTTCATAGTCTTGGGCAAGTCACTGAGCCTCAGTAATATTGTGCCCTAGAGTTAATCCTGAGAAGAGTGAAGGGAAGAGGTCTGCAGCTGGAGACACAGAGGCTGAAAAAGGAGGTAGCAGCCCTTCTGCCTCTGGGAAAGACAGTTTCTGTGGATGGCACGTTGCCGAGTCTCAGTCTCTCCTTGCCCTGACTTTTTGCAGGTCTGGACCCCCTCCTCCAGGCAAGAGACCACGGATTCCGCAGAAAATAGAGCTGTGACAATGATGATAATGCTCTAAGCACCAGCAAAATCTAGTGAACTTCCTGCTAAAACCGTGTTCAGAATTGAGGCAATGATCCAGACACTTAAAAAAAAAGTAGCAGTAGCTATCTTTCATTTATCTGGATGAAGGAATTCAGCACTTGACTTTGCAGGTGTAGCTGTTGCCTTGGGGCTTGGAGGGCTGCTGATTAGAATGTAGTCTCTAAGGGGGCAGTTAGGGTACCTTTTCTGTGTTCCTGGTGCACAGACAGCAGCTCAAAAATCTGACAGTGGCCTTGCAAAGAATGCCTTTGCTCTCTAGGGTGACCAAGCAAAAGGGTGCACAAGACGAGAGAGCGAGAGCAAAGCCATCGTCAGTGCTCACTGGAAAAAGTAAGCCCCAGCCTCCTTCACCTTTGCAGAAAGGGCATCCCCACTGTATAATGTACCCTGACTGCATACTGTGCCCCCACTGGAGACCAGGGAGGACAGAGCACAGCCTGAAGGGGGCCGTTGTTTGTCTTGCATACACATACTCTGTTGCCCTTTCAGGAGCGGAAGTTCATCTTTTGTTTAAAAGCCCTGTGGGTGCTTAGCACTTTTGCCTCTTTTTCCTCTTGACTTGAAATCTCTGAAGCCAAGGACCTTTCCATTTAAGTGCCTTTACTAAAGTCCAGGGCTGAATCACATCTTGTAATTGGCCTGTTTCTTCTAAATACCAGTGTTTGAGTGGTCGTAAACCAGGTTGCCTCTAAAAATTACAGCTTAATAGTGGTTGTCTATTGTGAGGAACCCCGTTGTGCTGAGTTTTCCACTGTTTACTTGGGGTCCCTTTCGCAAAGCCTTCCTATACAGCTACCTTGTGAAAAAACAGATTCCTTGATTTCCAAGAAGAGTGTTGCAAAGAAAGTAGGTTGTGTTTATAAAGGCCTTGCACCCTTCCTGGTATGCGTTGTCCATATGGATGGCTGTTAAAATTTACATTCACTGCCGAACTTTAGATGGGAGGAGGGAGGCAGGGTAGAGGTGCTTCATATAAAAGGGTTTCTAATGTGATCTAGAAAACCCAAGGATTGCAAAACAAACCCCGGCAGTCACACATCGTTATTTATGGTTCTGTGTTAAACCTACAGTTTAACACTTCTGAAATAGTCAACACGTTAGGGATTTCCATTTTTGATGACCGACTAAAACCTCTGTGATTACTTTAGTTTGGATCTCTGGCGATTTTAGAAAGCTGCTATCTTCAGCCAGCCCTACCCAGAGATCTCTGATGTGTTCTGTTAGGTGGAGAACTAACACAGGTCATTCTACTGTTTGTTAGAAAGATAAATTATCACAGTAAAAGGAGCTGGGCTGGTGCTTTCTGCTTCCAGGTGGTGCAAAGGGGTTGCTAAAATGCAGGGATAATAAAGTAGTTAGAAAACGTTCATGAAGAATCAAAAGGACGATATTAGTATAATGTTTTTAGTGCTGGATGAGATTAATTCTGTGTAGAAAAGCATCAAACGACAAAATAGGGTTTATATAATCCTTCCATTGTTACGCAACAAATTGTAACAGTTTTGTTTTCTCTAATTCCTAACCCCTGCCCAGGAAAATACTTTAAAAGTTTAGGACACATTTGTTTATAATGTACTACGGCCATAATGGTACTCTACCTCTTAACAGTACTAGAAAATAGTGGACTATAAAAAATAGTTCCCCGTTTGAAATTTGGATCTTTCTTAGTCTTAAACAATTCCATAGACTTTTATCGATTTGACCATTTATTGTTTGCATTTCTGTATAAATGTCACACATAAATGATTCAGCTTGAAGGAATGAAATTTACTACAGTCTGTGTCAAGCATTTGACATTTAAATGTGTATCCATTTTAAATACTTTCATGATTGTTTTGTAAAATCAAATCACCCTGATAATAAGATCATGCCAAAATGGCATTTAGTAGAAAACAGTTCCAAGATGAATTCAAAGAACTTTTCTTCTGGGAGGTAGGTACTGTTTTCTTTAAACCCCAATTCACAGATGAGGAAAAGGTCTTTAACGTGCCAACTCCAAGTGTTTTATGGTCATGATTAACACCCAAAGAGATTTAGCTGTCACTGCCACAGTATATTAGTGCGGCCTATTCAGAACCTCAAAGATACACGTTCTGCTTATAGGAACATTAAATCAAAAACAAACACAATTCAGATATTAAAAACAGTTGCCTGTAATAGTTGGCAACAAAAATTTTGTGATTCCAGTTACCTAGCAGAGTGGCTCATACTAGAGGTTCAGTGAACACAGATGGAATGTTGTTGAATAAATAAATGCCTGATTTCAGGTTGTTAAGTGCCAACAACCTTTTTTAGAAACCTTTTTCTTTTTTTTTTTAACAGAAGGCAAATTTTAACTACTGTCCTGGCTCTGTTATACACAGATGTGTCTGGTTGATGATTAGAAAGGCTACTTTGTTCCCCATTTACAGTATTAATTTTCAGTGAATGTGCACTATTATTTACTAAGTGAAACTGGTGGGCATGTGAGAATACAGAAAACACTGGACTGAATCAAATGTAGTAGTGGTTCGGCCTCTTACTAGCAGTGTGCCCTTCAGTAAGTGTTTCTCTCTGAACTTTTCCTTCCCAATCTTTAAAATGGGTGCAGAAATAACTTATCTATTGGTAGTACTGATGTCGTGATTAAGTGAGACAGGCTGTGTAAGGGCACAGGTACTTGCTCTTAGTAAATAATCAGTTCCTTCTCTGCAAGAGGAGGGAATCATGGAAGCTTTCAGCAAATCCACATGCTGTAAGACATAAATTCATTGTTCACAGTTCCTGCCTTTGGCTATAGGGCTTGCATGAATAAATGAATTAAAATAATAGAGCTTAATACCTTAACTGCCTTATTTATACACAATCTACCTTCTTTAACACTCGCAAGCACTCTTAGCAAATTAAACAAAATTTTCCTCCAATTTTACCCCCTTTATCTTTCTCCCCTTTCTACGAAAGGCAACAATTATACAAAATAGGCCAAAAGACAAGCTGCTTAAGAAGAGAAAGGATAGGGGACTTCCCTGGCAGTCCAGTGGCTAAGACTCTGCACTTCCAATGCATGGGGCATGGTTTTGATCCCTGGTCCGGGAACTAAGATCCCACATGCCACGGGGCACGGCCAAAAAAAAAACAAGAGAAAGAATGAATAAGACTAGTTAATATGTTAATATCCGTTGATTACTCACTATAGATGAGGCACCAGGCCACAAACTGCACAGGAATATCTCATTTGATTCTAGCCAAAAAAAAAAAAAAATGTTATGAAAGAGAGATTATTGATCTCATTTTTTTTAACAAGGAAACTAAAGTTCAGAGAGATTAAGAACACTTAACCAAGATTAAAAGGGAAAAAAATTGCAAGTAAGTGGAAGAGCTTGGATTTGGAGCCAAGTCTGCTTAATTCTTTTTTTTTTCCGGGTCTCTCACTGTCGTGGCCTCTCCCGTTGCGGAGCACAGGCTCCGGCCGCGCAGGCTCAGCGGCCATGGCTCACGGGCCCAGCCGCTCCGCGGCACGTGGGATCCTCCCGGACCGGGGCACGAAACCGTGTCCCCTGCATCGGCAGGCGGACTCTCAACCACTGCGCCACCAGGGAAGCCCAAGCCTATTTAATTCTAAAAACTAGATTCCATTGGACCACGTCAATGGAATGGACCCATATTTAAATATACATATACATACGATCTGTAAGACTCAAGCCTTTTTTTTAAAAAAATTTGCGGGTGAAGATGATGGTTTTTTAATCTTATAAGGGGAAGGTTGAGAGCAAGCGAAGCAGGGTTCCCGGGAGAGCGAGAGGTTGCTTCTGATGCAGCTTGTCAGGACCACGCAGGAGGGTAAATGGCTGTGAAGAGCAGCAGCACCTCCACAAGTCGGGGATCCAGGGTTTGGTCCCCAGCCTCTCCCACCTCAGTCTCCTTAGCCATCGAATGCCTGCGTCAGCTGACCTGTTGTGTGCGAGGTCCTTATAAACTGGAAAAATGCCATTTTAATTTATGGAATTAAGAATTACTGCCGAAACCTTGGTGTCTTTCAAATAAAATGGTACTTTTCTTGGCAGAGGGGAGGTTTTTAAATATTTGAAAATTGTGTTGCAAAATAACTTCTTGGGGGATAAAAGATGCTCCGGGGATTACTTTAATCAGTTTGCTCTATTTTCATGCTGTTTCCAAACACAATTTTAGGTGGCGGTGATCATTTTTAGAAAACCACTTAATAATGTCTTTATGCTTATGTCTGTTTGTTAAAGCTACCAGCCATTAAAGTTGTGACCTTTGCTTTGTAATTCCTTGTCAGTCCAACCGCATGAATAGTAAAAATTCATTTTCTGCATTGATGTTAGATTTTTTGAAACAATTGACTGTTGGAGCACCCTTAGGGGCAGCATCGCTATGTAATTTATCAGTTTAGTGGAAATGAAGTTGTTTAAAAGGTTGCTAAAAGGTCCTGGAATCATTTGAACGCAGGTGAAGGAAACAACAGAACAGAGGTGTGATGAACCAAATAGACTGCAGTTAGATGACCCACTTTGGTTGGCTAATCCTCTGAGCCTCGGTTTCCCTATCTGCCAAAGAGAGAGGGCAGGAGTACATTTCTCAAAGGTGGTTGTGAAGATTAAATGAAAGAATCCACAAAAAGCCCTTAGTCCAGTGCCGGGCACCTAGGAAATCCTAAATAAATATTCACTCTGATCTTCAGCATTAAACAAATGGTAAGCTTATCAACAGTGGTGACTCCTTTCTTAAGAAAGTGACTTTAATTACAAAGTCTCCATTGTCAGAATGAAAGGGAAAGTTCAAGCAATTTATCCAAATACCTCAGGCTTGGAATTCACTTTAGCCCTGAATAATTGTTTTCATTCTCTACTTTAACCAAAAACTGAAAAAGAGCTAAATGTGTATAATTATAATCGCAAGATAGTTTACCTAGAGCAAAGTTACTTCTTTCTATCCTGTGCCCAAGGTCACAGAGCTAATACATGGCGGAGCTGACTTATGAACCAGGCGGTCTGGAACTAGAGCCTACATTCCTAAACGCTATGCTATGCTTGGAATTGGGGGGACAGAACATGAGTCCTTCCCATGAATTGGTGAGTGATCTACTTCTCCCTATCTGGGAGGAGAAGTCATTTTCTGCATCAACAGAAATATAGCCACTTGTCAAGGGAGAAAGGAAAGAGCATGGCTTTTGTGTCAAAAGCACCAAGGTTTTACGTCTGGCTCTAGCTTGCCAAGGGATCTTAAGCAAATTATTTAACTTTGCTTAACCTTCTCTTAAACTGAATTTCCTTTTCTGTAAAATGGAATAATAATACTTTGTAGCTTTTTAACCTGGAAATAGGATGTTGCATACCTGCTTTGTGATTGTCACTCACAGAATTGTACTATTATAAAAAAAGTACTTTTCAGACTTAACACATTTTCCTGCTATACTATTAAGAACTAAGTTGTGTTTGTACAAATGTTTGACTCATTGGCCTCATGTAGACACTCAAAGGAGCATGGACTTTGGAGTTAGAATGAGGCTTAAGTCCTTAGCTCTGTTAGTCACCAAGACCCACGTGCATGTTATTTACTTTCTTTCTCAATGTCCTCATATGTATAATGGGGTGGTAAGGATACTATTACGTGGTTGGAAGAATACAAGATTAAATGAGATAATATATGGAAATTGGCTGACCCAGAACTGATGTTCAGTAAGTAGTATCTCTAATCTTTAGGGACTGGATTATGCCAGCTAACAGATCAGTATGGATCAGTCTACTCTGTCTGTTTGCTTCACTTGTGTGATGGCTATAATTTATTTAAACTTGTTGTCGTTGAAAAGCAGAGAGAGATTATGGGTGATTATGTGAAATTGGATTGTGTGACCGTGAACTGAGATTAGTAAGGGTCTGGATCTGGGTCAGCATCCCCCTTTGTAACCAACAATGCTGATGCATGACTTGGCTGTGTCACCAGTTATTGTGTGTGTTGTTCCATTCAGAGGCCTACGGTCATACTTATTATTCTAAGCCTTGAGTAATGAAAAATTCAAACTTTCTAAATACATGAAAGCTTTGAGTTTATTAATGTCTTCCAAAATGAGCCGCACACTACTTTATATAGTATGTATTAATAGCTTTGGAGACGCATAGATCTGGCGTCACCTCTTCAAATGGGATGACTTTGAATCATTCTTCTAACATTCTGATTTTCTCATTTCTAAAATGACATTTATAATAGTGTTTAACTTCTCACATGGTTTTGAGGATTAAATGAGCCAGTACATGAGAAGGGTTATTTCATGCTGGGTACCCAGAAAACCTAGGTAAATGCTAGCTGCTTTCAAGAAAAATTCATTTTTGCATTCAAAGTAGGTTGTGGTTTTTTTTTTTTTTTTTTGCTCTTGTTTTTGTTTTTTTTTTCTTTGCATGTGTTGAATTTAGTTAAGGGTGTAGGATCAACAGTTTGGGAATGTTTGCATTATAAATCCAGGTTTTTCTTGTGGGTGATGGTATTTAGAGTTTAAGGGCTTGATTGTCCAGGTTAATCTTCAAGTAAGTTTTGTATCAATCAAGACAGACGCACGTTACTTTTATCTGTCCATTACTTCAGGTAAACAAGCATTCCATTCTTGTACAGAACATTAAACTGTTAAGTTCCTTTTGATGGACTTGTTCAAAGCACTTGTGAAAGACAGAAAACAGCTCCTGTTTTCTGACATTGTATAATCTGAACGCTCTTTCTAGAGGTTTCTTGACTGAATCTTTGACTATCACTACCTCAAAAATTAAGTTATCAACCCAGACAAGTGTGAAGTAACTTTGGGTTCAGTTTAGAGTAGGATCTAACACAACAATTTGAGCCAAGACTCAAGTGAAACCAAAAAGCAAAAATTTTTTAAACGTTGAAAAAGGAAAAAGTCTACATCCATTCTTTTAAGGCCCAAAGGAGAATGGGACAGAATCATTGGTTTTTATAAGTCACTTAAGAGGAGGGCTGGATTATAAAGGGACTTAGCTTCGCATATTTCCTTGAAATGTGTGTCCTGGCACTTGGTGGGGCAAGGCAGGAAAGTCAGAACAAGCGCTTGCTGACTGTATAGGAGATCCACATCCTGAATTCAACTATGTGGTGTTGATATGGGGTTCATCCCTCCGAGGGTATACATTTTGTTATCCAACAAAATGAAGAGTGAATTCTGTAATTTTAAAGATTCTCTCTAATGCACACAATCTAGATTATTAATGGAATGCTGACTACCCTGGTTAAAATCCTCCATTGACTTTACATTACCTGCAGGATAAAGTCCAAACCCTCAACACACTGTACAAGATTCTCTGTGATCGGCTGTTGCTTATCTCTACTGCTCCCTGAGTGGTAAATTTCATGCTGGCGTCACTTAACGAAGTACAGTGAAATAGTGACATATTCCACAACTGCATTTGGTCTTGAAAGCCCTGGTAGCCCCTCTTCATCCTCCAGCTGGTCTAGCTGAGATGGTTCCTCCTCTTGGAAGTCCTCCCTGAAGGCTGTTTGCCCTTCCTCCCTGCCCCCGCTTTCCTTGTGTTTAGTGATCTTACCCCGCGCTTCTATAGCATTAAAAAAAAAATCATATAGGGCTTCCCTGGTGGCGCAGTGGTTGAGAGTCCGCCTGCCGATGCAGGGGACACGGGTTCGTGCCCCGTTCTGGGAAGATCCCACATGCCACGGAGTGGCTGGGCCCATGAGCCGTGGCCGCTGAGCCTGCGCGTCCGGAGCCTGTGCTCCGCAACAGGAGAGGCCACAACAGTGAGAGGCCCGCGTACCGCAAAACAAACAAACAAACAAACAAACAAAATCATATATTGAAAACAATATAATGAAATTATATTCTTACTTACCTGTCTACCTGGCTAAATTGCCTCATGCTGGTATCCCCAGCTAGTGGTGCAACACCAAAATCTTAGTAAAGGTTTTTGGAACCCAACTATGAGTTAATGAATCACGTGAGATATATCTTTGACTGAATCTTTGACTATAGCATTCTAAGCATGGATCTGAGTACTTATCGGTTTTATGCCTGCTGACCTCAATTGACACATGGGTTGGCACCAAGGAGGGTTATTTGGAAGGTAGGAGGAACATTACTATCACGCATTGATGTCATACATAGGAAACGCATATAACTGTACTCAGTACCACCTGGCACAAACATATGTTGTTCAAACATAATTCTGTTTGGAGAGAGAAGTGGGCCACTTGGGGTTGTAGAAGAGGGTAGAGACCGTGGATTAATAAAAGAGGAAGGTGGGGGGCAAGTTGCTGGCCATTTTTAAGGAAATAACACAATAGGTTGAATAGCAGGTGCCAGATGGTGCTTGCTAATTCAAGATTATAGAGGGTATAAGAGCCAGAAAGGATTTTAGTACCTAATCAGCTGCTGATGATGAAGAAAATGCTGATTGTGATGCTTATTCCATGTGCCAGGTCCTGAGCTAAGTGTGTTACATACTTTCATCTCCCCTGATTCTCTCCACCTATGAGGGTGGTTATATCCTTCCATTTACAGAAGAGGAATGTGGGCTTAGGAAGGTTGTGCAAGTCGCTCAGCATCTTACAACTAGTTAGTCTTAAACCCAGTCTGTTTGCTTAGTATTAGTATTGCTGACATCTTCTCTTTTTGCCTAGGTAAGATGTTTTTCTTGATACATAATAATGAATAAGACTGTTATAAATAAAGTAAATGAATTCTTCTTCCCAGCTCACCCACATTCAAAAAGCTTCCTTTCGTATTTTCTTTCCACAGTTTGTGTTGGTTAATGGTTAGCCAGTGCAATAGACAAGGAAAGGATGTTGTGTAGTTTTAGATTCTGATGTGTATAATCTCTAGCAAGAAATTGATGAAATAAATATGAGGCAATAGACAATATGAGAATTTTAGATGGTTCATTTTAAATGATATTTGTGGATTTAAGACTGATGTAGTTAAGGAATTTAGCAAAAACGATGTTTCATTACTCAAGATCAAAGACATATTTAAGTGTGGAGGAAGAAAGTTGGAGAAGGATTTAATAAGTGATGTTTTCAAATTTCATCTGTGATTAGAAGCCACCATCTTAGTGACCCAAGGCAATGATACAACTGCTTTACAATTCAGTGCTCTAAAGTTAACCGTTTTTACATTTGTGTACTTTAAAAAATTCACAAAACTATTGGGTTGGCCAAAAAGTTCGTTTGGGTTTTTTCATAACATCTTACCGAAAAACCCAAATGAACTTTTTGGGCAACCCAATGTTTTGACGCCAAGTTTTCAAAAGTTCTGAAGTTGGTAAAGTTATGCAACCTTACAGCATGGCCTGTTTTACCTTTTCTCTTTTTCTGTTCTTTTAAATCAGGTAAGCTGCTTGGTTTTTTGTGTAAACTGAAAGGTTATCATTTCTGAAAGCCATAAAACTTTTTCTAGTTTTGGATAATAATTACATAACAAGGAGCAGAATCTACCTCCTGTCTCAATTTACAAACAAAGTTTCCAAAAAGGACCATAAATGAGAAGAGGAGATGACACACAAAAATTAAACAATGAAGTGGATGTGCAAAATGGCTTGTGCAGCTTTGGCACTTGAATCATACAGCAGCTGAAGCATCTTTTAAATTTCATTTAGCTGGATACACGGCCCTGTCTTCATTTCCTGAGATTCCCATTCTCTCCTATATGTTGAGAGAATCTCTTTGCCTTCCAAGCAGTCTTCCTGTTTACATATATTCCTCCAGCCACTTTTGATTCCGCAGCAAAGCAGCTGCTTTGAAAAAAGCCCAAAGGATAATCTTGCAATGGATACTCACTCATCTTCTTTCCTGACCCAAGGAGAAAGTTCCTTTTTATTTTCCCCTAGCATTATTTAGAGTTAGGACTTGAGCAGGGTTTAAAGTACATTTTCCATATTCTTCTTTTGTTTTATTAAACAAGAAAGCTTAATTGATAATCTTCCCAGGTTGTCTTGGAGGAAGAATTTCATAACACAAAATAGTTGACATTTACTTTGAAGATTGTTAACTCAGAACCTTTTAAAAAATAGTAATAATAAACTGTGTGATGCCACTGCTCGCATCCTGATACGTTGTAAAAAGTCTTCTTTTTGATTTCTGTCCTACATCTTCCTTCTCTGCTGAATTCGGAGTCTCTTCCTACATAGTGACATTACGGAGATTGCTCAGCACAACTCCATGATGTCATGGTGAAAAATCGGAATAAAAGAGTTGCCACTTAATCATGCTTATTAGCATGAAAATGCAATAATAAAGCCTATTTTGGAGGGGGGTGGTGAAGGGGAGTGTCATTTGAGTCCACTCCTGAGTAGTCTGGCATGCAACTTTCTGTTTCTTGCAAACAAGTCTTGTCAGAGGGGAACAGTGATATTATGCCTGTGTTACTCTGAAGAAAAGGTAGTTGATTTTATTCTTTAGTCAAGCTAGGAATGGGTCTGGATGACGTAAAAAAGAATAATTTAGTTCTGTGAGTGTGAGCTTTTTTTTTTTCTTTTGCCTTCTCTGGTAGGGATGACAGATAAGTCATCCAGTGCTTTGAGAAGAGATAAGATTAGCATTTAAAAGCTTAACCTATGTCATCACTTCTGAACACGCCTGCTCCCAAGTGAAATCATATTCCTTGCATGTGTTTCCCAGTGCAGAATCACCATGAATAATTTCTTATACATGGCTGCTTTAGAAATTTTGATGGATTGCAGCTCATTGGGAGAGAGGAAGAAATTTATAGATGCATCTTATATTGAATTCTAAATGACGTGCAGAATTGGAGACCTCTCAGAGACTTCCACTGAACTTACTGTAGGAAAGTGTCTGCATTCCAGGTCTGTGGGGTTTTTTTTTGTTTTTCTGTTTTGTTTTGTTTTGCCCCCGTTGAGTCAGTAAAGCAAAGTAGCTACACGTGATACTCATCTAGTTCCTTTAGAAAGGGAATCTGGGGATTTTATAGGTGGGTCTGCGCTTTGGGTCATTATCACATTTTGGCCACATCTGCCAGTGAAGGCATTTTCCACTGGTTGTTCATAAAAAATAATTTATTTAAAAATATACAGTTTATTGAGCATTTACTACAATCAGAGCACTGTGCTAGAGGCTAAAGCTACAGCAGTGAGCAAAACACATTATTCCTGCTCTTCACGGGGCTTACAGTCTATCCCTGGTTTTATATCCTAATTTTCCATTTTCCTGGGGCTAGAGAAGTATTTAAAGGTGCAAAGAAAAAGTTTAAAAGTTCAAACTGAGAAGCATTTATCTAATGTCACATTTTGGATAATTAAGAGAATGTTGCAACATTACTCACCCTTGTTATCATTAAGGTTTAGTAGTTGTTGGACCCAAGAGTAGGAAGGAGGATAATCGTTTATGCCTAGTGGATGAGCAAAACTCTTCTGTTTATCCTTCATTCATTCATTCAACAAATATTTATGAAAGGCTTGTCTGTACTCAGCACTGCTCTACCCACTTTGGACGAAACAGTGAGGGACAGAAAGTACTTGCCTTATGGGACTCAAACTCGAGCAGGAGACAGGTAACAAGCACAACTGGTGGATGATGTTGCAATTCCGTTGTGTGATAGGGCCACCATCTGCTAAGGAGTGAATCACACTGTCCTGACTTCATTTGTGCCCCATTTAACACACCTGAATTTATTCTCTATTCAGACAGTTTAGAGAGTGCTACCACAATGGTCCGTACTATATGAAAGAGAATTTGATGGTAGGAGTATTTGAGCAATTCAAGGTGCTAGAGATAAGAAAGGTGAACAAGAATAGTGTAATTCTCGTCCTCACCCCATTTGCACACTTGTCAGAAGGAACAGGTGAGAGTAAACGAATTGGGTTATCATCAGTTTCTTATTTCTGATGAAAAGTGCTTCGGTGGAAATAAAACTGATCTGAGAGTGCTGGAGCTGCTTAAGGCAGGTCACCTGAGAAGGCTTTTCCTAGAAGGTGATAGCTGAACTGAAGCCTGAAGGATCAGAACAACTTGCCTCTTTCAGAGCCCAGGAGGGAGAAAGCTTGTAACTAAGTGCAAAGGGCTTAAGGCAGGAATACATTCCCGGTGTTTCAGGAACAGAAAGGAGGCCAGTGTAGCTGGAGTATGGTGTGGGAAGAGGGCATGGTGAGAATGAGCATGGAGGTGGGCAAGTCTACGTTAAATAGGGCCTTGTATACCTTGAGCAGGAGTTTGTATTTTATCGTAAATGTAATGGAAAAGCATTCAGAGTCTGCAAGCAGGTGGTGATGTTTTGCATTCCCTGAAGACCACAGTCTTGTGGGTAGCAAGCATGGAAGCAAAGAAGGCTATTTAGGGGGTCCTTGCAGTCTTGCAGGCAGGAGTAGGGAAGCTCGGCACAAGCTGTAGTGGTACAAGATGAGACGGAGGGAAGTGAATGTTTCAGGATTTATTTTGCTGGTAGAACTAATAGCACTTGACAGAGTGGATATGGAACTAGGGAAATGGGAAGGATCAAGGATGGTGCTCAGAGTTGTGGCTTGAACCACCAGGCTTCAATTTTGGAAATGACATTACTGGGGATGCTTGTTCTAGGTGTGGTTGAAAAGACAGCAGTGATAATAACCATCATGGACATTTATGAGGGTGAACTGGCTGTCAGATGCTATATACCAAGTGTCTATATAACTTTGTGCGAAGTTTGTGAAGTAAGTTCTATTATTAGGCCCATAATACAGGTGAGGAAGCTGAAGCACAGAAAGATGAATAACTTTCCAAAGGCCACAAGGTTAGTCAGTGGCAGAGTAGAGATTAAAGCTAGGGCAGCCTGATTCTAGAATCACCGCCTCCCAGCCCCCCACTCTATACCGTTCTCTGTGCTTGAGTAAACACACTTTGTTTTCTTAAGCCATCTTGGATTATTACTGAAGCTAAAGTTGACTTTTGAAACTCTACTATTCAGGTTAACATTCACCCATTGCCCAAACAATTCAGTCTCACTTTTGCTCCAGGTAGAGATGAGCCTGCCCGCTTTGGGAGAGCTGATCCCAAATCCAAGCCCAAGGGTCAGTTTCACAACCTCTTTTTATCACCTTGCTGTGCTGATCTTTAATCTATGGGGGAAGCAGAACATAAATGGGATTGTGACATCCACTGTTAGCATAGCTTCTAATTTAAAAGTCAACATTTAAAAAATTAGTAGTCGTGATAAAATAATAACTACAGGCCTACCTTGTTTTATTGCGCTTCACTTTATTGCGCTTCCCAGATATTACGGGTTTTTTGTGTTTTTTTTTAACAAATTGAAGGTTTGTGGCAACCCTGCCTGGACCAAGTCTATCAGCACCACTTTTCCAACAGCATTTGCTCACTTTGTGTCTCCGTATCACAAATTTTCACAGTATTTCAAACTTTTTCATTATTATAATATGGTGATTTGTGATCAGTGATGTTTGATGTGACTACTATGACTTGCTGAAGCTCAGATGATGGTCAGCATTTTTTAACAGTAAAGTATTTTCTAATTAAGATATGTACATTGTTTGAGTTGTAATGCTATTGCACACTTAATAGATGATGGCATAGTGTAAATACAACTTTTATACGCAGTGGGAAACCAAAAAATTAGTGTGACTTGCTTGCTTTATTGCAATATTCTCTTTATTGCGGTGGTCTAGAACTGAACCCTCAGTATCTCCAAGATATACCAGTATAGCATTAACAGTCATGTCATGGTCTACTATAACATTGTCTTATTTATTAATCTTTTCAAAAATCCAAAAAATGTTATCACCATGAGAAAACCGAGGCTCAGAGAGGTTCCATAATTTGTTGAAGGTTGCAGCATGTAAGCGACAGAATCAGGATTTGAATCTACATCTTACTTTGCTGATGTTCTTCTTTTCTAAACATCATCTCATCTCTTTCATAAGCAATGAACCTGCAGTTGAAGTGTACTGTTATCAGAGGAACATGTCCTGAGCACGTCAAAGGCAGACGCTTTGCTGGGCTTCAGGTGGTAGAATTACCAGAGGAACATGTTTTGGACATGTCAAAGGTACATTATTGCTGGGCTTCAGGTGGTAGAATTGCATTAACATTCTCATGGATTGCCAATCAAAAACTGCCTTTTTAGGACTTCCCCAGTGGCGCAGTGGTTAAGAATCCACCAGCTAATGCAGGGGACATGGGTTTGAGCCCTGGTCCAGGGAGATCCCACAGGCCGCAGAGCAACTAAGCCCGTGCGCCACAACTACTGAGCCTGCCCTCTAGAGCCCACGAGCCACAGCTACTGAAGCCCACGCACCTAGAGCCCATGCTCCACAACAAGAGAAGCCACCCCGATGAGAAGCCCACGTACCACAATGAAGAGTAGCCCCTGCTCGCCTCAACTAGAGAAAGCCCATGCGCAGCAACGAAGACCCAATGCAGCCATAAATAAATAATTTTTTTAAAGTGCCTTTTAAAGATAAAATTTAAATGATTGTTATTTTACAATTTGAATTTTGAAATACTAATGGAAAATTCCTAAGGAAAGTTTAGACTGACCTTTATGAGAAATAAATGCTCAGTAACTTGGATTTTTCTCTCCTAGTGCTTAGAGTTTAGTTGCAGACAATATAATCTACTCTAGCTAGTTTAAACATAAAGGGATATATTGAAGTTTATTTGATGGGTTATAAAACCACTGGAAGGGCTAGAAGAACAGGTTGAGATTTCAGAACACTCCCATCACCCAGAACACGGTTAAGTCCAAGGCCATCTGTAAAGCAGCTACATAACAGCAAGTGCTGTACAACCAGGACTGCTGCTGACGGCAGGGTCTCGCTGCCTCACTACCACCCAGCAAAATGCCTGCCCGGCATCCATCCAGCTTCTCTTCTCCAGGACTTTCTTTCCATATCGAATCTCGCAGAGTTGTGCCTAACTGCTGGAACCTGAGTACCTGCATCTTTAGCTAACTGCAATGGAGTCCAAGATGTGGAGATTTTAATTTTGCAGCCACTACAGTATAGAAGAATATGCTCAGAGAGCGGGAATGGGAATTGAGTCAACTCACAGTATCCTCTACACTCACTACTTAACTTTTCTTTTTCCAAGTTCCTCTGAATCAGGAGTATCTAATATGTAGCCCTTGAACCAAATGCAACCTCATTTACCTTTTCAGACATTTTTATTTTCTCTAATGATATAGCACCCATGAGCTAGTACAGCCTAAAATAGTATGTCTAAGACTTCAGAGAGTACCTAAGAATCTTGTTAAAAGTACACATTCCTGGGCTTCCCTGGTGGCGCAGTGGTTGAGAGTCCACCTGCCGATGCAGGGGACACGGGTTCGTGCCCCGGTCTGGGAAGATCCCACATGCCGCAGAGCGGCTGGGCCCGTGAGCCATGGCCGCTGAGCCTGCGCGTCCAGAGCCTGTGCTCCCCAATGGAAGAGGCCACAACAGTGAGAGGCCTGCGTACCGCAAAAAAAAAAAAAAAAAAAAAAAAAGAAACACATTCCTAAGATGGACCCTCAGAATTTCGGATTCCACATGATGCCCAGGGATCTGCATTCTAAATAAATACCCGCAGATGATTACACTTTGATCTAAACATAAGACAGCAACTCCCCTTGTTTCAGTTGGAGCACCTTCCATGAAGGGGTACATTTCAGCAGTTTTTTTTTTTGTTGTTGTTGTTGTTTTTTTTGCGGTACGCGGGCCTCTCACTGCTGTGGCCCCTCCCGTTGCGGAGCACAAGCTCCAGACGCGCAGGCTCAGCGGCCATGGCTCACGGGCCCAGCCGCTCCGCGGCACGTGGGATCCTCCCGGACCGGGCACGAACCCGCGTCCCCTGCATCGGCAGGCGGACTCTCAACCACTGCGCCACCAGGGAAGCCCCTCAGCAGTTTTTTTCAATTCAACCAGAGGTACTTGGTATGTCCAGCACACATCGCATAATCAGGGAAACTCATACAGTGACCTTTGCAAATCTGGCTTGTCCTCTGATGTGATGGAGAAAATGATCAAGATTGTGAGTGTTCTTTGAGCTCAGGCCTTTGACCCCCTCGTTTTGATGCTACTTGGAACACTTCCAGCAGAGTATAAAGATTTAGTTTATTTGTCGTCCAAAAACCCAGGTGGGAAACAAAAAAAAAATTTTGTTGGGGATTTCCTGAGCTGCTTCCTCAAATTGAGTCTTCTTAAAAATTAAAAGGGCCTGTGAGACCAAACTTGTCAGACTCCCAGTAGCTGATCTGACAAAACATCTGAGCACATTTAATTACAGCCATAGGGGAAAAAAACACAAGAAGTTCTAGGAAGTTTAGGCATTCACTCCAAATTCAGTGCATGGAATCAGATAGCAAGTGGAGCCCACACTCATTTTCCATCTCTCAGTTGTTTGGAGTTCAAAAGATTGTACAGATTTTGCAGAACTTTTGATTTACAGGGAATCACAATTTCAGAAATGAGTCACATAGTTGGAAGAATACAAATTGTGATTTAGGTTTTTGTAGCTGTTTTTGGAAAGCTACAACCCTTGGATTGCATGTCATCGCGGTTCAATTTTAAGAGCAACTAATTGACATAATAGTGAACAATGCCATCCCCAAAGAATCAGTGCCCACGAAGTGCTGAATTTGGGTATGTGGATTTCAGAACTGTCATTTTTTTCTTATTGTGATATTCCTGTACTTGCCAATTTTGAGGGCCTGTCGCTCTTATTGTTTTTGAAAATAAACACTTATAGCAAAAAGAATTAGCAACAGATATGTAAATCTAGGTTCAATGGTGAACTTGCACCCACCAGTTTTCTAGACCATTTTGGTTTGTTACATGTCGTCTTCCTCATAATATTGATTAGAATTAGTCATCAACTATCATCTCTGTAAAATACGTCCTTTCCCTCTGCATTTATAAAACTGCTGAAGACCTATATTTATGACTAGCTAATGACCTATCTATTACCATTGTTTCTGATGAAATCTATACTGCTGGCACAAATACTTATTTTCTCACGTAAGTCTCTATTAAAAATAATAAAACTTGTATACCTAGACCCTAGATTCTAGCCTGAGGTAGAAGTCCTTTGTAGGTATTTTCACACAGGGGCAAAGTCTCTGAGCTAACCTGGTTCTCCTTAACCACAGGTGAGTTCCCCCATGCACAGGCTATTTAAGGAGGAAGAAGGCTTGGTTTATCATTTTAGCCCCATTCTTTCAGAGATGTCTCTTCTTATCTACCAAGACTGAACTGAACTTTCTAGCCCTTCCAGACATTACCACTCTGTTGTAGTATGCCCTTGAAATTCCCTCACTCTCACTGACCCCTATGGTTCATCCTCCATGGTCTCACTCCATGGAAACTGTCCTCATCAAGGTCAGCTCCATTACGTCCTCTTCAACAACCAACAGGTTGACATCTTTTTAGTGCTTATTTTATTGATTATACTCTCCCTTTGGTACTTTATTTTCCTATTGGCCACAGTACCCCCAAATCAACTGATTTGCCTCTCATATACTTGGCTTCTCATTCTCTTGTCTCCTATGCAGATAATTCTTTCTTCTTCTTATATAATGGTATTCTCCAGCGTTTTGGGTGATAACTTCCAATCCCCAGCTGTCACTTCTGCTGCATATCCTGGCTTAGGGAATAGCACCACTTCTGCCTCAGTCACCCAAACTGGAGCACGGAAGTCATTGGTGATTCCCCCCCGCCGATACCCTACACGCTTTCTGTCAGTCACCCAAGTTCTTCCTTTTTACTTCTACATCCTCTTAAACTTGTCTCTCTCCATTCCCACTGCCATTTGCTAGTTAAGGCCCTCCTCCTGTGGCCTCTGGATAACTTCACTGACCTCCTAAGTGACCTCCTGCCCCCAGGCTTTTTGGCTGCCCCCCTCCACCCCATGTATCCTTCATTCTGATGACTGATAAACTTTTCAAAAATAAATCAGATCTTGATACTCCTTTACTTAAAGTCTGCCAGGAGCTCCCCAGTGCCTTTAAGATAAAATCCAAATCAATTAGCAAAATTGGGAGGACCTCTGCATATCTTTTTAGCCTCATCTATTGTTGCTTATTCCTTGAAACTAATTTTTCATTTTTGTCTCCTTCCCTCACTTCTGTGGGCACCTGCTTCTTTACTTTCTCTGTCGGGGGTCTTTGCCCCAGCTCCCGTTGACCTGGCTACCTTCCACTCACCTTTGGAAAAGATGTCTCCTCCCAGAAGCTATCTCTGAGCCCCTCCCTCAGTCTCCCTCCCCCACCCCAAAGTCAGGTTTAGCTGTCCCCCTGGGCCTTTCCCTTCTTAGATACTCTACCTGCTGTGTTCGCCAAGAGCTTGGGCTTCCTGAGGCCATGACCATATCTTCTGTATCTTTACCTTCTGTAATTATCAGGTACTCCATATGTGTCTGTTGAATGAATAATTAGCATAAATAGCTCTTCTTAGAAGTCTGAAAGCACTCAATTTTGTTTTTACCAGAAAGAACAACTTACCACTTTTTTTGAGCTCTCCTCTCCCTCTAGCTATGCAATTTTTTTTAAGCTACCGCAAGTATAACCTGATTTACATGCACTACTTGTTTATCCAGCCTAGTCATAATTTGACATGGTTGTTTCAATTAGAAACTGATGCAGTTAAAGAGACCTATATGCTGTCCACAGCATAGGCATTGTAAATGAAACTTAACTGTTCATTAGATATAAATGAAGTCAGTTTTATTATCTGATTGGCCCAGTGTTTTTCTTTCTAGTCTTGATTTAAACTTGGTCCAGGCATACAGATGGCCAATGGGCACATGAAAAGATGCTCCACATCGTTAATCATTAGAGAAATGCAAATCAAAACTACAATGAGGTATCACCTCACACCAGTCAGAATGGCCATCATCAAAAAGTCAACAAATAATAAATGCTGGAGAGGGTGTGGAGAAAAGGGAACCCTCCTACACTCTTGGTGGGAATGTAAATTGGTACAGCCACTATGGAGAACAGTATGTAGGTTCCTTAAAAAACCAAAGATAGAGTTGCCATGTGATCCTGCAATCCCACTCCTCGGCATATATCCAGAAAAAACTGTAATTCAAAAAGATACATGCACCCCAATGTTCATTATAGCACTATTTACAAGAGCCCAGACAAGGAAACAACCTAAATGTCCATCAACAGATGAATGGATAAAGAAGATGTGATACATATACACAATGCAATGTCACTCAGCCATAAAAAAAAAAGAAATAATGCCATTTGCAGCAACATGGATGGACCTAAAGATTATCATACTAAGTGAAGTAAGTCAGACAGAGAAAGACAAATATCATATGAGATCACTGATATGTGGAATCTTAAAAAAAAAAAAAAAAAGTGACAAGGGAACTTATTTACAAAACAGAAATAGACTCACAGACATAGAAAACAAACTTATGGTTACCAAAGGGGAAAGGGAGGAAGGGATAAATTAGGAATTTGGGATTAACAGATGCACATTACTATATATAAAATAGATAAACTACAAGGACCTACTGTATAGCACAGGGAACTCTATTGAATATCTTGTAAGAACTTAAGAATGGAAAAGAATATATATATTCAACTGAATTACTTTGCTGCACACCTAAAACACTGTAAATCAACTATACTTCAATAAAATAAAATTAAAAGAATAAACTTGGTCCAGGGATTTACTAGCAGAGTAGCCATAAACAAGTTACTTAGTCTCATTGAATCATGTGTTACTCGCCTACAAAATGGGATAAAAATAACCTGCCTTGTTGATGGGAAGATCATACGAAATAATGTCTGCAAACTGCTATGTGTGGCCCTTAGTAGGAGTCAATATATGTGAGTCATTTCTCCCTTTAAGTAGCATTTAAATATAGAGTAAGGATGAACTGTCACAGGGTGATTCTCTCTGTCTCCCCATTTCTTCCTATAGATTGAATACCTTGAAATCCTTAAGTTCTCCTTTTACCTTAAAGCCATTGTCTGCCTTTTTCTATTAAGCAATTCACTTCTAGGATGTTCAGATTTTGTTATAAGAGCATACTTACCCATATTACCAAATATTCTACTTCACAAAAAGATCTGCATTGAGAGAGGCAGAAGAGTGAGTAACTTTACAGGATTTTAGTGGACCAACTTGGACTTCAGCTTGTTTGAGTTTCACTTAACTGGCCTGTTAATGTCTCCTTTCCTCATAGCACTAAAATGACCAATCTGCGGTTTCCTTTGACCCTTCGAGATTACTGGACAATCAGTAGAGAAGAATTTGAGTCAGTGTAGGTTGCTTAGGTGTTTCCTTCATAGTGTTAAATGGTAAAATCTTGTTGAGCAATAAAAAATCTTAAGGAAGAAGTCATGTAGAATTAAACCGTTATTCACTGACCGACAGTCTGTTGTTGCTTTAGGTTAAGATTATTTGGGGAGGGTATTGTTCCTATGACCGCAGAAAATCTGAACTCAGGACTAATTCCTATACCTGTATCTTGGTAACTTGCTTTCCTGGCTCTGGGTAGCTGAGCCAACTGGCTCTCTTCCAAAGCACATTTGGGCTGCAAGGGAACTGCCTGCCTGGCTAGCTGGCAGGCGAGATTAAAGAAGAGATGAATGTTGTTTCTGGCAGCAGCTGCTGTTTTGTTCGGGGCAGTCCTAATACTATTTTATAGTTCTCTGCATAAAGAAAACGAGCTACACAGATGCCCCACTTACCTTTTCGACTTTGAAAAGTCTGTAACGTGGATCCTGGCAATGGATATTTTAAAACCACTTCTCATGGTCATAGAAAAGTTTGTTTTTTTCCCCCAAGTTAGAAGATTGGAATCTTCTGGTTTCCTGAACAGCATATGTTGCCCTGATGTTCTTGGGCTGCATGCATGTTAGTTTCTACTAAAGGAAAGGAGTCTGCAACCTGACTTCTGTGTAATAACACATGTTCAGATCAAGTAAATAGTTTGCTTTAGGGGGGCTTTGCAGTTCCTTTCTCTGGAATGTGGCATTTGATTGTACGGAAGGCTGTTATGCTCAGGAAGAATTGATGAATGGGTGAATATTCCACTGGGGTCTTTTGAGATTGGTTCTCAACAAAAATGAGATTTAAGTAAGACCTTTGCCTTCAGAGTCTCCAACCTTGTCTTCCTGTAAATTTTCCCTTTTAAAGTTCCTTTTCAGTACCATCTGCCACTGTTAAAACCTGCTCCCAGAAAGAGACCTGCTTGCTATATCTGTCATTCACAATTGAGTGTGTATTTTAGTCACTATTACTTCCCTCCACCACGACTGTTTCTACTGCATATTTTAGTTCTAACAGTGCATAAGGATTTCTCATTAGTTTTTTCATCATGTAAATAAATTGAAGGCGACTTTTAGCAAAGAAAGGGTTATTGGAATTTTGTGTCTTGTGCAGAGTACGTAGGGGACACTTTTGACGCATGCCTCTAAATTAAAAAAAATCTAGAACTGCCGACAATAAGATTAGTTTAATGTGACTGTGCAGTGAGAGGTTATCGTGAAATGAGAGGTTATCACACAACAAGCGTGACCTAGAGAGAAGAGTTGTACGATGCTAAAAACAAAGTAGCCAAAGAAAAATGTCATATGCAGAAGCAGAGAGTGTTACAGTAAAAACAGCAAGAGATGATTACCCAAATGGAAACAATCCATTTTAGAGCAGAAGTCACAAACGCAGGGACATTTTGCTTCAGCTTTCTGTCTAATAGGGTGTGTGTGTGCGCACCTGCCCACACGTTCAGGCACCCGAATACCCTTGTTGGAGTCTCCAGAAGTTAGAGAAAGAGGAAGAGAGAGAAAACTCCATTGGAAGTCAATTGTCCATTAACCGAAGCTACTCTCAACACAGTTGAGAACTAAGAAATAAATTGAAAAATGCATCTGACCCCCAAATCAGCATCAACATACCGTGTACTAAAGGTCAGACTCTTTGTTCATGCAAGATTGATTCTATAAAGTCCTTTCCCGGACTCTTGTTTGTATGGTTTTTAAGCACTTGTTTTCCTGATTTCCTAGACAATCCAAAACCTATAATCCACACAGCAAATAATTGCACAACACCTGTGGTTTGAAAAGATTCTCACCACCACTCCATGAACGGGTAAGGCAAAAACGATTCTCATTTTAGAGACTGATAAACAGATACTCAGAAGGATTCACTGGCTTGTTTGAGGTCACATGGTGGGGCTCAGAGGTTTTCTGGATCCATCTTCTATACCCTGCCATCACACTACCGGTTTTCATAAGCGTGAACTTCTTTTCTTTTTTGCCCTTGGAAACCTTTGTTTGAACAAAATTTTACCCAGAAGCATGAAAAAATAGAACAGAAAAAAACTGAGCTACTTTGCTTAAAGTAGGCGTTGGGGGCCCAGAACACTGGCGGGGCAGTGTGTTTTCCTTACCAGGAAGAGCTTGAACATCGCACACTGCTCCATTCATTCAGTAATTCACCCAGAGAGTAAGTTTATTGAGCTCTGATTTATTTTTCTATTGCTGTTGGAATAAATCACCACCAATTTAGTGACCTAAAACAATACAGATTTATGATATAGTTTTGGAGATTCAGAAGTCCAAAATGGGGCTTACTGGGCTAAAAGCAAGGTGTCGATGACACTGTGCCTTCCTGAAGGCTCTAAGGGAGATTGTTTCCTTGCTTATTTCAGCTTCTAGAAGGCACTTGCATTTCTTGACTCCTGGGCCCTTTCCTCCATCTTCAGTGCCAGCAATGGCAAGTCAGGTCCTTATCGTGTCACATCTTTCTGACCCTTCTCCCATCACTGCATCTCTCTGACCAGAGCTGGAAACGTTCTCAGTTTGTAAGGACCTGTGTGATTAGATGGGACTCAGAGAATCCAGGATAATCTCTCCATGTCAAGGTCCTTCGCTTCATCACATCTGCAAAGTCCATTTTGCCATATAAGTCAATATAGTCACAAATTCCAAGAAAATTAAGACGTGGCCGTCTTTTTGCTATTATTCTGCCTACTATAAGCACCACCCATGGGCCATGTGTTATGTTTGCCTCCGGGACTACAGGAGGCTAGAGATGGGCATGTTAACAGTAAAAATATGTTGCAAATAATGACCTGACAGTATGGGAGAAATAGGTAAACTAAGAAACAAACCAACAAAAATGAAAATAAAATTGTAAAAACAGTCATTCAAACAAGTGCAGTAATTTGGAGCTCCTTGGAGGTGGGCAGTCACAACTACATAACCAAAATGCTTTTTCCCCCCAGCTTTATTGAAGTGTGACTGACAAATAAAATTGTATATATTTAAGGTGCACAATGGGATGTTTTGATATATGGATACATTGTGAAATGATGACCACAGTCAAACTATCCCGTTACCCTTTATTCTGTGTGTGGTGAAAACACTTGAGATCTACTCTCTTAGGAGATTTCAAGTAAACAATATAGTATTATTAGCTGTAGTCAAAATGCTGTACATTAGGTCTTCAGAACTTACTCATCTTATAACTGAAAGTTTGTACCCTTTAATCAATATCTCCCCATTTTCCTCTACTCCCTAGCCTCTGGCACCCACCTTTCTGTTCTACTCTTTGTTACTATGAGTTCAACTTTTCTTTTTTTTTGGATTCCACATATAAGTGAGATCATATGATATTTGTCTTTCTGTGTCTGGCTTATTTCATTTAGTCTTCCCTTTATTTGATGAAAATGAATCATCAAAGAGAAGCAAAGTTTAATATTTCTAGCCACTGTTTAGGAAATCAGGGAAATGTGTGTACTATATATTAGAAAAATTTCTGCATAGAATAATATGGAAAAAATACTTTTCCATTTAAAGAAGTAAGCTCCTCATTTCGGCACTCTCCCAAGAATACTGATAGGAAGGTATTACTACTGCTGTGCAGAATTCTCAGTACATTTCTGCCTTGACTGCTCCTCCATCCTAACGTTTAGTTATGCCTGAGTGAATGATTGAATTTTATGAAAGGTGAATACTCATCAGTAGCAAAGTACTTGATCCTTGAACAACATGCATTTGAAACTGCATGGGTCCACTTATATGTGGATATTTTTCAATAGTAAATACTTGCAGTACTACATGGTCCCAGGTTGGTTGAATCCCCAGATGCTGAGGAACCAGG
Source organism: Stenella coeruleoalba (assembly GCF_951394435.1). Taxonomy (NCBI): domain Eukaryota; kingdom Metazoa; phylum Chordata; class Mammalia; order Artiodactyla; family Delphinidae; genus Stenella; species Stenella coeruleoalba. Next base: position 31,505,943 of record NC_137157.1, read on the forward strand.
GATAGGGAAGGCTGACTATAAATTACACACGGATGACTCCTGCATTGCTCAAGGGTCAACTGTATATACTAAGTTAAAATATTAGTTTACTGAATAGCTTTAAAATAAAATGCCTCATGAAATATAAGTTTCTCAGGGATATTTGGTTTTTAATTTATTTTTAATTTATTTTATTGAAGTATAGTTGATTTACAATGTGTTAATTTCAGGTGTACAGCAAAGTGATTCAGTTATACATACATATATATATGTATATACATACACACATACACGTTCTTTTTCATATTCTTTTCCATTATGGTTTATCACAGGATATTGAATATAATTCTCTGCTCTACAGTAGGACCTTGTTGTTTAACCATTCTATATATAGCAGTTTGCATCTGCTAATCCCAAACTCCCACTCCATCCCACCCCCACCTCCCTCCCCCTTGGCAACCACAAGTCTGTTCTCTATGTCTGTGAGTCTGTTTCTGTTTCATTGATAAGTTCATGTGTCATATTTTAGATACCAGATATAAGTGATATCGTATTGTGTTTGTCTTTCTCTGTCTGACTTACTTCACTTAATATGGTAATCTCTACGTCTATCTGTGTTGCTACAAATGGCATTGTTCTATTTTATGGCTGAGTAGTATTCCATTGTATATATGTGTCACATCTTCTTTATCCATTCATCTGTTGATGGACATTTAGGTTGTTTTCATGTCTTGGCTATTGTAAATAGTGCTGCAGTGAACATTGGGGTGCGTGTATCTTTTTGAATTACGGTTTTCTCCTGATACATGTCCAAGAGTGGGATTGCAGGATTGTATGGCAACTCTATCTTTAGTTTTTTGAGGGACCTCCATACTGTTTTCCATAGTGACTGCACCAATTTACATTCTCTCAGGGATATTTGAATGTATTAACACATTTAAGTTTAGTCCTAACCAAATAGACTCCAATAAATTGAGCAAAATCATCTGTACAGATGTTTGTGTATAACTGATCCAAAAAAAAAATGCTGCCCTGGTGAAATTATTTTGCAATTATTATAGAAGTCTGTATTGATAATATATTTTTAAACTATCAAAGAACATATATAAAAATTATAAAGTTAAAAGTTCTGAAAAATGCACAATATTCAGCTTTAGCTTGGAATAGGGAACAAACTTATCTCCATATGCGTGATATTTGAAAAATGATTAAAGTCTTGGAGAGATGGCGTCAGAGTCCTCACCAGTGATATAACAGCTTTCTTGAAGTGCTGTGACAGTATGAGGTGGTGAAGAGGACAGGATTTCGAATTGGACAGACCTGAGTTTTCGTCCTGATCTCACCACTTAGAAGTCACTGAATCTCTCTCTGTCTCAGTTTCTTCATCTTCAGAGTTAGGATATATGAAACTTAAATTTTGTTTGTGGTAAGCTAGACAAAATGTTTGGTACATAGTAAATGTTCAGTAAGTGGAAGCTGTTGTTCACTGTATTGTTCAGAAAGCACAAGCATCTGCATAGACATCCTGCCTGATGGTACTGATGAACTACAGTATGTACTCTATGTAAAGCCAGGCCCTCTGCTTGAGACAGGATCTCACCCCTTCCTGTCTTCTCAAGGACATCTGATGTCTCTCTGTTCTGACCCACAGTGCCAATTGCACCTCCTACTGGATCATCCCCATAGGCATACAGACATCCTGGTATTTTTACCATCTTATAAATAAGACTCTCCCCTCCCCCTAACCTAATTCCTCACCAACTCCCGTCTCACTTTGTTTTTACTTATTTCTTTGTTCATTTATTTATTTGCTCTCCTTTGAAGCACACCTCTTTAAAAGAGCTCTCTCTATGCACTGGTTTTAATCACTCACCTCTCATGCTCTATTAAATCCACTCCTGCCTGGCCTTTCCCAAACTGCTTCAATAAAAATGCTCTTGTTAATGTCACCAGTGACTATGCTGCTAAATCCAATGATCAGTTCTCAGTCCTCATCTTACTTGACCTATTGCGAGTATTTGACGTAGTTTCATAGTTTAACCTTCTCCTTAAGGTACTTTTACTTTTTTTCTTTTTTTTTTAACTTGTGTTCTTCCTCCTCCTCTGGCTCCTCTCTCGGGCTCCTTTGTGTGTTCTAAATCTTTTGCCAGACCTCTTAAGGTTAGAGCACCATAGGACCCAGTTCTTTGTTCTTTTTTCTGTTTGTACTCACTCCCTTGATGGTCTCATCTACTCTTTTGCTTAAAATTCCATTTATATATCAAAAGCTGTCATATTTATATATCCAGCCCAAACTTCCCTCCTCAATCCAGATTGAAATATCCTGACCTAGTTTCATCACTAGGATGTCTCAAAACACGTCTCAAACTGAGCACACTCAAAACTTAACTCCAGATCTGCCCCCCAAACCTTCTCTACCCCTCAGCCTTACCCATATCATTTGATGGCAACACCATCCTTCCAGTTGCTCAGACCAGAATCCTTGGAGTTGTCTTTGACTCTCTCTCAAAGCACTCTCCAACTGTCAGGAAATCCTATCGGCTCAATCTTCAGGAGGCATCCAGAATCTAACCACCTCTGGGCAATGCACTGCTACGACACTTTCTTGCTTGGATTATAGCAATAGCCCCAAATTGGTCACTCTGTTTCTACCTATTGTTAGCCTAAAGTCACAGCAATTAAAGTGATCTCTCTTTTTTTGGAAATAATTTATATTTTTAGAGCAGTTCATAGCAAAATTGAGAGGAAGGTACAGAGATTTCCCCAGTGTCCCCTGCCCCCCCCCACATGCATGGCCTCCTCCGTTATCAACATCCCCACCAGAGTGGTGCATTTGTTGCAACTGAGGAACCTACCCTGACACATCTTAATCACCCAGAGCCCATAGTCTACACTAGGGTTTACTCTTGGTGTTGAACATTCTATGAGTTTAGAATTCATCCCTTCCCCTCCAACCCCTGGCAACCACTGATATTTTTACTGTTTCCATAGTTTTGCCTATTATAGAATGTCATAGTAGTTGGAATCAAAACAGTGTATGGGGGCTTCCCTGGTGGTGCAGTGGTTGAGAGTAAGCCTGCCAATGCAGGGGACACGGGTTCGTGCCCCGGTCTGGGAAGATCCCACATGCCGCGAAGCGGCTGGGCCCGTGAGCCATGGCCGCTGAGCCTGCGCGTCCGGAGCCTGTGCTCCCGCAACGGGAGAGGCCACAACAGTGACAGGCCCGCGTACTGCAAAAACAAAAAAACAAAAGAAAAACAGTGTATAGCCTTTTCAGACTGGCTTCTTCAGTTAGTAATATGCATTTTTTTTCCTCTATGTCTTTTTATGGCTTCATAGCTCATTTCTTTTTAGTGCTGAGTAAAAGTCCATTCCCCAGATATACCACAGTTTATTTAACTATTCACCTGCTGAAGGACATCCTGGTTGCTTCCAAATTTTGGCAATTTTGAATAAGCTGCTATAAAAATCAGTGTGCAGGTCTTTGTATAGACACACATTTCCAGCTCTTTGGGATAGAACCAAGGAGCATGATTGCTGGATCATATGGTAAGAATATGTTCCGTTTTGTAAGAAACTTCCAAACAGTGTCTTTAAAAAAAAGTTTTAAATATGTCATATCTCTCCTATGCTCAAAATCCTGCAATGAATCCCTTTTCATTCACAGTAAAAGTCAAAAGTCCAGATGGGTATACAAGACCCTACATGATCTGGCCTCTCCATTCTCTCTGACATCATCAACTTCACTGCCCCCCTGGTTTATTCTTGCTGTTCCTTAAAGCAGATTCCTTAAATCAATGAGTATGCATTTATTTTATAATAATGGGGAAAAAAGATATACTTTCTAAGTTGTCAGGGTAGTGACATTCCAACTAAGTTCTTTTTCTTCTCCAAATGTTTGATAATGATAATATATTACTTTTATAATAAAATATCTTGAAAGATTCAATTGAAAACAACAACAACACAAGATAGACCTTAGGGCCTTTGCACTAGCTTCTCTGTCTATAATACTCTCCCATAGACATCTGCTTGGATAACTCCCTTAGCTCCATCTCATCTTTGATAAAACATTGCCTTCCCAATGTGGCCCCATCAGATATCAGTTCAGTAGTACACTTGGTGCTGCGTGAAGCCTCTGATGCCTTGTGAGTGTGACTGGCACCTTGAACCTAGGACCATGCTGCTAGTAGAGCAGAGTAGGCATTATAGTCCTGATCCCCTTTCGTGTGATCTAGTTTTTCTTTTTTCACAGCACACCTTTGACCTATATAATCTGGTTATTTATTATGTTTATTGTTTATGGTCTGCCTTCCCTCACGAAAAGCTAAGTTTATGATGGCAGGAATTTTTGCTTTTTTTTTTTTTTTTTTCATTAACTAATATACCCCCAGCATCTAGAACAGTGCCTGGCACACAGTAGCACAAGGTACTTAATAAATATTTGCTGAATGAATGAATGAGTGAACAAATGTTTGTGTAGTTTCTTCAGTGTCAGGCATAAGACATGGCAAAGAGAAGTCAACAGAATTTCTGCCCTTATATTTCTTTTCTTTCGTCTAGTCTTTTTGAGATATTATTGACATATACACTGTATAAGTTTAAGGTGTACAGCATAATTATTTGACTTGCATACATCATTCAGTGACTACCATATTAAGATTACCATATTAAGAACATCTGCCATCTCATATAGATACAAAATCTATATAAATCCAAAAGAAATAGAAATGTTTTTCCTAGTGATGAGAACTCTTAGGATATACTCTCTTAACTTTCTTACATAACGTACAGCATTGTGAATTATATTGATCATGTTGTACATTACGCCCTAATACTTATTTATCTTATGACTGGAAGTTTGTACCTTTTGACAACCTTCCTCCAGTTCCCCCTCCCCCACCCCATGCCTTTATATTTCTTAGAGCCTAGAATATGAATATGGTTATTAGTGAGATTGGCCATTCACAGAGGTCCTTAGGGAGGATTCCAAAATCATATCATAGAAGAGGATCTTGGAGAAATATATTTCAAGGGAGGGTTAGGTCTTAGCAATGACAGTATGAAAAGAAAGCTTGAATTTAAGCAATTATACTTACATACATGAAGGGATATTAGAGGATATTTTATGTGTTGGGATTGTCCAAAAAGAAGAATCCCCCAAACAAATCATTTACACAATTCAGTCTTCATTTTGGTCCAAGGGAGATGATGCTATGAAGAGTGGGACCCCACCATGCTCAAAGTAGCCTTAAACAAAATTAAGCAGGATTACTGCTAAAATACATAGATTACAGTGGTAAAACAATAAAAGGGTTTTAGTTTTGTTTCGAAGCCACTATTATCTATGTAGGTAGCATTGTAGTCTTAGAAATTTTAGTAAATGATAATTATAATTTGGTCCAGTGTAATATCTATTTAGCTTTCAGATATTAATTGAAAATAATAATCCAGTTCCATATAATACATGGCTGGTTACATAATAAGTAGGAAAGATTTCTAGCCATGTGCAGATGGGCCTTTGTAATTTTAAGATGCCATAGATGAATGTTAACTCTTAAAAGAACTCTCATATTTTAAAATATCTTCACATCTCCATGTTTTGCTTATGCTGTTTATTTTTCCTGGAATACTTGTCCCTTCCTTGTCAACTCTTGCAAACTCTTCTTTTGTCCTCTAAAATCCAGTCAGAGTCACATTTTCTCTGTGGCTTTTCTTGGCATTGTCTTTCTGCCACGAGTTCTCTCCCTTAAGGTCAACTGATTAAGTTTTTCCTCCTCTGAGTTCCCAAAGCATTTATCACTGGGGTGTGGGTGTCACTTACCTGCATCTGCATTTCAAGGGTGTCTTATCACCTTTGTTTCTCTAGTGACTGGCTCAGTCCCTGTCTCATAATACAGGCTCAATAAACCGGTATCAAATTGGAAGCATTACACTCTTTTTTTTTTTTACCTTGGTCACTGATTCACCCAGCAAATATTTATTAAGAGTTTTTTATATTCAAGGTTCTGCTATGTGTTGTAAAGATACTGAAGAAAAAAAATAGATGCCCAGATTTTTAAAAACATAAAATATAGTGTAATAAGAAAAAATAAGCCATGCACAAGGTAACTATTTTACATATTTGAAAGAGTTATTTTCAAAGAGAGGTGTCTTGGGGGGCGTGTGAGTGTGGGTTCATGCTAGGATTCAAGAATATCTTCCCATTGACTAGAAAATATTTTTCCTTATTAAATGGCCAAAAAGCTGTGATTCAAAACAATGATTCTTTCGATGTCTCACAAGTTAGGTTAAATTCTGTCCTATATCTAAATCTCTGTCTCTCCCCCTCACTTTAACTGGGTGTACTATTAGATTATCGGATTAAAGCACTGCTCAGGGTTTTGCTGCTACTTGCCAAACAGTCTACATTTAAAGTAGAGAAAGTTTCTTTTGGTGCCTTCAGGTATGAATTTTATGCATTCCCTAGTTTTTAGAAAACACCTTAAGTGATAAATCCTTCACATGTTGCTACAAGTTCATTCCTAATTGCCATTGGGGAATTGCCCGTAGAAAGCTTTTGACAAAAGTTAACAATACTGTCATTGAAATGAAAACTCCAAACCATATTTTAAAAGAAATTTTTAAAAAATTTGGTCAGCATAGTTTGAATGCTCAGCATCTAATTGTATTTAATCCAGTAGCGTTAAAAAAAAAAAAAAAAGGTAGATTCCCTTTTCCACATTAAGGCAGAAGATGTTAATTGTTAATAGTTTTAGTGACTACGGATTTTCACTGATGATCACCAGCATTTTTTCTCTTTTCATTTAGACTTGGATTATCACTTGCATTTATCTTCAACTGCTCCTATTTAATCCTCTCGTCAAAACTCAAGGGATCTGCAGGAACCGTGTGACTGATGATGTGAAAGACGTTACAAAATTGGTAAGTAAGGAATGCTTTCAATTGCTGTGACTCTTTTTCTTGTACTTTTTGAAAAATATTTCCTTTTTCCTTGCCCCAAATTAGTATTTTTCGAAGACCAGGAGAGAAGTCACTGAGTTATTCTAAAGAGTTTGTAGAGAGCAGCTAGGGAGATATTTAAGGTCATGGAGCATCTTGTTGGTAAAGTTGGCCTGTTGCACCCCACGGAAGTGGCTTTGTTTCTTTGCTGGTCTTTTCATCTCCTTCACAGGCAGTGAAGGATACTGGCGAGTTCTCTGTGTGCTGATGTGCCAGCACTAGCTTGTTCCCCATTATCTCTTAAAAGTGTTTTATTTCCCTTCCACATGCCTTCCTACTCTTCTCTAACGAGCCTAACAAAAGATCTGAGATGGTCTTTCTCCCCTTTCCAGCAGCTTGAAGACCCTGTCACATGCGGGTGGGTGTTTGCTCCCTCAGTAAACACAGTTGGAGTCATTTGTTGCCCAAATGTTGACCAGATTCATCTCCCACATCCATCACATTGGAACTCTTCCCTCAGGAAAAGCCGTTTTACACTGGTGCCCCTTGGTCACTGCCGGCTTTGTGCCATGCTTCTCTTAAGATGCAAACCACAGAGAGGGAGAGCATGACACAGCATCTGAAATGCCTTCCTCCCAACTCTCACGATCCAGCGGTGATTGTACATGCTCACTTGAGCTACAGTGTGTGCTTTCAGGATGAACAAAGTTTGAGAAGCAGTTTTCTAAGTTCATGGTTCAAAAGAGCCAAATGGCACTCAGTTATCTGAATATTGTCTACGGAACGGACGTGATGTGAGAATAGGAAAGAAATGAGGATTGTAGTATGTAGAAAGAAAGAAAAGTATATTTTTTGAGATATTTATCTTTCCTATTTTGATATGCATTTCCCGGTTTATGTGTTTTATTTTGGGTTCATAGCCAAATTCCAAAACAGAAGTTTAATGTTACGATCTGAGTCTTGCTGGCTTAGTCTCATGCAGAAATAAGAACACACACGCGCGCGCGCGCGCATGCGCGCGCGCGCGCACACACACACACACACACACACCATGCAGATTTCTTTGGATACTTACAAAGTCCAGGTTTAAAAAAATTCTCTGGTGTAGTGCCTGAAGATATATCACCATGTTTTATTTGAGGAGCTGGTGACCAAAGCAATGCAACATTTGCCTACTATATGCCCAGCTAGGTATAAGGATGGGGGTGGGGTGATGAAGAACTTTTTTTAAAACATGTATCATGGTCCTTTCCCTCAAGCTGCACGTTAGTTTCTGAACCAAGAAACTATATTAAAAAGAAAAGGTTTATATTCGAAATTTGGTATCAATAGAAGGCACTCATGAAATGTTTGTTCAGTGAAGTAAGGATGTGTACCACGGTGCAACATCATAATCACCTGTGGCGCTTACGAAAATCATAGGTGTCTGGGCCCCACTGATTCAGCAGGCCTGAAGGCATCTACATTTAAAGACATTCCTTAAAGGAGGTTTAAGAACCAGTGCTCTAGATGGTCTATTCTGTCACAGTTTAGAGACCAAAGTATTGTGACCTTGATTTAATCTCATTTCTTATTATGAGTAGTTTTATCTATGTTGTATGGATTTATATAAATGTTAGATTAATACGAGTCTCCAAAATATGCTTAAAGTAGGCCACAACTGGGAAATTACAGCTCTCATGGGGCTGCTGGTAGAACCATGGAGCTAAGATGAGCAGGGGAGGTCTGAAGTGGTCCTAGGTGTCCAGTTTCAAATATGTGGGCAAGGAGTCATAGATGGAAGGTGATGGTGTATCTGACCACATGCTGAGCATGTCCAAAATTAAAATGGTATTTAAGAAAAATTACTTATAGTCATTATTTTTTGCTGTGTGAGGAACACTACTTAATGAGCACCACTTCCTGTGAAATGTCAAACCGATATTTTCAAGTGGCATAAGTAGGTATTATGAGCACCTTCCAAGATTTTCCACTCTTGTCTTTGACCATCTGCTTATTTTCAGTCTGTTACCTATCAGTTGATACAGTGAAAAATGGCAGGAAGCATGGAGAAAGAAGTGCCTGGAAAGAGATACTTATTAACACTAAAATATAATTCCTTCCCCCAAGGGCAAATGTAAAAAAATCATTAAACTGAAAAAAATCTTTCTGTCACCCCTCGAGCACCTGACTCAGAGGGGAACTTTTTAATTTCAAGAGTTGATCTAAATGAAATTAGTGTGTTTACTTTGGATTATCGGGGGGGAAAAATCAAGTTAGTAACGAAAAAGGACTTAGAAGATCACTTCTAACTGAATAAAGACCTACTTAATGCCCAGCCAATATTTCATAGAGTAGGACATTGAAAGATATAAAATAATCCCTGGTCTCAGAGTGTTTATAATCTAGTTTGGGAGCTAACCCATCTCTATGAATATATGAGTGCATATCACTCAGTCTGCAATAACCACACGTAAATGGATACCATTTGAAAGATTTTCTGGTATAGCGTGGGAACCAACCTATGCTAATTTATTGGTTCAAAGAATGGATTTTAGAATCTGGCACACCTGCTCTTTGACCTTAGATAAGTAACTACGTTTCTAAATCTCAGTTCTTACTTACCATTTTGTAGTATAGATTAAATAAGAGAATGTATATATAAATTTTTTACCACAGTTATTATCACATAACCTCTCTGTGCCTCAGTTTCCTCATCAGTGTAATAGATTAACAGTACAATTGACCTTTGAACAACACGGGAGTTAGCAGTGGAACATCCTTCTCACAGCTTGTAGTTGGCCCTCTGTATACAAGCTTCCTCCCTAGCTGTGGTTCTGCATCCGCAGATTCAACTGACCATGGATCATGTAGTACTGCCGTACTTAACTGTTAAAAAAAACAAAAACAAAAACATGGGTATGAGTAGACCCATGTAGTTCAAACCCACGTTGTTCAAGGGTCAACTGTACTTAACCTTATAGAGTAACTTTAAATAAGTGAATAGAACAGTGCTAGGAACATAGCAAGTGCCTGCTAAATACTGTCTGTCAGTAATGGTAGTAGTGGCATTTGTGGGGTCATAGGATACTGGAGTCGGAAGGGAATTTAGAAACAATCTAGACGAAGTACTTCCAAAATAGGAAAGCTGAGACCCAAGAGTGGTGAAGCCCAGCTCCTGATCCCATTACCTGTGCTGTATCTTCTAGGACAGTGGTTTTCAAACTGGCTTCAAGAGTCCACCTAGCCTCTCTGCTTTTATTATTTATGTGTCTGGGTTTCTAAATAAGACTTGGCTTGAAAAAACAATTGAGCTTTTAAAAAAATGTTTGCAAGCCACTGCTTTAAATCAGCATTTGTGGGATATGATTTGAGAACCATCCAGTCACAATCTCTTAGGGTACGTGTTAAAAGTATAGCTATCAGGGCCCGCCTCAGAAATACGGAATCACAGCTTGTGGAGATGAGATGTAGGAACGTTAATGTTTCTGACTAATATGCCAGGTGATAGTTATTTGCATAGAAGTGGCAGGACCGCTTAGGCCATAATACTTACAATATTGGGTTGTTTCCATGTCTGAAAAGAAGCTGTGTTCCCATCCTTAGCCTAAAACTCATAATTTCACTAATTCAAGCAACAACATGAGTCACTTTTGAGTTTTATGGATATAGATAATCACAGCCTCTCTCTAGAGAACAGTGGGGCAAAAAAGCATCTTCAAGTAGGTCAGGCTTACCGGGGTGTTTGAATACCAGCTCTGCTATTACCCAGCTGTGTGACCTTGGACAAATAAGTCCCTAGACCTTTCTGGGATTCAACTTGTGGTTTTGAAAATGAGGAACTAGGACATGATCAATACTTAGTTCTTAATCTAGGATTCATAAACTTTGAAATTCTTGCAAATGGAACTCTAAATTATGCCTACGTGTGCCTTATGTGTGTTTCTAAGAAGAGCATGTATAACTTTCATGTGCTTCCCAGAGACGTCTGTGACACCCAAAAAGATAAGAACTACTAAATCCGATAACTTGGGAGACCCTTTTTAGCTCTGAGATTCTTTTATTCCATGGAGATACTTTTTTTAGCTGGTACCTTTTGGAAGGATTCAGTTATGCCTTGACAAAAGGAGGTTATTATATCGAACAAGAGGATCTGGTTTCTTTGCAGACATAACTTTGGTACATTTTATTTGAGAAAAAGAAAGTGGGTTGAGAGTACCTTTTTACCTTGCTTTTCATAGTAATTTCTTCAGCCGAAATCATTCCTTTGCCCATTCTGCCAGTTCCTCCTTTGCTTTAGGTGGCACCTTGCACTGTGCCCACAAACATTAAGTTTGTTTGCTTGGGGTGATTCTCATGTCACAGAAGCACACGATTTATGACTTTACTGTCATTTCCTTTTAAATTTCTTATTGGACACTTTTTACTGCCCCTGGAATCCCCGTGGTTTTCGTTTGAAATCCTTCTGGCATGTTTACTCAGCATAATAGTTCATCTATTTACAGAACATTTTGCTTTGTTTCCAAAAAATGTTGCAGGACTTGTTTTAAATGGCAAACTCAGACCTACCTAAAGAAAGGGTCAAGTATCTGGGAAGGGGATGAATGAAACTCTAAAAACTTGTATCTATGGGATGGTTCAGCTGTAGCTTTTAATGATTTTTAAGTGTTAATTTAAGGAGGAATCCAAATATTGAAATAGTTCAAATTAATTTTTCCTTTTGTTCTTCCTGCTGTTCCTTTCATTTGTGGTATTTTTTCCTTCATTTGGGGGAATTTAATTGAATATGACTTTGTTGCTTTTTTAAAAACCTTTTTATCTTTTACTATCTATTGAGTAATTATTTGTCTTCCTCAAAATGTTTAAGGCAGGTTGCTGTCCCAGCCCCATCTTGTAAAGGTGAAATTACTCTGTCTTTTCAAGGTCAGTCTACAAATCAGTAGAGTAGAATTAAAAGTCAAGAATTCGTGGTTTTCCTGGTCTTGAAGTAGGCACTTATTTTAAGTAGATTATATTAATACATGACTCTTAGAGTTTAAAATAATGGAAGATTATAAAAATATACTTAGATAACAAATTTCACACTTTGAATGGACAGTTTTGAATGATGCGGAATTTTTATTCTTCTTCAAATACGATGTTCTTTGGATATAATTACCACTGCCTTAAAATGGAAGATTGGAGCCTCTGAGACTTCCCATTTCTAGGTGAACTCTGAGCTTTATTAAGCATATCTTCTCTTTAAAAGCAGAGGTCTCATAATTTTGTTTGACCCTTGAAGAACAATGGTTTGATAGCTGGAGAGTTTTTAAAGTTTATTTTGATTAGTTTGCAATATTTAGCATTTAAATTTCTCCTGTGGTCAGTAGAAAATTCTTTTCTCTGTTTTAAGCTACATTTAGGACTTATAGTATGCAAAGAAAGGACAGAAGCGTATTAGAAATAATAGTAGTAAAAACTGACAAGTAGTGGGCTATGTTACCAAGCATGTCAATCTTATCATAAAGAAAAAATTGTTCTTCCATTATAAGATAAACCACTTAGGTACAAAATCTCCTGCTCCTTGACTTTTTAAAGTAATCATTATTGTGTGAGTATCCATGCAAAGCACTTTGTATGGATTTTCTCTTTTAGTCATCACAACCCTAGGAGGTAATTATTTTTACCAACAGCTTATTGATTAGGAAGCTGAGGCCTGGTGATGGTTAGTAACCTGACGATCCTCACCTGGAAACAGGGAGCTGAATAGAGGTTTGAACCCCTAACTGCCCATCTCTAGAGCATAAGAACCCAGTTCATAATTTATGATGTTTTAACTTAAGATGTCAATATCAACTGCAATTTAAGAATTAGCATTCCATCCTCTTGAATTTTATTTCCTAGGTAGTAGTCACCTTATCTTATGATTAGGAAGCAGTCGTATTATAGAAGTTCAATTAGTACTACTTAATTGGAATCCACATTATAAAGTGTGTCTATGAAATAAACCAAAAATGTTTTTAATCTCTTCTATCTGAAAGGAGAATGAGGGTCATCTAACTTCATTTAGATATTCTTCACCGAGAAAATATGACCCAGAAAAGTCTTTGAGTTGTCATGTTAATTTTTTCTAAATCACTAATTGAGTTGTTATTAAAGGAAAAAAAAGGGTAATTAACTTGGTTAGTTAGATTTTTAGTCAACATTAACAAAAGATGGCTTATAAGGAGAAATAAAAAGACAAAAAGCTGGGACTTCCCTGGTGGTGCCGTGGTTAAGAACCCGCCTGCCAATGCAGGGGACACGGGTTTGAGACCTGGTCCAGGAAGATCCCACACGCCGCGGAGCAACTAAGCCCGTGTGCCACAACTACTGAGCCTGTGCTCTAGAGCCCGTGAGCCACAACTACTGAAGCCCGCGTGCCTTGAGCCCATGCTCCGCAGCAAGAGAAGCCACCGCAATGAGAAGCCCCCACACCGCAATGAAGAATAGCCCCTGCTCGCCGCAACTAGAAAAAGCACGCGTGGAGCAATGAAGACCCAATACAGCCAAATAAATTAATTTTTTTTTAAAAAGCAAAAATCTTTGTCCTGTGTTATTTCTGAAGACTGAACAACCAGCATTACAGTAAGCTGCTGCAGGAGTGAACTGGGATATTTAAAATATAAGCGTAGAAGGTTAGGTTTTTTGCTCTACAGCAGTGATTCTTAAACTTCTCTGGGTCTCCCAGCACTCTGAAAACTGGACTCTTTCCTCAGAAAGGTTCACATATGTGCAACATTTTATGTAGTGTCAAGGGAATCATGAGTTATTACTGCTGCATTTTGATTCTTATCTAGAACTTGGGAGAAACAACTGAGACAAGTGTGTCTCACTAAAGATGTCCAAGAAGCCACTGATTTCATGAGACTTGGAGACCTCAATGATATTTGAATCATGAAATCCAAAGATTTTAGATAAGTGATCTAGAGAGGGAGTTAAATGTTCTGACTTTGAGTTCTTTTTCTCCTGAGTCCAAATACCTGCAGGGTATGGTAGGCAGCCAGTGCCTGTTTGGCTTGCAAAGACTTTTTCTTGGCTGGGTTTCCGGCATTTCTACATGCCATTCTCGTATGCATTTTACCTCCTCATGTCACTGAGTATGGTCAGTCCTTAAGACATCCAAAAAAAGATAGCAAATGGGCCCATCTAGTAGTAGAGTGAGCCCATCACAGAGTGACTTGTTTTTGCAGTTTTATGCATTTAATGAGCTGGCACGGTACTTACATCCTCACACTCCACACCACAAAGTTCATTGGACCTTTGGAATAATTGGACCTTTGGTAAATTTTCCACCAGTTAGGTTCTATTTTATTTATTTTTTGCCCTGAACATATTTTACGAGAATAGATTGGTTTTTTCAAAATCTGGAGCCTTGGTTATGTATCCATTTCACCCTCCCAACAGTATGCTTCCCTGGAATCTAAACCACGTCTCTGCTTTTTCAGCGTACGGTCTCTGTATAAATATTTAATACATATTCAGTACTTTCCTAATGGTGTTCTAAACTGCCCCCAGTCTCTATTCTCTCCTTGCTCCAATCCATCCCTCCAGACTCACCTTTCTAAATTGACAGTCATGTTCCCTTCCAGCTTAAACACCTGCAGTATAGCACCACTGCTTAATTCCATGAGAAAGGTAAATCAGACTGAATTTTTCATGGTTATCTACTTCACCCTCTTCATCTTACAGACGAGGAGCGGAGGTTTCACTGGTCCCACTGGAACTTGTTCCACTGGAACTGGTCGCGCTGGACCTCACTGCCTCCCTCTTGGCCTCCTTGGCCCGACATTTAGGTCCCTCACTAATAATGGCTTTCCCGGGGTATTTCTTACCTCCTACCTGCTAGAGCCTGAATGATCTGTCCCTGGTCTCCCATGTCTTTGTCTTTGCATATAACCCTATACCTAGAATGTCCCACTCCCTTGCAATTAATAATAAATACTCATACTCATTCATACACCATGCTCAAGCACTAAGTATTTTAAACAAGTTATATAATCCTTGTTTAGTCTTAATAGATCCACTAGCTCGATTCTATGATTCCCATTTTACACATGTGGAAATTGAGGCTAAAGAAGATTAAGTAGTTTGCCTAAGATCTCTGAGTTAGCACGTGGCAGGACATGGATCCAACCTGAGCAGTGTGTCCCCGGGACCTGTGTTGTGAGGCCTACATCAAACTAACTGCTTGGAAGGAACAGCTTATCTTCCTAGTTCTAGGTCAAAGGCTCCCTCTACTCTTATCAAATTTCCACAGTGCTCAATATACATAAGAGAATTCTGTGCTTTCTGAATGCTATTTAACATACTATAAATGCTTGGAAAGTAATATAATAATTCATGAAGCAGCCATAAAAATATACAACTTGACTTCCTAATTTCTCTTCCAAATGTAATTGGAAACAAACCAATGCAAGCCAAGAAAGTAATAATGCGGAGACTGATCTGTAGATAACTGTGCTGAGACCAGCGCACAGCGCCAAGATTTGTATCCTTACCTCCAGTAGGTACTCCTGATGACTGTGACCTTGGGATGCCAGTTAACCTCTCTGTTTTCTTCTGTGAAACAGGCTTAATAACACATATCTCTGGGGTCGTGATAGAGACTGTGTATGAAAACTTAAACTGGAAAGCATTTTTCAAAAATAGTATTACTTTTCAGTTCTACCAGAAATTAAATATCAGTAAATCAGTTTAATGCAGAAATTATTATTATATACCCCCCAAGTGGTAAGGTGTGGAGATTTCAGTGTGCTGGTCAGAGAACTTCTTGTAAGGTTTCTTTGTACCAATTTTTACGTATAGATTACTAATAAAACAGAATTGGCCAGCATATTGCTTACATTTTTTCTGCCCTTTCGGTACATACTCAGATCCTAAGTTATCTGAATACCAGTCGGTCAATTCTATGTTTATTTTCTGATAATGTTAGTTGTGCTTAAGGACGGCTAGATTGTCAAGCAGCTTGTGTTCAGAACACCTGCCACTTCTTGCCATGTTTCTCCATCTGGAATGACTTTCATTTACACGGTTGGTTCATAACAAAACAGAATGTTGCTGCTCGTTCTGATTCCAGCTTTTAGGTCAGCTATGGCTTCCACTGGGGCTTACATAAAATAACAAGGTCCGGTACGTGGGCCTCTCACTGTTGTGGCCCCTCCCGTTGAGGAGCACAGGCTCTGGATGTGCAGGCCCAGCGGCCACGGCCCCCAGGCCCAGCCGCTCCACGGCATGTGGGATCCTCCCGGACCGGGGTACGAACCCGTGTCCCCTGCATCGGCAGGCGGACTCTCAACCACTGCGCCACCAGGGAAGCCCAGGACCATACTGTTTTATTGGGGGTGGCATGAGGAGGGCTGATGGTGAGCCTCACAAGTGGAAAATATCTAGGACAAGTGTGCAGAGAGTAGATAGATGAAAATATGTAGTTGAGCTAAGAGGCAAGGGAGGCTCTGCTGTCAGAGACCTGAGTTCTAGTCCAGACTTAACACGTAGTAATCGTGTGACCTTAGTCAAGTTTCTTGACCTCTTTGAGCCTTAAGTTCTTCATTCATTAAGTAGAGATAGTATGTGAAAGGGATTCTGAGGCTTGGATGTGATCATGCAACATAAGCCCTTGATAAGCACAGTGCCAGCACATCATAAATATTTGGTAAGTGTTAGGCTGGAGGCTGAGATGAGTGGGAGATGGTACCATTGGAAGTAGAATGGTAGCATGCACAGTGGGATCATCTACTTCCTTGGCTCCCCTCTGACTGCTTATGCCTTTAACTAGATTCTTTTCTCACCAAATTGTTCTCAGATTCCAGAAGCTATTGGCAAAGCCAAGAAGAAACCATCTGGATTGTGTTCTGGGAGACTTGTCAGAGATGACCTAGTCTGGCAAACATGCACAACATCCCAGCTTACTGTGGGGAACAGGAATGATTTTAGAGACAGGGTAAAGGGGGAAATGAGTCCACCAAGGCAAGGTAGACCCATTGAGGATATAATAAAGCAAAACCACTTTTTTTACATTGTATATTATTTTAAGACTCAATGGGCTAAGTCAGTTTATACATATTATAAACGGGCCATATGATACAGATGGAAATTTTATCTGTGCTGGAAGGGTGAGATGTAAGAGGTGGTACTATATGTAGAAAAGGAGACCAGTGAACCTAGAACTCTGTAAGTTACCAGGATGTGTGCCTTGGAAGTCAGTTGACAGTATGGCTCTCAGTGAAGAATATGGATTGATTGGCATGTTCACTCATCTCAGCTCATAAATTGACTGTCAGACGTGGGTACTTTTATCTCCACTTTACAGATGAGAGAAACCAAAGTACAGTTTAGATTTGTTCCAAATTCCCTGGTTCTAAATCAGGTGCTTGTTCAACTTATTGCCACAGTGACTGGTGGAAATGGGTTAGATCGTCTTTGAAAGCCTTTAAAAGAAGCTAGATAAACACTTGAGGCAGCTCAAACGTTCAGCACCAGCTAGGTGGATTCAGTTATACCACAGAACTGAATCTTTCTAAATTAATTAAGTGATAAAGCATTTGCCACTCATAAGTATCATTGATCTTTTGAAATTTCGCAAACATTTTTTTCTAGGATCAACGTAGAACAGTAGTTCTCCAACTTAAGCGTACATCAGAGTCACCTGGAGGACTTGTTACATGAGATTCAGTAGGTCTGGTGTGGCCCGCGACTGCGTTTCTACAGATTCCATGGTGATGTTGATATATCACTTGGTAAACCACTTACAAGAAAAATATACTGTGTTACTGATCCTTTGGAGGAACAAATAGGAATATAATCCTAGAGGGAAATTTCAAGACCACAGATGGAAATTGAAATTCAAATCATGTTTCCAAAACTCAGTAGATTATACTTAGCCACCCATAACTGAATTTGGAGGAAAAAAGATTTGTATTATCACTTTATTTCTGGAGAGTGCCTTTGATTGCAAAGGGAAATCAAGAATGAAAAATCACTATATATGTAAATATTGAAATTCAGTAGTAACTAAAAGCATAATAGGTTTGTAGGTGTTTTTCTCCAAACCACTAAAAACAATATGACTGATATGTATGGATTTTCTTACAGATATTTTTTTCCTTTTTTTTTTTTTTTTTTTTTTTTGGTCTCTGTAGGTGGCAAATCTTCCAAAAGACTATAAGATAACCCTCAGATATGTCCCCGGGATGGACGTTTTGGTATGTAAACTGTACATTTCTGGGTTTCATTTTGGTAGCTGACAAAAGAGATGGGATCATTCATTCATATTGAGATAGGAAATTATCTGCCATTTAGGAGTTTGCTAATTGTCAGAATTTGAAGAAGGTATCTTTGGAATTTGACTTACATATTTTTTTTCCTCAGGCAACTGCTAAACTTTAGTTTTGGATGAGCATTTCAGCACATGTGTCTTACACCTGTACTCCCAAAGTAAATAAGATCACCTTCCTTAGAGCTAGCCACTGATTTCTCTCTTTCCTTCAGTCTTCCCCCAAAAAAGGCTTGAGTGTAAAATTATGTAAATTATTTTCATACCTGAAAAGGTCCTATATAAGTCTCCTATTTAATTTGAGTTAATTTGAGAACACAAATGTTTTATCTCTGAATTTATTTGCAATGTGATTGATTCTTAAAGCCTTACAATAAAAATATGTGGCTATGATTATAGGTACTCCTTTATTACTGTAACTAAGCAATTTTGTTTTTCTCATTACATAGTATCAGTATTCATACATAAAGAAATATTTCCAGCATAGGGAATAATGTAATGCCTGTGTACTCATCACATAGCTTGTCAAATGGTACCATTGTGCAGTATTTGCTTCAAATGTATTTTTTAATATTGAATTATGATAAATATAACTAAAGCCCCATATATGCCCCTTTCCTATACCCATTAGTGCTCACTTTGTCTCTTAGGAATAAGTATTCTGAGCTGGAATTTTTCATTCCAGTGCATGTTTTCAAGGCTTGACCTGAAGATACCACCCCCTTGGAGCTGTGTTGAGTGCAACAGCCCACAGTAGCCCTGCTCTAATACTTTGATTGCAAACTGTACATCCATTCATAAGATACCAATTTTTTGCATATTTTATGTTAATGCCATTATACTGCATGTATCACTTTGCAACTTGCTTATATTTTGCAACATGCCTTTGACGTATAACATGTTCCATGTTGATGCATTTTAACTACTGTATTGTTCCTTTGAGTTAATTTAAAATCATTTGCGTTACTCTCTGCTCTGCAACTTGACATCTTTCCATAACTTAACAAAAATACTTATTACACATCGACTTTGTGCAAGTTGTCTTAAACTTTGAGTCCTTTCTGTGGACGAGTCCATCAAAATTATTACCAGTTCAAGTATGTTAAGCACGCCACTCAGTGCTGTGTTTAAAATGTCTTTCAAAGACTATAAGGTTGTCATTTCAAGAACATTCTCTTGAAAGGCATATTTCTTTTCATTCGTTTATACTAAAATATTTACTCTCTACTACGTTCCTTAGAATTCCTTAGAACATGTACCTTCTTGTTGAACAAGTTATCCTCTTTGTTGACCTAGCAAGTCTAGGTCAATGTCCTATTGAATTAGGAGAGTTCTCTGGAAATAATAATGTAACATTATAGCAGCCTGAAACTTAATTAATCATTTGCTTACTCACTCAGCAAGTGTCCGTTTAGGAAACACTATGGAGCTAGCACTTTATGAGACACTTTAAGAAACATATACATCAATTAGCCTTATGTTCAAAAACTTTAATAATAATGGGCGGGAGGAGTAGCTGGCCTTTTCATAATGCTTTTCTATTCTCAAAATGATTTCATGTTTTTAATCTCCTTGGATGATCAGAAAAACCCTGCGAGGAAAGCAGGATAGCTACTGTGATTCCTATTTTACAAATGACACCCTGAGCTTTACAACCCAGAAGCATTTTGCCCAAAGTTAAACAACTAGAAAGTGATAAAGCCTTAAAAAGAAACCCTAGGTCATCTGACTTTTAACCCTAAATGTGGGTATCTAAATAATTATAATAGCAAGGAAAAGTGTTCTAAGTGAAGCATCTAAGTAATAAAGATGCACCCTGCTCCTGACTGTAGAAGCACTTAGGCCTGGGACTGCCAAGCTCTCTCAAAGAAATCACGCAACTCTTTGAAAAACAATGTTAAACTGAAAATAGCGAAATAGATTATTTTGTGCTGGTATAAATCATAGATTGTGCTAAATCATAGATTTCAGTATCGGTTATTGATAACAAGAGCTAACCGTGTAAAAATAAAGCTGATTCATTGCCACCTTTTTTTTTTTTTTTTTCTTGTTTCTGTAATTGAGAAAAGTCCGCTATTATTTGGTCTTGGCACACTGTCCTGGCACAACTGGAGAAACTCTGTTCTTGGCTACCGCCGTTGGCAAGAAAAACAAGCCCGTGCATAGGCCTTTGGGTAGAAATAGGGGGTCTTACGCTTTGTTTTACCTTCATTTTAAAATGTTAGTTTCTGCCAAGACCAGAGGAGTTTCCCAGTGGAGAGGCCCCTGATTATTTGTCAGTGGTCAGAGCCCCAGCTGCTGTATCTTTTGTCTTTAAACAACAGAGGGTAGAGTGGGAGCCAGTATGGGTACCAGAAAGATTCTCTGGGGCCAGAGCAGTAAAATTCTTCCAGAGGCACTAGGCAGAAGAAAGCAATAGGGTAGAATACACTTTATTTTTTGCTTTTGTTTTAAAAATAAGCTAAATACTCCTGAAAAGGGGAGGTTACTTTTCTAAGGGTCTTTTAAGAAAATTACCCAGCAGATTGTCTCTCACAAATAGCAGGGTGTGATCCACTGGTTGGTATTTAAATCTAACAATAATTACCAATTTTATTTTAAACTCTTTGAAACTATAATAGTGTCAGACTGTTAGGATTTCCTTTAAGTTCCTAAACTAAAAAATCCTAAACATTTCTGACCCTTTCCACTTACAAGTAATGTTATTATAGAAAGAACAAAAACTGAGTTGCTGAATTTGGGCCACACATCTGCTGTCATTCTGACCCCTCTAAAATGATATAAACTATGAGTTGCTTGTGGTATTTGAGTAAAAAAATTCATCCCTTTTTAGTTAAATTACATATTTATCAGTTTTCTTCTAACTTTTTATTTGAAAATACTTTCAAATTTCCAGAAAAGTTATAAGAATATTTAAAGAACACCCATATACCTTTTAATACAGATTCATCTATTTTTAACATTTTGCCTCATTTGCTTTACTAAATGCTTGCTTTCTGTGTGCACATGTGTTATTTTTCTAAACCCGTTGAGTAAGTTGCATACAAAATGGCTGTTTAACCCCTAAAATACTTCAGTGTGTGTTTCCTAAGGATTTTCTCTTACATAACCACAGTATGGTTGTCTGCTTCAATAAATTTAGCAGTAACTAAAATACTTCAATCTATTGGCTGTATTTCAATTTTGTCAAATTTTTTTTTTTGCATTTTTTTCCCTCTAGTACAAGATCTAATCTAGGATCATGATTTGCATTTTAATATCATCCATGATCGGCAGAATAATGGTCCCCCAAAGATGTCTCATGCTGTGACTATATTACCTTCCATGGCAAAAGGGTCTTTGCAGATGTAATTAAGGATTTGGGGATGGGGAGAGTATTCTGGAGTATCCAGGTGGGCCCAGTCTGATCACATGAATCCTTATGAGAGGGAGGCAGGAGTTTAGGGACCAGAGAGAAGATGTTACGCTACTGGCTTTGGAGATGAAGGGGCCACAAGCCAAGGAATGCAGGAGATCTCTAAAAGCTAGAAAAGGCGAGGAAAGGGATTCTTCTGTAGAGCCACTAGAAGAAACACAGCCCCTGTGATCACCTTGATTTGAGCCTAGGAAGACCCATTTTGGACTTTGACCTCAAGAGCTATAAAATAATAAATTTGTGCTCTTTTAAGCCCACTAAGTTCATGGAAACTAATGCATCGTGTCTCTTTGATCTTACTTTAAGACTTCCCAGCCTTTCTTTGTCTTTATGACAATGAAATTTTTGAGTTATACAGCCCTCCCCTTTCGATAAAATATTTCTCTTTGAAACAATTAATGTTTTTTAATGATTATATTCAGAATAAGCATTCCAAGCCGTGATGCTACATTAAGTGATGACGTGTCCTCAGGTTATCACATCCAAAGGCACACAATGTCCATCTTCTCTTGCTGCATGTTTTGATCTCCTGGTTCAGGTGTTCCACCATTTCTGTGTATTTACTCATTAACAACTAAGAAGCAATCTTTGGGGAGACACTTGAAGACCATGTACAGTTCTTCATCAAAATTTCTCTCGTGGATTTAGCATCTATTGATGATTTTTACCTGAACCAGTCTTTACTGTCTTGTCAGTTTTTAATCATTATTCTTTTAAAGACGAGGTTAAATAAGCCATTGGCCATACATAATGTTATTCTAACAGTATGCCTCCCAGCCATCTTCCCTCTGTAGCGCCCTTCCTGTACGATTTTACTATCTCAACTGTCCCCACCTTCTTTTGCCTGGTTTGCTCCCTCTGGGATATTCTCATCTCCCTCGCCATTCCAGGATTTATTATGCGAGGTTTCAACTCTTCTTTAGAAGACAGGGTGGTTCTTCTTTAAAAAACAAAACAAAACAAATACACCTGATCATTTTACCCCTCCTCTTCATAAGCTTTGAATGGTTGTTCTTAGGAAAAGGAGCTCCTTAAACAAGGCCTCCGAGGTTCTCGTGATCTGGCACCTTTCCAAATTCTTGTTCAGTCCCTCAACCTCACATGTTCCTTGCTGCCACTGTTCCTTTCCTGCATGCCTTTCTCTGTACCTAGCGTGCTGGTCAATCCTTTTGTTTAGGTAACTCCTGAATCTTTCATTTTCTTTTTTTTTTCCTTCTATGGTTTTCTTTTTTAATTGAAGTATAGTTGATTTACAATGCTGTGATTGTAGCAGAGATTGCTCTGCTGCTGTACAGCAAAGTGACTCAGTTATACACATATAGACATTCTTTTTTTTCATATTCTTTTCCATTCCATGGTTTATCCCAGGAGACTGGATATAGTTCCCTGTGCTATACAGTAGGACATTATTGTTTATCCATTCTAAATGTAATAGTTTGCATCTACCAACCCCAAATTCCTTCCCCCACTCCCCCTTGGCAACCACAAGTCTGATCTCTATGTCTGTGAGTCTGTTTCTGTTTTGTAGGTAGGTTCATTTGTGCCATATTTTAGATGCCACATATAAGGATATCATATGGTATTTGTATTTCTCTTTCTGACTTAATCACTTAGTGTGATAATCTCTAGCTGTATCCATGTTGCTGCAAATGGCATTATTTCATTCCTTTTTCTGGCTGAGTAATATTCCATTGTATATATGTACCACTTCTTTATCCATTCATTTGTCGATGGACATTTAGGTTGTTTCCATGTCTTGGCTGTTGTAAATAGTGCTGCTCTAAACATAGGGGTGCATGTATCTTTTTGACTTGTAGTTTTGTCCGGGTATATGCCTAGGAGTGGGCTTGCTGGATCCTATGGTAGCTCTATTTTTAGTTTTCTGAGGAACCTCCATGCTGTTCTCCCTAGAGGCTGCACCAACTTACACTCCCACCAAGAGTGTAAGAGGGTTCCCTTTTCTCCACACCCTCTCCAGCATTTGTTATTTGTCTGACTCTTTCATTTTCAATGTCACTTCTTTAAGGAAGCCTTCCCTCTCCTTGAGGAAGCCATATCCTCCTATTAGAAACTCTTTTCATAGCACTCCTCAGAGTAGTAGTGCTTTCGTTTATTTGTGGAATTTAGTTGATAATCTTCTATTCACCTGTAAACTTCCTGAGGGCAGGCATTGTATAATCTTGCTCTTCTATCCTCAGTGTCCAACATATGATAGGCACTTAATAAATTATCTGCTGAAAGAAAATGAAGAAGGAAGGAAGGAGGAAAGTGCCCTAACATGTAATCACTTGTAATTTCCCTGAGGCACCAATTGAATAGAATCTACAAGATTTTGATGATGAGGCGAATAACTGTAACTCATCACACATTATCTGCACCTCAATGTCACACTGTTATCTTCTTTTAGATATGTGTGCGTTTTGTAAAAACTCTTAGGTCTAAGAGCTGTATCATGCAATTCTGAGGAATCATGGTTTCCGTGAGCCTTCTGTTACGCTACTTTTATTGAGTCATTTCCTTAATCAAGAACCTTCTCATTGTTCTCAGCGATTGAAGGCTGAAAGCCAAATTCCTGACTCTGATGTTCTTGACCTTCCCTAATCTTGCCCCACCAAAACCACTTCATCTTAATACCCGTTCTTCCCCAACACAGACTCGCCCCTCCAGCCAGATGCATCCCTGCCTCCTAGAATCACCTTGCTTATTCTCAATTCCAAGGCTGCCTAGTACTACTTCCCTTTGCTAGGAATGTTCTTTTCTCCCATCCTCTCATCCAAATTCTACCCACAGAATTATACAATACCCTGGGGCTAAAAGCATTTTAGTGGTCATCCGCCTCCAAGGTCAACTTAAGAACCCTCTTTCTCATAAGACCATTTCCTAGTGTTCCAGACCATGCTCTCTTCCCCATATCATTTGGCCACTAAAAATTGACATCACCCCTATTTTGTGCTTCTGCTTGATGCTTGTGGGGGACAAGTAGTCAGCAACACTGATGTGGTATCTGCTCTGTGGACCTTACCTTTTAGTTTATTATCTCTGAATTTCTATAGAATTTGTCCAGAAACAAATCATTTGGGGTACTTGATCATATATTGCTTACATAGCTGTTTAAAATCGTATGCGTTATGGACTTGTCTCAAAGTACTGTTGTGAGAAATAATTAAGATATGAAAAACCCAAGATATAGTATACGTACAATGATTGTCCTATGTCATCACAATTATTTTGTTGTTATATTTTCTCTTTTTGCTGTATTTTTCTAAAGATTAGGGATCAAATCTTTTACTCCTTTGTATTTCCTTACCATTTAAGCAGGTAGTAGCTACTCAAAAACTACTTACCAGTAAACATTTAACTGTTGGCAAAAAATGCGTGATTTCCAAATCTTGAGGAGCCCATCTCATTTGTTTATATTCCTTTGGTTCTCACTAACAGTAATGAACTCAAGCTTTACCAACAAAACAAAACAAAACAAAAAAGTCCCATTATTTTAAGGAGACTGAAGAATAGCATTCCAGTCAAGGACAGGGATGCAGCCAGGCCTCATGAAGGGACTGGAGCCAGGATTGGAAAGCTACCAGGTTTTCCTTTCCCCTTCTCTGCAGCTCTGCCTCATTCTGTTTTGCCTGTGCAGAATTTTTCTCTGTTCCAGTCACCTGGGGGGCATATCGCTGCCCCAGAGCTCCCACATTTACATATTGGTTTTGACCCTGCTCAGAGACTCGTTGTCAGTTCCTATCATTACTACCAGTTTTGGGGAGGGACTTTCTGATTGACCCATCTGGCTCAGGAGGGCACTACTGTTCAGTCAGCTGTGGCTGCAGGGCAAGTTCACTATTTGTAAGTGTGGATCCTCAGAATCCTCCCCTATGATTTGATGTGCTCCCTATAGAAATAGATGTCAGTCAAGTAGACACTGTACTTAATTACTTCTATCTCTCGTATAATAGAGTATGTATTTCAAAGGAGTAAGTGTAAAATGTTAGGTAAGTGAATAAAATATAAGATTAAATACGATTTTTAAGTGGCTCTTTTGTATTCTCAAAGTACAGGGCCCATCTTAATAAATAAGTGATTATATTAAGATACTTTCAGAACATCTAGACCATTACTATCTGATAGAAGCCACATATGTAATGTTAAATTGTCCGGTAGCTACATTTTAAAAAATAAAAAGGAACAGGAAAAATTAAGTATATTAAATTTTATTTAGTCCAATATATTCAAAATGTTATCATTGTACCTTACAATCAATATAAAATTATCAGTGGGATAGTTTTCATTTTTTTATATTTATTCAGAATCCACTGTGTATTTCATACCTACAGTACACTCCAGTAAGACATTAATTTTCATCAGAAATATTTATTCATTTAGCTTTTTATAAAGTTTACAGTTGAAAATGCATATTCCCATACCTAAGCTTTTCCAAACATACTTAAAAGTTTTCCAGTCACCAAATCAAGTATTGATTTTTTAACTTTCAACAGACTGAATTAGTTAAGCAAAAGTAATATTTTAGTTCCTCAGTCACACTGGCCACATTTTGAGTGATAAGTAGCTGAAGGTGGCTAACGGACCCCCTATCAGCTAGCACAGATTAGACAGACCCCTGTATTTTATAGAGAAACTGAAGTTCTGAATAAGTGACTTGCCTAAAATCACGAAGTGTGTTAACCGAGTTAGAATTAGACACAGCCTCTAGTTCATCATTGCTGCCCTCACCTCCCCACGCTGATCCTTCCTCATGGTGCTATTTTGTGTCTGGTTCAGAGGCCATTTATAGGCCTGCCCCGGGAAACATCACATATTTATAGTGTTTGGACTGATTACCATCTTAATCAGATTGAGCTTTCTACATCACTTTAATTCAAACAAGAAAATGCAAAGTTAGATGTCTACAGTGAACACTGAAAACCCAAATTAATTGTTTAGACAGAAGACTAAAATAAATGACAAAACCCAGCTCATCTAAAAGGGAGTTAAGATTTTGGAGACTCTACAGTAGTAATGTGAGCGCACAATATTTTACAAAGTGTTATTGTAGGAATGTTTTAAATCTGCCTGCCCATGGAATGTTTGAGAGTGGCAGGGAGTGTCAGCTTTCTAGCCCTAAGAGTAAAAACCAGAGGGAGTTCGCTAAAGGCGATTAGCATTTGCTCTTTGGTTGCAACGATTGCTGGGAGAAATTTTCTTTCCGTAGTATAGCTCTGGATTCATTGAAATGAGACAGAGCCACTTCCAGTTCTTAAGAAATCTCTTGAGGTTAAGGACCAGTGTGCCTCGTCCAGATGTGAGACCACATGAGTCATGGAGAGCCCAGCAGAAGAAAATACTTCAGCTGTATGTGCTTTGACTGTATTCACTGATAAAAGAACTAGACGAGTGCTTGGGAGTCTTGGTTTCTAATATTTAAGTTTGTTGTGTAATCTTGGCAAGCAACTTCACTGCTTTAGGCCTTGGTTTTCTCAGTTATGAAATTGGTGGGACTGGACCAGATGGTCTTCAGCATTTCTTCCAGATCTAAACCATTGTGATTCCAGTGGCATGGCTCTAGATTCTTTTGTCTGCCCAGCCAGTAGGTAAATGCTAGAAGCACAAGAGGAAAGAAAGGAATGCTTTTGTACCCTGGGCATCCATACCTCTAATTCTCTAATTCTGGCAAGATTGAGGGTTGACACTCATTAAAGAAAACAAAACAAAAGCGATCAAACTGGGTGGTAATCCTGGTAATTCGATTGGTTGGATTAGAAGATGGAGGGAAGACCGACTGTGACTATTCCTCAGAAGCCTCGTAGCTTATGAGCCAGGCCTTTCCTCCCTCTGAGTCTCTAATGGATATTTTACCCCAGCTCCGTTGTGGAGAAATCCCTCACAGTGCAGACAACTACATGAGGCCCACTAACGAAGCAGACACGTATCTAAGACACTTTCCAAATGGAAAAGTAGTGCCAAGTGCATCCATGAAGAAATGTTAGAGTATGTTTTGTCCACTTTCAGATTTTAATTCCAAAAGGCTTATGGTGACTGCTCTTAGGGACTCTCTCTTCATCTAAGACTGATGTGGAAGAGTGTGTCAAATGTTTTCTACTATTAAACCGGAACAGTTTCTTAAATGAAGCAGGGGATGGAGATGAGAAAGCAGGCCAGATTTAGCAAGTCCCCAGGATGTTTTTATTTCAGCCAGCGACTCAAATTTACCAGTTCTGGGTCCACAGAGGTATTATGTCATACATCTTATGAAATTCATATATCATCTATTTTAAATTTTCATTGTTGGTTTTTGGAAGCGGTCATATTCCTGGTTATGTTTAGAATGCTTTCAATTGTAGTAGTTTTTATATCTTTAATTGTTAAATCATTAATTTGGTGCTTATGGTATTTTAAAATCCCTTAGGAAGTTCACAGTTTTTACCCAGATCTTCTGTGGTGGCATGCTAGCAGGTCAAGGACAATGAGTCAATATCATTGATTCAGTTAGCATTCTAGAATGATACATGTTATATGTGTGTGTGTGTATATATATATGTATGTATATATATATATATATATATATATATATATATACATTACATATATAATATATATATATATACACACACATACAAAGATGAATAGAAAGCATGTGTTGCTCCAGTAGTCCTAAATAGAGCTGCTATAATTGACCCAGAAAATGTAAGACAGAGGCTACCAAGAAAGAAGGTAAGAAATTAAGAGTATGGAGTTAAGGAGTTTGGAGTTTTTCAAAGCAAAAACTATATTTCTTTTTGTATGTATATGGGTGAATAAAACATTAAATTATGTGTACTTCAGGAATTTGAAAGGTACTCCTTACATCACCTCTATGACATCCTGGGTGACTTTATCAACTTTATCAATTCTTCACATTCTTCTAGTGAAATAAAGAACATTATGTATAGCTTACATTCTTCTGATATATGTTGTGAGTTAATATTTATATAAAACTATTTGTTTAAAATGGTCTCTGAAAGATAAAGAGTGACAATAATGCCTGTTATTAAGGTAAAGGAAAAAATTAAATTTGTGACCCTCAAACTTTTAATTATCTATTTCCTAATCATAATCTTGGAAGAGGTGAAAAACAGAGAGACTTCCTATCATCTCAGAAATAAAATATTTAGTTCACTGAGTTTTGTTCTCTCTGCAAATCATTGACTATATTTAATTAAAAAGAAAATGCGAAACTGCTTGATATTCTTGTCAAAACTGGTTTCCTTTCTTGCAGGCAGACGAGTTAAAACTGGCTAATATTTAATATTGTTTACCTCAATTTTATCTTTAATAAATCCAATAATCTTTAAAAGCTAAAATATAACTGTTTAAACAAATTTAGTGACAAGAAAGAACTTTGGATTAGTCTTTTCCAAGAATGAATAATGAATGAAATACAGTTAAAGACGTTTAGAAATATATTTTTCAGCAGTGTAGTCCAGAAGTTTATATCAAGTATCAACGAATTTTTCATAAAAATTGACTCAATTTTTTTGAGTCAATTGGACATTGACTCAATGTCCTTCTAAAAGGGCAGCTATTGGGCTAGGCAGGATTTAACTAAGAAATTAGAGGTTTAGGGTTGAAAATGTTACTGGGAAAAGTTGATTGCTTGGACTGTTGATTAGGTATGTGAAAACAAGGGTGGGTGGCCATGGGGCGAGTAGTCATAGTTAAATAAGAACTTGAATATGGAATGTAAACATAGAGTTCCTTTGAAAATAGAGACAAACAGAAGTGGCAGTAAGCACCCCCGAGTTCCCAGTTAAAAATAAGAAACATACAAACAAACTCTTTTCCGCTTTAACCACAAAAAAGCAACAAAAAACAAAACCAAAAAGAAACAACAGCAACAAAAAAACCAACCTGTTCATTTAAGGCAAAGACCACAGAAACAAAAGGAGTACCTTAGTTCAGAACAAGGGAATTTGATTTTGGTTCCTACACATCAGAGGATCTGAGAGGACAGGCAAGCTTATTCACAAAGTGGAGCAAGGACAGAGTTTGAAAAGATTAATACATGAGATCTGCTTGCCATGGAAAAATTTGCACAATTTCAACGGAATGAACGAATTGGTGAAGGCTGTTCTACCGAATAAGTACTATTAAGGCAGTATTTACAGAATGTGTTGTTTCCTATATCCTAGGAAATCTGCCCCTTGCTGATAGGGCTGACTATCTAAAGGGAATTATCACTGTCTAAACAGGCGGAAACTTGGAGAGCAGTCAGCCCCAAAAGAAAGACTGACAGCTTGTAAAGAGACTTGTTAACGATGCAAATATGAACTTGCATATGCTTGAGATAAGCGTTAATTTTACAAAACAAAGAGTTCATTCTCAACATGTTTTGGAAACACAGTCTTTGAGAACTTGGTTGATGTGTCAAATGAAATGGCCTAATTGAACTAATTCCCATTTAGGGGTTTGTTTATTCTACTTATCTGAAGCCAGAGCCAACACTCCCTAAAAGTTTTGAATGGCATTTAATGCTTCCAGAAATTGCAGCTTACCTATCTGTAGATAAGCCAGTTTCCCTTTCAGCTGAATCATATTAATTAAAACTGTTCTGTTAAATAAATGTAAAATGGCCCTCTTGTATAATTTAGAATACATAAATTACTCGACCTTCCCCCACAGAGATATTCTGCTGGTAGGTAAAGAAATAAAGTTTAGTGGTTTTATTCGTTTTACATGGCATCAGTTACTCTCTCTGATTACAACATTTTTATTACAATAGGAGTCATTTTAAATTATTTAGGATCTTAATAAGCCAAGGCCATTTTATCTTTGCCAATAATTACCTTATTTTTCTCAGTATAACATTTTAACAGAGTTAAAAAAATAAATCAGGACCTTTACTTTAAAGATCTTTATAAGAGAGAAGATAACGTTACAGTATACCAAGTATGTGAATTTATGACCAATGATTATATTTTAAGTGATGTCACATTAATTTAAAAAAATTATAATCCATTCTAACATACTAAGAAGTTTTTCCTAATAATCTAAACCTTTATTGATCCACAGCCATTTATAGCAGGGGTTGGCAAACTATACCCTATAGGCCAGATCCAGTCTGCTGCCTACTTTTATATGGACAGGTAGCTGAGTTTGTTTTTTACAGATAAACCTTTACAGTCTACTTGATGGTAGAGAATGCTTTTAACCCCAAGCAAAATGTTGACCCAATATAAAGCATTCCATTCTTTTTACTGGTAGACCTGTATTACAAAAGAAATTAAAAATTTTTTTAAGTTTATTTATTCATTTATTTAATTTTTGGCTGCACTGGGTCTTCGCTGCTGCATGCAAAAAGGGTTTTCTCTAGTTGCTGAGAGTGGGGGCTACTCTTTGTGGCAGTGCGCAGGCTTCTCATTGTGGTGGCTTCTCTTGTTGCGGAGCACGGGCTCTAGGCACGCAGGCTTCAGTAGTTGTGGATCACAGGCTCTAGAGCTCAGGCTCAGTAGTTGTGGATCACAGGCTCTAGAGCTCAGGCTCAGTAGTTGTGGTGCACGGGCTTAGTTACTCCACGGCATGTGGGATCTTCCCGGACCAGGGCTCAAACCCATGTCCCCTGCATCGCCAGGCGAATTCTTAACCACTGCGCCACCAGGGAAGCCCTAAATTCAATTATTATGCAAAAGAAATTATATTCAAGTATAATCATTACCTTTTAAACTTTGTAATAAAAGAAACTGTGGAAATTTATTTTCTCTTGTATAAATGGACCTACACAATATCCTTGATTTTTGCCTCTTGGCATAGAAAGCCTAAAATATTTATCATCTAGCCCTTTCCAGAAAAACATGGACCCCTATGATGGAGTATTTTTTCTCATTCATTTTTATTTTTTAATTTATTTTTTATTTTTGGCTGCTTTGGGTCTTCGTTGCTGTGCACGGGCTTTCTTTAGTTGCCGTGAGCGGTGGCTACTCTTCATTGTGTGGGCTTCTCATTGCGGTGGCTTCTCTTCTTGCAGAGCACAGGCTCTAGGCACGTGGGCTTCAGTAGTTGTGGCACACAAGCTCAGTAGTTGTGGCTTGCGGGCTCTAGAGCACAGGCTCAGTAGTTGTGGCTCATGGGCTTAGTTGTTCTGTGGCCAGTGGGATCTTCCCGGACCAGGGCTTGAACCCGTGTCCCCTGCATTGGCAGGCGGATTCTTAACCACTGCGCCACCAGGTAAGCCCCTCTCATTCATTTTTTAATCACGCCTACATCAGTTCAGCAATTAGTTTCTGAGCAACTCCCATATGACAGACACTGTTCTAGGCCCCAGGAGACACTGTAGGGAACAAGATTTTATAAAAATACTGCCTTCATGAAACTTACATTCAAATTATGTACCTCATCTCCTCAAAACTACCTTGTTTCCATTATTCCCATTCTATAGAGAGGCAAAGTGAGGTTCAGAGAATTTATGTGGCTTGTCTGGAGTCTCAGCCAGAACTGAACCCAGTTATATCTGACTCCAAGGCTTGAGCTTCTAACCAGTGGGCAGGTCTGGCTTCATGGGCAGGGGGCTCCATGCTTGGTTTCATGCTCTGCTGTCGCCATCTTGAAACTCTTAATCATTTTTTTGAACATGTTTTTGAACAATAAATACATTTCCATTTTGCCATTGGCCGCACAAATTATGTAGCTGGTCCTGCCACTAAGGCAAACGTGCTTCTCTCTCAGACCACATTCTGCCAGGGCTACTTTTTAGTTTTTTAAACACGCACGGGGGGCTTCCCTGGTGGCTCAGTGGTTGAGAGTCCGCCTGCCGATGCACGGGACACGGGTTCGTGCCCTGGGCCAGGAAGATCCCACATGCCGCGAAGCGGCTGGGCCCGTGAGCCATGGCCGCTGAGCCTGTGCGTCCGGAGCCTGTGCTCCACAACGGGAGAGGCCACAACAGTGAGAGGCCCGCGTACCGCAAAAAAAAAAAAAAAACACGCACGAGAATTCATCTATGAAGAAGCCTTGAAATCTATCAAGGTCTTTAGAAAAATAATCTATTATTAATCCACTGATTCATTTTCCAATTCACCAAAAGACTGGAAGTTCCTTGAAGACTAGGACTCTCTCCCACAATAATTTTTTTGTAGTTTCCTCTGGGCCTAAAGTTCTTTTAAATTCCATTAGTATCTGAACCTTGTCAAGGACTCTGTCTTGGCTCTTCTTGTCTTAATTTTACTTCCATGGAAGAGCAAAATCTTTACCATCAACAGTTTCCTCTGATCTTTATGCATTTGTAAATTTTGAAACAGATGTTGGGTATGACTTAAACAAAACATAAGAACTAACCTGTTCTGATATAAGGAAATCCTTTGTCCGGGAGTCCATTACTGAAACATTGATGGCTTTGAAGGGTAATCCACAGGTAATCCACCTGTACTTAAAATAGGTGCTTTATCTTCTTTTCTTTCAATTTCTTACAGCCTAGTCATTGTTGGATAAGCGAGATGGTGGAACAATTGTCAGTCAGCTTGACTGATCTTCTGGACAAGTTTTCAAATATTTCTGAAGGCTTGAGTAATTACTCTATCATAGACAAACTTGTGAAAATAGTCGATGACCTTGTGGAGTGCATGGAAGAACACTCATTTGAGGTAACTTTGTATTCATTGGGATTGCTTTTTATTACTCTTCTCTAAAACCTGTGCTGATTGGTCATGGCTGGGATGGGGGCATATTTGTGAGATTTCTAATTTATAAATTTTTAATTAAAAAATTTTTAAGATGAGCACATCTCTTAGAGTTAACATCTCTTTTTATGTCAATCGTATCAGTACAAATAGTGTGCTAATGGCATTGATAAGAAGTAGAGGTCACAAAAAGTAGGGTATATTAGACGAGGTATCATGAAGGAAATAACATACGCATTGGGGCATGAAAGATGAGTTAGGTGGTCAGTAAATGGCAGTGTCTGGAAGAGCATTCCAAATACCAGAGAATGTCCGTTTACTAATCATAGAGTAGTACATAGTAAGTGCTACATAGGTGTTAACTCTTATTATTACCTGCTTTTATTTATAATCATGTATTTATGAATTCCTAAAATAGACCTTTGACTTGTTTGGAGGATTTTATAGAAAATCATACTCTTTTTATTCTTTTGAGACTTGCTTCTTTCACTCTGCGTTATGTTTATAAGATATATCCACATAAAGCTGTAGTTTTGTGTGTGTGTGTGTGTGTGTTTTTACTGTTTATAGAGCATTCCATTGATTCAATACACCACTGTTTATTAAACCACTCTCCTGTTTATTGGTATAAGGGTTTATAAACACTGCTGGGAATAACTTTCTTATATGCCTCTTGGTGCAGTTGTGCAAGAGCTTCCTCAGAGTATTTACCTAGAAGTGGAATTTCTGGGTCACAGGATGGGCGCATGTCCAACTTTACTAGGTAACATCAAATGTGCCAATTTATGGCATTCCAGTGACTTATAAGAGACCCCTCTGCTCCATGTCCTTGCCAGTACTTATTATCGTCAGACTTTTAAATTATTGACTATTTGGAGCATGTATTAATGGAGGGGTATTTTTTTTTAATGAGGAGTAATAATTTTAATGAGCATCTCTAAAGAACAGTGTCTGTAATTTGTTGTTAGGATTATTTCATTGTTATGATGTTGTATTCACCTTTCTCACCCTCACCACCACCCTCTTCCTTTTATCCGGAGTTGAGCCCCAGACTGAACTGGATGGGATCATTTACCCTGCAGTACAAATTTGAATTATATGTGTTAAAACAGTTGTCTAAAAGTGTCCGTTTCACTTGAATCTTTCAAGGACACATTTATAGTCTATTACCTTGACATCAGTTAAATCTATAGACTATTTGAAAAATATAATCCTATTTTTTTTCTTCTTCTAGAATGTAAAAAAATCATCTAAGAGCCCAGAACCTAGGCTGTTTACTCCTGAAAAATTCTTTGGAATTTTTAATAAATCCATCGATGCCTTCAAGGACTTGAAGATGGTGGCTTCTAAAACTAGTGAATGTGTGATGTCTTCAACATCAAGTCCTGAAAAGGGTAAGACATATAAGCATTTCTAATACAAGTATAAAAAGCAAGTTTGAGTCTTATATGTATAGGTAAGAATCTACCTTTGACTCAAATATATGTGTAGCTAGGGAAAGATGTGTGTATGTCTAATATAAAAGCAAATATCAGTGGCATGAAAGAAACAGTTGTAGATTTGTTGGTGTTCAAGCCAAAACAACACTTATTGTGCATGAGTAAACAATATATGAGATAGTCATATTTTTATCTGATATTTGCTAGTAACGTACAATTATATTATTCTTCACCTCCAGTCTTCTTAATGTCCCCTTCTCAAATCTGAATAATCTAGATTTGGGAAGCAGACCTGGAAAGTACTCTGATATTGCACTTCACCTTTTGAGGACTCTGTAATTTATGTAAATCACCATGCAACACTGACACATTATTGCTTTCTATTTAGATTCCAGAGTCAGTGTCACAAAACCATTTATGTTACCCCCTGTTGCAGCCAGTTCCCTTAGGAATGACAGCAGTAGCAGTAATAGTAAGTACATGTATCTGATTTAATGCATGCATGGCTCCAATTAGCATCTGTAGGAGTATTGCATGGGCTTTAAAGGAAATTTTTACAATCATTACTATTAACGCTGTTCTGTTGCTATTCTTCCTCTTATGATCTTCCTGAGAATTAAATATTAGGTTTTTACAATTGGATTTCCCTATAGCTAGAGATAATGTTTAATCGGGGCAATAAATTTTCTGCTAAGATTATTTTAAATAAGGCATAAAATTACTTTTAGATGTATGATTTATGAACTTTTTTCATTGTTGACTTAAAGTATATTTCGCGTAGAATTTGCCTGACGAAAATGGACTTTTAAAGTGGAAAATACAAGTGCTGGTTTTATAAAATTCCAAGGATATTTTCTGTTTTGTTGTGTATATCACTATTTACTATTGTGTGTTTGGAAATTTGATGATTTTTGTTATTTTACTATAAAATTACATGTTAGGGGAGAATATTCTTTCTCTGAGATTTCTGTCCTCGGTGGTGAAGAAGAACCCAGTTACCTGGAAGTCTAATGTCTTTTTTTCAAATGGAGGCAAAGGTCACTATAAAGGTCATTGGATTTACTAAGTATCCTGATCCTCTAGCCTCATGGCAACTGTAGGGGGAAAAAGTTCATCCTTTGATCTTAGCTAAGAAAGCCATCCCTTAAGACTTAGTAATGGGGCACTCTCATATGTTCAAGGACATCAAAGACCTATCTGTAAAAAGGAGTAATCAATTTAATACAAATCTACAATAGCAATGCTACAATTCAGAAATTAAAAGAAAAAGCTCTAAAATCCAATTTGTTTTGGATTTTTTGCCAACAAAACCTGACCTGAATTGTGATGAAGCTATTTATAATATTTATCTTTCTAAAGGTGAATATCTATGCATTTCACTAGGAAATATTAATGTGTTTGATTATAGGGTACTACCCAGACCTCATTGAAAATATTATATAATATACAATATTTACAGGCCCAAACCTTCTAAGATGTAAAATTCTGAATCACATAACACATTGGATCTGAAAAGTTTTGAAGAGACACTTTGTATGTTAGTCAGTTAAGGTCTTTCCTACTAACTATGAATTTTATTAATCTTTCCAAAGAAGACATTTTGTCTTCTTAAATTCTGTTTGTATTTCATTGATTTCTAATCTTATCTTTATTATTTCCCTACTTCTACTTTGGGTTTAATTTGCTCAATTTGTTCTAACTTCTTAAGTTCTTAAGGTAGAAAAAGTAGATCATTGACTCTAAACCATCTTCTTTTGTAATATAAGCACATATATAAATTTCATTAAAAGCAGCTTTGGCTATATTCTACACATTCTGATATGTTGTGTTTCCATTATCATACCTTTAAAATACTTCTTTTAATTCTCCTTGTGATTTCTTCTTTGATTCATGGGTAATATAAAAGTGGGTTGTTGTCTAAAAATATGTGTTTTTTCTAGATATCTTATTATTAACTCCACTATTGTCAGAGAACATACACTGTAATCTTTTGAAATTTATTGAGACATTTTATGAGTATTATTCAAGTTTTGGGTGTAGCATTCTCAGATTTAATCCAAGTAGTTGATAGTGTTGTTTAGATCTTCTATATCCTTATTAAGTTTTTTGTCTAATTTTTTATTACCTACTGAGAGTGGGACATTAAAAATCTTTCCTTTTGGAAAAGGAAATGGGATTTCCTTTTCCATGTGGGATGTGGATTTGGTTATTTCTCCTTTTGGTTCTGAGTTTTTTGCTTCGTCTGTTTTGCAGGTCTACTATTAGGTGCTTATACATTTATTATTGTTATGTCTTCCCTGATTAAGTGACCTTTATATCTTACTGCAATATCCCATATTAACTCTGGTAGAGCTCTTGTCTTGAAGTGGATTTTGTCTGACATTAGTAGAGCCAGCCTTTCTTCTGCTTACTGTTTTCATGTATATCATTTTTCTTCCTTTCATTTTCAACATATTGTCTTTATTTTAAAAGTACATCTCGTGTAGACAGGATATAGTTGGGCCTTGCTATTTTATCCAGTACTTTACTTTTAATTACAGTGTTTCATCTGTTTGTATTTAGTACAGTTATTGGTATGGTTGGATGTGGGTCTACCATTTTGTTATTGGCCCCATTTGTTTGTTGATACTCTGTTCCTCCTTTACAGACCTCTTTTGTGTTGATTTTTTTTTTTTTTTTTTTTAGTGTTCTATTTTAATTACTCTGTTGGCTTTTCAACAGCACCTCTTGACGTCATTTTGTGGTTGCTTTAGGAATTACCACATACACCTTCACTTGTAACATTCTACTTAGAGTTAATGTTGTAGCACATCCAGAAACAATATAAGAACCTTGAAGCAGGATAGTTCCACTTGCCCACAACCATCTTTTGTGCTGTGTTGACATATATCTACATAGGTTATAAGCCCCACAATGCAGTCTTAAAATTATTACTTTAAACTATCATATGTCTTTTAAAGAAAGTAAGAGAAGGGAAAAAGAATCTTTTATATTTACCCACATATTTATTATTTCTTGTTACTCCTCATTCCCTCTTGTAAATCCAAATTTCTGTCTAGTGTTAATTCCTTTCTGGCTGAAGAGCTTCCTTTAGCATTTCTTGTAGTGCAGATCTGTTGCCACCAAAACAATTTTTTTTTCTTTTAATTGAAAAATGTCTTTGCCTTCAGTATTGCAGGTACTTTTTACTAGACATGGAATTCTGGGTTAAAAGAATTTTTTTTCTGAGTCCTTTAAAGATGTCGCTTCATTGTCTTCGTGCTTCTGTTGTTTCTGACAAAAAGGCAGGCAGCATTTGTATGATGTTTTCCCTTGTATGTACTGGATCATTTTTCCCCTCTGCCTTTCAAAATTTTCTTCTGTTTAGGAGTTTAAAAAAGATGCACCTAGGAGTGGTTTTCTTGTTGTTTGCCAAGCTTCTT
Organism: Stenella coeruleoalba; assembly: GCF_951394435.1. NCBI lineage: Eukaryota > Metazoa > Chordata > Mammalia > Artiodactyla > Delphinidae > Stenella > Stenella coeruleoalba. The sequence continues at coordinate 31,544,054 of NC_137157.1, forward strand.
GGATACGTAAGCTTATTTTCCTCAAATTTGGGGGAAATTTGGCCATAATTTTTCCAAACATTTTTTTCTTCATTCTCAGCTCCTTTTGAGAGGAATCACACACATGTAGAATCACACATGTACCAATCCCATATATGTTAGGCAATTTGATAATATCAGTCTCACAGATCATAGAGGTTTTGTTCAGTTTGGTTTTTTTTCCAACCTCTCTTCTCTCTAGTCTTCAAAGTGAATAATTTCAACCTATCTGTTTTCAAGTTCCCTGGCTTTTCTGACATCTCTAATCTAAATTTTTCTTCCAGTAAATTTTCATTTTGCCATTAAATTTTTTTTTTATTAAGACTTTATTGTTTTAGAGCAGTTTAAGGTTCACAGCAAAATTGAGGGGACGGTGCAGAGATTTTCTTACATACCCCCTACCACCACATACCCATAGCCTCCCCCATTATCAACATCCTCCACTAGAGTGGTCCAGTTGTTACAGTTGATGAATCTACATGGACACATCATAATCACCCACAGTCCATAGTTTACATAGGGTTCACTCTTGGTGGTATACAGTCTGCAGGTTTGATTCCAGTGTATCTTTTCATTTCTAAGTTTGTACTTTGTATTCTAGAATTTCCATTCGATTCTTTTTATATTTTACATTTTTCTGCTGAGATTTTTCATCTGCATATTCATTATAACAATATTTTGTTTTTTGGCCCTTGGATATAGTTATAACAGCTGCTCTAAAGTTCTTATCTCCTAATTTCAACATGTAGGTCATCCCAGCTTGGTTTCTATTAACTGATTTTTTTCTCCCTGATTATGGGTCACATTTCTCTTTAGATGGCTAGTAATTTTTGAACATATGTTGGATATTACGGATATTATGTTGTTGAATATCTGGATTTTGTAGCATTCCTTCAGAGACTTTTGAGTTTTTTTTACTGGTAGGCAGTTCAATTCCTAGCAGATCAGATTTATTTTCCTTCCCAGTCATGTTTTTTAAGCTTTCTTAGAGGGAGGCGAGAGAGTAGCTTTATTTCTAAGGCACAGAGTTTCTGAGATGTTTCTTGAGTACCTGGAAAATCTCTCCATTCTTGCTTGTCAGAACTCCTTCGTCTCTGAATTGACTGCCAGGGTCTCTGTTAAAGTCATAGCTTCCCGGGCATTGTTTATTGCCAGGTTTTCTGAAGTCGTTGCCTGTGCCTGTACAGCTTATTAGTCAACCAATGACTTAAGGAGACTCCTCCAGAGACTTCTACCGCTCCTGTTCTGCACAGCTCCTTTCCCACAAATAACCCTGCCTCATAAACTCCAGCTAGGGCAGCAACCCTGAACTTCATCCTCTGATTCCCTACCTCAGTGGGACTACTAAGTCTGAAGGTGCCTCCCAGCCAGAAAATCAGGACAGTCGTGAGCCTTACCACGTGTGTTTTTTCCTCTCTCGGGGATTACACTCTTGGGCTGCCTCTTGGCTGATGTCTGAAAATAGCTGCCTCGTATAATTTGTTTAGTATAATAATTATTTAAGTTGGGAAGGCTAATATGCTATAATCATGGTTGGAAGAAAAAGTCTTTTCTACTTACTTTAAAAGACAAACTGAATATAAAACACCTATTTGGTCCTGTACCTCTGAGTTTATAGGTACTTTTTAAATTGCAACATGAATGACCAGTCTTCCTTTTTGTTTTCCTTTCTTTTTTCTTCCTTTTTGTAAAAAATATGGGTCTTGCATAATCAGCTTTTGGCCAGGTGTTGTCACTCATGAATGAATATGGCACTTAGATACCCATGCACAAGACTAGCTCTTATGTGGTGTACATTCTCATAGGAGAAACAGACACAAATAATAAGTCATAGTATTTTATAATATATATTATTTATAATATAATATGTATAATAGAAGTATGTAAAAGCTTTTAGTTGTAGCATAAAGGAGGTAAGACTTTTTCGGGAGTAGGGTCAGGGAAACTTGAAGAAAGCATGCTGGTTTTCAGGGATAAGACAGACCCCAAATGTGGCCAGGCTGGCCAGAGGACCAGTGCATATGAAGGAGGAATCCAGAGGTGTAATGCCCTCTCTGTAGCTTATAAGGGAAAATCATGGGATAATGTAAAAGTGTATAAGTTATCCAAAGGGAACTGTGTTTTCAAAGTTACAGTAATATCCTTAGTACCAAGCTAAAAGGATGTCTTTAAAATGATTGAGATTCTTACAGATAGTATATTTAAATAATAGAGAAGAAAATCCTTACTTTGGCATTAACTTACTCATCTTCCAGACAGTCTTGAGTCACACTGCCTGGGTTTATATCCCAGCTCTAGACCTTGGCTAGCTATGTGACCTTGGGCAACTGTCTTAATCTCTGGAATCCTCAATCAAATGGAGGTTGATAATCTCTCCACAGGTTTTCTGTGAGTTTTTGTTTTTGATTTTTTTGCGGCACGGGGGCCTCTCACTGCTGTGGCCTCTCGCGTTGCGGAGCACAGCCTCTGGACGTGCAGGCTCAGCGGCCATGGCTCACGGGCCCAGCCACTCCGTGGCATGTGGGATCCTCCCGGACCGAGGTACGAACCCGTGTCCCCTGCATCGGCAGGCGGACTCTCAACCACTGCGCCACCAGGGAAGCCCTTCTGTGAGTTTTAAATGAGTTAGCACATGTATACTTGGAGCCGTGCTTGATGTATAGTACATGTTCATCATTAATTATTAGAACAATGAGATCTAGCACCGAGGCTGGGTCAGTGGTGAGCTTTGAAGTGCCAGCAAGCCTGCGGTGAGCTTTGAACCTGAATCAAGGGAGAGAATACTGAGTTGCATACTTTTTAAGGACCAAGGAGAGAGCCATGTTCATAGGCATGGTCCCCATAAGCAGACTTACTCTACAAAGGAGTTCGGCAAAATTGTTGCACAGTTTGTGTTCTGCGTTTGTAGAGATGTCTGATGTTATTAGTCAAACCACACAAATCAGTTCCCACAAATTTTGAACTGTGGACAGCTTTCATAATAATGATACAATTAACATGAAAACAACCCAGGAATTTGGGATTACTCAAATCCTGTCCAGATGAGCTCCGCCACCCCATACACTTTCTGGGGCGATCTTTTCATAAAAGAAAAGCTTTGGCCCTAATACCCTTCATATGGGCCTTGAGGCACATAATTCAGATCTCATTGATCCCTGGCTGATAGCAGCAGTAGTAAGTATTATGCCCTGGAGGCGTAAGCAAGCCTTTTCTGATAACATCAATTTTTCTCTCCCTGGAAGAGGAATGGCAGGATCACTGAAGAGTTAGCCAAGGCCTGGCTGTGAAGCCATTTGCATTAACAAGAGAAATAAGCAAAGTGAGGTGACACCTCTGTGGGAGGGAGGTGCAGTTCCTGTGGGTCTGACCCCCTCCCTTCTCCCTCCCTCTCTCCTGCCAGAGGACTGCTGCTGCGTGTTAGTCAGATTCCAGAACTTTGTTCAGGGCCATAGTCCTAGGGGTGGAAGTTTAAAGTGGTTAAAAAGTCACAGTGCTCTGGTAGAGGGAGGTGAGAGCTTTCTTTAGCCTCTAAAGAAACACCTCCCTCAGGGGCTGTCCTCCTACCTGAGAAAGATTTTGAGTGGGGAGTCCCAGAACACCTCACTCTGTAGTAAGCTCCTTTTGCTTATTGCTGGTGGGTGTGGTCTTTCCTCTGGTCTGATCGATGCAGTTCAAGATTTGGCTTTTGGATAGAACAAGAAGAGCAGGGTTTTAGCTGCCTTGATTCTGGGGCATCTGGCTGCCCAAACATAGGTAATGGAGTTCTCCATAGCACCATCTTAGCTCATTAGTTTTCTGTTGGAGCTGGGGACAAAATATTAATAGCTTTCTTTGTTCTCTCTGTACATGTCTATGTATGTCACCTGGCCAAATCATAATCACATGCCAGCAATCCCAATAGACAGTGTGGGCCATCGTGGGTTGGCCATCAAGGAGAATTCAAACATGTCACTGGAATATAAACACAAACAGCCAAATTATTTACAGATAACGATATAAGCATTTCTAAAACGGTCAGAATTGCGTGTTAACTCCAAATCCATTTCCTCATAGAAAACACCTTTATAAATGGTAGTAAAATCCCTGACAAGTACACATAATCTTATATAACCCTTAAAATAGCTATATTATTGGAATAACAGTATTACTTCAGTTATGCCAAATCCCATTTTATAACTAAGCCTTAATTTGGTGATAGAATTCATGTTGAGCTTTAATTTAAGATGCCTAAAACATATTTCCCATGGGGTTATAGGATGTGAGGTGGGCCAAAAGAGCTGTCAGTCTAGTCTTAAGGAAGTGATCCATGGTTACGTGAATGGAAGATTCCACTTTACCCAATGTCCCTTAGGATAAGGGACACCCATGACTCACTACATCCCCCCCCATTTCCTACCCCAGCACACACACAGAGACTTACTGTTTTGAGAGCCTCTTTGGAAACATAAGAATCATAGAATTAATGAATTTCCTGTACCAGGTTTACCAATGGTAGGGAAATGGGCAATTTCTGTTCTCACTATAATAGATAACATTTGTTTCTTGCCTCTTCGGTTAAATCTATGAGTTTATTTTTCCATCTTAAATGCTGATACACATACAGTGGTTTGGTTCTTTTATATCATGTACTTTAGGTATTTTATATGTTAAATAGGTGACTATAGGCTGACACAGTACCCAAGTATCATTGCAAAATATCATAGCCCAAAACAGTCACTTTCCCTTGGATTGGTTTACATTTTGATCATACGATTGTTGAAAGTGTACAATTTCTAACTGTATTACATCTTCAACAGAAAACTGAAAGTTTAACTCTTACAAGTTGACACATATGTGTCAATGTTTTCAAACAACTAAGCTGTTCCTTGTAAGGAGATAGACAGAAAAATCTGTCAAAATGTTAAGTTTTGTGTTGGGAACAAGAGACGCTTGGGGGAGATGTGTTGTTTAATTCCTGAATCATTCTGCTTCTCATGGAAGAGCAAAGCAGGGTGAAGGGAGGTGTCCCAAGTTAAACTCATGTGTGTGTCTTCTCTCTCACTAAATTACATATTTAGAGTCAGCTTAAGGAGACACTGGTACTTCCAGCCATTCTTTCATGTTCAGTAGTCTCAGACTTTCGAACGCAGAAAGTCTGAAAATTCAAACCTTTACTCCATGGTACAGTTCGGGGCCCTACCTGGCATCCAATAAATGTCAGCTGAAGATGTGATGAGGAGACACCATAATTCTAAACTTGAGGTCCCTAAAAGTACTCTAACCACAATGTACAGGTATTAACTTAATATTTGAGGCAGGCCAAACATAGCTCGAGGCATGCATCCAGACCTTGATCCGGGTTGCAAAATGTCTTCTTTAAAATTTCTTGGCAAGATGTGAAGTGTGAGAAAGTGAGAAGATATTAGAAGATAAAGGCATGGAAGATGGATTTGCCTGATGATAGAAATCATCTGCAGGTATATGTCATCTGTGTTCCATATGGTCTGCATTAACCAAGTCAAATAGCCCTCTGTCTGTGGTGTTTCTTTCGTTTTTCAACTTGTATCTTTTGGAGACTACATGGACTTGCATTGCAAGCAGGAAAATCAGCATTTTAAATATTTTAAACAGATAGGTCAAGAGTACATTTCGGAAACAGTTGGGAACAACCACAGGATAAGAGCAAAACCTCTGGCATGGAGGTACTGTGTTCACCACTGTACTGTTTAAATTACAGGGAAGGCCTCAAATCCCATTGAAGACTCCAGCCTACAATGGGCAGCCGTAGCATTGCCGGCATTCTTTTCTCTTATAATTGGGTTTGCTGTTGGAGCCTTATACTGGAAGGTAAGTGTTGCTATTCTTTTTTTCTTTCCCCTTGATCACAAAATTTCTGAACTTTATATATTTATTTGTTCATACTATATTACATCAATGATTAGCTAACAAACTGCCCTTTTCTAAGAAAGGATCCTACCAAGAAAACAATATTTTTCATTTGATTACTATTTAAATCTTTCAGTTTCTTTATTATTCTTTCATCTCCAACATCCTAAAAACGCTGAGTTGATAAAACCGTGCATTTTTCATAATTTCTTATTGCAAAAGTATTTTTATATGCTGCATGCTGATGAAAACATAGAAGTGGAGACTGTTTACCTCTTAAATAGTACATGATATATTGATATTTTTATAATATATGTATATATCACTGTTCTTTTCCCAGAAGAAACAACCAAATCTTACAAGGGCAGTTGAAAATATACAGATTAATGAAGAGGATAATGAGATAAGGTATTTTGTTTTACTAAATGTGTGCATAAGTAAGCTTGACCTTGCCACTTCACATACCGTGCATGTGCTCATAACATCTTTAAGAAGTGTTTCACTCTTATGGTGGCAGCTCCCAACTGATGTCTTCCAAGTTTTATCCACATTTCTGATCTCTCCTTGTCTCTTCAATCCTACATCTCCATTTACTTGGGAAATACCTTCATATAATTGTCTTCATAACCCTTCTTATGGTATCATCTCTGCTCTCTTTATTTCTATAAACAGCAGAATCTTGCTCACGTTCCTGGTCATGGAGCTCAGGAGGCACGTTTGCTTATTCTCCTCTTTTCCACACTATAGCCAAGACATGCTTAGCTCTTTCTTTGGCAATAGTCATTATCTTCATCCATATCTTTATTATGTCTTGACTGAGTTGCTACCACAGAATCTTTCTTTTCCTCGGCCTTTCTAAACTCCACCTTTGCCTCATTCTTCTGTAAACCCCATTTCTTTTTTTTTGCCCATACGTGGGCCTCTCACTGCTGTGGCCTCTCCCGTTGCGGAGCACAGGCTCTGGACACGCAGGCTCAGCGGCCATGGCTCACAGGCCCAGCCACCCCGCGGCATGTGGGATCTTCCCGGACCAGGGCACGAACCCGTGTTCCCTGCATCGGCAGGCAGATGCTCAACCACTGCGCCACCAGGGAAGCCCTAAACCCCATTCTTAATATCACTTCCTAGTCAAGATACTTTCAGTTATTTTTCTCTTGCATACTTCATATATTTGACCTCACTCTGGCTTTCAGAGCCCTTAATTTTTCTCAACCTACTCAGTATTTTATTCAAAGCCAAATACAAAAATTGTTTTGTGAGACCTTGCCACTTATGGTGGCTGACGCTGATCACGTTTTTACCCTATCCCATACTGCTCCAGGACCAATGCTTTGATTTTACATTCAGTTATAGTTTTCATTTGGCATGTTATTTTCTCTTATGCTGTATGTGTACATATTCACAAATTAAGTGCATATAAGCATTTTCCGTATGTGTATCTGCATATGCGTAGAGAATTTTTTAACTACTTGGGGAGACTATGTGGAAGCAGATGAAGTCTTCCCTCTTCCCTACAGTAATATTATGAAGGTAAGCTTCCCACTCAATTTTGCAATCTTTTGCTACTGTATTTACAGAAAAATAAAAACTGCCCTTTACAATGCCCAGATCATGGTTACTTCAGAATCTCTGTCTAAATGCAAATAAGCGTGTTTCTTATTCTTTTTCAGTATGTTGCAAGAAAAAGAGAGAGAGTTTCAAGAAGTGTAATTGTGGCTTGTATCAACACTGTTACTTTCGTATATTGGTAAGTATTAAGAATTCAAGCTAAAAGATGTAACAAGAACTATGCAGCATCCTAGACACCAAAATTTATTAAGTCTTCTATCAAGCTGGGGTCAGTATGTTAGCTGAAGCTGTTATGTAATTGTGCATTCTCAAGTTTTAAGAGGCAAGCAGTATTATTCCAGTGTAGTGGATTCATCTTGTATGGGAGATATACAAAGCATTAACAGTTGAGCGTTTCCTAATTTTTTTCTTTTTTGGCTACGCCACTGGGACTTGGGGGATCTTAGTTCCCCAAACAGGGGTTGAACCCGTGCCTTCAGTGAAAGCATGGAGTCCTAACCACTGGGCCACCAGGGAATTTCTGAGTGTTTCCTATTTTTGAGGCCAGAAAATAAATTAGACAAGGGGCAAAATATTTTGGACTAAATAGGACTAAAATAAAATATTATTAATAGAAGAAAAATAAATAAAATCAATTTCAATTAGGTGTGATTAACATGATAGGAAAAGTATCTCATTTGTTAAATGCTGAAACAAATGAAAATCAAAAACATTGCCCTGCTATTTTAAGGAAAAGTAGAAAAGGTCAAAATCCCATACAGTAAAAAAAAAAAAAAAATCCCATACAGTAGGAGAGGGAAATTGTCAAGGTAGTGCCACCTGCCACATGACATAATACTTGTGCCTCATCACCGTCCAGAGCCCAGGACACACTGAATATAAACCGGGGACAGATAACCTGTTGTGATTGTGTGGGTCTGTGAAGGGCCTGGGGAGAAAGGAGACTAGGAAAACATGACCAGAGGGCACTGATGTTTATACCTCCTCTCCCCTCTCCTGTCTACTTTCTCAACTCCCAAGCTGCAGACGCGGTGCAGGGAGCACCCTGAATGGCACTAACCTGATCCAACGTCATGCATGCTCTTCCCATTTGTACTTCTGCCAACTCACTGTTAATTCTGTTCTGCTCATGAACCCCCATTTATTACAGTGGTGTATAAGTGTTCTTTCATCTTCCTAAATCTTCAGTTCTTCCCCTGCACTCCCTCGTGGTTAGAGGATCATTTACTCGCCCGATTATTACAGACATGGTCTCCGGTGAGCTTCACCTTTTCCTTACAGGTCACTGTCCTTCCAGCTTTCCCTTCTGTCCCAGATTCAGAGATTTCTCTCTAGATTGAACCTTCCCCAGGGAAACTGGGTCACAGAGCCTTTGTCTCCTCCAGGAACTCACTTTTATCAAACATCATTTTTCAACAACCCAAAAATAACATCATATAATAATAGTAATTATGTCGCATATGCCTCTAACACTTTAACCCTGCTATTACACAGACTTCATTTTTGCCTTGAATCATGCCCTTGGTCACCACGTCTAGAGCACGAATAGCACCCTCTCTTCTGCTCCCATCCTAGCTGTCCTCTAGCCTCATGTTTCCTGTCAAACACTGTAAAGGAATAAACCCTTCACTTGACCCTTTTTATTTTCGGGTGCAGTATTCCCCAAGCTGAAATCATTGTTATTCCAAGAAACATGTCTTTGACCTCCAATCCCAGTACAAACCTACTGTTTTTTCCCCACTGCTGCTTCACTTCCCTTAAGCCAGACATCCACCAACTACACATTAAATGGTTAATTGAACCTTAAAGGCTCAAGTAATGTTCTCTGTGGTTTGCTTTTCAATGGCATCACTGGGATCCTGTTTTGGCACATAGGTGATGTGGTGTTTAATCGTGGCATTTGTCCTGTGACATTTGGGAAATGGATTATGATGGAAAAGCCCAGGGCACTTGTCTAGGAGAAAGAAAGATGGCATTTTAAAGCAGCTGTAGTCAAGCAACTTACACATGCTGGTCAGGGAATATACAAGGACAGGAAGTGAGTCTGTCTGGTTCTTGCTATATCTCCTCACAAGTACCTCACTTGTTGCCTAAGCACTGTAGGCGCTCAATAAATGTCTGTTGAAGTGACTGAGTGAATAAATAAACCCTAAATGAAAATCTTACCAAGTGGTAAGGAAGATAGCTCTGCTGAAGTGGCCTTTTTTTTAAGGTTCTTTTGTTTCGCAAGATGAATATGTTCTAGAGACCTGCTATACAACATAATGCTTAGAGTTAAAAAAACTACATTGTGCATTTAAAACTGTGTTCAGAGGGTAGATCTTGTGTTAAGTGTTCTTACTGCAATAAAATAAGATGTTTTAAAACAATCTTTTAAAAAGTGCAGTAAGGTTTATTTTTATCTTGTATGTGTATGTGTGTGTGTAATTTGCTGATTTTGGTCAGTAGGACAGCAGAGTATGTACAGCAAGGGGGAATACAGTCATATGGGAAATGGCTAAATTATTTTTCTTAAAATCTGAAATGTTACTCATACAATTAAACGAATGAAATTAGGTTAAAGAAGCCCCAAATTGTTTAGAAATAAACTCGTCACATACCATTGAGGAGCTGGTGTAAAATAGATGACCTTACTTCTCACCATTTCTGCAAAGCTCTCTCAAGGCTCAGCTCAGAACCACCACCTCCAAAAAGCTAACTTCCCAAATGAAAGTAATCTCTCTTTTATGGCCCTCTAATTATATTTTGTATTACACTTCATACAATATTAATATGGTATTAGTTACCATTACTTACATAGACGTTACTTACTCACAGCCACTTACATAGACGTTTTGTGTCCTCTTCTAAACCATAAGCTCTTAGAGGACAGGATTGGTTTCTGAATATCATTTTGGAATCCCATTAAACTATATAGTTGACACTTTGCACATACAAGTGATGAATGTATCTGTTGAATAAATGAATGGAGAGATGGATGAATACCTCAGAGAACTGCAGTAACGTGAGAATAAAATTTATGGAGTAAAAACAAAAATAGACGTGTGTAGGTAGAAGTAAATAAGAATTCAAATACTGAGGGCAAGATAGATAAAAGGAGGAAAATAGAAGCAGCTCATTATCATGAATCTGCAAACCCCGAAGTCAAAATATATATGTATCATTTGTAACCATTTATTGAGTACCCATCGTATACAGAAAGCCTGTTCCTTGTATCAACAGAGGTTTGGTAAAACCTGCCAAGGAAATTTGAGTATAATTTGGGGAAAGGGATGTGGTGGAGGGAAAGGCTTGGGGGAACAGACTGTGACATGGTAGGAGAGGAAATATGCCAAGAAATAAGAAGAACAGTAGTAAAAAGTACCAACATAGAAATGAAATATGGAGTTGTAATTATATATTTTAAAAATTGGCTATAATTTGGATTATAGTCATTTTCTTGCTTCACAAAAAAAGGGGAAAATATAAGGAATGACTCAGGTTTGTGGCAAGGATTTCTCCCTGAAATAGAAGTTTCATGAACTAAAAGAAATTAAACCAGGACAAATATTGGAACACTAGAATAGAAAACATATGGAATAGTTCTCCAACCTATAATTGGAAAATGAAGAGGAGGATTTGATATTTTAAATACAAGGAAGGAATGTAGATAATGACCCAGAAACAAAAGAAGTTGCCTCTAAGAGAAAATATACAAAAGCTGTGTTTATTTGACATCAAACGTGAAATTATCTCTGCAAAAAGTTAAAAATGTATTTAGTCAACTAGCTAATGACAAGTATACGTATGTGGCATCCCAGAAGAATTTTTCATTTATTGGGTTGCGTGTAGCACAGTTTAAGAGAAAGAAATAGAGTAGATCATAGCACAATTTTACTCTTCATTCTAGCCACAAATGTGACACCAACAAGCTCTAGTACGTGCACTGTTGGATGCAAAGCTTAATATAACCTAGTTCTGTCCTCAAATTGCTTATGGCCTACAAAAGGAGATAAGACATATGCATAATAACCTATTTTAAAACAGACTAAAGGAGATTTTGGTTAAAAAACAACAAAAAAAGCTGACAAAGAAATGCAATAATGAGTCAAAGGCAAAGCCACTGCATATGGTTGTAGAGGATGTGCCCTGAACATAGCTCTAGATAATGACTGGTACAGATGGCATCCCATAGAATTGTACCACCCATATACAATTGTCTTATTTAACTGGGGAGAGAAATCATTCGGAGAAAGGCTTTATTGTAAGGGTGATGGAGGTGGCATTTGTATGGAACTGGATCTTGGATGATTGCTACAATTTTACTGGCAATAGGGAAGTGGTAAATCCAGATACTGCAAATGGCATAAGTTAAATCAGGGAGCTGAAAGTACAGACTGTGTTCAAGAGTTTGTACAGCTGGACTCCAGTAGAAGTACACATAAAGGGTTAAAATGCTGAGAAAGGATGGGCATCAGTTTGAAACAAGGTCTGAATTCCAAGTACAGGGCTTACACTTTATTGAGTAATATAAGGAGTTGTTGGAGGGTTTAGAAAAGACATAATACAATCAAAGCAGAGGTTTAGGAAAGTAATCAGACGTTGGCGTGGCCAGATGGATGGGAGTGGTGACCTGGAATCAAGGAGTCCACTTAGGAGGCCAATCTTCAAAACAGGTGTGAGAGAATGACAACCTGAACTAGGGTCACAGCCATGGAGATAGGAAAGCATAGGCCATTTTGGAGTCACTGCAGTAAAAGAATAAGTCCTAGTTCCTGATGGGATGTGAGGCTTGACATCGCAGGCAGTAATCAGGGATGATTTGGAGCCTATGGGACTAACCAGATGGCAGTGCCAATAGAAAAAAATGGGAGAAGGAGCCGTTAGGAATTATTAACCAGTGGCCAAATATGCTTCACTGGAAATTCAGAGTACAGTAAGCGCTGCAAATAATAGATTGGGGATTGGGAAGTCATCCACGAAGAATTTTAATTGAGACCTTGGGAGAAGGACCGTGTAATCACGGAGAAGGCCCAGTTTGGTTGACGGTAAACAGCATGAGTTTGTAGATACTGAGATGGCGGTGTTTAGGGACTTATCCCAGCATGGTAAGTGTAGAAAGTAATTTTTTTTTTAATTTATTTATTTTTGGCTGTGTTGGGTCTTCGTTGTGGTGCACGGGCTTCTCATTGCAGTGGCTTCTCTTGTTGCAGAGCACAGGCTCTAGGCGCGTGGGCTTCAGTAGTTGTGGCACGCAGGCTCAGTAGTTGTGGCTTGTGGGCTCTAGAGCACAGGCTCAGCAGTTGTGGCACACGGGCTTAGCTGCTCCGCGGCCTGTGGGGTCTTCCCGGACCAAGGCTCGAACTCATGTTCCCTGCATTGGCAGGCAGATTCTTAACCCCTGGGCCACCAGGGAAACCCCTAGAAAGTAATTCTTATTATAATTAGGCTGGTGGAGAGATTCATAAAAGAAACACAACCTGGAAGTTTCCAGTAGATCTAAGACAGAAGAAAGTCGATCCTAGAATTGGAATAGGGATGAGGGCAAGTTATGCTGGGACATTCATTGCACAGGACTCAATAATGGTTGGTTACCAATGGCCAGATCTTTGACTCTTTACCACATATTTCCTAAGAATTTCTAGAATTTTGAAGGTTTTGGTTTGGAGCTCGCTCTGTGTAGATACATTGTGATGCAGAGGATTAGAAGGGATTAGACTTGGGTCTAATCTGCACCTTAATTAGCTGTAGGTTCCTGGATGAGTCAGTTGTCTTTTAACCCCTGATTCTTCAAATGTAATGGGAGGATAATAATACTCACCCTATTTATTTCGTGAGGTTGTTGCCAGAATCCATGGTATTATTATAAAAATGGTAGTTTCGTTCTATGGGAAACCATTTGTTGGTTTTTATGTTTGTTTTCTTTGCGAAATGATCTAAAGACATAATCAGAATAGATTTCCAATCTTGCTTCTCTACGCTTACGTTTAGAGTTTCAAGTTATTTGTAGCTTTTTCAAAAAATATATATATTTTTTGCTTTTTTGTGATTTCCTTCTGCTTTTCTAACCAAGTTTTATTTTTAAAATATCTGCTAGGTAATTTGCATTTCTGAAATTTGCTCTTAATGCATGTTAATTTCTCCTCCAGTATTTAATTCTGCTTTCCTAAATACAGGTTTTCTATTTTTTAGAGTTCTCTCTTTGGTAAATTGTCATGTAATATGGTTTTTAGTATATTATTACATTTTATATATTTACATTTTCAATATATTACATTTAATGATTGCATACATTTCATATATTACATTAGAGTAATATACATTTAGCATATTACTGGAAAAAAACACTGTACTTCTTATCACTCATACTATAAAGTTTTATATATAGCCTATGTAATGATCTCAAACATTTTAAAACCAGTGATCTCTGGTTCTGGGATTGATAAATAAGGACAAAATAGGAAAAGAGTAGGGAAGAAACTAAATGCAAAATACACATTTATTTAGGGGTTGTGATTGAAGATAGCATGCAAATGCTGCCTATAATTAAAAAAGAAAAAAAGATAAGGAAGTACAAATACTTCACCTGAAAGCTGAAAAATCTGAAAGCTGAGTCCAAAGCTCAGTGGGTTAACACCAGCACTGAAAAGCTAAAACAGAGTCTGGCTTTCATGCTTCAGCAAGTACAGTAAGCTGTGCTGAGGCCAAATGAACTTCCCCAGAGGCTTTGTCAGGAATGTGGTGCCAGGATTTCTATCTTTCTTCTTCTGGCTGACAGCACTGAAGGAGATCCTACTGCTGCTCTTTCCTCAGCTGGGAGAAGTGATTGCTAGAACCTGGCTAGGCAGTCAGGATACTGGCACTGATCTGTGGCTAGGAGGCTGTCATTTGTGGGTGGCCTCTGATCAGCCTCTCCGCCTGTCCCAGATATCTCTTGCATGCCACTCCATCAATCTCCACTTCTCCACTCGGAACACCGCCATTGTTCTTCAGACCCTCTCCCTCACCACCTGTTTACAACCTCTTCAAAGGCTTGTTAGAGAAATTCAAGGCTACATAGATTGATAACACTCATCAGAAATGGAGATAATCTGTGCTGTGCTTGGGGGTATGAAAGCCACAGGGTATTCATTCATCCACTCTATGTTCAAGAAATATTTATTGAGTACAAGTGTCCCCCTCCAGTGCTATGCAAAAGTAGAGCATTCCAATGAAACCTGTCTTAAACCAAAATGGCCTAAAGCAAAGACGCAATCACCTTAGGATACATCTTGCTAATGCGATGCATAAAATAAATCTATGTAAAGCACAGATGCTCGTAGACACAATTCAAAGTTATGGTGGCTTTATGCTGAGAGGCTAAGTGTAGTTCCGGGGAAGAACTTGGCGGTGCCACTCTCACTGCTGGCGGTGCACACTGCCTCTGTAGGCTCACTGCAGAACAAACCCTGAATGCGACGGTCTCTTTTTGCCTTTTTTCATAAAAGCAAAAATCCTCTTTGGATTTCTTTCGTTTGTTGAAAACAGGTACTAAAGTAGGTGTTTTGTAAAAGCAAAGTGGTATAAAGGGAACTTTGAAAAGCAGGGGACACCCGTATCTATTTTGTACCAGGCACTGTTCTAGGTGTTGGAATACAGCAGTGAAAAAGATAAACAAAAGCTCTATGTTCCTCATGGGGCTTACATTCTAATGGGAAGAGACACTCAGTAAACAGTAAGATCATTTCAGATTATGTAAAATGTTACTAGGGAGATCAGCAAGTGACTGATCACTGCATCTAGGAAACATTTGTCAAGTTATTTTAGGCTGTGTAAGTGAAGCATGCATTGTAAATCTATTACTCATTCAAAGCCACATGAATTCAGCTACTGAGAATGAAAAGAAGGTAGAAAGCAGATATGCTATAATCTCTCTTTTTTCTTCTCTAGGCGGGTAACAGTTCATGTTTGCTTCATAAATGAAGCAGCTTTAAACAAATTCCTATTCTGTCTGGAGTGACAGACCGCATCTTTATCTGTTCTTGCTACCCATGACTATGTGGATGATTCAGAAATTGGAACAAAGTGTTTTACTGTGAAACTGGCACTGAATTAATCATCTGTAAAGAAGAACTTGCACCGAGCAGGACTCTATTTTAAGGACCTGGGGGATTTGTGGTCTCAATTAGAACTTGCAGCTGATGTTGGGAGAGACAGCACGTGTCCCAGGCTGCACGTACCGTTTTGCATGCCTCCAGAAACGTCTAATTGTTGAAAAACCACATAGCTTTATTTTACAGTTACAACCTGCAGTTCATAGTTATCTTGGTCTCTGCAAGTAGATTTCAGCCTGGATAGTGGGGGTCATCATTTTTATCAAAGGGATCTAGAAAAAATTCAAAAAACAAAAACTCCATAGCATCAGCCACTGTTCATTTAGAAAGCAGTGGGAAAAGAGGGTGGGGGTAGGGGCAGGTCAGCCTTCTAGCTGCTGATCAAGGAATGATATGGGTCTGAGCTTGGTCTCTTTCTGACACAGAGTGTGCTCAACCGTATCCCACTAGACAAACGGACATGGTTGTCTGACTTTAGTCATGCAGGGGAGCCAGTACTGAATTACACAACAGTGATGCCTTTGCAGAGGAGAGACTCCGAAAGAGTCATCACACGAAGAAGCTGTGGACACTGCCCAGCAGAACAGTCTGCCGAGGGGGGCATCTGGCACCCCTGGTGAAGTCAGCCTTTGCCCTTGACCACTATGGCGTGTACAAATTGTGCTTGCAAATTATATTACAAAATGTTTATATTCTAAAACTATCACAGAGTTATGTAAAGGGACTTAGGAGAAATCACTGAATGTATGGAGGCCGCATTTTCAATTTCTGCTGTGGGAGAGAGTAAATATAAATTATGATATTTAGTATCTATGGTTAGATAACCACACACATGCTAATATGGGTGTTGAAAACTAGGTGACTTGGCTTTTACAAGAATGCAGGGGATCAGGAAACTTTAGTTATTTATAGTATAATCACCATTATCTGTTTAAAGGATCCATTTATTTAAAATCAGGCACTCTGTATTCATTAAGGTTTATGAATTAAAAATAAAAAGAAAGCTTTATGTAGTTACGCATGTC
Source organism: Stenella coeruleoalba (assembly GCF_951394435.1). Taxonomy (NCBI): domain Eukaryota; kingdom Metazoa; phylum Chordata; class Mammalia; order Artiodactyla; family Delphinidae; genus Stenella; species Stenella coeruleoalba. The sequence goes on from NC_137157.1 coordinate 31,560,603, forward strand.
AGTTTGCTATTAAAATATGCGACAGCGTTTTTGTCATATTGAGTGAACTTGGCAGGAACTCCCAAGATGGACATTGCATTTTTAAACCAGAACTTGTAAGACATTAAGTGAATTTCCCTTGCCAATTTTTTTTATTTCAAAGGACCATCTGACTAAGGTCAAGGAATGATTTCTTTTGGTTTATTTTGATGAAGATTCTTTTAATATATCACAAACGTACACATACAGGAATCCAAAGCTTTCCATTCTAACTTGATCCTTGTGATAACATCATTGCCATGTCTATCACCATCACATGACTGTTTTCAATGCAGTGACAGAGAAGGGCATGAAAAACTGCTATCTTTCCTTTGTTTTCAAAAGTCCAAGAACTTCTAGTAGAGCTGGATTTTAGCTTATGTTCAAAGCTAATTCAAATACAACTCTAGTAAGTGGCCCTTGCTCTTTTTTATACCAAAGAGCTCAGATGATTTCTACGATCCCTCCTCTAAAGTGCTGTGGTTCCTCAAACACTAGTCATGTCTCTAAGATACAACCCAGATGCTTTGGGAAGTTGCATTAATTTATTCAGTCCCTCAAATATCCCATGGTACAACCAATTATATATAATAAAACCAGAGATCAAGTTAATGGCTGAAAGGACCTGTCTCAGTGTGTGATGTTGATTGTTTTGAAGAAAATAGACATAGATTAACATGAGTATGTGTGTAGGTCATGTGTCAATTGAGAAGATTGATACTTCTCAATCTAATAGTTTGTTTCAGCAATGGTTTCAGTTTTTGTAAGTATGTAAAAATGCTGCTTAATGAGCTTTAGAGTATAATAGATGTACTTTTGTTCTCAAAGCTGGTAGCTGGGTTTTAACACACAAGGACATGGTCCTAATTGATAGGGTTAAATAAACAAATTCAGCAAGTTATGAAATCTGGCACGGTAGGCGAGGGGAGATGTATTCTGCCTAATTAAATGTATTGGTTCATTGAGAGTTGTGTGGATTACCAATTTTTAAAACACTAAAATTCAGTAAAATACACGAACAATAGAAAAATGTTGAACATTACTTTGGTTGGTAGTTGCTTGGGAATGAACTCTCATATCTACTTGGAGATTAAAAAATATATATACATATATGTCTTTGCTTTATTTTATCCAATATGTGTTCTGAACATCCTTTATAAATCATGGAAAACTCACAACTGACATCTTAAACTGTGAAATCACCTTTTAAACTGGTACCATGTATCTGATAGTTCTCTTTTGTAATGTTTCAAAATTGTCTTTTAAAATGGTTTCAGAAGTCTGCAGATGCTAAATTATACTTTAGAGTAAAGTATAATTAAGCTTTGTACCTCTGTGGTAGAACCCAAATCTATAGAGAAACTGGCACTGATAAACGGTGCCTGCCCTGTGATATCAAAGCGTTGCTTGATTTTGTATTATAATCTGATCTGCTTACCACACAGCCACTTTCTAATGAGTCAGAAACAAGTTATTTTTTTCAATACTTTAACAGAACAAGTACCCTATTCTCTTTGAAAAGGATTAACTATGTGAAAAATGACAATGTATGATAAAGTATGTTCACAATGAAATATCTGCTTTTAGTAAGAATTAAAGTACTCCGGAGAAGCTTTGTGGCATATTTTGGTATTCTAATTCAAATGAAGTTTTAAATTAATAGAAAACTCCACGCAGAATTCATGGATATTTCTTAATGTTTTTCTGAAGCTAGGTTCTGGTTTCAAAATGTAATTCCAGTATGGGGCTTTTAGCCATTCCCAACCTATTCTAATTTAACTAAGAAATATATTTTTCAAGAAGGCAGTTGGACACAGTGGGATGGATGTTAGGAAAAATTGTCAGGAGCTTCCACTCTGCCATTAACAGGTATTGGTAAATCACTGCCCTTCTTTGGCTCTCAATTTTTATTTATCTATATGGTGAAGTCAAGTCATACCATAGGTATGAGAGAAACCTATTGATACGTGACTGACAAAGATGATAAAATAGAGCTGAAACTATCGCATATAAAATATCCAACTCTGATCTCTGTGAATAAGCAATTTGAACATAAAAAGCTATGGCTGTTCTTGTTTGTAATGTAAATAGGGTCCATTCGTAAAAGTGAAGATCAGTCTCCTGTAGGGTGAGTCGGATAACCACTTACACAAGAGATGGCTTTTTCCGTTGCTTAAATAAACATTTTTGGATCACCTCTGAAGAATGAAAACCAAGAGTACATTTTACCCAAGATGAGATGTGTGTAACATTTGGAAGTGTACCAAATCAAGCATTTAAATGCTCTCATTTTTCTTAAAAGCTAAGAGCAGAAAAATGTAAGATGCTCATAAAGTTTTTAAGTGCAAAAAGATACTTTCGAATCCGTTTGGAGATGGGTAAACCATAAATTATATTTCAGGATTGGAAAGTGGGATAAGAATTTTAGAGAAAGCCAGCTTGTTTTGAAACAGTATTATTCTGAAATTGGCATTAAAATATAAACATTCAGATTGAAATTCCAACCAGTTCATTTGTGGTGTTTGATCACACAGTTTATGATGTTGCTGGGAATGCCTTTGTAAAGATAAAATAATGGTACTTTCATTTCCTAACAAGATACTGTTTTAGAAATAATCCATATTAAAATGGATATTCTTGATCCTAAAATGTTTCTTAAGCATCGTACATGTATTTATAACCGCCGTCTCCAATTACATCTTATGTTGTTTTTCAAAATAAAATTGTTTAAACTAAAAAAACATAGTATTTTCAGTTACTTGATTTCTGAGCTATGACTCACTAAATAAAAATTTCCAATCAAAATACCCTATTCTCCTATATTCTAAGGATTAATGTGTGATTATAGTGTCCACTTGCCACTATTTTTTAAATCAATGGACTTAAAGTATTCAGACATTTAGATGGATGCACAGATATATTGCTAGTTCATAGATTGGAGTTTGCATATTGTAATGTAAATGTATGTCAACATTATTCTATAGTTTTATTATGACTGAAGTTAAATAAAAAAGGTTGTAAAATGTGATGTGTATGTACTGTATGTGTACTTTTTAAAATAGGTTTATGTCCTGACCCTTTTTTATACAGGTTTGAATTTGAAATTACATTATATATACACATACTTTATTGTTCTAAATAAAGAATTTTATGCACTCAAATTTGCCCTGTCATTATCTTAAAGTTATCACACATGTTCATAACATGGTTGAGCATTTACGGTAAACTCAAAGTTTTCTATGGAAAACATCATTAGTCTAGATTTTATTCTAATATGCACAAAAGGAGATAAATCATTTTATTCCAATAAATATGTATTGGTTAAGTAATCAAGGAAGATAGGTAAAGTAATCAAAGAAGGTAAAATTGAATTAATACACTGTTGGATCTCAAGGGGTTTCTAACTTAGTTGGGGAGAAGATAGGAAAACCACTGTCAACTGCATAAAGCCACAGTGAAGTAATTACCTAAGTGCAAAACTGCGGTCTAGTTAATGTACTTGGGGCACACAGGAAGAAGAAATAGACAGCCTAGGGATGATCATGGGGGAGTTGGTGTTTGGGCTAAGATTTACAAGGATGAGAAATTTTGATAAAGAAGGATAATTATGCCCAGCCTGAGCAGTGTTTTCCAAAGCAAGTAGTTTTAAAATTTCTCAATTTATCCCATCAAATCCAATCCTGAGCATACAGTGCATAAAGGGATACACAGTGAGATGAGACCAGAGCCTTGAATGCCACAGGAGGGCAGATTCTTCTTAGGGGCCATGCGAAGCCATTGCGTGCTTCTGAGAAGAGGGATGGAATGGCAAGATCATACACCATTATGGCTTATGTGGTTTAGGCAATAAGTAATCATCCTGCCTAGCCCCTGGTTGGTATTGGACTCCTGAGACCACATCCTCTAGATTTATGACATCACACTTATTCACCCACCATTTCTTTTCAGTTTCTTTGCTGATTTTTCCTCCTCTGCTCACGCTTTATATTACAAACTTCCATCAATATAAGCCTAGACGATAATAGCCTTGTAACTGATCGCACTCCTCCACTATTTAGCCCTTTTTCAATCAGTTCCTCATGTTAGAGTGAATAATATGGAGACAACTGATAATACTTTCCTCTGATTAAAACACTGAAATGGCTTCTCATTATTTTTCAGGACCAAACCCAAACTCAACATGGTTTATAAAGCCCTCCTCGACACATCTCATAATTTTTTTGGGGGGGGGGCAGGGGGTTGCTAATTGTTTGTTTTCCCCTTTAAGTTATAAACACATGAGGACTAGGACCGTGAAGACTTATATCATTGCATTCCCCCAATTTAAAGCAATAATAAAGCATGGAATTGAAACAACATTGAATCTGAATAGGTATTACCTATTGCAATGTTCAATAAGTTAAAAGTTATTTTCTAAAACTTTTTATCATGGACAATTTGAAATATATGCAAAAGTAGAGTAGTGTAATGAACTTCCATGTAACCATAACCTAGCTTCAATCTTACTTAAGTGCTGAATGATCTTATTTTATCTAAGTCACCTACTACACCACTTACCCACCACCCCTTTCATATTATTTTTAGGCTAATACCTACAAATATTTGATCTGTAAATATTTATATGTGTATCTCTAAATTATAAATTTTAGAACGTAATACCTTTGTCACACCTAAGAAAAATTATTCCTTAATATCAAAGACCCAATAAGTATTCATATTTTATCTCACATCATCATGCATTGCAATATTGTACTACAGCAGAGTATAAAATAAAGGTAAAATTCTCCCTCCAACATTAAAGTTCTTTCCTCCACAGGAAAACAGGTATTTCTTGTTAACCCTCAGAAAAACTATGTGTACATACATATTTATGTAATACTATCCTCTAACCTCGCTTTTCCCATTTATTAGAAGAATGTGTAACACTTTGCATCAGCCCAGATAAACCTTTATCCACTACCATAGCCAGGAAATTATAGATGGACATTGAAATTGTACTATAATGTGTGCCTTTTGGAATTTCAGTCCATACTTAGCAAAATCCAATGTACTTTTAGAACTTTTTCTTCAAAATGAAAATGAGGCTGTCTTTTGAGGATATATCTGCCTCTTCAGCCCTCTCATTTGGTGGCTGTGTTTCCTCCATAACTGTCACTGGGTCTGGCAGTGGGTTCTCTGGTCCTCATTGCTGCTTCTGGGTCATCACTCCTTAATCCCTCCCAGATTTGAATCTCATGTTATCAGATTACATACCCACTGCTATTCACTGTTGCTTTCATGTACTAACTCTCAGGTTCTTCTCCTTCATTTGTTGATGGCATGAGCACCTACTTCACTGTCACTCATCTGTACTCCTGTCTTATTTCTTGGGATTTTGATACACATATAAATGATCCTTTTGGCTGCAGCTGCTGCTTCTTCCTTATCCCCCTCCTCCTCCTTTTCCTCCTTTGGAGACTTTTATGAATCCAGCTTTTCTATATTCTAATGAGTAAGGTTTATTTTAAGAACGTCATTAGAGATCCTAGAGGGGAAGATGGCGGAAGAGTAAGACGCAGAGATCACCTTCCTCCCCACAGATACACCAGAAATACATCTACACGTGGAACAACTCCTACAGAACACCTACTGAACGCTGGCAGAAGACCTCAGACCTCCCAAAAGGCAAGAAACCCCCCCCCCCCCACGTACCTGGGTAGGGCAAAAGAAAAGAGAATAAACAGAGACAAAAGGATAGGGATGGGACCTGCACCAGTGGGAGGGAGCTGTGAAGGAGAAAAGGTTTCCACACACTAGGAAGGCCCTTCACTGGCGGAGACGGGAGTGGCGGAGGGGGAAAGCTTCGGAGCCACAGAGGAGAGCGCAGCCACAGAGGAGAGCGCAGCAACAGGGGTGCGGAGGGCAAAGCGGAGAGATTCCCGCACAGAGGATCGGTGCCGATCGGCACTCACCAGCCCGAGAGGCTTGTCTGCTCATCTGCCGGGGCGGGCGGGGTCTGGGAGCTGAGTCTCGGGCTGTGGTCAGATCGCAGGGAGAGGACTGGGGTTGGCTGCATGAACACAGCCTGAAAGGGGCTAGGGCGCCACAGCTAGCCGGGAGGGAGTCTGGGGAAAAGTCTGGACCTGCTGAAGAGGCAAGAGACTTTTTCTTCGCTCTTTGTTTCCTGGTGCGCGAGGAGAGGGGATTAAGAGCGCTGCTTAAAGGAGCTCCAGAGACGGTCGGGAGCCGCGGCTAAAAGCGCGGACCCCCGAGACGGGCATGAGACGCTAAGACTGCTGCTGCCGCCACCAAAAAACCTGTGTGCGAGCACAGGTCACTATCCACACCCCCATTCCTGTGCAGCCGCCACTGCCAGGGTCCCGGGATCCAGGGACAACTTCCCCGGGAGAACGCACGGCTCAGGCTAGTGCAACGACACGCCGGCCTCTGACGCCGCAGGCTCGCCCCGCACTCCATACCCCTCCCTCCCCCCGGCCTGAGCCCCCGAAGCAGCTGCTCCTTTACCCCATCCTGTATGAGCAAAGAACAGACGCCCTCAGGCGACCTACACGCAGAGGCAGGGCCAAATCCAAAGCTGAGCCCCGGAAGCTGTAAGAACAAAGAAGAGAAAGGGAAATCCCTCCCAGCAGCCTCAGGAGCAGCGGATTAGAGCTCCACAATCACCTTGGCGTACCTGCATCTGTGGAATACATGAATAGACAACGAATCATCCCAAACTGAGGAGGTGGACTTGGAAAGCAAGGTTTATGATTTTTTCCCCTTTTCCTCTTTTTGTGAGTGTGTATGTGTATGCTTCTGTGTGAGATTTTGTCAGTATAGCTTTGCTTTCACCATTTGTCCTAGGGTTCTATCTGTCTGTTTTCTTTCTTTTTTTTTTTTTTTCCGGTACGCGGGCCTCTCACTGTTGTGGCCTCTCCCGTTGCGGAACACAGGCTCTGGACGCGCAGGCTCAGCGGCCATGGCTCACGGACCTAGCCGCTCCGTGGCATGTGGGATCTTCCCACACTGGGGCACGAACCCGTGTCCCCTGCATCGGCAGGCGGACTCTCAACCACTGCGCCACCAGGGATGCCCCCATCCGTTTTTTTTGTTTTGTTTTTTTCTTAAAAAATTTTTTTTCTTAATAATTATTTTTTATTTTAATAACTTTATTTTATCTTACTTTATTTTATTTTATTTTATCTTGTTTCTTTCTTTCCTTCCTTCCCTCCCTCCTTCTTCCCTCCCTCCCTCCCTCCTTTCTTTCTCTCTTTCTTTCTTTTCTTTTCTTCCTTTCTTTCTACTTTGTCTCCCTTTTATTCTGAGCCGTGTGGATGAAAGGCTCTTGGTGCTGCAGCCAGGAGTCAGTGCTGTGCCTCTGAGGTGGGAGAGCCAACTTCAGGACACTGGTCCACAAGAGACCTCCCAGCTCCACGTAATATCAAATGGCGAAAATCTCCCAGAGATCTCCATCTCAACACCAACACCCAGCTTCACTCAACGACCAGCAAGCTACAGTGCTGGACACCCTATGCCAAACAACTAGCAAGACAGGAACACAACCCCACCCGTTAGCAGAGAGGCTACCTAAAATCATAATAAGTCCACAGACACCCCAAAACACACCACCAGACCTGGACCTGCCCACCAGAAAGACAAGATCCAGCCTCAGCCACCAGAACATGGGCACTAGTCCCCTCCACCAGGAAGCCTACACAACCCACTGAACCAACTTTAGCCACTGGGGACAGACACCAAAAACAATGGGAACTATGAACTTGCAGCCTGCAAAAAGGAGACGCCAAACACAGTAAGATAAGCAAAATGAGAAGACAGAGAAATACACAGCAGATGAAGGAGCAAGGTAAAAACCCACCAGACCTAACAAATGAAGAAGAAATAGGCAATCTACCTGAAAAAGAATTCAGAATAATGATAGTAAAGATGATCCAAAATCTTGGAAATAGAATAGACAAAATGCAAGAAACATTTAACAAGGACCTAGCAGAACTAAAGATGAAACAAGCAACGATGAACAACACAATAAATGAAATGAAAAATACTCTAGATGGGATCAATAGCAGAATAACTGAGGCAGAAGAACGGATAAGTGACCTGGAAGATAAAATGGTGGAAATAACTACTGCAGAGCAGAATAAAGAAAAAAGAATGAAAAGACTTGAGGACAGTCTCAGAGACCTCTGGGACAATATTAAACACACCAGCATTCGAATTATAGGGGTTCCAGAAGAGGAAGAGAAAAAGAAAGGGACTGAGAAAATATTTGAAGAGATTATAGTTGAAAACTTCCCTAATATGGGAAAGGAAATAGTTAATCAAGTCCAGGAAGCACAGAGAGTCCCATACAGGTTAAATCCAAGGAGAAATACACCAAGACACATATTAATCAAACAGTCAAAAATTAAATACAAAGAAAACATATTAAAAGTAGCAAGGGAAAAACAACAAATAACACACAAGGGAATCCCCATAAGGTTAACAGCTGATCTTTCAGCAGAAACTCTGCAAGCCAGAAGGGAGTGGCAGGACATATTTAAAGTGATGAAGGAGAAAAACCTGCAACCAAGATTACTCTACCAGCAAGGATCTCATTCAGATTTGATGGAGAAATTAAAACCTTTACAGACAAGCAAAATCTGAGACTGTTCAGCACCACCAAACCAGCTTTACAACAAATGCTAAAGGAACTTCTCAGGCAAGAAACAGAAGAGAAGGAAAAGACCTACAATAACGAACCCAAAACAATTAACAAAATGGGAATAAGAACATACATATCGATAATTACCTTAAATGTAAATGGACTAAATGCTCCCACCAAAAGACACAGATTGGCTGAATGAATACAAAAACAAGACCCATATATTCGCTGTCTACAAGAGACCCACTTCAGACCTAGAGACACATACAGACAGAAAGTGAGGGGATGGAAAAAAGATATTCCATGCAAATGGAAACCAAAAGAAAGCTGGAGTAGCAATTCTCATATCAGACAAAATAGACTTTAAAATAAAGACTATTAGAAGAGACAAAGAAGGACACTACATAATGATCAAGGGATCGATCCAAGAAGAGGATATAACAATTGTAAATATTTATGCACCCAACATAGGAGCACCTCAATACATAAGGCAAATACTAACAGCCATAAAAGGGGAAATCGACAGTAACACATTCATAGTAGGGGACTTTAACACCCCACTTTCAGCAATGGACAGATCATCCAAAATGAAAAGAAATAAGGAAACACAAACTTTAAATGATACATTAAACAAGATGGACTTAATTGATATTTATAGGACATTCCATCCAAAAACAACAGAATACACATTTTTCTCAAGTGTTCATGGAACATTCTCCAGGATAGATCATATCTTGGGTCACAAATCAAGCCTTGGTAAATTTAAGAAAATTGAAATTGTATCAAGTATCTTTTCTGACCACAACACTGAGACTAGATATTAATTACAGGAAAAGATCTGTAAAAAATACGAACACATGGAGGCTAAACAATACACTACTTAATAACGAAGTGATCACTGAAGAAATCAAAGGAAATAAAAAAATACCTAGAAACAAATAACAATGGACACACGATGACCCAAAACCTATGGGATGCAGCAAAAGCAGTTCTGAGAGGGAAGTTTATAGCAATACAATCCTACCTTAAGAAACAGAAACATCTCAAATAAACAACCTAACCTTGCACCTAAAGCAATTAGATAAAGAACAAAAACACCCCAAAGTTAGCAGAAGGAAAGAAATCATGAAAATCAGATCAGAAATAAATGAAAAAGAAATGAACAAAATGATAGCAAAGATCAATAAAAGTAAAAGCTGCTTCTTTGAGAAGATAAACAAAATTGATAAACCATTATCCAGACTCATCAAGAAAAAAAGGGAGAAGACTCAAATCAATAGAATTAGAAATGAAAAAGGAGAAGTAACAACTGACACTGTAGAAATACAAAAGATCATGAGTGATTACTACAAGCAACTCTATGCCAATAAAATGGACAACCTGGAAGAAATGGGCAAATTCTTAGAAATGCACAACCTGCCAAGACTGAATCAGGAAGAAATAGAAAATATGAACAGACCAATCACAAGCACCGAAATGGAAACTGTGATTAAAAAGCTTCCAACAAACAAAAGCCCAGGACCAGATGGCTTCACAGGCGAATTCTATCAAACATTTAGAAAAGAGCTAACACTTATCCTTCTCAAACTCTTCCAAAATATAGCAGAGGGAGGAACACTCCCAAACTCATTCTACAAGGCCACCATCACCTTGATACCAAAACCAGACAAGGATGTCACAAAGAAAGAAAACTACAGGCCAGTATCACTGATGAACATAGATGCAAAAATCCTCAAAAAATACTAGCAAACAGAATCCAACAGCACATTAAACAGATCATACAACATGATCAAGTGGGGTTTATTCCAGGAATGCAAGGATCCTTCAATATATGCAAATCAATCAACGTGATACACCATATTAACAAATTGAAGGAGAAAAACCGTATGATCATCTCAATAGATGCAGAGAAAGCTTTCAACAAAATTCAACACCGATTTATGATAAAAACCCTGCAGAAAGTAGGCCTAGAGGGAACTTTCCTCAACATAATAAAGGCCATATATGACAAACCCACAGCCAACATCGTTCTCAATGGTGAAAAACTGAAAGCATTTCCACTAAGATCAGGAACAAAACAAGGTTTCCCACTCTCACCACTCTTATTCAACATAGTTTTGGAAGTTTTAGCCACAGCAGTCAGAGAAGAAAAGGAAATAAAAGGAATCCAAATTGGAAAAGAAGAAGTAGAGCTGTCACTGTTGAAGATGACATGATACTCTACATAGAGAATCCTAAAGATGCTACCAGAAAACTACTAGAGCTAATCAATGAATTTGGTAAAGTAGCAGGATACAAAATTGATGCACAGAAATCTCTGGCATTCCTATACACTAATGATGAAAAATCTGAAAGTGAAATCAAGAAAACACTCCCATTTACCACTGCAACAAAAAGAATAAAATATCTATGCATAAACCTACCTAAGGAGACAAAAGACCTGTATGCAGAAAATTATAAGACACTGATGAAAGAAATTAAAGATGATACAAATAGATGGAGAGATATACCATGTTCTTGGATTGGAAGAATCAACATTGTGAAAATGACTCTACCACCCAAAGCAATCTACAAATTCAAAGCAATCCCTATCAAACTACCACTGGCATTTTTCACAGAACTAGAACAAAAAATTTCACAATTTGTATGGAAACACAAAAGACCCCGAATAGCCAAAGCAATCTTGAGAACGAAAAACGGAGCTGGAGGAATCAGGCTCCCTGACTTCAGACTATACTACAAAGCTACAGTAATCAAGACAGTATGGTACTGGCACAAAAACAGAAAGATAGATCAATGGAACAGGATAGAAAGCCCAGAGATAAACCCACGCACATATGGTCACCTTATCTTTGATAAAGGAGGCAGGAATGTACAGTGGAGAAAGGACAGCCTCTTCAATAAGTGGTGCTGGGAAAACTGGACAGCTACATATAAAAGTATGAGATTAGATCACTCCCTAATACCATACACAAAAATAAGCTCAAAATGGATTAAAGACCTAAATGTAAGGCCAGAAACTATCAAACTCTTAGAGGAAAACATAGGCAGAACACGCTATGACATAAATCACAGCAAGATCCTTTTTGACCCACCTCCTAGAGAAATGGAAATAAAAACAAAAATAAACAAATGGGACGTAATGAAACTTCAAAGCTTTTGCACAGCAAAGGAAACCATAAACAAGGCCAAAAGACAACCCTCACAATGGGAGAAAATACTTGCAAATGAAGCAACTGACAAAGGATTAATCTCCAAAATTTATAAGTAGCTCATGCAGCTCAATAACAAAAAAACAAACAACCCAATCCAAAAATGGGCAGAAGACCTAAATAGACATTTCTCCAAAGAAGATATACAGACTGCCAACAAACACATGAAAGAATGCTCATCATCATTAATCATTAGAGAAATGCAAATCAAAAGTACAATGAGATATCATCTCACACCGGTCAGAATGGCCATCGTCAAAAAATCTCAAAACAATAAATGCTGGCGAGGGTGTGGAGAAAAGGGAACACTCTTGCACTGCTGGTGTGAATGTGAATTGGTACAGCCACTATGGAGAACAGTATGGAGGTTCCTTAAGAAACCACAAATAGAACTACCATATGACCCAGCAATCCCACTACTGGGCATATACCCTGAGAAAACCATAATTCAAAAAGAGTCATGTACCAAAATGTTCATTGCAGCTCTATTTACAGCCCAGAGATGGAAACAACCTAAGTGTCCACCATCGGATGAATGGATAAAGAAGATGTGGCACATGTATACAATGGAATATTACTGAGCCATAAAAAGAAACGAAATTGAGCTATTTGTAATGAGGTGGATGGAGCTAGAGTCTGTCATACAGAGTGAAGTAAGTCAGAAAGAGAAAGACAAATACCATATGCTAACACATATATATGGAATTTAAGAAAAAAAAATGTCATGAAGAACTTAGGGGTAAGACAGGAATAAAGACACAGACATACTAGAGAATGGACTTGGGGAAATGGGTAGGGGGAAGGGTAAGCGGTGACAAAGCGAGAGAGTGGTATGGACATATATACACTACCAAACGTAAAATAGATAGCTAGTGGGAAGCAGCCGCATAGCACAGGGAGATCAGCTCGGTGCTTTGTGACCACCTAGAGGGGTGGGATAGGGAGGGTAGGAGGGAGGGAGACACAAGAGGGAAGAGATATGGGAACATATGTATAACTGATTCACTTTGTTAGAAAGCAAAAACTAAGACACCATTGTAAAGCAACTATACTCCAATAAAGATGTAAAAAAAAAAAAAAGAAAGAAAGAAAGAAAATGATCCTTTCAACACCCTGTCCTTTCCGGTCCTTGAAATGTCTCTCTTAGTGAGCCAGTCCTCAACACCACCCTAGCCACTTAGTCTGATGCACCTTGTAGGCTTTGTCACTTTCATTAAGAGCAACTCATCCATATCTCAATTCCATGCATCCTATTTCTTGCCACCACTTTGTATCTTTCTAGTTTACTCCCTCATGGATTCAATTCCAACGATCCTTTGATCCACAAGGCCTGTCAATCTATTGATTCTACCATTATCCACTAACTGTCAACCTTTGATATCCCCTCTCCTCTCCTAATGCAGGTGAAAATTCATATCCAGCATTAGAATCATTGTCTTGCTTACAGCTTCTCCCTTGACCCCCCTCACTTCCTAATATTTGCTTGGTAAATGATGCCCCTGCTCAAATCCAGTTCTCCACCCACTCTTTGTCTATATTGTGTGGCTAAATATAGCTGCAGTACAGTATACCATCATGCCTACTGGTTTCTCTATAAATTCCTTCCCATGAACTTCAGGTGGGTCCTAATGCTACTCAATAATTATATTTCCCTAGTCTATTTCCATTCTCATAGCTATTTCATATTATTTTCTCTCCCAAACCACCCACCTCATTCCCCATTCTCACTGTTAGCAATCCCGATTGCTATTTACCTTGAAAAGTGAAAAAAATTAAAGGAACTTCCAAAGACTCCTAGCACCTGGAGGCTGATTTTCTGTGAATCTGGAGAAGCTTAAATGCTTGGTCCTCACTTACATAGATCTTTTATAAGTCATAGCAGGGGCCCTAGCAATATATTCACATAGAAATATATTTTTGTAAAATTTACAGTCATTGCATTTATCTTTTAGGTATTAGTAGATGTTCTGTGTGGCAAATGGCTTCCAGCAACTGTCCCACTGACCACTGTGCCAGTTCACTAGGGCATCATGACCCAAAGGTGTGTGGTCAGAGGCTGTGTCATGATGTCCTGGCGAATGTGTCCTATGGACCTGGCCCCAGAAGTATGTGGGTGAAGGAGGAGAAACAAGGTTTAAAATGAATGGAACCAGAAGGCAGTTTTTGGAAAATTCTCACAATCATCACAGTCACCTGTAAATTGTAAATGAAAGAATCAGGATTTATTAATGCCTCACCAAAATAGTAGCTTTCCTTACCAGAAAATACTCAGTAAGGCAGAGTATACATTTATAAACAAACCATACTTTCTTTTTCTCTTAATGGTGAGGAAACACAATAGAATTTAACAAAATTGCCATGTTTATAGAACCAGAAAATCTGTATGTGAGGACACTGACAAATGCATAGCATTGTATATCCAACATTATATTATTATACAGAATTGTTTCATTGCCCTAAAAGATCCCTTGTGCTGGGCTTCCCTGGTGGCGCAGTGGTTGGGAGTCCGCCTGCTGATGCAGGGGACACGGGTTCGTGCCCCGGTCCGGGAAGATCCCACATGCCGCGGAGAGGCTGGGCGCGTGAGCCATGGCCGCTGAGCCTGCGCGTCCGGAGCCTGTGCTCCGCAACGGGAGAGGCCACAACAGTGAGAGGCCCGCGTACCAAAAAAAAAAAAAAAAAGAAAAAAAAAAAACTCCTTGTGCTTTACATATTCAGTCTTCCTTCCCCTCCCCCTGTACCTCTGGAAACCACTGATTTTTAATTGTCTTTATAGTTTTTACTTTTTCCAGAATGTCATATAATTGAAATCCTACAACATGTAGCCTTTTCAGACTGGCTTCTTTTAATTAGCAATATGCATTGAAGATTCATCTATGTCTTTCATGGCTTGACAGCTCATTTCTTTTTGTCACTGAATAATATTCCATTGTATGAATGTATTATAGTTTGTTTATCCATTCACCTATTAAGGACATCTTAGTTGTTTCCAGTTTTTGGTGATTATGAATAAAGCAGCTATAAACATTCAATTTTTTGTGGACATAACTTTTCAAATCAGTTGGGTAAATATTAAGGAGTGCAATTGCTGGACTGTATGGTAAGACTGTTTAGGTTTGTGAGAAAATGCAAACTGTCTTCTAAAGTGGCTGCACCATTTTGCATTCCCAGCAGCTGTGAGAGGTCCTTGCCAGCCATTGTTACTGTCAGTTTGTTGTTTTTTTTTTTTTTAGCTATCCTAATCGGTAGGTAATTGTATATTATTGTTGTTTTAATTTGCGGTTCCCTGATGACAAATGAGCATCTTTTCATATGCTTATTTGCCATCTGTATATCTTCTTTGGTGAGATGTCTGTTCAAATCTTTTGTCCATTTTAAAATTGGGTTATTTTTTAATTGTTGAATTTTAAGACTTCTTTGCATATTTTAGATTAGACCTCTGTCAAATATGTGTTGCTGCACATATTTTCTACCAGTCTGTGGCTTGTCTTATCATTCACTTAACAGTGTCTTTTACAGAGCAGCTGCAAGGATTTTTTTTAAAAGCACATGTAAGAACATAGAGTATGTATCCTATTCAATTCATTCCCTTAATCTCATCAGAGTAAAAGCAGTTTACACAGTACCTAAAATTGCTGATTACTTTGGTATTCTGCAACTATTAATATTTTTTCTTTTCAGGGTCCTATTGTTGATAGAGTATTTTAAACACATGAAAACTTGGACCTTCTAATGTGTTTTTGTGTAACAAGATGTCCTCCCCAGTGTAAGGCTGTTGGGACATAATGACATTTTAAAGACTTCTAACATATATTTTTTAAAGATTCAAAACAAAAGGTCAAAACACATGAGAAGAAAAAGATTGATAAAAGTCAGACACATCATTTAACTCCAACTTGGAAAGATATTTTGGAATGGTTCATAAAAACAATTGAGAAATTATAAACTCCTGATTCAAACATGTAAAATAGATACAAAGGATCCCTTTCTGTCGTTTCTGTATTTATTTATTAAACAATTGAAAAACTACTTAAATAGATGTGAAATGAATAAAGATGATTGAGGAAATAAATTTAAATTACTATGAGGTTAAGAAGCAAACTGTAGCAAAAAAATGTATCACATCAAAAGCAGTTAAAGAAAATATAAATATACTATTATTTATCTTAGAAATGGGAAGGTATTATGAATATAAGTGTATCTTTGCTTATATTTAAAATATAGAATGTTAAATCATAAAACAAATTAAATAATTACCTGTGGGAGAAGGAGATAACTGCCTCCTCTGGAAGGAAAAAGCAAGAAGCTAAACTTCTCTGAATGTTTGTTTTGTAGATTTGTCTTGAGAACAACGTTTGGGTCCTAATTCTCACAATCCAACTAGAAACAGTTTATGAAGCAATTCAAGACATTAAAACTCTTGCTGGATAATGAATTATATTAAAAGGTTTTTTTTTTTTCCTTAAGGAGTGATAATGGTACTATTGTTATATATTGGATTCTTCAGCTTCGGTTGCCATAACAAAATTCCATAGACTGTGTGGCTTAAGTGACAGAAGTTTATTTTCTCACATTTCTGGAGGCTGGAACTCTGAGATCAGGGTGCCAGCATGGTTAGATTCTGGAGAAGGCTCTTTTTCTGGCTTGAAGACAGCTGCCATCTTGCTGTATGTTCACATAACCTCTTTGTGTGTGTGTGTGTGTGTGTGTGTGTGTGTGTGTGCGCGCGCGTGCGCGTGCGTGCAAGCGCATGGGGGGAAAGAAAGAGTGGGGACAAGCTCTCTGATATCTCTTCTTCTCAGGGCAATAATCCCATCATGAATCCCCGCCCCCGTGGCCTCATCCAACCCTAAACACCTCCCAAAGGCCAGATCTTCAAATACCATCAGGTTGAAGGTTGGTGCTACAACACATGAATTTGGGCAGGGACACAAACATTTAGTCCATAACATATATTAAAAAAAATACTCTTTGAGAGATACATTCTGAAATACATAAAATTGAAATGTTATGAAAATTTCTTAGAATAATTCAGTGTTGCTGGAGATGGATGAGATGAGTATTTATGAATTAATGTTTATTGTTATTCCTGGATGATAAATACATGTGTTCATTTTTCTTTCATGTCTACTTTTTCTATTTTTGTGTATGTTTGAAATGTTCCATAATGAAAAAGTTAAAAATATAAAATTCATGAGATAATTTCATTTTGTGTCTTCATACATGTTCCTTTTAATTATGATCTCATTGTCTTACCTCCTCACGTACCTGATCATTTCTGACTTCTCACTAGACATTGTATACAACCAATTGTACATATAGCCTGAGTCCCAGAATAGCATTATTTTCATCCCAAGAACATTTTATTAGTGTCCAGAGGCAGCTAGGGGCACTAGCAACTCCAGATCACCTTAATCCAGTTTCTCGACTCAGCACTGTTGCCACTAACTGTACACTTTTGTGTTGTATTTTAGGATGTTTAGCAGCATCTGTGATCTCTACTCACTAGATGTCTCAGATATGGCCAAATACCCTCTGAGGGGCAAAGTCAGCCCCCTCCCCGCTGATTGCCTTAACTTAATGAGAAACTGAGATCTTCTGAAACTAAATTTGGATCCCTGGGAGGGTTCGTCTATTCCTATTCACTCCATCATCTTCAGGATCCCAACTCAATGTCCGGGATTTTTTTTTAAAACCGGGGCTCATACTCCCTGGCAAACCCTGAGTCCAATGTTTGTCCACCAGCCCTGAGAATTTGTTGTAAGTTCTACTTTGCTTCTTAATCTTTTAGCTGGCAGTTCCATTATCAGTAGATAGCTCTGAGATAAAGGCACCCCTGAATGCTTTGCATATCTCTCTGAGTTTTTTAGTTCACCAGTCCCCTGGAAAAGTTTTTTTGTTTGTTTGTTTGTTTTACTATTTTGTCTAGTTTGTTTGCCTTTTCTGGAGGGTTGATCCAATTTACCTATAGGATTACTAGAGTAGAAATCTTCCATTCTTTGTTAAAGCCAATCAGATTTTCATTTCCATTACTCCAGTGAAACTGTTCTTATCAAGATTTCTATTCAATGAATTCCATCGGTCAGTTCAGAATCCCCATTTGCTGTACATTCCCTGGTACATATGTTCAGTCTTATTTTGTCTTCTTTCCTATTCACTCCTTCTCCTTCTCTTCCTTCGTCATCTTCTTCCTGTCCTGTCAGTGTTGGAGTGTTCCAGGGCTCAGTCCTTGGCCCTCTTCTGTCAGAATACACTCATTTCTTGATGATCTCATTCAATCTACTTTCTTTAAGTAACACAGATATAGCAAACACACCCAATTAATGTATCTGGCCCAGATCCACCTCTTGGATATCTGAGTGTCATCTCAAAGTTAAGGTCCAAAACTGAACTTCTGATCTTACCACAAAAACAAAAACAAAAGAAAAAACACAGAGGGCTTCCCTGGTGGCACAGTGGTTGGGAGTCTCCCTGCCAATGCAGGGGACGCGGGTTCACGCCCTGCTCTGGGAAGATCCCACATGCCGCAGAGCAACTGGGCCCGTGAGCCACAATTACTGAGCCTGCGCGTCTGGAGCCTGTGCTCTGCAACAAGAGAGGCCGCAATAGTGAGAGGCCCGCGCACCGCGATGAAGAGGGGCCCCCGCTTGCCACAACTAGAGAAAGCCCTCGCACAGAAACGAAGACCCAACACAGCCATAAATAAATTAATTAATTTAAAAAAAAAAGGAAAAAACACAGAAACCCCTGCTTAACTTGATGTTTTTAAAAGGAGTTCTTTGTTTCCATTATCCAAATAAAGTCTTGGAAATATTAAAATTATACCCTAGGTTTATACTTCTATTAATTGAAAATTATTCTATGACTAGTATTGTTTGCTACAGTTAAAAATTATTTATCCAACAGGATAAATTTTATACTAATAACAATTTGGCTGTGATTTAAGTACATCTAAAGGTATATCACTCTTTTTTGTATATGAACAGTGATTTTAGTATCTATTTGTAAGTAACCCTAATAATTCTCATTCTGAGATGAACCCTCTCAAGTGTTGTACTTACATTGGGTCATAAAGACTCTCTAGGATTTTAATCTCAGGCAAAAGGAAATCATGTGTATAATTAAACATAATCATGTAATATTCATATAATGTAAAATATTTGTCATCTAAAATATTTTCAAGGGTGTCAGCATAACACTCCCTCTAAAAGCTTTCAGAACATAATGTAACCTGAAAGACTGCTGCTTAAAAATAATTCACTCTCTTTAGAGATTTGATGGTGAAAACTACTGTAAAACAAATTATCTTCTTCTACTCTTTATGCACAGTTGTTTTTAAATAGAAAATTGAGCACTGCTGTGCTTAACTACTTACTGGAAGGATTTCTTTTGTAGGAGAAAATGGGGCGGGGAAAGAAGGATTTGTAGCCTGTAATACTCTCAAGGACAGCTTTACATTTTAAACAATGATGTCATTAAATGATTCCCTTCAAAGGTACAAAGCTAAGTAGATACATGTATTAATTTAAAAAAATGAATATTGAAATATATACAATAGTGGTTCAAACTTTTAACAGCTGTAGAGCTTATTAAAATATCAAGAGTCAAATGTGTTTTTTCACTAAGCTATTCATTCCTTTTGGAATATAAGTACATTTAAAACTTATTTTAAAATGCAATGATGCTGTATTTCTCTCAGAGCAAAGTTCTTTAATGGTCCCTGTAACTTTCCTCCTTGACCTTTACTTGACCTTACCTCCTACCACTTTGCATTTGGCCCACTCTGCTCTAGCTATATTGAACTCCTCGGATGTTCCTAGCACATTCCCATCTTGGGGCTTTTGCACTGGCTGAGCCCTCGGCTTGGAACAGTCTCCCTTCAGGTATCGAATCCCAGTGGCTCACTCCCTCACCTCTTCTAGGCTTTGCCCAAATGTCTCAGCAAAGGCCAAACTATCAGCCCTATTTCAAATAGCAATCTTCCCCCTTTCTACCGTCAGTGCTCAGGCCAATTATTGTGTTCTGAATTTTTTTCATCACCTTCCAACAAAGAGATTCACAAACTTTATCAGTTCATGGTGCCCTTAGTCTCTTAATAATTTTTTTTCACAGTCCCTCTAGCCAAAAGAAATAGCTAACAATTCCATTTATTAAATAGTTAAGTCCAAACAACTTAATAGCCATTTGAAAAAGTAATAGACATAAGTTAAAAGAAAATAATATTTATATTTTGTTCTTAATTAACTATTCTTACTTACTAATGTGATGTGTGTGCCTGTTGGGCCTTGAATGGCTTGTCAACGCTTGGAAACATAATGGACAACACCACCCTCATTTCCTGATGCACCTTGATTTTTGTTAAGTGTTAGTTTGCTATTGTAGCAACCACTGAAATGCTGGCTCTGAGAAGATGTGATGCCACTAAAAACAATTTGGCATGAACTCATGAATTTTAAGCTGTAGTAATGTGTACCTTGTCTGATAGATGGTGCTGTGTTCCCCTTGAAAATTTAGACAACCTCCATCGTCCCTGTCATTTTGCTGTATTACAGAGATGCTTTGGCATACAGTTTGGGAACCTTGGTGCTGACCTATTATATAATTATTTATTAGGTGTATTATTTACAGTCTTTTCCACTACCATTCCTCATGACAGAATGTGCTGAAGCACTAGAATTTGTGTCCATTTTGTTCTCTGATATATTTCAAGCACTGTGAATAGTCCTGGCATATGTAGCTTTTCAGTGCACATTTGTAGCATAAATAATTGGTCATTTATGTTTGTCTATGAACTCTCTTTATATTTTTGCCAAATTTTCTTTCAGGTTTATCTTTTTATTGGTCTGTGAATATATTTTGTATATCTAGGAAATTAGCCTTCTGATTATATGTTCAGCAAATATTTTCCCAGTTTGCCTTTTTGCTTTTGACATTTTTATGATACTTCTTGCTTCATAGATACCTTAAATTTTTATGTAGTCAATTCTGCCATTTCCTTTTCTTTATAGCCTATAGGTGATATTTTATGTTTAAACATATTTTGCCCATTACATGATCCTAAATAAAGAAAAAAAATAAAACTGTGTCCAATTTTTTTTCTAATTTATTAGGGTTTGTTTTTCTATTATTATTTTCAACCACTATTTTACAAGAATTTATTAAACTCTAGGATAGAGATCCAACTTGATCTTCATCCAAATGGCTAGCCAGCTGTCTCAACACTGCCTATTAAATAATTGATCTTTCCCCACTGCTTTGAAATAACAGCTTTGCCACATGCTAAATCTCCCATGTGTATTTTGGCTCTATTTCTAGAACCGTCGATTCTGTTTTAGTTGTCAGTTTGTTCCTTCTCAGCACTAACCTCTTTGACTTACTATGATCTTGAAAATTGTTTTTAGTTTTGTGTCACAAACTAATAGAGTTTTAATTTGGGAGGCATAGAATATTACCCTTTGAAACTATCCTTTAAAAGTTAATTCCAACAAAACAGCTTGGCAAGTATTAGAAATCACAATTCAAAGAGGACCTAAACAAAAGTTCTCTAGGAGACTTCTTTTTATCCATTCAACCATTTATCACAGTTCCGGATATATCGTGGGCACATAGAATTTCAATGAATCAAATACCTTCTAACACTGGAAACAGGGCAGCATGAATGAACTTCTTATACATGAAGTACAGTAAACATGAGTAACGACTGGATTTTTCTGTACACAACCAGCAACCTAGTTATCCTGTTATGAAATTTTTAACACAAGGACAGTGATCTCATGAATTCTATCTTGCTCTCAGTGAATACTCCAAAACCTCACAATATGCAGTTAGAAACACAAAGCAAAATATTAATAATCTCTTATTTTTAATGATATTTTTGAATGGACTTTGCTCATATCAATATACTTGATAAGAAACATCACTGCTAAAGCATGAAACTAACAGCTAAAGAGCATAATTACCCTCTAAAGACTCAACAAAACCTTTATGCATCTACTTGAATTCAAAAGAGATACTTATGCACATTTGCATATACATATGTAAAAAAGTAAGGTAGTTTTTGGTAATCTGACGTAAATAAACATTCAAAACGTCAAGACTGGCTAAAAAAGATTTCAACACCCAGCTCAAGTGCTCTCATGAGTAATTTTATTTCTTTTTTGCCTGTCACTCTACATAAGTTCATTAGAAGCAGACAAGACCTAAAAATACAGATTAGAGAGGGTTTTTTTCCTTCATACATATGGGAGACATGGGCTCCTGGTCAACGACAAATACAGAGACAATATCCCTCATTCTTGGCAATGTAACATGCTTTTCTGAGCTGAAGGAAAAACTTTCCTTGGAAACCGACCACAACAGTCCCTCTTCCTTGTAACTAGTAACAAACAGATTCAATGTATAATAGTACAAATGGACCAGTTAGGGTAAAGAACATAAGAACAGAAAGGCACTATGTACCGTATTAATCAAATTTAAATAACTATATCCCAAGCACCCATTTTTTTTTAGCCCCCAATTTCAGAAGATCTTTGTTTGTAACCACTTATTCCGTGACATAAGAGACTGTTTAACCAACTGCATTATGTGTATTATTTTATCCCTAAGGTTATCGTTGAAATGTCTGGCGCATTCATACCACTGAAAACATAATTCTGCCGGTACAGTCAGGTAGAAGCATTTCCAGCTTCTACAGAAAATGGACAAAGCTGGGATGTTTCCTGTGCCAATTAGCAGTTTCACTGAGCAAGAAGGAAGTGTGTCTAAAGATTCCTGAATGAGAACCCAGCAAGCTCAGTATCTGAATGAGAACAACCCAGCAAGCTTTCTCGGGCTTTTGGCACGCACAGAGGCCACAGTAAAGAGTTCCCAGGAAGGTCATCCAATTTCAATGAACCAGAGGGATTATGTGGGAGGGAAGCGCTTGTGTGGCTTGTTCCCTTCAGCACATGTCCAGGGAGGACCTTTGCCAATGCCCGGCACCATAGGGCTTATAAGTATCTTCTGGCTGAACTTGTGAATACAGCTTTTCAAATACCAGACAAATGACGGTGCAAAGGAATAAGTTTGGCGAAAATTATGAATTATCTGAAAATTCAGTGAAGCTGCAAATTTGTATCTGGAAGTCACACACACGCCTCAAATATATAATTTGATTTAGATTCAGAAGACAAGTTTATTTAACTATGGGATACTTATCTGATGATTTGTCTATGCTGCTGTTACTCAGCCATTCGGAAAATGACTAACTTTCCAATGTTTCACCAATACTTTAATTTAATGGAGGCATACAGCGTTATAGTACAGTTAGTGTCATTTTAGATGTGAAAGTGACACACTTGATTAAGCTAGAATTCTGTCCCCCCTTAGATCTTAATTCATTTAATCCAGGGACAACCTATTCTTTATTTTAAAACTGTAACCTATATTTATTTACCTATGTGCAAGTTTAACTTTTTTTTTCTACATTCCACTGCCTTTCATCAATTTAGCGTTGCTTTTCTTTGAAATTAAGCTTACTGTAATCTTTTCAGATTGCACTTGGTAATATATTTTTCTTATGCCTGATGAAGAGAATAAAACTAATTCAACAAATATATGATTTCCCATTGTCTCTCAAACACTTGTAAGTCACAAGGATATTTAAACAAGCTGCAGCTTTTTCAATCAAAGGGGGAAGAGATGCCAGAGATTAGTAAACAGCTAATAATTATATAGTGTGATAAATGTTTCCCAAAGTCTATTCTCAATCCAGCAACCAGAATGAGCCCTTAAAAAGAGAAGTCAGGGCTTTCCTGGTGGCGCAGTGGTTGAGAGTCCACCTGCCGATGCAGGGGATGCGGGATCGTGTCCCGGTCCGGGAAGATCCCACATGTCACGGAGCTCCTGGGCCCGTGAGCCATGGCCGCTGAGCCTGCGCGTCCGGAGCCTGTGCTCTGCAACGGGAGAGGCCACAACAGTGAGAGGCCCGTGTACGGCAAAAAAAAAAAAAAAAAAGAGAAGTCAGATCCATTCTCTGCTCAAGCTCTCTATTCAGAGCCAATAGTTTACAAATCCTATATGATCTGGCCCCCATTTTCAGTTTGGCCCACTCTTCTACCTCTCTCACTCCTGTTCTACTACACTGATATGCCTGCTTTTCAGTGGCACACTGACATCGAACATGTTACATATACTCCTGCCTTACTTTTCCCCCAGACATCCACTTACTTTCTTATCTTTGTTCAAATTCCACTGCTTTTTTCCTAATAAATTTGTTTATTTATTTATTTATTTTTGGCTGCTTTAGTTCTTCGTTGCTGTGCAAGGCTTTCTCTAGTTGCAGCAAGCAGGGGCTACTCTTTGCTGTGGTGCGTGGGCTTCTCATCGTAGTGGCTTCTCTTGTTGCAGAGCACGGGCTCTAGGGGTGTGGGCTTCAGTAATTGTGGCACGAGGGCTCAGTACTTGTGGCTCGAAAGCTCTAGAGCTCAGGCTCAGTAGTTGTGGCACACGGGCTTAGTTGCTCCGCAGCATGTGGGATCTTCCCAGACCAGGACTCGAACCCGTGTTCCCTGCCTTGGCAGGAGGATTCTTGACCACTGTGCCACCAGGGAAGCCCAAATTTCACCTTTTTAGTGAGATCTTCCCTGACCACCCTATTGCAGTCTCTCCCCAGCACCCTCTACCTCCTTTTCCAAGATTTATTTATCCATAATTTATCTCCAAAATACTTTAAAAAATTTTTTTTAATAAATTTATTTATTTTTTGTTTGTTTTTTATTTTTGGCTGTGTTGGGTCTTCATTGCTGTGCGCGGGCTTTCTCTAGTTGAGGTGAGTGGGAGCTACTCTTCGTTGCAGTGTGCCGGTTTCTCACTGTCGTGGCATCTCTTGTTGCGGAGCACAGGCTCTAGGCGTGTGGGCTTCAGTAGTTGTGGCACGTGGGCTCAGTAGTTGTGGCTTGTGGGCTCTTGAGCACAGGCTCCGTAGTTGTGGTGCACGGGCTTAGTTACTCCATGGCATGTGGGATCTTCCCGGGCCAGGGCTTGAACCTGTGTCCCTTGCATTGGCAGGCAGATTCTTAACCACTGCACCACCAGGGAAGCCCCCAAAATACTTTTATCTCCATAATACTTTATATACCTTTACATCTTACCATTTTGTTGGTGGTTAGTTTCTGTCTTGCCCTCTAGAATATAGGCTCTATGAGGGCTGAGATTTTTGTCAACTTGCTAATTTCTATGTTTCCAGTGCCTATAAAAGAACCTGGTACATACAAAATGCTCAATAAATACATATGTTGAATAAATGAATGTCTATTTGAAGTAAGAACAAGGTACAATGGAACAGAGAATAAAAACCTAAATGACTGTTGCTCATGAGATAAAGAAAACTTCACAGAGGTTGTAACAATTTAGGTTGGCTTTAAAAGAAGAGTAGATATTAATATTTTCCAATTATAGAAATGGGGTGGGGGGGACATGGTAATCATGGAGAACAGTGTATCAGGATGCTTTGAATAGCTAGTAATAGAAAACCTGACTCAGAATGGACTAGTCAATGACAAAATGCATTGACTCATGTAACTGGAGGTCCTGAAGTCAGGTAGGCATCATGATTGGCTTCACCCAGGGGCTCTGGCTCTCTTTCTCTATGATACCTCATCTCAGGAGTGGCTTTGTCTTAGGCTGGCTTCCCTCATCAGAGCAAAGCAGCTATAATGGTTCCAAGATTCAAACCCTCACATTACAATACCCAAAGGAAAGGAGAAAGCTCTCAGAACAGTAGGTACCTTTCTTTCTCAGATCCCAAGCCTATTTATTTTTTTAACATCTTTATTGGAGTACAAATGCTTTACGATGGTGTGTTAGTTTCTGCTTTATAACAAAGTGAATCAGTTATACATATACATATGTTCCCATATCTCTTCCCTCTTGCGTCTCCCTCCCTCCCACCCTCCCTATTCCACCCTTCTAGGTGGTCACAAAGCACCGAGCTGATCTCCCTGTGCTATGCGGCTGCTTCCCACTAGCTATCTATTTTACGTTTGGTAGTGTATATATGTCCATACCAGCAAGCGCAGGCTCAGCGGCCATGGCTCACGGGACCAGCCTCTCCGCCACATGTGGGATCCTCCTGGACCGGGGCACGAACCCATGTCCCCTGCATCGGCAGGCGGACTCTCAACCACTGCGCCACCGGGGAAGCCCAGATCTGAGTCTTTATTCCCGTCCTGCCCCTAGGTTCTTCATGACGTCTTTTTTTTTTTTTTTTTTTTAGATTCCATATATATGTGTTAACATACGGCATTTGTTTTTCTCTTTCTCACTTACTTCACTCTGTATGACAGACTCTAGGTCCATCCACCTCACTACAAATAACTCAATTTCATTTCTTTTTATGCCAAGCCTATTCTTCAATCAACCACTTTGGCTACGGATGTGCCATAGACCAAGTGATTTACACCTGGTTTACATGAATCAATCACAAAGATAAGTGGAAATGGATTCCCATGTTTGGATTAAATTAATCACAGCCACCCTTGGATCTGGAGGTGGAGTCATTTTCCCTCCAAGTCCATGATTACTATCCAATGGCTGAGAGGGTTGTTGGGAAAACCATCATAATATCCATAATAAATAGGTACGAACATAATATATTGGGATAACACTGTGTGTTCTTAGAAGAACGCTTAAAGAATAGAGGGATTTGAGGGACTTCCCTGGTGGTCCAGTGGTAAAGAATCTGCCTTACAATGCAGGGGATGTGGGTTGGATCCCTGGTCAAGGAACTAAGATCCAACATGCCGCAGAGCAACTAAGCCTGCACACCAAAACTACAGAGCCCACACACCTCAACTAGAGAGTCTGCATGCCACGAACCGCAGAGTCCACACGCTCTGGAACCCACGACACATCTACAGAGCCCACGCAGCCTGGAGCCTGCGCACCACAACTAGAGAAGAGAAAACCCACACGCCACAACTAGAGAGAAGGCCACACGCTGCAACGAAGAGCCTGTGCACTGCAACGAAAGATCCCACATGCTTCAGCGAAGATCCTGCGTGCCACAGCTAAGACCTGACACAGCCAAAAATAAATACAATTAATAAAGTAAATAATAAATAAATCTAAGAAAAAAAAAGAATGGAGGGAGTTGATTCTAGAAAGATTAGGTTGAGGTGAGATGAGTCAGGGCCCTGTAGAACTGGATATAAAGATTAGACTTTATCATGGAGCTGCTAAAAAGCCACTGAAGTTTTTTTAAAGCAAGACAGTGTCATGAAGAGTGTTGTTTATTTCCTTGGTATTTTAACTACTTTAGAAAAATAATTCTGCAAGCAATATTAAAAACTAGATTGGAAAAATTTACAGAAAGAAAAGTCACCTAAGGTGTTATTGTAATAGTCCACCACAGGTTGAAGTGAGACAAAGGGAGAGAAACTTAAGTGGAGAGATATTTTTCAGAAAATAACAATACAAATATAGATGATAAATAAGAGGAAAGAGAGCTGACTCTGAGGTCTATAATCTGGCGGACTGGTATGTATAATGGCTCTCAACAGAAAAAAAAAAAAAAAGAGGACCCAGGATTAGAAGGAGTATATTGGAGAGGAAAGTTATGAAGAAATTCTATACAAGATTGAATCAAGAACACTGCGGGAGAACTGGGAACAGTAGAACCAATTATTTCTGAGTGACAGAAAGTATAGTGGATTTTTGTTGTGTTTTGATTGCTTCACTAGCATTCATTTTCCCTTGTTCATAGCACCCTAATTCCCTTTGGGGGAAGTATTGCTTCTCTGTTGATTACAGTCTGATGGGGTGTAAGTGGAGGGCTTCCACTTAGTCAAGAAGTAACATCTGTAAACCAAGCCTAAGTCACTTGGATGCTCTCTTCCTGAAGGCTTAGTAGTGGGCAGAGTGAAAAGAGACTAGAAACAACTGGATTCATCCCAGAGGTCAGGCTGGAATACCAAGCTGTTTTTGCTGTCAAAGAGACTGTTTTATAATTCCCTCTGTGGTTTCCTTGGTTCCCGTAAATTTCCAAGTCCCCATCTCCAGACTTCTTTTTAATACTGTGATCTCACAATATCTTTCCGATAAATTCATTTTTTCTTCAGGAGAGTCCATTTGTGTCACCCTAGTCAAAGAACATTAGCTGATACAGAAGGGAGAGAGAAAAATGCTGAAAGAATAATGTTAGAGTGAATAGCAAAATTGAGGATATTTTTGTAAGCTGTACAAATTCTAGGTCACATAAAAACTAGACTATCATTTTTTGTGAATTAGGGACTTGAGAAGAACCATAAGGTTTTTTTTTTCTTTTTTTTAACTGTTACTGAAAGGAATGTGTAAAGGGACTAAGAATGATTAAAAGGATTGCTTATCTTACTGAGGCTGAAAAACATAAAATTTTAATGGAGCCAAACCAACATAATTATGCAGTTTTATGTAATAGTATTTAGAAATCCTGGAATGGAAATAAAGAATGCAAATCAGTAGAGTGATCCAGATTTAGAGATTAATGGACTATATGCTCCAGTTAACAGTCAAGGGAGTAAGAGAATGAGTACCTGATATACACTTGACATGATGAACTCTGGGATTCTGCCTGGGTAGGAAGCTATCTAGATCATATATATGGAAGTGGGTAAAATCAGTAACAGCTTCACCTATAAGGCTGTGGCAAGGATAGGATTCAGGATTAAACAATTTCAAGAAGGATATTTATCCAGATTGGCAGCACAGACCAAGGGAAAACCCAGTCTATGATCCAAGAGGGAAAATAATTATAATCCTAAATGCTGCAAGCCCAGAGAGTAATAAAATTCCATAAATGTCAAAACTAGTGATAAATTTGGATATCTATGGGAGTATGGTGTGATCCAACAAACTCGGAGAATGTTTATAGCAGCAAGGCACAGAGGTATACCTGCTTGTTGAAAGTGCTTCTAATAAGCAGAAATGAAGCTTAGACCCTAATAAACTGAAAGATAATAATAAATTGTGGAAAGGGAAGCTAATGATGAAAGCAAAAGTAAACTTACTAAAACTGAGGAAGTAGAAGAGGTGGAGGGTTCATCTGGAGAAAGAAATCTCAGGGTTCAAGATTAGAGGTATAGACAGCCAAGTGAGTGCTTAGAGGTAAAGTTATTAAGGTAAAACAGATCAGGGTAATGGACCTACAGTATTAAATAAGTCATAAACATGGAAATTATTTATGGTTGTTGGAAAGTTATTAGAAGGAAGTGTGAAAAAAGTGTTAACATCCTTGGTGAAAACAGTTTCTGACAGGCTAGTCAATGATAAAGGGACAGATTGAGAGATGACAGTCAAGGGGGAAATGATTGAAACTGGAGAGAGTATAGACTACTACAAAAGAATTGTACTAGGAAGAACTCTGGTTTTGTAGTAACTGTGTCTATTCTCACTCTGACCTTCCTTTCCTTTCCTTGACCTTTGGCTCAGCCTTCTTGAAATGAAATGATGCCCCTGCTCATATGAGACCCATATCATTATTGTGAGAACCAGGCCTCCCTTCTACAGACATCTTCCTTCTACAGGTTTAGTTTCATCATCAAAAGTTTCACCCACAGGCTTAGGAGACAGAGGGGAGAACGTTGAGTTCCCTGGCCTGCAAGATGGCCATAAAGGAGGTAGAAAAAACCCTACAATGGGTGCAGCAAAGGTGCTGGACATAGCAGCTGCCTGAGGGGCACAAGAGTCTTGGGTGTGATGCCTGGAACAAGGATAAATAGCATCTTGAGAACATAATTCAGATTCTTCATAGGGGAAGCATCTTTGTAAAACATAATTTTTAAGATGATTCATAGTAAGAAAGAGCATGGACTTTGAAATCAGACAAATCTTGATTAAAATGTTGGCTCTGCCACTTAATTGTGTAAACTCGATCAAGTTCCTTACCTCTCTGAGCCTGTTTCATCATCTTTAAAATAGCTAATAATACTTTCTCATGGATAAAGAAGATGTGGCACATATATACAATGGAATATTACTCAGCCATAAAAAGAAATGAAATTGAGTTATTTGTAGCGAGGTGGATGGACCTAGAGTCTGTCATACAGAGTGAAGTAAGTCAGAAAGAGAAAAACAAATGCCGTATGCTAACACATATATATGGAATCTAAGGAAAAAAAAAAAAGGTCATGAAGAACCTAGGGGTAAGACAGCAATAAAGACACAGACCTACTAGAGAATGGACTTGAGGATATGGGTAGGGGGAGGGTAAGCTGTAACAAAGTGAGAGAGTGACATGGACATATATACACTACCAAACGTAAAATAGATAGCTAGTGGGAAGCACCCGCATGGCACAGGGAGATCAGCTCAGTGCTTTGTGACCACCTAGAGGGGTGGGAGGGAGGGAGACGCAAGAGGGAAGAGATATGGGAACATATGTATAACTGATTCACTTTGTTATAAAGTAGAAAATAACACACCATTGTAAAGCAATTATACTCCAATAAAGATGTTAAAAAAAAAAAAAGACTTGCTATAAAGCTACAGTAATAGAAGCAATGTGATATCAGTGAAGGAAAAGGCAAATAGATCAATGGAATAGAATAGGCAGCTCAGAAATAGATCCACATAAATAGAGACATGAGATTTTTGATAAAAAAGCAAAGTCAATACAATGGATCAAAGGCACTTTTTATAACAAACGCTGCTGGAAAAACTGTACATCCACATGCAAAACAATGAATCTAGACACAGATCTTATACTCTTCACAAAACATTAACTCAAAATTGATCACAGAGCTAAATTATAATGCAAAACTATAGGGAGGAGGAACCAAGATGGCGGAGTAGAAGGACGTGCTCTCACTCCCTCTTGCAAGAGCACCAGAATCACAACTAGCTGCTGGACAATCATCGACAAGAAGACACTGGAACTCACCAGAAAAGATACCCCACAACCAAAGACAAAGCAGGAGCCACAATGAGACGGTAGGAGGGGTGCAATCACAGTAAAATCAAATCCCATAACTCGTGGGTGGGTGACTCACAGACTGGAGAACACTTATACCACAGAAGTCCACCCACTGGAGTGAAGGTTCTGAGTCCCATGTCAGGCTTCCCAACCTGGGGGTCCGCCAATGGGAGGAGGAATTCCTAGAGAATCAGATTTTGAAGCCTAGTGGGAATTGACTACAGGACTTCAACAGGACTGGGGGATACAGAGACTCCACTCTTGGAGGGTACACACAAAGTAGTGTGCTCATCAGAACCCAGGGGAAGGAGCAGTGACCCCAGGGAAGACTGAACCAGACCTACCTGCTAGTGTTGGAGGGTCCCCTGCAGAGGCGGGGGTGGCACTGTTTCACCGTGGGGAAAAGAACACTGGCAGGAGAAGTTCTGGGAAGTACTCCTTGGCATGAACCCTCCCAGAGTCTGTCATTAACCCCAGGAAAGAGCCCAGGTAGTCTCCAGTGTCGGGTTGCCTCAGGCCAAACAACCAACAGGGAGAGAACACAGCCCCACCCATCAACAGTCAAGTGGATAAAAGTTTTACTGAGCTCTGCACACCAGAACAACAGTCAGCTCCACCCATCACCAGTCCCTCCCATCAACCCTCTTAGATAGCCTCATCCACCAGAGGGCAGACAGCAGAAGCAAGAAGAACAACAATCCTGCAGCATGTGGAACAAAAACCACATTCACAGAAAGATAGACAATATGAAAAGGCAGAGGGCTATAAACCAGATGAAGGAACAAGATAAAACCTCAGAAACACAACTAAATGAAGTGGAGATAGGCAACCTTCCAGAAAAAGAATTCAGAATAATGATAGTGAAGATGATCCAGGACCTTGGAAAAACAATGGAGGCAAAGATCGAGAAGATGCAAGAAGTGTTTAACAAAGACCGAGAAGAATTAAAGAACAAACAAACAAGAGATGAACAATACAATAACTGAAATGAAAACCACACTAGAAGGAATCAATAGCAGAATAACTGAGGCAGAAGAATGGATCAATGACCTGAAAGACAGAATGGTGGAATTCACTGCTATGGAACAGAAAAAAGAAAAAAGAATGAAAAGAAATGAAGACAGCCTAAGAGACCACTGGGACAACATTAAATGCAGCAACATTTGCATTACACGGGTCCCAGAAGGAGAAGAGAGAGAGAAAGGACCAGAGAAAATATTTGAAGAGATTCTAGTCAAAAACTTCCCTGACATGGGAAAGGAAATAGCCACCCAAGTCCAGGAACCACAGCAAATCCCATACAGGATAAACCTAAGGAGAAACAAACTGAGAGACACAGTAATCAAATTGGCAAAAATTAAAGACAAAGAAAAATTATTGAAAGCAGCAAGGGAAAAATGACAAATAACATACAAGGGAACTCCCATAAGGTTAACTGCTGATTTCTCAGCAGAAACTCTACAAGCCAGAGGGAGTGCAATGATATACTTAAAGTGATGAAAGGGAAGAACCTACAACCAAGATTACTCTACCAGGCAAGGATCTCATTCAGATTTGATGGAGAAATCAAAAGCGTTACAGACAAGCAAAACCTAAGAGAATTCAGCACCGCCAAACCAGCTCTACAACAAATGCTAAAGGAACTTCTCTAAGTGGGAAACACAAGAGAAGAAAAGGACCTACAAAAACAAACACAAACAATTAAGAAGGGCTTCTCTGGTGGCCCAGTGGTTGAGAGTCCACCTGCTGATGCAGGGGACACGGGCTTGTGCCCCAGTCTGGGAAGATCCCACAGGCCGCGGAGCGGCTAGGCCCGTGAGCCATGGGTGCTGAGCCTGCTCATCCAGAGCCTGTGCTCTGCAATGGGAGAGGCCACAACAGTGAGAGGCCCGCGTACTGCAAAAAAAAAAAAGAAAACAATTAAGAAAATGGTCATAGGAACATTCATATCGATAATTACCTTAAACATGAATGGATTAAATGCTCCAACCAAAAGACACAGGCTTGCTGAATGGATATAAAAACAAGACCCATGTATATGCTGTCTACAATAGACCCACATCAGACCTAGCGACACATGCAGACTGAGAGTGAGGGGATGGAAAAAGATATTCCATGCAAATGGAAATCAAAAGAAAGATGGAGTAGCAATACTCACATCAGATAAAATAGACTTTAAAATAAAGAATGTTACAAGAGACAAGGAAGGACACTATATAATGATCAAGGGATCAATTCAAGAAGAAGATATAACAATTATAAATATATATGCACCCAACATAGGAGCACCTCAACACATAATGCAACTGCTAACAGCTATAAAAGAGGAAATCGACAGTAACACAATGATAGTGGGGGACTTTAAAACCTCACTTACACCAATGGACAGATCAACCAAAATGAAATTAAATAAGGAAACAGAAGCTTTAAATGAAACAAGAGACCAGGTAGATTTAATTGATATTTATAGGACATTCCATCCAAAAACAGCAGATTACACTTTCTTCTCAAGTGAGCACAGAACAGTCTCCAGGATAGATCACATCTTGGGTAACAAATCAAGCCTCAGTAAATTTAAGAAAATTGAAATCATATCAAGCATCTTTTCTGACCACCACGCTATGAGATTAGAAATGAATTACAGGGAAAAAAATGTAAAAAACACAAACACATGGAAGCTAAACAATACGTTATTAAGTAGCCAAGAGATCACTGAAGAAATCAATGAGGAAATCAAAAAATACGTGGAGACAAATGACAACAAAAACACGATGATCCAAAACCTATGGGATGCAGCAAAAGCAGTTCTAATAGGGAAGTTTATACCTATACAAGCCTACCTCAAGAAACAAGAAAACTCACAAATATACAATCTAACCTTACACCTAAAGAAACTAAAGAAGAACAAACAAAACCAAAGTTAGCAGAAGGAAAGAAATCATAAAGATCAGAGCAGAAATAAACGAAATAGAAACAAAGAAAACAATCGCAAAGATCAATGAAACAAAAAGCTGGTTCTTTGAGAAGATAAACAAAATTAAAAAACCATTGGCCAGACTCATAAAGAAAAAGAGGGAGTGGACTCAATTCAATAAAATTAGATATGAAAAAGGAGAAGTTACAACAGACACCACAGAAACACAAAGCATCCTAAGAGACTACTACAAGCAACTCTATGCCAATAAAATGGACAACCTGGAAGAAATGGACAAATTCTTAGAAAGGTATAACCTCCCAAGACTGAACGAGGAAGAAACAGAAAATATGAACACACCAATCACAAGTAATGAAATTGAAACTGTGATTAAAAATCTTCTAACAAACAAAAGTCCAGGACCAGTTGGCTTCACAGGTGAATTCTATCAAACATTTAGAGAAGAACTAACACCCATCCTTCTCAAACTCTTCCAAAATATTGTAGAGGAAGGAACACTGCCAAACTCATTCTATGAGGCCACCATCACCCTGATACCAAAACCAGACAAAGATACTACAAAAAAACCCAAAATTACAGACCAATATCACTGATGAATATAGATGCAAAAATCCTCAACAAAATACTGGCAAACAGAATCCAACAACACATTAAAAGGATCATACACCACGATCAAGTGGGATTTATCCCAGTGATGCAAGGATTCTCAACATACACATATCAATCAATGTGATACACCATATTAACAAATTGAAGAATAAAAACCATATGATCATCTCAATAGATGCATAAAAAGCTTTTGATAAAAT
This sequence comes from Stenella coeruleoalba, assembly GCF_951394435.1. Classification (NCBI taxonomy): domain Eukaryota; kingdom Metazoa; phylum Chordata; class Mammalia; order Artiodactyla; family Delphinidae; genus Stenella; species Stenella coeruleoalba. Next base: position 31,595,143 of record NC_137157.1, read on the forward strand.
TCAACACCGATTTATGATAAAAACTCTACAGAAAGTGGGCACAGAGGGAATCTAGCTCAATATAATAAAGGCCATATATGACAAACCCACACCAAACATCATTCTCAATGGGGAAAAACTGAAAGCATTTCCTCTAAGATCAGGAACAAGACAAGGATGCCCACTCTCACCACTATTATTCAACATAGTTTTGGAAGTCCTAGCCTCAGCAGAGAAGAAAAAGAAATAAAAGGTATATAATTGGAAAAGAAGAAGTAAAACTGTCACTGTTTGCAGATGACATGATACTATACATAGAGAATCCTAAAAATGCCACCAGAAAACTACTAGAGCTAATCAATGAATTTGCTAAAGTTGCAGGATACAAAATTAAGGCACAGAAATCTCTTGCGTTCCTATACACTAATGATGAAAAATCTGAAAGGAAAATTATAGAAACACTCCCATTTACCATTGCAACAAAAAGAATAAAATACCTAAGAATAAACCTACCTAGGGAGACAAAGACCTGTATGCAGAAAAATCTAAGACACTGATGAAAGAAATTAAAGATGATACAAATAGATGGAGAGATATACCATGTTCTTGGATTGGAAGAATCAATATTGTGAAAATGACTATACTACCCAAAGCAATCTACAGATTCAATGTAATTCCTATCAAATTACCAATGGCATTTTTTACGGAACTGGAACAAATCATCTTAAAATTTGTATGGAGACACAAAAGACCCCGAAGAGCCAAAGCAGTCTTGAGGGAAAAAAACGGAGCTGGAGGAATCAGACTCCCTGACTTCTGACTATACTACAAAGCTACAGTAGTCAAGACAATATGGTACTGGCACAAAAACAGAAACATAGATCAATGGAACAAGATAGAAAGCCCAGAGATAAACCCACGCACCTATGGTCAACTAATCTATGACAAAGGAGGCAAAGACATACAATGGAAAAAAGACATCCTCTTCAATAAGTGCTGCTGGGAAAACTGGACAGCTACATGTAAAAGAATGAAATTAGAACACTCCCTAACACCATACACAAAAATAAATTCAAAATGGATTAGAGACCTAAATGTAAGACCAGACTCTATAAAACTCTTAGAGGAAAACAGGAAGAACACTCTTTGACATAAATCACAGCAAGGTCTTTTTTGATCCACCTCCTAGAGAAATGGAAATAAAACCAAAAATAAACAAATGGGACCTAATGAAACGTAAAAGCTTTTGCACAGCAAAGGTAACTATAAACAAGATGAAAAGACAACTCTCAGATTGGGAGAAAATATTTGCAAACAAATCAATAGACAAAGGATTAATCTCCAAAATATATAAACAGCTCATGCAGCTCAATATTAAAAAAGCAAACAACCCAATCCAAAAATGGGCAGAAGACCTAAGTAGACATTTCTCCAAAGAAGATATACAGATGGCCAAGAAGCACGTGAAAAGCTGCTCAACATCACTAATTATTAGAGAAATGCAAATCAAAACTACAATGAGGTACCACCTCACACCAGTTAGAATGGGCATCATCAGAAAATCTATAAACAACAAATGCTGGGGAGGGTGCGGAGAAAAGGGAAGCCTCTTGCACTGTTGGTGGGTATGTAAATTGATACAGCCACTATGGAGAACAGTATGGAGGTTCCTTGAAAAAGTAAAAATAGAATTACCATATTATCCAGCAATCCCACTACTGGGCATATACCCAGAATAAAACATAATTCAAAAAGACACATGCGCCCCAATTTTCATTGCAGCACTATTTTCAATAGCCAGGTCATGGAAGCAACCTAAATGCCCATCAACAGATGAATGGATAAACAAGTGGTGGTACATATATACAATGGAATATTACTCAGCCATAAAAAGGAACGAAATTGGGTCATTTGTTGAGACGTGGATGGATCGAGAGACTGTCATACAGAGTGAAGTAAGTCAGAAAGAGAAAAACAAATATCATATATTAACGCATGTAGGTGGAACCTAGAAAAATGGTACAGATGAACCGGTTTGCAGGGCAATAGTTGAGATACAGAAGTGGAGAACAAATGTATAGACACCAAGGGGGGAAAACTGCAGTGGGGTAGGGATGCTGGTGTGCTGAATTGGGCGATTGGGATTGACATGTATACAGTGATGTGTATAAAATTGATGACTAATAAGAATCTGCACTATAAACAAACAAACAAACAACAAAAAAAAACTAATACTAAACTTTCTTTGGGTTATTTGTGTGGAAATATGTTAATATAAATGTTTCAGACATTACATGAATTTTCTAAAAATCTTATATGTTCTCGCATAATGTTATAAGTCATAATTCTAATTATTACTTTAAAATGTATATCTCAGAAATAACTAAATTTCCTTGTGAATTGCATTATTATGAACTTTCATCAAATCTTTAGCCGTGGTCATTTTTAAGTCTTTTGTCATTTATAGACAGTTCTGGGTGTACTGTGATGCTTTTGCAAATATGTTCCTATAAAAGGGTTTCATCTTCAGGGAATTCATGGAGAAGACTCTGAGAAGTATAGGTTTCTGGTAACTGACTATACTGCTGAACTGAATAAATAAGCATTTTCAGAACTCTAATGGAAAACTGATGAATTCATAAAAGTGCTAACAAAAGATCAAGATGAAAAAAAGAATTAATTACATGGGAGTGAGTGAACTGATGAGGATGATTATAATTTTTGTGACCTTCTGTTTGAATAAAAAAAAAATCCCACAAGAACTCAGAGTCAAAAGATATACAAATCAATTTTCACTGCAAGGTATAGGAGCTGTCACAGTGGAGGATTACTGGACTGAATGTCAATATTATGACATAGTATGAGTGTGTTTCGTGTTTGGTAATTGCAATCATTGTTGCTTTTGTTGTGGTCATCCATTTCAATGCTTGGTGTCAGTTTATTTGTCTCTTGTAAAAATAAAATACAGTGTGTGTGTGTGAAAAAAAATGCAAAACTATAAAACTCCTAGAAGATAACATAGAAGAAAACCTAGATAATCTTGAGTATGGTAATATCTTTTAAACACAACACGAAAGGCACAATCCATGAAAGAAGTCGTTAATAAGCTAGGCTTCAATAAAATTAAAAAGACAGTGTCAAAAGGATGAGAAGACAAGCCTTTCACTGGGAGAAAATATATGCAAAAGACACACCCAAGATAGACAAAGGATTCTTGAAACTCAACAATAAGAAAACAAACAAGTTGATTTAAAAATGGACATCTCGGGCTTCCCTGGTGGTGCAGTGGTTCAGAGTCTGCCTGCCGATGCAGGGGACACGGGTTCATGCCCCGGTCTGGGAAGATCCCACATGCCGCGGAGTGGCTGGGCCCGTGAGCCATGGCCGCTGAGCCTGCGTGTCCAGAGCCTGTGCTCCGCAACGGGAGAGGCCACAACAGTGAGAGACCCACGTATCGGGAAAAAAAAAAATGGACATCTCACTTAAGAAGATATATAGATGGCAAATAGGTAAATGAAAAGATGCTCCAATCATATGTCATCAGGGAAATGCAAGTTAAAACAATGAGATATCACTATACACTATTAGAATGACCAAAATCCAGAACACTGACAATACCAAATGCTGCTGAATATGGGGAGCAGCAGGAACTCTCATTCATTGCTGGTGGGAATGTGAAATAATAGAGCCAGTTTGGAAGACGGTTTGGCAGTTTCATATAAAACTTAACATACCTTTACCATACAATCAAGAAACTGTTCCCTTAGTATCTACCTAAAGGAGTTGAAAACTTGTGTCCACACAAAAACCTTCACACTGATTTTCATAGCAGCTTATTCATAATGCTAAAAGATGTCCTTCAGTAGGCACATGGATAAATCAACTGTGATACATCCAGACAATGGAATAGTATTCAGCACTAAAAATAAATGAGATATGAAGCTGTGAAAAGACATGGAGGAAAGATAAACATCTATTAGTAAGTTAAAGAAGCCAATCTGAAAAGGCTACATACTATTATGATTCCAACTCTATGACATTCTGGAAAAGGCAAAACTATGGAAACAGTAAAAAGATCAGCAGTTGCCAGAGTTTGGAGGAGGGATGAATAGGCAGAGTGCAGAGGATTTTTATGGCAGTGAGAATACTTTGTATGATCTTATAATAGTGGGTACATGTTATTAAAAATTTGTCTAAACCTAGAGAATGTAAAACACCAAGAGTAAACCCTAATGTAAGCTATGGACTTGGCATAATAGTGGTGTATCAATATAGGTTCATCAATTGTAACAAATGTACCACTCTGGTGGGGGATGTTGATAATGAGGGATAATGCATGTGTGGGGGCAGGGAGTATGTGGGAAATCTCTGTACCTTCTGTTTAATATTGCTGTGCACCTAAAACTGCTCTAAAAAAGTAAGGTCTATTAAAAATAAACAAACCAAAAGAGCAACTAAACTATTCAGGAAATAATTTTCTTGATTTAATAAGAAACTGTATCTTGGAGATCAGAATGACTCTCTTAGTTATAACACTATCACACTGACTAAAAGAGTCACTGCTTAAGTAAAATTCACTGGAGAAGTCGAAAATAGTTGTACACTTTCTAGAGATCAATTTAAGTGACCTATTTCCAAATGCACATGTTTTTGATACACGACTTCCCCATTTCCTATCCTTATGATTGTAAAATACCTGGCACACCAGTACTCCTCAGAGAATTCTTGATAACATACAGCACTACAAGGTTTTCCACTGCAACATTTTAGGAAGAATCTATTTACCTGGATGAATATCACAACCTTTGGAAAATAAAATTGGTCCACTATCTCAATACTAGTTACAAAAGCATTATCATTACAAGAAAGAACTGGACTCAACAGTTCTCAAAACTACTACTAGCTAGCAGGTATTCAGCAGTTATCTTGTGCCCAGGCATATGCTGAGCATTTTATATATGTTTTATTTAAATATCCTAATAATTTAGGAGATACCTACTGTCATCATTACATTTTACAGATGAGGAATAGGGAAATTAAGTTCTTGTTTAAACTCACATAAATAGTAAGTGAATGTACTGGGTTGAAATAGTGTTCCCCCATAATTCATGTCCACTCAGAATTTCAGAATATGACCTTATTTAAAAATAGGATTTTTGCAGGTGTAATTTTAAGGTGGGCCCTAATTCTAATGACAGGTATCGATATAAGAAGGCCATGTGAAGAAATGGAGACACACAGGGAAAAAAGCCATATGAAAACAGAAGCAGGGATTGGAGTCATGCATCTCCAAGCCAAGGAACTTCAAGGATTGCAGAGAACACATACTCCCTCAGAACATCCCAAAGGAACCAACTCAGCTGACACTTTGATTTCTGATTTGGGGCCTCCAGAATTGTGAGAGAATAAGTTTCTCGGTTTTAAGTCACACAGTTTGTGGTAATCTGTGGTAGCAACCCGAGGAAAATAGTATGGTAAAGAACTATCTTGAATCCAGGTCTGATTTAAAGGGTAACCTTTCAGTCATTTTACTGTGATAATTTCAGAAGGTCTTATGCAAGTGCCTATCATATCACTAACCATGCTTTATGGCAATTATCTGTAACTAAGCGTAGAGAATATTCATTTTTACTCCAGGCTGATATACTGCACATTTAACTGAGTCATGAAAAAAATAAATAAATATCCATTGCTTTAAACAGAAAAATCCTTCCTCCCTTTCTAGTTCTCCCATTCCTTACACATAACAGGTAAATGCTTTGGTTAATACCAACAACAATGAAGAAAATAGTGGGTATAATTATGTTTTTACACATATTTCTATAGTTTATGAGTTTATTACTTTAAAGTTAATCCCTCATTTTTTTTTGTTTTTTTCTTTGTTTGTTTTTAATTTTTATTGGAGTATAGTTGATTTAAAATATTGTAATCCCTCATTCTTTTTTTAAAATCATTTATGATACCTGTAATTTTCATTTTTAGATTTTTTTAATTCTCCACTTGGAACTGACTTTTTAAAAATTTTTATTGGAGTATAGTTGATTTACAATGTTGTGTTAGTTTCGGGTGTACAGCAAAGTGAATCAGTTATACATATACATATATCCACTCTTTTTTAGATCATTTTTCCATATGGGTCATTACAGAGTATTGACTGGAGTTCCCTGTGCTACACAGTAAGTAGGTCCTTATTAGTTACCTATTTTATATATAGTAGTATAGTAGTATATATGTTTCAATCCCAATCTCCCAATTTATCCCTCTCCCCCTTTTCCCTCCGGTAACTATAATCCCTCATTCTTAAAGTCATGTTCTGATTGTGAATGATCTTATATTTGGTTTGTTCGTTATATCATGCCTTGTTATAGGTAAGACTTAAAGCAATTACTTCATAACAATGCAATAAAATAAACTAAAAAAATAATTGCATGTGAAAATGGGACAAAGCACAGAATGAAAGAAAAGTTAACATAAAGGTAAGAGTAATGTTTCAACAGAAAACACATAGAATAGATTCTTGACCTTGTTAGAGATGGGCCACAAATTGGTCACTAAATTGGAACAGAAAGGCTAGAATAAGAAGATACACTCAGAGTGTCCTCAATCTAAAACTTATCAGTTGCTCAGGAGGCCCTTAATAGGTTATTCCAGGCTGAAGACCAGGAAGGAGATTTCTCCCAGGCCTCCACATGAAGAAGGGAATTCTGTGCATTGGGTCTTCAGCTGTGCTGTCTTTTGGGGGAGCAGGATTCCATCATCTCAAGAACACAGATTTCAGAGTCATACAAAACTGGGTTCAAACATTGGCTCTACCACTTGCAAAATGTATGATCTTGGAGAAGTTCTTGAATTGGTTTCATTTTTCTTAAAGGATAATGAAAATTTCCTCATGAGATTATGAGGCTTAGAAGAAGACGTAAGATATTTGGCAGAGAGAAGATGCTCCTTGCTAGTTCTCATCGCTTAATAATTATTATTTTTCATCATAGACCTCTAAGCAATCCTTTATTTGAAAATGTCTTATTGCCCCCTCTACTCTCACATCTAAACTGACGTTAATTTTTAACAACTCACAAACTATTGGGTTGTAATTCTATGTTTACATATTCATGTATGCACTGCTTTATATTTAGCAGTGTGGCATGTATACACATTTAACTTAAAACTTTTTTAAATAAAAGACTAAAACATAGTGATTTTCAAAAGTGTGAGCAATTCTGCTCACCATTCTGCTCAATAAACACAGGCCTCAGATTGAATTTCAGATGGGCAATTGAGCGCTGCTGTTTAATCCTCTGAATCTGCCTTGATTTCTATCTGTCCAAATGTGTGTCTCACAATGAGTGTGATTCTAGGATGTAAAGATAGACATTTGTCAACAATCACGGCCCCCTAATCAAAGCCAACTTTTCATTTAAGTGTTAACCTGAGAGATCATTCAAACTTCGGAGGAAATATTGGACTTACAGTGAGACAGTTGATTCCCAGCACACTGTGAACTGAAACTTTGATTCTTTGTGACCAGATGTACAACACAGAAGCAGATTTTAAAACCTAGGTTGTACAGAAGGTAACAATTCTGTACAGACAGAAAATAGATGCTCAATAATTATATGTTGAGAGAAAGAGAAAAGAAGAGAGAGAGAGGGAAGGAAGGATGGGAGACAAGTTTAGAGATAGAGTTTTAACAAAGACCTAGAAGAATTAAAGAACAAACAGAGATGAACAATACAATAACTGAAATGAAAACTACACTAGAAAGAATCAATAGCAGAATAACTGAGGCAGAAAAATGGATAAGTGACCTGGAAGACAGAATGGTGGAATTCACTGCTGCAGAACAAAATAAAGAAAAAAGAATGAAAAGAAATGAAAACAGCCTAAGAGACCTCTGGGACAACATTAAACACAACAACATTCACACTATAGGGGCACCAGAAGGAGAAGAGAGAGATAAATAACCAGAGAAAATATCTGAAGAAATTATAGTCGAAAACTTCCCTAACATGGGAAAGGAAATAGCCACCCAAGTCCAGGAAGAGCAGAGAGTCCCATACTGGATAAACCAAAGGAGAAACATGGTGAGAAACATGGTAATCAAATTGGCAAAAATTAAAGACAAAGAAAAATCTTTTAAAGCAGCAAGGAAAAAATGACAAATAACATACAAGGGAACTCCCAAAAGGTTAACAGCTGATTTCTCAGCAGAAACTCTACAAGCCAGAAGGGAGTGGCATGATATACTTAAAGTGATGAAAGGGAAGAACCTACAATCAAGATTACTCTACCAGGCAAGGATCTCATTCAGATTCCATGGAGAAATCAAAAGCTTTACAGACAAGCAAAAGCTAGGAGAATTCAGCACCACCAAACCAGCTCTACAACAAATGCTAAAGGAACTTCTCTAAGTGGGAAACACAAGAGAAGAAAAGGACCTACAAAAACAATCCCAAAACAATTAAGAAAATGGTCATAGGAACATACATATCGATAATTACCTTAAACGTGAATGGATTAAATGCTCCAACCAAAAGCTACAAGCCTGCCGAATGGATACAAAAACAAGACCCATCTATATTCTGTCTACAAGAGATCCACTTCAGACCTAGGGACACATTCAGACTGAAAGTGAGGGGATGGAAAAAGATATTCCATGCAAATGGAAACCAAATGAAAGCTGGAGTAGCAATACTCACATCAGATAAAATAGACTTTAAAATAAAGAATGTTACAAGAGACAAGGAAGGACACCACATAATGATCAGGGGATCAATCCAAGAAGATATAACAATTAGAAACATATAGGCACTCAACATAGGAGCACCTCAATACATAAGGCAACTGTTAACAGCTATAAAAGAGGAAATCGACAGTAACACAATAATAGTGGGGGACTTTAACACCTCACTTACATGAATGAACAGATCATCCAAAATGAAAACAAATAAGGAAACAGAAGCTTTAAATGACACAACAGACCAGATAGATTTAATTGATATTTATAGGACATTCCATCCAAAAACAGCAGATTACACTTTCTTCTCAAGTGCACACAGAACATTCTCCAGGACAGATCACATCTTGGGTCACAAATAAAGCCTCAGTAAATTTAAGAAAATCGTGGAGTCTCTTTTTATGAGAGCACTTATCCCATTCTCGAGGGCTCTGCCCTCATGATCTAATCACCTCCCTCTTGATGTAATCACCTGTGACTACAGAGATGCTTTTGTGACCACAATGCTATGAGATTAGAAATGAATTACAGGGAAAAAATGTAAAAAACACAAACACATGGAGGCTAAACAATACGTTACTAAATAGCCAAGAGATCACTGAAGAAATAAAAGAGGAAATCAAAAAACACCTAGAGAAAAATGACAATGAACACACAACAATCCAAAACCTATGAGATGCAGCAAAAGTAGTTCTAAAGGGAAGTTTATAGCTATACAAGCCTACCTCAAGAAACAAGAAAAATCTCAAATAAACAATCTAACCTTACACCTAAAGGATCTAGAGAAAGAAGAACAAACAAAACCCAAAGTTAAAAGAAGGAAAGAAATTATCAAGATCAGAGCAGAAATAAATGAAACAGAAACAAAGAAAACAATCACAAAGATCAATAAAACTAAAAGCTGGTTCTTTGAGAAGATAAATAAAATTGATAAAGCATTAGCCAGACTCATCAAGAAAAAGGGAGAGGACTCAAATCAATAAAATTAGAAATGAAAAAGGAGAAGTTACAACAGACACAGCAGAAATACAAAGCATCCTAAGAAACTACTACAAGCAACTCTATGCCAATAAAATGGACAACCTGAAAGAAATGGACAAATTCTTTGAAAGGTATAACCTTCCAAGACTGAACGAGGAAGAAACAGATAATATGCACAGACCAATCACAAGTAATGAAATTGAAACTGTGATTAAAAATCTAACAAACAAAAGTCCAGGGCCAGATGGCTTCACAGGTGAATTCTATCAAACATTTAGAGAAGAGCTAACACCCATCCTTCTCAAACTCTTCCAAAAAACTGCAGAGGAAGGAACACTCCCAAACTCATTCTATGAGGCCACCATCACCCTGATATGAAAACCAGACAAAGATACTACAAAAAAAAGAAAATTACAGACCAATATCACTGATGAATATAGATGCAAAAATCCTCAACAAAATACTAGCAAACAGAATCCAACAGCACATTAAAAGGATCATACACCATGATCAAGTGGGATTTATCCCAGGGATGCAAGGATTCTTCAGTATATGCAAATCAATCAATGTGATACACCATATTAACAAACTGAAGAATAAAAACCATATGATCATCTCAATAGATGCAGAAAAGCTTTTGACAAAATTCAACACCCATTTATGATAAAAACTACAGAAAGTGGGCATAGAGGGAACCAACCCCAACATAATAAAGGCCATATATGACAAACCCACACCAAACATCATTCTCAATGGGGAAAAACTGAAAGCATTTCCTCTAAGATCAGGAACAAGACAAGGATTTCCACTCTCACCACTATTATTCAACATAGTTTTGGAAGTCCTAGTCATGGCAATCAGAGAAGAAAAAGAAATAAAAGGAATATAAATTGGAAAAGAAGAAGTAAAACTGTCACTGTTTGCAGATGACATGATACTATACATAGAGAATCCTAAAAATGCCACCAGAAAACTACTAGAGCTAATCAATGAATTTGCTAAAGTTGCAGGATACAAAATTAATGCACAGAAGTTTCTTGCATTGCTGTATACTAATGATGAGAAATCTGAAAGAGAAATTAAGGAAATACTCCCATTTACCATTGCAACAAAAAGAATAAAATACCTAGGAATAAACTTACCTAAGGAGACAAAAGACCTGTATGCAGAAAACTATAAGACACTGATGAAAGAAATTAAAGATGATACCCACAGATGGAGAGATATACCATGTTCTTGGATTGGAAGAATCAATATTGTGAAAATGACTACACTGTGCAGAGTAATCTACAGATTCAATGCAATCCGTATCAAACTACCAATGGCATTTTTTATGGAACTAGAACAAATCATCTTAAAATTTGTATGGAGACACAAAAGACCCCGAATACCGAAAGCAGTCTTGAGGGAAAAAATCGGTGCTGGAGGAATCAGACTCCCTGACTTCTGACTATACTACAAATCTTCAGTAATCAAGATAATATGGTACTGGCACAAAAACAGAAACATAGATCAATGGAAAAAGATAGAAAGCCCAGAGATAAACCCACGCACCTACGGTCAACTAATCTATGACAAAGGAGGCAAAGACATACAATGGAGAAAAGACAGCCTCTTCAATAAGTGGTGCTGGGAAAACTGGACAGCTATATGTAAAAGAATGAAATTAGAACACTCCCTAACATGATACACAAAAAAAACTCAAAATGGATTAGATACCTAAATGTAAGACCAGACACTATAAAACTCTTAGAGGAAAACATAGGAAGAACACTCTTTGACATAAATCACAGCAAGATCTTTTTTGATCTACCTCCTAGAATAATGGAAATAAAAACTAAAATAAACAAATGGGACCTAATGAAACTTAAAAGCTTTTGCACAGCAAAGGAAGCCATAAACAAGACGCAAAGACAGCCCTCAGAATGGGAGAAAATATTTGCAAACGAATCAACAAAGGATTAATCTCCAAAATATATAAACAGCTCATGCAGCTCAATATTAAAAAAGCAAACAACCCAATCCAAAACTGGGCAGAAGACCTAAATAGACATTTCTCCAAAAAAGACATACAGATGCCCAAGAAGCACATGAAAAAGCTACACAACATCACTAATTATTAGAGAAATGCAAATCAAAACTACAATGAGGTATCACCTCACACCAGTTAGAATGGGCATCATCAGAAAGTCTACAGACAACAAATGCTGGAGAGCGTGTGGAGGAAAGGGAAGCCTCTTGCACTGTTGGTGGGAATGTAAATTGATACAGCCACTATGGAGAGCAGTATGGAGGTTCCTTAAAAAACTGAAATTAGAACTACCATACGACCCCGCAATCCCACTACTGGGCGTATACCCAGAGAAAACCATAATTCAAAAAGACACATGCACCCCAATGTTCATTGCAGCACTGTTTACAATAGCCAGGTCATGGAAGCAACCAAATGCCCATCGACAGACGAATGGATAAAGAGTGGTGGTACATATATACAATGGAATATTGCTCAGCCATAAAAAGGAACGAAATTGGGTCATTTGTTGAGATATGGATGGATCTAGAGACTGTCATACAGAGTGAAGTAAGTCAGAAAGAGAAACACGAATATCGTATATTAACGCATATATGTGGAACCTAGAAAAATGGTACAGATGAACTGGTTTGTAGGGCAGAAACTGAGACACAAATGTAGAGAACAAACGTATGGACACCAAGCGGGGAAAGCGGCGGGGTGGTGGTTGTGTGAAGAATTGGCCGATTGGGATTGACATGTATACAGTGATGTGTATAAAAGTGATGACAAATAAGAACCTGCAGTATAAAAAAATAAAATTAAATTAAAAAAAAGAAAAACCAAACATTCACATCTATATTATTTCTCTGTCTGCTTATGATATCAGAACTCTTCAGCTCTGGTTCCCTCTTCTTAGTTGGAACATTAAACTTTCCAAGGAATTTCTGTAGCTTCCGGTCTCTTCTCAACAGGAATCAAGCCAACTCACTACACATCACTTTTTGCAGATTGTTGGCCTGCCTTAGCCTCACAGAGACACAGATGAAAGAACACTAGATTCAAGTCAGGATGTCTGAGATCTAATTCCACCTCCCCAAACAATTGTGCAATGTCTGACAGTATGCCTAGTCTTCTGTCTCTGGGCCTCAGTACTTTCATACGTGCAAAGAGGGAGCATGACTAGACTATCTCTATTAGGTCATGTTGATGAATAGTTTTTGGATTTGTATTCTACTTATTCCAGCTTGCCCAGATATCATCTGCTTCACTCCTTAAGGACTTTAGGTGGCATTTCATCTCTCTCCACAATTGAAAACTTTTCCTTCCTTCCAACATTGCAAGTTTTTAATCTCAAACTGAGATTAACTTAGTTTTTAGATCATCTTCAATAAAAAAGGATTCTATGTGTTCCTATTTTATATTCATAACTGAAAAATATGCTAATGATATACCAAAAAACTGCATATCTCTGCATATCTCATAATTTCTTATGAGATAAACAAATTAGAACCATATTTTACCACTGTACCTTGGGTTGATTTTTTTCAGGAGGATCTTATGATATATTGGCACGGGTTTACCTCAGAGATACTGTGGATTCATTTCCATACCACTGCAATAAAGCAAATATTGCCATAAAGTGAATTACATAAATTTTTAGTTTCCCAGTGCATATAAAAGTTATATTTACATTATACTGTAGTGTTTTCAGTGTGTAATAGCATTATTTCTAAAGAAACAATGTACATACATTAATTTAAAAATACTTGATTGTTAAAAGATGCTAACCATCATCTGAGCCTTCAGCTAGTTGTCGATGTAGATGGCTACTGACTGATCAGGTGGTGGTTGCTGAAGGCTGGGATGACTGTGACAATTTCTTAAAATAAGACAACAATGAAATTTGCTGCATTGATTGACTCTTCCTTTCATGAACGATTTCTCTAGCATGCAATGCTGTTTGACAGCGTTTTACCCACAGTAGAACTTTCAAAATTGAAGTCAATTGTCTTAAACCCTGCTGTTGCATTATCAACTAAGTTCTGTCATACTCTAAACCCTTTGTTGTCATTTCAATAATCTTCACAGCATTTTTACCAGGAGTAGATTCTATCTCAAGAAACCAGATTTTTTTGTTCATCCATAAGAAGCAACTACTCATCTATTAAAATTTTATCACGAGATCACAGCAATCCAGTCCCATCTTCAGACTTCACTTCTCATTCTAGTTCTCCTGCTATTTCCATCACATCTGTAGTTACTTCCTCCACTGAAGTCTTGAACCCCTCAAAGTCATTCATGAGTTGAAATCAACATCTTCCAAACTCCTGTTAATGTTGATAATGACATCTAGAATGGTGAATCCTTTCCAAAAGGTTTCAATTTACTTTGTTCAGATCTATCAGAGGAATCACTGTCTGTGTATAATCTTATGAAATGTATTTCTTAAATAATAAGACTTGAAAGTCAAAATTATTCCTTGATTGATGGGCTGCAGAATGGATATTGTGTTAGCAGCCGTGAAAACAACATAAATCTTGTTGTACATCTCCATCAGAGCTCTTGGGTGACTCAGTGCATTGTCAATGAGAAGTAATATTTTGAAAGGAATCTTTTTATCTGAGCAGTAGCTCCGAACAAGAAAACATGTTGTAAACAGATGTGCTGTCATGAGACTTTGTTGTTCCATTTACAGAGCACATACAGATTCCCTACTGGGAAATTTGATCCCTGTTCCAGTTCTGGAAAGTGAATCATAAATGATCTGAATTAATTATAGTAATACCATTCCTTTCCTTCCTCCTCTGACCTGTAATAATTTATCTCTGGGCATTATATGACCCAGTTCTGACCAAGGTGATGTAAAGAAGCTCCGATGGATAGAAGTTTCTGGGAAATTTTGCTCTATTAAAAAATTAAAGGACAGACTTTGTTGGTAGACTCTAATCTGTTTGTGCTCCTCCTTTCATGCCTGTAGAGTAGATATCACACCTCAACATACTGTGACCATCTTGTGACTATGAGGCAATAAAGAATAGAAGCTAACATGGTCCTTGCTGACATCAGTGAACGGTCTCACCAACCTTGGGCTGCCTACTTCTTGACTTCTTGTTATGTGAGACAAATGAATCTCTGTTTTATCCACTCTAGTTTTGCTTTATATTACTTGTAGCTGAATGCACTCCTCTATGATACAACTACCAATATGGACAGAAATACTTACCTAATCTTGATAACAAGGTTGGATTTCTGAGAATCTCCATAGTTTTGAGTGGCTAGATTAAGACATTTAAATGTCAAGACCCCACAAATTCAGTGCTTAAAAACATAGCACAGGGGCTTCCCTGGTGGCGCTAGTGGTTGAGAATCTGCCTGCCAATGCAGGGGACACGGGTTCGAGCCCGGGTCTGGGAAGAATCCCACATGCCGCGGAGCAACTGGGCCCGTGAGCCACAACTACTGAGCCTGCGCGTCTGGATCCTGTGCTCCGCCACAAAAGAGGCCGCGACAGTGAGAGGCCCGCGCACCGTGATGAAGAGTGGCCCCCGCTCGCCGCAACTACAGAAAGCTCTTGCACAGTAAACGAAGACCCAACACAGCCAAAAATAAATTAATTAATTAATTAAAAAAACAAAAAACATAGCACAGTTAATTGTAACTGCAAGAAGAAAGCAAGAATGTATGGTTTTGGTAAACTTCTGTAGGAAGGACAAGTCTTACTGGCTTACTAAGTTCAGGAATTTTTAATCAGGCTGAAAGAACATCGCTGACCCTCAGTTAATGGGTAAAAGTAAATGTTAGTCATTTTAATGATGTTGATAATGTTAAAAGGATAATGATATTAACTTTTATTAACTGTTTACTAAAAGCTAGGTATTTTGCCAAG
This sequence comes from Stenella coeruleoalba, assembly GCF_951394435.1. Lineage (NCBI taxonomy): Eukaryota > Metazoa > Chordata > Mammalia > Artiodactyla > Delphinidae > Stenella > Stenella coeruleoalba. The sequence goes on from NC_137157.1 coordinate 31,610,737, forward strand.
CTCTTTACAACCGCTGTCTCAATCCTCATAAATCTATGAAGGATCACTATCCCCATTTTGTAGACAAAGGAAGTGAAGTTGAAATGAGTTAAAGTGACCTGCCTAGATTCACACAGTGAGTTAAGTGGTGGAGCTCAAACCCAGACGATCTCACTCTAGTCTGTCCTATTTACCACTAAACGAATTCAACAGAGCTTATTCCTCCACTTTATTTCTAATTTTGCTAGTTGTGACAGTCTCAACTTATTTTTAAAAATGCAAGTACAATACAAAGAACTCTTTTTTCCTAAACATTTGGGAATAAGTTGCCAACATAATACCCTGATCCTCAGCCCCCAAATACTTTAACGTGTATGGCGGTTTGAATAGAGAGCACCACCCTCCCCAAACACACACACACAAAGATTTGTCTAAGTCCTAACAACTGGTACCTGTGAACATGGCCCTATTTAGAAATAGGGTCTTTGCCTATGTAATTAAATAAAGGATCTTGAGATGAGATCATTCTGGATTTAGGGTGAGACCTAAATCCAATGACTAGGATCATTATAAGAAAAAGGAGGGGAGATTTGAGCTACTTAGATACAAAGGAGAGACACAGGGGAAATCCAAGTGAAGATGGAGGTAGAGATTGGAGTGATGCACCTCTGGGCCAAGGAACGCCAAGGATTGCCGGAGCCACCAGAATCTATGAAAGAGGCATGGAATGAATTCTCTCTCAGAACCTCCAGAAGGAACCAACCCTGCTGATATCTTGATTTCAGAATTGTGGCCCCCAAAACTGTGAAAGAATAAACTTATGTAGTTTTAAGCTACCCAATTTGTTGTAAGTTAATTCAGCAACTGTAGGAATCTAATACAGTGTGTAATTCCTACAAACAAAGGCACAATTGCAGCACTATTTACAATAGCCAGGACATGAAAGCAACCTAAATGTCCATCGAGAGATGAATGGATAAAGATGTGTCATATATATACAATGGAATATTATTCAGCCATAAAAAATGAAATTGAGTTATTCGTAGTGAGGTGGATGGACCTAGAGTCTGTCACACAGAGTGAAGTAAGCCAGAAAGAGAAAAACAAATACCGTATGCTAACACATATATATATGGAATCTAAAAAAAATGGTTCTGGGCTTCCCTGGTGGCGAAGTGGCTGAGAGTCTGCCTGCCGATGCAGGGGACACGGGTTCGTGCCCTGGTCCAGGAAGATCCCACATGCTGCTGGGATGGGGCTGGGCCCGTGAGCCATGGCTGCTGAGCCTGCGCATCCGGAGCCTGTCCTCTGTAACGGGAGAGGCCACAACAGTGAGAGGCCTGCGTACAGCAAAAAAAAAAAGGTTCTGATGAACCTAGGAGTAGGACAGGAATAAAGATGCAGATGTAGAGAATGGACTTGAGGACACGGTGACAGGGGGAAGGGTAAGCTGGGATGAAGTGAGAGAGTAGCATTGACATATATACACTATCAAATGTAAAATAGCTAGTGGGAAGCAGTTGCATAGCACAGGGCAGCTTTGTGACCACCTGGGATAGGGAGGATGGGAGGGAGGCTCAAGAGGGAGGGGATATGGGGATATATGTATACAATAGCTGATTCACTTTGTTACATAACAGAAACTAACACAAAATTGTAAAGCAATTAAACTCCAATAAAGATATATATAAAAAAGGCATTGCTTTATGATAAATGGCCCTAAAACTTACCAAGTTAAAACCAACTGAATATCCTATTCTTGAAAAATCATTCCTACATTGATATAAAATTTTAGATCCGTTTTACTTAAATTTAGTAGGTAACAACCTAATTTGATGGCTTGAGTTTGTAAATATGATTTTTTAAAGAAGCTACCTAAATGTGTTTTCAAAGCTTTGTTACTTGGCATGAAATCAACTAGAAATCTAGAAACAAATACTGGTATTGTCTGCTCCTTATATTTCTACATCAGTATTCCAATAAATGTCTTTCAGAAAAACAAACAAAGGCACAGAATAACCATTAAAATCAGGGAATTAAACTTGATCCACCACTACTACCTAATACGTTCAGTTTCACCAATCGTCCTAACAATATCCTTAAGAGCAGAGAATCCAATGCAGAGTCACACTTCCCATTTGTGTCATGTCTCATTTAAACTCCTAAATCTGGAACAGTTCCTCAGCTTTTCCTTGACTTCCATTACCTTGACAATTTTAAAGAGTACAGATTACAGGTATTTTGTAGAATGACTCTCAATTTGAGTTTTTCCAGTGTTTTCTTATGATTAGATTCAGGTACCGTGTCTCTGGCAGGAATACTGGAGAAGAGATGCTGTGCTCTTCTCATTGCATCCCATCAGGTGATACACAGTTCAGTTTGTACCACTACTAATCACGTTCTCTGATCACTTGGTTAGGGCTGTGGCTGCCGTGGCTGCCAGAATTCTCCACTGGAGAATTACTCATTTTTCCTATGTCATTAATAAGCATTCTATAGAGAGTTACTTCGAGACTGTTATCCCTCATCACAAAATATGGACTCACGGTTTGCTATTTTATTCAAGATTCATAATGTTACTATTATTTTATATTCAAATTGTCCCCCATCGGGCCAGTGTGAGACTCTTCAAATTGGCTTTCTTTCCTTTTAACATGTTCATGTCATTCTGCAGGCACTTTCTTTCTGGCACAGAAATGTCCTAGAACCATTTTGCTCTTTTCCCTGCTCCAGCCTTGAAATCAGTCATACACTGGAGGATGGTATTTAAAAATCAAGATCTGGCTACTAGGTGTCCTTGAGCATATGGAAGTATAGCTGCTACCTCACCCTCCCAACACTCACATACACTTTCACATTAATATCTATGTATTTCTTTACCTATATAGATTGAAAACTGTGGGTTCACAATTTCAATCAAGTAAGACAGAGCTCCTTCTAGTTTATTTCCTTTTCTGTACTTGGAATTCCCTTATCCAAAGGTGAGAAATGGGGCTCTCACTATCTTCACACTTTTACTGATTTACTCAATCCACGGGTAAGCAACTGATCTCTCACTGCTTCTGCCCCCATCTTCCCCACATGGATATACTCTTTACCTTTTTCGGGCTCTGATTCACTGTACCAGACTCCCTCCTTGTACGGACACCCTACTCACCTGCCCGGTTCTGACACCCCTCATCAGTGAAGCTTCCTCACCCTTCCCTCCTCACATTGTTGGGCTCAGATGCTATTCTAAAATGACATGGCCTCATTCTACTTGGGTCCTGACAACCCAGGTCTGCTGATCCAGACTCAACACAGAGATCTTTATATTCCCAACCAAACAAACAAAACAAAGAAAGCTAGAGGGTTTTTTCTAAATGACTGTTTTTCCAATCCTTTTTTGATAAACACTTTTAAGGATAAATTTAAGGATCTCAGTTGCCCTCCAGTCTAGATTTCATATTTTAAAATTTATAATCATTTTTCCTTTTCTAAATATAAATTAAACTATATACTGAACATATGTTTTCCTAATCTTATAAGGCTCCTGGGGATTCAGACTTCTACTCCACCTTACATTCTCCTCAATCCCTAGTGCTATGTCTTCATCTGTTGAAAATCAAAGCTCTAATTACCAAATGGAAAATAGAATTACTTCCACTTTTCAGCAGCCATAGCTATATATTAATTGAAAGTTAATGAGTATGATTATTTAAGAACAAAAGTTAGGAATTCATGATAGAAATTGTTCAAACACAAGTGAATTCCCCCAAAAGGGCAAATATATATAATTTTAAATTAATAATGATTTTTCAGATCAACAAGTGTGATAATTACATGGCCCCTAGTTATACACGACTTACTGCCAAATGGTGCCTAGCCCTCACTTAATCCCTTATCCTTATCACCTAATTTACTCTTATTTGACTCGTCACTATAGCTATTCCAAATCTTATTGCTTCAATTACAACATTGCCTATTTTTCTCTCATCTAAGGAACTGATCTCCTACTTCCTCATGAAAATGGAGACTGTTTGGCACTAACACTGTGGAAGGCAGAACAATGGCTCCCCAATGATGTCCACAGTCTTATCTCTGCCAGCAGTGAGCATGTTACTTTGCACAGCAAAAGGGACTCTGCAGATCCAATCAAGGGTATGGACCTTGAGATGGAGAGATTATCCTGGATTCTCTGGATGGGCCCAAATCACTTGAGGCCTTAAAAGCAGAGAACCTTTCCTGGCTGCAGTCAGAGAGATGTGCCAATAGAAGATACTGGAGAGGGCTTCCCTGGTGGCGCAGCGGTTAAGAATCTGCCTGCTAATGCAGGGGACACAGGTTCGAGCCCTGGTCCAGGAAGATCCCACATACCACGGAGTAACTAAGTCCGTGTGCCACAACTACTGAGCCTGCACATCTGGCACCTGTGCTCTGCAGCGAGAGGCCATGATAGTGAGAGGCCCACGTACCGCGATGAAGAGTGCCCCCCCCTTGCCGCAACTAGAGAAAGCCCTCGCACAGAAACGAAGACCCAACACAGCAAAAAAATAAAATAAAAATTAATTAATAAACTCCTACCCCCAACATCTTAAAAAAAAATTAAAAAAAAAAAAGATACTGGAGAGATCTGAAGCATGAGAAGAGCTTGCCCTGCCATTTGTGACTTTGACGATGCAGGAATAGGGCCACCAGCCAAGAAAAGAAGCATCCTCTAGAAGTTCCTAATGGCTCTCAGCTAAGAGCCAATAAGACAAGTACTTCAGTCTTCTAATCACAGGAGACTGACTTCACTCCTAAAGCGCCCATAGGGGAACACAGCTTTGCTGACACCTTGATTTCAGATCTGTGAAACTGGAGCAGAAGAATCATATAAGCCCATCAGACTTCTGACCTACTGTAAGATAATAAATGTGTATTGCTTAAGCCATTAAATTTCTTATGGCATCATTAGTACACAAATACACTCTATTGTCTACACTTTTGGTTTCATGCTTGACTGCTTCCCGGCAATATCCAAAGTGAGAAATATTATATTATTTGATGTTATTTGATATCTACTATTTTTGTAGTTAATACTCATTACAAAATTATTTCTCTAACTTTTTTTTTTTTTTTTTTTTTTTTTTGCAGTACGCGGACTCTCACTGCTGTGGCCTCTCCTATTGCGGAGCACAGGCTCCGGATGCGCAGGCTCAGCGGCCATGGCTCACGGGCCCGGCCGCACCGCGGCATGTGGGATCTTCCCGGACTGGGGCACAAACCCGTGTCCCCTGCATCGGCAGGCAGACTCTCAACCACTGCGCCACCAGGGAAGCCCTATTTCTCTAACCTTTAATGACACTTTTTCAGCCCTAATGTTCTGGTTGAATAGTTTACTTGAGTTTTAAAGCTCAGGGTCTCCTCCCTTCCTTCCTTCCCTCCCTTCCTCCCTCCCTTTCCAAGAAGGAAAGAAGAAGAAGGAGTTACATGGTGTTTTATTAGAGTGAAGGGTTTGTGAAAGTTTAGTCGTTTAAAATGGAAAAAAAAGGAATTGGTGATGTTCCCACTTTGGAGAATGTTCAAAGAGGCTTTCTTAAAGTTAATTTTCTTCATCTCATCTTAAGGACCTTTGTGATAAGGAATATTGCAGTGTTCTGGAGACTGATATTTTGATAACCACATGGTTTCCAGCCCTCTTCCCTCTAAATCTGTATGATTTTGACTACTTTATTGAGTTGTACTCAGCAGGGTTCAAGTAGAAGGCAACTTTACTGTTTCTCTACATCCCCCATTAAACGTACTCTCTTGGCTCATTCTTCCTCTTTCCTGGATAAAATCTCCAGAAGATCCTATAGTTTTTAAGATACTACCAGGTGTGAAAACATAATCTTATTTTTTTCTGTAATAACAAGTTCAGTCCAATCCGCAATCAAAACTTAACTTTCTCATTCTTATCTGTTTTAAGTATGCTTCCTTCCCCAGCACAGGCTTACCAGAGGCTACGGAGAAGGGAGAGGGGCATTACATTACATTCTTCTTCATTGTTTCCCCCCTTTGATCTTCTATTCCTTTCTCCTAATGCCGGATCCTCCTGGAGCAGAGAAGGAGGAGATGGAAGGAGGCAGACAGTTCTTATTAGATTTGTTTGACTATAATCAGGTGTTGGTGCCTTCTGGGTGTGTCAGATGACCAATGCTTCTCTCTTGGGATGTTTCTGTGGGTCCCTTAGAGATCGTCTTGCTGGGATGTCCAACTGCTGCTCCCTGGCACTCATGCTATTTCCTCTAGCCAGTCAGATGCGATTGCTCTCAAGCCCCTAGCCTCTTGTGCTAAGTGTTAGCCCTCCAGGCAGACTTTTTTAGGAGAAAACGGTCTAGAGGGTTCACAGCAGACTACCTACCACGGGCCTCCTCCAGTCCACTGAAAAAAAACCTGCTTCTGTTTCAGTGTCCCTGGAGGTTCCCTTTGCCCCTTCTCAAATTCTCTCCCTTCTCTTGGCTTTTGGTAGAACTTGCCAGTCATTTAGCGTTTCCAGACATGAGCCAGGTTCTAATCTTTATGTTTTCCTGATTTCAGTGCTCACAGGCCAAGCATTTTTAGTGGTTCTCTTGAAGTCTGCCTCTCTTAAGAAGACTTCCTCAAGCTGAGAAATATAATGAGAGCTGGGGTGACTCTCTCTTTAAATAACCCTCAGTCTCCCATCACTTACCTCCTATTGAATTGGCAAAACCATTTTTTTTGTGGGGGGGGCACTTCCTTTATAAATTGTCCACCTTGATTTAACCATGGGAGCACTTTATACATATTATTCTCAGATTTGGCCTCAACTTCCAGACAGGAAGAGCCATATTTTGATATTCTATTACATTTCCCCAAATGCTCTGTTTCTATGATAGTGTCTGGTAAAATAAAAGTTAAAGTTCATCTGAAATCAGTGTAACTGTTAGCACCTTAAGAGTGCACATTTAGAAAGTAACCGCACAGCACCTGATCTTGCCATTTAGTTTTATTAAAAGGAAAATAGACACAAGACTTCCTGAGGGAGGCTGCCAGAGAAAGTTCTGCTGCCTGAGGTTGACTATTTACATAAACTCTTCTGTAACTTTGAATTGTCCTAAACTCCAATGGATTAGAGAAACATTTGATATAATCACTCTTTCAAATACATGGAATTTGCTACTGTTCACTTAAGAATTTTTCTTTTTCTGTATATATATCATCCAGTTTAAGGAGGATTAAATTTTCAGTACTTCTTTATCCAGATTCATGATTTATTAACCAATGAACTGCTAACAAAAAAAGATATGTCTAATGCACGTGTAGAACCTCATCAGATTGAGAAAACAAAAGGAATTTACCTATTGAAAGGATCATAAGATTAAAATTGATCAAATGATGCTATATATCTTTGTAGAACATTTAACATGAGATTCCATACATGAGCGATTATAAAATATTTCTTAAACCAATTATGCTTTTTTAAAAGATTAACAGGCACAGGGTTGGCAGGCACATAATAAGACTAGCGGTTGGCTGTCACCCAGGAATACCTAGCTCAGAGGCTGTATCTTAAAGAGAAATCTTAATCCTCACAGGAGCTCCTCAGTATATGGAGAAACTTTGATGGTAATTTTAAAAAAATTGCTGGGCTTCCCTGGTGGCGCAGTGGTTGAGAGTCCACCTGACGATGCAGGGGACACGGGTTCGTGACCCAGTCCGGGAAGATACCACATGCCGCGGAGCGGCTGGGCCCGTGAGCCATGGCCGCTGAGCCTGCGCGTCCGGAACCTGTGCTCCACAACAGGAGAGGCCACAACACTGAGAGGCCCGCGTACAGCAAAAAAAAATTAAAAAAAAAAAAAAATTGCTGAAGCAAAATTCTATATACTGGACTCAGCTTTCTCATTGGACTTATACTATACAATTAAAGATAGTTCTTTCAGGTAAGAGAAATTTGTCTAAATTATACCTAATAATAATACGTCTTAAAATATTCAGCCAAAGATAGAGAAAGGAACTGCGGTCCCAGGGACATGACTCAAAGCGATAGAACCTAAAATAAAATAAATATACTCAACACTAGGCACTATCAGGTGAGATGGAAGTGGCCAATAGCACAGAATACTTTGGTGGTAGCAAATTCAAATACTTTTTATTTTGTCCAAATTTCCAATCGGCCTTTTCTCTCTTTTCTTCACATACCTACAGTGTGTAACATTCTATCTGGTCTTTCATTCCGACTCTTTCAGTATTTCAAGACCCTCTGTCCTCTCCAGCATCTTAAAATTCAAATTGCTATCTCATGTTCTATTTCCTCAAGAGTCTGTCAAGGATGAGTTATGTTTATCTGATAAACTATTTCAGGCTAAAATGTTAATGGCTGGCTAAATATTTGTGTCATTTACTCCATATGATATGCATGTGTTTTCAGTTCTTCAAGTACCTTCAAGTACCTTCTGTAAAGATTATGACTAAATAAAAATTTAGTCACTTACCATGCAAGCTGATAAGGAAGATGTTTTGGAAAACTGCTTTGGGTAGAATGTAGAGTGTATTAAATTTACCAAACATTCTGTATATGCCAGGCACTATGCTAGCCACTGGAGATTGAAGGAGATTTCATATTAACAACAGGAAATGGGGTATGGAGGAAAGGGGAGAGTCAGAGAATGAGAAAAATATAAACAAGGGCAAAGTGATGAAGTGATAAAAGATCTGGAGTAAATATCTCTTAACAAAGCTACTCAGAGAATGAAGAATTTGAAAGCTCAGATGGCTCAATAAATTCTGTTGAAAACCTTAAAAGAAGTAGATTATTTAAAGATAGGAAAGACAGATATTTTTATAAATGATGGAGGGAAGTGACTGGCTGGGAGAGAGTATAGCTGCCTAAGAGAAGAATATTAAAGAAGCCACTTGCTTCAGGAATTAGGAGAAAACATCAAGAAGGGCAAGGGACATTTTTTTTTTAATGCTGAAGAGGTATTGAAATAAGATTTTTAAAAATGCAAGACTTGGACTCAGCTTAAGGTATCTCAACTAAATGCTGAGGTTACACTATGGAGTGAAGATGAAATTTTGAGAAGAGGTATATGAAATGACCTTTGGGGGAAGCTTAGTTTAGAGAGAAGATCGATCGAATGCAAGTCAGGATCTCTCAGTTCTAACTTGAGCTTAGTTGGGCGGCTCATGATTAGTCATTTATGCTCTCTGAGGCTTATTTTCCTCAAAGGTAAAATGCAGTTGAACTCTGAAAGTTCTAAATCCCCTTCAAACTGCAGAATTCTACAGCTGATGATTAGAAGAGTCCCACAAAACAGTGACATTTTATTTGAAGTTGATCATTATAGATTTGCATTAAATAAATGAGTACCAAAAAAAATGTACTCATCAGCTAGTTTGAAGTTCCTGTAGGAAGTGCTTATGGATCTTTGGTAAGTTCAAAAAAACATTCCTCCAGCTGTTTCTGAGTGAGCCTGGCAATCCTTCACAAACTCTATCCATCTTGACCAGTGCTATATTGATCATAGGTGAGCTGGCAAAGTGGTCCAGAAAATGCAGAGAATCACTGTAGAAGACTGGTTGACATGCACAGGAATCATGTCTCAATTCTGCAAGGCATGTAACCTACAATTTCTGCATTATCTCACCTACATTGGAGCTGTAGTACTCACAATCATCTCCTTATTTGCAAGTGAGGAAAAATGCTCAGATTTATGAAGTATGTTGCCCAAATTGATATAGTTAGTTAGTGGCAGAGTCCTGGCCTGTAAGTAATTACAAGTAGATATAATGCTTTGTACCAGAGAAAATGAGATTCTGTAGTAGGAAATAAAGATCTAAAAAACTAATGACATACTTTCATTCATATAGTGACTTATTTCTCATTCACATAAAGTAAATTCAGGGGTAGGCCTTCCAGGGGAATATAGAAGCTTCACATTGTTAGGGACCCAGACACCTTGTATCTTTTTAATCTACTGAATGTGGCCTGCATCTTAAAACTCACTGCGTTGCCCAAGAGAACTGCTGGAGCTCCAGCCATTATATTTGCATTCAAGGAAGCTTGAAGAAAGAAAGAAGGTAAGAGCACCTTGTCTTTTGAGGATGCTTGCTAGTGATAAAATGTAATTTCCCCCTATATCTCACAGCCAAAATTTAATATAATTACTATGTCTAGCTACAAAGTAGACTGGAAAATTTAATCTTTCAGCTGGAGAGAAATGTGACTGACAAAAAATTGGTGTTCTTACAACTAAGGAATAAGTGCAGAATGAGTCCTGGAAGATAACTAGCATCTTGCTAGTCTTTCATTTTGCCAGATCAATTGTGGATTAGCTTGAGACTCTACTACATTTCATCTTCATGCGGTAATACAGGCTGGTAAAGCCTCTATTATCTGGAGTGTAGATGGTTCCTGGGGCCAAGGAATATAGCACTTGTCACTTCCACTCACTTCCTTTGGCCAGTGGAAGTCACATGGCCACACCTGATTTCAAGGAGGCAGAGAAATGCAATTTCATCATGTGCTTTGATGGAGAAGAACCAGGATATTTGTGAAAAGGCCTGATGACTACCAGAGGGGCCTTCCTCATAGAGCCAGTTATGCTAAGATTCTAGATCAAGATCTTGAAGGAACAGCTAAATGACTACCCAAGAAGTTTCAACCACAGCAAAGGCACGGGGAACTCTTCTAAAGGCAAACTTCAGTGCTCTTCAGAATCACAATCTAATTATTCATTTAAAAATGAAGATTTCTTGACACTAGCCCAAGTGCATCTGATTCTGTAGGTTTTGGATGAGACGCAGAACTCTTCATTAAAAAAACATCTCAGAAGATTCTCAGGCACATGAAAACCCTTTGAGGAAAACTGCATAACAGGTATCAGAATAACCAAAATAAAATAAATTTACTAAACAAATAAAGCCCAATCAAAACTTCAAGGCATTTTTAGTATGAGGAAGATGGAGTTGCTCTTAAGACTGGGAGATGATAAGTTAATTTTTTCAACTCTCCAAATGCTAGAACATAACCCTGGTTCATTTTAGATTTGAGAGGATTTTTAAAAACAATTATCCTTTATTTTTGCTTACTAAACTACTAACTCTAAAAGGTAAAAAATGGTTATAAGCACTAGCTTTGGTGTCAGCACACCCATGCTTGAATATCAGATCCCCCAGTTACTTCTTATGTAAACTTGTGCAGATTTATACTTTGAGGCTGTTTTCTCAAAATAGGGATAATACTGCCTTCCTTAAAGTTTTGTTACAAAAAGTAAATGAAATTATATATGTGAAATACTTAGCACCAGTTCTTATTTAGTACAACTAAACACGAAGAATTAGTTAGAAATTAAAGAGTTTCTTCCAATGGTCATTGTCAACATATTCAGTAATCTAAAGATTCTCTGAGCACTAGTATTAAAGAAATTCATATTATTTAATACAATGTTGGCAGTTTAAATGAATTTCAGCATTGCATGCAAAAGCCTTATGTTTATTTAGAATAATGAACTACTTCTTTAGGCCAAAGAAAAGGAAGATACTCAGCATAGGATATCATTAGACTGCAAAAATTAATTTATTAGGTAAATATTTTCCCCATGCCATTATTCTTCTGACAAGTGCTTGCAAAATCCACAGTAAGCACAAATGTATATTATCTTGTTAAGCAAATCTGCGTTATGCATGAAAGGAAATGAAATCTCTGAGTAGCTTTTCAAGGTATGAAATAGAGTCAGGAGTCAGCACGAATAAATAGAAGTAGTTTTTGTCTGGGCAAGTGATGAATTGACCCAAGAACTGCGTAACCAGAGTGAAGACTAAAAATAATACTGTTGCATATGTATCCACAGAGGCTCCACCCTAGTCACTGGTATCAACTCTGTTATCAGATGGCAAGAGAAAACCATTAAAGCCTTGAAGCACAGCCAGTTCTGCTGCAACAAAGTTTAATGGCTGCCTCCCAACCGTGCTCAGCTGGTCATCTAACAGTGGTTGATAACAAAAGTCAGATACCTCCCCAGCTGCTGTCCACTGCACTGAAATGGGCTGTCCCAAGGGCAGACAGATGAAATTCTATCAAAAAGTCACTGAAGGAGAAACTTAAGTAGTGCCATACAGTTTGCTGTTGACTGTGGGGAAGACAATCACGGCTGACAAAGGAGCCAACCATAGGTGTGTACAGTGTTTTGACAGTAATTAGAGATGAAGAGCTCACTTCCAGGAGAAGCAAAATGCAACCAGTGAGGCAAAGTAGGAGGCAGAGGTAGATTTACAGAGAAGCAAATGAAGCTTGCAATGGCGTCTTCCAAGGCACTAGACAGGGAGCTAGCACTTGGATTCACACAGTCATTTGTTTTTGTAAAATTTTCAGAAGTACCATATTTTAACAACAGCTGGTTGAGATCACTGTCTCTTTCTCTCTCACCTCAGTCTCCATCACACTTCTCTTTGTGTGGAGGGTACTGAAGCTCTCAAGAGCATTTTTGAGATCCAACTACAGGGAAGTTGTGTTGGGCAAACATCTAGTTTGGGTTTAATGGGATATATTTATCACTTCTGTGTATTATTTAAATTCTTGTCTTGGTGGAGGAAAATTAGGAATACTCCTATTTCTGGGAAGACTCAGCCGGCATCAACACAAAGAAGTTTGCATCACAAACATGTCCTGTGCTCTGGACCTGGAAGAATGTAGGCAGTGGAGGTGAAAGAGGCTAGTCTGTGGGAAATTCTTCCTGGTTGTTAGATAGGCAAAATGTAAAGTAGAGGATTCACTTCCTTAAAATTCCTAGTCAATAGAAGTTCTCTGCTGTTGGGAAAATATTTTATAATGCACAGTATAAAATTATAAAGCACCATATATTTTCATGGGAATTATAAGAAACAGAATTTATCAGAATTCCTGTGTTTGGAGAGTCTAAGCTTATAGTACAACAACAAACAGTAAATACGTCTGTGTAGGAAATCTTATGTTTTCATTTTAATTTTAAAAAATTGGATCACCATACTAAAGAAAAAACGTTTTTGTAGTCTCTCTGTAGAAAATATTATAGACATACCATTATGAAGAGGCAATCAAAGAATTTGCCATTATAACATGTAGGAAAATAAATCTTACTTGTGTTTCAGGTAGTTAATACAACTGTTTTGTTGTATTCTTTTTATGTTCTAAAGAAATATTCATTTTGTAGCTAATTTTGTATTCTTTTATTTAAAGAGGGCTCCCCTCAAAAGTTAGTTACCCTTACTATCAGTGTTTTCAATCATTTCAAATTTCCTTTCCTGCTATTGTTCTATTAAGAGCCTGGTCTCTCTATGATAAAATAATGCCAGTTTTCTTAAGAAGAATATTTATATGTATATAAAAGTTATGTATATCATTATATATCTTTGAAAAGTTATCAAAGTATAAGATATATATCAAAAAGTATACAGATCCTAAGGATATAGCATGATAAACTTCCCAAGTTTCACAAACTGAACACATCCAGACCCAAGAAGAACATTAATAGAATCTCAGATTCTCCCCTGGAACTCCCTGAAGTCTCTCCACTCCCCTCTAAAGGATAGCCACTCATGACTTCTAATGCCATAGATTAGTTTTCCTTTCTTTTTTTCTGAACTCTATATAAAAGGAATTATACAATATTTATTCATTTGTGTCTGACTTCTATATCAATGTTTGTAGCTATAACTTTTTTATCCTCATGGCTGTAGTGTGTTCCATTGTGTGAACAGATCAAAATTTATATGATTTGCTGTTGATGGGAATTTGCATAGCCTCCAGTTTGGGGCTACTACAGATGATATTGTTATGAATACTCTTGAATATGCATGTAAACGCATGTACATATTCTAGCTGAGTATATATGCAGGAGTGAACTATTGGCTTATAAATATCATTGAATTTTAAAAACAAAATTAATTGCCATGAGTTAGTTTTATTACTGTGTTTTTAAATCTCAAACCAAATTAAAACTCATATGAGTTGTTGAATATTATAATTTTAATATTGAGTTTAAATTTTATTATGCCTTTAGCTATGAGATGATACATTTTGTTCAAATATGATGTAAGATGTTACATTTTATTTAAAAAGTAATAAATGAAACCTCCTTTAAATTGCTGTTGGGAAGGCTAAAAGGGGGAGCTCTCAGGTCCTACCACTCATTGCCATCTGCAGACCCCAGCCAGGAAGAGATGTATCTTGCATCTCCAACTGGAAGAAGGTTACTACTTTGCTACTCCAGCAGGGAGAAGGAAGATTTTCTCCTCGTCTGGTAATGGCCCAACCAATGAGAGACTGTCACAACTGAGCCAATGAAAAGCCACAAAACTTTACTCCCAGTTCCCTCCAATGGACTCTTTGTTTATAACAGTCCCTCTCAACTTCCCCATTTCTTCCATAAGAGAGCATTCCTCTCCTTTGTTTCTCCAAACTTGACTATGGTTTTTGTCATAGCATGCTTGTCCCAAATTACAATTCTTTGCTATTCCTGAATAAACCCATTTACCGGTAAAATAACTTGGCCATTTAGTTTTAAAAACTAAAACTTAAAAACTCAAGGACACAGATAGCCAAGATGAATAGAAGAGGCAGAAACAGAGCATATAATTCTGGGTCTGGAGTATTATCTCTTTTACTGATGGTCAGAGAGATTTGGGGATTAGATAGGGTGACCCCAAATCTCATTTATACCCAGGATTTTGGTATACTTATTAGTAGCACTCCTAATGTCACCTAGGATAAGAAGAAACACTTGAGCCTCTGAAATTACTACTAAAATGCCAAAAGGCAGACAGAGAGTCCTTGGCTGAGAGGGCAAGCAGGAGACACTTTGGACTTTTTGGGGTTGAAGGCTAACAATTATTGGTAATTGTTCTATAGGTTTTGCAATCCACTTAGTCTCCTGCTTCATCTCAGGAATAGTAACACTCTGCATTGAGAGTCACAGTTACAAACAAGGGAGAGAGCAATGAAACAGTGCCCAGACGCAGGGTGAACAAATGTGGGCCGTTCACATGGGCATGGGGACTCAGGAGAGGAGGAAGGAGAGACGAAGATTTGAAGCCTGGAATTATTAATTAGTGATGGAAAAACTGAGTCATGAGGACACAGCAGAGCTATGAAAACAAACAAAATAGTATACAACAGAATCAACCTCTTGCTTCAATTTGGCATTTTGATTGTCTATGGAACAGTAAATATGGGAAAAATTAATCCAGACTTATTCTCCTTATCTGAGAGTTAAATTCTATGCAACAGTACGTTCTTCAAAATAGAAAGCAGCCGTGGTCTCAAAGAGTTAAAATGACAGAAGCTGAAGCGTTCAGTATCCTCACTTAGCACATCTATGGTTTATAGCTCCATAATATTTTACTCGGGGCCAATGAACTCTAAAATGATCTTTAGATATTTAGAGCTTCTTGCATAATGGGTTTCAGCTCCTGTTTCTATTGTGCAGATTAACACTGCATACTGAGAAAGTATTTGCAAAATTAAATGTTGATATTAATAGAAAAAAATTGATTCTCTTTTGTGTTAACAGCCAATAGATATATATTGTATACCTACTGTATTGGGGTTGTTCTATGTATTGTACAGGAAATAACTCTATGCAGTAGGTACTATTATAACTCTTATTGTACAAAAAAAATTATTTTAAAGGAAACTGGGGAAAACAAAAGTTTAAATAACTTGCTCATATTCACACAGTTTACAAGTGGAAGAAGCTTTGATTCAAACCCAGAAAGCTGGGTCCCAGAGCTCAAATGCTCAGCCACTATGATGTAACTCCATGAGCTAAACTGTGGCAGGTGAGGATTCAGGTAGTTCCCACAGCAATCAAGTGGTTGTAGGAAACAAAGTAGGAGACTTAATGGAAAGAATGTGGGCGTGGGAGCCAAACTGAATTCACTTCTTCCACTTATTGGTTACATGATCTTGGACACAACTTCTGGGGACTTCTGTCTCTTTATACTGACAGTCAGGAACCCAGGCTGACATAGGCTCTACCATCTTCAACCCTTTATCTTCCAATCCTGCTCTCTTCATCGCCAGTTTAGCCAGAAGGAGAGGAAAGGGATATGAAGGAATATGCTTGCAGTTTCATAGGAGATTGGCTGTAAGTGTGGAAGTGAAACTCATCACTTCTGTCCACATTTCCCTGGTGAGATCTTAGTCATATGTCCACTCCTAGCTGCAAGGGAAGCTGAGAAAAGTAGTCCATGGCTTGGCAGCTACACCCTAGCCACAACTCTATTACTCAGTGTTATGGGCTCAGTTGTATGCCCCCTAAACTTATATATTAAAGTCCTAACCCCTAATACTCAGAATGTGACTAATTGGAAATAAGATTTTTAAAGAGATGATTAGGTTAAAATGAGTCCATTAGGGTGGATCCTAATCCAATATGGTGGATGTCCTTATAAGAAAATTAGAACACAGACACACACAGAGGGAAGACCATGTGAAGACATAGGGACTAAATAGCCCTCTGCAAGCCAAAGGAGACAGGCCTCAGAAGAAACCAATTCTGCTGATACCTTGGTTTCCAACTTCTCACCTCCAGAATTAGAGACAATAAATTTCTGTTGTTTAAGCTACCCAGTCTGTGGCACTTTGGCAGCCCTGGTATAGTAATACACTAAAGAGGAAGGACAGATGTGAGGAGACAACCAGCAGTGTCTGTTGCATTATGTGAACTATAAATTGGTTACTGTCTTAGTTCAGGCTTCTATAACACACTGTCATAGACCAGGTAACTTAAACATCAAGTATTTATTTCTCACAGTTCTGGAGGCTAGAAGTTGGAGATGAGGCTTCCAGCTTGGTTGGGTTCTGGTGAGAGCTCTCTTCGGGGCTGCAGACAGCTGGCTTCCCTGTGTATCCTCACATGGCAGAAAGAGAGCCAGCTATCTCACTGGCTTCTTCTTATAAAAGCACTAATCCCATGTACTAGGGCTCCACCCTCATGACCTGATTACCTCCCAAAGGCCCCACTTCCAAATACCATCCCATTGGGATTAGGATTTCAGCATACAAATTTTGGTCCAGGAGAACAAAAACATTCAGTCCATAACAATTACTATACCATCCATGAATTTAGTTAGAAACTATAAACAAATTGTTCAAAGTACTTTAAAAACAGAGACCTCCAGATTAGTCCCCCTGCCCTTCAACAGCGACCTTTTTAAAACATGGATTATTTTACTCTTCTGTGTGAAAACTTCGAATAATTTCTCATTTCATCCAGCACTAAACTGAATGTCCTTGTGCCTTACAAGGACCGACAGCATCTGGCCCTCCACCAACTCCAACCTTGGCTTCTATGACGCTTCTCATTCATTTTGCTCCAGACGCATTGGTCTTCCAGGCATGCTCTCGCCTCAGGGCTTTGCTGTTTTCTTTCTAGGAATGCTCTTTCCCAAGAGAGCCACATAATTTACTTTTTTACTTACTTTGCATGTCTGCTTAAAAGCTATTTTCTTCCCTGAATGTAAAATCACAACTGTCCCCATGTCTATGCAGCACTCTTGTCAACCTTACCCTGCTTTGTTCATCCCTACAACGCTTATTGTTACCTAATATATCACTTATGTATTTATTTGTGTAGTTTGTCCTGCCTTCTAGAATGCACTAGGAGTTCATAGAGTTTGTTTTTTCCCTGCTGTAGTCCCAGCATCTAGAACAGCTCAGATAAACCTTTATTGATTGGATACATCACCAGATATTTTCAGACATCTATACAAGTATTTTTTTCTGGCACAGAAAAACCTGAATTGTAAGCCAAAAGATGAACAATCTTAAGGAGATACAGAGAGGAGCCAAAGAAATGCGGGGATGGTTATGGAAGGAATCTATTCTTAGTATTTCCCCAAAATCAAAGTATCTTTTCAGATGCTTCTTTCTGTACTGTAAATCAAATCAAAGGCTTCTAAAGGGTGAGGACCACTTAATCTATTTTATACATACGATATGCTCAATATATGTTTGTAGAATAAATAAATAGTACGAGATCTCTGTGTATTTCTTTTCCCTTGGTTTGCAAGTGTCTTTCTCTCCTGATCTTTGTTTCCCTGACTTCACATTAATTCCACCACCTTAAGGTTGTCTTCATTTCAAGTTCATTTTTCATTTTTTGGCTTGTCTCTTTAGATTGTCGTGACCTGTTTCAGAGCATGTATTCTCACAAGTTAGACCAGTTTTCCTCTGTGTGATAGCTCCCAAATCCAGAAATCCAGACTGATCCTTCTCTTTTCAAACCTCAGTCTTACGTATTAAACTGCCTGCTGCATATTTACACGTGGAAGTCCTGTGGTCACTTCAACCTGACCCATTAACATCCCCCTAAACCATGTCACCCTTCTAAATCCCTACTGTGGTTTTGGGTACCACCATACTCCTAGTAACTCAGGCTCTAAACCTGGGAAGCCCCCTTACCTTGGCCTTTGTTAGCATTGCATTCAGGAAATGTTTTGCATACTGGCCTGTGTGTTTAAGATTAGGGGTTTGTACCTTAGTATAACTTTTGTTTACTTGTCTAATTTAGTTTGGGAATTTCATTCATTCATATTTATTGTGGCCCCTGATAGTATGTATTTCATCCTGCCATGTTATATTTTACTGTTTGATCTCACTTTTTTTTTTTTTTTTTTTTTGCAGTACGCGGGCTTCTCACCGTTGTGGCCTCTCCCGTTGTGGAGCAAGGGCTCTGGATGCGCAGACCCAGCGGCCATGGCTCACGGGCCCAGCTGCTCCGCGGCATGTGGGATCTTCCCGGACCGGGGCATGAACCCGTGTCCCCTGCATCGGCAGGTGGACTCTCAACCACTGCACCACCAGGGAAGCCCGCTAATATTCCTTTGTATATATATCTTCCACATCTTCCTTATCCATTCATCCATCAGTGGACACTTAGGTTGTTTTCATATCTTGGCTATTGTAAATAATACTGTAATGAACATAGGGATGCATACATCTTTTCCAATAAGTGTTTTTGTATTCTTCAGATAAATACACAAAGGTGGAATAGCTGGGTCACATGGTATCAATAGTTCTATTCTTAATTTTTTGAGGAACCTCCATACTGTTCTCCATAGTGGCTGTACCATTTTACAGTCCCACCAACAGTGCACAAGTGTTCCCTTTTCTCCACATCCTTGTCAACATTTGTTATTTCTTGTCTTTTCAATAATAGACATTCTAACAGGTGTGAAATTATATCTCATTGTGGTGTTTTGATTTGCATTTCCCTGATAATTAGTGATATTGAACATATTTTCATGTGCCTGTTGGCCATCTGTTTGTCTTCTTTGGAAAAAATCTATTCAGATCCTCTGCCATTTTTTAAGCCGCTTATTTGCTAATTAGTAGACTATTTTCTAGAACAGTTTTAGGTTTACAGAAAAATTGGTTCTCATATATCCTCTATCACACAGTTTCCATGTATTATTTTTAATCATTTATAGTTATATTTATCTTTTATGATGTATAATGCCTTCACTATTGTAGGAATTCATTTTGTAAAGAACTACACTGAAATTTATGGCCCAAATGTCAATAATTGCTTAAGCTTAACAGTATAGTCAACTGATTTCTACATTCATGTACTTTAATATTCATGTCTTCTTTCTGGATTAATTCTGGAGCAATGAAATACATCTTGAGTAATTTTTTTTCTTGAAACACATCTCAAGTGATTCATTTTCTGACTGTGACTTTTCAGGTCCAGCAAAAACCACTGTTTCTCAAATATTTGCAAACTAAGTGGCTGGGTATAGAGTCCTAATTACAAATCCTTTTTGTTTCAGGACATTGAGGTCATTGCTGCATTTTTCTAGCGTTTAGTGTGAAGGCTGAGAAGTCCCATACCAGTCTGAGTCCCAGTTATTTGTTTTGTTTCTTTTTTTTTTCCTGTGGAAACTTTAAAATTTTACTCTTTACCCTTAAATTCAAAAATTTCATCAGGATATGTCTGGATAGGCCTGTGTTTCCTTACTCCTGATCAGTCCATCAAAGATTTTTCCATTGGAACACTTGGATCTCTCTTCAGTTCAGGAAATTTTTCTTGTATTAATTGCTTATATCTACCTCTCTGTTTTATTCTTTCCTCTTTCTTTTCATTTTTATAGATGGTTATTGAATCTTCTAACATTCTCCTCTATGGCTCTTAACTTATTTATCTTTAATATTTTCTATGTCTTTGTCTTCTGTATGTCCTGGGAGTTTCCTTAACTTTATTGCTCACATTAATTTGGCCTTCAGTTCTATCCATTTTGTTGTTTGACTCATATGTATAGGTATGTATGTGTGCTTGTTTTGTTTTGCAATTATATTTTTATTTTCTAAGAACTCTTTTATTATTCTCTGACTGTACCTTCTTCCCAAGCAGCTTGTACTTGATTCATGGCTTTAATAGCCTCTTCAGTCTTTCTGAGGATGCATTAAAATGCTTACATTTCCTACAGCTCAGCTCTTCTGTTAGATAATCTTTTATGATGTTGGCTTTCCTTAAATGCATGGAAATTCTTTTGTTCTTACAGATTTGAAAATGAAAGATTGCATTGATTTGTATATGTAGCTAGTATAGGTTTTCTTAAAAGTTGTATATGTCTGATTTCTTACCAGCCCATCCTTCCAAATGATGGGGAAATCTGATTAGACCCTTAAGTGAAAAGTGCAAGATTATGCTGTGTGATGTGCTCCAGCTGCCGAGCAAGACAGGGACCTCTTCCAAATGCCAAAATATAAAAGGTAGAACACTTGAGTGTATTTCACTGCTGTGTTGAGCCATTTATTCCCTCCCATCTTCATTCGTCTCATGTCTGTGTGGGTTTAAAATCACCCAGGCTCTGCATTATTTTGTTTTCTGCCTCAAAACCATGTTGAGCTTTTACTATCCCTTCTTACCACCTCTCTAGGGTCAACAGAGTCTCCATTTTGTTTTAAAAGCTGTTCTCATTAGGTTTATATCCTGGAGGCAAACACTTCAGCTAGCTGCCCTATATAGAACCCGGCAGGCTGTTTCATAACCTTTAAATTAATCATTACGCTAGTCATCTATGGTGAGTTTCTAGTCCTGGGCCAGTTTATTCTGACTTGAATCCTGCAACCCTCTCCTGTGCTTGTTTCAGGTTTCTCAGTTTTGACTTCTTTCTCAACCAGATCTCCAAACTTCCACTAGTCTGCTGATTCACACTTTCATTTTTTCAGCACGATTATGGATCTTGAAAAATCTATCTCCTTGGGCTTCCCTGGTGGCGCAGTGGTTGAGAGTCCGCCTGCCGATGCAGGGGACACGGGTTCGTGCCCCGGTCCGGGAAGATCCCACATGCCGCGGAGCGGCTGGGCCCATGAGCCATGGCCGCTGAGCCTGCGCGTCCGGAGCCTGTGGTCCGCAACGGGAGAGGCTGCAACAGTGAGAGGCCCGCGTACCGCAAAAAAAAAAAAAAAAAAAAAAAAGGAAAAAAAAAGCCCTATCTCCTCTGTTGTTTCAAGAAATGTTGTGACACAGAGAAAGTAAATGAATATATTTGCCCACTGTCTTGAGCCAGAAAACTTATATTTTATACACTCATTCGTAACTGATAATCTCACACTCCACCACACACCCATACATGCGGAAGCAGTTATCAACTTTTCTGAGTTTTTATTTGAAATGCCTTTGTTTTCTTTATACTGGCATGTCCACAAACTCAGTTAAAGCCTGTACTATCTCATACATAATGATTTTAGTAGTTCCCTGCTTTACTTATGCTTAGTCATGCCTCCTCTAGATGATCAGCATAATATCCAGGGCTGCAGGATGACTTGTCTTGACTTGGCACTTTTGCCCTGTGGTCTATTAAATACAATGAAAAATCATATTTAATGACTATGTTGATATAAAGATGAATACAATCTAGGTTGTATTTATTATTGTATTCATGATTATTATATTCATTTTGACATTCTGATTTAAAATAAATTAAAATTAAAACATTTTTGTGGGTCCCTAAAAGTATGTGGCCTTTAGGCACTGGGCCTACTATGCCTAATAGATAAGTTGGTCCTGATAACATTCCTAGCTTAACCTTTACAAAAATTTCTTTTTCTTCATGTCTGAGTGTGCCTGTGTGTGTGTGTAAAAATCATGGACTTTCCAGTACGTATAGGCTAAAGCTGAAATTCTTTTAATGCCTTCTCAGTTAATATTCAAAACCCTTCATAATTTATTCTAAATTATTTTTCTAGCCATACTTCCCACACCTTTTTAAAAAATAAATAAATAAATATATTTATTTATTTATTTATGGCTGCGTTGGGTCTTCATTGCTGCACACAGGCTTTCTCTAGTTGTGGCGACTGGGGGCTACTCTTTGTTGAGGTGCGCAGGCTTTTCATTGCAGTGGCTTCTCTTGTGAAGCATGGGCTCTAGGCGCGTGGGCTTCAGTAGTTGTGGTGCGCAGGCTCAGTAGTTGTGGCTCACGGGCTCTAGAGCACAGGTTCAGTAGTTGTGGTGCACAAGCTTAGTTGCTTGGCAGCATGTGGGATCTTCCCGGGCCAGGGCTCGAACCTGTGTCCCCTGCATTGGCAGGCAGATTCTTAACCACTGCGCCATCAGGGAAGCCCCTCCCACAGCTTTTTAAGCTAACTTCCTGGCCTCTTGAACAAGATTGGAACTTTGTCATCTCTATTCATCTGCCCCTGTTGCTCCATGGATCTAACCGCCCCCCCCCCACCGCCACACACACAATTCTGCTTTACTTACCAATCCTATCAATCCCACCCAGTATGGAGTGTGATTAAGAGCACGGACTCTGGAGTCAGTGAATTCACATTTACTATGTATGTCTTGTACATTTATATGAAGTTGAGTGCACCAGTCTTAATTATAATATGGGGGAAATAGTTGTTCCTATTGAAAGGGTTTGGAAAGAGTAAGACAATAATAAGAACTGTAAATAACACTTATTAAGCATTTATCATGTGCTGCTTACTTGTCTAAATACTTTACATATAGTATGTGTAAAGAGCTTAACACAGTGCCTGACACAAAGTACTCAAGGATTCAATTATTCTCCTACAGTATTACTCAATATGGCAAATACTAAAAAAGAAATCTTTCTGGACAACATCAGCCACGGGGATTGCTTTCTCCTCTGATTTCCTGCCGCATGTATTACGCACATTCTTCATCTGATTGTTATCATATACGACTTAAAAACAGGGATAGTGCTTCATACATCATCTCGTATCCCTTGTACAACTTGTCTGAGCCTTGCAGATTGTAGAAGTCCATTATGCATCAGTTGATTGAGTGCTTTATTAATTTTATGATTTCTTCATGTCCAGCAGCCAAAAGTCCACTCGACCACCACATATTGGGAGAAAGGCAGCAGAGCTGTTGGCCGCAGAGGACCCGTAACAAAGAACCACCGTGCAAGTTTCCATTCATCTTGCTCTGCTATTAGCAGCACTTCAGCCTCCATACTAGTGTGGAACAGAATCTGGGGGGCGTGGCTTTCCTCACATACGACTAGTGGAAAACCGTTTTCCTACCATCTTTGGAGTGCTAAGGCCACCCAAGGGGGAAGGACAGGTGGCTGATTTAATGGTGCAATTTTCCTCTGAAATGCTATAATTTACCACCAAAATATTTCCCTTAACCAGAAACCACAGTGGTTAAAATAACACGATTAGTCATCTTTATCACTAAAGATTTATTCTCTGACTTATTCCCCTTGAGGTAATTACAAATCCTCAGACTAATTTTTCTTAAAGCAGTAGTGACTGATTTTCTGCTGGACAATTAGAGCAGAGGACTGAGAACCAGAATAGGAGGGAGGTAAGGGAGAGAAAGGCCTGGGAAAAAGAGGAAAGGGCTTCACAAATGGGAAGTGAGGGGAGCAGAAGACAAGCTTTGCCTTCTTCACCACATGGCTCTGCTCGGAAGTCACACAGCACTCTGGACGAGAATGCAACCTAGCAGTTCTAAAACGCAGACCACAGACCAGAACTTCCAGACCAAGATTAGTGAATATGACCCCAACCTTCTCACTTGCTACGAAAAATATGTGTCTCTGACTAACATAGATTGAAAAGGTTAAGACGACTCAGATACCTTTCTCTGAATTCTTTTCACGCCTAGCTATAAAATGTTGCCCCGCTTTATCATGTTTTCATGCGATATGTGTAAAAGAATTATTATTATTGAGTGTTCTTTATAAAATTTTCACAGGCATTTCTAAAGCAATGGACTGTATATTTGGTAACACTGTCTACATACCTCTATTATCTCAATAGCCACAAATCCTATCTCTACTCTCCTGTGTTCATATACCTTCCCTGGGCTGCCTGACCATCAGAAGGTTTGTAAAAGCTGGATACAGTGAAAGGAAACAAGCTTGGAAACGGTCACTGCTGAGAGGTGTTTTGTGAGGAAGATGTTACATTGTGACTGGAAATAAGGCATGGGAGTCACACAGGTTTGGGTAGAGCTGTGGTCCCATGTTTTGTGCCCTTGCACAAATCTCATCACTCCTTGGAACCACAATTATTTTAACCATAAAATGGGAAAACAGTAAATGACTTAGAGTGTCCTGTGAAGATTAAATGGGATCATGTTTATGGAGCCTCTGCTTCTGACAGAGCTGTCGAGAGGCCATGGTGGAGGAAAGTGCCCTGAAGACTGGACTAGAGGGCTGCTGTCCCACTGAGTCCCGGACATCCCCATCCAGGAGAACTAAGGAAAGTATTTCTGAAACCCCCAAGGGAAGTGTGTAAGTGCTGAATGAGCTGTGGGTAACTAAGGAAGACAGAAGGCAAATTCCACAGCTGCGTGGCACCTAGCCATGCTTGTGGTGGAGCCAGACCATCAGCAGCAGATGCAGCAAGGGCAGAGAATATCACAGACAGATAGTGAAAGTATCACTCCTGTGGGCTTAATACGTGAAGAGTACTGTACTGAGTGCTTTCCTAAGTTATCTTACTGAATCCTCACAACAATCCCTCAAAGTTCTGCTATTAATTTACACAATTTTTTTTTTTTTTTCCGGCACGCGGCCCTCTCACTGTTGTGGCCTCTCCCATTGCGGAGCACAGGCTCCGGACGCGCAGGCTCAGCGGCCGTGGCTCACGGGCCCAGCCGCTCCACGGCACGTGGGATCCTCCCGGACTGGGGCACGAACCCGGGTCCCCTGCATCGGCAGGCGGATTCTCAACCACTGCGCCACCAGGGAAGCCCCTTGAGGAGGATTTTTGCTTTCAGTTAAGATAGAGTAACAGAGACTAGATTTACTGTCCTACTTGAAACTACTAAAAAAAACTCGGCAAAAACTATAAAACAACAGTTTCAGACGTTTGATACCAGGTTGTGCAGGCGATCCCTGAGAAGAGGGGCAACAAATCAGATGAGCCCTATGATTGCCCCAGTGTACAGCCTGGAAGGAGTTTCAAGGATGCAATGTAGGGAGAGAAAACCCAGGTGGATCTTGGAGCTCTCCCTAAGTTGAGGAGATAGAGCTGGGAATCTGGGAAGACCAGCTGGTTCATGTTTTCAGGAGAGTCCCAGAAAGGAGAACACTGCAGAGAGTAAGAGATCTGCAAAGGCTCCCCTTCAAGTCTTCAGTTCAGTACTAATCAGCACATGTGAGAAGGAAACTACTTAAGTTTATAGATAACATCACTGAAAAGGAGCAGAGAGAATAATTCCTGGAGCTCACGTAGAACCAGGAAAACTTTGTGTTCCCACCAGCCAGTGTAGAAAAGCTCATAATTCTCACAGTTTTGCCTTGGGTAGTGGGACAAAATCAGCTCTAGACTAAAGGTTGGTCGGACCCTGCCTAGCAAAGCTTAAAGGCAAGCCTCAGAAGGTTCAAACTGTTTACAAGAAACTCAGCTGCTTCCTTAAAATCAGAAAATATTTATGGGAATACAAAAATATCTAGTACCACATAAGTTAAAATTTACCATGTCTGGCATCCAATAAAAATCTACCAGTTATGCAATAAGTGGATGTAAAGGAAAACCACTCCCGTTGGTCTCCTCTAATCTCAGTACTCTACCCACAGAATACTTCACTTCTGGCACTTCTGTATTCCAAATGTGCGGCGTTCCCACACCGCCCCCGCCAAGAAATTCTGTGACACCAGCTGCGTGTCCTACAAATAACTCAATTATGACAGTACCCACCTGCAGTTAGTGTCAGATCTCACAGCTTAAGGGCTCAGTCCCACAAGACTGCACCTGCATCGGCCCAACTTCAGATGCTAATAATTTCAAGTTCAGGTTGTTATCTGTGCTTCTGACCAACTGCTATAAATCGGAGGTTCCCGCGGCCCCCTCCTCGGGTCTGATTAATTTCCTAGAGCAGCTTGCAGAACTCAGAAAAACATTTTACTTACTAGATTACTGGTTTATTATGAAAGGCTATAACTCAGGAATAACCAGATAGAAGAGATACATAGGGCCAGGAATGTGAGGAGTTTGGAGCTTTTTGTACCACAAAAAAAAAAAAAAAAAAAATCCTCCTCAATAAAGCCACTTTTAATGCTCTTTAATCCAATATGCTTAGCATGGGAAAGGGAAGTTACAAGTAGATAAAATATTCTTGATTTTGAGTATGTGTGTGGTTGTACGTTGCATAAAGGAATTTCATATGGTGCACTTGGAGAGGCAAGAAATAAACCTGGTAAAGTACCAGGGTCAATAGTTGTTTTGTCATTTCTCTGAGGGTCATGAATCTATATATTCCAATGCTATCAAGGCCTGTCTTCCAACAATAAGTTGCAATATTTATTCTGAGTTTCTTGACCTAACTGACATATCAAATTTAGTCATACAAATTCTTTCACGTAAAAGTGACATGATATTTTTCTATAAAAGAGTTTTATAGACACTATTACTGAATTATAAACTATGAACCTAGTTCAATAGCATATAGATTCTCTGAAGACCTGCTAATGGAGTTTGACACACATCCCCTTTCATTACACTGAGTGTCAATACATGGACAACAGTGTCTTTTGACAATGATTTTGATGCACTTGTAACTTCAATTTTTTGCCAAGTGAAAATGAACTCCTTTCTAGAGATTATAGTTTCTGCAGAGAGTACAGAAAATCTTAGCCGACTAAGCACTTGTCCATTATTCTTTTATATACTACTGGGAATTTAATTGATTAAATGGATTTAATTGAAGTAGAATAGCTTTTTGTTCCCATGAATTCTATTTAGCTATAATTATTAATTTTCCTTTAATCCTTTAAGCAACTGTACCATATTTATGACACAGTTTTAACTGTTATGAAAAAACAATCTTTCTATAACTTTATCAGTTAAAAATGTATTCCATCATTTAAATGATTTTATTACACATTGAAGTTTTTAATAATAGCCAAGGAATATTGCTCCAGTCCTGTAGAAGAGAATTTGATGCACCTAATGCTAATAGCAATAAACACCAACACTTACTGAACATTTACTATATACTAGGCATGCAATTACAAGTCTGTAAGCTCTTGTTCTGAATATTTATTTTGCAAAAACTCACAGCAATTTATATTCATGAACCTGTTATGTATGAAGCCTGATACCTGAAGACTTCAGTACATGCATACATTTTTTTCTCCATTTCTCAATATTTGAGTTCCTGGCGTTACCATGAGTTGTTGCAAGTGACATATATATATATATGGATATATAGATATATTTATTTATAAATATATAAATCCATGAGTAAACCTGTGAGGTGGCTACTATTAATTAAAGTAACTAAGCCATGCCCTGGCAAATGTCAATGCTTGGGTTTGAACCTAGGCTACTGACATCTGTCCCTGAGCCTTTAATCAGAACAGTAATAGCTAATCCTATTGAATACTTCCTCTGTGTTAGGCACTGTTCTAAGTGTTTTATATACATCAACCCATGTAATCTTTACAACCACCCTAGAAGGTAAATACAATTATTATTTCCATTTTACAGATGAGGAAACTGAAGCCCCAAGAGGCAGAGTAACTGTCCAAAGACATGTGATTGATTACTGGCAGAGCACCAACCCAGGCAGTGTCACTCCAGAGCCCACGTTCTCCAGTACTGTCCTCCCAAGCCTCCCTGTACACATTCCCTCTCCTAATGGCAGAGGTACCTTCCACCAAAGGGAATCTGTGGCTTTTCTATTTCTGCCCTATTTGTCAGGTAAAGGCATGGGTTAAAAGCAAAGGATAATCTTTCATCACTATGTCCAAGCCAATCCCATAAAAGTAGAATTATAAAAAGTTAGGTATTTAGTTCAATCTCTTCATTTTACAGGTGGAGAAACTGAGGCCCAGGTTGGTTAAAAATTTTGTCCAAGGTTAAATAGAGATTTCCAATTTTTGTCAAAGCAGGGCGCTTGGCAGAGTGCTGAGTTCTCTTGTACAACAAATATTGAATGCTCCTCCTCAACAAATATTGGTGGAATTGAATTGGAAGTCGAATTCTTTCTTGAGATTATATTAGTGCAAAGCACCATGACTAGAAATGCTTTGTAGATCATGTCCACTTGACTGGCTTCTGTGCATTAAGTACTGGTCTTTCTAGAAATATTTAGTACTAGAATCATATTGCCTACTGTTGTACTGATATTCTCACAACTTTCTATTGAGTTAGCCTAGAGTTGTTTTATTTTTTGTGTTATAGCCTTAAATCTCCACCATAGCAGGGAGGTTGTTTTTTCAGAACAGCTTCTCTTGGGTTTAACAAATTAGAATCTATCGATTTTTTGACAAAGTAAAGGGTATTGCTGTACACTCAAGACAGACATGGACTGAACTTTACTCTAGTAGAAATATTTCAGGTTGGTTGTACAAGAAAAGTCATTCAAACAAACCAGCAATTTGAAACAACCTTAAATAATTTGATAGGAAAATTTCATTCACCAGCAAGAATCATTATCATAATTTTCTTATAAATTAACATGTATTGATATGAATGTTATTCTTTTTTTTTTTGCTTCTTGATGGATTTGAAAATGTGTTTACATTTGTTCCTATAAATCGCAAGCACTTTAGAAAGATTTTTTTAAATTATTATAGTTATATTACTTTTCCCCTATTTTAATCAATATTTGTTTTTCAAATTTTTACCTAATGAATAGTATTCTAGCAGGAATGCATTCATATACAAAGTTAAATAATGTGGTTTCATTGATTTATTTTTGTTTGCAGACCACAGCATTGATGGAATAGATGTTAGATAATCTTTAAAAACTGAAATTAGAGAACAGAGGCTTAGAAACTCAAACACTTTAAGCTCTCCTGTCTTCTTATAGTCCATTGTGCCTTTATGAAACATAGTTCATTCTGATAATAAATTTCAGAAGGATATTTAAAGCTGTTGTTTCAACACTTAAAACATATGTCTAGATTTTAGCGATTATAGATATCTTTAACCAAAAATGTATTAGAATCCCACTCTATTTAAGGCAATTTTTTTATATAGTCAACAGTTTAAAATTTGAGAAGATAATGCTTCAATTCTAGGGCTCCAACAAAGAATGCTTTACAATTCTAGAAATAATTAAAGTTTCTTTTTAAACTGTTTTTGCAAAGGTTTGCATTTACTTGATTTTTCTTGGAAAGATAAATACTTTGAACTTTTTATGTAAAAAACTGTAGTTATTTTACAGTAAAGCTTTTAATTTGTTCACCTAGTTTCAAACATTTTACATGTATGTATAATTTCTGATATTTCTTTCAAAACATATTGATGAAACATAACAATTACATGATAAAAACATATAAATCATGTGATTAGATGTGATTCAGTAAGTTACCAGTACAAAAACACTTTAAAGACAATCTTTTTTCTGTTTTTAACTTAGAATGCCTGACTATAAGCCCCTGTGGTTATGTTCTCACAAGAGTGTATTGTTTATTCAATCTGTGATTCAAATTGTTTTTGGAAAACTTCTGTGATAAATTACAATGGAGACATATTTTTGTTAAATTTGAAACACAGATAAAATAAATATTACCCACCTCTCCCTCCCCATTCCTCCAGAGTTCTCAGTTATCTGGGAAGGTGGATTATTCATCTTCTAACAGCAAACAATGGTGAGTAAAAAAAATAAAAGAAAACCCTATTATCAAACAGTTATTAACAATGACCTTTTGTTCAGCACAACACATCTATAATGTAACAGGCACTGGGAGGAAATGCTTATTCATTTAACAGAACCAGAATTAGCATCAACAAAAAATTTCACCAAGGATTGAAAAATAACTTCTTAAGGGTATATAGTTAACAAACTGTGCCAACTTACAGCTCTTCCTTGAAGATGAGCTTGTCACTAATCAACCTCCACCAATAAGCTATTAGGCAAAGATAACTGTTCTGATATGTCAGATTTTAAGATGTTTATTTAACTGATGACTGATAGTTTCACCAAGTTCTTTTTTTTTTTTTTTGCGGTACGCGGGCCTCTCACTGTTGTGGCCTCTCCCATTGCGGAGCACAGGCTCCGGACGCGCAGGCTCAGCGGCCACGGCTCACGGGCCCAGCCGCTCCACGGCATGTGGGATCTTCCCGGACCGGGGCACGAACCCGTGTCCCCTGCATCGGCACGCAGACCCTCAACCACTGCACCACCAGGGAAGCCCTCACCAAGTTCTTTTACCATGCAAATATAAGACAAACCAAAACTATCACTTTGGAGAACTAAGGATAAAATACACAGTTTATCATTTTATGTTCCCCCAAAATGAAATTTAAAGGTGATATGTGCCTTAATCAAGGGCAAAAAAAAAAAAAAAAGTTAGTTAAACAAATCACTACCTTGCTAATAGAACTATTAATGTGATCAGTGATGTTGATATACTTAGAACTTAATTCCTAACATTCAAATTCAGTGATAACATAAAAAATTAAAATGCATAAAAGTTCCATTTCCTTCAGTTTTAAAAGATGTTAAAATTATTTTCTTATTTTAAAGCTAGAAAAGAAAATAAGTGGACCTACCTCAAACTAAAATACTTCTGCACAGCAAAGGAAACAATAAATAAAATGAAAAGGCAACCTACCAAATGGTAGAAAATATTTGCAAATCATATATCTGATAAGGGATTAATGTCCAAAATATATAAAAAACTCACATAATTCAACAGCAAAACAAACAAACAAAATATCTGTTTAAAAAATGGGGAGATCTGTGTTTTTCCAAAGACATACAGATGGCCAACAGGTATATGAAAAGATGCCCAACATCACTAATCATCAGGGAAATACAAGTCAGAACGAGATATCACCTCACACCTGTCAGAATGGCTATTATCAAAAAGACAAGAAATAGAAAGTGTTGACGAGGATGTGGAGAAAAGGGAACTCTTGTGCACTGCTGGTGGGGATGAAAATTGGCACGGCCACTATGGAGAACAGTATGAAATTTCCTCAAAAAATTAAAAACAGAACTACTGTATGATCCAGCAATTCTACTTATGGGCATTATATGAAAAAAACAAAAACGCTAACTCAAATAGATATATGAACCCCCATATTCATTGCACCATTATTTACATTAGCCAAGATACGGAAACAACCTAAGTGTCCATTGATGGATGAATGAAGAAGTTGTGGCACATATATATATATATATATATATATATATATATATATATATATATATATACACATATATATATGCATACATACATACAATGGAATATTATTCAACAATAAAAAAACAAAGAATTCTTGCCATTTGTAACAACAGGGTAGACCTTGAGGGCATTATGCTAATTGAAATAATTCAAACAGATACTGTATGATCTCACTTATATATAGATCAAAACAAAACAAAAACAACGACCAAAAAACCCCCAAACATGCTCATAGATACAGAGAACAGATCAGTGGTTGCCAGAGGTGGGAGAGTAGGGAGTAGGTAAAAAGGGTGAAGGGGATCAAAAGGTACAAACTTCCAGTTATAAAATAAATGTCTTGAAGATGTAATGTACAGCATGGTGACTATAGTTAATACTGTATTGTATATTTGAAAGTTGCTAAGAGAGTAGGTCTTAAAAGGTCTTGACACAAGAAAAAAAATCTTATAACTATGTATGGTGACCGATATTAACTAGACTTATTGTGATCATTTTGCAATATATACAAATATTGAATCATGTCGTGCAACTGAAGCTAATATAATGTTACATGTCAATTATAGCTCAATTAAAAAATAAAGCTAGAAAAAAATTTGGTAAAGAAGACATCTTTATACTTAAACAGGTTTTAAAATTTCAACTTTCAAAATCTCAAATATGATAAAGATTATACATAACACAAATTTTTAAATTAATTAATTAATTAATTTATTTTGGCAGGCTTCTCATTGCGGTGGCTTCTCTTGTTGCAGAGCATGCGCTCTAGGCGCGCGGGCTTTAGTAGTGTGGCACACGGGCTCAGTAGTTGTGGCTCACGGGCTCTAGAGCACAGGCTCAGTAGTTGTGGTGCATGGGCTTAGCTGCTCCACAGCATGTGAGATCTTCCTGGACCAGGGCTCAAACCAATGTCCCCTGCATTGGCAGGCAGATTCTTAACCACTGCTCCACCAGGGAAATCCCCATAATACATTTTAGCATATATTTTTTCTTTCTTTTTCTCTAAATTTGATAGAGTTGAGGGTGATCATTAAAAATATGCCTTTTCACAATGTGGACACTGATATCTAGACTAATGAGCCAAAATGACGCAGCCAAGGTGACATTTGCCTTTCAGTGGCATACAAGTATCTAACAGCAATAAGGGTTTACATGTATGAATGTTTATTCTATGTCAGGCACATCCCTAAGTACTTTAGCATAGATTATCTATAACATAAATACTATCATTACTCTATTTTACAGATAAGGAAACTGAGGCACTGAGAAGTATTGAGTTGGCCAAAAATTTTGTTCAGGATTTTCCATAACATCTTACAGAAAAGATGTTAGATGTTATGGAAAAACTTAAATGAAATTTTTGGCCAACCCAATACTTATGTAAAGCAGTGGGGTAGAGTTTGAATCCAGGCACTTTCTTATCTTAGCCATCATAATAACTAGTTTGATTTTTTTCTCCCTCCAATAGATTGTGAGTGCTCTTAGAGTAGGAACCCATATATAATATTGCTAACATGTTTTTCAATTCACCTGTCCCGGAACTGGTGCATAGTAGATGTGCAATACAATTTATTTGTTGATTGATCTTAAAATCATCGAGGTACATGAGCAAAAACTCATCTCAAAGACATTCGCTCCTGTACCACAAATGGATCTGTGCTCTACGACTGACAACTTCTAAAGAGAAATGAGTCTCATTTGTGTGCTAACATTATGTGGTCTCATACCTGTATTTATCTTTCTACTGCATCTGGAGAGAGCTTTTATAAATTCATTGAAAAAGACGTAAGGCAGTGTAGTTTCCAACTGAAGACCAGCGGGCTCATCTCTAAACTGTCTTTACAAGTGACAGAAAGTGGTTCTAAACTGCTGTCCAGATGCTGAGGGACCTACAAGTAGAAAACAGGTAGGAGAAATATACATACACAAGCCCTACAGACATAGGGGCAACTCCTAGCCACTTCCTCTATAAGCAGCTTCTATAGGGTTCTACCTTTATTTCAAAGAAGTGATGAGGATGTGCTTCTTTCCATAATCCCTACTGTGATTGGGATCAATTGTTAGAGGCAGTGGAGGGAAGTAATGATCATACAAACAGATATTTGGAATCACTATCATCAAGCCAGCTGCCAAAACTGTTTCCAGGAACCTTTATCAATAGCCATGATGGCAACACACAATTGGAGAAAACATCCACACCAAGTTTCTCATATTTATTTAGACAATCAAGTAGTAGTGTCAGATGCGGTTGTCCAGGGGTCTCTGGCATTCTCTAGTATTTTAATATGAGTAACTGTTAATAACTGTGGGAAGGGTAGATAATGTTGGTCTTTCAATATATTTACTGTGTGAATCTGATTGGTATTGAGACTTCAACTTATAAATAGCTGGCATCTCTGGAGGATATGTGGGACTAGAGGGTCTCTACAGAAATAACTCATTTATAAGGAAGACAGAGTCAAGACAAACAGCCTCAAAGGCTATCTCAGAAGGGAAAGATAATCAGCTCAATGTCCTTTATTCAGATCATTAACTGAATTAGCCTGATTGATGTCCGTGCCACAGGGAGAGAAAGAATACATTTAAAGTTTCACTAAAACCTCTGTAGGACAATGGAAATCAAGGCAGCACTGATTTGAAGCCTATCTATCTTTTAGAGGTGGCATCAGTGGGAGGAAAGGTAGGAAGAATATATATTCTCAATCGTGGAACGACAGAGCTTGGGAAGACACTGGCTGAAGCAGCAGGATGGACCAGAAAATAATCTATTATATTCCATGGTCATCAAATCCAGTTGCTGTTGGTGACTTCAGTAGAGGAACAAACAGCTTTATAGAAGTGTTGTAGAGTCCTTGGCAGCTTTGAAATATCTTCAAGGGGGCAGAGGCTGCCTCAGCAACAGACATTGCTACAGGAAACAACAGCAGGGGAGAAGAAAAAAAGCATATGACAGTGAAAGAATAGTACTTGGGAGATGCCCAGAAATAGTTTGAGGTTGACTCCCAAGTGAGGGTTCAAATTCCTGTAATCGGTAGCAGGGCAAACCAGAGATACCACTCTTAGAGCTGAGGAAGCATGGGCTCTATACACTTCACACAAACACAAGATTTGATCAGTTATTAGTGGAGGCATATGGAATCTAATTCCCTGACCAGGGATCAGACCCAGGCCCCCTGCATTGGGAGCGCAGAGTCTTAACCGCTTGACCACCAGGGAAGTCCCTTAATCAGTTTTTAAAAATTCAATTGTTTTCCAGTCCTTGGATTTTCATTAGAGGGCATGGCCCAGAAAAGAACCATCTACTGCATTTCTTGTTAAACTTGAAGGGGTTGGGGGGACATTTCCTAATTGTTTTTTTAATAAAAATGTAACAATGCCATTACCCAATCAAGTTTTTTTTAAAAAAAACTTTATATCCTACATATTTCAGCAATCTATTGCTGTATTACAAACCACCCCAAAACTTATTGGCTTAATACAACAACATGAGTTATTTTTCATGCTTCTGCATGTTGGCTGGGCTCAGTTGGGTGATTCTTCTGCTTTTCATGGTATTGGCTGGGTCACTTATGTGACTGAATTTCACTGGTGGCTCAGCTGAGGCTAGAACATCAAAGATGGCCTCCCTCATAATATGTGGCAGTTAATGCTGGCTGTTTTCTGGGGAGCCTTGCATTTTTTTCCATTTGGCCTCTCATTCTGCAGGGCCTTTCTCTCCATGTTGCTTCCTCCACAGGATAACCCAGACTTCCTTACATGGTAGCTGGCTTCCAAGATGTCAAAATCAAGAGCTGCACTGTGTAATAAGGACTAGACTCAGAAGTCACTCATGTCCCTTTGACAACATTTTATTTGCCAAGGCAAGTCACAGGACCATCTCAGTTTCAAAGTGAGTCTGATGAGAAGAGTGGAAAAGTCACCTGCAAAGGCATGCGCAGGACAGGAGGGATTGTTGCATCCATCTTTAGAACAATCCCACACCGAACAAAATACTTGTGTTATACATTTGAGTTCTAGTTCAATACGATGCGTGACTATTCTTCTATGGGGGATAGAATGATTAATGATTCAGTCAGATGAGAATCTGCTTTCCACTGACGCTCTTCTCAATGGATATTTATTATGTAAATTTACTGAAACACAAAGGATGCTCTATTAGGCTTTGGATAGAAGTTTACGCTGAAGAAATCAGATGGCTCACTGAAGACCTCTCAATTCATTTGTTTCTCATTCTAGCATCTAAGTACTGATAGGCCACAAATCACAGACTGCCTCAAGAGAAAAATTGAGGTCTGGCTGACATTTTTATTACCTTAATATAGTTTAGTCTTCATTTTCTCTAACTAGAATTATCAAATAAGTGAATATACTAATTCATATCACTAGAAAAATTTAGAAAACAATAGAGAAAAATAAAATTCAACAAATGAAAGTCACTTTCTAATAATAATTGGGGGTTAGAATTTTTGTGTGTGTTTCCTTTGTTGGCTGTCCACAATCCAGATCTGTTCTTATGCCAGGGAATCCCTTATTGTATAGATTTTAGTGGGAGGCAGAACCCAGGCTTCTCCTTGGCAGCCAGTAGGGGTTACATATTGTCTCCCGGGACCGTGACAGCTAGATTGTTGGCACATAACCTAGGAGGCTCCAGCTTGCTGACTGGCACTCCAAAAAGAGAGGAAATGTGCAAAGATACAGGACTGAGATTGCTTACAAGGGTAGAAATAGGATAAAGAAACCCTAGGGCAACACTGTCTAGTTCTCTGCCTGGGTGTTGTGCTACCCAGCCGTCTTTGATTCCTAATCATCTACTGAGTCTGGTGTTTTAATCTTCCAATCTCATTTCAATAAATTATTTCTCCACTTAAATTATTTAGGACCAGGTAATATTTTAACTTTGTAACTATAAGCCCTGACTGAATAGGAGGTGGGAAGATTATTTTACAAATATTTATTGGATGTCTAATAGTGTATCATGCCCTGTAGATACAGCATTAACAACAAACGAACAAAAAAGGACAAATATCCTTATCCTCCTAGAGCTTGCGATCTAGTGAGGGGGATGGGAAACACAAGAGGAAGTCAGCAAATAAGAGGCTCAATATCCAAACAGACAAGTAAAATATACGCTATACTCACTATGGAGTGCTAGGGAGAAAAATGAAGCAGGAAAGGGCACAGATTGCTGGGGAAGGGTATCCAGCCAATGGAGGTTTTGTAATTCTAAATACAGTGATTATGGAATCCTCACTGAGAAGACAGTACTTGAGCAAAGGAGATAACGAAGGGCCTGAGGCAGAAGTGTGCCTAGTGGTTTGCTATACACAGAAGGAAGCCAGTGTGGCTGGCGTGGCATGAGAGACTAGTAAATGAGGGCAAAGAAGGAATCTGGTGAAAGCAAAGTACGGACTTGA
This sequence comes from Stenella coeruleoalba, assembly GCF_951394435.1. Classification (NCBI taxonomy): domain Eukaryota; kingdom Metazoa; phylum Chordata; class Mammalia; order Artiodactyla; family Delphinidae; genus Stenella; species Stenella coeruleoalba. The sequence goes on from NC_137157.1 coordinate 31,647,714, forward strand.
AGCCATTGTCAGAACTTTGGCTTTTATCCTGAGTGAGCAGGAGAGGTACTAGAGCAGAGGCAAGTCTTGATTTAATTTAGCTTTTAAAGAGATAACTCAGGCTCATATTTTGACACTAGACTGAGAAGGGGAGGTGTGTACTGGTAAGAGTGGAAGCTGGAGACCCACTAATTATCTCAGTAATTTCAGTTAACGGATGGTGGTGGCTTGGGCTAGAAACAGTGAAGACAATGTTTATTTATTTTTTGCACTCTGGTTGCTTTTAGTGCTAATATGAGTTTAGAAAAGTAGCAGTAGCTGGCATAGCCTCTCTCACATTATTATAAATTCTTCCTTAAGTCAATGCTTTCCAAAAGCTCTATTTCCTATTGAAGAAGACTCTACTACAATACATTTTCCCATTTGCCTTCCAGTTTTGTTTTTAAGGCTCCCAAATACACTGCCACCCTCCATGGCTGGTTGGTGCAAGAGGCAGCTGCCCACGTGGCATTATTCTGGCTCCCTTAGAGGAATCCTCTAATTCTGGCTGAAGTTTCCTCTACCAAGGAAGTTACTACTCTGGGTTAAGGCTCTGCAAATTTAGTACTTCCCACATGTAAAATATAAAAATTTAACTTTGAAATGCCATTAACACATTAGTTTGGATTCATTTACCAAGGAAGCATTAGAGATAAAGTTTAGGAACAAAAATTGCCAAAGGAGGAATCCTCCACAGTAAACATATGGCTGGAGCAAGAAAAATAGGTCCAGGATTCAGGCTAACAAGGACCGTGGTCCCGCATCTGGAAGAGCAAAGAGAAGGTGAAACCAGCATGAAAATACTGCATCTTTCAAAATTATATCTAGAAAAGGGCCCACTATTAAACACACAAGTAATCAGGTTCTACTTGCTCAAGGTCTCACAGAATTTGTCAAACTAAACCCCTTTTAAAAGTTAAGCAGAAATTAAGAAGAAAATAGAATATGCTCTGCCCTTTGTTTTTAATCTCTCTTCCATCTTATAGGGATTCTGTGGGTTTTCAAATGGGAGGACTTGAAAACATTCATTTGCTAGAGGCTGATTTCCAAATCCTTCTAGTTAAAGTGTTGAACTTGTGGGTTTCCCTGGTGGCGCAGTGGTTGAGAGTCCGCCTGCCGATGCAGGGGACACGGGTTCGTGCCCCGGTCCGGGAAGATCCCACATGCTGCGGAGCGGCTGGGCCCATAAGCCATGGCCGCTGAGCCAGCACGTCCGGAGCCTGTGCTCCGCAACGAGAGAGGCCACGACAGTGAGAGGCCCACATAACGCAAAAAAAAAAAAAAAAAAAAGTTGAACTTGTGAGAAACTAGAGGACTGAGGACCAGGAGAGACTAATCTGGGGAAGATGAAAAGTGAAAAATCTTAAAGTCATGTAGTTTCCAAAATATATTTTCAAAGCTAAGTTTCTACTTGTGACTCAATATCTAATTATAAATGAGGATATATATGCTCCAGCCCTCTTACTCTAAAAAGAAACATCTGAATTTATTCTCATTTTTTAAAATGTCATGCAACAAATAAAAATCACCTTTTGTGCTCAATTCTTACTTCTTATAGTACCTGCTGTGATCTCAGAACAAAGACACACCTGCCTACACCCTCCCTGCCAGATTCAAAACTAACTCCTTTGGTAAATATTTGCAGTTATACAGAGGCAGTGAGATGGGACAGAAGAGCAGAAAGTGAATGAGAATTAGCAACGCACTGGTACTCCAGTCACAGGCACATAGATTCAAACCCTGGCTTCTGTGCTCCAGAGATCTGGGGTACTGGACAAGGCTTTTCATCTTTCTGAGCCTCAGTTTCCTCATCTTTCAAAGGGGAGGGATAATGCTTACCTGGAGGGATGATTATAAACATCAAAAGAGATCACATCACAAGTGTCTGGCAGAGTGTTGTTCAGTTAGGATTCATGTGACTGCCAGAAACTCAACTAAAAGAGATTTCAATGCAAGTGGTTTATTTTTCAATAAACACAGAGGTAGGGATTCCCTGGGTTGACGCACATGCTCAATGGCATCAAAGATCTAGTTCTCTGTGAGTTCTCTGTGATTCTCTTGGCTACAGTAGCTCCCAGTAGCATGTCCTTATATGACAATGCCCAACGCAGAAAGGTGGGCATTTATCTCTGCATCTCTATCATCAGAGAAAAATTCTTCCCAGAAGGTCTAGTAATAGCCCTTAGCCTGCATTGGATTACATGCCTGTATCTGGGCTGCAAGCAAAGCCTGGAAAGTATTTAGTACTTTCCTTTTTTGTATGAGGAGGGCTCTTCAGCAAGAGAAAAACTCGGAGGGAAATGGCAGATGGGTAGAAAGGCAATGATGTCCGTCTCTGGTGCTTGGTTTTGTAATCACTTATCAATGTCAATTTCCTTCTCACTTCAATCAGAAGCGCGATACAGCATATGCTGGCAGACACATCCAGACCCCTCTACCTGCTGTGAATGTTGCAGTGCACCTGCTGTGAATGTTACAGTGCAGTAGCTCACGTCCCCTCTTTCACACAGAGCTTTCCTCCTGACTCACCACCTAGAGTTCTATTTCTGAAATATAACTAAACTGCCCATTATAAAAACAAAAATAGCAACAAAAAACAACAAAGAAAACTTCCTTTTCTTGCCAGGCTTACCTCTGTAGGCACATGCCGTGGTTAGACAAAGGTACAGACATGAAAGTAGAGCCAGGGTTCCACACTATTTCTTATCTTGAAATTCTAACAAAAGTACACGGCTATCTCGATGATTTTCCCAGATGGAGTTACCTTTGATATGCGATGTGTTGCTTCCTGCTTGTGCTGGCCATATCATTTTGCTCAATCTATTCCACATGGGAAATGACTTTTTTGGTTTAAAAAAAGATATTCCTTCGAAATCCTCTATTTTTTTCAATGATCAATTACACTAAACTATCAAAATGATCAAATCTAATGTGCACACGTGTGTGTGTGTGTGTGTGTGTGTGTGTGTGTGTGTGTGTGTGTGTGTGTTAGGATGGATAAATGACAAAATACCTAAATGATTTTGTAATCAAAACCTTGCACTTATAAGCTGGTAAGCCCACCATGGGAAAAAAACCCCAAATATCTCAAATATAAAATTAATGAAAAAGAAGGATATTAAATATTTTAAATAAAGCCCTTTCCCAGTTGCCCCAGTGGCAGGGAAGGACAGTGGAGAACAGTGATCCGGGAGAAAGAACAGAGTTAACAGAGAGGAAAGAGTGATGGACCAGTTAGGCTTGGGGGACAGCACTGAAATAGGCTAGAGCCAGTGACCGTATTTAGAAAACAAAGCAGTCAATATTTCACAAAGGGGGCTTAGGAGGAAAGCAAGGCTCTCATTAAAATTAATTGATGAAGATGCAGGTCTTAGAAGCTCTATTTAGAAAAAGTGCAGAGACACATTTAGAAGTAAAACCAAAAAATAAAATGTGGACACCCCAGCACAGACAGCATTGGTAAATGTGCTTTGGAATAGTGAGAATATAGACCAGACTCAGGACAGAGACTATTATCTTGTTTGTAATGCTTCAGGATTCTTAGTAATTTTTTAGTGGGAAGAAACTGGAGGTGACTCACAGGACCAGCTATAATCCCATTAGAGTTAGTTACACATGAATCATCACAGGAAAAAATATAAATAATATAAATATAACCATATGTGGGTATGAGGGTATGTGTGTATACATATTTGTGTGTGTGTGTATATATATATTTTAAACTTACTTAAAATGAATCCTTTAGCCACTGTTGCAACCTACATTGGATTGACATTGCTTGACTGTAACAGTCAAGTTTCTGACGACCAAAATGGGAAAAACAACACTGTCTTAGATCATTTTTTTTTTTTAAACCAGCCTAAGTTCTGTTTCAGTGTGCTCTTTATTATAATAACTGGGGGTATGTATAATGTCAAGTGAAGATACAGTTTTGATTTTTAGGACTAGGAGACTTAGATTTATTGGTAGGAAAGAAAAACTGCATATTATTTGGTGATTATTTTCAAAGCGTTTTCTGCATATTTCGTTGGTTCCTCCAAATATATTACAAACACTTTGGGTTAGAAACTGCTTCTCATTTGTTATTTTAATTCTGTGTAGTATATCTCTTATAATAGGTTGCACACAAGATCTGATTAATATATTTTTAGGCTGCTAATTATTCTTCTAGTACAGTTCTTAACTCCTTATTCTTCAGCACATTCAAGAATAAATAACTGTGTTTATTTATATCAGTTTTATTAATTTATTATGTTAATTTGGACATTACAACATTAGTTCATTGCTACATGCCTCATGGATGTTCAATGCAGCCAAAATGTACTAACTGACTTGTCCATCAACCACATGGCCTGAAAATCCACAGTGAGCAAATTTGGGCGTGCAGTGGCCCTTTAAGAAAAATACCAATGGCCATTACTGTTGGTATGTTATATGCTGTGTTTAAACATACACAAAAAATAAAACCTCCAGAATTCTTTCATGTTTTTTTCTATCACTTTAAAACACAGTATATGTATGTACGTATGTATGTATGTGCACACATGTGTGTGCTTGTGTGTCCAGACTTTTATTCCCCTATGGTGAACCTAAGTTTTACTTACAGAGGATGTATATACTGAGCTGGACATGCACAGATCAGTTTAGTATTAGACTGCAGCCTGGGAATGCTGGCTGGATATGTCATATCTTCCACACAAACCTGGAAGATATGACATACTAGGAGTTGTCTTTTCTCATTGTTTAGGACAGCTGAAGGTTAGGTACCATATTGTACCACAACCGAGTGATGAGAGACACAGTTTTAAAGGCCTGATCACCCCTATTTGAAAACAAAGGTTAAAACCTTTATAAACATGTCCATCAACTCAGCAACCACAGAGTTCAGAGTCAACATCTAAAATGAGAGGAAAGATCCTCATCTGTTTACTCTTTTGCCATGTACTTTCAAAATACAATGGTGGGAGAAGGTTAGTTCCAGTTTTTCCCATAGATACTCCTTAGGGAATGCATTTGCACAGAACAAAATAGTCTTTTTATGACTCAACAGAAATAGAATCTACAGTATTATTTTAGCTTAAATGTGATTAGGTGAGAACATTCTTTTGTTATTTGTTTCCTGTACTCTAAAGGTGACGTTTAACGTAATCTTGTTTCACTTGGATTTCCCTTTGATGAACAGCAATGATTAATTTCTCTTTAACAAAAATTGAGATTTTTACCCACCCGTCTCTAGGTAGACATCTATTTTTATTAATAGATGAAAATACTTTGTTTCAAAGAACTAAAAGTACTTAGAAACTCTCCTTGTCATTGTAATATTCTTGTCAGGTTACTTGGATAGGCATTAGAAAGCTTCAGTCCTTTTCTACAGAGAATAAATGTGAGCAGTACAATGAATTGCTGAGCACTTTACAGGTATTCTTACACACAGGGATGGAGGATTAATTACAAGTACAGATGCTCTCAAATATGGCTTCTTGAAAGCACGTAGGATGGCTAAGAGAGGATGAGAGGCACTATCTTTAACCAAGGTTAAGCCTGGAAGCCACATCAGAAGCTGGCTTTTAAGAAAAATGAAGAATCATCAAAATTTGTGTATAGCTCTTCTGTCCTTGCTATTTTGTAGTATTTAACTCCTCCAAGTAACCCCTTATTTAGGTGTTGCATTTTTCCTACTCATCGCAATCTCTCTCAGTAGGTCAACTTTAAGTTAATATGTTATCTGTCTCAGGGACTATTCTTTTTTTTTTTTCATGGACCAAAGTTTTATTTCCCTAATATGTAAAGTTCCTATAAATAGATTAAACAAAGTACCATGAAAACAGCATTTGTACACTGCAACTCCAAAAAATACACAAATTGGAGCACATCTTTGAGACATACCCACACAGAAACTTTCATTGAAAAGAGCAACTAAATTGAGGGGCTACCTCTTGCAGAGCAACCTGAAACCTCACCACTAGAATGTTATGTTGCCAGTAATGGTGAAGATTAGCCATATGTGAAGAACACTCTGTTCTTGCTGTTTTGCAAAACTGTGAAAGCAGCTCTTACAGCTCTCAACAGAAAAGTTGCTATTTCCATGGTCAGTGATCCCATAACTACTGTTCCCTCTCAGTTAGATGTGACCCAGGGGCTCAGCTAAGGAACGATTGCTCTTCTTACACAGCCTTCATCCAACCAGTACTTAATAACAGCTAATGACCAGGAAGACACCTGGTAAACAGAAAGGACGAGCTCCTGATGGAGAAAATCGGGTCTGAGAAATGTTCACATTTGAGCGCCAGATTAAAAAGTGCTACCTCCTTGGACTTCTGCACAGCAATTAATTTTTCCTTGAGAAAAATCAATGATAAATAGCATGATTTTCAAATGCTGACAAGTTAGCAAAGACACTTCCTGTGTGATGGTTCTTGGGCTTTGCTTAACCATTTCAAAATATGCATCCATTCAGATTCTTTGTTAAGAGGTTCATGGTGCTAGTGTCTGTTGTGTTCCCTCAAAATTCAAGGTGATGGGAGGTGATTAGATCATGAGGGAGGTGATTAGATCATGAGGGCAGAGCCCTCGAGAATGGGATAAATGCTCTCATAAAAAGAGACTCCACAATTTTCTTAAATTTACTGAGGCTTTATTTGTGACCCAAGATGTGATCTATCCTGGAGAATGTTCTGTGCACACTTGAGAAGAAAGTGTAATCTGTTGTTTTTGGATGGAATGTCCTATAAATATCAATTAAATCTATCTGGTCTACTGTGTCATTTAAAGCTTGTGTTTCCTCATTAATTTTCTGTTTGGATGATCTGTCCATTGGTGTAAGTGAGGTTTTAAGTCCCCCACTATTACTGTGTTACTGTCGATTTCCTCTTTTATAGCTGTTACCAGTTGCCTTATGTATTGAGGTGCTCCTCTGTTGGGTGCCTATATATTTATAATTGTTATATCTTCTTCTTGGATTCATCCCTTGATCATTATGTAGTGTCCTTCCTTGTCTCTTGTACCATTCTTTATTTTAAAGTCTATTTTATCTGATATGAGTATTGCTACTCCAGCTTTCTTTTGATTTCCATTTGCATGGAATATCTTTTTCCATCCCCTCACTTTCAGTCTGTAGATGTCCCTGTATACATCTGAAGTGGGTCTCTTGTATATATGGGTCTTGCTTTTGTATCCATTCAGCAAGCCTGTGTCTTTTGGTTGGAGCATTTAATCCATTCACGTTTAAGGTCATTATTGATATGTATGTTCCTATTACCATTTTCTTAACTGTTTTGGGTTTGTTTTTGTAGGTCCTTTTCTTCTCTTGTGTTTCCCACTTAGAGAAGTTCCTTTAGCATTTGTTGTAGAGCTGGTTTGGTGGTGCTGAATTCTCTTAGCTTTTGCTTGTCTGTAAAGTTTTTGATTTCTCCATGGAATCTGAATGAGATCCTTGCCTGGTAGAGTAATCTTGGTTGTAGGTTCTTCCCTTTCATCACTTTAAATATATCATGCCACTCCTTTCTGGCTTGTAGAGTTTCTGCTGAGAAATCAGCTGTTAACCTTATGGGAGTTCCCTCATATATTATTTGTTGTTTTTCCCTTGCTTTCAATAATTTTTCTTTGTCTTTAATTTTTGCCAGTTTGATTACTATGTGTCTCGGCGTGTTTCTCCTTAGGTTTATCCTGTATGGGGCTCTCTGCGCTTCCTGGACTTGGGTGGCTATTTCCTTTCCCATGTTAGGGAAGTTTTCGACTATAATCTCTTCAAATATTTTCTCAGGTCCTTTCTCTCTCTCTTCTCCTTCTGGGACCCCTATAATGCGAATGTTGTTGCATGTAATGTTGTCCCAGAGGTCTCTCAGGCTGTCTTCATTGCTTTTCATTCTTTTTTCTTTATTCTGTTCTGCAGCAGTGAATTCCACCATTCTGTCTTCCAGGTCACTTATCTGTTCTTCTGCCTCAGTTATTCTGCTATTGATTCCTTCTAGTGTAGTTTTCATTTCAGTTATTGTATTGTTCATCTCTGTTTGTTTGTTCTTTACTTCTTCTAGGTGTTTGTTCTTTAATTCTTCTAGGTCTTTTAAAAATATTTCTTGCATCTTCTCAACCTTTGCCTCCATTCTTTTTCCGAGGTCCTGGATCATCTTCACTATCATTATTCTGAATTCTTTTTCTGGAAGTTTGCCTATCTCCACTTCATTTAGTTGTTTTTCTGGTGTCTTATCTTGTTCCTTCATCTGGTACATAGCCCTCTGCCTTTTCATCTTGTCTATCTTTCTGTGAATGTGGTTTTTGTTCCACAGGCTACAGGACTGTAGTTCTTCTTGCTTCTGCTGTCTGCCCTCTGGTGGATGAGGCTATCTAAGAGGCTTAAGCAAGTTTTCCTCAGGGACTATTCTAATGTTAAATTCTTCCCATAAGTAAATAAAGAGAGTTGTTAAATTGTTAATGAAATTACAAGCATGACATGACATGAAATTTTGGTCTCAGTTACTCTTGAAATCATAAAATTATTTCCATGCATTCCACCAAATATAAAGTAACCGTTTGCAAAAACAATACCCTTTCCTTCCATGCTGCATTTGTGTACTGTAAGGGTTTTTTGTCCTGTTTTTGTGCTTCCCTGATAATTATTCAAGTGACTTTCAACAAAATGTATATAAAACTTTACATTTAAACAAGAATGAAAAGCAAGAGTAATCACTATCTTGGAGGAAAGGACTTTCACAAGGTACTCTAAAGTTAAGATTATCTTCTTCCACTGGTTGTGAACATAATAAATGCAAAAGGATAAGAGAGAGTAGTAGTATAAGTATAAAACTTTAGAAAATATCCATCAGTCTACTGGCCATGAATATACATTCCACATTACACACCGCCAAATCCTGAAGACCTAATATACATTATTATCTCCAGAAAGTAACTTTTCTTTAACTCATTTGAAAAGGACAGACCGGATTTCCCTGGTGGCACAATGGTTAAGAATCTGCCTGCCAATGCAGGAGACGTGGGTTTGAGCCCTGGTCCAGGAATATCCCACATACTGTGGAGTAACTAAGCCCATGCACCCCAACTACTGAAGCCCATGTGCCTAGAGCCTGTGCTTCACAACATAGAGCCCCCTCTTCCCACAACTAGAGAAAGCCCATGCATGCAGCAACAAAGACCCAACACAGCCAATCAATCAATCAATCAATCAGTTTTAAGATAAATAAATAAATAAAAAGGATAGACCAATAAGTGTATTGTTGATGACACCAAAGGATACGAAGGTATAAGAATTCCCTGAGATTGAAAGAATAATAATAATGTCTCCACTGGGAAAAGAAGAGAATTCTGTCAACATTATTCCTTTAATTTTCTAACCTTGATTTTTTGTTATTCTGTAAAACTTTTAAACTATACATTTAATATTCTGGAAAAAGAGTGAAATATTAGTGTTTATACATAGGATTAACTATGGATCAACCTGGTGACGGGACCACCATATGGAAAAAACCTACACTAGACAATGCATTTATAGATTTTCTCCAAATATTGCTTATAGCAGGACTGCTGGAGCTGGCACTTCACAACAATGTGTGTGAATTCAGTGGTCAGAAACTAAAACTGTAATTTTCATTCATTCCCACAAGGTGGTGGTGGTACCCTAGCCACAGTTAATAGAGTCACTTCGTACTTAAGCATCAGGTGTAATTGAAAAAGAATAAGTGTGCTATTCCTTTTTTAAAGGAAATCAAGAGATATAGCTTCCTGATAGAATGCAATATAAAAATAAAATAATTACATTGTATTCAGAGTAAAATTTGCTGAAAGGCATCAACTACCTTTGGTTTTCAATGGTCACGTATCTCTCCCATGGGGATAAAAATATACACACGTATTTGTCAGGGAGAAAGTTTAAAAACAAAAATGGTTTAAAAAAGTCATGATGAAAGCCAAGATACATAGTGTTAGTTGATTCAAGCCACTATTTCTCAAGATGTGGTTTGAAGACATCTGTACTCTCTGGGGTTATTAAACATGCAGATTCCTGGGCCTCACTCCAGACCAATTTTAGGAGACAAAGAATGTGTGCGTTTGTGTGTGTGTGTGTCTGTGTGTGTGTGTAATTATATAATATGTAATTATATAATATAAATATATGCATTATGTTTGTATTAGATATATATAATTAACAGGATTGCTAAGTAATTTTTGTGCACACCAAATTTTGTGAACCTCTAATTTAAGCATTTCAATAAGTTTCATATGCTAAAACAGTTTATTCCCTCCCACACTGTGGGTACTTTTGTGCCTATTCCTCTCCCCTCATATGCTTCCCTTCTGCTCTCACAAGGGAAGGCAGGCTGCCCTGGGGGACAGGGAGGCCATTTCCAGGCCATATTTTCCCTGATATAGTCTTACCCCTATTCATTTTTGAATAACACCAAAAATAGTAGACCAAAATATAGATACACATTTATTTTTCATAATAGTAACTTTATAAACATATATAAGCATATATCACAAATAAATATATTGATTTTTCTGCCCAGGCTCTAATTGTGCAATCTTGAGTTTTGTACCATAAGAATTGTTTGTTGGTAAACAGATCAGACAAAGGTGGAATGGAAGCTAGAGGTGAGATGACGCAAACTCTTGGAGAAAGTCATAGGAGCGGGGAATGGTCTATGGACATTTTTAAAATCTGTAAGCCTTGACTCCAGCCCTGACTTTCTATTGGGTTGGCCAAAATTTCATTTGGTTTTTTCTGTAACATCTTATATCTTATGGAAAAACCTGAATGAACTTTTGGGCCAACCCAGTACATACAAATCTGACAAGTATGGCTTAGAAACCTCTGTTTTAGGAAAACTTCACAGCTTATTCTGATGTACAGTCTTAGTTAAAACACTATTATAGAAGGATGTTGGGAACAGAATATTATGTTAGGAATTTAGGCAAAAGACAAAGAATCAGGCATTGGACAGATACTGAATAGACTGAGGTACAAAGGAGTGTATCGGTCAAGAAGAAAGGCCTGAAATATAATCACAAGGAAACTCCAAATGCTAAAACTGTTTTGTTATAGGGAAGTTTTGAATAGGGAAGTTTCTCCTGCTAAGAGTAAAACTGGGTTTAGATTTGAGGATAAATGTGAGCCTTCAGATATGGGACAAACGGCCCTTGATACAGGATTTGAAGGAGATTTGGGTATTAATCACAGAGTCAGAGAAAATTTCAATAACTTCTTCTTCTGGAGTTCTTATTTCATTATAGAAAATTCACTTTTCATGAGCCTGAAAAATCACTAATGAGTTAAATTAACAGAAGATTGGAAAAGGACAAGCAGGTTTTTAATTATAGCCTGTATTTGGAAAATACCCTCAGTTTAACCTGCTCTGAATCAGTGTGCAAAACTTCAAAAGGAACAAAACCACCAGCAGCTCTTCCTGGCCTACACTGCAACCAATTCACAGATCCTGGTCCACATCAATCTTCACGCCGTACTTGCTCTGTTCAGTTGACTTTAAATGGACGAATGATCAACAAATGCCTACTAGCTCAATATATAGACAGGCAAACCCAAAATAAGTACCTCTAAGTTCACCAGCATTTATAGTAAGTAAAACAGCAAAGTGTATAAAATAGGGCACTATAAGTTTCATTAGTTTTTTTTTTCCCCACTAAAAAACACTTTAAGTTGATTGCAAAATGCAGTGAAGTTTGTTTTCCTCTTGTATCTATCTTGGTTACCAGCTGGCAGTTTGTTGGCTGCTTCTCAGCCAAATCCAATAGAATTATTGTTTTTGGATTTTATCTGCTCCTTAAAAGAAGCCTCATCTTGCACAGGAATTGTGTGTTACCATAACATGTGTCCATACCTCAAGAGCACATGTCCTTTCCTTCATGGCAAAGGATATGTCCTATTTTTTTTCCTGAAGAAACTTAATAAGGAGGTGATTAAAATGCAACATAACACCTGGCATTCCATTTGCATATTTCCTGCACAGTGCTTTGGAGTGGTAAAAGTTTCACAGACAAAATGCACTGAGCCAAGTCCCACAAAGACAAGTCAGTGCATTGGAGACTCTTGTTGGGAATCCTTTGGTCAACAGGCAGCAGCAGAGCAGTGAAAGCAGGACCATTCTCTGATCATTTTCTCTTTTTCATTCATTCATCTACACTCACATGGAGCACTTGTTCATAAATATTACTTAACTGTTTGGATAGGGAGACAATAAGAGTAAAAGTAAAAGCAGAATGGCAAGGATAAATGCCCTCAAATTATTATGCTTTCAGTTGACTGTATTTTTTTTTTTTTTTTTCCGGTACACGGGCCTCTCACTGTCGTGGCCTCTCCCGTTGCGGAGCACAGGCTCTGGACGCGCAGGCTCAGCGGCCATGGCTCATGGGCCTAGCCACTCCACGGCATGCGGGATCTTCCTGGACCAGGGCATGAACCCGTGTCCCCTGCATTGGCAGGCAGACTCTCAACCACTGTGCCACCAGGGAAGCCCAGTTGATATTTTTTTGTAAGAAAAAAAGTGCATGAGCCTGATTATCCTTTATCAACTAAATGACAGTATTAAAACTCAGAAAATAAAATACTGAGTGCTTGTAATTTGCAAACCCATGTTCTTGGCTATATGAGAGGAAGATAAAGAAGAAAGGCAAGGCTGAAAGGAAAGGTTAGAATTTAATTACGTGTTTTCTTGTTCGCCAAGTGTTTCACATATCACATTATGTAATATGCATGTCCTATCACTTCAAGAAGTTTGGAGATTCAACTGTAGAGTAGACCTTGAATGAATTGCCAAGTATTTCTTTACAAAGAATAGCAGAAATTGTTTTAATGAGTACTGCAGAAGCTTTAAAAAACACATCTCAAATGAAAGGTGCAAACAAAATATTTCACTCACTTAATTGGGCACCTCAGAGCAGGAAGAAAGGGTGGACTGATATGATCTCAATAGCTTGGTGTGGATTCTGCTAACCTGCTCAGGGACTCCATCAAGAGGCTCACCCATGAACTCCACACAATGACTTGCCTACAGAACTTCTACCAATGAACCAATATGCACCCCAAGAACCTCATGTGCCACATGGCTGGCACTCTACAAAACCCAATGCATTGCACTTCATGTGCCCCTGCAGATGGCTCTGCAAGCCCATGCAAACAGCACATGGATCTCACTATCAGGTGCAGATCTTACAGCCAGCTTGACTCTGCAGGATAGGGAAAAGGTGTGCAACCTTGAATACTTCAGGGCATTGCCCTAGGGAAAATAAATGGGAGACTATCTATCAAAATTCCAATGGCATTTTTCACAGAAAGAGAAAGAAAATCCTAAAATTCATATAGAACGACAAAAGACCTCAAATAGTTAAAGAAATCCTGGAGGCATTATTGTGCTTCCTGACTTCAGACTTAATTACAAAGTTATAGTAACCAAAACTGTCTTGTACTGGGATAAAAACAGACACAGACCAGTAGAACAGAATCAAGATCCCAGAAATAAGTCCACACATATAAAGTCAACTAATATTTGACAAGAGAGTCAAGAATATTCAATGGGGTAACAACAGTCTCTTTAATAAGTGGTGTTGGGAAAATTGGACAAACATGCACACAAAAAAAATGAAACTGGAGCCCTCCTCTTACACCACTCACAAAAATGAACTCAAAATGGATTAAAGACTTTTTTTTTTTTTTTTTTTTTTTTTGCGGTACGCAGGCCTCTCACTGTTGTGGCCTCTCCCGCTGCGGAGCACAGGCTCCGGACGCGCAGGCTCAGCAGCCATTGCTCACGGGCCTAGCCACGCTGCAGCATGTGGGATCTTCCTGGACCGGGGCATGAACCCGTGTCCCCTGCATCGGCAGGTGGATGCTCAACCACTGCACCACCAGGGAAGCCCTGGATTAAAGACTTAAGTGTAAGGCTTGAAACCATAAAACAGGGAAGAAGCTCCTTGGCATTGGTCTTGACAATGATTTTTTTGAATATGATACTGAAAGTACAAACAACAAAAGCAAAAATCAACAAGTTTGACCACATCAAACTAAAAAGCTTCTACACAGCAAAAGAAACCATCAGAAAAATGAAAAGGCAACCTATGGAATGGAAGAAAATATTTGTAAACCATCAACTGATAAGAGGTTAATATCCAAAATATAAGAAACCCATAAAATTCAATAGCAAAAAAAAAAAAAGTAAATAATCCAATTAAGAAATGGGCAAATGACCCAAATAGACATTTTTCCAAAGAAGACATATAAATGTTCAATGGGTACATGAAAAGATATCCAATATCTCTAATCATTAGGGAAATGAAAATCAGAACTACAATGAGGTATCACATCACACCTGTTTGCATGGCTATTATCAAAAACAAAAGAGATAATAAGAGTTGGCAAAGGTGTGGAGAAAAAGCAGAACTTGTGCACTGTTGGTAGGACTGTAAATTGGTTCAGCCACTATGGAAAACAGTGTGGAGGTTTCTCAGAATAATTAAACAGTAGAACTACCATATGCTCCAGCAATCTTATTTCTGAGTATATACCCAAAGGAAATGAAGCCATCATCTCTAAGGGATTTCTGCACCCCCATGGTCATTTCAGCATTATTCACAATAGCCAGGACATGGAAACAACCTAAGTGTCCATTGATGGATGAATGGATAAAGAATATGTGGCATATATTTAAAATGGAATATTATTCAGCCATGAGAAGGAAGGAAGTACTGATATTTGTGAAAATATGGATGAATCTTGAGGGCATTATGCTAAGTGAAATAATTTAAATAATTACTGTCTAGAGAAATACAAATACTGTATGATCTCACTTATATGTGAAATCTAAGAAAATGGAACTCATAGAAACAGGGAGTAGATTGGTGGTTTCCAGGTGCATCAGGGTAGAAGAAAGGAGACGTTGGTCAAAGGGTACAATCTTCCAGTTATGAGTAAATTATGGGAATCTAATGCACAGCATGGTGATTATAATGAACAATACTGTACTGTAAATTTAAATGTTGCTATGAGAGTAGATCTTAAAAGTTCTCACCACACACACAAAAAGGTAATTATGGAGTCCCTCCCATCAGGAAGCTTGCACAAGCCTCCTAGATGGCCTCATCTACCAGAGGGCAGACAGCAGAAGCAAGAAGAACTACAATCCTGCAGCCTGTGGAACAAAAACCACATTCATAGAAAGACAGACAAAATGAAAAGGCAGAGGACTATGTATCAGATGAAGGAACAAGATAAAATCCCAGAAAAACAACTAAATGAAGTGGAGATAGGCAACCTTCCAGAAAAATAATTCAGAATAATGATAGTGAAGATGATCCAGGACCTGAGAAAAAGAATGGGGGCAAAGGTTGAGAAGATGTAAGAAATATTTTTAAAAGACCTAGAAGAGGTCTTCCCTGGTGGCGCAGTGGTTGAGAGTCCACCTGCCAATGCAGGGGACACGGGTTCGTGTCCCGGTCTGGGAAGATCCCACATGCCATGGAGCGGCTAGGCCCGTGAGCCATGGCTGCTGAGCCTGTGCGTCCAGAGCCTGTGCTCCGCAACGGGAGAGGCCACAACAGTGAGAGGCCCACGTACTGAAAAAAACAAAACAAAACGAAAAAAGACCTAGAAGAATTAAAGAACAAACACCTAGAAGAATTAAAGAACAAACAAACAGAGATGAACAATACAATAACTGAAATGAAAACTATAATAGAAGGAATCAATAGCAGAATAACTGAGGCAGAAGAACGGATAAGTGACCTGGAAGATGAAATGGTGGAATTCACTGCCGTGGAATAAAATAAAGAAAAAAGAATGAAAAGCAACAAAGACAGCCTAAGAGACCTCTGGGACAACATTAACTGCAACAACATTCACATTATAGAGGTCCCAGAAGGAGAAGAGAGAGAGAAAGACCGAGAAAAAATTTGAAGAAATTATAGTGGAAAAATTCCCTAACATGGGAAAGGAAATAGCCACCCAAGTCAGGGAAGCACAGAGAGTCCCAGGTAGAATAAACCCAAGGATATACATGCTGAGACACATAGTAATCAAACTGACAAAAATCAAAGACAAAGAAAAATTATTGAAAGCAACAAGGCAAAAATGACAAAAAACATACAAGGGAACTCCCAGAAATTTAACAGCTGATTTCTCAGCAGAAACTCTACAAGCCAGAAAGGAGTGGCATGATATATTTAAAGTGATGAAAGGGAAGAACCTACAACCAAGATTACTCTACCCGGCAAGGATCTCATTCAGGTTCCATGGAGAAATCAAAAACTTTACAGACAAGCAAAAGCTAAGAGAATTCAGCACCACCAAACCAGCTCTACAACAAAGCTAAAGGAACTTCTTTAAGTGGGAAACACAAGAGAAGAAAAGGACCTACAAAAACAAATCCATAACAATTAAGAAAATGGTAATAGGAACATACATATCGATAATGACCTTAAACGTGAACAGATTAAATTCTCCAACCAAAAGACACAGGCTCGCTGAATGGACACAAAAACAAGACCCATATATATGTGTTCTGCAAGAGACCCACATCAGACCTAGGGACGTATACAGACTGAAAGTGAGGGGATGGAAAAAGATATTCCATGCAAATGGAAATCAAAAGAAAGCTGGAGTAGCAATACTCATATCAGATAAAATAGACTTTAAAATAGAGAATGTTACAAGAGACAAGGAAGGACACTTCATAATGATCAAGGGATGAATCCAAGAAGAAGATATAACAATTATAAATATATAGGCACCCAACAGAGGAGCACCTCAATACATAAGGCAACTGGTAACAGCTATAAAAGAGGAAATCGACAGTAACACAATAATAGTGGGGGACGTTAACACCTCACTTACACCAACGGACAGATCACCCAAAATGAAAATAAATAAGGAAAAAAAAGCTTTAAATGACACAATAGACAAGATAGATTTAATTGATGTTTATAGGACATTCCATCCAAAAACAACAGATTACAGTTTCATCTCAAGTGCACATGGAATATTCTCCAGGATAGATCATATCTTGGGTCACAAATCAAGCCTCAGTAAATTTAAGAAAATTGAAATCATATCAAGCATTTTTCTGACCACAATGCTATGAGATTAGAAATCAATTACAGGGGGAAAAAAAGGAAAAAACACAAACACATGGAGGTTAAACAATACGTTACTAAATAACTAAGAGATCACTGAAGAAAACAAAGAGGAAATCACAAAACACCTAGAGACAAATGACAATGAAAACACGATGATCCCAAACCTATGGGATGCAGCAAAAGCAGTTCTAAGAGGGAAGTTTATAGCAATATAATCCTACCTCAAGAAACAAGAAAAATCTCAAATAAACAATCTAACCTGGCACTTAAAGGAACTAGAGAAAGAAGAACAAACAAAACCCAAAGTTAGTAGAAGAAAAGAAATCATAAAGATCAGAGTAGAAATCAATGAAATAGAAACAAAGAAAACAATAGCAAAGATCAGTAAAACTAAAAGCTGGTTCTTTGAGAAGATAAACAAAATTGATAAACCTTTAGCCAGACTCATCAAGAAAAAGAGGGAGAGGACTCAAATCAATAAAATTAGAAATGAAAAAGGAGAAGCTACAACACAGAAATACAAAGCATCCTAAGAGACTACTACAAGCAACTCCATGCCAATAAAATGGACAACCTGGAAGAAACAGACAAATTCGTAGAAAGGTATAACCTTCCAAGACTGAATGAGGAAGAAATAGAAAATACGAACAAATCAATCACAAGTAATGAAATTGAAACTGTGATTAAAAATCTTCTAACAAACAAAAGTCCAGGACCAGACGGCTTCACAGGCGAATTCTTTCAAACACTTAGAGAAGAGTTAACACCTATCCTTCTCAAACTCTTCCAAAAATTGCAGAGGAAGGAACACTCTCAAACTCATCCTTCGAGGCCACCATCACCCTGATACCAAAATCAGACAGAGACACTACAAAAAAAGAAAATTACAGACCAATATCACTGATGAATATAGATGCAAAAATCTTCAACAAAATATTAGCAAACAGAATCCAACAACACATTAAAAGGATCATACACCATGATCAAGTGGGATTTATCCCAGGGATGCAAGGATTCTTCAATATATGCAAATCAATCAATCTGCTACACCATATTAACAAATTGATTAATAAAAACCATATGATCATCTCAATAGATGCAGAAAAAGCTTTTGACAAAATTCAACACCGATTTATTATAAAAACTCTCCAGAAAGTGGGCACAGAGGGAACCTACTTCAACATAATAAAGGCCATATAAGACAAACCCACAGCAAACATCATTCTCAGTGGTGAAATACTGAAAACCTTTCCTGTAAGATCAGGAAAAAGACAAGGATTTCCACTCTCGCCACTACTATTCAAAACAGTTTTGGAAGTCCTAGCCACGGCAATCAGAGAAGAAAAAGAAATAAAAAGAATACAGATTGGAAAAGAAGAAGTAAAACTTTCACTGTTTGCAGATGACATGATACTATACATAGAGAATCCTAAACATGCCACCAGAAAACTACTAGAGCTAATCAATGAATGTGGTAAAGTTGCAGGATACAAAATTAATGCACAGAAATCACTTGCATTCCTATACACTAACAACGAAAGGTCAGAAAGAGAAATTAAGGAAACAATCCAATTCACCATTGCAACAAAAATAATAAAATACCTAGGAATAAACCTACATAAGGAGGTAAAAGACCTATACTCAGAAAACTATAAGACACTGGTGAAAGACATCATAGATGACACAAACAGATGGAGAGGTATACCATGTTCTTGGATTGGAAGAATCAATACTGTGAAAATGACTATATTACCCAAAGCAATCTACAGATTCAATGCAATTGCTATCAAATTACCAGTGGCATGTTTTACAGAACTAGAACAAAAAATCTTAAAATTTGTACGGAGACACAAAAGACCCGAATAGCCAAAGCAGTCTTGAAGGAAAAGAACAGAGCTGGAGGAATCAGACTCCCTGACGTCAGATTACACTACAAAGCTACAATAATCAAGACAATATGGTTCTGGCACAGAAACAGAAATATAGATCAATGGAACAGGATAGAAAGCTCAGAGATAAACCCACACACCTATGGTCAACTAATTTATGACAAAGGAGGCAAGGATATACAATGGAGAAAAGACAGTCTCTTCAATAAGTGGTGCTGGGAAAACTGGACAGCTACATGCAAAAGAATGAAATTAGAATGCTCCCTAACACCATACAAAATAAAAAACTCAAAATGGGTTAAAGACCTAAATGTAAGATTCGACACGATAAAACTCTTAAAGGAAAACATAGGAAAAACAGTTTTTGACATAAATCACAGCAAGATCTTTTTTGACCCACCTCCTAGAGTAATGGAAATAAAACCAAAAATAAACAGATGGGACCTAATGAAACTTAAAGGCTTTTACACAGCAAAGGAAACGATATACAAAATGAAAAGACAACCCTCAGAATGGGAGAAAATATTTTCAAATGAATCAACTGACAAGATTTATCTCCAAAACATATAAACAGCTCATGTAGCTCAATATTAAAAAAACAAACAACCCAATCCAAAAATGGGCAGAAGACCTAAATAGACATCTCTCCAAAGAAGACATACAGATGGCCGAGAGGCACGTGAAAAGCTGCTCAATATTACTAATTATTAGAGAAATGCAAATCAAAACTACAATGAGGTATCACCTCACACTGGTTAGAATTGGCTTCATCAGAAAATCTACAAACAACAAATTCTGGAGAGGGTGTGGAGAAAAGGGAACCCTCTTGTACTGTTGGTGGGAATATAAATTGATACAGCCACTATGGAGAACAGTATGGAGGTTCCTTAAAAAACTAAAAATAGAACTACCATATGACCCAGCAATCTCACTACTGGGCATATACCCAGAAAAAAACATAATTCAAAAAGACACATGCACCCCAATGTTCATTGCAGCACTGTTTACAATAACCAGGTCGTGGAAGCAACCTAAATGCCCATCGACAGATGAATGGAAAAAGAAGTTGTGATATATATATATATATATATATATATATATATATATATATATATATATACACAATGGCATATTACCCATAAAAAGGAACGAAACTGGGTCATTTGTAGAGATGTGGAAGGATCTAGAGACTGTCATACAGAGTGAAGTAAGTCAGAAAGAGAAAAACAAGTATTGTATATTAACGCATATATGTGGAACCTAGAAAAATGGTACAGATGAACTGGTTTGCAAAGTAGAAATAGAGACACAGATGTAGAGGACAAACGTATGGACACCAAGGGGGGAAAGTGAGGGGGTGGGTGGTGGGATGAATTGGGAGATTGGGATTGACATATATACACTAATATGTATAAAATAGATAACTAATAAGAACCTGTTGTTAAAAAATAAAGGCAAAAAAGGTAATTATGTGAGGTGATAGATGTGTTAACTTTCACATTCGGTAATCAATTCACAATATATGTGTTTATCAAATCATGTTGTACACTATAAATTTACACAATGTTAAATGTCAAATATCCCTCAATAAAGCTGGGGTGGGGGGACACAGATTTCTGAAGAAAATCCAGTACCTTAAAATTCCAGAATTATATATAAATGTTTGAAGCAAAATTTTCATATATATATTTTAAGTGATTTGCTTTCTTGAGTTCTTAAGATCTAGGACAGAGATTAAAAAGTGGGGAACACACATTTATTGTAAGATAGTAGATAGATATATGTTATTGTTGATGGTACTAATTCAGACATCTCTGTTTCTGACCACAGCCTCCAATCTTTTAGGTTTGCTGGTCCAACTCTTTCCTCCATGAGCTCAATGAATTTGTCTTCCATATTTTCTCCCTCTCTATAATTGCCTTCCAAGATTCATGTATCTCCGTACCAAGTTTAGATTTCATGGTTTAGCATTTATTGTATTGCTGATTCTCACATCTTCTTTGTTCCTCTGTTTTTGTTCATTAAATCTATTGGCAAAACCTTATCTTTATTTCTATATGAAATGATATATCCACATTATCTGTGCTTGAAGCCAGTCAACTCGGTGCTACTGGAGCAAATCACACAAAGGATAAATTGGTATCTTTATAAAGTAATGGTCATGTGCCTCAACTGTGCCTTGAATACTGTCAAGCAATTCTATTGCAGGATTTTATTCAACTCCCACTCCCATACCACATACACATTAGCTTTTCACACCTTCTTTACTCTCCTCAGCCCATAATACCTCCACCTCGCCCCTTCATTCTCAGCAAATATTCTCGCCTCCTACTTCAGAGAAAATACATCAATGGATTGGAAGTCCCTTAACTTTCCATTGGCAAACATCCATATCTACTAGCAATTGCACCCCTACACCCTTCTGTTGCACTTATTAAGGTGCCCCTCCTCCCCTTCAGGGCCCAGCTGCCTTCATTATTCTGGATCCTACCCTCTGCCCTCTTTTCAGAAATCTTGCCCTTTTAAGTACCCCTTCTCACTTGCATCTCTTCAAGCCTCTCCTGCCCTGCCAAATATTACCATGAGATCTATTCAGGTCTTTCTTCCACCTTAAAAAATCCTTTGTCATCACATTTCATTCCATCCATGGTAATACTCTCTTGTTCCTTTCAGAGTCACACTTCTTTTAACAAATTTTCTACCCTTAATGTTTCTGTTTCCTTACCTCCTATGCATTCCTTAACCCATTCAAGTTTGACTTCACTTTGTATCACTCTGTTGGAATGACTGTTGCTAAAGTTGCCAACAACTAGGATAGCCACATCATTGAAAGACTTTCATTGGGAAAGCAGGCTTCAATAAAGACAGTTCTGGGCAAACTGGAACACAAGGTCTCCTTATCCAATGTTTTACCTGTTACTACAACTAGTAATATTTTGTCCTCATCCTACTTCTCAGGAGCATTCAGTTGGCCACTCCCTTGTTTCTAAACTATGTTCTTTCCTAGTCTTCTGATAAATCCCTCCTTCCTCTCTCCCCATTCATTCTTAGTCCCCTAGTCAATTTCATTCTCATTTACTTGAACATTAGATACTAGAGTCCCACAAAGCTGTTTTAGACACCATTCATTCCCTAATCTATACTCTGATTATGTAACTCCACCAATTCCCATGGATTGCATTGTCATCTCTACATCAACAGCTTTCAAAGTGACGTATCCAGCCTAGACATCTCTGAGCATCACAGACACAGAAAACTAGTTGAAAATTTCAGTGGGAAGTTTTGCATGTGTACTGAGACACGAGGGTGCTCCAGACAGGCAAATACTTTAGCCCTTCTTTTAGTGGTCTTTAAATGTTTGTTAATTATATTTTTCATGGGAAGAAGAAGAAGCTACTTACTAAAAAAATTATTATGCAGAAACATTTATTTACTAAATTATTTTATCTAGATCTCTTGAAAAAAACTGACAAAAACTCTCCCACATTTGGTCTTTCTTTTTTTCTCTTATAGCTTTTCAAACATCTTTATTAGAGGTAATAAAAATTTAAAAAGATTTAATAACTGTTCATCTTGGAGAGCTCAGAAACACCAAGATTCTCAACGTCAATGAGGCCTGACTCTCATTACTGCTTCTCTGTGCATTATTAATAGAAAAGTTGAATTACTCTGATCACTTTGTCAATTTCTTCATATCAAAAATGCTTGAAGATATGACCCAGCAATCCCACTACTGCGCATATACCCTGAGAAAACCATAATTCAAAAAGTCATGTACCACAGTGTTCACTGCAGCTCTACAATAGCCAGAAGATGGAAACAACCTAAGTGTCCATCATCGGATGAATGGATAAAGAAGATGTGGCACGTATATATAATGGAATATTACTCAGCCATAAAAAGAAACAAAATTGAGTTATTTGTAGTGAGGTGGATGGACCTAGAGTCTGTCATACAGAGTGAAGTAAGTCAGAAAGAGAAAGACAAATACCGTATGCTAACACATATATATGGAATCTAAAAAAAAAAGTGGTTCTGCAGAACATAGGGGCAGGACAGGAATAAAGATGCAGACGTAGAGAAAGGACTTGAGGACACGGGGAGGGAGAAGGTAAGCTGGGACGAAGTGAGAGAGTGGCATGGACATACATACACTACCAAGTGTAAAATAGATAGCTAGTGGGAAGCAGCCGCATAGCACAGGGAGATCAGGTCAGTGCTTTGTGACCACCTAGAGGGGTGGGATAGGGAGGGTGGGAGGGAGATGCAAGAGGGAGGAAATATGGGGATATACGTATATGTATAGCTGATTCACTTTGTTATAAAGCAGAAACTAACACACCATTGTAAAGCAAAGCAATTATACTCCAATAAAGATGTTAGAAAAATACTTGAAGAAATATTTGAAGAATATTTAGGATAATAGAAATCAGAAGCAATGACTTCAGTATAGGTCACATAGCAATGTGGAGACACTTGAATCTTAAAATTTAGTTCCCGTGAGACAACCAACAGAGAAAAATCTTTACTTACAGGAAAATATATACATATGCACAGAATATCTACTCTTATTGTCTACTCTTTCCCAGGTACTATACCAGAAGTTTCATGTAAGATGGTAATAAATTGCCCAAGTTTTGGTGTCACAAAGATCTGGATTCAAAATCCCATGTTATCACTTATTAATGGCAATACTTTGGACAACTCTCTTTTTGATTTCCCGAAGGATCATTTGCCTTGTGTAAATGAAGAACAGTAAGTTGTGTAAATGGGATTGTTGAGAGATTTAAGAGTGTATGTAAAACACTTGATACAGTGCCTGGCACACAGTTCATAATAATAGGCTTTATCAATCAGCAGCAGCAGCTGATATTATCTCTGGACCTGCTTCAGTTTTCATTTAATTTCATTTCTTATGCATCTTCATACCACTCCTATGTACCAGATTATCTCCCCATTGTAGATGAGGAAACTGAAGCTCAAGGTAATCCAGCTAATAGTGGGCAAAAAGGGGAGTTGAATCCATGTGTGTCTAGCTATGAAGCCCCTGCTCTTTCCACAGTACTATGCATTTACAGTGTAATTTGTCCTAATATAGGGAACTGACTTCTTTTTTCCAAAGCAATTTGCACATACTTTTGCTTACACAAATTCCCAGATCTACTGACTCATTTGGACAAAACAAGAATTTTATGTGCCAATGGAATAAAGAATTGGTGCCACAGAGATATATGTGTCAAGATATATGTACCAGCACCTCATATTAAGAAGCTACTGATACACATACATGCATATGAATACATACACATCTCTGCAACAGCAAGTCCACATTAAAGTATATTTCTTAGAGTTAATAGTGCACAATTCAAACTCAACAATTACCACGTATAATTATGAAAGTAGAGTGAAAGACTTCTTTTATTACTCTGAATTTACTTTTCTGTAATCCTTTTTAAGGTTCTAGTTTTTAACAGTTTTTAATCTGTGCAATCTTAAATTTCCCTAGAAAATTCATCTGTAGTATAAGGATGTTCTGCTTTGTTGAAAAATAAAAGAACCTTATATAATTGAGGTATCATTTACATAAGTGGAGTTGCTGGAGCTTGCTTCTAACACAGGGCAAAGCCTCAAGAAAGTCTTTGGAAATGTACAGCAGACAGTATTATCAATAGAGAAACAAAGCTGTGCCTATAATACCTTCCTGCCAGAGAAGAGCTGGGATGATTACACTTCTCCCAAACTATGTAGATTAAGATCTACAAGGCAGTATTTAATGCCACTTAAAATTGTAACCACAAGTAACTGCATGTATAACTTTGTTGTCACCAGTCCAAAAGAAGTTCAATGTTTCCAAGGTAATATATATGTTTTCATATATACATTCATTCTGTACAACCTGGAATAGTAGCGGATAAATAAGAAATAGATTACTTACGTTTATTCCAGGTCTAGGCAGTCTATTTAAACATGTGAGTTTCATTGGTACACTGGTTTAATAAAAATTTCAGTGCATATTTTTTTCTGTTAAGGCAAACTCTTTCGAACAATACTTAGAACGTAGGCATAAGCAGACAAGACAAAAAGAGTCTTTTGCTAAGCAATGCCAGCTCTACTCTTGCAATACAACTGGTAAACACACAGCAAGGAAGAGTATCTTTCAACCTTCATGAAGGTATTCTGAATTACATGTTAAAGTTCTCTGCATGCTTCGTCACTTCAGTACTTGCCTAGAGACCTATAAATCTATCAAAGAGTAACATTTTGCAAATCAAATGTAGAAAACCAAGACATGTTACATCAAATCAAAGTCTGTCTTGCAACAAGCTGTTTTGGAAAGGTAAGGTTCTAAACTTTCATTGTTGTGGGTTTTTTTTCCAGCTTTATTGAGAAATAGTTGACATATACTACTGTATATGTTTAAGATGTGCAGTGTGATGGTTTGATTTATATATATTGTGAAATGATTATTGCAACAGGTTCAGCTAACATCCATCATCTCATATAGATATAAATAAAAGAAAGAAAAGAAGAAAAAAATTTTCTCCTTGTGATCAGAACTCTTAGGATTTACTCTCTTAACTTTCCTATATATAATACACCAGTATTTTATAGACATCAGATTGTACATTATATTCCTAGTACTTGTTAATCTCATAACTGGAAATCTGTAACTTTGACCACCTTCCTCCAATTTCTTCTCTTCCGCCTCTGTTAACCACGTCTGATCTCTTTCTATGAGTGTCTTTTTGATTTTTTTTTTTTTTTTTAGATTCCACACGTAAGTGAGATCATGTAGTATTTGTCTTTCTCTGTCCAACTTATTTCACTTAGCATAAGGTCTTCAGGGTCCATCCATATTGTTGTAAATGGTAGGATTTCCTTGGTTTTTATGGCTGAATAATAGTATTTCATTGTGTATATATACCACAACTTCTTTACCCATTCATTCATCAATGTACACTTAGGTTGTCTCTGTGTCTTGGCTATCATAAATAATGCTGCTATGAACGTGGGGATGCAGGTATCTTTTGGAGTCAATGTTTTCATTTCCTTTGGATATATTCCCAGAAGTGGAATTGCTGAATCATCTGGTAGTTCTCGTTTTAATTTTTGAAGAGCTTTTATACTCTTTTCCATATTTGGAAAAGTGGCTGTTCCAATTTACAATCCCACCAACAGTCCCCAAGTGTCCCCTTTTCTCCACATCCATGCCAGCATTTGTTATATCTAGTCTTTTTGGTGATGGCCATTCTAACAGGTGTGAGGCAATATCTCATTGTGGTTTTAATTTGCATTTCCGTAATGACTTGTGATGCTGAGCATCATTTCATGTACCTCCAACCTTCTATACTAAAATGCTCAGTCATCCTCTGACTTGCTGTGAAAATGCAGGTTTGGCAAAATGTATAATGCAGGCTTCTGAGATTTATGAGACTACTCACACTTTTTACATATGTATAAAAACGTTTATCTTGCTATCTTGATGCTCTTTGCACATAACTAAGAGATAGCATTGCTTGCTGGTGTTTAAGAACACAGAATCTGAAGGTAATGTAAGGATAAAGCTCAGCTCTACCACCTTCTACTTGTGTGGTCTTGAACCTCTGAACAAATCTCTTACTTTCCCAAGTCTTAATTTCTAGTAGCTGTTTCTTGTTTAATGGGGAAAAAATACTATTATCTACCTCCTAAGGTTATCATGAAGAAAATGAGATAATTCATTAGAAGTTTTTAGTGAAGTACCTACCTAACTGTAAGTGCTCAATAAGTGTTTGCTGAAAGGGTGGAAAGGAAGAAGCTAGAGAGGAGGGAGGATGGGAAAGGGAATTTGATTCTAAATTTAAGCATAACCAGAGTCAAGACTGGAGAAAGGATTGTTTGCAAGGGGTGGAACAAGAAGAAGCAATGGCCAAACACAAAATGACTTTTGCAAAAAAACAGCCTGTCTAAATATTTCATACTCTCATAAAAATTACACAGCTCAACAGTGAAGTTTGCTGGACAAACTTACTTACCTTTTTACTTTATTTTCTTTCTGTTTTTTAAATATATATATATATTTTTTCTGTTAAGAAGCAAATCTAGAAGATGCCATTTAGTCTTGAAGTTGCAATAAGTGAGCCAGAGAGGGTAGGGCTATCTTTAAAAATCACACACCTAAAACTATGCTAAATTTTTCTCCTGGCTGGCAAAATTATAATATGTGTCTGGCATTAGTTTCCTCCACCTCGTTAAAGACCAGTGCCAAAGGAATCCCCAAACATCCAGGTACTGTTTTATTTTGTTCTGAACTACGTTTAAAGCTTTGGTGCCTTCTGTTTCTTCTCAACTGGAAAGGATATTCATTTCTGCCCAGCTCAAAGTTTATCTCCCTCACAGTAGAATGTACATTCTGCCATTAAATCTAAAACTACCTTGACATGTTGTTATAATACCTCATGGATGTGGAAAGTTTGTTGTGACCTAGTGTGAAACGTGGGAAAAGATGTGATCAGGCTGCTCCTGGATGTGTCCTTACACTGGCACAACGAATCACACTTTCTGTGTGTTGAGCACGACAGCCAATAGGTAAATTAACTCTTACTACCCTTCTGTATGCTGCTAAATTATATTACTATTTTTTAAAGAAATAATTGGGCTTAGAAGATATTTTGCCCTCAGTCCTTCTCATACAACTGAATTCTGTAGTGGAATTACAACCACGGGAGAGTGCCTAAAGATCTCAATTGATAGAAAAAAATTCAGCACGAACATTTTAGCTTTTTAAGACAAGTTTTCTGATATTTCTGCAGTGATCCCCAATATGGTAACCGTGGAGGACTTATTAGATGGCAATACCATTCTTGGTACTTTTCCTAATTATGTTTGATCCTCACAACAACCTTATTAAAGAAGATACGATGAGAAAAACGAGTCTGAGAAATGTAACTTACCCAAAGTCATAAATAAAGCCAAAAGTAATTCTAGGTGTTGAATCCTGTCTGAGTAAAAATGTTTGAGGAATGCATATATTCAATGATAGTTTCATGGGCAAATTCTGTACTTCACCAGGGAAGGTTTAGGCACCTATGCTGAGCAAGGCATCATCCTAGCACTGAGACTACACCAGAGGAGAGACCAGAGACAATCTTTTTACTCTTGGAGCTTCCAATCAACCAAAGAGACAAATATTTAAAAACTGCGTTTAACAAGACGAAGATATTCCATGTGCAAGTGTTCACAGATTCCACCCCATCTCAAGTAGTCAAATGGGAAATAAGAGCTCATTTTCCCATTCTACTCTCACCCTGCCCCAAATAAGAAAAAGACAGAACTTCCTTGGTGGCACAGTGGTTAAGAATCCACCTGCCAATGCAGGGGACACAGGTTTGAGCCCTGGTCCGGGAAGATCCTACATGCCATGGAGCAACTAAGCCCGTGCGCCACAACTACTGAGCCCGTGTGCCACAACTACTGAAGTCCACATGCCTAGAGCCCGTGCTCCACAACAAGAGAAGCCACAGCAGTGAGAAGCCCGCACACCACGACGAGGAGTAGACCCCGCTCACTGCAACTAGAGAAAGCCTGCATGCAGCAAGGAAGACCCAATGCAGCCAAAAATAAAACAAAATTTAAAAAATTTTTTGAGAAAAGAATATATATTTTTTTAAAAAGAAAAAGAGAATCTTGAGAAGGAGAAGGAAGATCAGTCATATAAAAACATGTATACTTATATTTTTTATTATCAAATATAGTATTATTATAAAATATACCTATAAAAACATATGTATAGGTAAACACTAGATTGAACAGCCATGCACTCACCACTCTGGCCAAGAAATACCCTTTAAGATTCAATCTGCTCATTCCTAATGTGTCAAAGATGTCAGAGTCAGCGGAAATTCTGAAATAATAATTTTTAGTCATGCTGCTTACAAGTAAGAATAATCGCTTATAACTGGCTATAAGTAATAACATATTTAACTTTTTCTATTTAATCATAAACAACATGATTATAAGTTAATCAAAGCATGTCAATAGCCATGCTTCCTTTTAAAAGTTCTAGCTGATTCAAACAGAACTTTACTTGGTGGCACAAATGTTAAGTGTTCTGACCAAGGTAGAGACAGAGATTCACGAGGGATTCATGCAGGAAATCAAAGCAGGGTCAGGTAAGTGGCCAACCCAGGCTAGAAGCTGAGAGCAGCTGAAAGAAAACATTTCTAGCCTAAGTAAAGTTTATATAACCTAGTAAAAAAAAAATTACTCATCTTAAGTCCCAGGTGATGCTGAGCTCCTGTCAGAAACCTATCCATTCATGGCATGGAGTAAGTTATTCAATGACGTTAGCCTATATATCTACAGCATTAAAGAAAACATACACTGAAACAGTTCATTCAAAATTAAGGAAAACACGGATGATTGTTCAGATGTTATTTTCAACAATTCACTCATAGGCATTTGAAATCTGTTTTATTTCCTACCACACAAAAAAAATGTTACTGTTTTATGAATAAACAGTTTAATTTTAGACAAGCTCCTTTTCTCTAATTTATGGCAACTGGTTCAAAAAAATTCCAAAGCAGCCAGGGAGCTTAGTCACAGATGTCAGCACTGGATGGTAGTAAAATAAAGGGCTCTGACTTCAAAGAGTTAGGGAAGATTTTTCACAATGTAATAAAAAGAATGAATGTTGCAGACATCATAAGTGGCAGAAAGGGCCAGAAACACAGAAATGAACATGTGGAGATAAGTCAATGTCTGCTAGGTGCTGTGTTTTCAAAGTTTTCACTCTTCAGCAACCATCCAGACACCCATATTTATCTTCCTTTTTTGTGCCTGTGACCCCAGATTAACTTTATCTCCCATAACCTCCTCTCCTACTACCATGTCACTCTACTCAAAACTCCCTTTTGGCAAGCTGGAAGAAAAAGACTTTTATGACTGGAGAGTTTTTTGAGTTGATTTGTTCTTGGCACTAACAGTGCACTCTTCTCACATTTATCTAGGAGCTTAAAAAGTGTTCTCAGGTCTCTGTTCTTTGATGTTGGCCACACTCTCAGATAGGCTCTTTCCACAGAATGACCCCCATCAAGTACAGGGTTGCATAGTCCTCGATGGCCACAAGCTCAAAAGGAGATTCCTCTCTCCCCAGCATCTTTAACAATTCCTGGAAAAGGATTCTGATTGGTTGAGACTGGGTTCATGCCTGAAACCCATGGCCAGGGAGAGAAGTGGAGTATGCCTCAATTTGGGGCACCACAAGGGAGAGAAGGAACATCGTCCAAAAGAAAAGAGGGAAGGAGTCTTTCACCAGAAGAGCAATGATGCAGTGCTCCAAAAAAAGCCAAGTCTAGGAGGCAGTTTGAAAGGTAACTATAGAGAGCTAGGACACTTGCAGTCTCCCAGTGACGCAGATCTCAGGGAGACAATAGGAAGACCTCAAAGTATCAAAAGATAATGCTTGGTAACTACCTTCTACCAGATGGTAATCCTTGGGATAAAGGATAGTGAAGTAACCAAGATGTTATTGATAACAGGAAGCTACCAGTATCCTTAAAGCAGTTGGGAGAAGGTGATCTTACTGGAGCCTAGAAGCCAATTAGTTGGACAGGAACTGAGATCCACAGAAAAAGTAGCCAAGTGGCAGGGGCTGGTGTCATGGAGGAGGTGCAGCCGCACTGGGATGCCTCCTTTAGTGGAGAGAGGGAGATGTACAAGGTTCTCTCTTGCTTCCTCTCTCCAGTCTTCCTCCAGTGTATCCCATTGGCTGAATGGAGTCAGAAGTAATTGACAAAAGTTCATGTCCTCTGGAAAGGAGATGTCAAGATGGATTTAGAAGTTCAAGAGATTTATTGAGGTAACACCTATGAAAGATAAAGGGAAGGAGTAGCAGAGAAAGCCTTCAGACCCACGGCTAGGACCTGTGAAAGGAGAGGGGGCAGATCAAAGCGATGGGTACTAAGGGTTTCAGACTGTTGTAGAGCTCTGAGAAAGACTCAACCAGTCCAACAATTTGCTCCATCACATAAATTCTCCACAGAGGGGTCTTCTGTCCCCACCATGCTCAGTCACTGACTGGGGGCTGCCTGCAGAGCAAGGGGCCTCGACTCCAAAGCTGAGGCAGATCCTGAAGGCACCACAGCTGGTTGCTCTCAGCTTCCCAAACTTCCTATGGCACGTTCTCTCTTGAAGGGAGGTAAGGACATCTTATCCTCCACGGTTGCTTCAACGAGGGAGTCTGAGAAACCTAGATTGCTGTGTTCAACCCCCAAAACACAAAGTAGAGCAGGAGGAGAAAGGGGAACAGATCTCGGGCCAAACGGGCTGATGATTGGCACAAGAGCAAAGAAAGTATTCATTGGAGTAATTACACTCAATAATTGTGGTATGTAATGTTTTACTATGCCTAGATTTGGGAGCATTGCTCTAGGATTAAAATTGTCTTTAATAATTCTTTAAAAGACATTTTTAATTCTTTAAAAGAATTTTAAATAACTCTTTAAAAAGATTAATAATGCTTTTTAAGAAATCAACTCTTCACCAGATAAAACAAATTTTATATTCAACAATGTTTAGAACCCATATGAACAACTTAAAAAAGAAAGTTGCATGATGGACAAAGAATGCAAAGCTGGAGCAATCTCACACCCACATCCAGCCTCTTCCTTTTGTAGATATCGAAACAATTTCAGATAGACTGAGTCAGATGCTCCAATTCGGAAAACTAATTTGTGACAGAATCAGGGCTAGAACCCCGATTTTTTTTTTTTTTTTTTACTTTTGCAAGATGCTCACATCAGGGATCTAATAATGTTTAGCTTAATTTAAAAGCCAATGCTTGATAGTTCTACACAGCAGAAGCTACAGAGTTTTGTATTTAAGTATACCACCATGTGAGAAGGGAAAAAGAAACACAGCCTCATTGATGGTTTATTCCTTAAACTGACGTTATTAAAAGTGAAATTAAAAACCACCAGCCCCCAAAATAAATTAACATTTCTACTTTACTGCTTTGGCAAGTTTAACAAATCCCTAATAATTTATAAGTTATTAGGTTGAAATGAGTCAACCTAGGCATAATCTACTAATTGATATATTTTTGAATTTTTTAACAGTTGTTTATACATCTATAAATATACTTTGAGTAGTTTTCTCATTAAGAACAACAGCATAACAATGACATATTAAAAGATCTCAGATTGAGAGGAATTTGTATAAATAGTTGTAATGAAACGTCGAGTTAATTGTCTCTATTGGGATTGCAGTACCATCCAATTACAGCCTCCTTGAAGATTTCTAAATGTATGTCATGTTACTTATCCTTTGCTGGATAAGCACAGTGGTTTTATTACTGCTTATCTGTTATAAAATGTTGGATTGTAAAATGTCAGTAGCGTAATGTATTTTGCTTACAAATAGTTATATCCTGGAATTTTGCAGTTTAATCACTTAGTCTACTAAAGACAGACTACAGGGCATTATTTAAAGATATCTTAGAAAACCTGCCTCCAGAAGATATTCAAACACACACGTGCATTATCATCTGCAAAATATGGCTGGAACTTGTAGAAATTCTGGTGCATTAAATTTTGCTACAAAAGGTATACAAGGACATAAAAGGTTAAAGTTACAGAACCAAGAGATTGGATCAGAGTCTCTGGAGCAGTGTTACTTTAACTTTGCTTTATTTTTCTAAGGAAAACTTGCAGACCTTGCTGAGTGAAGTACTTAAAAAGTCCAGGGAGATTGAACGGAAATAACAGAACAATGTAGACACAGTTTAAAGTCCTTACGAAATTAAATAATTTTGCAATACAGCCACTGCAACTCAATGAATAAACATTTACTAACGATTATCAATTTATGAAAATATTTTTACAGCCTCTATCTGTGAGCAAAAGCACACATATAGACTAGAATTATAGTTTCTCTACCTGAAAGGCTGATGAAAATTTCAAAACACTGCACTTGTCTTTAAAAAATAAGTTCAGGGGCTTCGCTGGTGGCGCAGCCATTAAGAATCCGCCTGCCAAGGCAGGGGACACGGGTTTGAGCCCTGGTCCGGGAAGATCCCACATGCCACGGAGCAACTAAGCCTGTGCACCACAACTACTGAGCCTGCGCTCTAGAGCCCGCGAGCCACTTCAGCTACTGAAGCCCGCATGCCTAGAGCCGGTGCTCTGCAACAAGAGAAGCCACGGTGATAAGCCCACGCACCGCAACGAAGAGTAGCCCCCGCTCGCCAAAACTAGAGAAAGCCCTCACGCAGCAAACACCCAATGCAGCCAAAAATAAATAAATAAATAAATAAATTTATATAAATAAATAAATTCAGATTGAAGTAATATTTAGAATAACAGCCATGGAAATCACATCATAAAATGTTAAATAAGACTGAAAATTCATTTTAAATGCACAGTTTTACAGTATATTTCAAATGTATATTTCCATGATACGTACTTTCAACTAAGGATTTAAGGTATCTGCATGTTAAAAATGTATTTGATGTACCAAGATACAAATATACTTTCATATTTTACCAAAAATATTCAGGTGATCTTGGATATATTGTCAGCATACAATTTTATATTTCAAAGATGATAGGTAAAATTCTGGGCATCTTGTAGGTTTTTCCATGACAACCATATTTACAGGAAAAAATATAGAAGCCTTTAGTGATTTATAAATCAGGAAAAATTTCTTTCCAATGGTCTATCTAGGGAAAATGTGTAATAGAGTTTTAAATTCCACACTGGGCTCTAGATAGCGCTTCTAAATATTCAACAAAATTACGATAATAGAGTTTCTGCTGTCATAATGTTTGAAGAATTGAAATATATATTAATTTCCCTAAGATTTTGTACTTAAAAAAAACTCATCATTTTCTTCCAATTTATAATTTGATTTACTCTTTTCCAGATAAAGTGTTGCAACTGAACTTTGATGTTACAGTGCTAGCACATTTCCATCCCTTGACAGTTTGTACTTTGTGTCATTGAATATATATTTTCTCCTTTTTTGATTGAATATAAGCCTTCTGTATGCCAGGGGGAATTTTAATTCTATTCTATTCCTTCCCTCCCAGTTCCTTCACACCATCCATTAGGAAAAAGAGTGTTGCTGTGATAGATCAGGTTTAAGGGCATCTTATTTTTTTCTGTGTCTAAAGAGCTAGGGGTGGGTAGGCAGTAACCATGTCAAGTTAAATGTTAGCAAGTGAAACAGTGGCATGCAGACGTGAAACCTTCAGATGATCTCATGAGATGAAGAAAGATAACTTTAAGGGCAGCTCTCTCCTAGGACTTGCCAGGTCCTCTTCACTCATGCACTTCAAGATTTCAGTAACAGGGTAGTTGTATCAATTAGGATAATCTAGTTTACAATGCAATAATAAAAATTCCCCAAGTGTCTGTGGCTTATACAACAAAGATGTGTTTCTCACTCTTGCCCTGTGCGGGTCATTTGGGGGCAGAAGTAAATGCCAACAGCAGAACCACTCAGAGTTATATAACTGTGATATTTAGCTACTAACTATGCATGCTGATACGCAGAATCGCTTCTACTTTATTATGACTATTAATTCTAAACTTAAAGTGTCAGTCTACATGAGAGTGGAGATAAAATGGGTAAAAAGTCATGCAGCTGTTATATAGTCAGAGGCAGTGTTTAATAATAGCAACCATGAAGTACAAAGACATCTGTGGTGTTGCCCAATAGAAAATCATAATGTTAGTGGGAATCAAACAGGAAATTGGTCTTTATTCCAAAAGAAGTTGAGATAGAATCCAAGCACTACCTCAGGGCCAGTAGAAAATAGGGGCAGTAGTCAGAGGGTACTCAGCAAAGGTCAGAAAGCAGT
Organism: Stenella coeruleoalba; assembly: GCF_951394435.1. Lineage (NCBI taxonomy): Eukaryota > Metazoa > Chordata > Mammalia > Artiodactyla > Delphinidae > Stenella > Stenella coeruleoalba. The sequence goes on from NC_137157.1 coordinate 31,682,556, forward strand.
AAAGTTCCACATATTCAGATGACAAGATTAATCCTGGCTAATGCGTAATTTGACACAAAGCATTTTGAAGAGCTGGACATATTAAACCATTTTAATAAGGGTTTGATGGCATTTGGTTATTGTTGAATATAGGTTTGTTTACTGTCTTTTTATCCTCCAGTATTTTCAGCTGTTCTAGAACAGAAATGTATTTTGTAGGAAAAAAATGAAATAATCAATTGATGAATTCTCTTATTTTAAAAAATTAATGCATTTTAAGGATCTTGATATAAGGAAATAATTTAAATACAAAATGGCATGGGGCGTGAAGAAGAGAGTCTACAGAATTGGGAGGGAGGGAGGGAGGGAGAAGGAGTGAGAGAGGGAAGGAGAGAGGGAGAATGAATTCCTTTATGCAAACAAGAGTTTCCACAAACTCCCTTAGTAGAGTAGGATTAGAAGGTTATACAAGATCTCACCACATATTATTTGTGGTAGGCTATACTATTCATGTTTCTATTAACAGTATAGCAAAACGTCAATAATCCCAATTCCATACTGTTGATTCCATCATTTAAAATAATAATTTGTTGTCTTTGTAAAATCAAAATTTAACAAATCCTACCATGTACTGTTACACATTGTGCTTTGGATCAGTTGGACCCAAATTTATAATCATAGTCAAAGTCTGGCGCTCAGAATATGATGACAAAAAGAAAGAGAGAGGTCCGGGTCCTGCCCCTAGGAAATGACAAATTCTCAAAAGGAAATTACTGTGAATTCATGAAAAGGCTGAACCCTAGACATCAGGCTCACAGTTTTATCAAAGATTCCTTTGCTCAAGCTTGGCCTGACAGCAGCAGAGCAGCCTCCCCTCAAGGGGCAATGCAGGCATGACCGTAAAGACATCTGTAATTAAGTAAAGAGCTGCAGATAAGTGTCCTTCCCTTATTTTATGGGTACCACATACGCCTCAGAGATCCTCATGTGTCTCTAGAGAGGGGAGATTCCTCCCTTCAATAATATATGAGTTTGAATTTCCTAACTTCCTAGTAAGAGTTGAGATCCCAGCAACAGATTTCACTTAATAAAAGGAAATGTGATTGCTTTGCCTGAAAGGGGGTCATTTTTTTTTTTAATTAAAATGTATCTGACATATAACATTGTATAAATTTAAGGTGTACAATATGTTAATTTGTTATATTTATATATTGTAATAATAATTAGCATCTCTATCATGTTACATTATTAACCTAAGGAAAAAACAATAAACAAAAAAAGAACAAGGAAGGTGAGGTCTCTACCCTCCATCTACTTTTGACATCCTGCCTCCAAAGCTGCTTTTCACTGATTTGGAACACTAAAGTGAACTATTAGAGCCTTATATTTTAAGATTCTTTCCAGGATAATTTTCATTTCCCATGAAGACTTTCTATTTGTTAATTTTTCTTACATGTTATTACCTCCTCCAGATTAATCCATAAGAACCTAAATAAACCTAGACATTTCAACATACAAAAAAAAAAAAAAAAAGGAAATGTGACATTCCTTACACACTTGACTTCATGGAGTAAGGTTTTACCTGATTTTTTTGTCTATATATTTATTCATTCAAAAATACTTACCAAGTACTTATTATATATTAGGCATAATATTTGCTGCTAGATATATAGTTGTAAACAAACCAGTCATGTCCCCTGCTTTCATGGGGCTTAAGGTTTATGGGAGGAAAAGAGGTAACAATTAAAAGGTAGATATGTTGGTTCATTGCAGGAAAAGAAGATGGGATCACAGGAGAGGAGAGAATAAGAAGGGAGACCTATTTAGAACAGGAGATGGCATCCATGGATATTGAAGTGATGCACAGTGATGTGACGTGTGTCGGGGAAAGATGTGCAAGTAGAAGCAACAGCCTTGAGGCAGGAAGGAGCCTGGCACGTTGAGGAACTTAATGGAGGCCCGTGTGACTGGAGTATAGCGAACAAGGGGCATACTGGCATGAGATGTGGTTGGGAGTAGACAGAGCCTGAATTTTGCAGGGCTTTGCAGATCACGCTAAGTATTTTGGTTTTTATTCTAAGCACAGTGGAAAGCTTTTGAAGGATTTTAAGTAGAGAGAGGTGATATCATTAGAAAAATGTCTTAATCATTCTGGTTGCAGTGAGAAGAATGGAAATGAGGAAAACTAAGAAGGCGAGTAGGATTTCTAGCAGTGCAAATCTGGACACACCTGTGGTGGTCTCACCAAGACATGATAATGCCATGGGACTAGGGTAGTGGTTAGGAAGATAGAAATATATGCTTTGGAGATAAAATTGACCAGAGTTGGTGAAAGGTTTAATACTGGAGTTGAACAAGTAGGTTAGGAGGAAGATGAGGTCTGTGTTTTTCACTTGGCCAATAATAGATAGTGCCATTCACCGGGTGAGTTGGATTTGGATCAAAATTGGAGTGCTCAGAGTTGGGGAAAAGAAGGTTTGGTTTTGGGACATGTTAAGTGTGAAATTCTTACAAGAAAATGTTCAAATATCAGGGTGATATTGAGATGTACTAGCTCAGAGCTCAAAACAAGATTTCTTGCTGGAGGTCTAAATTTGACAGCCTTGGGGACACATAGTTTTTCGAGGCAGGAACCCGCTTTGCCTGGCAAAGTAATAAAGCTATTCTTTTCTACTCCATCCCAAAAAATAAATAAATAAAAAATAAATCTGACAGCCTTGACATAAATGTGATATTTACAGCAATGAGTGTTGATAAGATCACTTAGAAAAGGGTATAGAGGAGAAGAGTATATATATGGAATGTCAACAAATCACATGCAAACCTCTCTACAATCTGAATTCCCAGGGAAAGAGAATGCAATTTGGGGGTCTGTTATAATTCATTTTAATATAATTCTGATAAATTAAACCAAAAAATTTAGAATAAAACAGAAGAGGATCATCTACTATTAACCTTGGCCAAAATCAAATCTACGTCCTTTTCCATGGATGTCAATGTCATTAACAAAATTCCAAAAGATTTTCTAGGAATCAGTGCATTTAAGAAGTAACTTGATTAGCTTTGCCACTGGGGAGTAAAAGATAACTTACCATGGTAATCATTTCAAGTCAATTATTACTTTCTTGTGAATTGTTAAATAGGGTGTTAAATTAAATTTTCCTTTTCATATTAAAGAGTAGTGGCTATGTTTTCTCTGGAAGGTTATTAAGCTACAGGGAAGATTTTATTTTCAGAGTAGAAGCAAATCATATATTATAGGAGAATTCCTAAGGCCAAAAGAGTTTATTTAGAAAGTTAAGGTATTATTGCTGTGTATAAACATTATTGTGGTAATTACTGTCTTCAAGTATTTATTGTCAATAAAACCTTTCCAAGGGTACTTCCAGATAGAGCTGTATATCTATTTTCAAGGAAGTATTAGGCAGACAACTTCAGATACTCTCAAACACCAGAGCCAGGAAATCTCTCGGGGTAGAAAATCTCCCACTGCATTTGTTATATTAAAATCCAATTATGCACAGAGGAAGGACAAAGAAACACAATAAACTGGAGAACAACATATGTTTAACATAACACACGTACATTACAAATAGGCTTAAATATCACATATTAGTTAAAGCTTCCAAGTGTTTTTCTCAGAAATCTGAAGAAAGGCATGCAATGAACGTTAAAACAAACAAACGAAAAAAGGCAAAACAAAACAGTGGAGTATTAGAAATGGATTCTAATTCATGAAAATATAAGATCAGCAACATCTTAACTGATAATTTTCCCATAACATGACTGTCTCTTATATAATACATATTCTACCTAATCGCCATACAAATATGATAAGCATTTAGGCATTGTAAACAGTCTCAAGCTACATCTCTGTGAAAGTCCAAAACTCCTGAAAAGAATATATCAGAATATATGAGTGTTATCAAAGAGCCACTTTTAAAATAATTAATTAATTAATTTATTTTTGGCTGTGTTGGGTCTTGGTTGCTGCGCGGGGGCTTTCTCATAGTTGCGGCGAGCGGGGGCTACTCTTCGTTTTGTTGTGTGGGCTTCTCTTGTTGCAGAGCACGGGCTCTAGGCACACGGGCTTCAGTAGTTGTGGCTCGTGAGCTCTAGAGTGCAGGCTCAGTAGTTGCGGCGCACGGGCTTAGTTGTACCGCGGCATGTGGGATCTTCCGGGACCAGGGCTCGAACCCGTCCCCTGCAATGGCAGGCGGATTCTTTTTTTTTTTTTTTTTTTTTTTTTTTTGCGGTACGCGGGCCTCTCACTGTTGTGGCCTCTCCCATTGCGGAGCACAGGCTCCGGACGCGCAGGCTCAGCGGCCATGGCTCACGGGCCCAGCCGCTCCGCGGCACGTGGGATCCTCCCGGACCGGGGCACGAACCCATGTCCCCTGCATCGGCAGGCGGACTCCCAACCACTGCGCCACCAGGGAAGCCCAGGCAGGCGGATTCTTAACCACTGCGCCACCGGAAAGCCTGAGCCACTTTTAAAGGACTATTTGTGGGTGGATAATTTCAGTGGTATCTATTTCTCCAACTGACTTATTTTTTTCTTTTAAGACAATGGAAGCTTTAACATAGTGAAAAAATTAAGACAATTCAGTTCGTTAGGCTTTACATGTAAAGTTACACTGTGACGAGAGAAAGAGACACACTTTCACTTGACAAATGCCACTTTGATTTTAAAAATGAGGTTAAATGCCGAAGACAGACTGCTGAATGTCCTAGAAAACCACCACCTCAGACTTTATACCTAGACTTCAACAAAAGCCTGGCCAGAAGTCCAAGCATAAAAGATTCCTGTGCCAAAGTCCTAGGTCGGGTCCTCCTTGGCTCTCCCCCAGCCTGTTGCAACAGCTTCTTAAAAGGAGCATTTTGTTTTCCCACGAGGATTTACTCGTGGTCAAAGTCTTGAACTCTTTGATTGTGCTCTTTTGTTTAATCAGGTAGCTCCAACAGGAAAGGTCATGTCCCACACCTTTACTTGTCGATATCTTATTCAGCCTTCAAAGTCCTGCACAAAGAATAAATGTCCCCCATCCCTCACTGTCAGAAATCCCTTTTCTGGTGCTTTCAGGAATAATATTATCATCAACAGCATTTGTTGAACACCTCCTTTGTGCCAGGCACTCAGCTAGCTACGAGTGTTAAATGCTTTTTCTAATTGACAAATGTCTTTGCAAGGAAATTAATTGCAATCCTCATTTCACAGGAAACAAAAGCTAAGTCATGAGGTTATGAGTCATGACTATTAGGTGACTCAAAGAAACCTAACTTTCTGCCCAAAGCTCCTTGATCAGTAAAGAGTGGAGAAATATTCAGAACAGAAGCCTGCCTCCAAATCCCAGCCATTTCCCTTAGCAGTCAGTCTAAACTGTCGTGGAGGATTGTAAGAACTCTCCAGGTGGAAATTAAACTTTATCTTTTTGTCCTCTAGCATTTAGCATAGCCTCTAGCCTTGCACAGAGCAGCCCGTCAGTAAGTGGTTGAATGTGTGGGACCCTCTAGTCATCTTCTTCCTACTAATTAATGTGGTAAATGATCAAATACTCATCCAGAATGGACAGTACAGTGAGATGTGAAAAGCATTTTGATAAGCAGTTCATTTATTCATGGCTGGATATTTGAAATCTTTGAAGGTATAACTTTTGGAGATAACTAATTATCAAGAATTACATGTGGCTCTGTTAGCTAGTTTGCAGCTGGATAAGTTCCTTTAGCTGATAGGGAGAATGATATAATAGGTGACTTGGGTTTGGATTTTGGTCTTACTGGAGTTGAGATGGTGACAGTTGGCAGAACTCGTCCACTGGAGCGGGCCTAGGAGGCTTCACTGTCTGCCCAGATGGTACAAGTCACAGGGCGAAGACTCTGTCAGGCCTCCTCGGAGGGAGAAGGGACCTTACCAGGCAAGGAACAGTAACCTAAACATTTTTTAATTTGGCATTCAGGACCTTTAATGATTGGATCCTGTTCATCTCTCCAGCTATCGTGCCCACTCCTTGCGTTTTAAGCTCCAACCATCACGAATAACAGCATTTGCATTCCTCTGAATAAGCCAAGCTCCCTGTCATCTCGGGGGGTTTGGGCATGCTATTTCTCTGCCAAGCAAGCAATCTACCCAGCTCTCGTTTCTCCATACCATCTCCCATCCCAGGAATGCTTATGTGTAAGCAGGTTCAGATCAGTCCAAATGTCACCTCCTCCAGGAAGCCTTTCTGCCCCCTGAAAATCTCCTAGCACCCTGTGCTTCTCCCTATCATAATACATATTAATGTACTGTTCTTTCTTTGAACTTCTTCCTCACCCACTAGACTGTCAACATTTTGACTAAGTACCATGTTACTGGTTACTGTGATGGTCAATTTATGTGTTAACTTAGTTAGGACCCAGTGCCTGGATATTAGGTTAAATACTATTCTAGCTATTTCTGTCAAGATATATTTTAGAGATTAACTAAATGAGATTCACATTTGACTTTGAGTAAAACAGATTACCCTCTATAATGTGAGTGGGCCTCATCCAATCAGTTGAAGGTCTTAATAGAAAAAGACTGACCGCCTGGAGGAAAAGGGAATTCAGCCAGCAGACAACCTTCACACTGGAATTGCATCTCTTCCCTGGGTCTCCAGGCTGCAGGCCTATCCTGCAGATTTTGGACTTAGCAGCCACCATCATTACATGAGCCAATTCCTAAAAAATCACCCTCTCCCCCTCTTTCCCTCTCTGGAAAACCCTGCCTAATACAATTACCATTGTATCTCTAGCACTGAGCATAGTGCTTGGAATACAGAACAGATCAAGTAAAATTGGATTAGGTTGAATTGATCTGACTTGCAAGAAAGAAAACCACTGCAGACATAATGTCAAGACTTCTCTCTTAAGAGTCAGAGACCTGCACAGGTTACACTACTATACGCAACAATTGGTTTTGCTGGCCTGCGAGTTCCCTTCTCCTGATCCAGTGCAAAGAACAGAGGAAATGAAGGATATTGCAAACCCCCATCCTTTATTATTTTAGCCCATGAACTAAATATAATTGGCACTCTGACTAAACCTACTTTTAGCATTCATAATAGTGCTATCTAACAGTCTTAAATGCAAAATTCATACCGTCTGGCGGAGAAAGGCAGGTGCCTGGTATTGGTGGGATTATCTCAGGTTTCCCAAGTCACTAGGGAGGAGACACTCTCAGAAAGAAAACTCAGCCTTTCTGTCTCCCAACATCCTCACCATTCAGCCTGGAATTATGAAGATTTTAGACTTACAATTCTTGGATTATTTGACAACTCAGGTTCTTAAATGTCCAATGTGAATGAGGAGATGGTTATAGAAAATGACCTAGTAGAAGACTTTCTTGTTAGCTGGTCAAATTAAACTTCTCATACAGAACAGCCTGGGGATTTACTAACCCATGGAAATGCTTGGATGAGTGTGGATAAAGGATTCTGACTAGGGTTTAGGATTAGGATAGCTACCTTGTGACTCTTGGAGAGAGTAACTTGTATTTTGCATGCAATGAAAAGAATGGGGAGGTCACTGGGCCAAGATTTTAACTTGTTTCTTTAAATGAGACTGATTTGTCCAGATTTTCACTAATTTTGATCATCCCTCTGATTTTCTTCCTGAAAAAAAAGTCATATAATGCAAGCAAAAAAATATTCAGCTAACAACAAATAACAAACCTGATAGCCTCAAGGAGTAAGAGATGAAAGGAGAAGGGAAATGAAAATTTGCAAATCCACAAACTGGATAATTCATTCCAAATCCAAACTCAGCATCCTTTTTCTAATAAACAGTTTCTTGGTTATATAGTCTTATTCATACTCTAATCTTTTAAAAACTTCTATTCCATTTGCAAAATCTTGTCTCCAAATTTTCTTTTTATGTTATTTTGAAAGATTTTTCTGAAAGGTCTTATAAATAAATAAATATATTTCAGTTTTCCCAAACACATAAAAGCCACAGTGACACGTTTCCTGTGTGTACTTAGCTTTGCTGCAGGTATGCTCTTTTGGGTTCCTGGATCCAATTCCAATGTGTGTGGGGAGTGGGGTAAAGGGAAAGTTGGGTGTTCCCACACCAACAAGCAATTATCCTACACCAGCAATGCGTCCCAGAATTCAGCTAAGTTCTGACGCTATCTACTCAGAGATAGTGTCATGGTCCACAGGTTGAGGGCTCAGTCCTGCAACACTGCGCCCGCCCACCTCCACTCCCAACACACACACACTTCAGACACCAGTTGTGTCTTCAGCCACTCTGACCAACTAACTATAGACTAGAGGTTTCTACAACCCCCTCCAGGTTGTCTCCCAGTCCTCTGACCAACTGGCTATAAATAAGGGGTTGCCATGACCTCCCTCTTAGGTTTGATTAATTTGCTAAAACAGCTCACAGAACTCAGAGACACATTTTACTTACTAGATTACTGGTTCATTAAATAGGCACAATTGATTAAGTCATTGGCTATTGGCAGTTGATTCAACCTCCAGTCCCTCCACTCTCCCCAGGGTTTGGGGGTGGAACTAAAAGTTCTAATCCTTTAATCACAGGGTTAGTTCTCCTGGCAACTGCCCCTATCATTAGGTGCAGTCCAAAAGTCAGTCATTAACATAAGACACCTTTATCTCTTATCACTTAGGTAATTCCGAGGGTTTTAGGAGCTCTGGGCCACGGGAGGAAGACCAAATATACATTTCCTGTTATAAATCACAAGATCACATATGCTAAAGCATGTTTTAAACACGATTTGAATTGTGTGTCAAAAGAATAGGTCAGTCTCCCCAATGTTATATGATGTCCCCAACCAGTTAACCGTGTGTTGTCCAACAAACAAAACAGAAAGCAGTTTACTTGAAAACGCAAAAAATAAGCAGTGCATTCCGTATTAACTTTAATTTCCCATGCATTCCTCAGCTGCACAGTTATTTATAGATCTTTTCCCAGAAAAATTTGTAGTTTAAGTAGATAAACTTTAAAACTACAGGAAGTGGCTTCACTGTGAGGTTTTTTTCTTATTCATTTGAATAAAAAAGGGATATGGAAAAAATAATGCAGATAGCCTTTGAGTGGGAAGCTGTGATCCTCACTGATCAAGGACCACAGAAATAACTTTTATATGGTACTTTACAACCTATATTATGCTTTTGCGTCTATTACCGCAATCATGCTCAGAATCAGTGCCAGTGTTTAGTGATGATCAAGAGAACCTGCCTTATTAAAACAAATCCCAATCCACCAAGATTTGGGCAGAAAAGAACTCAGAAAAATCTTCTGATCAAAGGGATAACCAAAAAATGGTCCCTTCTTTCCTCTTAAGAACTCTTTGTTTTGTTTATATTTTTCGGTTGGATTCCCATCTGGCTCTTATGGCAGGAGGTAGAGTGATTACATATAAATTCCCGAGAGTATCTTCTCTCTGTGTCCTTGTGGCCTTGCTCATTTTGGCATGACTAAACCGGAATAATCTTGTTAAAGGCAGCTCTGCAATTAAACGCTAAAGAAAAAAATAGATCTGGCATAAAAGCCACCATATTCCACAGCACATTTCCAAATCTATATGTGGTGCTAAAATATCAAAAGCAAACAATATAACAACCAAGAATGAACTTTACAGAGTTCCTGACCCTAACAAAAATTGCCCCCTAGCTTCTCACGTGCCAATACAAGTTTGTAACAGCCACTGCTGACGTTTTCTACTTCTCAGCCACTTGTCTCCTCAAGATTCTTTGATTTGGCCTGTACCTCTCTCTCCAGTCTCATCCTGGGGAATGCTTCCTGTTCTCCTTTGGTGCCATGGGTCATCTTGCTCCAAGACTCTGAAAAGAATCATCTGGGGTGGTCTTCCTTCTCTTCCCATCACACTCTGGCCTAACTAATTTCCACTCATCCTTTAGCTATGAGGCCAAATGCCCGATCCCTTAAAGGTATAGACCTTTTTATACTCCCTATTCCCAGTCTAAGCTTAGTTTCCTTCTGTATGGCTCTTATGACCCACACAGCTTTCCAACCTAACACAGGTTCTAATTACACATTTACTGGTGGAACAGTTAGGTAATGAATTTTTCCTTCACTAAACTGTATGATTCATGAAGAGAATGACCATGTCTATTTCCCCATGATTACATCTATAAAACCTAGGGAGTATATGTTAAATGAATGAATAGGTGGATGGTTGGAAGGATGGGGGGATGGACAGATAAATAAAACAGGGATGAATGGGCTTTCTCCTGGTAGATATGTTCTCTAATCCCATATACGTGAGGGTATCATGATACTGTAGAATTAATCAGCCAACAGAAATGTGAGCCGCGCATGTGATTTTAAACTTTCTTGTAGCCACGTTTTTAAAAAATAAAAAGAAACAAGTGAAAATTTGATATTTTGATTAATCTAAAGTATATAAAAGATTACAATTTCATCACATAATCAATATAAAATATTTTACTTAGATATTTTACTTTTTTATACTAAATCTTTTTTTAATTAATTAATTTATCTTTTTATTTTTGGCTGTGTTGGGTCTTTGTTGCTGCACGCTGACTTTCTCTAGTTGTGGCGAGTGGGGGCTAATCTTCGTTGTGGTGCGCAGGCTTCTCATTGCAGTGGCTTCTCTTGTTGCAGAGCATGGGCTCTAGGCAAGCAGGCTTCAGTAGTTGTTGTGTGTGGGCTCAGTAGTTGTGGCTTGCAGGCTCTAGAGTGCAGGCTCAGTAGTTGTGGCACACGGGCTTAGTTGCTCCGTGGCATGTGGAATCTTTCTGGACCAGGGATCGAACCCATGTCAACTGCATTGGCAGGTGGATTCTTAACCACTGCACCACCAGGGAAGTCCCTATTTTAATTTTCTTCCAGCCATCTTAAAACAAAAATTTAAGTATAATAGCAGCTAAGACTGCTAGAACAAACCTAAACCAAACAACACAAATATGTGATGTAAAGCACAATACAATTTAACATGTATCGACTTGAACTAACATGTTCTAGTTGCTGGGATGAAAACATATATATATGTTAGATATCTTGGTGCTGTAATATGCTTTCTCAATGACTCTAGAAAAGCCTCTTTTTTTTTGCCATCTATGTCTTTTAAAAATCTTTTTACACATATGAGCAAACTCATAATTTTTTTTCCTGAGAAAAGAGAAGGATAGAGGGAAGAAAAGCAAAAGAAAGAAGAGAGGAGGAAGATGAGAAGAAAACTAATATTTATTGAGCGTCTTTTATGTAACAGGCACTGTGCTTGACATGAAGAATTTGAGCGGCAATGGTTATATAAAAATTCAAATTTATATGAAGTCTGGGATATTAGTTTGTATCTGCTCTTAGAAGTTAAAAAAAAAGATAGAAATGGCTCAAAACTCTTACAACAAGCAAACTCTTCTTGTTCTAAATATTTAAAGAAATATTTTTACCCTTATTCCCAAGGGTCTGTTATTTTTAACTTTCCAGTACTAGCAGTCTTTAAAAAAAGATTTCTTTTTATTGGTATTAAATACTTCTTAAAGTAATGTTGAAACTATTGCCTATGATGTAGTTAAGTAGAAAAGAGAAAATTCATTCATCTTAAATCACAAAATAAACCCTTCAGCTCACATCTGCCTACTTTTATCACCAAAAATCAAGATAAAAATCTCATGATTCTATTTTAGCAAGACGTCTTTCTCAAGAATAATTTTGGAATCCCTTGGCCAGATTCTTTGTCTAGGACTAGGTTTCTGTGAGAATTAAGCCCTAACGTCCTAAGATTTCTGTCACATGCAATGAATTAATTCATCTTTTATACATTTAGAATGGTACTAGCTATGTGTCACCCACGGGAAAATTGAAAACAGGCACTCTAATAATTTTTCTGTAGTATTTAATACACTCACCAAATTGGCTGTTAGGTATTTTCCTAATGAAATCATACTTTTCAAAACACTGTTGCCAGTGAATAAAATAGGAGATAAATGTAGTAAAAGTAGACGTCAATTAATATAGAGAGTTCATATAAACTGAGGAAGTAGAAATCTAAAACATTTACTACAATTGGAAGCCCTCTTTTCTACCAAAGGGCACTATTCCATAGGAGAAAACAAAATACTAATTAAAAGATTGCCTAGGAAGCAATTTCAACGCCTTTTAGAAAAAATACAAGAATGTATAATTATATCATCGGATTTTTTTTTCTTTCTTAAAGCAATCCTCAATAATAGTGAAACTAAATAATATATAAAAAGCAATAATGAACAAGGACCAACGTAGCAATCAAATACCAATTTCACTACATGGCTGACCAAAGAGAGAGAAAAAGGGAAAAAAACCTCAACAAATTCCTACACATCTGAGCTCAGATTCCCACCTGCTCTCCATACCGTTGGGTAAAACTGTCACCCACCTAAGCACCAAGTTTATAAAAGGGTAGCCTAACCCTATATTGAGGATAATATTCTATTCACACTTTCACTACCAAGAGTCCCTCCTCAGAAACCTCATTCTGGTAACCTGCTACACTTGACTCAGCATAAGAAGACCAATGTTCATGTTCCAACTACATCCATTATTAAAGAAAAAGATATCCACAATTTACTGAAAAGAGACAAAATGGGGAAGACAGCATTGTAGTGAATAGCAGCTCTATGAACAAAGGCATGACACCATAAGAGTGCATGAAAATGTAGTCCACTGAAATTAAATACAGAGGTAGTTTGATAGGGTGAAGGGCCAAATACTTGTTGAATGAATGAAAAGGTGATGTGAATATATTGCCTTGAACACAATTATGTATATATGGTTGGCAGACTTGATAGTTTTCTTTTCAAATCTATTCTCTCCTCCTTCATTGACACATGAGCAGCTAGCTAGATTGCATTTCTCAGCTTCCTATGCACATAGGTGTAGCCATTTAACTAAGTGCTCACTAATGGAATGTAGGTGGAAGTAATGCATGAAATATTGGCATCACTTTATTAAAAGGAAATTGCTAGTCTGGATTTACTAATTTCTCCTCATACATTTCTAGTGGCCTCAAACATGAACATGGTGGCAATTCAGCCTTGACCATGCAGTTGAGGACACACCCTAGAGGATGAGAGTTAGCAAGATGAAAGAAACCTTGGAACCCAGGTAACCTTGTAAAAAAGAAGCAGCCCTACCTGCCTGTGCCTGTCGGATTGTTACAAGAGAGAAACAATTTCTTTCATTAAGTCACTGAACTTTGGGATATCTTTTTACGGCATCTTAGCTTTTACTCTCTCTGACTTAAAAAAAAGATGGGAATCTACCAAGAACTTAAGCAAAGTAAAGGACATGATCACATATGTTTTAGAAGATTAATTTGAGTAGCCACAGGGAGGGTGGCTTAGAGGGCAGAAAACCTAAAACTAGGGAACCACATAGGAAGTCAACTCCTGATGACTATGTCTCCTAAATGTTTTAGAACCTGTAAATTCTATTGCTACTTCCTCTATACAACTTCTTCACCATCAATTACCTGTAAGATCTCAACCATCTTCTACCTAATTTTTTTCTCCTTATAATTCTTGTCCCCCTCAAATCTACTTTTAACACAGCGGCAGATTTTTATCTAAAATATAATGTGACCAGGTCCTTTTTCTGATTAAAATCTCTAATAGTTTTATCAGCTATAGAAGTGTTTTTCAAATGTTTTCTTATTTACGTCCTTCAAGAATTTTTGAAAAGCTTTGTAACCCTTCCATATTTTAAAGCTTACCTCTAAAATTTTTTATCCTACTTGAATGGTTGCAGGGATAAAATTTCCAAAATATTAAAAATATTGATGTTAATTAAAACTGATATCACTCATTTAAAAATATCAGTAGAGGGGCTTCCCTGGTGGTGCAGTGGTTGAGAGTCCGCCTGCTGATGCAGGGGACACGGGTTTGTGCCCCAGTCCGGGAAGATCCCACATGCTGCAGAGCGGCTAGGCCCGTGAGCTATGGCCGCTGAGCCTGCGCATCTGGAGCCTGTGCTCTGCAACGGGAGAGGCCACAACAGTGAGAGGTCCGCGTGCCACAAATAAATGAATAAATAAAACAAAAAAAATATCAGTAGAATCTAAACAGCATAGTGATTTCAAATCAACATTCATCTATGAAAAATTTATAAACAAACCAGTCAGAAATTTTATATAACTTTTTGCTCCTTAAACTCATAGTTTTTCATTTCTGCACGAGATTTCAGCCTTATATAAAATATACTTTTATGTCTCAAGAGCTTTTCGATTATCTTAATCAAAATACTAAGATAATCTTCTTAACAACAAAAAATTATATATGAGCTGTTTTTATTCCTGTGATCAAAAGGCCTATGTGTTAAAAATTTCTTCGGGATTTCATTATTATTATAATTATTAGTAATAAACAGTTGGTCAAAGATAAATTTTTGTAATTTTAAAACAAAGTAAATGTTAATGGAATGAATATACTTATGATATAGATGAAACTGCTTTTTATCAGTTTATATATTTGATGATAATAATTTGTTAGTATTAGATAGAATGCATATCCAGTTATATTTTTCACTTTTATTGATATACATCCTGAGAAACATTGGTCACATAAATAAATTAGAATAGAAGAAACTTTGTTGAAGAATTTCACTCAATTATTTGAAGCACTTCCAAAAAACATGCAAAAAATCACATGCCAATATATTATCAAAAATAAAAAACCAACATTTAAAAATTCAATTATTTCTTTATTAATTCCATTGAAGGCCAAGATTTTTAAACCATTTGACATTCAATAGGATTTTTTACCCAGTTATTTGAATCACTCAATTTCTTAGTTCTAGGAATGTCTACCAAAAAGACTTTATCAAAACTTTTCAAATAACTATTAATTATACCCATCACGCTTTCACTTTCACTTAGAGACAACTTGCTTAACTTAATATACACAGAAACAGTAGGATTAAATCTGAGTATTATTAGTATAAATATATATTTGCCAATGGAACAATTTTATATCACATTTTTACATTTGATTTTTTTAAGGTATATATATATATATTTTTTTTTTTTTTTTTTTTTTTTGCGGTACGCGGGCCTCCCACTGTTGTGGCCTCTCCCGTTGCGGAGCACAGGCTCCAGACGCGCAGGCTCAGCGGCCATGGCTCACGGGCCCAGCCACTCTGCGGCATGTGGGATCTTCCCAGACTGGGGCACGAACCCGTGTCCCCTGCATCGGCAGGCGGACTCTCAACCACTGTGCCACCAGGGAAGCCCAAGGTATATATTTTTAATGCTTTTCTTTTCTTTTTTAAAAAAAATTTATGTTATTTATTTATTTTTGGCTACATTGGGTCTTTGTTGCTGCCCGCCGGCTTTCTCTAGTTGTGGAGAGTGGGGGCTACTCTTAGTTGCGGTGCGCGGGCTTCTCATTGTGGTGGCTTCTCTTGCTGCGGGGCACGGGCTCTAGGCGCATGGGCTTCAGTAGTTGTGGCTCGCAGGCTCTAGAGCGCAGGCTCAGTAGTTGTGGAGCACGGGCTTAGCTGCTCCGCGGCATGTGGGATCCTCCCGGACCAGACCTCGAACGTATGTCCCGTACATTGGCAGGCAGATTCTTAACCACTGCGCCACCAGGGAAGCCCTACATTTGGTTTTTGTCAAAACATTGTAACTAGCTCATTATTGAAAAATGATCAGCATATAAATAAATTGGTAAAGTCAATCCTAACGATCAAGGCAGTCAATCAATTCGGACTTTTTTCTGGAAAATATCTCACTTCATTTTCCAATACACTGAATGATTTAACATGACTCCTTACAACAAACACCTGCCTACTGATACTATCAATATTATCTCTGTAATTTTGCTTCTTTATTGACTGATTGTTCTCCTCATTATGGGCCATAATTTCCCATTTCTTTGAATATCTGTTAATTTCTTATTGGATTCTAGACATAGTGAGTATTATGTTGCTGGGTGTCAGATTTTGTTTTGTTTCAGCAGTTGTTTAGCTTTGTTGTTGTTTTTGTTTTTTCGTTTTTTTCTGGGACAATTAAGTTACTTGGAAACAATTAGATCCTTTCAGGACATGCTTTTAAGCTCTGTTAGGTGTTCCTAAACAGTTTTTTAATCTAGGGCTGATTTGGCCTCACTACTGAGGCAATACTCTTCTGAGGACTATTCAGTATTCTGTGTGTTAGGAGGCTCTGGGTGGATACTGCTACTTGTCCTATGACCTGGAAATTCAATGCAGACAATAAAATAGGACAATTCTATGGGTCAATTCATTTGTTTCCTCTTCTTAAGGAATCACTGTCCTGCGCTGCCGGTTGTCCAATGTATGAAAATCAGTTTCATATATGGTTTCCCTTTTTCAGTTGTTTAAGTGGGGGAGGGAAGGTATCTGCTTCCTGTTTCTCTATCATGACCAAACATGGAAGTTTCACTTTTCCACTCTTGAATATATCCTAACTCCCAACTTCACATATCCTTCTTAGCAAAAATTTATATAAGACAGGAAAGACATGAGATATGACCATGGGTTATAATTATTAACATTACAAACTTTACGCTGCTCAGTACTTCAAATTTTCCTCTTTTTGGCATCCTGACAATTTTATTCTTAATGAGGATGCACCATATAAATATTTTGGATGTTTAAATAGTATTTTGGAAAATAAATAAATAAATAAATAGTATTTTGTATCATTAGGGTCCAATCAAGAGAAAGAAACCACTCAGTAATTTGAGTAGGTATGATATGAGAAAAAAAGAATTAACTTTTCACAGAATTAGCTACTAAAATGAAATGAAAAAGAATGTTAAAAAATATGGTAGGACTGAGGGAAGGAATAAGCTTGAAAAGTGGCCCCCTTCTCAAAGCTGGAATCCAGACCTCTTTGGAGAAGGTGTGGTTGCGCCTACTAGATGGTGGTGAAGTTAGCAGGGTTACCATGGGCAGAGTTGGTCCATGATCACTAGGCCAAGGCTGCCAGATAGGAAAATACAGGCTGAGACTGGCACACTTGAAGGTGAGAACCACTGTGGGTTCTGCATCCTGCTGTTTGCCACACACTGCAGTAGCCAGCTGAGAGTGGGTGTACTTGAATCCGAAGGAGAAGCCCCTCCCTCCTGTGTTTTACTCCATAGCCCTCTACTGGCAAAGGAGAAATGTTTACAAGGTTGAGCTCCAGTATCACAAGCAGGTTGAACTTGGAATGAAGAAGCAATAATCTGACAAATGACCCATGTTATTCTTTCTTTCCTTCTTCTCACTTCCCGGAGGGATAGGAAAGGAGATAGGAAGTAAGAACCAACATGAATGGTTGGACTACATACCATTCACAGACTGATCAAGTTTAGTAAACATGGAAAGTGAAGCTATCAAAATTAATTTGAAACAAAATGTGTCTGGGTACTTCCATAGAAAGTGTTTGTGCATCTTCAGCATAAAAGCCCTCTGTGATTCAGCTCATGCATGCCTACCTCTCTACCTTCATTTCTCCCTGCTCCAGGAGTATCAAACTTCTTTCTGTTTTTTTCCCACAAATTCCATTGTTTCTCACCACTGTACTTTTAATTATTAGTGTCTCCTCTGCATAGATTCCCATTTCTACTCCATATCATTTTAAGCATTACCTTAACTAGAAAGCTCTTCCCTGACTGACTGAACTGGACTGAATTAAATGCCCCTCCTCTGTGCTTCCATAATTTTATGTTTTTCTCCATCAGCACTTATTAACTTGTCATTTTCACTTTACTATTTTATTGTTAATTACATGGAGTGTGATTATTAATCTCTTTATGTCCAGTACCTCACCAAAAAAATGGTTTGTTTCATAAGTAAATAAATGAATAAATGAGACAAATATAGTTATCCTGAAAGGATTTTATAGGATCTTGAAGAAGAGCATTGTAAAAGAGGTGTATCCAAAAAGATATAAAATACATATTCAACAAGATTTGGTGATAAATTAGATAGGGAGGTATGGAAGAGAAGGAATGCAGAAATGCTTACATGCTTTCTAATGTTTTAGTTTAGGTAAATGGATAGGGATAATATTGTTAGAGCTAGTAAATGCAGGAGAAAGGGCAAACTTAGATCTGGAGAATAGCAGAGTACATTGGCTATATATTGCTCTGTTGAACAAACAAGCAAAGAAACAAACCCCAAAACCCAAAGCCAAACAAACTATTGGCTTAAAATAACAGTGGCAAATTTTTTTGTAAAGAACAAGATAGCTACTATTTTAACTCTGGGTCATACAGTTTCTGTCACATCTCTTCAACTCTGCTATTGTAGCACAAAAGCAACCAAGGAAAATAAAAAACAAGCAGTAGACTGGATTTAGCCCATGAGGTGTACTTTGCTATCCCATGTAGCTGTAGTCATTCTAACAGCTCAGCTGGGGTGGATAGTACAACATGGTCTCATTCATATGGTTGAAATTGGTTCTGGCTTTTGTTTTCAGCACCTGGTATTCCCCTACATGTCCTCTCATCCACCAATAGGCTAGACTGGTTTTTTGATTTCAGTTTTTTGTTTTGTTTTGTTTTTTACAAAATAGTGTTCCAAGAGAGTGAAAATGTTAACTGTTAGGCCTCTTAAGGCCTAGGGTCACAGTTGTACAACATAATTTCCACCACATTTGATCAGTCAACGTGAGTCTCAAGGTCAGCCCATATTCAAGGGATAGGGAAACAGAGGAAATATTATGGCCATTATTTCAGTCTACCACAGGGAGGCACAAGGATTTGGAGTTTAGGAGAAAGTTGAAATTAAAAACATATTTTGTAGTTATCAGTACATATGTTATAACTGAAATTGTAAGAATTAATTAAATTTCTTGGGAGAACTAAACACACGTATACACATGTATCTCTTTACTACTATATATTACCATATATATTTTAAAGTATATTACATATATATATTTATTACCACATATTTCATAGTGAATGAACCACTCTTTAAATATCAACATGGATAGAATATGAAAACGTAATATTGAGTGAAAAAAGAAAGTTTCAGAATTTTACACAAATATGAGAGCATTTATATAAATTTAAAAATACACTAAATCTATATATTGCTTTTAGATGATTAATAATAATAACTAACACATACTGCTTTTATATGCCAGATCCTCTTCTAAGTATATTTTATACACTAACTATACACTTATTACAGGATAATTTTGAGATTGGCACACTAGTTCAGTAGTCCTTTATAATATAAATGATGAACTTGACCCAAAGAGAGGCCAAGAAACTTGCCCTAGGCCACATAGTTAAGTGGCAAAGTTAAGATTTAAACCCAATTTTAAAACATGGACTGAATATAAATCAACTTCTAGATAGATGTCGCCTTAAGGTAGGGAGCAACTGGAATACAACCGACCAAAAATGTAGGGAATTCTAACTTTACCTATCTCTAGATAGATGGAAAGATAGTCTGGGTTTTCCAGTAAAAAGGCCCCAAAACAATTACCAAATAACCTACTCAGCTGTGATGAATATCCCTACTATCCTGGCTGTGATCTTACAATACATTTCTTATGAAAATAAACAAGGTTTAACAAAATAGATGACTCCCAATCCAGGTTTGTGTCAGGAAATATATAAGACGAACACGTGAAGTAACTTGATGTACCAGATAGAAAAGATATCAAAGACTATTAAATCATGTCAAAAAAAAAAAAGCCCAAACCATCCTGGCCAAAGGTGGGAAAACTTGAACCTCAATGAGGACAAGAATTGCAACAGATTGAATCATACTGAATGCACTTAAACCTTGAATTTACAGGGATAAGTAAAACGTACTGTGCATCAATGCAGAATGCTTGAGAATCACTCATTTCCTTGAAAACTGGTAAAGCGAAACAAGGCTTTGTTCTGCCTTTCCTATACCAACTGCATCTTTTGGTAACCAAATAGCTGATGAGGGGAGGTTTCTTTTTAGAGAAGTTAATCAAATACATGCAAAAGGCAATAGAATATCATCATTTTACAACCCCAAGTGAATTAATGAATCTGTGCAATATCAATGGCTGCTAACATCACAAAAAGAGAGCTATCCAGATATCGCAAACTTCCTTAGAGAACTATATATACCATCTGTAAGCAATTTTGCCAAAAATTTAAAACGAAATCAGATCAAACTTCGTCCGCCAATTACCAATTTGCAGAGTACAGAGAAAGATGTTAAATGCTATTATAAGGACAGACCCAGCAAAATGCAATAAAATTCAGATAGATAACTAAAGACTCTACAACAGACTGGTTAAGAAAAAAGAGACTTCTAGTCTGGTTTTCAGTCTGACATGTAAGAATTTAGAAGTCGCTAACATCTTCCGAACAAACAGTAAAAAGCAGAACAAACTGAAAAACCAACAACTTTTCTTAGCTCCGTAAGAGAAGTAAGGTCACAAGGCAAACCGCTGTTCCCAAGATTGTAGGTATCAACAGAGGAATATAAAGAATCACAACTTACCAGGAGCACAAGCCTCTGCAGGAACCAGGCAGGGAAATCCGAACTGTAACTGACGAACTGGTGATGGCTCAACATGGACGCCTCTGAGAGATAAAAACCAGAGGAGGACCAGTCATTAGGGGGACGCCGCACTTCTGTGAATTTTACCTCCAAGAGTTCCACCAGCTTCTCACAGTGAATATGGGAGAAAAATCACCTTGTGCTTCTGGCAGGGGAAAGGGAAAAGGAACCATTCTGAAACCCGCCACAGCATTCTGCTCTTAACTAGGTCTGTCCACAGCTGAAACTATTTAACTAGCGGCTAAACTGCTGAGGTTTTATCTGAGCCTAATTGACCTGGGGGAGAGGAAATTCGCAACTCCAGCTGCCTGTAGTCATCCTATCCCACTTAAGGAAAATGTGAAGCTGTGTATGGTTCACAGCCCAGGGATACAAACTCACTTAAAGACTGAGACCTAGGTCTATAGAATGCTACCCCTCCCTCCACAACTCACCACCTCATTATGAAAGGCCTATTTACAGAAGTTCCTTTTACCCAGTAGATCATTTCTAGCTATCAAGAAAAAAATTACTAATCATACAAAAAGGCAAAAAAAAAAAAAAAAAAAAAAAACACCGTTTGAAGAGCCAAAGCAAGCATCAGAATCAGACTCAGATATGGCAGACATGTTGGAATTAACAGACTTGGAATTTAAAACAGCTGTGATTAAGATGCCACAGGCTCAACCTCATAGAAACAGAGAGTAACTGCCAGGGGCTGGGAGGTGAGCGAAAAGGGAAGATGTTGATCAGAGTATAAACTTCCAGTAAGATGAATAGCTTCTAGAGATCTAATGTACACCATAGTGTTCATAATTAACAATACCATATAGTATTTTTGAAAGTTCCTAAAAGAGTACATCCTAAATGTTCTCACCACTAACAACAAAAAATGGTATTTTTTTTCCCAGTTTATCCATTTTAATAGGTACATAATTGTATCTCACTGGTTTTTTTTTTAACATCTTTATTGGAGTATAATTACTTACAATGTTGTGTTAGTTGCTGCTGTATAACAAAGTGAGTCAACTATACATATACATATATCCCCATATCTCCTCCCTCTTGCGTCTCCCTCCCATCCTCCCTATCCCACCCCTCTAGGTGGTCACAAAGCACAGAGCTGATCTCCCTGTGCTATGTGGCTGCTTAAAAAATGGTAATTATTTGAGATGATGTATGCATTAATTTAGTATGGTAATCATTTCACAATGTATATGTGTATCAAATAATCACATTATACACATTAAACTTATACAATGTTTTATGTCAACTATCTCAATAAAGCTGCTAAGGCTCTTATAGAGCAATAATAGATCGAATATGTAAGCAGAGAGATGGAAATTCTACGAAAGAACCAAAAAGAAATGCCAGAGATAAAAAAACACTGTAACAGAAATAAAGAATGCCTTTGATGGGCTCATTAGTAGACTGGACAGAGCTGAGGAAAGAACCTCCGTGCTTGAGAATATCTCACTAAAAACATCCAAACCTGAAAAGCAAAGAGCAAAAAGATTTAAAAAAAGAACAGGATATCCCAAAACTATGGAACAATTACAAATGGTGTAACATAGAGGTAATGGGAATTCCAAAAGGAAAAGAGAGAATTGAACAAAAGAAATGTCTGGAAAAATAATGTACTACTCTCTACATTTTTCCTCTCCCCCTGAGAATTTCCACAAATTGTCAGATAACAAACCACCAATCTGATAAGCTCAGAGAACACGAAACCATATAAATGACCAACTGTCCCCACCAAAAAAAAAAAAAAAAAAACCCACAAAAAAAACCCCAAACAAACAACCTAACCTAGGCGTATCATTTTCAAACTACAAAAAATCAAAGATAAAAAGAAATCCTGAAAGAAGCCAGAGGAAAAACATTTTACTACAGAGGAACAAAGATAAGAATTACTTCTAACTTCTCAGAGACCATGCAAGCAGTGCAAGAGTGGAGTGAAATATTTAAAGTATTGAGAAAACAAAAAAACATCAGCCTAGAATTCCATACTGTGTGAAATTATTCTTCAAAAGTGAATGAGAAAGAAAGAGTTTCTGAGAGAAACAAAAATTGAGGGAATTTGTTATCAGAGATCTATACTGCAAGAAATGTTAAAAGAAATTCTTTAGACAGATAAAAAATGCTATAGGACAGAAACTTGTATCCATGAAGAAAGGAAGAGCATCAGAGAAGAAACAAGTGAAGGTAAAATAAAAACTTTTATTTTTCTTATTTTCAATTGACCTAATTGTTCAAAATAATAATAGTAACAATATATTCAACTATGTATGTATATATAGACATATATATATATGCCTATGTATAAGTGAAATGAATGACAGCAGTTATACAAGGTATGGAAGGAGGAATTAGGATGATCTGGTGTACTCACACTGTGAGCATATCAGTTATACTTTTTTTTTTAACTTTATTTCAGTGGTTGCCCTAGAGTTTGCAATATACATTATAACTAATCCAAATACATTTTCAA
Organism: Stenella coeruleoalba; assembly: GCF_951394435.1. Taxonomy (NCBI): domain Eukaryota; kingdom Metazoa; phylum Chordata; class Mammalia; order Artiodactyla; family Delphinidae; genus Stenella; species Stenella coeruleoalba. Next base: position 31,705,516 of record NC_137157.1, read on the forward strand.
ATAACACTATACAACCTCACAGATGATCCAGCAATCATGCTCCTTGGTATTTACCCAAAGGATTGAAAATTATGTCCACACAAAAACCTGTGCACAGATATATATAGCAACTTTGTTCATAATTGCCAAAACTTGGGAGAAACTCAGATGTCCTTCAATAGGTGAATAAATAAATAAACTATGGTACATTCAGACAATGGAATATTATTCATCACTAAAGAGAAAAGATTTATCAAGTCAGGAAAAGACATAGAAGAACCTTAAATACATATTACTAAGTGAAAGAAGCCAATCTGAAAAGGCCACATGCTGTATGATTCCAACTATGTGACATTCTGGAAAAAGCAAAACTATGGGGAAAGTAAAAAAGATCAGTGATTGTCAGGAGTTATGGGGGAGGGAGGCATGAAGAGGTAGAACACAGATTTTTAGAGCAGTGAAAATACACTGTATAGATTCCATAATGGTGGATACATTTGTACAAACCACAGACTGTGTAAACCATAATATCAATTATGAATTGAGTGATTATGATGGGTGAGTGTATGTTCATCAGTTATAACAAATGTACCACTCTGGTGGAGGATGTTGATAATGGGGGATAATGCATAAGTGGGGGCAGGGAGTATGTGGGAAATCTCTGTATCTTCTGCTCAATATGGCTGTGAGCCTAAAACTTCTGTTTGAAAAAAGTCAATTTTTAAAATGAAGAAAAAACATATGAAAGGGAACCTATAGATTTAATATATGGTTGTCCCTTGTATGGATCCTAATTTTAACTGTATGTATATATATATATATATATATATATATATGTATATATATATATATATATATACTTCTAAAATAATGAGATAATGGGAAATTTGAATTTAAACACTGGATATTTGATAATTCTGAGGAATTAGGTTTAATTTTTTAAAGAATGATAATGGAATTGTGGAAAATATTTGCAAACAAAGCAACCAACAAGGGATTAATCTCCAGAATATACAAACAGCTCATGCAGCTCAATATTAAAAAACAACCCAATCAAAAAATGGGTGGAACAGCTAAATAGACATTTCTCCAAAGAAGACATACAGATGGCCAAAAAGCACATGAGAAAATGCTCAACATCACTAATTTTTAGGGAAATGCAAATCAAAACTACAATAAGGTATCACCTCATACCGGTCAGAATGGCCATCATCAAAAAATCTAAAAACAATAAATGCTGGAAAGGGTGTGGAGAAAAGGGAACACTCCTACACGGTTGGTGGGTATGTAAACTGGTACAGCCACTATGGAGAATAGCAAGCAGGTTCCTTAAAAAACTAAAAATAGAACTACCATATGACCCAGCAATTCCATTCCTGGACATATACCCATAGAAAACCATAATTTGAAAATATACCTGCACCCCAATGTTCATTGCAACACTATTTAAAATAGCCAGGACATGAAAGCAACCTAAATGTCCATCAACAGAGGAATGGATAAAGAAGATGTGGTACATATATACAATGGAATATTACTCAGCCATAAGAAAGAACAAAAACAATGCCATTTGCAGCAACATGGATGGACCTAGAGATTGTCATACTGAGTGAAGTAAGCCAGACAGGAAGACAAATATATGATATCACTTATATGTGGAATCTAAAAGAACAGTACAAATGAACATATTTACAAAACAGAAATAGAGTCACAGATGTAGAAAACAAACTTACAGTTACCAAGGGGTAAGGGAGGGGGAGGGATAAATTGGGAGACTGGGACTGACATATACACATTACTATTTATAAAATAGATAACTAATAAGAACATACTGTATAGCATAGGGAACTCTACTCAATACTCTGTAATTGCCTATAGAGGAAAGGAATCAGAAAAAGGGTGGATATATGTATATATTAAAAAAAAAATTATCAAGGGAATAATGTGGGTGGGGCGTTGGATTAAATGAAATTTTCCATAAATTAATCCACACTGATGCTGGTGACATGAACATGAGGTATATTATACTAGTCTCTCTACATTTGTATAAGATTGAAATTTTCCTCAATAAAAAGTAAAACAATTCAACAAAATCATACATACCCAGAAAACACATGCTCATGCTATGAATTATAATAATAAAATTAACACATTTTACCACCCAGTTTAGGTTACAATACCAATACTGTTACATCTAGCTGGTGTTTCTCAGTGATCTCTTCCCCTTTAGCCATTATCCTGACTTATCCCTAAAAGAGCTTTATCCCTAAAGCTTTCATCATCATTATAATAATCAACGTTATTATTTCAGTGTGTTTCAGAGGTATCCCTAAATATTTGGTTGTGCTTGTTTTTTAGCTTTTCAGAAATATTGTCAGAGTTTAAGTAATCATCTGGGATTTGCTTTTCACCCAACGTTGTAACTCTAAACTTCATTCACATAGTTCATTTCACTTAGTTCATAAAATCTACCTCTCTGAGAACACTTACTACATAGCCATAATTAGTAACTTAAATATCCAGCTCCCAAGAAAACCAAAAAGTTTTAGAGAACAGACACCATGACTTTTCATTAGTTTTCTCAACTATAAAAGACAGGCTGGCTACATAGTAGGTATTTAATAAATGTACATCTAATGAATAAGTATTAATGAACAATAATAAGTATTAATTAAGTGTTTGTGTGAATAAAACAGCTAAAAAATGTTATTCAACAACAACAAAAAAAAGTGGAAATAGTTCCTTGTAAAAAAGATATTATTTCTAAAATTTTTAAGGTAATTTATTAAAATCACTGCAAAAAGAGGTTACAGACTCTTGTATTAGATGAAATTGAGCAGAGGTCCTTCAGTCCTTGGACTTGAGGCCCCCCATTTCTAAGTTATAACATATAGCCTTAAAATACATATTTGCTCAATGCATAATCTTCTCAATTTTAGGATTCAGTTATTTAAAATTTAATTGCTGATTTTGGTATTAATGCAAAAAAAATCAAAGGAACCAAGTATCAGTCCAACGAATGACTAATAATAACTATTTAGTTAATTGAAAGCTGACAGATGGCTGGCACTAAAATTGATTGATGCCTTAAAGTCAAAGCTGATGCTGATTCTTTTCTAAAAAAGAATGTGACTCAAGCTCAAACATTTCTCTTTTTCAATCAGGAAGGATTTTACACTTGGAATAGAGGCCAGTGATTTATTAGGTTAAGTTTTCTCTCAGCAGTCCTCTGATCACTCTCAGTATTCTAACATAACAGCTTCATTGTACAAACCCAAGCATTATACTTTATTTTTATTATTTTTAGGAGACTGTGATAGTATTGAACTTAGAAAGGGAAGACTAATATCTTCATTGACATTATTGTTGATCAAAGCACTTCTCTGCGAGGAGCATGTGCTTTGCCAACAATGACTACTGATTCTTTAGATAAAGTTTTATAAAAAGTTCAGAAGGGAAATGATGAGCTACAACTTTAACTCAGCAACTGGAATCATTGGCCAGTATTATTAAGAACTTTAAAGTCTGAGTAAAACTTGATCAACCTGAATATAAAGATAAGCAAATTTACCTGTTAAATATTTCCAGTCTTCTTTCCAAATATTCAGTGGAAAGAAATTCACTGTCATTCAGTGATGACATATAGTTTGGCTCTCCTTTGCTTCTTTTAGAAAGAGAAACTTTCTACTTTCAATGAATTGAGGGGGGAAAAAGACAATGTCACTAAGAATTTTTATGTCTTTCATTCAGTTATAAATCTGTTTTCTTTGTCAGACACAATCATGGAATAAAGATATGCATGAGTCTCAGAAATTATCAGGTATTGACCCTATGATAAGTTATATATTTTCTGCTTTTGGTTATTATTCCCATGTGGCTACCATTTTTCATGGTACTTATGGTTGGAGCATCAAGTTTGCCAAAGTTTGATAAAAAATTGTGTCACAGGTTAGGTTTTGTTGCTGTTTCCTACCACCCAACATGAAATGATAAGGATTTGTTAAATGAAGCTAGAATAAGGCTGATGGTTATTGTATCAATAATAACCACAGTGAAGTACTGTGGCTTAACGTGGAATTTCTCAATAGGTAAACATTATACTGATATTGATACTCATACCCCTTGGACGACTTTGTAGAGCCAAGGACAGTCAGAGCTCCTGGGCCCATCAAGCAGCCTCATCAGTTTACTTCAGTATATCACACTGATAAGATCATATTCTCTGTGTGCCATAATATAGAAATGATTGTAAATAACTGACCTAATGTATTAAAAAATGAATCAAAGAAATTCTTTCTCAATGATTATATTTTCAGTTTTTCATATACTCCCACTGGTATAAATTAAATATTATAATTACCATTTTTGAAGTAAGTGAATAGCCTGTATATATAAATTCCAAAAATATTTTATAACAATATTCCTATAAAAATATAAAATTCCTTCACATAAGCTCAAGAGAATGAGATTATATATAATCATTCTTACTTACTGTTAGATGATTAGGGATATCTTATTTATCTAATTAATTTCTTATATTATAAATAAAATCTGGATTCACAAAAAGGAATTAAGAGTACTAGAATAAGTAAATACACAGGCAAATATAAAATATTTTTCTTCTTATGTAGATTTCTTAAAAAAATAACCGATTGTTTAAAGCAAAAATAATAACAATCTAGTGGGGGGTTTCTAACGAGCATAAATTAAAACATATGACAACAGCAACACAAAGGCCCAGAAGAAAGAAATGCAAATGTAAGATTCTCATACTACTTGAAAGTAGACTATACTAAATTAAAGTTGTATGCCATAAGTCATAGAGCAATCATTAAATGACACAACAAAAAGTATAGATTAAAAGGCAACAAAGAAGATAAAATAGAATCAATTGATACTAAAGTAATCCCCAAAAAAGGCAGAAAAGTGGAGAAAGGGGGAAAAATAACATATGGAACAAATAGAAAGAAAATAGCAAATAGCAAGATTATTTATTTAAACTTAACCATATCAATAATCACATTGTAAATGGTCAACCTATCTCAACTAAAAGGCACTGATTGCCAGATTGAATTTCAAAAAAAGCAAGACCTGTGTTATGAGTTGAATTATGTTACCTCAAAAAAGATACATTGAAGTCTTAACCTCCAGTACCTCAGAATGTGATCTTATTTGGAGAAAGGATCTTTACAGAGGCAATTAAATTAAAACAAGGTCATTGGGGTGGGTTCTAATCCAAAATGATTGGTGTCTCTTATAAGGGAAACTGGAAAGAAAGACAAGAGAAAACACACACAGAGAGAAGAAAATATGAGATACAGGGAAAGCACCATGTGAAGATGGAAGACTAGAGTGATGTATCTGCAAGCCAAAGAATGCCTGAGGCTATCCGGAGCTAGGACAGAAGCATGGAATATTTAGTTTTTCCTCTAGCACTACAGAAGGGAGCATGGCCCTACTTACACCTTGGTTTAAAACTTCTGGCCTCCAGACCTGTGAGACAATAAATTTATTAATTTTGATGCTTCCTTCTCCATAATGGATTGAGTGGATGGATTAAACCAAGCAACTTGACCTAATTGACATGTATAGAATGTATGCTTTTGTTGACTACAGCCAACATTATAATATGTATTCTTTTTAAGTGTAAATGGAAGATGACGTCTATTCTGAACCATAAAAGAAGTCTCAATAATTTAAAATGACTCATATCATACAAAGTATGTTCTCTGATCATAATGATATTAAACTTGAAATCAACTACAGAAAGACATTTCAAAAATCCCTAAATATTTGGAAACTAAACAACATAATTCTAAATAACTCATGAGTTAAAGAAAAAAAACAAATGAGAAACAAGAAAGTATTTTGAACTGAATGAAAATAAAAACACAATATGCTAAAATTTGTAGCATACAGCTAAATCAGTACTTAGAGGGAAATTTATAGTAGTAAATGCCTGTATTAGAAATGAAAGTAGATCTTAAATGAAGGATTCAGCTTCCACCTTATGAGACACCCTATGAAAAATCAACATACCTTACTATATTAAAAAAATCAATTAATTGAAACTATAGGGTCATCTTGATACAGGAAAAAAAAGAACAAATAAAACCCTATGTGAGGAAAAAAGGAAACAATAAAGATCAGTGTGTAGATCAATGACTCAATGAATTAGAAACAGAAAAACAGTATAGAAAATCAATGAAACCAAAAAATGCTTCCTTGAGAAGATCAGTCTATAACCAGACTTACTAGGGAAAAAGAAAAAAAGAAGATTGCCAATACCAAAAATGAGGGAAATGACATCACTAGAAATTCCATGATGTAAAAAGAATAATAAGTAAAGAATATGAATAAATTTAAGTTAGATAAAATGGACAAATTCCTTGAAATAAACTATCAAAGTTCACTCAAAAAGTAATATTTAATGTGAATAACAATATATCTACTAAAGGAACTGAACTTGTAGTTTACAAACTTCCCACATAGAAAATTCTAGGTCCAGATAGTTTGACTCGTGAATTCTACCAATTATTTAGGAAGAAGTAATTCTGATTCTACACAAATTCATCCAGAAAACTGAAGTTAAGGAAATCCAATATTACAACCAAAAACATTAGTAGAAAAGAAAATAACACATACCAGTTAGAATGGCCAACATCAAAAAATCTACAAATAATAAATGTAAGAAAGGGCGTGGAGAAAAGGGAACCCTCCTACACTGTTGGAATGTAAATTGGTGCAGTCACTATGGAGAACAGTATGGAGGTTCCTTAAAACACTAAAAGTAGAGTTACCATATGATCCTACAATCCCACTCCTGGCCACATACCTGGAAAAGACAAAAACGCTAATTTGAAAAGATACACACACCCAAGTAGGACATAGCAGCACTATTTACAATAGCCAAGACATGGAAGCAACCTAATTGTCCATCAATAGATGAATGGATAAAGATGTGTATATATATATATATATATATATATATATATATATATATATATATATATATATATATATACACAATGGAATACTACTCAGCCGTAAAGAAGAATGAAATAATGCCACTTGCAGCAACATGGATGGACCTAGAGCTTATCATACTAAGTGAAGTAAGTCAGACAGAGAAAGACAGATATCATATGAGATCACTGACATGTGGAATCTTTAAAAATAATACAAAGGAACTTAATTACAAAACAGAAATAGACTCACAGACATAGAAAACAAACTTATGGTTACAAAAGGGGAAAGGTGGAGGGAGGGATAAATTAGGAATTTGAGATTAATAGATACACACTACTATATATAAAATAGACAACCAATGAGGACCTACTGTATAGCATAGGGAACTATATTCAATACCTTGTAATAAACTATAATGGAAAAGAATGTGAAAAAGAAAAAAAAATATATATATATATAACTGAATCACTTTTCTGTACACCTGAAACATTGTAAATCAACTATAGTTCAATTTTAAATAATTTTTGAAAAGAAAAGAAAACAACAAACCACTATCCTCATGTTCTTAAAAAAGTTTTATCAAATCAAATCATAAAATAAATAAAAAGGATAATATACTATGACCAAATGAGGTTAATACTCTAATGCATAATTAGTTTAACATTAGAAATTAATTAACATACTTCACCATATCAACAGAAAATAAAAAATGAAAACCGTATCACCATCACAGTAGATTCAGATAAAGCATTTGACAATCTCACACCAATTCTTATAAAAGCTGTCAGCAAACTAGAAATATAAAGGAACTTCTTCAACCTGATAAAGGCATTGCATTAATATTTTTATTGCTACAATAACAAATGCCACAAACTTAGTGGCTTAAAACAACACAATATGTTATCTGATAGTTCTGGAGGTCAGAAGTTTAAAATAGTTGGCAGGGCTCTTTCTTCTGGTGGTTCCGGGGAATAATCCATTGTCCCTTCTTTTTCAGATTCTAGAGGCTCCCCTACATTCTTTGGCTTGTGGTGAACAGATAAATACATTGTGGTACATCCATGCAGTATAATACTATACAACAGTAAAAGAGAAATGAACTACTGATACACATAAAAACATGGATGAATCCTAAAATAACTTTGCTGAGTGACAAAAACCAAACAAGAAAAGAATACACGCACTATGATTTCATTTACTAAAATTCTAGAAATTACCAACTAATCTGTAATGATGGAAACCAAATTAGTGATTGCCTGAGGATGGTGGGGGGATGGAAGGAGTGGAAAGTGTCTACAGGGAGATATTACAAATGGGCATGAGAACACTTAGGGGAGGAATGAATATGTTTATTATCTTGACTTCAGTTATGGTTTAATGGGTGTCTATACATGAGAAAACCTCAAATTGTACACTTAAATATGTGCAGTTATTGTGTCGATTATACCTCAATAAAACTTTAAACCAGATTAACTAAATCCTTTAACAGTTGTTGGTCTTTCATGTTCCAAAATATAAAATTAATATTACAACAAACAGTAAGTGTGCTAGCTTATCTTGTATCTGAAAATTTGGATACATATCCAAGATGTCTGACCTCAAGAATCATGCTACCGAAGGTTAACCGTGGATCAGACTCCACAGAATTTAAACACTTGTGGAACTTCTCAGCAATGAATCTGAAACGAATCAGAAACAAACTTAATGATACTTAAGGAAGAGCTAAGATCTATGTGATTATTTAAGGATTCTTAGACATTATCATCTCTCAGATGTCTGAACACATTTATTTAGTGCTCTAAAATTCAATGAACAAAAAAGAATAGATGTGTTGCTGGGAAGAGGAGGGAAGAGGAGTTAGTGATTATAGGAAGGGAGAATTAATGGTGAAGTTTAGTTATTTTATGAGCACCAAAAGGTAATATTTCAGATATTAATCAACAATAAATATTCTTAACCTGTTATCCAAGAACCCCTGAGGTCTAGGAATAGGCTCAAAAACATGTGAGTGTTTCATGGACACGTGTATTTTTCCTGAGGTGAGGGCCCATAGATATGATCAAAGTACTGGGAGGCTTCATAATCTAAAATATTAATGACTACTCAATGACCTATATCAAGAAAATATTTATGGCAATATCTGATGGAAACAGTCTAATCTGTTTGATCTTCTGTTCTTTATTAAGATGATTTTATGATCAGCTGGCTGATTTTTATGAGCTTTGTAACACATATTGTAACCACATATTGTGACTGTGAGGTTCTTTTGGTATGGAAAATAGGCCCTCAGCAAATGTGTTATTCAAGCTTTTCCCCATTAAATGCTACTCTTGCTGAGCAAAGAAAACTGAACCAATCAGATCTTTCCAACCAGTTCTCCTCTCGTCACATATACAGCATTATCAAATTTACTGGATACAATCAACAGTTTAAATTACTATGTCAATATTTTTATTGCAAACATCCTGCTAGGACAACGTTCTGTATATTAATGGAAGCCAGCCATATTAAAGGTAATTAAACAATTTATCCAACTGAACCACAAGTATATTCTTTCTTAAGTCCTTACAACTTTTCAACGTCAACTTTTCAAAGCATTTTTAAATGGTGATGGTAAAAGGCAAATATACTCATGCTATATGTATATACATATATCTGAGTGAGTCCTCAGCAATCTTCATTTCTATTTCAATTGTCTTCTTTTATATTTTCTCTTTCAATTGTTACAGTAATTTATAGCTATGATGATCTTATTTTTTCTGAAAAAACCTTGTAATACATTGATCAAATTGGTTAAATAATTTATTGATGAAATAAAATATGTATTGTAAAATTAGAAATGTTCTGGAAACTCCAAGTCCCCTCAAATCACTCCCCTCCAATCAATTATATTTTTAAATGTCCAGATGATGAGAACTCATTCTTCTGTGTAGTGTTAGTATTTGCATGTGTATTTCCATCTATCTCTTCTATCCTAAGATGTTCTAAACTACATTTTAGAAATGATCTGAAAAACAGATTTGAGCTCAGTTGAAGTGGTTATGCTTTCAAATATTTATATTCAGTATAGTCTTCTCAATATTTGAATTATCTTCATGCTTTAACGCCACTTTTCTGCAATCCTTGTTCTTACCCAATGTTAACATAGTTTTCATTTTTCTTGTAACAACCAGAGCTCTCTTCCACTCTCTCAGCTGTAGTTCTTTCTCAGCTATGTTTTTCTTTACCTTTTTTTAAAAAAATACCAAGCAACATGTTTATCTCATTTGTTGTGTTCAACTGTAACCCCCTACCGTAACTCTTCCACCTTGAGAGCCAAGGGATGAGGTTCTGCTTAACTGTAGTCTCATTTGGTGTAACATTGACATGTATTTCTTTTCTATTCCTTGTCCGATTCAAAGATATATTAACAATAAGGAAATAATTTATCAATTAAATTACCTCAGAGGAGGAAATTGTGAAGATTGTAGCAACGGACTTTATTTAAGTCTGTGAAAATATTGCTTACTAAAAATGAATAAATAGAAAAACTTTAAACCCAAACTACTTTATCTCTACAACTGAGAATTCCCCATGCTTCAATGTTTCCATCTGGATAATCATCATTCTAAACTGGTACAAAAGAGGCAAATTCTGCAGGAAGTTCACAGCAGCATCACTGCAGATGCACATCCAATTCTGGCACCAAGGCAAATTTGCAACAATATTGTCAGGTGAACTACATCCATGATGCTTGTTTCTTTAACATCAAGACTGAAGAAATATCAGGACTGTATTCAAAGTGTAGTTTCTTTTGATCACCTATACTCTCCAGGATTCTCATCTTTATACTGCACTGCACTTCTCTGCCTCAACCTTCTGGAAAAACAAAACCAAAAACTGTTCTTTATCTCTCCATCATCCCTCACCTACACAATGGAATAAAATCTTCCTAACATCTATGGAACCTTCCTAACTAGTCACACTCATGTTAAACTCTTACCTGAGGTTCTTGACATCCAGCAAGGGCATGGTCTGCTTCTAGAAGTGATGGTTATTTGGATCTCCTTAGATTCTCCTCACCTCTGAGATTTTAAGGCACATGGTTCAGTGTCTTTCTCTCAAATCCAACTTTGCAGTTATCCTAGATAATTTCAGCATTCATAGGGAAAATACATCCAGTAGAGTAATTTCATAATTCTTTGCTTTCAGAACTACTGACTTGTGTCTGCATTCCACATCAGGAGCACAACTAGATGACCTGAGATTTTAGTCATCATCTGAAACTACTCCACCTATAAACTTTTAGTCTTCAATATTCCATCTTAACCAAAAACTCTTATGATTCTCCTGCCTTACTTTCTTCCTTCCATGAAACCTACTGTTTCATTTTATTGTGGAACCCTGCTTTAGTCTGTTGAACTTCACTGTCCTTGAGCTCTCAACCAATTCTTCACCAAACTTCCTTTTGTATTGAATGCAGATTCATTGAAGATCATTTGAAGTACTCTCTTAATGTTTTGTAAACTTCTAACTTCTTTGTTCTTCTGTAGCAGTTCTACGAGCTGGCTTCTTTTTAAATACACTTGAGCTACTAATGCAGCTTAACAAAATCTGACAGCCATGAAGATCTGTGCTCCTACAGATTTATAGTAGCAATTTACATCTAGATCCATGGTGCCACTTGACAATTGTTCCATTTTCCTGGATTATCTTTTTTTTTTTCTTCTATTCCTCTGCACTGCTATCACAAACCTTTATTGAAGCTGTAGCAGAGGCTGAGTGATGGGATTGGTAACGAACATGTAAAGAGTTTTCTAGAACATAAGCTGGATAGTGAATTCCTGATGTTTACTCTCTTGTTTTGCATTACATATATATTACATATATGACTTTAAGTGTAGAAAATAGTGGTAATTAGAAAAGAAAGTCTCTCCATATTCTCTTCATGGTCTCTACTTCATGCAATTTCAACACATGACCTTAGATCCAATATCTCAGAGAAAAGTGTCAGAAGGAAAATGTCTCAACTCCCCTTCACAAAATCATTCAGATCTACAGCTATTCATGTTCAGGGTGTTCATTCTTCTTTTCTAAGGTAATTCTTCAACACTGGTCTTAATTCAATCTTTTGTATCTCATTCAGGACTTTGCTTCATGTTTCACCAATAATACGTTCTCTTTCTATGAGATCCTTCTGTCCAGTCTATAAATGTGCTCGTATATCTTCAGTCTTTTAAAATCAAGCGTGTTCCTTCAACTCCACTTTCCCACACTACCTCAACTCACTGGAGTCAGACTCCCAGTAACACAGCTCCACTGAAAGTGCCTCTCTAAGGTTCTCAAGTGCTGGTTTCAATGGACATACTTCATGCTTCATCTTACTGTCCTCTCAGCAGAGTCTCTGGCATTGTTATTGCTTTCTATCTAAAATTTTCTTTCACTGAATCTTTGTTATCCCATAACAATTCCTCAGTTCCTCCATGCTAACATTCCCCACCCTTTGTCCTTTTTTCTCTTCACACTCTTTATGCTATTCTTAAGTGATTTAAGTGATTTCACTCACTCCCCCAAATTTAAGACTACCTCCCATGTCTACGTCTCCACCCAAAACCTTTCTCATGAATACTAGTCCTGTTTAACCCCCTGCCTACCACTATATTACAGAGGAATCTTGAACTCTGTGTCTAAAAATTAATCATCTTCTTATAAAATTCTGTTCTTCCTCCTGTATCCCAGTCATTACCAACATCAATCCAGATACTAAAGTCATAAAGCTGGGAGTTGTCCTAGACTGTCCCTAATTCATTACTCCCCATACAGGGTTAGTCAATATCTCATTAATTCTTCCAAATCCATTTTCTCCTTTTTGTCTCTGATACCATAGCCCTGATTCATCATAATTATTTCCAGCAACTTCATAAATGGTTCCAAAGCTCAGCCCCAATGCCTTTCTATTAAACCTGATCTTTCTGTTTTAATTTTTATTATTCTCTAGTATAGCTGGAGTCAATCCTGTACTAATATATTTTTTCCTGAGAGTATAAGTGGCATATTTTCTGAATCTTTGCTTATCTACTGATGCCTTTTTTTTTTGCCTGCATTGCTAAAAATAACTTAGCTAAGTACTAAATTTTAAATCAAAGGCATTTCCACCTAAGTATTATAGAGGCCACACACTACAATAAAAAGAGCACATTTTGGAATCAAATAAACATAGGTTAGATTTTAATTCTATGACAACTTTCTGGCTGTAGGATCTTGGTTATGTTAATTGTCTGAATCTCAATTTCTGCAAATGAGATTACCTATCTCACAGGGCTGTTGTTTTAATTAAGAAGATAAAATGTGTAATCATGTGGCATGTAGAAGGCACTCAGTTAAATGGTAACTATGATTATTATTAGATGTTGTTTATTATACTGATACTGAAGGTTGTATAAGCAGTCTGAATGTATCTTAATTCCTATGCTGGGGTCAAGATGTTGTTGCTTATTTATTTATTTTCTATATTTTGGACAAAAAGAGGACTTTTATGGTTATAAATCAAAAATTACTCCAGGATATATATATCTATATATATCAGAAAATTTTTTATTTACGTTTTTCTTTATTACTTATTCTGATTTTGATGAGGTTTTTTCTGCTAAATCTATTATCTATATATACTGTATTCTTTTTACTCCATGTTTCATCTTCTGTATCGTAATTTTCTTACCTTTGCCCTTTCCTACTGTGTTTTGGAAAAGCTTTGGAAGTTTCTTTAAATCACTGATTTAATTTTATGCAATATTATTTCTGCTTCTTTGCTTCTGCAATAAGTTTTAATCATGCTATTTTTTCTTATTTCCTTGAAATCCTTATTAAGTCATCTCCCTTTTTACCTGTTTGTGTTACCCTTTTAACTGATCAGATTTTCCCCTTATGAAAAGGCAAGAGTTTTTGCATTTTATTGAGAATGTCTACTCATTTTTCTAAACCTTAGAATGGATTATATCTTAGTTTATTTTCAGAAATATTCTCTTCCTATGAGGTTTTAGTTTCCTTTCCCTTGCTCTGCAGTAGTTTTACATTGCTCTCTCTTGCTTCTTTTTCTCTAGCCACCATTGAATGAAGCCAAATCTTTTTTTTTTTTTTTTTTTTTTTGACTGCACCACCTGGCTTGCAGGATCTTAATTCCCTGACCAGGGATTGAACTTGGGCCTTGGTGGTGAAAGCGCTGAGTCCTAACCACTGGACTGCCAGAAATTCCCTGAATGAAGCCAAATGTTTTCAAATTTTATACTTGTCAACCAACAAATTGTGTGGATTACCCTTGGTTCAATTCATACATTCTTGGATAATGGTTAAATCTCTTTTTCAAATCTACAACTGGAAGAGAAGGCTGGTATAAACATCTCCTGGGCCAATTCTCAGTTTCTTGCAAGAATATGTCTAGTTCGGCTATGTACCACTGTGGTGGCTATTTATCCTACAGAAATTTTCCTGTTCTCTTCTATTCTGAATGACAAGCTAGATAAATTACTGCAATTCCTAGGACATACTCTTTCTAGGAATTTCTGATAGTCTCCAGTTCTTGCTACAGCATTTTATTTGTGGAAACTATCTCTTAGGCAATAATGCTTTATTACTAAACCTCTATATGTCTTTCCAGCACACCAGGATGAACATTTACTGTATGAAAGCCATTCACATATTCACATTTATGTGTACTGTTTTTAAGCAAATTCTTTTTTTTTTTAAAGATTTTTTTTTGATGTGGACCATTTAAAAGCCTTTATTGAATTTGTTACAATATTGCTTTATGTTTTGGTTTTTTGGCCCCGAGGCATGTGGGATCTTAGCTCCCCAACCAGGGATTGAACCCACACCCCCTGCATTGGAAGGCGAAGTCTTAACCACTGGACAGCCAGGGAAGCCCGTTTAAGCAAATTCTTAACCAGATACAAACAGTAATTGAATTGTGCTGAGGATAACATTTCCAGATCTTTGTTATTCTGCCTTTTGCTGAAAGACAAAGTTTGGCAAAGCAAATAGTTACAATACTCTTGAAAATCTTTCTACTCTTTCATAATATATGATAAACTGTTTACAAAATTAAAATATTTGAACCATCATTTCCTCCTTGTTATGCAATAATCTACCATTTGAAAGTACTTGTTTTGATAGCTGGAGTTGATAATTTTGGGAAAACAGACGCTTCTGGATAGAAGGACTTTGGAGGAAAGTATTGTTTGGGCACCTATCCCTACCTACCATCTGGAAATGCTAGGAATCCTACCCCTTTGTTATACAAGCCATAAAATAATCAACTCTAAGGGCTTCCCTGGTGGCGCAGTGGTTGAGAGTCCGCCTGCCGATGCAGAGGACACGGGTTCGTGCCCCGGTCCAGGAGGATCCCACATGCCGCGGAGCGGCTGGGCCCGTGAGCCATGGCCGCTGAGCCGGTGCGTCCGGAGCCTGTGCTCCACAACGGGAGAGGCCACAACAGTGAGAGGCCCGCTTACTGCAAAAAAAAAAAAAAAACAAACAAACAACAAAAAAAACAAAACCCTTATATTAAATAAATATTTTGCTATTTATGCACCAAAAAAAAAATAATAATCAACTCTAGCTTCCAGCAGGGTGTTAACACCACTTGCTCTGCAGACCATAAAGCCTGGTGGGAAGGAAATGGGGTCTATTTTCTGGAGTGGAATTAGTATCAGTACATATGAGGAAAATGAGTAGGAGGCAAAACATGGATTAAAGCTGTGGCCCTAATGGTGGAGGGGAGGTAACAGTGACAGTCTCCAAGAAACTCAAGCAAATGCAGGATATTTATGGGCCAGAGAGTATTTAGGGGAGATAAAGTGAGCTACAGAGGTGAATCACATGGCAGGAAATGAGACACGTGAGAACATGGATGGGGTCCAGCTCTAGAAAATACGTCTAGGACAAGTGTAAATGGACACAGACTCAAGCCAACTGGTTGAGTCAGAGTCATGTCTGCCCACCACAAGTGCTCTGGGTTGGAAAAGCAAAGAAACCCTGGATAGTGAGATGACCTGGCACAAGGGAACATATGTCATTTCCCACAGGCCCCCATCATAACCATCATACACACATATATACAGGCATGTGTATTTTGCAGGAATGTGCTTGTCCTTTCACAATTTTAAAAGATGGACAAAACAGGACAGGTAGCTTCACAGTCTTCCTATATGCATCTTGTTCAGGCACTGTTTTATAAGGAAAACAGGTTTCTTAACAGCAGTTTTCATTCTGAAACTCAGAGAATTGCAAATCTCTATTGGATCTTCCTACTTGAGTATTTCTCTCTGAACAATAGCTGAAAGGGAATCTTTACCTTCTAGGTTTAACAAAGATGCAGCATTTTGAGTGAAACGTGCAACCCATATTAAAGAATTAATTTTAGAAGAATAAGAGAGATACTGATATACATTGATGGTCTATGATATACAGGGTGACTATACAACTACATAGAGAATATATATTATTTAATAGACACCTAAAACTTGGGCATAATACATATCAAACAACTAATAATTTAGAGCTATAAAAGAGTGTGATTCTAGTGTCACTAATCAACTCCTCCCAAGGATATTGGTGACACTCTTATCCACTCCTTCTCTTCTACTTCTCATGTTAATGACAGAGACAATTCATCCTGGAGTGGTCAACTCCTTTCACTAGAGGTAAGATACAAATCACAACTATTTCTATGTCTCTAAGTTAAACCTAAGTGTTCAAATTTAAGGCATAAGAACTGACTTCAACAATGGTTGTTCTCTTGCTTTAGCTGCATCTGTCTTTCTTTCCTACAACATAGATCTTTGCAAATACAAGGATTTCACTAGGTTAATTTTCTTCTGAGTCATTTTCTGAAAAATATCTGTTACAAAATAATTTCTCAGTGCTTTCCTAGAAGGTTGCTTAAAGACTTTTCTGACTATTGGTGGAAAGAAAACATAAAGGACAAGATCTAAAGAAAAGACTTTCCTTTCTTCATCCCTAAAACACTTACTCTATGATTATGTAATTTGATTAAAAATTGAATATATCCTTGATAGTGTTATCTGAATCAATTTTGTTATGATTTTATAGTTTAAAACTTTCATGCACTCTGAATTAGCTGTAGGAATTAGGTCATATGGAAATGTATCAACATTTCCCCTTAGGAGTTATTTGGTAGTACTTATCAAATTTTTAATTGTGCATGCCCTGGCATTCCTATTTATATGAATTTGTCCTTAGATATACATGTACAAATCCTTAAAGGTATACACAAAAGCACATTTATTGCAGCATAACTGGCATATTGGAAATAGCTTAAATGCCCATAAAGAGACATTTGGTATATTAGTTTAGCAACCTTGCAATAGAATACTAAGCAATTTTAAAAAGAATGAGGTAGATTCTGTAAGAATCACTATAAAGAGATATCCAAAATATATTAAAGAAAACAAGGCATAGATTATTGTGTATAATACAATCACATTTGTGTTTAAACGTATGTCTTTGAAAATGCTTGTATGTGCATAGAACATTTCTAGAAGGATATGAAAGATATGGCTTACAGTGCTTATCTCTGGAGAATATGATCGAGGTAGGAGGAAGGAAGGATGCTTTTCATGTATAAAGTCTGCATTGGTTGACATTGTTAACCATGTATTATTTTTATAATAAGAAGTTTAGGGGACTTCCCTGGCAGTCCAGTGGTTAAGACTTCACCTTCCAATGCAGGGGATGCGGGTTCAGTCCCTGGTCGGGGAGCTAAGATTCCACATGCCTCCCGGCCAAAAAAACAAAACATAAAACAGAAGTAATATTGTAACAAATTCAGTAAAGACTTATATATATATATATATATATATATATATATATATAAGAAGTTTAGTATATGTTTTCCATGTTATTGACCAAAGAGTTTCATAAAATTAAGCACTCCTAACACCAAGCCCCTAAACAGAGAAAAGACATATTTTTACTGGATGTAGGGATCCCAGAAGAAAATACCAGCACCACTTTCCCATGCCACTACTCTCTCAATCTTGAGTCCATGCAGGTTCCTCTGAAGGTTCAGGCATCCCCTAGGGGATGACTGTAATTGAAAATGGAGATCATGTAAATGACATCTTTTGATCTTGACTCGCATTTTAAATTTCCTAGGGCTGCTGTAAGAGATTACTGCAAGTTGGGTGGCTTAAAACAACAAAAAATTATTCTTTCACAATTCTGGACATTAGAAGTCCAAAATTAAAGTGCTGGCAGGGCCATGCTCTCTCTGGAGGCTTTAGGGGAGAATCTTTCCTTGCCTCTTCCTAGCTTCTGGTCATTGTTCACAACCCTTGGCGTTCTTTGGCTTGCAGCTCAGTCCAATCTTTGCCTCAGTCTTTACATGGCTTTTTCCCCTGTGCCTGTCACTGTACCCTTCTTACAAAAGTCAGAGAGGATTAGGGTGGGCTCCAATCCAGTATGACTCCATAGTAACTTGATTACATCGGTAAAAACTCTGTCCGAATAAATTCACATTCACAGGTACTGGGAGTTAGGGCTTCAACATATGTTTTTGGTGGGACACAATTTAACCCACAACAACTTGATTTGTTTTAGATCCTCCGTTTTAAATTGCTTATTCCATGAGAAGAATCCTAAAGAATTATGTACAGATCCGCGTAGCAGCTGAATCAGCAGTGTTGATCCCACAGCAATCTCAGTTTCCAATGGGGTTCAAGGCTTCTTGTGCTGCTCTTCCCCATCCTCCTCAAGGACACTTCTCTCACAGTGTATTTATATCAGAAGTGGAGGCTTATCTTTCACTGGGCTTAACACTTCCTAAAACCCAATGTGAAGAGGGAAATACTTAAAGACCCTTGGTTCAACAACTTTATATTATTTAGGATGATAATACTCAGGAATTAAAACATTTTTATGGCTTGAACTTGCTATATGAAACTAATGATCTCTGATGTAGTGTGTATTTTTTTTTTTTTTTTTTTTTTTTGCGGTATGCGGTCCTCTCACTATTGTGGCCTCTCCCGTTGCGGAGCACAGGCTCTGGACACGCAGGCTCAGTGGCCATGGCTCACGGGCCCAGCCACTCTGTGGCATGTGGGATCTTCCTGGACCGGGGCATGAACCCGCGTCCCCTGCACTGACAGGTGGACTCTCAACAATTGCGCCACCAGGGAAGCCCTGTAGTGTGTATTTAAATACACTCATTATCTGAAACTAAGCACACGGAATAGAACTCTTCTCTATTAACAAGGGAAAATAGACATAACATCATACTTCAGAATTTCATGATAAATGCAAGCCAACATTGACTTTTGTTTTCACTTACGAAGGGAAGTGAAAGGGATGATCACAAAGAGCCAGTTACGTAGCCTCCCACACACCCACATAAATAAGCTTTGTGTGAGTTCACAGAGTTAGAATGCTTCTGCTCTTTGACTGTTGAAAAATATCTTTGGCTGCTTAACTGTATGAATAATCTGGGCCTCCAGTGATATGAAAGCCAACCAACTGTAGCATCTCTCCTGCTACCAATTCATGATAATGCTGGATAATACTTTTTTTTTTTTAAGTTTTAAATACATACTTGAGCTCACAAGAAAAAGAAAAAAAAAATTTAAATCCCAGGTGTCAGAAATCAAGAGCAAATTTAAGCCACAGTGATAAGCACCTGAGCAACCCAAAGAACTCTTTGACCATATAGAGGTATTAGCAGGTGGGGTTAATGTTTTGTTGTTATTGTTTTATACTGTATTTTACTTTCAAATGGTTAGTGCCTCCACATGATTCAAAAATTAAAACTATACAGTTTTATTCTCACCCCATCCCTATCCACCACTTCCCCTTCTTCTTATAATGTATTTTACTAATTTACTATGATCACTCCAGTGTTGATACAAAAGGATACAAGCACCCCAACGTTCATTGCAGCACTATTTATATAAATAGCCAGGACACAGAATTTACGTAAATGTCCATTGACAGAGGAACGGATAAAGAAGATGTGGTACATATATACCATGGAATATTACTCAGCCATAAAAAAGAACGAGGAGGAGCTTCAAGATGGCGGAAGAGTAGGACGTGGAGATCACCTTCCTCGCCACAAATACATCAGAAATACATCTACATGTGGAACAACTCCTACAGAACACCTACTGAACGCTGGCAGAAGACCTCAGACCTCCCAAAAGGCAAGAACCGCCCCCCCCACGTACCTGGGTAGGGCAAAAGAAAAAAGAAATAACAGAGACAAAAAATAGGGACGGGACCTGCACCAGTGGGAGGGAGCTATGAAGGAGGAAAGGTTTCCACACACCAGGAAGCCCCTTCGCGGGCGGAGACTGCGTGTGGCAGAAGGGGGAAGCTTCAGAGCCACGGAGGAGAGCACAGCAACAGGGCTGCGAAGGGCAAAGCGGAGAGATTCCTGAACAGGGGACTGGTGCCGACCAGCACTCACCAGCCCGAGAGGCTTGTCTGCTCACCCACCGGGGCGGGTGGGGGCTGGGAGCGGACTCGGGCTTCAGAGGTCAGACCCCAGGGAGAGGACTGGGGTTGGCTGCGTGAACACAGCATGAAGGGGGCTAGTGCACCACGGCTAGCTGGGAGGAGTCCAGGAAAAAGTCTGGAGCTGCCAAAGAGGCAAAAGACGTTTTCTTGCCTCTTTGCTTCCTGGTGCGCGAGGAGAGGGGTTTAAGAGCGCTGCTTAAAGGAGCTCGAGAGACGGGCGTGAGCCGCGGCTATCAGTGTGGACCCAAGAGACGGGCATGAGATGCTAAGGCTGCTGCTGCGGCCGCCAAGAAGCCTGTGTGCAAGCACAGGTCACTATCCACAGCGTCCCTCCCGGGAACCTGTGCAGCCCGCCACTGCCAGGGTCCCGTGATCCAGGGAGAACTTCCCTAGGAGAACACACGGCGCGCCTCAGGCCACTGCAACATCACGCTGGGCTCTGCCGCCACAGGCTCGCCCCGAACTCCGTACCCCTCCCTGCCCCCGGCCTGAGTGAGCCAGAGCCCCCAAATCAGCTGCTCCTTTAACCCCGTCCTGCCTGAGCAAAGAACAGATGCCCTCAGGCGACCTACACGCAGAGGCGGTTCCAAATCCAAAGCTGAACCCAGGAGCTGTGCGAACAAAGAAGAGAAAGGGAAATTTCTTCCAGGAGCAGTGGATTAAATCTCCACAATCAACTTGTTGTACGCTGCATCTGTGGAACAACTGAATAGACAACGAATCATCCCAAATTGAGGAGGTGGACTTTGGGAGCTAGGATATATATATATTTTTCCCCTTTTTCTCTTTTTATGGGTGTATATGTGTACGCTTCTGTGTGTTATTCTGTCTGTATAGCTTTGCTTTTACCATTTGTCCTACGGTTCTGTCTGTACGTTTTTGTTTTTGTTTTTTAAGTATAGTTTTTAGCACTTGTTATCATTGGTGCATTTGTGTTTTGGTTGGGTTGCTCTCTTCTTTTTTTTTATTACTTAAAAAAATTTTTTAATAATTAGTTTTTATTTTAATAACTTTTAAATTTTATTTTATTATGTTTTATGTTCTTTCTTTCTTTCTTTCTTTTCTCCTTTTATTCTGAGCTGTGTGAATGACAGGCTCTTGGTGCTCCAGCCAGGCATCAGAGCTGTGCCTCTGAGGTGGAAGAGCCAAGTACAGGACATTGGTCCACAAGAGACCTCCCAGCTCCATGTAATATCAAAAGGCAAAAATCTCCCAGAGATTACCATCTCAATGCCAAGACCCAGCTCCACTCAACGACCAGCAAGATACAGTGCTGGACACCCTATGCCAAACAACTAGCAAGACAGGAACACAACCCCACCCGTTAGCAGAGAGGCTGCCTAAAATCATAATAAGGCCACAGACACCCCAAAACACAACACCAGACATGGACCTGCCCACCAGAAAGACAAGATCCAGCCTCATCCACAAGAACACAGGCACTAGTCCCGTCAACCAGGAAGCCTACACAACCCACTGAACCAACCTTAGCCACTAGGGGCAGACACCAAAAACGATGTGAACTATGAACATGCAGCCTGTGAAAAGGAGACCCCAAAGACAGTAAGTTAAGCAAAATGAGAAGACAGAGAAACACACAGCAGATGAAGGAGCAAGGTAAAAACCCACCAGACCTAACAAATGAAGAGGAAATAGGCAGTCTACCTGAAAAAGAATTCAGAATGATACTAAAGATGATCCAAAATCTTGGAAATAGAATGGAGAAAATACAAGAAACATTTAACAAGCACCTAGAAGAACTAAAGAGCAAACAAACTGTGATGAACAACACAATAAATGAAATTTAAAATTCTCTAGAAGAGACCAATAGCAGAATAACTGAGGTAGAAGAACAGATAAGTGACCTGGAAGATAAAATAGTGGAAATAACTACTGCAGCACAGAATAAAGAAAAAAAATGAAAAGAATTGAGGATGGTCTCAGAGACCTCTGGGACAACATTAAACGTACCAACGCTGGAAGTATAGGGGTCCCAGAAGAAGAAGAGAAAAAGAAAGGGACTGAGAAAATATTTGAAGAGATTATAGTTGAAAACTTCCCTAATATGGGAAAGGAAATAGTTAATCAAGTCCAGGAAGCACAGAGAGCCCCATACAGGATAAATCCAAGGAGAAACACACCAAGACACATATTAATCAAATGGTCAAAAATTAAAAACAAAGAAAAAATATTAAAAGCAGCAACAGAGAAACAACAAATAACATACAAGGGAATCCCCATAAGGTTAACAGCTGATCTTTCAGCAGAAACTTTGCAAGCCAGAAGGGAGTGGCAGGACATATTTAAAGTGATGAAGGGGAAAAACCTACAACCAAGATTTCTCTACCCAGCAAGGATCTCATTCAGATTTGATGGAGAAATTAAAACCTTTACAGACAAGCAAAAGCTAAGAGAATTCAGCACCACCAAACCAGCTTTACAACAAATGCTAAAGGAACTTCTCTAGGCAGGAAACACAAGAGAAGGAAAAGACCTACAATAACAAACCCAAAACAATTAAGAAAATGGTAATAGGAACTACATATCAATAATTACCTTAAAACAAATGGAGTAATTGCTCCAACCAAAAGACGTACACTGGCTGAATGGATACAAAACCAAGACCCGTATATATGTTGTCTACAAGAGACCCACTTCAGACCTAGGGACACATACAGACTGAAAGTGAGGGGATGGAAAAAGATATTCCATGCAAATGGAAATCAAAAGAAGGCTGGAGTAGCAATTCTCATATCAGACAAAATAGACTTTAAAACAAGACTATTACTAGAGACAAAGAAAGACACTACATAATGATCAAGGGATCACTCCAAGAAGAAGATAAAACAATTTTAAATATTTTTGCACCCAATATAGGAACACCTCAATACATAAGGCAAATAACAGCCATAAAAAGGGAACTGACAGTAACACAATCATAATAGGGGACTTTAACACCCCACTTTCACCAATGGACAAATCATCCAAAATGAAAATAAATAAGTAAACACAAGCTTTAAATAACACAAGAGACCAGGTAGATTTAATTGATATTTATAGGACATTCCATCCAAAAGCAACAAAATACACTTTCTTCTCAAGTGCTCACACAACTTTCTCTATGATAGATCATATCGTGGGTCATAAATCAAGCCTTGGTAAATTTAAGAAAATTGAAATCATATCAAGTATCTTTTCCAACCACAACGCTATGAGACTAGATATCAATTACAGGAAAAAAAATCTGTAAAAAATACAAACACATGGAGGCCAAACCATACACTACTTAATAACCAAAAGATCAATGAAGAAATCAAAGAGGAAATCAAAAATTACCTAGAAACAAATGACAATGAAAACACAATGACCCAAAACCTATGGGATGCAGCAAAAGCAGTTCTAAGAGGGAAATTTATAGCAATACAATCCTACGTTAAGAAACAAACATCTCAAATAAACAACCAAAACTTACACCTAAAGCAATTAGAGAAAGTAGAACAAAAAACCCCCAAAGTTAGCAGAAGGAAAGAAATCATAAAGATCAGATCAGAAATAAATGAAAAAGAAATGAAGGAAACGATAGTAAAGATCAATAAAACTAAAAGCTGGTTCTTTGAGAAGATAAACAAAATTGATAAACCATTAGCTAGAATCATCAAGAAAAAAAGGGAGAAGACTCAAATCAATAGAATTAGAAATGAAAAAGGAGAAGTAACAACTGACACTGCAGAAATACAAAGGATCATGAGAGACTACTACAAGCAACTCTATGCCAATAAAATGGACAACCTGGAAGAAATGGGCAAATTCTTAGACATGCACAACCTTCTGAGACTGAACCAGAAAGAAATAGAAAATATGAACAGACCAATCACAAGCACCGAAATGGAAACTGTGATTAAAAATCTTCCAACAAACAAAAGCCCAGGACCAGATGGCTTCACAGGCGAATTCTATCAAACATTTAGAGAAGAGCTAACACCTATCCTTCTCAAACTCTTCCAAAATATAGCAGAGGGAGGAACACACCCAAACTCATTCTATGAGGCCACCATCACCCTGATACCAAAACCAGACAAGGATGTCACAAAGAAAGAAAACTACAGGCCAATATCACTGATGAATATAGATGCAAAAATCCTCAACAAAATACTAGCGAACAGAGTCCAACAGCACATTAAAAGGCTCATACACCATGATCAAGTGGGGTTTATCCCAGGAATGCAAGAATTCTTCAATATATGCAAATCAATCAATGTAATACACCATATTAACAAATTTAAGAATAAAAACCATATGATCATCTCAATAGATGCAGAGAAAGCTTTCGACGAAATTCAACACCCATTTATGATAAAAACCCTCCAGAAAGTAGGCATAGAGGGAACTTTCCTCAACATAATAAAAGCCATATATGACAAACCCACAGCCAACATTGTCCTCAATGGTGAAAAACTGAAACCACTTCCACTAAGGTCAGGAACAAGACAAGGCTGCCCACTCTCATGACTATTATTCAACATAGTTTTGGAAGTTTTAGCCACAGCAATCAGAGAAGAAAAAGAAATAAAAGGAATCCAAATCAGAAAAGAAGTAAAGCTGTCACTGTTTGCAGATGACATGATACTATACATAGAGAATCCTAAAGATGCTACTAGAAAACTAGAGCTAATCAATGAATTTGGTAAAGTAGCAGGATACAAAATTAATGCACAGAAATCTGTTGCATTCCTATATACTAATGATGAAAAATCTGAAAGTGAATTTAAGAAAACATTCCCATTTACGATTGCAACAAAAAGAATAAAATATCTAGGAATAAACCTACTAAGGAGACAAAACACCTGTATGCAGAAAATTATAAGACACTGATGAAAGAAATTAAAGATGATACAAACAGATGGAGAAGTATACCATGTTCTTGGATTGGAAGAATCAACATTGTGAAAATAACTATACTACCCAAAGCAATCTACAGATTCAATGCAATCCCTATCAAACTACCACTGGTATTTTTCACAGAACTAGAATAAAAAATTTCACAATTTGTATGGAAACACAAAGACCCCAAATAGCCATAGCAATCTTGAGAAAGAAAAATGGAGCTGGAGGAATCAGGCTCCCAGACTTCAGACTATACTACAAAGCTACATTAATCAAGACAGTATGGTACTGGCAGAAAAACAGAAATATAGGTCAATAGAATAGGCCAGAAAGCCCAGAGGTAAACCCACACACATATGGTCACCTTATTTTTCATAAAGGAGGCTAGAATATACAATGTAGAAAAGACAGCCTCTTCAATAAGTGGTGCTGGGAAAACTGGACAGCTACATGTAAAAGAGTGAAATTAGAACACTCCCTAACACCATATACAAAAATAAGCTCAAAATGGATTAAAGACCTAAATATAAGGCCAGACACTATCAAACTCTTAGAGGAAAACATAGGTAGAACACTCTGTGATATAAATCACAGCAAGATCCTTTTTGACCCACCTCCTAGAGAAATGGAAATAAAAACAAAAATAAGCAAATGGGACCTAATGAAACTTAAAAGCTTTTGCACAGCAAAGGAAACCATAAACAAGATGAAAAGACAACCCTCCGAATGGGAGAAAATATTTGCAAACGAAGCAACTGACAAAGGACCAATCTCCAAAATTTAGAAGCAGCTCATGCAGTTCAATATCAAAAAAACTAATAACCCAATCCAAAAATGGACAGAAGACCTAAATAGACATTTCTCCAAAGAAGCTATACAGATTGCCAACAAACACATGAAAGAACGCTCAACATCATTAATCATTAAAGAAATTTAAATCAAAAGTACAATGAGATATCATCTCACACCAGTCAGAATGGCCATCATCAAAAAATCTACAAACAATAAATGCTGGAGAGTGTGTGGAGAAAAGGGAACCTCTTGCACTGTTGGTGGGAATGTAAACTGATACAGCCACTATGGAAAACACTATGGAGTTTTCTTAAAAAACTAAAAATAGATCTACCATATGACCCGGCAATCCCACTACTGGGCATATACCCTGACAAAACCAGAATTCAAAAAGAGTCATGTACCACAATGTTCATTGCAGCTCTATTTACAATAGCCAGGACATGGAAGCAACCTAGGTGTCCATCAACAGATGAATGGATAAAGAAGATGTGGCACATATATACAATGGAATATTCCTCAGCCATAAATGGAAACGAAATTGAGTTATTTGTAGTAAGGTGGATGGACCTAGAGTTTGTCATTCAGAGTGAAGTAAGTCAGAAAGAGAAAGACAAATACCGTATGCTAACACATATATATGGAATCTAAAAAACAACCAAAAAAAAGGTCATGAAGAACCTAGCGGCAAGATGGTAATAAAGACGCAGACCTTCTAGAGAATGGACTTGAGGATACGGGGTGGGGGAAGGGTAAGCTGGGACAAAGTGAGAGAGTGGCATGGACATATATACACTACCAAGTGTAAAATAGATAGCTAGTGGGAAGCAGCCGCCTAGCACAGGGAGATCAGCTCGGTGCTTTGTGACCATCTAGAGGGGTGAGATAGTGAGAGGGAGAGGGAAGGTGACGCAAGAGGGAAGAGATATGGGGATATATGTATATGTATAACTGATCCACTTTTTTATAAAGCAGAAATTAACACACTATTGTAAAGCAATTATACTCCAATAAAGATGTTTAAAAAATTTTTTTAAAAAGATGTAATAGGTTTGCAACAAATGTTTTTAATCAAAATATAACAAGCCTCACATATAAATGCAAACTTGGGAAAAGTAAAAAAAAAAAAGAATGAAATAATGCCATTTGCAACAACATGGATGGACCTAGGATTTGTCATACTGAGTGAAGTAAGTCAGACAGAGAAAGACAAATATATGATATCACTTATATGTGGAATCTAAAAATAACTTATTAAATGAAGAATTGTATGACCAGTGAAGTTGAAGTTGTATGATATATTTGTGTGTGTGCACCTGAATGTGTTATGCTCTGGAACAAAGAATATACAATGTAAATATTGTTTGTGTCTGAACGCAATGGGTGAAGCCAGATTAAGAAATCAGCAAGGTAGAAATCACTGCTTGATATTTTTAACAGTGAACACTGAAACCAGTGAAACACAAATATACATGTAAACAGTATTTCAAATAGATTTGCAAAATTAAATGCAGAGTTTGAGATCATCTTAAAAAAAAATTTACAACCCAATTGTTAAGAATAAAAAGAAAAATGGATAAGCAAATGTCCCCAACAGCTTCACCTTCATCTTCCATAGGGAGAATTTTTCAAAACCATTTACCATTGGGGGTGCTGTGGCACCAATTTATCTCTGTAAATTGATAATTAAGGAAAGATGTTAAGACTTTATCCTGACTTTTTATAGGAAATATATGATAGGGAAAGCGAATAGCCCTAGTAGATGAAGGAAATGTTCTTTCAGTGAAAAATTCCTGGTAACACAAGCAAGCAAATGATATCATCAGAAAATCCCCATTTTGCAATCCTGCAAGAAGTAAGTGACTCAGGCAAGGATCATTAATGGACAGTTAAAACAAAATAAATGAAAAGTTGATGGGGAAATTTGAAGTGAAGAGATCAAGCTTCCACCATTTGAACTGAGTGAACAATCTCAGCGTCATTAAAAGCCAGAAACTCAGTGCTGTCTGATGTGAGGCAATACGATCAGCACAGAATGACCTTTGAAATAGTCTGACTTTAAAAAAGAAAGAATCTAAATCTAACCAAGACTTACATCTAAATTCTCTCGAAATGACAGACTATTTAAGAAAAGTTAGGTAATACGATGAGGAAACATTCCAACAACCTAGAATGTGGAACATTCTTCAGAGCAACTGAAATCGTTCCTTCATCAAATCAGTGTGTGTTACTTTCTCACTAGAATATTATAGTTGTTTCTAAAGTGATTTGTCTCCGTCTAAATCATTCTTCTTCTCAACCACCTAGTCATGCAGATAATATAAAATTTCTTGGCAAGTTATAGAAGCAGAATCACTGAATAACCAATTATGAAGCCTCTACTTAGCTAAACAGTAGGTGTCTAAGTAAAGACATAATACATACAATCCCTTTCCCACCCACTTTAGCCTTCATCTCTTCTAGAGAGAGGCAGAGACAGCATACCTTGTTCCTTATCTGTCTTTATTTTTCCCCTTTTGTTTTTCTATAAAAATCCTGGATTTTTATAGAAGTTTTATTGTAATATTTATTATTTTAATTATTCTAAATGTTTTAATTAATAGATCAAAGTAAAAAGAACAGCATAATATTTTTTTTCACATCTAGTTCACACAACCCAAAAAGTATGAAGTAGATTTAGCCAGTATTTTTCCAATATTATAAAGAAAATCATGAATAGTTAAAGAACATGCTCAGGAACACACATGTACAAAGTAGAGAAGGAAATATTAAACTTTGTACTTCTTTGCTAAATTTCCTTTGCTATTTTAGTTATAATATTTTTCATACTTCCAAGCCAATTCACAAAGTTTAACAGTAAACATAGGTTAGCAGAGGAACCTGAAGATAGTTTTACCTGATCTACTTTATCCAGAACATTTCCATCATGGAAAAGAACAAAATACCTGCTGCAAACAGCTTCCTAAAATTTGGAAAATTTTAGTGGTTGTAATTTTAGCAAGTTCTTTTCAGCCTTGTGCAAGTCATTGCACCGACATGCTGAGAAAAACAACTATGAGACAGATAAGTCTAGATAATAAGAATCGTTTACAGTGTAGAGTTCTGATTTTTAAGATTTTTTCAAATTTAGTAGGATGTGTTTTATTAATCTCAGGCATTATGGCTTTAATATAAATGTAGGTCTTTTCTGGAAGTAAATATTTTATCCAACTCTGAAGTCCTAAAGAAGGTAATTGTTTCTAATAAAAGTATTTGCTAAATTGAAAGGATGTGCTTAATGCAATCAGTAAGTTTATAAATAATAAAAATGCAAATATTTCAACACATCAGTAGCAAAGTCTGTCAAAGCTTTAAAAGGAACAGAGAGGTTTGATACTATTTAAAATATTTCAGATCATAGAAAAAGAAAGAAAAATTCTATAGTCTATGTAACAATGAATACAAAAAGAAAAACTATAGTTCAAATGTAACATTATTCCAAAACTTTTAATATTAGAAAATAGAACTCACCTGCCTATTACAGGAATAATACAGTATAATAAAGAGAAATTAATTTCAGGAATGAAAGAAAGATTTAATCTTAGGATATCTATTAATATCATTTCCTTAATAATGGGTTAAAAGAAAAAGCGTTAATCATCTTCACAGAAGTCAAAAAGGAATTTGATGTATCTGCTAGCCATTACTATTTTTTTAAACATTATTATGTTAGGCCTAGTAGGATATATACTTGACATTATATTTAAATATATATCAAAATTAAAAAGCCATCATAACACTAAAATTCTAAAAAATATTGTCATGAAATGCAGGAAAAGACAAAGACCCAGAATTTTTCCTCCTTCCTTAAGTGGTTATGGGGACACCTGCAGGGTGACTTGAGAGCGACACATTGCTTCAATACAGGGGATGTGAAGGTCTTGGCTACTTGATTGCCCAGGCCCAACCCCAAATGGACTATCTCCATAGTTTGATGGATTGCTGCTTTACCTGTCCAGCCTTATGATTTTGCGGGTCAGAGCATAAGGAGTTACATCATGATGATATCCCATGGTCCCCAGTAGTATGCCAAGAGCTTTTTTTTGGAATGTTGAATAGGTTCTGCTTTCTGTGCCACAAGAAGTATGGCCCTGCTCTAGAAGCCAATGGATCTGGTCTGCAGCTCTCCTGCCAGAGATTCCTAATCTACCATACTCTTACTTTCAACAGCATGGTACTTGCCTATTAAAATCTAGAGAAAAGTTCCAGAAAAAACATTATCAAAATTGACCCAACTAAAAACAGGAAACATTAATAGATCAACAATCATTATGGAAATGGAAGCAGTAGTCAAATTAACCTCCAAAATATGCAAATTTTACTATTTCAAACATACCTGGAACTTTACATAGATTGATTGGGTTATAACATGTCTTAACAAATTTCAAAATAAAGGTATTCTATGCCACACATTTTCTGGCCACAATTCAATTAAGTTAAAAATAAATTTTAAAATACGTATTTGAATATTTAAAAGTATACTTCTAATTTTTCATGGTTAAAAAAGAAATCAGTAGGTAAATTAGAAAGATTTTGAATTGAATCATAAAAAGATTCCATATTTAAAACTATGGAATGCAGGGAAGATGGTGCTTTGAGAAGAATTTGTAGCTTTGGATGTTTCTATTAGAGTATAAGGGAGCCTGAAGTGAGCTAAGTGCACAATTTAATAAGTTTAAAAAGCGAACACAATAAATCCAAGGAAAGAAGTAGGAAGGTACTAGGGAAAGAACAGAAATCAATGAAACTGAAAATAATACAGAGGATCAAGAAACCAACCAAGTAGATGCATCTCTGGTGAGATTAATCAAGAGAAAAACTAGAAGATGCAAGTAAATGTATAAATCGAAACCACCAATTAATGCAAAGTTAAATGAGAATAAGAGTATTTTTAGCAACAACTCTAAGCCAATATATTTGAAAACGTGGATGAAAGGACAATTTCATATAGCAATATAGCTTAGATAAAAATGGAATCATAAAGAGAAAGCCTAAAACAATTAACAGGTTGAAGCATTTGATAACAAAAATATCCCAAGTTTAAACTTGTAGATTGCAGGGAAAATGATGTTTTATATGGTGGGAAGACAAGGCAGGTGTCTTATTGGACAACACTTGGCCTCCTCTGGATCCACCCCATCCACTGTCCTGGGTAATCTCATCACAATCAGCTAGGAAGTATTGAGCCGTCTAAATGAAGAAGGGAAGTGTTCCATTTCACAGTCTATTTTCTGTTGAAATAGTTAAAATGCATTTTGGAGGACAACTTCCTTAAACTTGATAGTTTAAATAAGGTTAACAACATATGCAAGATATAAATCGTTTATCACATTTTCTTTCCTTAACTGCTCCATGTGCAAAACGATTCCCTCTATGTCAAATCTCAGTGTGTCTAAGGTATTGGTGATGCTACACAGCCACGGTTAAACCCTTGAGTTAAAATGGAGATTCACTGGTAACCCCAGATATTTGAAACAAGTTATTTATAGTAGGACAAGGACTTATTGTTATCACAATGCCTCTGTATAATTCTTATTAAAGAAGTTTGTGCTTTAACTATTGAAGCATATACTCTTGTCTAAATAAAGGAAGGAGGTAAATTAAGTTGATTTCTGCTTGGTGAGGTAGGAAACATAGCATGTTAGAAGTGTGAGAAGGAGAAAGATTCCATTTTAATGGATTTAAAGATTACATTCACACAAGGAAGATGATGAGTTGAGGTAACTTATCAAATAATTCTGTAAAACAACAACAGCAACAACAAAAACTCAGAAAACTCCACTATCCTACAAAGCATGTGTATTGTGAGGACTAATCTATTATCTTAACTTTTCCTGAAGGCATTCAAGCTCAGTTTTAATTACAGCTATTATATACATTAAGTTTGCTTTCAAAGGCTTCCTATTCCTTCTTTTGTTACTTCTCTTTTTGCTTTTGCTCTCTTTTTCTAGGCATCAATCCTAATCCCCCATCTTTACTCTCTTCTCCCAAGTTTGCCTCATTCAAGCACTGTCCCAAGTTCCAAAATAACTTCATACTTTCTTTTCAAAGTTTAAGGATTTCCGCTTGTGACTTATGGCATTTTCAGCTATGACACATCTAACAGTTGAAGTTCACATCTGCAGCAGGCTCCCATGGGCATTCTGAGCATGAGAGATTTGACTCTTCCTTCTTCTCTCAAGAAACAATTACAGGATGCAGAGGACTGAAAGGGATATGGGTCCAAGAAAAAAAAATCCTCTCTGGTTTTTAAAGTATATCATTAGCATTAGTAGTACTATCACTAGTAGCAAAAGTTGTAATACTTCTCAACTGATCACTACATCGGTGTGTGAAGACGGCATAGTTAAGAGTGGTGAATTAGAGAAAATAGTAATAATTCTGATTAGGCTGATTCATCCTAAGGCAAACATTACTGACAGTCTCTCTTAGGAAATCTGAAATTTTTTTCAACCATATTTATTTCTAAAGATCAAGTTGCAAATTGAGAAATTCCATGAAAAAGGAATATACACAATTTTGCCTCTTTGTATCTATTTGCCTTGCTTTTATCTCCTGGTTTTAGACCATACTTAATTGTAAATAGAGGGATAGTTAATTTTTCAACGGGGCAGGATATTTGAACTTGCCTATAGGACCCATGGGAAGGAAACTGATTTACTTAAATGTCAATTCATTTTCTTTTGTGAAAGTGAAAAAAAAATAAGGAGTTAGATAAAGACTAAAGGAGTTGAAGTAAATTACTCAGATGTCTTGAGGATAAATATATACTAATACACAACTGGAGTTTTCTAAATAGGAGGGAGGAAGGAAGGAAGGAAAGAAAGAAGGAAGGGGAGAGAGAGAAAAAAGGGAAAGAAAACATACAGGGAAGGAGGGAGGGAGAAGTTAAGGGGATAAAAAGATAACTTCATAACAAGATATTGTGTCTTCAAGGGAACTATCAACTCCTGGAGGAGGTCAGGGACTAAATTTTATATGGCATTGCTTTTGAATCTTCTCTTGAATCTACTCCAGCAGTGGGTACGTGGTAAGCATCCAACAAATACACATTGTTTGTTAGAAATAATCAAGTATACAAGATATATGGGAGATTTTTGTTTTCTTTTAGAGAAATTCCAAGCTATGAAAAAGAAAAATAATGTATTTTTCACAAAGTTGCACAAGCTACAGCAGAAGGGGCTCATATTTTTCCTGTGAGATGGTTCCATTTGATGCTGTACATGCAGCATCCACCCACGGTTACCCTGCCAAGCTCAGGCAACTCATAGGTCAGGCTATCGAGGGGAGATCTCCAGGTGCTAAAATAATTAATAAAAGGAGTGTGATAATGAGTCAGAGCATTCTCCTCTCCTTCGTCACCGATGTTTAACCTCTCCTAAGCATAACAATTGCTTTCCTGTACGTTACTTTCAAGATTAAGTGCCCCCGTAGAATTTATTGTGCCTAAAATGACTCAAAAATGGGGTTCAGACATATAATTCTAATCTAGCCAGGATCTGAGTAAATTAATGACATCTCAATGACTCTAAAATCAAGAGACTGTCCTTGGGAAAAGACTCAGAAAAATTCAGATGTGTAAAGTAAATAATGTAGAGTTTGACTATGTCTAACCAATGAGAACATTTTTTTTTCAGATCCTTAGCTCCTAAATTAACTTTCTCTGAAAACCAGCTCAAAGAAATGGATTTATCATATAACCATAGGGAATTAATTAGTTTAAAAACCATGTATGAATGCATCTTATGGCAGGCATAGTATTAGATACCACAAAGAAAAAAATAAAGGAATGACCCCTTCTTTCTCTAGTAAAGAATGGAGAGAAATGAACAGATTTTTTAATTCCACAAACACATCTGAACGTTTACTATGTGCTAAACATATGATAGTTTCTGAAGTTGAAGAAATGGAGAAGACAGACCCAGACCCAGCTTAAAGAAGTTCAGCATTGGGTGGGGGCACAGAATATAAAGAAGCAATTACCATATGGTTTAATAGACACTAAGGAGGTATTAACTGGGTGCTATGAAAAATAGCTGATCACTGACACACAGGTCATTTGCAATTCAAAATTAAGTACAACAATAAGAGTATAAATATGTGATGTGGGAGCATAAAGGCCTTCAAAACACTTACTGGAAAAGTCAGGGAAGGCTTCCTGGAGAAGGTGATATTTGAGCTGTGGTAGAAAAGTTGTGTAGGATATGCCAGGTGAAAACAATTCAGGTGGGGGTGACAGAAGGAACAAGGTATCAGAAGCCATAAATCTGTCAACAAGCCTGACTTGCGCAGGTAACACTAAGAAGAACAGTAAGGTACATATCAGGGAGTGGTGTAAATGACACCAGAATGAGAGCTTAGTTACAGAATGTGAAAGGTGATTTGGAATAAGTCAGAAAAGAGATGCACTTTTTCCTGTAGGCAGGGAGCCAAAATAACTATTTAAGCAGAGGAAGAATATGATCAATATTTTCTTTTTCCCTGTCTCTCTCTTTCTCTCTCTCTCTCTTCTTTCCTTCCTTCATTCCTTCCTTCCTACCTCTCATAACTCCCTCCCTTCCTTCTTTCTTTCCTTCCACTGTTCTGTAGAAAATGAAAGGGAGTGAAAGGAGACATAGAGGAGAGAAAACCCAGCTAGGAGATAGTTGCTGAAGTTCAAATGAACAACAAGAAGCATCTGGAAAAAGGCAGTGACAGTGGAAATGAAGAGGTGAAGACAAAATAGAAAAGCATTTCTGGGGTAGAAGTCGTAGAGTTTGGTTAGGACATGAGTGAGTTTGTTTGGAGAGTAACATAACAAGAGACAAAGAATAAAATGTAAGAATCAAGAAGGCTGAGAAGATTTTCAGCTTGAAACCTAAGCAACATCATTGACTTAGATGAACAATTCAGGAGACAAGTAGTTTCAGGAGCTAAGAAAGTTTTAGGAAGGAAAAAGATGTCTACTTTGCAAATTTAAATTCTAGGTATCTTTACAGGTATTAAAGAAATGAAAGAGGACATTTCAAGTGGTTGATTTTCCAATGCATGATCCAGTGTGCAGGGAGAGGTTCTTCTGGCTCTGAAAATGAAAGTGGTACACATAGGAGCCTAGAGGTGGAGAGTGAGGAAACTGAAGGAATTCTCTAAGGAACTTTCCTCCCTCTGATAAGAAGAGGCATTGTTACCTGCTGAGTTCAGGGTAAGGTCAGGCTGAGGTTAAGAAAAGTGGATAGGGATTGGGGAGACCATTTGAACATGGAGAATGAGAAGGAAAATTTACCAAGTATAAGTGAAAGATTTACCTTGTAGCCAAAGTCAAGATGAGAATAAAACCCCTAAATTTATAGTTACATGGTGCTCTATAGCAAAAGAGAAGAAAGTAAGTGATTGGGTTATTCTAGAAGGTGGAATTCAACTCCTCTCTGGAAAGCCACAATTAGAAAGTTTGTAAAGTTGTGTCACAAGCTAAAAACACGTGTACTAACATCTCTGGGATTTGGTTAAATACCTATGTATGGGAGAGAACTGAAGAGCATTTTTGGCTGGAAGGAACCAGACAGAACAAAATGAGCTCTATTGGTCATTAAAATATCATTGCTAACAGAAAACTGCTACACTAGATCAACTTGTGCTATTTTAGCCAGTTTAGAAAGGTGAAATTTATCTTAAAATATATCTTAATTAAAGATACAAAGCAGCTAATGATCTAATTAATTTCATTATGTTTAACTAGTCTTGACTTTTCAACTGCATATCTTTAAAGAGTGTTCTATTTTCAGCCATTCTCTAAATAAAAATACATTCACATTAGGACTTCTGATTGAATGTAGCCAAAACTTTCTTTTGTTCCTCTTGGTCCTTGACCAGTATCCTGAGTTTAGACAACATGATGCATACTGACTGGTTATTGACCTCTTGCTGACTCGGCTCCAATTAATATTAAATACAAATGGAAAATCTACAGCGGAACACACAGGCATTATTTCATTCCTTTGTCCCTTGACACTTTAAGCTGAGAGAAGTGCCAACAGAAATGTAGCAGAGCACAAACATTCACTGCTTGATATGCATGGGCTTACCTTGTTGTTTGCTTATGTGTGACCTTTTCTGAATGGCACAAAGGTATTGCTTGAGATATTTAGGCAAAATATTCATGCTCAAGTTTGTCTAAGCACACGAATCTCCTTGTATCATGAACAATTATAGTTAGTTTTGTTTTGAAAGAGGATTAGCTCCTTAAAGGACAAAAGGACATCCTAAACATCATAAAGTGAAGTTTACAAGTTAAATATGTTAAGTGCATGTTCGGAAGCCAAGCACACAAGTTTGGAAAAGGACCTATAATACAGCTTAGGTCCATGTGGACATAAAACTACTAAAGAAAATTCTCCTCCTCTCTATTAAAAAAATAGGGAAACCAAAGTAGGGGATGAGAGGTTAATGGTGGGACTGGAGATGGGGGATGAGGTTAACTCTTAGGAAGTAAGATTGAAGAATGAAGATGGAGTTTCTCTGGATGAAGGTGAAACTCTATTCAAGAGGAGGGAGTATCAAGGGAAAATTAGAGATGTGGCCCCAACATGAAACCCCAGTTCCAAAGGAAGATAAAGCTTTGCCTCAGGAAGTATGCAAGTGAGACTCAGGCCTCACTGGGCCCATCCTGGTGCATGGCGCCTGGAATCTGTGGCAAGGGATGGTGGTGGTAATGACAACATTTACACCAATGGGACAAAATGGTGGCTGTGGAGGATTTACGATAGCATGCAATGGAATTGGCAGTGGCAGGACCAACAGCTGAGAGTTTTGAAAGATAAGGAGCATCAACATTTGGAAAGATGCCCCTGGCCCCACAGGGCGTGGTGGCACTGACAACATAATTTGAGGTCATAGAGCTACAACAGTGTTTATGAGGACTAATAATCATCAATTTTTAAAATGTTGCTTGATTCTAATGATTAATCTTAATCCAAGGTAAGGAGATAAATTCTTAATCCAAGTTAAATAGATCAATCTCGTCACAAATTTAGATTCCTGAGCTGCTAAGCATGCATTTCATTTAGCTGACTTGATAAAACTATAGACAGAGACACACCAAATTGGTTGAGACGGGAGGCTCTAAAATTAGACTGGATTTGAATCCTGTTCTGCCATTCGTTAGCTGTTTGACTCTAGTTGCTAAATTCCTCTGTGCCTCAATTTCCTCATCTATAAACTGCTAATGATAACGTCTTCATGGGATTTGTAGAATGATTAACACATAAAAAAGACTTAGGCCAATTCCTGGTACTAAATAAAAATTAAATAAATACTGGTAATTATTATTACATGCCTTATTAAGGAGAGTTTATAAGGCCTCCCTTGTTTTCTAATCCTGTCCCCCTAAACTAAGACCATAATGAAAGTACCAGGAATGGGAGACAGGACTAGATGTCACTCAGTGATAAATTCTCAATACTTTTGCCTTTGTGTGTGCTTGCTTGAGTGTGTATGGGGGGTAAGGGAGATACCTCTCTTCTTTCGTTATCCTGGCTGTGGCCTGGGAAACAAGTAGTCAAGAATGCCGAGACTCACATTGTGGAAGAAAGACATAGATGATAGAATTACCTTGGTAATGCCCTGGCTCTTAGATGAGTGGTATGTTTGCATTTCCCTTTATTCTGACTTTGGAGGTTGGCTGCTTTAATGAAACAGTTCAGTTTGAATACCTTCATTCTGGAATAAACATTACTAAATTTGGAAGGAAAGCAGTTTGAAACTAATGGAAAGTGACCAGAGCAAAATGCAAAATCCAAATTACCAGTGTCTGTTGCATAGGGAAAAGGAAAAGTATGAAATCAATGTTACTTCATAATACAATACTGATGTGTAATTATTTCTAATTTTATACATACTTAATCAAATACTCATGGGCTAGATGAGTCTCTATTAAGTAGAGACATATTTTATCTCGATCTTTTATCTTTAATAAAAGATTACACATAAACAAAAAATTTACAACAGACATCAGGTCTTATAAGGAACCACAGGTACCTGAATGAGATTTCCTAAGAACAAAAAATTTAATGAAAACTAAATGTGAGGGTTGGGTAAATAAATTATGGCATGAAATGGACTATAATACAGCCATTAAAATATGCTATAGCTCTATATTTTTTGAAATCTAAATATGTCTAAATATGATATATGTTTTGTGATAAAAGCTGCTTATAAGGTGGTTTTACAGCATTAAATAAGTTTAATTATTTAATTTAAAGTAGAGGGCAAGATTTTGTGTGTCCCTGTGTATGTGTATGTCTACTAAACATTTTGGAAAGATGTATATGAAAATGTTAATACTGTTCATCTTTGGATGATAGGATTAACAATGATATTTTTCTTTTAAATTATTTGTTATTATTACCATAATCTAAAATTTTATAAACATACGTTTATTATGAGTTCAAAGAGAAAAAGCCAAAAGGCAATTTCTATTTTTAAAATAGTCTGGTTGAAAAAAGTTAATTTTACTCATAAAATTTAAAATCTGATTCTGCATTTATATGAATCTTTTTTTTTTTTTTTTTTTTTTTTTTTTTTTTTGCGGTACGCGGACCTCTCTCTGTTGTGGCCTCTCCCATTGCGGAGCACAGGCTCCAGACGCACAGGCTCCGGACGCACAGGCTCAGCGGCCATGGCTCACGGGCCCAGCAGCTCCGCGGCATGTGCGATCTTCCCGGACCGGGGCACGAACCCATGTCCCCTGCATCGGCAGGCAGACTCTCAACCACTGCGCCACCAGGGAAGCCCATGAGTTTGCTTTTTTAATGTGCAAACTTGAATCAAATTAGATTTCCAGGAAAAATAATTATATGAGTATATGTTTGCATAGCACACTAACCAAAATAACAAGCACAACAGAGAACAATAAAAGAATCTCCATTTATAAGGAAGTTAGTAAATTACCAAAATCCCATACAGCAGAATCTATATTTGCTGTTTACAATGATATTTGATCTAAATAAGAGGAAGAGGCTCAGTTTGACACACATTTTCCACAGTCAAAAGTGCGATGCTGTTTGGGGAAGAAAGTAAAAAATCCTTTATTTGGAGATAGGATCCCTTGTAGTTTGTTGGGTGAGTTGTAGAAGCATGTGTCACCATTTGGGATACTCTAGATCACAAGCTCTGTGAAGTCAGGAACTGTAATTTTTTTTGTTAGCAACCTTATCCACAGTTTCTGGAGTATAATAAGGGCTGAATAAATATTTGTTGAATAAATGCCTGGCGTTGTTTTCCTGCCCACATAATGGCAGCAGTGGAAAGAGAAAGAAAATGGCAGTGCCATTCAATTTACCCAACATAGTTTCATATCCAGGAGGAAACAGCTGCTCAGCCACAAAGCAAAGTTAACCAAACAGACATAAATAAATATTCATCCATCAAGTAAAAAATCTTGTCAGCCTTCGAGCATTACACTGATATACACTGCATTACACTGATATTGAAATCTTAGGATGACCTGAACCGTACTCTCTAAAATGGAGGGACAGCTGAAATCCAGGAGACTTAAGATTTGAAATAACTCGAAATATCATGCTTTTAACCACTGCATTGAACTGCTTCTTTTTCTAAGGAGAATATAAGTAATCTTCCCAACGACTAAATTATAATAATAGACGTCGTAAGATAACATTAGATTAAATTTTACTTTGCTCTTCTAGATGGCCCTAAATTAATTAGAGTAATAAGAGAATTTCTCTGATGCAGTTTTAATCAAAGACTTGGTGATTCAGACCACCTCCTGAGAGACTGCACAAAAGCTACATGAGACCCACAGGAAGTCAGTGTGCAACCTTACCAAGATCTGGTCTCAAGCTGTGTCCTATGGTATCAAGAGGTCACAAAGTCCTGCTGGGTTTAGAATGGACTCAAGATTTTATGGCCTTGCCTTCTAAGAATATTTTCCATACTTTATTCTATATTTGTTGTGAAGGTACAAGCTCATCAAAAGTCATAACTGCATCTTAGGGCTTCCCTGGTGGTGCAGTGGTTGAGAGTCCGCCTGCCGACGCAGGGGACACGGGTTCGTGCCCCGGTCCAGGAGGATCCCACATGCCGCGGAGCAGCTGGGCCCGTGAGCCATGGCCACTGAGCCTGCATGTCTGGAGCCTGTGCTCTGCAACGGGAGAGGCCACAACAGTGAGAGGCCCGCATACAGCAAAAAAAAAAAATAATTAAAAAAAAATAACTGCAACTTATTTTGGTTACACATTTGTCAATGTCACTTTGACAGTAGGTTTTTGGTTTTGTTTTTTTTTGAATTGTGGAAAAAACACATGAGATCTACTCTTTTAACAGATTTTTAAGTGTACGATACAGTACTGTTAATGATGGGCACTATGGTATAAAAAGGATCTCTAGGACTTTTTCGTCTTGCAGGACTGAAACTTTATACCTAATCAATAGCAACTCCCATTTCCCCTTCCCCCAGACCCTCACAGCCACATTCTATTTTCTGCTTCTATGAGTTTGAGTACTTTAGATACTTCATGTAAGTGGAATCATGAAACACGTGTGTATATATTATGCCACATCTGTAATTATGTGTGAATGTAAAATTACATCAGAAGTCAAATCAAAATAAATGAGAAAAATAAGTGGGAATAAAGTGTTAGTTGGGATTATAGAAAAACTAACCAACAATATATCAAGTAGAAATGGCTTAATTATTCATCTTTATATCCCACATATCCCTGCTCTCATCAATCTATTATAAATTTATACTTATTTACTTACTCAAAAAAGTCATAACTAATTTAGCCATAAAAACAGTCCATTTGTCTTTTTTTATAACTCACCTGTGTGGAAGACTAAATGACAGACTTTTAATAACCACGATCTTAAAGCAGAGGTTTATTTACAAGGGATGTACTAGATAAATAAGGTAGGTCAAGGCATAACTATTAAAAAACTGAAAATTATTCTGACTAACACAAGCAAGAAAGTTAAATTTATTAGATTACTAAGCTAACACACAGAAGTGTAAAACGTATTGAACCATCATCCTGCCTTGACAAAGTCTGGGAACAAAGGCTGCTCTGGGTCTTCAGCATCAAAAACTGTTGAATCTTCTCTTGATTGTTGATTTTAGCTACGGCAAACACTCGTAACCTTCATTCTCTATGTGGCTCTGTTCAAGTGTCATATTTCCAAGAAAACTGGATTTGCTCAACTTAGATCAGACATTTCTGTCTTTGATAAATCAGCCAAACAAGTGTTTGGGGGCAGAGGGTGGTGACATTGACACAACCACAAGGTAAAAACTGAAAAATGAGCTATTGTCCCAATTTGTATCACTGCAATGGGTAATCCTCCTGGTCAGAACATGTTCTCTTGGGGTAGAAGTGGATTGTGATGCATGAAGAGTCCTCTCAGAATGTGACTTGACCATAATTGGGTTTGCTCTAAGACTAAACCAAGTAGATTTATATCTCTTAAATTGATTTGAATAAGCAGAATGTAGTTTGCCAAATCCTACAGCCCTGACCTATGACTCAGATTTAATATCAGCATTCCTCCCTCTTTCCACTTCCTCCAGCTTCTGTTGAGAGAAACAGTGGCCACGTTCTCTTTGTTTCATTTTTCTCAAGATTGCTTCATAAGAAATGAGAGCTGTTTTCTCATTGACTTATGCAGTTCTGTGTTTAGCTCATTAGACACGAAAGGACTACATCTTGTCAGCTCATTGCTCACGCTAGGAATTATTAGTCAATATTGTGGTAATCATTTCCTAAAAAATGCAGTATCATATCTACCTCTTTTAACGAAAAATGGTATAGTTTGAACTTGAGCATAGCCTAACAGCTTATAATTCTCAATTTTTTCCTCTTTTAAGGTGAGATAGTCATAACAATATACTTATAAAACTTCCTTTAAATAGGAATATCAGAAAAGAGACATGGCCAGATGTTTGTTATCTATTAGTTCACAATGCATTATCCCAAAAGTTAGTAGTATAAAAAACACACATTTATTATCTCACTGTCTCTGTGGGTCAGGAATCCAAGTACAGCTTAGTTGGGTGCCTCTGGGATCAAGGATTTTCATAAGCTTGTAGTTAGGGCGGCAGCTAAGACTGATCTCACTTGAAGGCTCAACCAGCAGAGGATCTGCTTCCAAGCTCCCTCAGTATGGTCATTGACAGGATTTAGTTCCTCGTGGGCTGTCGTTGGCCTCAGTTCTTTACTGGCTGATGGCCAGAAACCTCCCTCTTTCCCTTGCCACATGAGACTCTCCAGGGAGCAGCCCAAAGCATGCCATCTGGCTTCTATCAGCAAGCAAGTGAGAAAGTAAGAGAGACTGCCAAGACAGAAACAACAGTCTTTTTGCAACCTAATCTCATAAGTGACACCTCATCATCTCTGTTACATTCTACTCATTAGAAGTGAATCACTAGATCCAACCTACACTTAAGAGGAAAGTATTACACAAGGTTGCAAATCCCAGGAAGCAACAATTATTGGAAGCTCTCTTAGAGTCTGCTTATTACACCAGGGAAAACCAGATCTGTAATTCCTGTAATTGGAATTACAGGTATATTCTGACATTTAGGAAATAGAAGAAAAGTGGTAAGGTAATGCCCAAAAAGGAACATTAAAACTGAGGAGAGGGCTTCCCTGGTGGCGCAGTGGTTGAGAGTCCGCCTGCCGGTGCAGGGCACACGGGTTCGTGCCCCGGTCCGGGAAGATCCCACGTGCCGCGGAACAGCTGGGCCCGTGAGCCATGGCCGCTGAGCCTGCGCGTCCGGAGCCTGTGCTCCGCAACGGGAGAGGCCACAACAGTGAGAGTCCCACGTACCGCAAAAAACCCCAAAAAACAAAAAACAAAAAACAAAAAACTGAGGAGAGACTTTGGATAAAAATGAAAAGCATTTACTAATATGGTTCTATAAACCAGAAGGGAAAGTGGTTTGATTGCTAAGACAGATTTTCATCCACAAGCATGAGAAATTTTACACCAAACATTTACTCCAAAGATTCACTAGGCCATAGATTTCTGTACAAGTGTTAGCACCTAGTTACCTTTTACAAGAGTAGCTGTCCATCATGAGTTGTGCTTATCAGTACAAAGAGTTGAGTAAAGACATTGGCAATATAGAAATGCCCTGTAAGAGAAAACTTTGTCAACACAAGAAAAAAATGTGAAAAAGTATTAATTTTAACAAGAAAAGCTTACATAAGAAAGATCTATAGAAAGAAAAAATGCAACAATTTAAACAACTTACAGTAACACAAAAGCAAAATATTTTCAGGCAAAGAAGTTCAAGATCTATGGGCCTCTTTCAGCTCTAGAGGAGACTAGCCAATTATACTTCTTCATAATAAAAAACAAGGAGGATAAATAATTTCCTTAACAATGAAATAAGAATGATCATATTTAGATATACTAATCTTTTTAATGAACTACTCTGATACACATACCCAGAATGAATGCTGTTTGGGATGGGTGGAGTAGCTGAGAAGTAAACAGAGAAAGAAAATGAACAGACATTGGAAGAACAACTTAATACATCCAATTTGGAGATGTTAAAATCAACATGGCATGTTGTTCTTAAGAATTGGCAGATAGTCTACCCCACTAGCCACGCTGAAGATTCACCCTTCAGATGACAGGAAGCTCTCTTATATGTTTTGCTTCAAGAGGAAGAATGGATAGGTGAAGTCAGTAATAATACACGGGTGCCCTACTTGGAAATGTGGGAAAAAAATTTTAAATAAACACTTTCAGATCAATTCACCAGAGAATTTATAGGAACATAATGATTGAAAGATTTTTTTAAAATGTCAATGAAACAATATTCCTAGCAATTCACCAAGATTTATTGAATGTTAACAATGTGAAGAGCACTGTGCACCACAGGAAGCCAATGAACCATGGTTTACATAGTTATTTTGTTTTACAATAATATTTTTCTAGTTATTATTTGGAAAAATATTGAAGAGTATAAAGAAAATGTAAAATCACTCACAAAAAACATAGTTTTACATTTTGCTG
Organism: Stenella coeruleoalba; assembly: GCF_951394435.1. Lineage (NCBI taxonomy): Eukaryota > Metazoa > Chordata > Mammalia > Artiodactyla > Delphinidae > Stenella > Stenella coeruleoalba. Next base: position 31,749,700 of record NC_137157.1, read on the forward strand.
TGTTTTCTAATAAAAATTATATGTGTTTTTACATTTTGCTGTGTTTTCTAATAAAAATTATATGTGTTTTTACATATGAATATGTCTGTAAATTTTAAATATTGGTATATAATTTTTAAAAAATATTTTGCACCTTTCTTTTTTCCCAGTTACGATGTCAGGTTTTTTTTTCTTATGTTACTGAATATCCTTTTAAAACCATGACTTAGAATATATTTAGTATTCTATTGTGGTTATAACAAATCAATTTAATTATATTCATTAACAATTTAATATGTTAACATAATTGTAATTATATATTATATTATTAATTTACATTAAAATATGCATCATTAAATCTGCTCATATAATGGATATTAGGTTATTTCCAACCTAAATATTTATTTTGTTTATCTTTGATATTCATGTAGTGATAAACATCCTAAAGCAAAAATGTACGGGTCGGGCTTCCCTGGTGGCGCAGTGGTTGAGAATCTGCCTGCTAAAGCAGGGGACACGGGTTCGAGCCCTGGTCTGGGAGGATCCCACATGCCGCGGAGCAACTAGGCCCATGAGCCACAACTACTGAGCCTGCGCGTCTGGAGCCTGTGCTCCGCAACAAGAGAGGCCGCGATAGTGAGAGGCCTGCACATCACGATGAAGAGTGGCCCCTGCTTGCCACAACTAGAGAAAGCCCTCGCACGGAAACGAAGACCTAACACAGCAAAAATAAATAAATAAAAATTATATATAAAAAAAATGTACGGGTCATTTATAGTGTAACATATAATCTGTGCTTTCAAAGAGTTCTTACTCTGGTGGGAAAAGAAGAGGTATAAATAATTGCTTTGACATATGGTAAATTTTAAAAGGTAAATATCAACTGCAATGCAAGTATAGGTGATGGATGCAGAACTACCTGCCTTCTGCCTACCAGTGAAGGTCTCACAGAGATCTCACTTGTCTGAGTCTGCAAGGAGAAATATGAGCTTGTTAGATAGACCACGAGCTTAAAGAATTCCAGGCACAGAGTATCAGGTGCAAGTGTGGCATTTGAACAGTGATAAACAGTTTTCCTCTTGAAACATTCTCTTCTCTTGATTTCCAAGACTGTAAACTCTCCCTATTTTCCTCCTGTCTCTTTTTGGAGGAGGAGTATATGTATTTTCCATTTTTCTTGTTTCCAGTGAATGGACTTCACTAACATAAACTCCTGGCCTCTTGCCTCACCCATTAACTACTCCTCCCTGTGAAGACAGCAGATTCTGTTATGGGTGAAAGTCAGTGGTCCATCTTTTATGTTAATCATCTGTTATCACTGAGGATTTGAATGTCTCTTCTTCTTTCTCTACCAGACCAGTGGGAGGCAGAAAGCTTATTACGTTAGTTTTTCAACACCAAATTTACTCCTAGAAGAACTTTCTTAAGACATAGATGGGATGTATGAGAGGAGCCAGGGGCTACCACTACTTTCTAGTCAGTCTGTTTAGCTCATACAGCTTCAGGAGTTTAGCAGCAATTAAGGTAATATTTAATGGTGCAGCTATTACAGAAAACAGGGTGGAGGTTCCTCAAAAAACTGAAAATACAACTACCATATGATCTAGCAATCCCACTGCTGGGTATACATCTGAAGAAAACAAAAGCACTAATTTGAAAAGATACATGCACCTCAATGTTTGTAGCAGTGTTATTTACAATAGCCAAGATACGGAAGCAACCTCAGTGTCTATCGACAGATGAATGGATAAGAAGATGTGGTACATATAGATTGAAATATTACTTAGCTGTAAAAAAGAATAAAATTTTTCCATTTGCCACAACATGGATGGACCTGTAGGATATTATACTTAGTGAAATAAGTCATAGAAAAAGATAAATACTGTGTTATCATTTACATGTGGAATCTAAAAAATAAAACAAATGAATAAATATAACAAAACAGAAACAGACTTACAGATACAGAGAACAAACTAGTGGTTACCGGTGGGGAGAGGGAAAGGAGGAGGGGCAATACAGGAATAGGGGATTAAGAGATACAAACTACTACGTATAAAAAAAAATATTATGATCTCCACTTTCTGATACACTGTATTTCTCAACTGGTTCTGCCATGGACAAAGAAAAGGGGGTACTATGTTACTGACCACCTAAAATCCCAGTAATTTTATCCCACTTGTAATTATTTTTTGTGTGCCGTGAGAAGTGGTGGTTGGTTGGATATGGGAAGTGAGGGAGAAAGAACTAGAATGATTCCCAGATGCTAAAACAGAACCTTTCAGAAGTGGCAGAAAGGGCAGAATACCATAATTCTGTTCTTTGAGCTCAAGGCATCTGTGGGGCTCTGTATGGAGACATCAAGTAAGAAGTTATAAGAAGAGCCTTGTTATGTGAGGTGCTGAAAATTCATATCAGAATACATATTTCATAAGTCAACAAGAAAAGAAAGTTGATTTCCAGATTATTAGAGGCAACACAACATAGTAAGAAATAGCAATATTCTCATAAAAAGACTACCATATCCTAGAAGAAAAATTTTAGGAATCAGAAATATCGAAGTCGTTTCATTAATCTGAAAATCTGCATAATGTGGGAAAAAGCAGCAATGACAATAATTTGCTGCTATCTATATGTCTCTAAAATGAGACTGTGACAGATTATCCCATTGCCCTCCTCTGCCCTAATCTCAACAGCAGTACTGTTACATGATTAACTGGAAAATGTCAGTGTCTTGGAGGCCTAAATAAAACCTTACCAGGCTAGGTAAAGGAAATGTTCGAGATTATAATTTAATGGGTAAACTCTGACAGTGGGAAGTATGCCAGGTTTTAAAGAATAATTTATGACTCAAAAGCAAGCAGGAAAGTACCTAGTAGGTATGTGAAAGTATAGCTACTAAGATAAAATATATCTTCTAAGAGGAGTATATTTGCAGTGGGTGACAACCTTCCTTATTTTTATCTTAATATGTGTATGTTTGCAGCACTTTGTCATTTAGCTAGTTCACTAAAAGTTACACACAACGTGTCACATAAAACAGTATAATATATGTCAACCCAGGCTTCTGTAAGTTTTCAAACCCAAAAGTCCAGTTTGCTATTTCAATGTGCTGACAAACTTGTATTCTTTACAAATAGTATAAAGAGAATCTGCAGGACTTTAAAGGAGGAAGTGAGAAATCACATCCAATTGGGGGACTAAAGAAGATTTTAAAGAGGAGGTGGAACTTGAGCTAGACCATCAAGAACTTTGACAGATAAGGATGTGGCAGAAAGAAAAGTCTGGAAATATGTGTTTCTCAAGATACATTAAACATTGTAAAATGAAATTGATATTTTGAAATCAGTTTTTTCTCTTTCCTTGCTATCTTAACACTATGCATTTAAGGTAGCCTGAACTCCTTAGAACCAGTAACCCAAATGAAAATGAGCCACAGACCCATTTGGGGAATTCATGACAATCATCAAGCGTCCCATCAATTCCTCTCTAACCCGCTCCTATTCTCATTCTTATTTTCAGTATGGCTCTGACTCTTAGTCCTGGCTCTTATTTGAAGCTACATGATTTACCTTTTGGATTTGGGTGTCTATATTCAGTCTTCCTGATTTTTGGTTATTAATCCTCCTTAATAATTTTTTGATATATACTCAACCCTGTGACACTTCCAACTCTAGACTGTCTCTGGTAGGATGGCTCTCCTTTGTTTTGGCCCTTTGAGATCTACTCCCAGTGCCAGAATTGGTTGATAGCCAGAGTAGCCTAACACAGATCCACATGAGGAAGGATTTGGACAACGTCAACCATGGAAGTGACTTTTGTGTTATTGCTATTTTTTTCTGGTAATAAAACAAACACATGTTCATTGGAGGAAAGTATAAAAAAGAAGAGAAAAATCAACTGCCATTCTATTGTTCAAGATAAACACTATTAACCTGTTGATGTATTTCTTTCCAGTCTTTTTTCTATATATTTGTTTATACACATATTTTTAAAAATAAAATGGTTTCATAGTACATATACATTTTATATGTTTGCTTTTACATACTTATCATTTTACCATGATCATTTCCCAGTATTATTAGTTTCGGCAAAAAAAAAAGCTTTTTAATGGCTGTACATCTCAACATATAAATATAACATGATGAAACTCTATTATTAGGCATTTACGTTGTTTTGATTTTTCACTATTGTATGAGAAACACTAATATTTAGTGGGCTATGTAGTGCAAGTCACAATCAAGGAACTAAAGGTATAAAGTTAAATGTAACTAAAAATAATACAAATTCTATACTTGAATCTTGGAAAACATTCTTAGAGAACCCATTCACAGGACACTGAAAATTTCTGTAACATCCCCTAATCATTTGAGTCTATGTAAATACCCTGTTTCTCCTTAAAGTTTTGTCCACTAAATACATACAGCATTCATCAGTGGATCTTGTCTATAGCAAGTATTACTGTGATGTTCTAATGGTGATTTTCTATTTCCCTCATTTCTTCTTCATCTATTATTTGGAATCCTTCTGTAAGAAAGATATATCTCTTCCCTTTCCTCCATTTATTTATTTATTTATTTCTTCAATGATTCACTTATATCAGTGTATACCCGTATATTTTAGGGGAGAGGTGTTATAATCCAATAATATTGTTACTTATCTTGTTCAAATTGTTCCGGCATTGGCCATTGGGAACTCTTTCAGGTAGGCTCCTTTGTCTTTTTGATATGACTCTATCTCTGCATCCTTTTTTTTGTTTGTTCCTAACTTTCTAGTATTATACTATTCTTTAGGCTTATTTTGCATTTTCCCTGACAAGCCCTAATATCAACCATTTCTCCAAGGAGCCCTAATATCAACCATTTCTCCAAGGAGCCCAGGTCTCTTTTACTGATGAACTGTATTTAGAAATCAAGATCCAGGTACCAGGTGAATTCATTGCTACTAGGATGTTACTACTTATAGGCCTTCTCAGCAGACAGAACTAGGAAATATGTATTTGTATACTAACTACCTATGCACACATATCCATATTTCTGTATCTAACTGTGGACTTAAAAAATTATTCACAACCTAAAAGTTGACCGTTATGTTTTATTCAGTGGGAATTTTTAGGACTTCAAGCCCGGGAGGCAGCATCTCAGGTAACCCTGAGAAAACTACTCCAAGGATGCGAAGCGGGGAGCCAGGTTTTATAGACGTTTTGCAACAAAGGGCAGGTAGTCGGGAACATCAAAAGATTATTGTTAATTGAACCAGATATCCTCAGTTAAGGAATTTAGCACTTTTCTATATGGCAAAATGCAAGAGTCTGAGCTCTCTGGCCTCTCTCGTTGTGGAGCACAGGCTCCGAACGCACAGGCCCAGCGGCCATGGCTCACGGGCCCAGCCGCTCTGCGGCATGTGAGATCTTCCTGGACCGGGGAACGAACCCGTGTCCCCTGCATCGGCAGGCAGACTCTCAACCACTGCACCACCAGGGAAGGCCTGAAGTCATTCCTTTGATATGCACCTCAACTATTTGGGGCCAGTATCCTGTATTTTCACATCTTGAGTTTCCTCAGGGCTCACTGGCTCACATTGGAGGGCTGAAATTGCTGAGGACTGTGACATCCTTTGTTTACTGATATGGCAGGAAATATTTCATTTCTCATATCTATCTATCTGTATATCTATTATAGTAAACATGAGCTTATGCCCTTATCTCCAACTTCAATCCAGCACTTCTAGTCTTCTTCCTACTTGCTTATTTGTAAATTCTTTTTTTCTGACAGTGAGACAACTTACACAACAAGAGTACCATACAGAACAGTTCTATCACCCCAAAAATTCCATTGTGTTGCTCCTGCATGGTCATTTCCTTCCTTTTTTCAACTAATCATGTGTCGTCTACTTCTATAGTTTTCCTTCTTAAGAATGCCATATAAAGGGGACATACAGTTGTAGTCTTTCTGGAGCCTAGCTTCTTTCACATAGCAAAATGAACATAACATTTTAAAGGTATTTCTACTAAGCCCCAGAGGATACAGAGGTATCACAGAAATTCCAGCAGGAGGTGAGAGGGATATATAATGAACAGCACTTTGAGTCTCTTTCCACTCCTACGTGATCAGAATAAATATGCTTTTATCTGGTATATATGGGCTTCCATATGCCATTTTATTTTCAATTGTTTTCTCCTGGCTTGAAAGTGTTTTATAAACTCTGATCATTCTGAGTTAAGGCAGTATTAGTGGTAATGGAGAGTTTGGAGCAGTTGGAAAAGATATTAAAAAGGGAGAATTGAAAACACTTGACACTAGGCTTCCCTGGTGGCACAGTGGTTAAGAATCACCTGCCAATGCAAGGGACACGGGTTTGAACCCTGGTCCGGGAAGATCCCACATGCTGAGTAGCAACTAATCCTGTGAGCCACAACTATTGAGCCTGCACTCCAGAGCCCATTAGCCACAACTACGGAGCCCGCGTGCTACAACTACTGAAGCCCGCGTGCTTAGAGCCCATGCTCCGCAACAAGAGAAGCCACAGCAGTGAGAAGCCCGCACACTGCAATGAAGAGTAGCCTCTGCACACTGCAACTAGATAAAGCCTGCACACAGCAACGAAGACCCAATGCAGCCAAAAGTAAATAAATATAATAAATAAATTTATTTTTTAAAAAAAGAAAAAACATGACACTAGCTTAAATGTGTTGAATATGTGTACTAAGAAAATTCCCAGGTATTTGGGTTAAAGAGTAGATATCTGCAGGTATCATTCATCAAGATAGACTCAGAAGAAGAGAAGACTTGGAATAAGAGGTAAATCCTTGTTTGAAATTTTTTTAAATAGAGAGGTCCATTAATCATTTGGAGTTCAACAATTAGGTCTGGGTTAAAGATACAAATTTGGTTGTTACTGGCTCATAAAACATTAATAAAGTGTGTGGATATGGATGACTTATCACAAGGAGAAGGAAAAATATTAAAAGCTTAGAATGCTGCTATGTGAAACACTGATAACTATTAAGTAAAATGTGAGAAGACAGTGACGGACACAAGAGAGCTATGTAGAACACAATCCAGGAAACAATGATATAACAGACTTCAAGAGAACGGAGTCTTGCAAGGATTAGGGTGCTCAACAGTGACAGAGATCAAAAGAGAGGAAGTAAAAGACACCAACAGAAATGCTTCCTCTAGATATGACTGTCAAAGGTTGCTGGTAATGACAAAAGTTTCAGTGTGTCAGAAGCTGATAGCAGTTGGTTATTAGAAAGAGCAGTTATAGCCAATTCTCTCTAAAAGACCGAATTAGAAAAAGAATTAAGAGAGAAAGAAATGTGATCTGAGGAATTTATAGGATTGGTAGGCAGCATTAAAGCTCTACTTTAAAATATTTAGAACATGGATTTGATTTTCAGATGTTTTAAAATAATTGCTATTATTTATTTCTCAAAATTACTGCTTCGTAAATGTTCCTAAGGGTGCTTTAGTTAAATCTGTACTTATTATATAAGAGATAAATAAAATTACATAACCTTACACCACTTGCAAAAGTTAAGTCAAAATGGATTAAAGGTTTAAAGATCTAAAAGGTTTTAAGATCTAAAACCACAAAACTCCTAGAAGAAAACACAGGAATAAAGCTCCTTACATGGGTCTTGGTAATGATTTTTTGGATATGACACCTAAAGCACAAGCCACAAAATAAAAAAATAAAAATCATACTAAAATACTTCTGCACAGAAAAAAAAATCAACAAAGTGAAAATACAACCTATGGAATGGGGAAAAACATTTGTAAGCCATATATCTGATATGAGGTTAATATCCAAAATATATAAAGAATTCATGTAACTCAATAGCAAAAACCCAAATAACTCAATTAAAAAATGGGCAAAGGACCTGAATAGACACTTCTCCAAAAAATATATACGAAGGGACAATAGGTACATGTAAAGATGTTCAGCATCACTCATCATTAGGAAATGCAAATTAAAACCACAATGAGATATCACCTCAGGCCTGTTAGAATGGTCATCCTCAAAAAAACAAGAGAGAGTAAATGCTGGCATAGATGTGGAGAAAAGGGGAGCCTTGTGCACTGCTGGTGGGATTGTAAGTTGGTGCAGCCACCATAGAAAGCAGTATGGAGGGTTCTCAAAAAATTAAAGATAGAACTGCTGTATATTATTAGCAATTCTACTTCTGGGAATATATCCAAAGGAAACAGAAATACTAACTTAAAAAGATATCTACATCCCCATGTTCATAGCATTATTTACAATAGCCAACATATGAAAACAACCTAAGTGTCCATTGATGAATGAATGGATAAAGAAGTTGTGGTAAATACTATATGCAATGGAATATTATTCAGCCATATAAAATGAGGAAATCCTACCATTTGTAACAACATGGATGGAGCTTGAAGGCATTGTGTTAAGTGAAATAAGTCAGCCATGGACGGACAAATACTGTATAATCTCACTTATATGTGGAATCTAAAAAAAAAAAATTAAAAACAAACTCATAGAAAAAGAGATCAAACTTGTGGTTATCAGAGGCACAGGGTGGGGCAAGGGGTAACTGGAGAAGGGAGTCAAAAGGCAGAGACTTCCAGCTGGGGATACAGAGTACAACATGATGACTAGAGCTAACACTCCTGCATGATGCATAGTAAAGTTGTTAACTGAGTTAATCCTAAGAGTGTTCATCACAAGGAGAAAAAATTTTTTTTCCTTTTTGCTTTTCTTTTTATTCTATCTATATAAGAAGATAAATGTTAGCTGAACCTATTGTGGTAATCATTTTACAATATATGTAAATCAAACCATCATGCCATATGCCTCAAACTTATACAGTGATATATGTCAATTATTCCTCAATAAAATGGGAAAAAATAAAACTACATCCAGTTAACAGCATATCTCTAGAATTTCTGGAGTCAGCTAAGGTAAAAGAAAGAGGTTTTTAGAGATGTCAAAACTTAGAAGTGGCTCACTGTTCCTCCTCAGGGTCCTAAATACTAAAGACAAAAATTTTAAGTATGTTGGATGAGAGTTTACTGGATGAGCCAATTTTCATACCAAAAAAAAAAAAAAAAAATCAACTTAAGCAATCAAACACACAAAAACTTAAATCCTGAGTCCTGAGCCCTGACACTTTTGGAATCACAAAGAAAACAGATGAGCAAATACTAACACTAAGTATGGTTGACGTGATAAAATCAACCATGTAGTATTTAAGAAGAAAAAAAATATGTATATATAAATATATATATAATTCAAAGACAACAAACTAAAAAATGGGATAAGAGGGAGAAGGAAACATTTATTACTAATTTTTCTGATTAGGGCTCTTATACCAAAGACGTCTAGGCAATAAGTGTCTGCCACTTAGAAACTGGTAATTTAATCTCCTGAAGCCTCAGATATCCCCTTCACAAGATTGGAATAGTGATAGCAACCTACATTCTGGAGTGTTTGTGAGGATTAAATGATGTAATAAAAATGATGCTGTAAGAGCAAGGACTGAGTTAAGTCCTCAACAAAAGTTTGATGACGATAATGATTTCCTTTCTTCAGTCCAGTTTCCTAATTCCTCTGATACAATGCAGTGGAAAAAAAAATAATAATTTAGGAGTAAAGAGAGCTCCTCTCCAAGTTTGTATCATTTGCTAACTAGCAGAGCTGCATCAGTAAAGTCATTTGGACTGAATTTTCTCATATTTTTAGTACATTTTTAGCCTTCAAATGCTTCTATTCAAATATACTGCATCTCTTTATGCAATATAAAATTAATGAATAGTCAGTTATGTCTGGGGAGGAAAAAAAAAAACATGCCAAGTGACAAGAATCTCATTTTCTCCCATAAGTAACAGAAAAAGTTTAGTTGAAAAAAACATTCTGTAAACTATTAAGAAAAAAAATCATTTTTCAAGTATTTGAACATTATTTGGCACACTTAGGTTGAGTCATACAGACTTGAATAGTTTACATGTATGGCCAAAGTTAAACATTTTTGTTTTGACATTTTCTTGGCCTACTGTTTGAGAATTTTTAGAGTAATTCTTCATAAAATCTGATATAAAACAATTGTTTTGGAGAACTGCCTCTTGATATCTTGACCTTCTTTGTCCTGATGAAAACACTGTAGCTCCATTTATTTAGTTTTCACTAAATTATGTGAACAGGTACACTTGCTTTCAGAAACATCTGAAAATATTTACTCTAATTATGCACTAATTAAGAAAAAAATTCAACTGGAAAAAATGACTCAAGAAAACCAACAAAATGTAGAGAGTTGTCTCAAACAAACCTAGATAAAAAAATTTTTTAACATAAACTAAATACAGATTGAAAGCTAATAGACAATAAATGGAAGACACACCACAGTTTTGAGGTTTTTAAAACATACACTTAGTTGGGATACAGAATCAGATGTGTGGGCAAAAGAGCATCTAATTTCTTAGAAAACATTTATAGAAACATGCAAGTCTTATGGTGTTTCCCCTTCCAATTTGAAGTACCTTCCATGGGAAAGCAGTGTGGGAATGTTATTTTTATTGGGGAAATTTTAAATTATTCTGGTACTACTACTATTATTATTTTAAAAGTCAAGAATAAAAGAAAAGAAAACATGGAAAAGTATAAAGTAATCATTCTTATCATAAAACACTTTCATTTTGTATAATTTATAAAATTATGCTATACCTGTAAATGTTATTTTATGGAGTTGGGTGAATTTTTCTCAATGGTAACATTTTTTTTTTCTAACATCTTTATTGGAGTATAATTGCTTTACAATGGTGTGTTAGTTTCTGCTTTATAACAAAGTGAATCAGCTATACATATACATATATCCCCGTATCTCCTCCCTCTTGTGTCTCTCTCCCACCCTCCCTATCCCACCCCTCTAGGTGGTCACAAAGCACTGAGCTGATCTCCCTGTGCTATACAGTTGCTTCCCACTAGCTAGTTATTTTACATTTGGTAGTGTATATATGTCCATGCCACTCTCTCACTTCGTCCCAGCTTACCCTTCCCTCTCCCCGTGTCCTCAAGACCATTCTCTACGTCTGCATCTCTATTCCTGTCCTGCCCCTAGGTTCTTCAGAACCATTTTTTTTTTCAGATTCCATATATATGTGTTAGCATATAGTATTTGTTTTTCTCTTTCTGACTTACTTCACTCTGTATGACAGACTCTAGGTCCATCCACCTCACTACAAATAACTCAATTTCATTTCTTTTTATGGCTGAGTAGTATTCCATTGTATATATGTGCCACATCTTTTTATCCATTCATCTGTTGAGGGACACTTAGGTTGCTTCCATTGTGGGAACATTTCTAACCGTCTGATTTTTATATGTCAGTGAGACAATATTAATTTATAATTAAAATTTATATGTAAGTAACTAAGGAATAACAAATATTTCATTAAGTGAAGTATACATCAAATCGTAGATGCAAAAAAATTAATTCATCTTACATGAAAAATTTTCTAAGTTACAAAGCAAGATTTTCTCTGTTGAGAGAAGACTGGCACTAGAGTAAGTTACTGAGGTTGGCTAGAGAATATAAATCTTTGGAAATATTTATATGTCAAATAAACAGTGATGTGATATGTATATATCCTTCACTTTGCTTGTACCTCAATATAAATAAATACATAAACAAACATTTATTTATTTATTATTTATATGTTTCTCACTTCATTTAAGCTTTTACCCAAAAATAAGCATTTGGAAAAGGTTTTCCCAAATCATCCTATTTAAAATAGTCCCATTACCTTATATTACTTTTGTTTAAAGAACTTTATGACTATCTAATATTTTATATTTATTTGTATGCTTACCTTTTTTCCTCTCAATAATATAAGTTCCATGTAAGTAGAGACTCTGTTTTATTTACTAGTGTATCCCAGAATCTATTAAAGTGACTGGAATACAAACGTGAGCAGTAAAAAATATTTGACTAAATGAATGAAATACTGTTTATCTTACCTAGCAGAAGTTGTTGTTGAGAGCCAGAATATTCTCACCCTCCAGAAAATTATTGTACCTTGTAAATAGTTGGCTTGTAATAGAGAACTAATGAATTTTATTTCAATGCTAGAAAAATCCTTCGAGTGTTCAGGAAGATAATATGGCATTATGTGGAAAATATTTAGAGTTCTCACCTCCTAAGATGTCACTTATCTAATATGAGCATGTTGTATAACCTAGTGTAATATTCAAAATTCTCCTCCAAGGTTAGATAAATTGGTTTTCCAAATGATGACCTGCATGAGCAAAACTATATATATTGCTATTTCTCAGTGCTTTACTTTGCTTCTAACTAAAACTCCTCCTTAGTGGAATGATCTGCCTCTTGCCCTACCCACCACTCAACAACCACTTCAAGAGCTCAGGAAGTCTGGATAATATTCCATGATCCAACTTGGATGATCAAATTTAATCTCTCTGCTACACTCTTTTTAGTTTCCACTTTGTATTATGGATCTGATCAATTCCTTAGCTTACATTACTCTCTCTCTAAATTAAGAGGTTAACTAGATAGGAACAAAGTTCTCATTCATGTCCTACTCTCTATGATTTTATATAATATATTATCTCTTGGAAATTCTAACTAGCATAATTATATAATTGAAGATAAAACATTTCAAACTACTTTTTTTTTTAAAACATCTGTTTCTAAAAATAATTTTAACTGTAAAACAGAAGTTATTTGATCATGGATTAAACTCATAATCTGCTCATTAAGAGCTGTGTTTATTTACCCATTGACACTCTAAATTAAATAAATACTTGGTTATCATAAATTATATCATAACATTGTATGATCTAGTACTCTGAATTTCTCTTACAAACTGAGATCTAATTACTGTTATATACATTACTTTTTTTCACACTACCAAATTTATTCTGTCTGTTGTTAATGTGTTACAATTAGTGTTACCTGCTAATTGTAAAAGGTAAAGAGATTTAGGAAAATAAATTATTCAAACACTGGTAACATACTGTATTTCCTTCTAGTCATACAATTGTGAAAAACCAAGATGATTATCTAAGATCTTATATATATAAATGAAGTACTAAATTATAGTATCTTTACCACACATTTTTAAACAATATCAATCACACCTTGTCTCTTTTGCATCTGTTTTAATATTTAAAATCGACACTTTCTCACATCATCAAAGTCTATTCTTTAAGAGCTTTGATTTTCTAACAGTGTTTATTAGCTTTTTCAGTTATCTACTACTGCACACCAGAGGAACTTAAAGACTATGGCTTAAAGCAGCAACTATTTTATTGTGTCTCATAATTCTGTGGGTTGACTGGGCTCAGCTGGGAAGTTCTAATGGACTACATCGTGTTGACTGTGGCCTCAGTCATGATGAAACCATACACCTCAGATTGGACTTGATTGCACGTACTGGGACTTGAACTCAGCTGAAACCCAGATTGGGACTTGAGCCCATGGGCTGGGACTCGAACCAGCCAGAACCCATGGTCTTTTAATTGAGATCACACACCTAGTTTCAGAACTTAATGAAGTTCAGGTTCCTTATGTCTCAATGCAGAAAGAATTCATCGAGAGACAGAGTGATAGGTAAGAAGCAGATTTATTTAGAGAGAAACACACTCCACCGACAGAGTGTGGGCCATCTCAGAAGGCAAGCGGTCCCTAATATGGGATGGTTAGTTTTTATGGGCTGGGTAATTTCATAGGCTAATGAGTGAGAGGATTACTCCAACTATCAATATTTTGGGGAAAGGGTGGAGATTTCCCCTGGGCCACTGCCCACTTTTTGGCCTTTTTTGGTTGGCCTAAGAACTGTCATGGCACTGGTGGCCATGATGTGGCACATGTCATTTAGCATGCTAATGTATTACAATGAGTGTATAATGAGGCTCAAGGTTTACTGGAAGTCAAATCTTCTCCCATCTTGGATCTAGTTAGTTCTAACCAGTTTTTGTCATGTCCTATGTCTATGTCATTCTTTTAAAAGTTGTCCCCTGCTCCCTTCCCTCCTGTTTCAATCTGGGTGCTCATTTGGGCTGGAATGTGCCAGGGGGCTCACTCACACGCTGACAATTGATCCAGGTTGTCAGAAACATCATTTTTAACAGCAAAGATCTACATTATAAGAGAAATATCTCTAGATGGTGGAATTGTATGTGATTTTTATTTTCTCTCTTTTTTTTCCCCTTATCTGTAATGTCTAATTACCTTGTGCAGATATATAGCTTTTGTGCCAGGATATTACTAAGTAATTATTATTCATAAAAAAGTATTTTTCTAAATCAGATTAACATTGCATATATCAGTAAAAAATAAATAGTACAATATTTAAAGAGGCAAATCACAGGAACTCTATATGTAGTTTAGAAGATTTAACAGAAAAATTTAAAAAGTGCTATGTCCTTTAAGTAGCATTAACATTGTAAAAGTTAAAATTTTAATACCTATCTTATAATTGAATAATATTTAAAGCATATCCTTTTACCTTCCCCCTCCTTCACTTTCCCCCTCTACTCACCTGGATATAGCATAGGAAAACATTTCAGTGCTTTTAAAATATTTCTTCTAGTTTTTACATTAAAAAGAACAAAGTTAAGAATATCCTTAATAATCTAGTTTAGGGACAGACAGCCATACAAAAATAACCAAGTTTGCCAAAATGATGGCAAAAATGCCACATTTCTCTGAACACTGTCACTGAGCAACAGGAATAAAATTCAAGGTTTTTATGCCCCTTTCCTCAGAGCTGAAGAGTGTGGTAAAATAACAGTATGAGAATCAGTTAATACTTTCCCTGTTTATTTCATTCAGATTAGTTAAACTAAAGCCTCAACATACGAATAGTTCGACCTCTCTCTGAATAGTTTAGTTACTAAAAACCCACCAGGGTGTGGATTACTTTAACTTTCAGCTTCCTCATCTGTAAAATAAGGAATTACATCCTTGAATGTTTTCTAACTTTGAAGTGATTTTGACTCCAGATATGAGAAAATGACAGTAGCTGTGACTTCCTAGGAGGTCTTGGTTCTTACTCTTCACTCTGCTCACAACCCCTCTCACCACTCCCTCACACAATTTAACTCAGCATGCTTTGTTAACTTTTATTAAGCTAAACATATTTTTTTACTTAAGTGATAAATTCAGTCAGCAGCTGACTGAAGACTTTGAATTTACTAAAATATTACTTTAATACCAGTATTCAGTAATTTTAAATCTCCAATGAAAGATTGAATTCCATTCTGCTTTTGGTCAGAGTACTTCCAAATACTCAGGTAAGGCAAACACAGGCATCAAAAAGAGAGATTTCTCCATTTCTAAATCAGAATCAAACTGGTAGGAACTTCTGAGAATCAAGAGAACAGTCTTTTGGCGAAATGATTAGGAACTATAAGCTTAAAATGTTATTTTTTTTTTAAAAAAGCACTGTTGTGTCTTTTTGATCGTGTTGGTGAAGACCAAATCTCTAAGCTCTTTTCATTCATTCATTCACACATTCAACAGACACTGTATTAAGTATTAAAATTTATATTAAGTACCAAAATATGGAAATAAGACATCCTCATTACATTCATGAATCTTAAAATTTCTTCATTTGTACTGGATAGCATCTTCAGAAAAGATCAATTAGTAACTTGTCTGTTTCTATAATGAAGACAGCTCCAAAATGTGCTAATAGATTTACAAAGCCATTAAGAAAGGGTGGGGGGAGTGTTGGTGAAAAAAGATAGAGATGAGAGCCATTTAGCTTGTCCTGAGGAAGTATTTCCTATATTTAGAGTATTGTCAATGAAGAGAGACAATGTATTCATTGTCTATAAAAATGATCTGGGGAGGGATAGGGGTGAAGGGAGAGAGAATTTATGTAGACAAACTGACAATGGAACATTTCTTTGAAATCCTGTATTAAATTTCATTTTCTCTATTGAACTCATTGTCTTTGTTAGTGAGGTTTCCAGGATATTAAAGCTCCCATTCCTGCACTGCATCTGTACCCTGTTACGTGGCTTGGCCACTAAAGATGGCTAAGCTATATGATACTAGCTACACCTCAGCAAAGTGTGTGTACATTATTCCTTGCCAGGGCTCCTTCGCCAAATCCCTTCCATAACAAGTTTGGTTGGATAAGTCATAAATATCAAAGATTCCACCTCCCCCCCCACCGCCCACACACACACACACACACACACACACACACACTTTTCTTTTTTAAAAAAATCTATTCCTTAAAGTTTAGTTCACAGCTAGTCCATCTCCCCTTGACCCTATGCTGGCTCCAAATGGCCATCCAGAGTTGAGGATCTCCCAGAATGTTTTATAATCCTATTGGGAGGTACTAGTCTCCTATCACAGAATCTTTTCCAAAGAAGAAATTACCAATGCAATCAAAACATTCCATTGTTGAAGATAAATCACAAGGAGAAAGGGAACTCTGACTCTCTTCTCTTCCCCTCAAAACTCCATCCTAGTATAGAGATCACACCGTGTATCTGTTAAGAAACCATTCCATATCACTAGCCTCTCTCTGAAGCTAAAGTGATAAGAGCATGGGAAGTTAGCTTTACTGAAAAGAATAAGATTAAAGGAAATCCAGTGTTTGAGAAAATCTTAGTCATGGCATTGTTGAACCAAACAGAGGAAAGAGAGAGACAGAGCACCTAATTGAAAGAAATTCTTGGGTAATAAAAAGCTGCTGTCAAGCTTTTACAGAAAGGAGGCAATCAATTTTATCTTTGTCCATATCTCTGAGATAAATATTGCTGAGCAACAAATGATTCTGACTCTCTGTTTTAAAGTCTGAATGATGAACAATTCCTGATGGGGACATTGAGAGTATTGGGCAATTGTATTTAAAGCCCCGAGACACCTCCCTGATACAAAGGAAGTGGCTATTCCAATTCAGACAAGATTCGACACAGACTTGGAAGATGGAGAAATGAATGAAATGATTCAATAATCTTAAAAGAGATTTAATCTCTTTAATCTCTTTAGAGATTTTCTTTGGCCACATATGGCTAAGGGTTTCACCAGAGAATTAATGATGGAGGTTCCTAAGGACTTCATTGTTTAGAGCAGATTGTATTTATGGTTATTCTTAATGTAATTGTATAGTAATTTATATATATTTTCAAGTCAGTGAATATTTGGTTAGTTTCAAGATATTCTTACTTTTTTAATAAAGTCCCAAGTAAAATAATTCTACATTTTTATTAAAGGCAATTAGGTATTCCAATAGAAACAAAGGAATTGCTAACATTCAGATGTCCTGAATGGCTAGGGAAGCCGAGCCCTCTGAGAATAATGTTTTAATACAACTGATTCCTACTGAGTTGTGCGGCAACCTTTCATAGATCCTGCGATCAGTTGGCCAATAGGAGTCAACTTTGCACAGTAATTTGGATTGTCAGTGAGCTAAAATGTTTATGTACCTCCATTGTCACTGAGAGGATTTCTGGTTCTCTAAACAAAACTGTAAGAGAAGAAGTAATAGGTAGTAATAAAAATTACCACCACTTAACATAATCATAAAAGATACAGATTCAGAATATAGATTTTAAAAGTACCTTAATTTAAAATATTAGCTAAGTCAATGGTGGAACTGAGAATTTAACGCATCCTAAAATTTGTGCTAGACTTAAGGTGCATTTGTTTTCTCCTGATTTCAGATGTACTAGCCACTCTTACTCAATTAAGACTATTTCAAGTACCACCTCTTTGCTGAAGCTGTCTTTGTCTTCTCTCTGCGAATACGCACACCTTCTCCAGCAGTACTCACTGTTCTCCACATGGGTTCTTAGAACCCTTTGTACATAACTGTCATAATTTATTAGTTAGTTGTTGTTACATAATCTTTTTCCACTAGCTGCGAAATTATCTAAGGGATGAACAGCATTTTATTAGTATGTTTATCTTAGTGCTTAATACAGTGTCTAAAACTGAGTGGTCACTAATTAAATATGGGGTTTGGTGGAATGGTGGCTATGCAGCTAGTTCCACTAAAAAGTGACCATGGATTATACCAGCAGCTGCCATTAATAACAGTTTTTAGCCATAAAAATTCTACATTGTTTATCTTTTGTCTCTTTGTTCATTCTCCACATGCATCTTTATTTTCAAAATTCTCTGTGGATTATGCTCAGCCAAAAGACAAAATACCTACTGACTTAAACAGACTTCCCTTCTGTTAAGAGCTCTTTAAGCAAGTCTCAGAATTTGACACCTTTTTACAGCTAAGGAAGTAAACTATAAAATGTAATATAAAATAGATTATATGTCTGGATCAAGCTTTTTAACTGTATTTTATTTAAAAGTGCTATGATTTATCAGGAAACAGATCAACCATTAAGAAACAACCAACCATTAACAAACAAATGAAAAAAAAAATGTAAGCAGCTACTGAAGCACCTTACGTGATGGGTCATGTCCTTCTGAATACCTGATAAAGGGTTTTACAGGGCTTCTTACTGATTATTAAAGGAGTTCATCTTTATAACCCTTGTAAAAGAATATATTGTGATTAAATAATGCCCAATTGACAACAGGGAGTCCTGAAGTCTTCTACTGATGTGACTTTATTTTGAAGTACCCTAATTAAAGTTGCTTACAAAAACCTAGCTCACTTGTGGGAAAGTTCCAATAATCATGAACACATGGTGATAATTAGACTGACCAGAAACAAGCTTTTCCTTTTTATTGTATTTATAACCATTTGTTCCTAGCACATTTATTATAGTTTCCTCCTTGAAGCGTTTTTACTGGTATTTGTTTAGATGGAAACTATGAAAATTTTGGCTAGGTACAAAAGATAAAGAATTAGTTTGGGATTACACTGATCTTTTCAGTCTAGGCCACACACAGGAGACAACACTGTCACGGATATCCTCAGATAATGAAAGGGTGACAGTGTAGACAATGTACTGGATTAGCACTGAATTCTAATTTTAAAAATCCTATAATGTTCAGTAATTAAACAGTTATTCCTACTAGGAAAACAAGGGCACTCCTCATTCACCAGCAAGAAATTAAGGATAGCATCAATCTCAATCAATCCCAGCTGGCTTTTTTTTGTAAAAATTGAGAAGCTGATTTTAAAATACATATAGAAATGCAAGAACCCAGCATATCCAACACAGTCATGAGAAAGGAGAGACTGAAGTTGGAGTGCTTATATTACCTGATTTCAAAATGTAATATAAAGCTACAATATTTAAATAGCATACTGGTATAGGGATCAACAAGTAGATCAATGACAGAATAGAGAGCTCAAAAACTGACTTACGGGCTTCCCTGGTGGCGCAGTGGTTGGGGGTCCGCCTGCCGATGCAGGGGACGCGGGTTCGTGCCCCGGTCCGGGAAGATCCCACATGCCGCGGAGCGGCTGGGCCTGTGAGCCATGGCCGCTGAGCCTGCACGTCCGGAGCCTGTGCTCCGCAGCGGAAGAGGCCACAGCTGTGAGCGGCCCGCGTACCGCAAAAAAAACCCCAGAAAAGACTGACTTACACTTTTTTTTGGTTTTTGACAAAGTCTTTTCAGCAAATGGTGCTAGAAAAAACAGATATCCATATGAAAACCCCTAACTTATACCATATACAAAAATTAATTTGACATGGATCAAAGATCTAAATGTAAAAGCTAACGTTATAAAATTTTTAGAAAGAAATATAACAAAATATATTTGTGACCTGGGGGTAGACAAAGGTTTCTCAGATAAGACAAAAAAGGCAATAATAACCGTAAAACAAAAAAATGATAGCTTAGCTCTAATCAAAATAATAATTTCTACTCATCAAAAGACATCATTAAGAAAATTAATAGGCAAGATACAAAATGTGAAAAAATATTTATAAAATTTATGTCTACTAAAGAGCTGGTATAATTTATTATATACATAGATATAACCCTATCAAGAGTATAATGGTTTGTTTGCTGTTGATAGGTAGGAACTTAATGAGAAACAGTAGCCAGGTCAGCCTTGGTCAGAGGAAGTTCAGGTTGTCGAGCCCATGCATAGCCTCTATCCTTGTCACCATGGCCACTTTCCTGTGAGCTCATTGAGCAACCACTGGAGTGGCTGGAGAAAGAGGCATCTAGTCAAGAAGCAAGACTACAGCGGAGAGAGCAAGTCAAGACAGAAAATTGTTCAGTTGCTTCATTTCCTCCATTAGAATATCAAGGGCTTGAAGGACCGTCTCATAGAGCCCTCCTGTAGTACAGAGACACTTCTGCCCCATAAAAGAAAAGCAACCAAGCTTGCTGCTGCTCAGTAGCAGAAGGGAGATATGACACAGGGAAAGGAAAACAAACAAAAAGCCCATTTTCTGGTCCCAGGGGAGAACAGGAAGAGGCAGTAAGAAAGAAAGGTAAGCATGAGTGTATGACAACTTCCCCTCGCCCTCCAGCCCCTGACTTAGTTTAAGAAAGAGGAATAGGTGATTTAGAAAAGTGAAGTCAACATGAGGGGAATAGCATGGCTGTTCCCCAATCTCTTATTTAAGTTGTAGAAAGGGTTTACCTTGTGTAATGCTCTTGTACCAGTCTGGGGCTGGGCCATACGTCCTTGATGTTCTATGAGATAGGAGAGAGAGGGACCTTAGGGATTAACGTTCTCAAGCTGCTTTCCAGCTTGAATGACACGAGTGAGCATTGACAGTAGAGGGCTTGCCATGGGGTCGGCTGGAAGGGGCACAAGAACCCCTGCAGAGGCTTAGGGTTGACAGTAAGAGGACGTGCAAGTGCCTCTTGGGTCTGCAGCCAGCAGGAGATGAACTCAACTAGGCAATGCCATCAAAATCTGGCCAAGACAAGAGGTACTAGTTTATGAGTTACATTACCTACAGACCAGAGA
This sequence comes from Stenella coeruleoalba, assembly GCF_951394435.1. Classification (NCBI taxonomy): domain Eukaryota; kingdom Metazoa; phylum Chordata; class Mammalia; order Artiodactyla; family Delphinidae; genus Stenella; species Stenella coeruleoalba. Next base: position 31,770,531 of record NC_137157.1, read on the forward strand.
CTGCTATAACTGAGACCAGAAGCTAGCCAGGCATGCTCCACAGCTATCCTAAGACTTCTTTACAACACCATCTTGGGAATTCCTTACACTTTCCCTGGGTTGGAACACTTGTTTCTTGAATCCCATATTTCTTTGTTTTCATCCTCAATATTTTCTGGAGCCTGAAAAGGGGTGTTTGGGAGGAAAAGTTTTTGAGTACTTGGGTATTTGAAAATGTCTTTATTATACACTTATCCCCCAATTAACAGTTTTAGTTTATTTCTGAGAACCCTGTTGCTAAGTAAACAGTTGTTAAATGAAAAACTAGTCCCATTAATTTAATGGGGAAAATGATGATACATTCTTTCCCAATCCAAAATACACATATGATTTTCACAGATATATCAATTGAGCAATAAAAATGTTTATATAACTAAAATATAACAATTTGAAAATGAATAAATGTAAAATGTATTGGGTGGGCCAAAAGGTTCGCTCGGTTTTTTCCGTAAGATGGCTCTAGTAGCACTTAGTTGTCTTTAACTTCATTTGAAACAATTTTGTTAGATAGTATGTGACAGCTGTCATATCAATGTGCATTTTAAAAAAGACATCAAAATTGGTGAATTTTTGTGTAGCCATTTTAATACTGAAGATGGAAGAAAAAAAAGCAACATTTTCATCATATTATGCTTTATTATTTCAAGAAAGGTAAAAATGCAACTGGAATGCACAAAAAGATTTGTGCAGTGTATGGAGAAGGTGCTGTGACTGATCAAACGTGTCAAAAGTGGTTTGCGGGCTTCCCTGGTGGCGCAGTGGTTGAGAGTCCGCCTGCCGATGCAGGGGACGCGGGTTCGTGCCCCGGTCCGGGAAGATCCCACATGCCGCGGAGCGGCTGGGCCTGTGAGCCATGGCCGCTGAGCCTGCGCGTCCGGAGCCTGTGCTCCGCAATGGGAGAGGCCACAACAGTGAGAGGCCCGTGTACCGCAAAAAAAAAAAAAAAAAAAAAAAGTGGTTTGCAAAGTTTCATGCCGGAGATTTCTTGCTGGTTGGGTAGACCAGTTGAAGTTGATAGCGATCAAATTGAAACAATAATTGAGAACAATCAGTGTTATACCACATGGGAGATAGCTGACATATTCAAAATATCCAAATCAAGCACTGAAAATCATTTGCACCAGCTTAGTTATGTGAATCGCTTTGATGTTTGAGTTCCACATAAGTGAAAAAAACCTTCTTGACCACGTTTCCGCATAAAATTCTCTAATGAAACGTAATGAAAACGTTCCGTTTTTAAAACAAATTGTGATGGGTGATGAAAAGTGGATATTGTACAACAATGTGGAATGAAAGAGATCGTGGGGCAAGGGAAATGAACCACCACCAACCACACCAAAGGCCGGTCTTCATCCAAAGAAGGTGATGTTGTGTATATGGTGGGATTGGAAGGGAGTCCTCTATTACGAGCTCCTTCCGGAAAACCAAACGATTAATTCCAAAAAATACTGCTCCCAATTAGACCAACTGAAAGCGGCACTCAATGAAAAGCGTCCAGAATCAGTCAACAGAAAACACATAATCTTCCATCAGGATAACACAAGACTGCATGTTTCTTTGATGACCAGGCAAAAACTGTTACAGCTTGGCTGGGAAGTTCTGATTCATCCGCATTCACCAGACATTGTACCTTTGGATTGCAATTTAGTTCGGTCTTTACAAAATTCTTAATGGAAAAGATTTCAATTCCCTGGAAGACTGAAAGTCTTCCCTGGAACAGTTTTTTGCTCAAAAAGATAAAAAGTTTTGGGAAGATGGAATTATGAAGTTGCCTGAAAAATAGCAGAAGGTAGTGGAACAAAAGAGTGAATACATTGTTCAATAAAGTTCTTGGTGAAATGAAAAATGTCTTTTATTTTTTTTTATTTTTTATTTTTTGTGGTACGCGGGCCTCTCACTGTTGTGGCCTCTCCCGTGTGGAGCACAGGCTCCGGACGTGCAGGCTCAGCGGCCATGGCTCACGGGCCCAGCCGCTCCGCGGCATGTGGGATCTTCCCGGACCGGGGCACGAACCCGTGTCCCCTGCATTGGCAGGCGGACTCTCAACCACTGCGCCACCAGGGAAGCCCTGTCTTTTATTTTTAATTTAAAAACTGAAGGCACTTTTTGGCCCACCCAATAGTATAAACATTTAATAAAATGTTATTAATAAAATAAACATTTACTGTACTCACCAAGGGAGGAAGAGTAGACTTGACAGTTAATGGTGGATGGTGGAAGAAGGTACAAGGAAGCAATTCTTTGAAACGCAGTGCAGAATGAGCTAGATAATCAACTTTCAGGCAGGCATTCAATGTCTGCATCAGGTGTGTTGATGATATTTTTGTTTTGCTCATAAGAGCACTTTGAGATACATGAACATAATAGAACACAATATATATGCACCAAAAGGTCATAGAAAATCTTGCCTCTTTCTCCTTCTCGGCTATTTATTCATACTCAAGAATGAAGCCCTAAAATGCTGACTGGATATTGTATGTCCAGGGGTGAGATGTGTTGATTGAGTGGTTAGATCACGTGGTGATTGTAGATGCTTGTTTTAGGATCCTCAAATCATAGTATCTGTGGGGTTTTCCATTTAGACTGGTCTGTTTCCTCAGAAAGTACTGCTCCAACCTTTGACTAAGGAATGCATGTTATGGATGGCATAGGCTTAGCTGTCAGTATTCTTGAAGCTAAATATGGGAAGAGGGTTGGGGTCTCATAGTTCACTCTGTATACTTTCAATTAATCATCAAATCTTTAGTATATGTCTCTAAGTTTAGTGCCGTTGAATTCAATTTCTCCAGACAACAACTTTATTTTTAATACCAGGATGCAGGAAGGTAGATACTAGCAAAAGGTAAGGATGAAATCAAGATGCCTAACTACATCTTAAAGAGACTTTCAAACAATCTTTGTATCTTCTTGGGTACCTAATTTCTCTGATTCCTGAATCTTTATGGTTCTATGACACTTATCCTCTTGTGTCATTTGACATCTCTCTCTACAAAAAGAGATTTCTGCTTTTTCTTCTTTGATTAAATCAGTTACCAATTCATCTGTCAGCTTTCCATATTCAAAAATTTGCTGACATATTTTATGTTACATCATCTCCCATTCCTTTTGCCCTTCTAATTTATACATTGTTATTCCTTTACAATAGTTTTGGAAACAGAGAGGGCAAACAAGAAGTCACCTGTAATATTTAACTAGAAATTTCCTTCACACTTTTGTTCTCAGGCTCAGTAAAAATTTGCTCACATCAGATGATTTTGAGTTAAAATTTCAGTAGAGACCAAAGAGTAAATGTGAAAGACTAAAGTGACAAAAAAAAGTAGAACTTAAGTAGTGTTCCAGCTGACCTGAAAGTGAAATTTGGAATAATGTGTTATTAGAAGTTTCATTATTATTAAATGTAACCACACTGATTAGCATGTAAGAGGAAAAACTTTTGGTGCCAAGTAAACCTGGATTCAATTTGGGCTCTGCCACTTATTAGCTGTGAGACCTAGAGAAAGTTGCCTTGATTTCCTCCTTTATAAAGTGAAGACAACTGATGTCTTCCTGATAAGTTTTTTGTGAGGACTAAATTAGATAATATCAAGTGCTTAATCTAATACCTCACTCAAACATGGTGCTCTATGGTAGTTATTAAATTTGGCTACCCATCATAATATTTTGTACTCCTGAAGAGTTGTACATTTTATTATTATTGTTTTTATAGGGGAGGTATATAGTGCATATAGTATATATATACTATTCAGTATGAGTGTATTATATAGTGTATAGTACAGGTGAGCAATTTGAAGCGGCACTAGCTTCAAGAAACATACAGAAGAACTGGAATCTAAAGTTCCACCTTTGAAGCCACCAATTCCTATTATATCTGCCATCCACATTGCAAAGACATTTCTACTAGTGCTAGCTGATCTATGCCAAGAGAAAAAACAGAGTAAAATTCATAGTTGAGGTAAACTTCTGAGTGTCATGAAGTGTTGATGTTATGAACCGACACTTCACCTGGCTTCTTCCATTGACTCTACTCTCTTCCTCTCTGTGGTCTTCTTTGGACTTTTAGCCTAAATCTATCTTCAGAACTACAGGCAAACTTCCACAAGAGTCCTTGACCAGGAATAACATGTGCAGTATCATGTTCAGGTATTTGCTTGAAGACTTCAAGGAAAGGGATCAGGTTTGAGACTGAGTTTGCTATCTATTTTTTTTTTTTTTTTTGCCATACGCAGGCCTCTCACTGTTGTGGCCTCTCCCGTTGCAGAGCACAGGCTCCAGACGTAGATCAGCAGCCATGGCTCACGGGCCTAGCCGCTCCGCGGCATGTGGGATCTTCCTGGACCAGGACACGAACCCGTGTCCCCTGCATCGGCAGGCGGACTCTCAACCACTGCGCCACCAGGGAAGCCCGAGCTTGCTATCTTTTAATACCAGAAATAGATTGAAGGTAGGGGTTTTTTAGTACAGTAAACTATAATTTTTAAAGTTTCATATGTGAAAACAAAGCTGGTGTCTTGTAGATGTGGGGGCCCAATATAATCACGTGAATCTTTCAAAAATGGAGACCCTTTCTTGGCTGTGATGAGAGAGATGCAACAGACAGAAGGATCGGTGAGATGCAACATGAGAAGGACTTAACCCAACATTGCTGGCTTTGGGGATGGAGGAAGGGGAGCACAAGGCACGGAATGCAGTGACCTCTAAAAGCTGGAAAAGGCAAAGAAATGAATTCTTCCCTAGAATCCCCAGACAGGAACACAGCCCTGTCAACACCTTGATTTTAGCCCAGTGAGACTCAGGCTTCTGTTCGACTTCTGATCCACAGAACTGCAAGATAAGAAATTTCCGTTGCTTTACGTCATTATACTGGTGGTAATATGTTATGGCAGTAATAGAATACTAACACACAAACTTTAATAAATTTTATAATCTTTGGTTTCCTTTAGTGTTCCAACTGTGTTAAAATAGAAATTATCATGGTGAAAATATTTTCCATAATAGAAAGAGTAAGTAATTGAAAATTTTCAGTATTTTATATGACAGGTCTAGAACAGACCCAGAGAGGCAGAGCTGTTTGTTCTGTAAAGTCCCTCAAAAGGGAGAAGATAACCTTGAGCTGTCTTAAAGGTGAACTCAGAGTGCACCTTTCTCATGTGTTCTCCTGTCGTCTTCGTGCCCAGAGAGACAGATACCACCACTCCTACTTTCTGAGGAAGCCAGGGGCTCAGGATCCAGCTTGCAAAGGCGGCGTGACTTTAAAGCAAAGTCTTTACTCACAAGAAGGCAAACAGTTATCTTCATGACAAGTAAGTTCTAAAACTCAAAAGAAACTTCCAGTTATAAGATAACTAAGTTCTGGTAATATAATGTATAAGATGACTATAGTTAAAAATACTGTATTGCATATTTGAAAGTTGCTAAGAGAGTAGATCTTAAAAGTTCTCATGACAAGAAAAAAATTGTAACTATGTGAAGTGATGGATGCTAACTAAATTTACTGTGGTAATCATTTCACAATATATTCATATATCAAATCATTATACTGTATACCTTAAACTAATACAATGTTATATGTCAATTATATATCAATAAAACTGGAAAAATATAAAAATTCAAAAGAAAGTGCTTTCATAATACCAAAGAATTAATATTATATAAATTGTAAAATAATATGCAATATCTCCTGTCACAAAGGAACTACCGGATTAATTTCCTTTACTAACTCTCAGACTCTATACTAGTCATAACTAAGTCCCAAGTGATGAAATATTCTTATTAAGGCTTAAATAAATTATTCAATTAAAGCTGTTTGTGACTGTACTAGATGCATTTCAATTCCAGGACTTTTGCGTATGAATAAAACCAAATATCAAGATTCACAGATGTTGAAGAAACACAACAACATCTGGAAACTAAAATCATGGGGAGAGATAGTGTAATGACAACAAAGGAATTGAAATACTAATCTTCTGGAAATGTTTGCTTCCTGGAAACTAAAGGCAATTTTCCTATAAAGTGAGAAATGTTTCGAATTAAATACAAAAACAGAATAGAATAAAATAAAACAGGCTAACATACTCAAAACGAAACACCTGTAACTGAATAAACTGAATATCTTCTATCATAACATAGTATTTGTTAACATATTTAATTAGAACTCCATAATAAGGCATCCAGCATATTTAGATCTCCAGTGTACAGAGACTCTTTTAGGTATTGTGGTTGATTCAGAAAATCCAGTCTCTGACATTAAGGAGTTTAAATACTCTTTGCGGGGAGGCAAGATAAGTGCAAGCAAAATGACAGAGAATTACTACATGGCAATTATTAAGAAGTGTACAATATCAAAATGACATAGAAGACTGATAAGAGTAAAATGTGATTAGTCAGGGAAGATAAGAGATGGGCACCCATCCCAGAAGTAAATTGCGTTGCCAGGTGCATGATGCAAATGGAGATGTGCTGAGAAAGCCACTTTTAGAGAAAAAATATGCCCCCTGCCAGCCCTCCAAGATGACTTAAATTTTCACCATTAATCCAACCCATTAGCTATTCATTTAACCAGAAAACACTTATTGAATACCACACACCAAGTTGTATGGGTGCCAGCGCAAGTATTTTCTTTTCTTCCTCCTTTCTTTCAGTTTTGGGCCATTTTAAATATGATTGTTCCCAGGAAGAGATAACATAGAAAGTCATTAACAGATGCTAACACATAATTATGACCTGCACCTTCCTCTCCTCCCTCACCCCTAACTTCACTGAAGAATTAAAATCACCTTTAAGGTATGTTCCAACTATCCATTTTCTACACTATTGCCAGAGTGATATTCTAAAATCGTAATTCTCATCATCTTCTCATATTTACTATTCAATGAACAATTTTTCAGGGCCCTAAAAGAAGAGCTGAAGTGAAACTAAGAAAAGTTTAGACAGAGATGGGGAAGAGTTCAGGACATGACTAGCACTTGATCACTTTTATGATTCTGGTAAAAGATAATAGGTAGTAATATAATGGAGAATGAGTGGATGAATATATTTTTTAAAGGCATCACTTTCGGTAAAGAAAGAGTTTAGTATTTGATATTAGCATGATTGATCTACAGAAAATTATTCAGAGTTTGGAACTTATGGTAAACATTTAGCAATCAATCCATACAAAGTTTGTAATTCATACCATGAGAATGGAGGCGCTTCTGAAAAGAATAAATGTTACGGGAAAGGAGCAAAGAATAAGACATTAATTCTTGAGAATTCCTAAAGGATGGTAGAAAAGAAAAGGAATCAGAGAAAGAGCATTAAAGGAAGAAATTATAGAAGAAATGAATGTTATAAAATTTGCATTAGGGCTTTTTAAAAAATTCTATATTATTTGCAGTCAGAGAGTTTGTGTATGGGATGATGTAACTAAAATAAAGTGTTCTGTGAAATTCCTCCTGATTCTCCCTTGGGTCAGGTAGGTTTTGATATTAAGCAGGCTAAATGGTTCCAATTTTTCTTTTCTGGGAATTAAATAAACCAGAGCAGCTTTTTGGACTGTTTATAAAAGAAGAAAATGAGCTGCCAAGATACAGTTAATAATATTGTGTATCTTTGAATTTGTCATGGAGGAACTTTTAACAAGCCTTAGCATGATATCTTATTTTTGCATACCCCAGCCAAATAACTTCCCAAATTTCTTATTCTTAAAACGGCTCATTAGTGTAAGCTGGTAGCCAAACTACAGCAATAGCAGAGAAATAGTTTGTGCTTATTCAGCCACAAAATGAATTGCTTTAAGTGATTTTACCTACTGACTCATTAAAATGAACCATGATAATCCAATCTTTTTACTTATGTTGAAGTAGCTAAAGACTAAAGGTACTTTAATCATCAACATGAATTTATATAGAATTGACTATGAAAAAAAAATCATTTGGGGATATTTTCCAAGAACATAGACCCTGCAAGAAGGGACAAGAATCAAGGAATGAAAAAGCAAAAGAAGAAAGTTTATACAGTCCTGCAACTCTTAATTTCCCGTTATCAAAGTGTTTCAGAGGTTGATATGCCCAGGGATGGCATATACTGCCAATCCCTTGTCCCTTGCCCATTACCATTGATCATTCTCCTCCTTTCTGCTGAATAGGGATGAGCCAGCGTAGGACTCTAGGCATCCACGACAAACTGATCTGAGCTAGCTTGCTAAATATTTGAAACAAATCGCCATCCCCCAAACATTCAAAAGTTATCCAGGAAAAGAGTTCGAAATGGATTATTTTAATGTATTTTCAGAATAGTACATGCCCATAGTTTCATGAATCCGTAATCAAGAAGAATGGCACACTATTATCTCTCATATCTATCTACCTTTCTTTCTTTCTATCTATCATCTAGCCATCCATCCATCCTTCCATCAATCTATCTACTTTTTGTTACATTTCTCCTTAGCACAAGCTCCTGTGAGCTACTGTTTTAGAAAGAGCTTAAAATTGTCATTTTGAATTTCACTAATTTGAGTGAAAAAATACAATTAATTATATTGTATAAACTTTGTTTACATGTGAAGAATTCCTAATTACATTTGTGATGGTCTTATATTGGCTTTGCTGTGATTTTTTTTTTTTTTTCTTACAAATCTCTGCTTTATTTCATCTAATCTGCAGCATCCTCCAGGGCCAACTCTTTGAACTCCCAAGAGATAGGGAAAGCATAGCTACCATGGATGTACTTGCATTTACCTAGAATGTTGCTAATATGTGATTCTCAGTGGCAGGAGCTAGGAAGACAATAGACAAGTCACTTAAAATAGACAAGTCACTTAAAAATATGCTGTAAGAGCAAAGCTGAGAGATCACTTACTCTTCTTAGGGGGGAAAGAAAGCCTTCACAGAAGAGGTGACGTTTTATGGAAAAATAAGGTTAGAGGTTCTTCAGCAGAGGGGAAAAAAAGGGCTTGGCAGTTTCCAAAAGTATTCAGAGGAGGACGCATGGGATACAGAGGTGAATAATGAAGTCAATATCATTTGTAAGACCAGATGTGAAACAACTTTGGGTGCCAAGATAAAGTGTTTGGATATTTATGCAGTAAATGAGTCAGTATAGATTTCTTAAGCTGGGTAGTAAGTACATAATCAGATTTGGAGTGGAGGTGAGTGTAACCTTTTTATCAGTTTTGGTTTTTCTTCTTTTATTATTATCAGAAAACAGTATCTATTTATGTTTAAAATTATAAATAAAGATAAGTAAAATCATGGAAAATAAAAATCAACTACAGTCCTATGCACTCAGAGATGAATCTCTTAAAGTTTTGTCAGCTAATATAAAGTACTTTTCCCCATGAATCAGGATAAATATAAATATACTTATGATATATTTAAAAGTAATTATACATTTTAATGAGTCCTATTATACAAAACTTTTTAAAATTTACTTTTTCCACCTAATACTATACTGTAAACATCTTTTCAGTAAATGAACATTATTTTCAATTTTTCAAGATCATAAACAATCCTGAAATGATGTTCTTTGTATTTATATTCTTATATATCTATTTTTCTAGGACTAATTCACAGAAATAGAATTGGTGGATCAAAGAGCATGCATATTTTAAATCTTACGTTCCCATTTTCTAATTATTCCCTCTAAAAGGCTGTATCCATTTACATTTCTGTTAGCATTCATGGGAGGAATGCTATGTTCCTTCCATTTCTGCAATATTTTGTGTTATCATTTCTTAAATCCTCGCCAATTTGTTTGGGAGGAAGACTTCACTGTAATTTTCTTTGGCACTTGTTGATTACTGCTGAGGTTAAATATTTTTTATATTTGTTTTGTATCTTTGGGGGATATTATCCATTCATTTTCTACTGAAGGGATTATGCTTTTCTTTTCTTTTCTTTTAAAAAATATTTATTTATTTTGGCTGCGCCGGGTCTTCATTGCAGCATGTGGGATCTTTAGTTGTGGCATACGGGATCTAGTTGCCTGACCAGGGATTGCACCTGGGCCCCCTCCATTGGGAGCACAGAGTTTTAACCACTGGGCCACCAGGGAAATCCCATATGCTTTTCTTTTTTATTTACAAGAGTGCTTTAAATATTTGAGTAAACTTTCAACTTTATACAATGTATAAATACATAATATGTAAGCATATTATACATTATATATTCCAAATATTCTTCCAGGTTTGATTTTTATTTAAGATGTTCTTAGAGTATAAAAATTTAATTTTTTGATAATAAAATCCATCAAGTTGTTTTTAACTTGGTGATTTTATTGCATCTGAAATTAATTTTGATAAATGACATGACAAAGGGTTTTAAACAGTCATCCCAATATCATATATTTAAAAATTAGTTTTCCTTATGAAACTTAAACACCAACTTTATCACATTTTAGATTATTAAAGTCAGTTTCACAGAGTAAATGAACACATATGCTTTGGCATCACAGAAAACCTATTTTTACCACTTTGACCTCTTCAAATCTTAGCTTCCTTGAGAGGGAAACATGAAAATAGCAAAATAGCAATAGCTTATTGTATTAAATTACATAATGCATTTAAAGCACAGTGCTTGGCTCACAGTAAGCATTAGTAGTTCATAGCATTGTTACTTTTATACTAGAGTATGGGTTTTGATTTTTTATCTTCTTCACTGATTAGTGTATCTATTTTTGCATCAATGTCATAGTTTGATTATTTTGTAGTATTAAGTACTTTTAAACATCTAATAGAGCAATTTTATTCAACCACTCAAAAATATTTGTTGAATGCCTTTTACTTGTCTCTAACAGCTAGGATCTGAAGGTATCAATATATGGTTGAGCAAATCAGCACTGGTCCCTGATCAATTAGCCTACAGTCACATCTTTCTGAGGATCTGACCTATTTATCAAGATAAAAGTTTTTAAGATATCCTTTACTTTTTATTTGGTTCTGAAGACAACTTTGTTCAATAGCAACATATCTTTGGCAACATATCATTAAATCTAGTTTATATCTACTCATGGCTCATTTCATCCATTTTAACATTGAACTTATTGATTACAGTATCAAAGGATACGTTTTTTTATATTCTTATGACAATACTCTTGAGTATATCTTACAAGGTTGGAATTCAGTCCTCTTCTTGAATAAATCATGTTCGATTTAAAAAAAAAACACTTTAATTATACCACTTGACATACAGCATAAAGCAGATGTGTTTGTTTGCTGATAGATTTTTGAAAAGAGGAATTGAACATTTGGATTTGTCAATATTTACACTGTACTGCCCAAGAGGGACAAATATAAGCAGGGAAAATGTATCACGTTTGAAAAGGAATGGACTCTTGGAAAGAAACAGATCTGGATTTTGAACCCCAGGTCTATCCATTCCCATGGTGTATAAGACAAAATCACTGTAAGTTTCTTACTACTGCTGTAACAAATTACCACAAACATAGTGGTTTAAAACAAATGTATTCTTTCACAGCTCTGGAGGTCAAAGGTCTAAAATCGAGGTGTTTCTAAGGCTATCTTCCTTCTGGAGGTTTCTGCCTGTTCCAGTTTCTAAAGGCTGCTGGCACTCCTTGGCTCGTGGCACTTCTTGGCATATCACAACCACCTCTGCTTCCATTGTTAATCCCTTTTCAGCTTCTGACCTTCCTGTCTCCCTCTCATAAGGACCCTTGTGATTATATTGGATCCACCCAGATAAGCTAGGCTAATCTTCCATCTAAAGATCCTTAATTTAATCATATCTATAAACGCCCTCTTGGCCATATAAAGTGACATCTTTACGCATTACAGGGATAAGGACATGGACATCTTTTGGTGGCCATTATTCAGCCTACCACAATCACTATAGCAGGGAACTCATAACTAACTGGAGAAGACACTCAGCTGATCCACACACTGATTTACTCATATTTAACCTACTTTTTAAAAAACAGTTCATTGTATGGTTGCACATTTGGGCAAGTGCCAGTTCTCTGAACCCTGTGTGTCCTTCACCTGTAAAATGGAACTAATGCCTACTTACATAATAGAGATGTTCTGAGGACTAAATGACATAGTGTATAAAAAGCTGTTTCCACTCCATCATATAAGAGTACTGTGGGCATTGTGCTAAAAAGTGACTCTTGAGGGCAAAAGGAATACACTTAATACTTTTGTTGCATGTTTGCAGTACACTGAAATTTCATTCTAGTTACATGGAAATTACTTGAATTGCATTCTTGAAGAGAGAGAGATAAATAATGTAAATAATATATGCCATTCTACCTATCATTCCACCCAACGGGCACATGAAAGAGTGACTATAGACTACTTGCTTCTACTCCTTCTGAGTTAGGCTCCATTTTCTCATGCCTCCCATAGCATGAACCTTTGGAGATCAATTGTTTAAATATATGTACTCTTTCAGATATTATTGCAATTAATTCTTCATTAAATGTCTGTTTTTACACTATGAAGTAAACCTGACAAGAATATTAGTTTAAGACAATACCTGGCATGTAGTTGATGTTCAATATATGACACCAATTATTATGCACATAAATATTTGTTTAAAAAACAAGTGCTCACCAATAAACTGGGAACATGTAATTGAGGGAGAACAGCCTAGTGGAATGAACAAATTTCAAAGTCAGATACATCTGAGTTCAAGTCCTTAGTTTTCCATTAGCTGTTTCCTTGGATATTTTCCTTAACCTCTCTAAACCTCAATCTATCATTTTAAAAATAGAAATTATAATCTGATCTATTTAGATGTGAGGATCACATGAGAAATGTACTTAGATTCCTAGAATAGTTTCTGTCAATAAATGATAATTATTATTACCTAAATAAATATTTTCTTAATTTAAATATATTTAGCAAACAACTTTCTGAATAATAAATATAGGTATTATAGATAGACAAAATAGAATTATTTAAATTCCATCTAATCACCTAGGTTTCTGAAGCATATGAACTTAAAGGACCTATGGCCCATTACAAATTGTTTATTACTAAGTGGATTTTGAGTACTTGTATCGGTCAGGCTATTTAAGGTCACATGCACAATCACTAATGTACCTTCAATAAAGGGGTTTATGAGAATACAAAGAAATACTAGTAGCACTGTTCTTAATGTTAGCAACAGCACAGTCAACCCCTGTTCTAGATCTTCTGAGACTGGGAAATGCAGTAGGATCTAAAGATAAGGGACTCAGTGTCTCTGTATTCAATAACTGTGGCTTGATTGACTCAACTTCTCTGTTTTCACCAAACATTTAATTTGGAAAGTACTCAAGCCACCACAAAGGTGCTTGAGTTTCCTCTTGCTGAGTCATTTAAAAATTATCTCTGATTCACAACAGCCAAGACATGGAAACAACCTAGATGTCCATTGACAGATGAATGGATAAAGAAGAAGTGGCACATATAAACAATGGAATATCACTCAGCCATAAAAAAGAATTAAATAATGCCATTTGCAGCAACATGGATGGACCTAGAGATTATCATACTAAGTGAAGTAAGTCAGACAAAGACAAATATCATATGAAATCACTGACATGTGGAATCTAAAAAAATAATACAAAGGAATTTATTTACAAAACAGAAACAGACTCACAGACATAGAAAACAAACTTATGGTTACCAAAGGGGAAAGCAGGGGCGGGGGGTGGGGGATAAATTAGGAGTTTGGGATTAACAGATACGAACTACTATATGTAAAATAGATAAACAATAAGGTCCTACTGTATAGCACAGGGAATTATTCACTATCCTGTGATAAACCATAATGAAAAAGAATATGAAAAAGAATGTATATATAAGTATAACTGAACACTTCGCTGTAGAGTAGAAATTAACACAACATTGTAAATCAACTATACTTCAATAAAATAAATTTAAAAAAAGAAAAGGAAAATTACCTCTGGCTCCTGTTCATCCCTGATCCCATCCATACCAGCCAGGAGCAATGCTGACCACAAAATGAAAAAAAAAATCTATCTTCAAAATGTGTCTGCATGCTTTCAGAACTTCAATAACTACCTCTGCTGTCTACCCATGCCCTAGCTCTAAACTATGTATAAGCCTCAAGGGCTTTTTTGCCTTTTTCTGCTTAAAGGCATGAGTAGGGACTACTTGCTCCTTTCCTACTTGCCACTGCATGGAAACTTGGGCCTACATTTGTATGTCTCATCATTCCAGCTATGCCTAAAAGTAGCAAGTAAAATGTTGTCTACCTCACAGACCCTATCCTCTGAGCTACACCTCAGTCATCTCTGGCTATTCAAGATTTTCAAAGACCTTCTTCTCAGGAGTGTTCCTAGATATGATCCCATATATAAGCTAACTTGGAAGGAAGATAACTAAGGACAAAGGAATACCGATCAAAACAAAACATACCAAAAAGAAGAAAGCATTATGTAGAGGAGAGAATTATTAAAAGAACATATTTTATAGAATCATAATATGTTTACTCTGGTCCTTGAAATTTCCACAACCTCCCACAGTTACCCTTGTATATTCTGACCCTAGGACATACATTCTAGGCAGGCAGTGTCCTAAACTGTGGACTTCGAAGACATGGCCTCCATGGTAATAATTTCCATTTTTCATTTTTAATAATTCTCTTTCAAGAACTTAGTTTTCCATTTATTATAGTCTGGGCTATAATCAATTGCTACCTCTTTTATAGGTCTTTACACTTATGCATTCTTCAATTTTTCATTGTTTTTGGTGTTCAGTTTTGTTTGAGAAGAAATCTAAATGACTTTTGGAACCCATGTGGATACGTGGAAGAAGTGTTTCTAGGCAGAGAGAATGGGAAGTGCAAAGGCTCTGGGGTGGGAGCTCAGCAAGAAGGCTGGTAGAGATGGAGTGAAATGGGTGAAGTGGAGAGAGACAGGAGATTAAGCCAGGAGGAGGATCATGTAGGACTTTTAAAGGCATATTAATCAGACATTTTTTTTGCAGATTTTTAAAAGAGGGTACAAAACCCAGAAAATGTGCAAAATAATCCTTATATTCCCTCCTGTTGAGCAATTTTATCCATTCCAATCTGTCTTTGATTAATGTCAGACTTGACTCCAGAAAAACATGTTGCTTTGAAAAAAGTTTTTCTTGGATTACAAAACATTGAAAAGGTATTTAAATGTTTAAAAAACTGTATCAGTGGGTTTTATTTAATTTCATATAACAGGATATCCAATCCAGGGGGTTTAAGAACAAAAGGAAAATAATTGCTTCATGTATCTAAAAAATCCAGTTTTGGGGTTCTACTGCATCTTGACTGAGGACCAAATGATGTCACCTGGACCCAGATTCTTTCTGTTCGATTCTGTTCACTCATCATGCTCCTTTACTGCCAGATTCCATGCCTTCTCTTTGGAGGTGGCTGCTCTAACTCCAAACTTAGATTGTCTCTCAGTCAAATCCAATGGAAAAGAGGAAGAGATTTTGGGAAGTTCCAGCATCTTACTTATTCTGTCACATACAAATTCCTGAACTCATGGCTACAAATGGCTATAGTCCAGGGGATGAAATACACTTATTTCTTTCAGCGTGGATCACTTTCTTCCCTCTAATAGCGCATCCCTGAACGAATCTCCAAATGGCAGTACTAGAAACAGGGTGAATTGGTGTTGAATAGCAAGCAAACACAACCAAGGAAATATCCATTCATTTGTCTACCCCATCTTCCCATTCAATCACCTTCAAAAATATCTCTGCCTCCGTAATAAACCTATGCTATGTCCCAATGAAAACACACTCTCCTCTACCTTCCCAAAGCAATAACACTTAAAGTCCCATTCATTTACAGATACAGCTCAAAGCCCAAAATATCTGTTTAGTGCACAGTCATCTCAGTCAGACTTCTCTTTAACTCCTCTTGGCCTAGAAAACTAATGCTAAATAGTAAGTTTAATGAATCCCCAAACATCTAAAACACACTTTTTTTCCTAGGCTGCCATTGGGGAAGGAAAACAACACAGTTTCTGGTATATAACTTACATTGTATCTTATGTGAAGTATAAGGCAAGGACCCCTCAGTCTAGAAGTGAAATGCAGTTCCTTTGTCAACGAGTCTGGCTGTTCTAGATCTGCTCTCTGGAAGGATCTTTCTTCCACTGTTGAGGAGAAAATGGTTAATCACAGGTCAATAAACCACTTCTTCCCTAGTGGAGACAACAGGAAAGAATGACTTCCACCACATCTCCTTGCACACAGGGATACCTACAAAATGTTTTAGTAGGATATTTCTGACCCATCTGTTTTTCTTATTGTAGGCAAACCTGAAATTTATGGATTCTTACCTATACTTGGTGTTTGCTTATATCTTTTCATATAAAGGTTGGTGTAAAGTAAGATCTATGATTTGTACGAGATTGCTTTGACAAGCCAATCTATTGAGTTAACACGATTGTTTTCCATGACCACATCTGAGATGCCTCTTGTAATTCTTTATCAGTGTACTTTAACTTCAGGTTCTGGAGTCTGAGGACTATTTTAAGGTTTGAGCAACCCTAGCCTCTTGTTTGTAAGGCTTGGGATTTCTCTAATAATAAAATTTATTTAAACTCTTGATATACTTTCAATCTATTTCCATTCACTCTATATCAAGGGATAGAGATATCAAGAAGAGTCGATCTTTAAATCTGGAAATCATCCTTGGATTTTCTGTCTTCTAAAGGATGGCCAACAACTGTCAGAAGCTAGGAGGAAGTTATGAAACAGATTTTCTTTTAGTGCTTCCAGAGGAATCAACCTTGCCAACAGCTTGATTTCAAACTTCTAGTCTCTGGAACTGTGAGACAATACATTTCTGTTGTTTTAACCATCCAAGTTTATGTATGTTGTTACAGCAGCCCCAGGAACCTAATACAGCCACAATGCACCGCCAATCTCTTTGGCCCTGAGCTGAATGTCCTTTTCCTTAGTATTTGTGCCTCTGGACTGCATCTTCTCAATAGGAGTAATTTGTCCCTGCCTCGGGCAATGTCGGCTTAAATGGAAGAATGTGAAAAGGACCTGAGATACTAGGTTACAATTTCCTCATCTACCATTCTTGCTAGGTCTCCCACCTCTGCTTTTGCTTCAGTCAATGTTAGTTTGGGGCAGAGACTTTGGCTTGCTAACGCTTGCCAATCCAGCTACTGTAGTAGCAGCTGTCTCAGACTTCAGACTGCAGGTAGAAAGGATCGTTATACTAAAATAATATTCTCTGATCCGCTTGCAGAGAGAACAGATCCACCTTAAAACTTTCTCATTCTTGTTTGACCTTCCTAAAGGCTCTAATAAGTTGAATTTTTCAAAACCAGGTCTCTCACCCTGTTTCCTTACTCAGCACAAGACAGTCAGTTTAACCAGTTGTCTTACACTTAAAACTGCTAACTTCCAAGACTTGGACTGAGTGGCCCACACTGCCCTTCACATGACTTCATGAGTTTGGCTAGACTACATAAAAGGTCTAGTCCCTGTTCAAAAGTTCACACAACCACTCAGATATAGCTCAAGTTGCTTCCACTTTGGTTATCTTTATTGTCTTTTCAGATGCAGTTGGACCAGGTCTCCAACAATATCTCTGTGACCCAATTTCCTACCTCGATGATCTGCCTAACTCTGTCCTGACTCCATTCTTAATAGGACCTCTTTTTATGGTGGGAAGATGGCTGCCACAAATATAAACTTACATTCTCTCTCAGTTTAAGTCAATAAAATGTTAGCAAAATCATGGGTAATTCCATTCGTTTTGGTTTGGTCAAATGCCCATTTCCAAAAGAATCACAGTAGATGGGTCAATACCAAGTGCTGAATGACTTACATCTGAGTCATATGCTCTGGCTTCCACACCTCCAGAAACACATGGACTAATAGTGAATGAGGACTAAATTCCCAAATGGCCATTTGTAGAAATGGTGTAATTGAAGCTAACAGTCAGAAAATATGCACTACAAATAATGGAATTAAAATACTTCTATTGATTGGTATTTGAAAAATAATGCGTAAAAGAGAAAATAAAAATCACTACACCAGAGATGAAAATCTACATTTGCAGGTCCATCAAAAGATAAATGAATAAAGACTGTAGTATATGGAATACTACTTAGTAATAAAAAGAAATGAATTAATGATACAGGTAGCAACTGGGATGAATCTCAGAATAATTATTCTGAGTGTGTCTTAGTCAGCTTTGGGCTGCTGTAACAAAATGCCACAGACTGGGTGGCTTAAACAATGCACATTTATTTCCGACAGTTTTGGAGACTGAGAAGTCCAAGATCAAAGTGTCAGCAGGTTTGGTTCCTGGTGAGAACCCTCTCCCTGGCATGCAGACGGCCACCTTTTTGCTGTGTCTTCATATGGTGGGGGGAGAGAGAGAACTCTGGTCTCTCTTCCTCTTCTTCTAAGGACACTAATCCTATCATGTGGGCCCCACCCTCATGACCTCATCTAAACCTAATTACCTCCCAAAGGCTCCACCTCTAAATACCATCACATTGAGAGTTAGAGCTACAACATATGATTTTGGCATAAACACATTCAGTTCACTGCAGAGTGAAAGAAGTCAGACAAAATGTATGATTCCATTATATAAAACTGTAGAAAAGGTAAACTAATCTATAGAGACAGAAAGCAGATCAGTAGTTTAGGGACAGGGCTAGAAGGCAGGGATGGAACTGGAAAGGTTTCAAAGGGCATGAGGAAATTTTGAGCAGTGATAAATAAGATCACTATCATAACCGTGGTGATTTTTTCACAGGTGTGTTGTGTCAAAGCTTATACAACTTAAATATTCCACTTTTCATGCATATTTTGGTTATTTCTTGTGGCCCTAAGAATCCTGCTAAGAATATTCTTATAGCTGTCTTTTAGTGCACATTATATGTATTTCTTTCATCTATGCAACTCAGAGTGGGAATACTAGGTCATGGATATTTACATACTCTTAAAAAGTTCCCTTGGGCTCCTTTGCTCCTGGCCCCAACCCTGTAGTTCTAGACAGCCGCTATAGATTAGTTGTAACTGTTATGGGATTTCATATAAATGAAATTGTATATAATGTACTCTTGTGTATGGCTTCATCTGCTCAGAGATTCATCTATGTAGTTGTATGTGTCAGTTTTTTTTTTTTTTGTAATTGCTGAAACATATTCATTGTTGGAATATATTACAACCTTTTTTCCATTTACTTGCTGACGAGCATTTGGCTTGTTTCCAGTTTTGTGTTACTATGAATAAAACCGCTAAGAACATTTGCATTATGGTCAAAGAACATCATCTTTTGGAATTTATTAAGGTTTCCTTTGGAGCCTGATACATAATCTACTCCTGTAAATATTCCATATGTGCTAGGAAATGTGTATTCTCCATGTGTCAAGTAATTCTACATAAATTTAGTAGTTCAAACTTATTATTTAGGCATTTAGCTGCCTATTTTTTTTCTCTGCTGCATTCATTAGTTTCTCAGAGGGTTTTAACATATCCAGTTACAATTTATCTATTTCCCTGTACTGTTGTTTGTTGTTGCTTGGTTTATTTTTAGATTGTAATGTTAGGAGACATGTACATTCGTGATGGACATATCTTGTTGTTCTATTGTTCCTTTTACCAGTATACACCACTCATTTTCCCTTATTTTTTTTTCTTGTTTGGCCTTAAATTCTATTTTGTTGTGTATTAAAATTGCTACCCCAGCTTGTTTTAGTTCATATTTACTGGTAGACTTCTTGTCATAGTTTTATTGTTGGACCTTGTATTTATAATTCAATGTAATATATATATAATTTAATTGAATATAATTAAAATATTTAAAAAAACTATTTTGTTAGGTTTAACCCATTTACATTCACTTTAATTACTGCTACATTAGCCCTTTAGTTTAACACCTTCTTTTGTACTGCACTTTCTATTTATTTGCCCTGTCCTCATTACTACATTTCATTGGATAGTGAATTTACTTCTGATGGATTACAAATCATAAATTTTTAGTGTATAATTAGAGTATCTATTTTTAAGCTAAGTCCCATAATCATGTTTATTTACCCTATTGCTGTCTTAAACTTTGTTTTGAGTATTTGAGTAGATACTATACCATTATCAAGATCTCATGTTCCTTTGGACTCTACCTCCCTTCCCTGCTTTAAGCTGGATATATTTTCTTTCTTAGAGTAAACTTATTATCCAGTAGGCATGAGATTTGGAAGAGAGGATGGGAGGAATGAATGCCTGTGGATGTAATGTTCAGTAGACCACTGGACTCACAGGTCGGGGGCATAGAGAAAATCTGGGCTGGACATTTGGAATCACATATAGCCAGAACCATTGCTCCAAGAAGAGGGGGAAGAAAGGATTGATGAGAGAACACTAGATTTTAAGGTATAAGCAGAGAAAAAGCCTGCAAATGACACTGTAGATCCACCTAAGGAAATGGTGTCATATAAAGGGGCCATTTTAAATGTACACACTATATCTACTGCCCAGGAATTAATTTTACAGATACCGCTATTAGGTGTAGGTGCAATTCTGCTGACAGCCCAGTTATGCTGATTCCACTTCCAAGGGGCAGTCACCTGCCAGAGCCCATCAAAAACAGGACTCTGGTCAGGAGTGGCCTTGCTGTGGTTACAGATCTTTTTTGTGGCCTCTTTCAATTCTATGCAGAATTCTCCCTCAATTCTTAGGAAGAATGGGGGAGAAACTCCATATTCCTCAAATAGATCCTACTACACTGCCTGCAACTTTACAAAGCAAGAGGTTCACTTGAATTAACTGTTGAGATGGCCACCCATCACCCACACTTTAGTAAGGATTAATTTAATCAGACTGTGCTCCTAATATCAGAAACTAAAGCCACAGGAGAAAGAAGGAGTAAAGAAGACTGAGTTTTAACCATGTAAGTCTTTAAGAAAGGGCAAAGTAGAATGGTTTGGTAAGGGGTATTCCGCTCAAGGCAGAAACATGAAGGTAACAGGTTCTTACAGAATATATATGCTACTTAATGGGAAATATGCTACCCATTACTATAGTCACAGAATTCATCAAGAAAAGTATCGAGTCTTCAGAGACTTTTAGGTGTTAATATTTCATCTTATGCTACCTCTTAATGGCAGTGAAGAGAAACAGTAAGGTAGTACAATTTTAAGGTCTTAGTTTGAGTTCTTATTTGTGCATTTTAATAATTTATTAAATAAATTTATACACTTAATATTTAATAAATATATATTATTTTAGGTTATGTGCCTGATGCCTATGGAACAAGCATTCATATTATATTTCTAATAATTTGTTTGCTATCATGACCATCATTGACATTACTTCTGCTAACACACATATAAATCAAATAATATACATCAAATGCAAGCCCAAATCTTGCAATTACATTAATAACTAACATCTATTATTTACTATGTGCCAAGAACTGTCCTAAGCAATTTAAATCTATTAATATATTTAATATAAATATATAACATATTTCCATTTGCTGAATTTATTTAAACAAACCAATTTAGAAATGTCATAGAATTAAACACAACTTGACATGTAAACATACTGTCATGTTCCTGAAACAGACGATACCTGATAAAAGTTAATAATTGCTTGTTGGAAAGCTGTCCATAAATAAGGCTAGTCTTCAGCAAAACTAAAAATATTTTGTTTCTTTAGCTTTTCTAGTATGACAATGCAATACTACCAAACTATAATCAAATATAATAAAGACAACATTGGATGGATCCATCAGTACCACTGGTTACAGCTGTTAAAACTGTTTAGTTCTTGGAGACACATAAAAACAATTAAGCCAAACACATCAAATAATTTTCATGGCTTAAAAAAAAATCACAATTCACTGAGTGATGTTAATTATGGTTGTGGTCAAAACTTTTGGTAAAGGCTATTTACAGTGTGCATGGCTGAGCACGCACTATTTATAAAGATACTTGCCAAAAAAAGATATGGTACATATATACAATGGAATATTCAGCCATAAAAAGGAACGAAATTGGGTCATTTGTAGAGACGTGGATGGATCTAGAGACTGTGATACAGGGTGAAGTAAGTCAAAAAGAGAAAAACAAATATCGTATATTAACACATATATGTGGAATCTAGAAAAATGGTACAGATGAACCGGTTTGTAGGGCATAAATTGAGACACAGATGCAGAGAACAAACATATGGACACCAAGGGGGGAAAGCGGGGGTTGGGGGGTAGTGGTGGTGGGATGAATTGGGCAATTGGGATTGACATATATACACTAATATGTGTAAAATGGATAACTAATAAGAACCTGCTGTATAAAAATAAATTTTTAAAAGAAAAAAGATACTTGCCGATTTGTTATGAGATATATATATCTATTATAACACATAAATACGTAACATACATTTTACATATATATGTATATATCCCCTTTTAATAACTTTATGAGGAAAGTATTTTCCCCAACCTGCAGATGGGGAAACTGAGGACATATAGGTTAAACAACTTCCCCTAAGTTATACTAGCAAGTGTGGTACCAGTATGTGAATCCAAGTAGATTCATAACTTAAACTCCTAATTATTTCACTACACTGACTTTCAACTGTGTATGTCTATAAAATTTCACATTTGAGTTTGTCTCATTTTCTTAACTGAGTTTCTGTCACTCTGGGTTGGAAATGTATCACTGTTAGGAACTAAGTTAACATGTACCTTTCTCAGGTCATTTCTTATAAAACTACTGGCCAGCTCTTCTTTCTTTGTGGGGGAAGAAATTTCTTGATATGCTATTATATTTTTCATTTTAACACTAAAAGGCAATTCAGGATAAGGTTTTAAAAAGTATCAATTTAATACTGAATATTTAGAAATATGGTACACACAGACACCACAGTAATATAAAATGCATACAATTATCAACTATTTTATGAAAACTTAACATGGATGGCTGACATCTTCCAACAGATAAAACTCTAGACAAAGGTACCAGATATATTTGAGTTTTCATTTTAAATATGATTTAGTCATGCAATTAGGTTTTTAAAAAAATAAATATGACAAATATATGGATTTCTGAAGTATAAACTGACATACAAATCTATATATTTTCATATTTTTCATTAAAGCATCCTTAAAGAAGCATTCTGTAACATGAAGTTGAGAGCTCAAATTAGATGAAAGGCATGAGGTTTTAATAGAACTGAGTAATTCACATACCAAACATCTACATAAAAGTAAAGACAAAATTGCAAACATATTTGCTTTATCCTCCAAGTCATCAACTTCATAAAATTACTTACTGGAATAATTATTATAAGATAAAATTCCCAGTTCTGAATGTTAGTAAGGACACACATATAGGAGCAATATGAGAAAAAGTTTCTTTTGTAAAACAGCAAGAACTAAAACTACATCCCCTTATTAGTACATAAACCTATGATAAGCTTTCTTTTTCAAACTTACAGATGCTCACAACTGTGAAACACAGGTTAGTGAATTGGGCTAAAATGTCCCTACCCTCCATTTCCCCCAAATGGCAGCTTCAAAGGAAAAACTATCCATTGACTTTTTCACCTCAACAGCTTGAATAAAATTTATATTATGAATTTAAAGAGAAAAAATAATCACCTCACACATAAGCAAACTTGATGGAACTTAAGATGGAATAAATACTAGGTATCAGAAGAGCATATTCCTTAATGGAAGTTAAAACATCAAAATTAATTGGATTATGTCACTAATTTAAAAGTTAACACAGGAGAGATAAGAGGATTTTCTTGAACGAATTTAGAACAGTGGTCCCTAACCCTGACTACAAATTAGAGAGCCTTTGGAAAAACTGAAGCATGGCTCTACCCATAAGAAATTCAGATTTAATTGTTGTAGGGTGGGGTCTAGATGATTCTAACATGAAATGAGGGTTGAGAAACAACTGATTTGGAAAAGTTATTGATTACTCAGGGTGAATTTGATTTAAATAAATTATTCAAAATATGAGCACTTCCTACATGATAGGCACTGTTCTAAGTGCTAATGTGGAGAAAATTCTTTTTTCTATAAAAATCATTGGATATTAATATATCTTTTATCTTTTGAATAGTTACATAATTTTATTAAATTATTACTCAAAGCTTTTATTATGGTCTGCTGTCATAAAAGATTTCCTTCTATTTTTTTGAACTATCCTCAGTTGATATTATAACAGAATAGATCAAACTCAAATTTCTTCTCAAGATATATGTAGAGAATGTAAAAATAACAGTTTCATTTTTCAAGTCATGGTATATGAGGTATTCTCCACCTTATATCTGGAGTCACAAAGCTATAATTTAAAAACTGAAATCAGGTATTGCTTTAATGAATCAAAAATGTACTACCATTGATGTCAGTGCTTGCTTTATATTGCCTAAAAAATAATCTATGACAGCGCCTCAGAGAACCTAGTAAGAGTAGGTCTTTAATACAGACCATGTTTCTTATGACCTATTTATAAAACATCCCTTTAAGAAAAAAGTTACAGGAATATGGGTTTTGAAACATAATTAGAAATTCATTATTTCAAAGGAACAGAAATATAGTTTTTGAAATGCTACATAATTAGAAATTAGTTACTATCCCAAGACGATAGCTTGAGCTTTAACATTTTAAATTAAAGCCAACTTTATTAGGTATTATAAAAATGCATTTTAACTCATGAAAAAAGTCAGATTTAATAAATTTGATTTGTATCTACTCTTCAAACTAACATTTTTCAGGTTTAAATTTGCTAAAACCAACTGATTAATTTATTAATCATATACGAGGCTAATTATCTTTTTTCTAGCTGGACAACAGGCCAAAACTGATGAAATTCTGGTTCAACCATAATATATGCATGTATAGAAAAATGCAATAGCAATTTATTTTCCATACTTGATGGACTTAAAACAGCATTAAATTTTTTTTTTTTTTTTTTTTTGCTGTACGCGGCCTCTCACTGTTGCGGCCTCTCCCGTTGCGGAGCACAGGCTCCGGACACGCAGGCTCAGCGGCCATGGCTCAGGGGGCTAGCCGCTCCGCGGCATGTGGGATCTTCCCAGACCGGGGCACGAACCCGTGTCCCCTGCATCAGCAGGCAGACTCTCAACCACTGCGCCACCAGGGAAGCCCCAACAGCGTTAAGTTTTTTGTGGAAGCTCAGTAGTCAAAATAAATACTTAATAAAAATATACACCATAAGATATCAAGAACTTAGTGTTTAAAAATAAACTTTGTCACATTGTTTTGCCTTCAGTTAAACAGAACTCAATTTAGGTACCTAAGGTATCTAAGAATAATTAAGGTATGTTTTTGGAAACAAAATTAAAATTCAAGTAACACTAGAAAGATAACACTAAGATGAAAGAGAAACTTACTATGTTTTAGCTCAAAAGTTTAATCAAGTTATAGCTACTGGGACTTCTCAATATGACTATGACCCTCATAAACAGGAATAGTTTGGGAAACAAAAGTCAAAGAGTCATGATTATGTGGTTCATGCTGTGAAACCCTCAGTACGTAAAAAAATGAAAATACAGTATATATGAGCACCATCAGAAATGTGTGTGTGTATATGTATTTAAAACTTTACCTGATTAAAAATTGCCATTTAGAGTGAAGGACAAGCACACAGTTACGAAAATACATTCTTAAGCTAACATGTCATATGACTTATTTTAAAATGTTTAATCTGGCGTTCCTTCTAAAAATCAAAAAAAGAATACAACATAAAGAAAGCCAGCCAGCATTCTTTTGTAGTGCAAAGTCCCTTGGAAATAGAAGGTTACTGAAGAAAAAGAATGTGTTCAATAAGTGTTTTCAAATCCATAGTCAAATTGCAATATTTAAAGGAAAAATGAAGTTAACTAATAAATATGAATTCACAGAATAAACCAGCACATGTTGGATTTGCCCCCATGGGATTACCATTCAGGCCTCAGATTATTTTTAACTGAGGGTAGTAATCAATGTTATTCTGCTGAAAGAATCTTCCTTCTATAAGAAAATATACAAATTTCCCACCTGTAATTTCTGCTATAGTCACCAAAACTCTAAAAACTACTGTCATATATAATACATACCCTGGGGTAATGAAAGGGTCTTTAATGAAAATCTTATTTTGATCCTACGTAGAGGCAGCTTATGATAGACTGTTAGTATCCTTGCTATTTTTCAAAGCTCTCAGTATAAGTAATCACATGATATAGACTGAAGTTCTTTGAAACCACTGTCACGTGATAAAGGGTAATGCTATTCACCATTTAAAATACGTTCAATCTCTTCTAGTCTTTTTAAAGCAGCAACTCTTTTCTTCTCAATTTCTTTGATTTCTTTTGTTGTTTTGTGAGGGGTTTCTTTGTCTGTATTTTTTCCTAACTGTTTGTTGGATTTCGACTGACTTTTATTATCACTTGTTTTTATTATCTGTATGGGTCTGGGTTTACTTTTGATTTCTTTTTCATTTTCAGTTGGAATTTTGTCTCCTTCTATACCTGAAGTCTTACCAGCTGGGAATACTGGCTGTTCTACAAAACTAGATGAAGAAATTTTATCCCTGACTATATTCAAATGGCGTTGAATATATTCTTCATGTGGTGCTAATGCCAATGTTTCAACCAGGCATCTTTCAGCTTTTAATAAGTCCTTCTCTTCAAAATAAACAACACAAAGATTGTGTTTTCCTTGCACATTGCTTGGATCCATCTCCAAAATCTTTTCAAAACATTTTTTTGCTCCAAGTATATCTTTCTTTTGATTCATCAGAATGTCTCCTTTTAAAATGAGACCTTTGATATGATCAGGATAGTATCTGAGTAACTCTTCCAAGATTGGCAAAGCCATTAATTCCTTTGCAGTCTGAGAATACAGGAGAGCCAGATTAAACAGAGCACTTCTGAAATCGGCTTGTAATTTTATGGCTTTCTTCATCCACATCTCTGCTTCAGTGTCCTTTTTGTCATCCATGGCAAGCATTCCCAGATTGAAATAACCATTAGCGTCTAGTGGCTCCTCATTTACATAGCTTAGAAGTCGTTTTCTAGCTTCAGGTCTGAGTTTAACCTCACCTAAGAATTTAAAAAGAAAAAAAATTATACTATGAGCAAATGAATAAGTCTGAGGAACAAAGCCACTTGCAAGTATTTATCTAGATTACAAAAAGACAGCATCAAAACAATTAATTGCTGTGCCTAAATTAAAAAGCAGAAAGAAAAAATCTCAAAGTTTTCATAGGAAAGATGTATATGAAGCACTGAAATGGTAGCTCATTTCCTTTCCTTTAAAACAGTAAAAGTGCCTCAAAAACTAAAAGGGGAGCCAAAGCAATCTTGAGGGGAAAAAAACGGAGCTGGAGGAATCAGACTCCCTGACTTCAGACTATATTACAAAGCCACAGTAATCAAGACAATATGGTACTGTCACAAACACAGAAATATAGATCAGTGGAACAGGATAGAAAGCTGAGAGATAAACCCACACATATAGGGTCAACTAATCTACAACAAAGGAGGCAAGGATAAAAAATGGCGAAAAGACAGTCTCTTCAATAAGTGGTGCTGGGAAAACTGGACAGCTACACATAAAAGAATGAATTTAGAACACTCCCTAACACCATACACAAGAATAAACTCAAAATGGATTAGAGACCTAAATGTAAGACCGGACATGATAAAACTCTTAGAGGAAAACATAGGAAGAACACTCTTTGACATAAATCACAGCAAGATCTTTTTTTGACCCACCTCCTAGAGTAATGGAAATACAACCAAAAATAAACAGATGGGACCTACTGAAACTTAAAAGCTTTTACACAGCAAAGGAAACTATATACAAAATGAAAAGACAACCCTCAGAATGGGAGAAAATATTTGCCAATGAATCAACAGATAAAGGATTAATCTCCAAAATACATAAATAGCTCATGCAGCTCAATATTAAAAAAAAAACCCAATCAAAAAATGGGCAGAAGACCTAAATAGATATCTCTCCAAAGAAGACATACAGATGGCCAAGAGGCACATGAAAAGCTGCTCAACATCACAAATTATTAGAGAAATGCAAATCAAAACTACAATGAGGTATCATCTCACACCGGTTAGAATGGGCATTATCAGAAAATCTACAAACAACAAATGCTGGAGAGGGTGTGCAGAAAAGGGAAGCCTCTTGCACTGTTGGTGGGAATGTAAATTGATACAGCCACTATGGAGAACAGTATGGAGGTTCCTTAAAAAACTAAAAATAGAATTACCATGTGACCCAGCAATCCCACTACTGGGCATTTACCCAGAGAAAACCATAATTCAGAAAGACACATGTGCCCCAATGTTCACTGCACCACTATTTACAATAGCCAGGTCATGGAAGCAACCTAAATGCCCATCAACCGGCAAATGGATAAAGAAGATGTGCTACATATATAAAATGGAATATTACTCAGCCATAAAAAGGAATGAAATTGGGTCATTTGTAGAGATGTGGATGGACCTAGAGACTGATACAGAGTGAAGTAAGTCAGAAAGAGAAAAACAAATATCGTATATTAACACATATATGTGGAATCTAGAAAAATGGTACAGATGAACTGGTTTGCAAGGCAGAAATAGAGACAGAGATGTAGAGAAAAATGTATGGACACCAAGGGGGGCAAGTTGGGGGTTGGTGGTTGTGGGATGAATTGGGAGATTGGGATTGACATGTATAAAATAGATAACTAATAAGAACCTGTTGTATAAAATATAAATTTAAAAAAAACACGAAAACATATAAACAAACAAAAAAACAAACTAAAAGGGATGAAATATCTCCTGATAGTTTAGATTCTAACTGGGAGTAGACGAAGAATAGAGAATTAAGAGGAAGAGGCATGGGATTTGCCAACAAAAACAAATGTTCAATCTTGATTCTGTTAATTTTATGCACTAAACAAATTATTAACTTGTCTGGGTTAACCTACTGAATTTTCTAATAATTACATGAGATATATAAAAAATGCTCAGTAAATAGTAACTATGACTGGATAAACAAAATGTTCTAGTCTTATTAAATCAGATATTTTCTGTATGTTATTTAAAATTTTTTAGTACTTTTCAAAGGTAAAAATACACCATTATATATAAAGCCTATGTCCAATGTCTCACTACACATAAATCAGGTTTTAGGAAACAAATATTTTATTGAGATAATTTCTATTGCAAATAAATACAAAAAAATTCAATTTCTAAAACTACACACCCCAGGGTGCAATCTTGTGTCAGATAATGGGCACCTTTCATGATTACTAAGGTTAGCTAACTTTACAAAAACATTAGTTTCCTAAACTTAGCTTTTTTGAATAACAGACATAAAGATCTTCCTCTATTCTTTTATGTGACAATATGATAAATAAAGAAAATGTGAAATAAATCAGTAGGCTTAAGTTCTTGTCTTGGACTAGTTACTAACCTAGCCATATAAAGTTAGGGTAGTTATTACATCTGTTTGGTCCTGACTCTCTAATCTACAAAACAGATGACTGGCAAAAACAAACTCAAAGGCCCTCTTTAGCTATAAAATATGATTCTTGCATTTTTTGCAAAAGTTTTATAAAAGTATCTAACAATTAATATAGAGATTTTTCCAAACATAAAAATTAAGATTATAAATTATATATATTGCCTTCTGAAGCCGCACTAAAATATATCAAAGATCCTGATTTATTGTGATGAATAATTTAGTTTTGCTAAATTTATAGAAAATATAGGAAATTATAATAACGTCTCAGAAAACAGTAAAACGATACAAAATGATATCAAAAGTATTTGGACTTATAAATCAAGAGAAAATAGAATACTATTTTGTCTAAAACATATAATGCTCTTGGCTCCCTAGAAATAATTACCTAAAAATTTTTACCAATTCAGATTATTTGAATAGTATGATATTTATACATAAGATATATTTCCATGAATAAAATGACAAAATAGATAAATATGGTATTGCTTAATAGACTGTCTGAAAAATCAGTTTTAACATATACCAGAAGAACTAACAATTAGTATTGTCATATATGTTAAGGCTATTACTTGAAAAGTTTACTTCAAGTATTTTAAATATTCTTCTTATAAATTATTTATGCAGTTTTGATGTAAACCATCCATTCATAAAATGTTTGCTGGGGGTAAGATTAGGTTTTATTATATTTCAAACTAGAATATGTTTAAATATAGAAATATTTTGAAAAAACATACCTGATTCTTGCATTAATATAGCAGAATTGAATAACGCTAGCTTATGCTTTGGATTTAGTTCTAAAGCATGATTAAAGTTTTTTAGGGCTTCATTTGGTTCTTTAAGTTCAATATGAACAATCGCCAAGTTGTACCAAAGATCTGCATTGTTTTTGTCCAGCTCTAGTGCTTTAAGATATGCTTCTTTTGCTTTGACAGGTTTATTCATTTTTAAAAGCAATTCTCCTCTGTGGAAAAATCAAACACAAGCTTTACTTACATTACTGTGTCAGTCTATAGATACTATTTTTCACAAGTTTTAAGCTTTTCCACATATTCACAGCTTTCCTTTTAACTTAGGTTTTTAAAATTTTCTTTTAAAAATAACAAACTGTCCTTAAACCTGAACACATTAGTTTAGCAAATTTGGCTTGATACGTTTTCAAATATTTTTAAAGAAGGAAAGAGCATGCCTGACGCTAGAGAGTAAGATGTCGGGAGGTATCAAAGAAAGGGGAACAGAGAAAATATATTCTTTGAATATATCTTGAAAAACAGCAGACTAGTCTACATCAGAAAAATGATAGCAACTAGAGTGGGAGATTAATTTGTCAGATGAAGTAACAGCATTTGAAGAAGGAATATAAATACAGTAGTGATGGGGAAATTCCAGTATTCAAATCTGTTAGCAATGTCTCACTATACAAAAAGAAGAACATTAGAAATTGTTTACCCCTTAAAATTACTTAGTTTTCTTCGATGTATTCTTATAAAATGACCATTCATTAAAAAGAAAAGGAATTTAAAAAGCCGATCTGGTAGGATGGAAGGGCAATAGTGCCACCTGTAGATACTTTTGAGGAACACATCTGAAACTAATGATCACAGTTTGAAAATCATTTTAGAAATCATTCTAATATGGTTACATTTTCTGTTACAGAGCTTAAAAAAGTCATTTTTACATATGTGCAAATCAGTTTAAGTACTGAAATGAGTTACTTTTATTATAATACTACTCTTTCTTGAAGTATTAGCATAGGCATGAAATCAAATAAACTAATATTCCCAATTTCTAGAATAAGTGTCCAAAATGTGATTTTTTTTGCGTTACACGGGCCTCTCACTGTTGTGGCCTCTCCCGTCGCGGAGCACAGGCTCCGGACGCGCAGGCTCAGCGGCCATGGCTCATGGGCGCAGCAGCTCCGCGGCATGTGGGATCTTCCCGGACCGGGGCGCGAACCCGTGTCCCCTGCATCGGCAGGCGGACTCTCAACCACTGCGCCACCAGGGAAGCCCCAAAATGTGATTTCTTTAAATGCAGAGATTATTAATTCTTTATAAATTAACACATGACACGTTTTATTTATAGAAACAACCCCAGTAAACTTAGTGAATTTCAGCAAGTACTAGATAAGGCTGAACAAAGACAGCTTCCAGCTATGAACGGATTTCATTTCAAAAACTTAAATTCTGAATGCATTTTCCCCATATAAACAATGTGACAAATTATAATTAGGTTTCTGGAGCACGCTGCAAAACAAAGTTTAACATAAAATTTTCCTCAGGTACAATACAAATGATAAGACTTACATGAGAAAATATATCAACTTCTAATATCAAATTCTAATATTACAAAAATTTTTTTACTGGCAACTAAAAAGTTTCTTTGTAGTAACAATAACCAGTCAATTCTCAGTATTAATTTAAGAAAGCTCTTGAGAGTTTGATATTATATAATTATTTCTTAATTAATTTTATATATAATGATTTCTTAATTATACAATGATTTCTTAATTATTCTATAATAATTAAGAATAACTTCTTGTAAAAATAATTATTTTGTAATAATTAAGAATTATAAAAGGTAAATTTCAGCTGTTTTAAATAAAAGTGAATTTGTAATGAGAAG
Source organism: Stenella coeruleoalba (assembly GCF_951394435.1). NCBI lineage: Eukaryota > Metazoa > Chordata > Mammalia > Artiodactyla > Delphinidae > Stenella > Stenella coeruleoalba. The sequence goes on from NC_137157.1 coordinate 31,802,639, forward strand.
CAAATGAAATTAAAGAGGAGCTTTTCCTACCCTTCCTTTTGTATAAATAAACCTAAGTTTGCTATTATAAGTTATGGACTTCCTTGTCAATTTAAAATGAAATCAATTAAATTTGTTAGTCTAAAACAGGCTGTATTTCTATGCTCTTGGTTGCTAACTAAGATTTACTAGAAGAAGAAAAAAAAGCCAAATTAGTCAAAATAGCTTAAAAGTATATGCAGGTGCAGCTTTAATCTTCTATAGTGAAAGCCTAAAGCGAACTACAACACCTGCTAATGTAAGCCTGCTTGAAGTCGGGTCTCATGCTTATTGCTTGTCGGTACAGCTGATCCGCTTCTTCCAGTCGGGACTCATTTGCTCGTATCAGGTTGGCCAGATTAATGTAAACATTTAAGTGGTTAGGTGCAATTCTGGCTGCATATTTTTTACCAGGAATAATCTGTTAAAAAAAAGGGGTTTTTATAATTTGACATTTCAGTACCAAATAAAATCTGAAGTAAGTAGTCCTAGTGTTTTATTTAAAATTTACATAGAACATAAAAAGACACACTGCAATACTAAAATAATACATAAAAAATGTGAAATAATCTGCAGTATCCACAAAATGTAAGTAAAATAATTAATGTTTAGTAGCAATGAAGGTTGTATTTTTTCATTCATGCCAGCTCAACAGATTACTGTTAGATTTTTATATATGTATTATTTTATGAAGTCATAGAAATCAGAACTTCTCGAGGCTAAGGTCCCTTAGTATGTTTGAGTCAGACCAGGAATAGAACTTGGATCTTTTCTCTCAGTCTACTGTATTTGTTACACTATGTCAGCTTTCATGTTGTCAGCAAAATATTTACTGGTTGTGATAACAGGGTAGTTAATTTTACTTCAGAGCTATAGTAAACCCTCACTTGTTTGGTGGAGTTAGGAAATAAAATTCTCTAATTAACTGATTATTCAGGTTAAGTAAAGGTTATTATATATAATATATATGAACCCAAATTCTCAATGAACATAATAAATTATATCTGATAAAAATCTTTATTGAACAGAATTTAACTTTAGGATCTTAGGACTGAAATAATTCTTAATGTATCATGTGGTCCAACTCTATTTTTAAAACATTTAGCAAACTGTCAAATCATTTCAATATTACTACTGTTATTAATACAGTATTAATAATATAAACTACAATTGAGAAAACTGTAGCCCAGGGTAAACTATCTTTGCAGATTACACACAGCTAGCTGGCCAAGGGCAGTATCAGATTTTCTAACTTTGACTTTGTATTGCGGATATCCAAGAAATCTTGTACTTGTGACATTATAGCAAATGATGGGCACAGGACAGCAACAGAGATGTATCCACTCATTTTATCACTTTGTTTTCTTCATTTATTTCTTGATAGGAGTAATGTTGAATTTAGTGCTTACTGCACATAAATAAAATTCTTTTCATTTAAAGTCACTTAACTCATAAATAACTTGTAATCAAAAATATCTAAAATTCATAATATCATAATTTGGTTTTCACAGACTATAAATTTTAAGTGAGCTATGAAAGTGAATGTAATCTTTTATAACACTTACAGTAATAGATGGTTCACTGGACAACTTACTTTTAATATCAACAAATTGAAGAATAGATAAAGATTTTCCATTTGGATAATTCTATTCAATATGGACATCTAGCAGACATGACACAATAGAAATAATTTATGACTACTTACTTGAGGCATCAGCGACTTAGCTGTCATATAAGATTCTTCAGCTGCTTTGGTTCTATTTAAATTTTTATAAGTTCTTCCTACATTCATGTGGGCACCAATATCATCTAAAATTAAAAAAAAATCATTTGTTGGCAAATACACTAAATAGCATTCAATGTAAACTACTAAGAAGACATGTTTCTAGAAACAAACACACTAAAGCAAAAGAATGTAAAAGGAGGCAATAGGTCCTGCTTCCTCCTTAAAGCTCTTCTAACACAACTTATTATAACTTATGAGCAAGGCTACACTAGAAAATTATTAAATAAAGTACCATAAGAACAGAAAATACACATATGACATGAAAAAACTATTTGAATGGCTCCTGGAAGGGTTAAGATATGAGAGGGGAGAAATAAAGGTAATGATTAAATTTACATCTTTTTTTTTCCACTATATTTTACTATCCTATACTAAGGCTTACTCTTATTTCCTTAATCTCATAGCTTTGGAATTCACTCAAAAGCAAAAAGGATTTACAAGTGAAAAGGATCACCATGATTACTAGAATTATTTCAAGTATTATAAATAACAAAAATGAATCCATGGTGGCATAGGGGCAAAGAGCCTGTGAAAAAAACTTTGTGACTTTGTTTTTAAAAATTTTTGTGAATGTGGTTGGAGTGCAAGTTATCTGGATTCTATAATATTACTTAAGATGCAGCAGCCCAGATCTCTTAAATGATGATACATTCCCATATAATTTAATTAAAACTTTTAAAAAGGTTGTCTTAATATCAAATCCTCAGCAAATTTATTCAGGGATAGAAAAATATAAAATTAAAATAAAAAAGATATGAGGGTTCATTGTACACTAGTTTTAAGATATACTTCCCAGTAAATATTTGAAAGCTTTGGAATAAAGATAGAAAGAAGGGAGATCTTAAATTAGACAAATTTTACTCAACATGAATCTCTAACAGACATGACAAGGTTTCAAATTATGATTACTACTTGCCTGTGACACCAATGATGATTTTGCAGTTGTGGAATAGTTCTCTGCCTGCAACTCCCAGGACACATAGGGGCCAAGCATATATATTTTAGGCATTCCTCTAGGAGGAGAGTAACAGTCCTAAGATCTTGCTAAATTATGTTTCAGGTTGGCAATTGTGTGCACTGTACAAAAACTGTTAGATGCCATATGGGTTTAGTTAGAGAATTAGGGAACAGGATTGGGGGAAAGAGGTTTATTTCTTGTTTTTAGACATATTGCTGAATCTCATGGGGTCTCAGGAGGCGGTCAAGCCAAAAAAAAAAAAAGAAAAGAAGAGGAAAAAAGGCCCAATACTGGCAGCAATTCAGAATACTTGTGTAGCTTTGAAAAATTCAGATACCTTACCCTACCCAGCTCAATCAAAACAGAATCTTCAGGAATAGGATTGCAAAAATGTTTTAAAAAAGTTTCAGAGGCAATACTGATGTAGATCCAAGGTTGAAATACATTGCATTACCAAGAGTATATAGAGTTTTTGCTCTTATACAGCTCTTTAAAAAAAAACTTTTTTATTGAAGTATAGTTGAATTACAGCATTGTGTTAATTACTGCTGTACAGCAAAGTGACTCAGTTATACATATATACATTCTTTTTCCTATTCTTTTCCATTATGGTTTATCACAGGATATCGAATATAGTTCCCTGTGCTATATACAATAGGACCTTGTTTATCTAAGCTCTTTTTTTTTAAACATCAGATAAATCTATACCACTTACTACAGAGATCAGAAAGTTACCCAGAAAAAACTAAGGGTATATAGAACCTGAAAAAATTATTTATACAGTAAAAATTTAATCTAAGAAAAGAACAAACTGAAAGTTTAAGTAAATAAAAGTGAAATTATGTCAGGTAAGTATTTAAAATGTTACTGAAAAGAGCCCCAACCAACCTTAGAAAAGAGGTTATCCATTAGGATGAAAGACAAGGCAAATTACTATCTACTAATCAGGTTCTTAGAACTATGGCAAGGAGATACTCTCATCAGTGAAGACTACAGACACTAGAGTAAGGCACCCTTACTTTCTCAAAGAACAAAGATAGCAATCAGATAGCATTTAGCGTCAAAAAAACCTACACAACACAGCAAATAAAATGAAACAATTTTTAAAATAAGTTACAAAGTTTAAGATTCTAGGAGGAAACAGCATTACTGGTAAGGTAAATCTATATTCGAAAAAAAAAAAGGTAAGAAAGCAGGCAAGATATAAAAATCAATTACATTTGAATGACTAAAAAGCTACAGAATTTCAAAAAACAATCTTGCTATTATGAGTGCACTATCCAAACCAACAGCAGCCTGAATCTAGCAGTCTGTCTTTAATTCAATGTAAACGAGGACTGGCAAATATCAGGCAACTCTGTGCCTAATAATTCTTCAGCCACCAACAGTGAAGTTAAGTATTGTCACACTGATGGCCCAGGCATATGTGTTGCTTTCCAGTTATTTCCTACTCACAAATTTGTCAATTTATTTAAAAAGATATATTTATAAATATCTGGAAACTCCTGAAAACTCTAAAAATCATTTCTACCTTGATGGCATCAAAGTTGAACTAGAAATCCATGATTATTTTCGTTTCAAAGATTTGAAGTTAGATAAAAATGAAATCATTGATTTTAAGGCAAAAATTAACCTTGGAGAAATCTGGTGTTTCTCGAGAAAAACCTACCCTCGTCTTATAAAGGTGTTTACGGAAACTGTAATTCAATTTACAAAAATTTTATCTTGTGAATTGATTTTTTAAAAAAACTTGTAACCTTGATAAAAGAGGCAGGAATGTACAGTGGAGAAAGGACAGCCTCTTCAATAAGTGATGCTGGGAAAACTGGACAGGTACATGTAAAAGTATGAGACTAGATCACTCCCTAACACCATACACAAAAATAAGTTCAAAATGGATTAAAGACCTAAATGTAAGGCCAGAAACTATCAAACTCTTAGAGGAAAACATAGGTAGAACACTCTATGACATAAATCACAGCAAGATCCTTTTTGACCCACCTCCCAGAGAAATGGAAATAAAAACAAAAATAAACAAATGGGACCTAATAAAACTTCAAAGCTTTTGCACAGCAAAGGAAACCATAAACAAGACCAAAAGACAACCCTCAGAATGGGAGAAAATATTTGCAAATGAAGCAACTGACAAAGGATTAATCTCCAAAATTTATAAGCAGCTCATCCAACTCAGTAACAAAAAAACAACCAACCCAATCCAAAAATGGGCAGAAGACCTAAATAGACATTTCTCCAAAGAAGATATACAGACTGCCAACAAACACATGAAAGAATGCCCAACTTCATTAATCATTAGAGAAATGCAAATCAAAACTACAATGAGATATCATCTCACACCAGTCAGAATGGCCATCATCAAAAAATCTAGAAACAATAAATGCTGGAGAGGGTGTGGAGAAAAGGGAACCCTCTTGCACTGTTGGTGGGAATGTAAATTGATACAGCCACTGTGGAGAACAGTATGGAGGTTCCTTAAAAAACTACAAATAGAACTACAGTATGACCCAGCAATCCCACTACTGGGCATATACCCTGAGAAAACCATAATTCAAAAAGAGTCATGTACCACAATGTTCACTGCAGCTCTATTTACAATAGCCCAGAGATGGAAACAACCTAAGTGCCCATCGTCGGATGAATGGATGAAGAAGATGTGGCACGTATATACAATGGAATATTACTCAGCCATAAAAAGAAATGAAATTGAGCTATTTGTAATGAGGTGGATAGACCTAGAGTCTGTCATACAGAGTGAAGCAAGTCAGAAAGAGAAAGACAAATACCGTATGCTAACACATATATATGGAATTTAAGAAAAAAAAAAATGTCATGAAGAACCTAGGGGTAAGACAGGAATAAAGACACAGACCTACGAGAGAATGGACTTGAGGATATGGGGAGGGGGAAGGGTAAGCTGTGACAAAGCGAGAGAGAGGCATGGACATATATACACTACCAAACATAAGGTAGATAGCTAGTGGGAAGCAGCCGCATAGCACAGGGAGATCAGCTCGGTGCTTTGTGACCACCTGGAGGGGTGGGATAGGGAGGGTGGGAGGGAGGGAGACGCAAGAGGGAAGAGATATGGGAACATATGTATATGTATAACTGATTCACTTTGTTATAAAGCAGAAACTAACACACCATTGTAAAGCAATTATACTCCAATAAAGCTGTAAAAAAAATAATAAAAATAAAACAAAAAAAACTTGTAACCCAAAACAAACAAAAGACTGTAATCAACTGTTTGTCTAACATGTCATTCATGTTGCCTGGTCAGCGACCATTGTATAGTTTATATTCTTATTCTGGCTAAGCAAAAAAAGCCTTCAGACTGAATGTCTTTTTTTTTTTTAAGCTACTTTAAATGTTAAGAATCTCTGCTCTCTGTGATCCTCTACTGTTCTAGGATTTTAAATACCATCTATATGCTTGTTACTTCAAATTTTTATCTCTAGTCCTGACCATTCCCCTTATCTTCAGACTTATAGTTCTATCTCCATCTGTATATCTAACAGGGACAAAAAAGACTCTTGATTTCCTTCCCTACATGTCGTTTTAGCTGTCAAAGCTATCTATGAAGAACACAGCTGAAAAACACAGAATGAGCCAAGAAGTCTCTGAATGACAAATTCAATTTTTCCAAGATTATGTACTTTTTCATAATAAATTGTAATAAAATGATTTGCCTGTTTTCCTAGCCCACTGTTTATTAGAGACTGCAATTTTGAAAGTATGGTAGGTAAGTCATACTAACTAAAGGAGATAGGTTCAAGTAAGTATCTTTTTTTTTTTTTGCGGTATGCGGGCCTCTCACTGTCGTGGCCTCTCCCGTTGCGGAGCACAGGCTCCGGATATGCTGGCTCAGCGGCCATGGCTCACGGGCCCAGCCGCTCCGCGGCATGTGGGATCTTCCCGGACTGGGGCACGAACCCGTGTCCCCTGCATCGGCAGGCGGACTCTCAACCACTGCGCCACCAGGGAAGCCCCAAGTAAGTATCTTAAAAACAGCCAAAAGTGACAACTGACAACGAGAGGAAAAATGATTTTAAACCAAACATCCACAATCACACCCACCCACCAACACGATTTCATTTTGTCCTGACAATACAATGAGATAGAAATTACTGTCCCAACTTAGAAATGGGAAAGATAGGGCTGAAGGGGCCTAAATATCATCTTCTAAGTCTCCAGGTCCCTGTGTGTCTGACATAAAGATGACGTTGCTTCTCTTTTTAAAAACTCCCAGAATGAACCTAAAAGGCTTCAGAAAGCAATGAATTGAAACTGCCACAGTTAGTGACCACTGACTGTGTGTTAAGACTATGCTAGATGACCCAGGGACTATGAAGATGAATCAGATGTTCATGCTGCCCCTAGGAAGCTCCTCAGTTTAAATACATAGATATTTTAAATAAATACTTTAAACGAACATTTAAATAACAAATATCACAGAAAAGATACAAAAGTTGTAAGGAGTCTTAAAGAGGAGAAATATTTGCTTCTAACTGGAAAGATAGGAGGGTTTTTTTGTTTTGTTTAGAAAAGAAGCCATGTGAGATGGGTTGCAAAAGATCGGTAGGGTGTGGTAGGTGGATGGGAAGGAAAGGAGAAGGGAGGAATTCTAGGCTCAAGAAAGAACACGAAAAAATGCAAAGAGGTGAGGAAGCTCATGACATGTATCCTAGATTTCAAGAAAAACTAAACTACATGAAGAGCCAGGAGAGATAAAATTGGCAAGATAGCTAGACCATCAGTTATATATTTCTACAACATTCTCTAACAGGAATTTGGCTTTGCCTTGGGGACACTGGCAGCTTTTCCAAGTGGTGACTGTGGTCTTTTTCTTATCTCTTGCAACACTGGGCCTGGAGTTAGGTGTCCTCCTTGATCCTTACCACTTCCAGACCTCTGTAATTCCTTAAAATCACTCAACTCTGAATTTCAGATCATTAAACTCTATTATCCACTACCCTTCCTTATTGCAGTCACCGATCTCATATATAGCTCCTGGTTCCTTGTTCTTTCCAACATCACACAGTTGTCAAAATTCTTAGTAATTTCAAAATCTATATAGATGTATCTTCCAATAGTTGCCTTGATATCCTTCCTTCCAATAATTTTCACCTCCATTCTCCTTTAACTAGTCAGTTCAATGGCCACAGTCATATCTAGTCGAAATACAGGGGGCACTGCCCACCACTCCCCACCCCTCCAAGTATATTTAGAAATGTGTGTGTGGGGAAGTACTTTTTGGTCATCATACTGAATGGAAAGTAATGACTGTACTTGGTAGGTGGTGGCCACGTTTGGTACATATCCTGGAACACTGAAAACTAAAAATGCTCTAGCTAGACCTTACTTAGACACCAACAATTTTTCAGATCTATAAACAACTGATCTGATCACCTTTTCCTCATCTTTCATCCTCTCTCACATCCCTTCATAACCAGCTTAGGTTGTGTCTCAATATTCCCTTATCCCTTTGTTTAGTAATACACATCTGACAAAATTCTAATCCTGTTTAACCAAATTCTCCATGCCTGTACCACTGCACTTATAAAGTAGTGGGAGAAAACTTTTAACCACATCAACTGGTTTAATTGTAATTAAGTATTGCTAAGCTCAAGTAGGGTGTTAGAGCTGCTTGACAGTCATACCATATTTTCCTACTCTACACATTTTCCTAGATCTTTGTTTCTCAACACGTGATTCATGGACTAAGTATCACCTAGGAACTTACTAGAAATGCAGAAATTCAAGCCCTACTCTAAATCTCTATATATCAGAACATGAACCATATGATCTCCAGGTGATTTACAGGTACATTAAAGTTTGTGAAGCTATGTCCTAGATGATTACTTCAGACCCTCTCCTGGTCTTAGATTTCCAGCACTTCCTCTCCATTCCCCACACTCTACTATTGATTTTACTTTCTGTTTCACTGAGAAAACAGAAGCAAACAAAGGACAACTTCCAGAAGCTGTTCATCTATTATTCACCTGCCTATATCATGTCTCTACACTCTGCTTTCCCTGTTAACATAGGTTAACTATTGGTTCAGTTGACTGAATGAAATCCTCACCCTGAGCACTAGATCCTATTTATCTATTCCCATCTGTTCAAGGACATTGACCCAGTACTTCGGTTCCCCACCTTGAATTATTATTTTTCCCACCTTCAATGGATTAGTCACACACATGCTTTGTTTCTCTCACCTTAAAACAAAACCCCTAAAATTCCCAAAAAACAAAAAAAAAACATCATCCTACTATCCTCTCTTGACCCCATACTCGGCACCAACATTTCTTATCAACACCCTTTAAAAGAGTTTTTAGTATCAACTGTCTCCAATTATTCTTCTCCCACTCTCTTAAACTCACTATCAAGCTTTTGCATCTATCCCTTCACTAAAACTGCTCATCAATGCCACCCAACAACTCTGTTTAAAAAAGACTCCTTAAATGTCTGATATAAATAGCCCTAACATAAAATCCATTTCAGAAATAAGCCAGCACCAAACACTGTACCATTCCAGTCAGTTGGAATAAAGCTTGAAAATAAACTCTACCTATTTTCCACAAATATAATCATGTTTTTAAAAAGAAAATAAACTACCACAATAGCTTTATTAGTTAATAATGCTTACCTGGCTGAACATGGGTAGCCTGTAAGAAGTATTTCAAAGCTCTCTCAAAGTTCTTTTCATTTTCCAGAGCATGACCCACATTATTCCATAATTTGGCATTATTTTTATTTACCTTAAATATGGAAGTACAGATAGAAATTAGTTAAATTAAAAAAAATGAGTCTAATTAACACAGATTTTGTTTGGTATACTATTAGGAATGGAGTACTCCATAGAAATGTCCATGAACAGATGAAGTGGGTAAAAAGGTACAAACTTCTAGCTTTAAGATAAGTAAGGTCTGAGGATGTAATGTACAGCATGGTGACTATAGTTAACAATACTGTAACTATATGAGGTAATGGATGTTAACTTATTCTGGTAGTCATTTTATACACACACACACACACACATGCATATAATCATTATATTGTACACCTTAAAGACAAAGTTATATGTCAATTATATCTCAATAAAACTGGAAAATAATCATTCCGATTTCTTCCAGAAAAAACATGTGTATATATATGTGTCTATGTATGTATACATACAACTCCAATTAACATGGATATCTGTTTGGTATATTATTAGGAATGGAGTGTTCCATGGAGATGAGGAAGAAGTCAAAAGAACACTGCTTCATGAAGTTTACCCTCTCCTCCCTTTCAACATTAAAATACTAAAACGACAGTTTATCTACTTTACATGTTAAAATTTTACTAAAACTTTTATTTCATCAAAACATAGAACTGTTTGAAAACTCCTGCTCTATTATTTATGTTCTTTTGGGAAAGACAGAATTTGAACAAGTGAATATGTTTAAACACTGCACTGATGACTTATTTTGAGGCTCGACATAAAGCTATTTATGTAGTCTATTATGGTAATGGGAACCCTGGCGAGCACAGAAACAGCCAAAAGGAAGTTAAGAATTCAGAGATTTGAAGACAGGGAGCATCTGAAAAAAAATCACTGCTTATAACTTTTGCAGAAAGCAAATTTTGTGACTTATTCTCATTTATGCTGCCCATTCTATAAAAATGCAGTATCACTCCTTTCTGTCAGTTCCTATCTTTCCTACAGTATTATAACCATTGGTTATTCTCCATATGGAAGGGCACCATTTTTTGCCATGTATTTTATTTCATTCAATCTAAGATGCCATCAATTATAAGGCTCACCATTATTTTAGGTACCATTAAGAAAGAAAAAAGGTCACTAATTAATTGTAAAATGCCTTTTACTGTAAGATTTATTCTGATTTCAGAGATGTTAAAAGGTTTAAATAAATAAAAAGGTACACCTTAAGAACCAATGAAACAAAAGCATTCATATTTAAACATTTTATCATTTGAGTGTCTAACAACGGTATAGCATTTGTGCAATTATTCACATATGCTCTAGACATACACCTAAGCACTAGTCAGGGCACTAGTTATGGTATATATTATACAAAGAAAAAATTCTTTTTATTAATTTTGTGGTGAAGTACTTAACATTGACAGTTAACTGCCTAGTTAAAAGTTAAAACACTGTATCAGGGATGGCTATAAGAAATAATTGATGACATATTCTGAATAATACTTTACCTTCAAGGCTGACATAAACAGCGTATATTCAGACTCCCAATCCCAATTTCTATGGAGTGTTTTTAAGGCATGAGTGAGTATCACCATAGACAGACAAACCCAGGATAACTTTTTTAATACACTATTTAAGAAAAAAAAAAGCAGAACAAAAGAAACATTGTCTACATCACCAAAACAGAGGTAAGAAATATGCTAAATATCTCTAAATGTAATGTTTGAATTTATTCTAAAGATTAGGGATTGTTCTAATAATCATACAACTTGAGAGGGAACAACACCGAAAAAATTAAATATTATGAACACTTATACACTTATACTTCACTCTTCAATTACATTAAATATTTCAATATTTGCCTTTATTTGAAAAATTTTGTTTTGATTTAATGACAAAAAATTGATAAAACCAATTTTTAATTGTGAATTTTTATATTTAGAGTTCTTTTGTACCATTTACCTATAACTTCCATATTAGTAGTGTTTATAAAGGGTCAATCTTATCCCCGGCTATATTTAAAAACATTATTGTTTTACAATAAACACCACAGATTATCACGGTATTCTTGAAGAATTTTACACTTTAAAGTAGAATTATTTATTAAAAGTCATAGTAAAATTAACTCGATGAAATAGATGTAAATTACTTATATAGCTTTAGGTTAATCATTTGGGACTGAATTTCTCAGTTAAAAATGATGGTTATGCAGAGATCAGTTCAAGATGGCAGAGTAGAAGGATGTGCTCTCACCCCCTCTTGTGAGAACACTGGAATCACAACTAACTGCTGAACAATCACAAACAGGAAGACACTGGAAGTCACCAAAAAAGACACCCCATATCCAAAGACAAATGAGAAGCCAATGAGACAGTGGGGGGGGCGCGATCACAATAAAATCAAATCTCATAACTGCTGGGTAGGTGACTCACAAACTGGAGAATACTTATACCACAGAAGTCCACCCACTGGAGAGAAGGTTCTAAGCCCCACGTCAGGCTTCCCAACCTGGGGATCCAACAACGGGAAAGGAATTCCTAGAGCATCAGACTTTGAAGGTTAGTGGGATTTGACTGAAGGACTCCGACACGACTGAGGGAAACAGACACTCTACTCTTGGAGGGCACATACGAAGTAGTGTGTGCACTGGGACACAGGGGAAGGAGGAGTGACCCCATAGGAGACTGAACCAGACCTATCTGCTAGTGCTGGAGGGTCTCCTGCAGAGGCAGGGTGAGGCTGTGGCTCACCGTGAGCACAAGGACACTGGCAGCAGAAGTTCTGGGAAGTACCCCTTGGCGGGAGACCTCCATTACCGCCATTACCCAACCAAAGAGCTGAGTAGGCTCCAGTGTTGGGTGGCCTCAGGCCAAACAACCAACAGGGAGGAAATCCAGCACCACCAATCAGTAGAGAAGCAGATTAAAGTTTTACTGAACTCTACCCATCACCAGCCTCTCCCATCAGGAAACTTGCAAAGCCTCTGAGACAGCCTCATCCACCAGAAGCAAGAAAAACTACAATCCTACAGCCTGTGGAACAAAAACCACATTCACAGAAAGACAAAATGAAAAGGCAGAGGGCTATGTACCAGATGAAGGAACAAGATAAAACCCCAGAAAAACAACTAAATGAAGTGGAGATAGGCAACCTTCCAGAAAAAGAATTCAGAATAATGATAGTGAAGATGATCCAGGACCTCGGAAAAAGAATGGAGGCAAAGATCAAGAAGATGCAAGAAATGTTTAACAAAGACCTAGAAGAATTAAAGAACAAGCAAACAGAGATGAACAATACAATAACTGAAATGAAAACTACACTAGAAGGAATCAATAGCAGAATAACTGAGGCAGAAGTACGGATAAGTGACCTGGAAGACAGAATGGTGGAATTCACTGCTGTGGAGCAGAATAAAGAAAAAGGAATGAAAAGAAATGAAGACAGCCTAAGAGACCTCTGGGACAACATTAAACACAACAACATTCGCATTACAGGGGTGCCAGAAGGAGAAGAGAGAGAGAAGGGACCTGAGAAAATATCTGAAGAGATTATAGTCGAAAAATTCCCTAACATGGGAAAGAAAATAGCCACCCAAGTCCAGGAAGCGCAGAGTCCCATACAGGATAAACCCAAGGAGACACAAGACGAGAGACATATTAATCAAATTGGCAAAAATTAAAGACAAAGAAAAATTACTGAAAGCGGGAAGGGAAAAACAACAAATAACATATACGGGAACTCCCATAAGTTTAAGAGCTGATTTCTGAGCAGAAACTCTACAAGCCAGAGGGGAGTGGCATGATATACTTAAAGTGATGAAAGGGAAAAACCTACAACCAAGATTACTCTACCCAGCAAGGATCTCATTCAGATTCCATGGAGAAATCAAAAGCTTTACAGACAAGCAATGGCTAAGAGAACTCAGCACCACCAAACCAGCTCTACAACAAATGCTAAAGGAACTTCTCTAAGTGGGAAACACAAGAGAAGAAAAGGACCAACAAAAACAAACCCCCCAAAATTAAGAAAATGGTAATAGGAAAATACATATCGATAATTATCTTAAACGTGAATGGATTAAATGCTGCAACCAAAAGACATAGGCCTGCTGAATGGATACAAAAACAAGACCCATATATATGCCGTCTACAAGAGACCCACTTCAGACCTAGGGACACATACAGACTGAAAGTGAGGGGATGGAAAAAGATATTCCATGTAAATGGAAATCAAAAGAAAGCTGGAGTAGCAATACTCATATCAGACAAAATACTTTAAAATGAAGAATGTTACAAGAGGCAAGGAAGGACACCACATAATGATCAAGGGACGAATCCAAGAAGAGGATATAACAATTAGAAATATACATGCACCCAACATAGGAGCACCTCAATACATAAGGAAACTGCTAACAGCTATAAAAGAGGAAATCAACAGTAACACAGTAATAGAGGGGGACTTTAACACCTCACTTCACCAATGGACAGATCATCCAAACAAAATTAATAAGGAAACACAAGCTTTAAATGACACAATAGATCAGACAGATTTAATTGATATTTATAGGACATTCCATCCAAAAGCAGCAGATTACACATTCTTCTCAAGTGTGCATGGAACATTCTCCAGGATAGATCACATCTTGGGTCACAAATCAAGCCTCAGTAAATTTAAGAAAATTGAAACCATATCAAGCATGTTTTCTCACGACAGCGTTATGAGATTAGAAATGAATTACAGGGGAAAAAAACGTAAAAAACACAAACACATGGAGGCCAAACAATATGTTACTATATAACCAAGAGATCACTGAAGAAATCAAAGAGGAAATCAAAAAATAACTAGAGTCAAATGACAATGAAAACAGGATGACCCAAAAACTACAGGATGCAGCAAAAGCTGTCTAAGAGGGAAGTTTATAGCAATGCAAGCCTACCTCAAGAAACAAGAAAAATCTCAAATAAATAATCTAACCTTACACTTAAAGGAACTAGAGAAAGAAGAACAAACAAAATCCAAACTTAGCAGAAGGAAAGAAATCATAAAGACCAGAGCAAAAATAAATGAAATAGAAACAAAGAAAACAATAGCAAAGATCAATAAAGCTAAATCTGGTTCTTTGAGAAGATAAACAAAATTGATAAACCATTAGCCAGACTCATCAAGAAAAGGAGGGAGGGCTTCCCAGGTGGCGCAGTGGTTGAGAGTCCACCTGCCGATGCAAGGGACACGGGTTCGTGCCCCAGTCCGGGAAGATCCCACATGCCGCGGAGCGGCTGGGCCCGTGAGCCACGGCCGCTGAGCCTGGGCGTCCGCAGCCTGTGCTCCGCAACAGGAGAGGCCACAACAGTGAGAGGCCCGCGTACCGCAAAAAAAAAAAAAAAAAAGAAAAAGAGGGAGAGGACTCAAATCAATAAAATTAGACATGAAAAAGGAGAAGTTACAACAGACACCAAAGAAATACAAAGCATCCTACGAGACAACTACAAGCAACTCTATGCCAATAAAATGGACAACCTGGAAGAAATGGACAAATTCATAGGAAGGTATAACCTTCCAAGACTGAACCAGGAAGAAATAGAAAATATGAACAGACCAATCACAAGTAATAAAATTGAAACTGTGATTAAAAATCTTCCAACAAACAGAAGTCCAGGACCAGATGGCTTCACAGGTGAATTCTATCAAACATTTAGAGAAGAGCTAACACCCAACCTTCTCAAACTCTTCCAAAAAATTGCAGAGGAAGGAACACTGCCAAACTCATTCTATGAGGCCACCATCACCCTGATACCAAAACCAAAGATACTACTAAAAAAGAAAATTACGGGCCAATATCACTGATGAATATAAATGCAAAAACCTTCAACAAAATACTAGCAAACAAAATCCAACAACACATTAAAAGGATCACACACCATGATCAAGTGGGATATATCCCAGAGATGCAAGGATTCTTCAATATATGCAAATCAATCAATGTGATACACCATATTAACAAATTGAAGAAAACCATATGATCATCTCAATAGATGTAGAAAAAGCATTTGACAAAATTCAACACCCCATTTATGATAAAAACGCTCCAGAAAGTGGGCACAGAGGGAACCTACCTCAACATCATAAAGGCCATATACGACAAACCCACAGCAAACATCATTCTCAATGGTGAAAACCTGAAAGCATTTCCTGCAAGACCAGGAACAAGACAAGGATGTCCCCTCTCACCACTATATTCAACATAGTTTTGGAAGTCCTAGCCACGGCAATCAGAGAAGAAAAAGAATAAAAGGAATACAAATTGGAAAAGACGAAGTAAAACTGTCACTGTTTGCAGATGACATGATACTATACATAGAGAATCCTAAAGATGCCACCAGAAGACTACAAGAGCTAATCAATGAATTTGGTAAAGTTGCAGGACACAAAATTAATGCACAGAAATCTCTTGTATTCTGATACACTAATGATGAAAAATCTGAAAGAGAAATTAAGGAAACAATCCCATTTACCACTGCAACAAAAAGAATACAACACCTAGGAATAAACCTACCTAGGGAGACAAAAGACTCATATTCAGAAGACTATAAGACACTGATGAAAGAAATTAAAGATGATACCAACAGATGGAGAGATATACCATGTTCTTGGATTGGAAGAATCAATATTGTGAAAATGACTATACTATCCAAAGCAATCTACAGATTCAATGCAATCCCTATCAAATTACCATTGGCATTTTTTACTAGAACTAGAACAAAAAAATCTTAAAATTTATATGGAGACACAAAAGATGCTGAATAGCCACAGCAGTCCTGAGGGAAAAAAACAGAGCTGGAGGAATCAGACTCCCTGACTTCAGACTATTCTACAAAGCTACAGTAATCAAGACAATATGGTTATGGCACAAAAACAGAAATATAGATCAATGGAACAGGACAGAAAGCCCAGAGATAAATCCACGCACCTAGGGTCAACTAATCTATGACAAAGGATGCAAGAATATACAATGGAGAAAAGACAGCCTCTTCAATAAGTGGTGCTGGGAAAACTGGACAGCTACATGTAAAAGAGTGAAATTAGAACACTCCCTAACACCATACACAAAAATAAACTCAAAATGGATTAGAGGGCTTCCATGGTGGCGCAGTGGTTGAGAGTCCGCCTGCCGATGCAGGGGACACAGGTTCATGGCCCGGTCCGGAAGGATCCCACATGCCGCAGAGTGGCTGGGCCCGTGAGCCATGGCCGCTGAGCCTGCGTGTCCGGAGCCTGTGCTCCACGACAGGAGAGGCCACAACAGTGAGAGGCCCGCAAAAAAAAAAAAAAAAAAAAATGGATTCGAGACCTAAATGTGAGACCGGACACTATAAAACTCTTAGAGGAAAACATAGGAAGAACACTCTTTGTCATAAATCACAGCAAGATCTTTTTTGATCCACCTCCTAGAGTAATGGCAATAAAAACAACAATAAACAAATGGGACCTAATGAAACTTCAAAGCTTTTGCACAGCAAAGGAAACCATAAACAAGATGCACATACAACCCTCAAAATGGGAGAAAATATTTGCAAATGAATCAACGGACAAAGGATTAATCTCCAGAATATATAAACAGTTCATGCAGCTCAATATTAAAAAACCAAACAACCCAATCCAAAAATGGGCAGAACACCTAAATAGACATTTCTCCAAAAAAGACATACAGATGGCCAAGAAGCACATGAAAAGCTGTTCAACATCACAAATTATTAGAGAAATGCAAATCAAAACTACAATGAGGTATCACCGCACACCAGTTAGAATGGGCATCATCAGAAAAGCTAAAAACAAGAAATGCTGGAGAGGGTGTGGAGAAAAGGGAACCCTCTTACACTGTTGTTGGGAATGTAAATTGATACAGCCACTATGGAGAACAGTATGGAGATTCCTTAAAAAACTAAAAATAGAACTAACATATGACCCAGCAATCCCACTACTGGGCATATACCCTGAGGAAACCATAATTCAACAAGAGACATGTACCACAATGTTCATTGCAGCTCTATTTACACTGGCCAGGACATGGAAGCAACCTAAGTGTCCATCAACAGATGAATGGATAAAGAAGATGTGGCACATATATACAATGGAATACTACTCAGCCATAAAAAGAAACGAAATTGGGTTATTTGTAGTGGGGTGGATGGACCTAGAGTCTGTTATACAGAGTGAAATAAGTCAGAAAGAGAAAAACAAATACCATACGCTAACACATATATATGGAATCTAAGAAAAAAAATGGTCATGAAGAACCTAGTGGCAAGACAGGAAGAAAGACACAGACCTACTAGAGAATGGACTTGAGGATACGGGCAGGGGGAAGGGTAAGCTGTGACAAAGTGAGAGACTGGCATGGACATATACACTACCAAACGTAAAATAGATAGGTAGTGGCAAGCAGCTGCACAGCACAGGGAGATCAGCTTGGTGCTCTGTGACCACCTAGAGGGATGGGATAGGAGGGTGGGAGGGAGGGAGACGCAAGAGGGAGGAGAAATGGGAACTTATGTATATGTATAATTGATTCACTTTTTTATAAAGCAGAAACTAACACAGCAATGTGAAGCAATTATACTCCAATAAAGATGTTAAAAAAAACTGAGAAAAATGATTAATTTAACTACTGTATATTAAATTTGCATTAAAACAAAACAAAAAAAAGACGCATGCACCCCAATGTTCACTGCAGCACTATTTACAACAGCTACGTCATGGAAGCAACCTAAATGCCGATCGACAGATGAATGGATAAAGATGTGGTACATATATACAATGGAATATTACTCAGCCATAAAAAGGAACGGAATTGGGTCATATGTAGAGACGTGCATGAATCTAGAGACTGTCATACAGAGTGAGGTAAGTCAGAAAGAGAAAAACAAATATCGTATATTAACGCATATATGTGGAACCTAGAAAAATGGCACAGATGAACCGGTTTGCAGGGCAGAAACTGAGACACAGATATAGAGAACAAACGTATGGAAACCAACAGGGGGTAAACAGTGGGGAGTGGGGATGGGGGATGTGGTGTGATGAATTGGGAGATTGGCGATGACATATATACACTAATATCTATAAAGTGGATAACTAATAAGAACCTGCTGTATAAAAAAATAAAATAAAATTCAAAAAAATTTAAAAAAATTAAAATGATGGTTATAATTCAATAATCCCTATGATCTTATTTAGTATTAATAGTATTAATGTTCTCTGAGTCTGTGCTTTTTGTCTCAGTAACAGAGTTCAATTTCTTTCATTTTGATAGATCCACTTAACCAGGATAATAGTGTGTGGATCAGAAGGAACATGGACATTGGAAGTAGTCAGGTGTAAATCTGAATCAAGACTCTGCTGTTGACTAGCTGCATGGTCTTGTGTAATTCAGGTAACTTGTATGAGCTTCAATTTTCAAATGTGCAAAATGGAATTAAGGAGTGTCAAGATTAAATGAGAAAAATCTAAAGAGTGTATCCTGGAGTTGGTACGTGATAGGCACTCCAAAATTGGTAGTGAGTATAACTGGATATATGGATAGAAGCTAAGAGAAAAGGTTTGGTAGATGGCATTGAAAATTGTAATCATGGATGAGATCATCCAGGGAGAACATGCAATGTGAGGAAAATGGCTATTAGTAAAACTCTGAGAAATAAAAAATATTTAAAGAGCAGGTGCAGCAGGGAGAATCTGAAAACTGAGCAGAAATGAACAAATGTGGAAGAGAATCAGGACAGAGACTTTTTATACATGCCAGGGAAATAAAATTTAAATAAAAGCATTGACTGGATTTAGCTATGAGAGGAAATTTGTTACATGTTAGTAAAGTGACGTAGAGAGAAGTCAGAATTCTGTGGGTTGAAGGGTGACTGGAAAGTAAGAAAAAGGAGATAGTGACTATTCTGTTCCTTAACTATTGGTTTAAGGTAATTAGGACATGGTGGTTACGATGAAGTAAGAAATTACAGATTGCCTTCTATATGCATTTTACATATATTAACCTGATATAACTCACTTAAGGAAGAAGACTGTTATCTGAGTTCACTGCATATGGAAGTAGCAATGATCACCTGAAACTTTAGTCTCAGTAATATTCCATTTTGCATTTGGGTCTGACTGAAAGTTTGTTATGTCTCAGGCTGTAAAATAAAATTATATAAATATGAGGAAGACCACAGGATGAGGTAGGGGTCATGTAGCTTTCCTAACCTGAATTACAGACAATGAGGAGACTGTCAATGTGAAAAACAAGAAGGTATAAAATATGACATAAAAACTAAATAAACATTTTAAATACTTAAATGTATCATACTGAATTCTATAGTTAATAAGCATTAAATGCACTAACATTTTAATTCACCTTTTGTTTGATATTTTCTGCCATCCATGGGCTACCAAAATACAGAACCCCATGCTAGGAACATATAATACTCTCTCAGCAACAACAAATCCAACTGGGAAAAAAAGGTTTGATGCAGGAATAAACGGTAATGCCATTAAACAAAGTGCCTACAAAGAAAAAAAAGACATTTTATTAAATTAAAAAATATATGCACATAAACAGTCAAATCCAAATATTTTATCACTGAATTTGGATAATGTACTGGTGGACCATTTTTAATAATACTATAATGGATACTGATTTAAACATAAAGAAGGATGCTTAAGGATGGTAACAACAAACATGAGGAGGTATGTCAGCAAGGTGGAATGAAGACTTCTTGAATGCTAGAACTTATACCTAAGGCTCATTCAATTATCAATAAATAAAAAATACTTTTTGAAAATATATCTAAAATAAAAAACAGTAATTTTTATATATCTAACTTATGTGCTTGTGGTAAAAATAAATCGAGAGTAAAATATATTAGGTTTTAATAAAACTACAAATTGTAGGTTGATAAAATAGCCAAACATATCAGTTTTTATTATTTTACTACTATCTGTAATACTGGAAATTGATAAGGTACATTTCAGACAAGACAGTAGACTACTTCTATACATTACTTCAGCGTTACTTTGCATAGTATTCTGATGGGTCACATACAATTAACGGAGACTTAGTATATGTATAAAAATAAACCTGGTCCCTTTAAATCAACAGTCTTTTATTCTATAAGAATTTCTAAAATTCTAACGCTGTACACTGTGTTAGAAATAAACATCACAAAATGTTTAGACTTTTTGCCATTTTGAAAATGGGATGGCATATGGTTTCCAATTACAAAGCCATTACAAAAGATAAGACACAAATAACTAGCACACAAATAACTTATGGAAAGAAAAAAGTTGGTTGTCATTAGGACATCTGTTTCTATGGACATCTGCTTCCGTATTTCATTACCCTGATTTGTTTTATAGTACCTAATGGAATAAACTTCAGAAGTTTGAGAGTCCTCTAACAGTTTGAGAGGAAGGAATGCCTATTTTATACTTTATTAGTAAAAATCGATGTAGAAATGTAAATACAGTGAAAAGAATACTTTCTCCATGAATCACAAATTAATAACTTATAATAATACAAAAGACTGAATCTGAAGAAAAGCACTACCATCAAATTGCTCAGTATCATATCAACTTATATGTCTGAAATTTTAGTGTTTTCTTTTTAATCAAAAAGGTAAAACATTAAGAGTGCATAATTCACTTTCCACTTCCCAGAAATGCTTGATTTAAAAACAACCAGCTAGCTGTGAAACAGAGATTTGTTTCTAAATACATGATCCTTTAAAAAAAAATATATTCCCTATTAATTCATGGATGCCCTAAGGCAATTTCACCGGAAAAAATTAAAAGTTTTAAATTCAACCAAAGATGCATCACAGACTGATGCGTAAGCTACACAAAAAAGAAAAACCATCTCTCAAAAAAATCTGTTTTTTGAATAAGAAATGTCTCAATGATTAACTTACTCAGAAGTTCTAGTATGCTCTCTATTAACGTATGCCAACCAAGTTTACTGTAACGAACATAATATCCTTCTTCCAGTGATGTAAACTCTCCTTAAAAGGAACGAGGGGGCTTCCCTAGGGGCGCAGTGGTTATGAATCTGCCTGCCAATGCAGGGGACATGGGTTCGAGCCCTGGTCCGGGAAGATCCCTCATGCCGCGGAGCAACTAAGCCCGTGCACCACAACTACTGAGCCTGTGCTCTAGAGCCCGCAAAGCCCGCAAACTACTGAGCCCACGTGCCACAACTACTGAAGCCTGCGCACCTAGAGCCCATGCTCTGCAACGAGATGCCATGACAATGAGAAGCCCGGGCACCACAACAAAGAGTAGCCCCTGCTCGCCGCCAACAAGAGAAAGCCCGCGCAAAGCAAAGAAGACCCAACACAGCCAAAAATAAAAACAAATAAGTAAATAAATTAAAAAAAAAAAAAAAGGAAGGATGGTAGTGGAATAAGCCAAGAGTTTGGAGGCAAATCTGTTTCACTTCTTGTTATATAACATAAGGAAAACTATTCATATCACCTCGTGACTTCATTTCATTATAAATAAATCAGGGATTAATAACTACTTACTAATATTGTTGAGATACATATGACATCTTATTTAATAAGTGCTTAACATGGTATCTGGTACTTGAGATACTCCTTTGATCTATGTATCTTGTTCAGAGATCTTCAGAAAATTATCACCATTAAAAAACAGCATGATATTTTCAGATTATTTTCTATTATAGGTTATTACAATATATTGAATATAGTTTCCTGTTGTTTATCTATTTTATGTATAGTAGTTTGTATCTGTTAATCCTATACTCCTAATTTATCCCACCCTTCCCTCCCCTTTCCCTTTGGAAGCCATAAGTTTGTTTTCTATGAAATTAACACAATACTGTAAATCAGCTATATTTCAAATTAAAAAAAGTTTAAAAAAAGTATGCTTAGGACTATACTTAAAGCAGTTATACCCAAGGTCACAAGTGTTCCTTTTTATACATATAAAACATAATTAATGTAATTAATTAATATAAGTATGTTTATTTCATTGGCAATATCCTATTTTTCATTCAGCTTGAACTACACAAATCATTATTTTATTTGCCAAAACTCTGTGTATTTACCCACCCCTCCTTTTTTGCCTTTCTTTTAGTTAGAACCCCGGCTTTGGATGTATTCTACCACATATATGCTTCGTCTTTATTTATGTGAGCAGCAAAAGCACTACTAGAAAGTCCCAAAGCAAAATAGATTAATATCATCATAAACTCGTGATCAACTTCAAATTGATCCTTAAGACTGCTGAGGATTCCTAGGTTTCTTTGGTAGGCTCACTCCCACTCTCTTTGACTATTTTGAATCTTGACTACCTTTCTCAAAATTTTGACCCATGTCACTTTCAGCAGGTGACCACACTTGCAAATTTTCAGAGAAAACTAGAACAATAAAACAAGATTTCCTTCAATTCTCCGCTACTAAACCTACCAACATCCACATTCATGTTCATTTCCATCCTTCCTGTAACCATAAGTGGTGTCTCCATCTATCTCAGGCCAAACCTGAGCTCTATACCTCTAATCTCACTATCAATCATCTCTTCTTTCATTTACTTAATCACTTTCTTATGAACTTTCTACCTATGTTAAAAATGCTCTTGCCTCTCCAACCTTAAAAATCTTCTCTTCTGACAACACATCTTTAAGTTATCTTACCCAATTCATTATGCCCCTTAAGTATAAAACAAGTTCCCACACTCTTAGGAAAAGATTTTTGGAGCCATGGCAACAAGTAATTGGTTGTAACCTCATTTAATCAACATTTCAACTCAATGAATATGTTTTTGTAAGCCAACCCATTAGTGATATAAACATTTCAACTCAATGAATGTTTTTGTAAGCCAACCCATTAGTGATATCTCTTTGTGTCAAAAAGAGACAGCCAACTGAGTGCTCCAATGAAAGTGATTCTACATGCCAACCAAGCAATAGTCTTCCCCCACCATCAACCCACTCCAGACTCTGAAGGTCCATCAATTCCAGATCTCTGTGCTTCCCCCAAGCCCTACAGAAGATCAGCAGTTTATTATACTTGAAGCCCTTGCCTGACTGGCTGTCTTTCCTAAGTTAGGAAATTCAAGCTTGTCTCATCCTTTGAAATATTCAAAGTTAAATCACCCCTACAGGTTACCTACACTAGCAATCTTCACTTCCTCACTTCCTAATCAAATCACTCCACAGAAATAAATTTCATTTAAGTAACTAATATACGTAAAAGAGGTCAAATTCAACTGATCTCACTTCTCTACTTGACAGCAGCTGTTAGTGTTAACCATTCTTTCTTGAAACACTTTCCTTTCTGTACATTTCGTGTACCTCCCATTTAGGTTCATTTTCCTTTATATGGTATGTAATGTGGAAGCTTTTCAAGACTTAGATATAGGCTTCTTCTCTTTCATTCTATAAAGCCCCTTCAACTATTTATTGAGGGAAAATTAAGACCAAATACTCTAAGGCATGCATTATGTGTATGAATTAACTTCTGTACACCTAGAACGGTGCCAGCTAGTTACCATCTCTAAGAAATATGACAAAATCCCAGTTGAGAAAGGCTGCTCTATAACCTCTCCATAGGCCTTCTTCTCCACATCCTGGTTTCAATTACTATCTCTACGGCAATTATCAAGTTTCTCTATGGTAATCAATCAAATTTTTACGTGTAGCTCAGTCTTCGCCACTGAACTCCAGACACAAAGTGCTATTCGAAATCTCTATCATATTGTTTTATAGGTACCTCAAACTCAACAGGTCCAAAAAGAATAGTAAGTATTCTTTTTTCAAACCCTATATTCTTTCAAATCTCTCTAGAATGCAAGTTCTCTAGAAATGGGGACCCTGTATTTCCTTTTATTATCATATACTCAGTGCCTAAAATGCTACCTGCTACATAGGCTGAAAATCAAAAATTTTTATTGAATGAATAAGTGAATCTAGTGACTGCAGCCAGAAATAATATATTTGCAAAGTATTAAAACCACTTTTTGGCATATAGTAAATGCTCAAGAAAAGTTAAAGATTATTATCTTCTTCCATAATTTAAAGTAAGAGGCAACAGAATTATTATGAGTAAGATGTGAGGGCAGAGTTAAGAAAATTACAAAGAAACAGATCTCAGAAAAACAAGAAAAGACTTTAATCAGAGTTCTCTGAACACAGTAAGAAAAACCTCAGGGAGTAATGAAAGTCTTGCTAATGAAAAATAAAGGGCTATGTATTTCTAGTTGCTTATCTTACCTGACACTCTTCTCTGTGCCAAGAAAACAAAGAAGTATATAATATGACTCATTTCTTTAAAGAGTGTATAATCTAGTTGGGTAAAGGTAAGAAATATATTAAAAAAAATGATGCTAAAAAGAATGCTTCATGATTTCAGAGTTCCCATCAAATTATGGAAATTCATAATCACTCTTTGTTTCATATGCTGAATGTGCAGCATTAGTCAAATTCTGATATATAATTCTAGGATAACCTAAAATAAGTTCATAAATTAGGATGACATGAACGAAGAAAGACAGTAGTTCTTTAAAGATGCTTTTGATGAATTAAAGGCACTCTTAATTAATAAACTGAATATAATATCACCTAAAAATTTAAGAAACTTTCTTACCATTAAAACAGTCTTGGAGGAATTACCAGGGTATCTGAGACTGAATACTCCCAAAGCCCCCAAAAAGCAAAAAAAAATAAATGTGGCAAGATTTCGAATATCTAGAAATGACTCTATAAGTGGTATTGTTCCCATGGTCCAATCGCAGCAGAGCTCTGAAGGATTTAACAAAAGCCAAGCATTCACAGGAAGGAGGTAGTTAAAAGTTAGCTGCCTTGTAGGAGTTGGGCTTACAGCAGCTGGGTTATCAAACCTGTGTAAAGAATGAAAAAGAAAGTTATTTAAACTAAAACATTTTTTAAACACAAAGTTAATATATAACAGATATAAATAAAGTACTGAACAATAATAATAAAAGCAATATTCTACATGTAATCTTGTTAAACCGAAGACAAATATTTTTATGGATATTTCAGACTCTTGCCAAAGTTCAAACTGTCTAACCTTTATGAAATGCCTAGTTGAGAGCAATGATATTTATGAAGAACTGTTTGAAGGGCAAGCAGGTGATCTATTTTTAGTTTATTATTATGATTCAGACATGCATTCTATAATATTATGACATTCTGCAGAAGCACTTTCATTAAATTATGACCTTCTGATTAAAAGTCATAAGAAAAGTTTTATAAGATTCATTGTTGCATGTGTTTATGAATGCTTCTGAGAACACTAACCAATGTTTTCCTACATGAGACGTTTCTTTCACCACTAAGTGCTAATAAAACTTACGCTTCCTAGAAAGAATTACTATGTTTTTTTTTTTGTCACGAACAGAAAAAACTATATTACCTATGGGCTTTTCCTCTTTGCTTAGACTTCTAGAAAGCTAAAAACCAAATTCCCAGTACAGAGGAGTAACTGTACCTATGTAACATTTTATTTGTGTTCTACTTAATATAAGCTTATAGCCTAGTTTATATAGGCCATGATACATTAAATGTACATTTCATTAATTTAGTCTATTTTCTGCATATTAAGTCAAATCATTTTTTTAAAAGTACATTTAAATGAATCATTTCAGATTTTTATTTCTTTAGGCTATGTTCTAAATTGTATTGGCTATATTAACATATAGTCCTTTAAAAACCCTATTTCTCATTTTAAAATGAATAAGCCAATGAAAAATCAACCTCTACTACTTATTTGACTTGGTCTTCTTAAAAATATCAAATGGTTGAGAAAAAGTACACAGTTTTTGAACGAATAATATTTTCTAAACTTTCATATTTGAATATATACATATATGAAAAATACTAAGTCTTGAAACTCAGGACTTGAATTCTCAAAATAATCAACAGAACTGAATACAAAGCTTTTCCCCTGTAATCCACTTTCAGAGTTCATTTTAAAAAATTAACAGTTTATCTAGGATACGTGATTTAATAATTGAACTGCAGTCAAAGAGTACATGTCAAAGCAAGTCAAATCATATTACCATCAACCTCAAAGGGTAACAGAATAAAATTTGTATAACACACACAAATACATACACACACACACATTTTTAAATGCTTACATTTGGAAAATATATATTTATAACATACCCCATACAGTCATCCACACACACATATACAAAACAAATACATTCACACCTATAAACCACATTTTCATATTGTAAAACTAGAGATAGAAAACAGTTGATTCAAATTCTCTGAAAGGAATGATAAACAGAACAAAAACACTGAAACTAGTGAAAAAGGAAATATAAAATATCTATCTACAATTCAATTTATTTCCCATACTATCATGCTTAAATGAGCTGTTTAGTTTAGCATGGCTAGACTCAGAAATTCTGGAAGTTAAAAAGTAATTATTTTTTAAAGAAAAAAAATGCTGTTAAGAAGGATAATTATTACACAATGGAATACTACACAGCCATAAAAAACAATGAAATAATGCCATTTGCAGCAACATGGATCGACCTCGAGATTATCATACTTAGTGAAGTAAGGCAGAGAAAGACAAGTATCACATGGTATCACTTATATGTGGAATCTAAAATAATGATACAAATGAACTTATTTATAAAACAGAAACAGACTCACAGGCATAGGAAACAAATTTATGGTTACCAAAGGGGAAAAGGTGGGAAAGGGATAAATTAGGAGCCTGGGTTTAACAGATACACACTACTACATATACTGATAAAACAGATAAACAAGGTCCCACTGTATAGCATAGGGAACTATATTCAATACCTTGTAATAACCTATAATGGAAAAAAATCTAAAAAAGAATATATATATATATTTATGTAAAACTGAATTACTTTGCTATACACCAAAAACTAACACATTGTAAATCAACTATATCTCAATTTAAAAAAGAAAAAGGAAAGACAGAGAGAGAAAAAAAGGATAATTATGTGAAAATCACAAAGAATGTGTTGGGCATAAAAGAAATTATCTGAATAAAATTTATTCTAACCAGGGTCAGAAATGAACTATCATGGATAGCAACATGAACAATATTTTGGGCTTTTGTTTAAAAAAAAAGTTCTTGCATGTAATGTCTGTCACTTAAAACTGAATAGGGAACTAGTCTAAGTTTCCTCTTAAACTTTAGATAAGTAAGGTGAAATGGAATAATGCTAATCTTAGAGCAGGGAAAAAAACGATATGAAGACTGTTAAAATTCAGTAAAACTTTTGCTTCTAGCCTTAAACAACTAAAAAATAGACAATATATATAAAACTTCTTTTTTTTTTTTGTGGTACGCAGGCCTCTCTCTGTTGCGGCTTCTCCTGTTGCGGAGCACAGGCTCCGGATGCGCAGGCTCAGCGGCCATGGCTCATGGGCCCAGCCGCTCCGTGGCATGTGGGATCTTCCCGGACTGGGGCACGAACCCGCGTCCCCTGCATCGGCAGGCGGACTCTCAACCACTGCGCCACCAGGGAAGCCCTAAAACTTCTTTTAATATACTGAGTATCAGGCAAAGAAGGACAATACCTGATAGGAAAAAAAAACAAATGAGGGGAGCCCTACCTGGAGAGATTAGTACCTCAATAGAGTTTTTAGTCTGTGCAGCAAGAGAGAACCTGAGTGGAATCCACTTGGATCTCTGAGTTGAGAAGATAGAGCTGGGAGCCCTAGAAGTCCAGGGGGTTAGAATTAGTGGGCAGAATAACAGAGAGAAGAAAGCTGCTGAGAAAGAACTCAGATCTGTAGAGGATCTCTCTCCAGTTTCCAGTACTAATGACAACTGATCAGCACACATATGTGGGGAAATACCTAGGGGACAGTGTAGTGGGTTGATTCATGTCTCCCCAAAGTTCATGTCTATCAAAAACCTCAGAATGTGACTTTATTTGGAAGTAGGGTCTTTGCCAATGTAATTACAGTTAAGGTGAGGTCATACTGGATGAGGATGGGCCCACTATTCAATGACTGAGGTCCTTATACAAAGAAGAGAAAATACAGAGAAACAAACATGGAAGAAGGCCAGGTAAAGATGGAGCAGATTACAGTGATGCAGCAACATGCCAAGGAATGTCAATACCAGAAGCTAGGAAAGAGGCACAGAACAGATTCTTTCCCAGGGCCTTCAGAAGGAACCAACTATGCCTGACACCTTGATTTTGGACTCTGGCCTCCAGCACTGTGAGAGAATAAATTCCTGCTGCTTTAAGCCACTCTGTTTCTGGTAATTTGTTAAATCATATCTAAGAAAACTAATACAGTTAGGAAAATACCTTCTGAAAGGATTAGATAAACATTCACAAATATCAAATACAACTGGGAATAGTTCCTCAGCAGCCAGAGTGGAAATCCTCATAATTCATAGTCTATTGGTAGAGTGGTCAGAAGGGTCTTGTGTCAGCAAGGAAGCAAAATTAGCCCTATCCTAAATGCTGCTGTGGTCTCCCAAAACAAAGCTTAAAAGCAAGACTTGAAGATGAAACATTTTTCAAATAACTTACATGCATCCCAGAACAATGGTCTACAATACAGGAATACATTAAGGTAAAGTTCACATATGGCACCTATTAAAAAACTACCAGGCATGTGAAGAAGTAGAAAAATACAATCCATGAGGAGAAAAACTATACAATCTAAATTGACCAACAAATGATACAATTAGTAGATAAAGACATTAAAGTACTGGAACATGCAGAAACATGGAATACACAAAAAAGGCCCCAAAAGAACTCAAACAGAGATGAAAACAATGTCTGAGATGAAAAATAACTAGAAAAAATTAAGGGCAGATTAGACTATGCAGAAAAAAGATTAGTAAACTTGAAGATACAACAAAAGAAACTATCCAAAATGAAAATGGGGAAAATAGCTTTGGAGGGAAGGGGAATAAACAGAGCATCAGTATGACTTCAAGAAGCCTAAAATACATGTAACTGGAGTCCTACAAGAAGAGTGGAGAGCAAAGTAAAAAATATTTCAAGAAGTAATTTCCAAAATTTATATAAAGTAAGACCTACAGATTCTAAAAAGCTCAATTAACCTAAGCATAAGAAACAAGAAGATAAAAGAAACATTAACTGAAAGTTTGTACCTTTTGCCCATCTTCACCCAAACTTCCAGTTATAAGATAAATAAGTCCTGGGGATGTAATGTACAGCATGATGACTGTAGTTAACAAGACTGTATTGTATATTTGAAAGCTGCTAAGAAAGTAGATCTCAGAAGTTCTCATCAAAAGGAAAAAAAATTTTTGTAATTATGTGTGATGACGGATGTTAACTAAACTTATTATGATAATCATTTGTGTGTGTGTGTGTATAAAACCATTATATTGTACACCTAAAATTAATACAATGCTATATGTCAATTATGTCTCAATTTAAAAAAATATATAAGAAGAGAAACAATGATAAAGAGAAACTATTAAAAGCAGGCATAGAAAAAAAAAGATACTACATGCAGAAGCATAAAGATAAGGATAAGATTTCCCATTTAAAATAACACAAGCCAGAGAATACAGAGCAACATTTTTATATTAGTGAATGAAAAACAGTCAATGTAGAATTCTACACTCACGGGAAATATTTTTCAAAAATGAAGGTAAAATAAAGATTTTTTAATATACAAAAGCTTAAAGAATTCATCACCAGCAGTCCTACATGTCAAGAAATGTCAAAGGAAGTCCTTCAGTCACAAGGAAAAATGGTGCCAGATGAAAATCTTGATCTAACAAAGAAATGAAGAACACTAGAAATGGTAACTCTATGGGGTAACATAAAAGAATTTAAAATTTAAATCTCTTCCAAAGATAATTGTTGAAAGCAAAAGTTAACAATGTATTGTCAGATTTACAATGTATACTCAATAAAAATGTATGCAAATAGCACCAAGGCTAAGTTCTTATTTATAATAAGTTTATATATTTACATAAAAATTTATTGTATATATTTGTACTATATATGCTGACATTTATACTATATATACTTGCAATTATAATATGCCTTTCAGATAAACTGTGATAAGCAAAGGACATAAACAAAAAACCCTAAAGCAATCACTAAAAATACACAGCAAAGATATACAGCTAATAAGCCAACAAGGAGCTAAGAACAGAGTATTACAATATACTCAATTCAAAAGAAGAGAGAGAGAAAAAAAGGGAACACAGAACAGACAAGACAGAGAGAAAACGATTAGCAAGATGGTAGATTTACAACAAACTATCAACAGTTGAACCCCCCCATTTAAAAGACAGATTATCTGACCAAACAAAAAAGGAAGACCCAACTATATGCAGCCTACAAGAAATCTACTTTAAATAATAAAGATATAGATAGATTTAAAAAGTAAAAGATAAACCATGTAACACGAACAAAAGATAGTTGGAGTGGTTACATTAATATAAGGCAAAATGAATGTCTTAGTAAAGACTACTACTGGAGATGAAGCTCATTTAATAATGATAAAGGGATCAATTCATTAAGAGGACATCACAATCCTAAACACTGATACACTTTATAATAGAGCTTTAAAGAACATGAAGCAAAAACTGATAAAACTGCAAGGCAAAATACACAAATCTACAGCTATAGTCAGCGATTTCAACATCCTTCTCTCAATAATCAATAAAACAAGTAGACAAAACTCACTAAGGATATAGAAGACTTAACCAATTTTGGGGGGTCATTATCTTGACTGTGATGTTTTCATGAGTGTACACGTATGTCAAAACCTATTAATTTGTACATTTTATATATATGCAGGTTTTAAAAAAGTATTAATTATACCTCAATAAAGCTGTTAAAAAACCTCAATGTAAATCAAAGACTTTCTGGAACATTTACAATCACTTAAAATGCAAAGTTAAAAAAAAAAAAGATGGAAGAAAACAAAAGAACCAGAATATCATACCTGGTGAATACTGGAAGTTGGGATTGAATAACCTGGACTCTAATCACAACAAGTAATAGTGTACTGAACATCAAAACAATGAGTTTTATTAGTGTCTGCAGCATAGAAAATGGAATACTACCCTTTCCGCGAAGAAACTGTCCAGCAGTAGTACATAATAATGGCAAAGTATACTAGAAAAGAAAAAAAATGTTTAAGTAACAAATAGCACTTTACTGTAATTTTTCAACAATTATCATACTTTCTAAATGCAAGATTAAATAAAAATTGACCAAAATTATAAAACCAACATGGAGCAAATGGTGGAGCTGATAATGAATAAAACTGAGCCCAATAATCTTATCCAATAATTAATTATACTGTACAGTATTACTGTGTGCTTTCCCAAGTTGCTTAATGGTTTCATTATTGAAACTTCCTTAAAAAACTGAAGGTATAATATAAAATGTTAAGAAATTTTCAGTGGGTATGAAGGCAAAACATGCTTGTTTCTTGCAAATTTTTAGTAATCATAATTGGTAAACAGACCAATTTATATAATAATACATTTAGAAAATAAGTTTATTATAATCTGATTCAAATAGGATAAAAGATAGCAACAAGGAAATTTAGATTTCTCCTTACCCCCTGGGCAATAAATACTTCATACACACAGCAAATTCCCACAACTGTTATTCCCTGCTCTTTACACAGTGTTGCAACAGCCACTAAAAACACTGTCAACGCGATAGGAGTCCACACTGCAATTTAAGAACAGAAAAATATAAAAACACACAAAACAATTTTATAATATCATAAAAGGATATTTTAAGTTAGATAACTATTAGACATTACTGAAAAACTTTACTTGTGATTCTATATTCACATTTGTTATTTTCCACTGACATACTTTATATTTTAAAACATATTGAAATGCTGTAATTTTTGCTTTATATATTAAAAAAATCGATATATAATTTGAACTAAAAAATTTTTGTGGACAGGAAAATTATCTAACCAAATGCTAACATTTAAAAACAAAGGTAGAGTGGCCAATCTGGAGAAGAGAAACTTACAAGGTTGAGTGTGGTAATTAATGAACTATCAATTTGAAATGAAGATAAATACCTGAAATTATCATAGAGGTACCTATATACTTTATTATATCTGTGAGTAATTAAAAAAAAACTTGAAAGTGAAAAATACTGGGCAAACTACAGTACCATTCTTACTAAAAAAAGACTATAAAAACTAAAACATGTTAGCAATAAGCATTTAAATCAATACTATTCTTTAAAAAATTTGTAACAGAATATTCACAAGTTCTATTTAAGTGGAAAACCTACTTCATCAATTTTAAGTAAATGTCTACTACTCAGTAGTAATTTGATTAAAGAACCATGAATTGTGAGAGTAAATCTGGATCTACTACTAACTTGCTTTGTGATTCTGGGCAACTTTTCTGAGCTTTAGTTTTCTTATTGGCAAATATGATTTCTAATTCTTTTCCAGTTTAAGAAATATATGGTACTTTGATTGTGTAACCTCAGTTTTTATTAAGGACATTAATCAAAGTAAACTCAAATAACTGACTTAAATCCAGGTATAAAAAAGAACAGAATTCATGAATCTAATACATTTTTCTTTTGTCACTGGGCTTCATATAGAAACATCTGTTTTTGAAATCATTTTCAATTTTAAAATACTCTATAGAGTAACATTACCGAAAGGAAAAACAACTGAAAAAAAAAAAAATGAGAACACTATTGGAAATACTAAGTATTGATATAATAGTATTCCTTCCTCAAAAAAGTATCTCATATTCTAGTTAGGCCTAAACCATCAATATTAATGTAACAGATTATATCAAGGGTTGAACTATCCTGCTAAAGTCACCAAGAAATTCACAGAGCAAAGAAATTAGTAGATGATTATTTACAAAACAAGTTGAACCTAAGTTGGACCTTGAAGGATATACAGGACATGAAAGAATTGGGAAAGGGGTATGTATGAATAAAGGAATAGAGGAGGGAATAAGCTTGGCAAATGAATGATACAGATGATACAGAATGGTATGCCTGAATGGGTATGCACAGATTAAAAACTAGTGGGAAACAATGGCCTTGAAAATAGGTATATTAAACAGTTTATATAACCAGTTTAGCATATTTCATTGCATTTCAATCACCTTATGGGATATGAGGGCAGGTGCAATCATACTCATTTTTAAGATGAGGAAAGAATTTTGAAGGTTTAAAAAGAGTCATGCA
This sequence comes from Stenella coeruleoalba, assembly GCF_951394435.1. Taxonomy (NCBI): domain Eukaryota; kingdom Metazoa; phylum Chordata; class Mammalia; order Artiodactyla; family Delphinidae; genus Stenella; species Stenella coeruleoalba. The sequence goes on from NC_137157.1 coordinate 31,836,353, forward strand.
CAATAAGGAGACCATGACTTTAACTTGGTTCTTCTGATACTAAATTCAGAGCTTCTCACTAATTTGTATTTTCACTCCAAGGAAGAGAAATCAAACAGCTGCCTTCCAAGATGCTGGATTCAATGTAAGCAACTAATAGTTCTAATAAAGGCAAACGTTTTGCTGAAACCAGTCACTTTAGTTCTTTGGTGACTAAATTACTTTATGAACATATACACTTTGATTTTTATAATCAGGTCTCTGTGGCTAAAGTTACCATGTGTGATTTTGTCCAAAACAAGTACCCCTGCTAAATAAGTTGACACTGAAAAAAAAAAATACATGTATAAGTGTAGAATCAATTTCAATCATCAAAATCTATTCCAATTTCAAAATATGTTTCCAAGCTGACTTTACATGTGTAAAGGTACACACCTTCAGTAATCATGTATTTAAATAGTTATTTTAAGTATTTACTGCATTTGTAGGGGAGAGAAACAATAAATAAATATTTTTTGTCAAATGGTGACCTAAGTATTATAGAGAAAAGCAGAAAGTGAAGGGAAATAAAACGGAGGGGGGGAAGATGAGTGGTGCTACTGATGACATTTGAGCAGAAACCTAAAGTAATGAAAAATCAAGTGCAAAGGGCCTAAGATGAATGATGCTTGTGAAAAGGGTATGGGACATGAATAACCCAGAATTTGAAGTGATTAAATAATTACAAATTGAAAATCTTTGCATAGGACAAATACCTTAGATAGAATGGAGAATACAAAGATGATGACAAAACTGTGGTCTCAGGAGTGAAATAATGAAATGTGGCGTACAAAATACCATAGCGGAAAAGAGGACAGAGAGAGGTCCTGAGCAAGTTTCAGTATGTTTTCAATTAGAATTTAAAATATATTATATTCATTCACCTAATCATTTCCTCAACAAATATATACTGAACACTCACTGTATACCAGGAACCATCTAGGAAATGGAGATAAGAAAGTGACAGAAAGTTACCTACTCTAATGAAGGTTATATCCTATTGTAAGAGAACAATAAATGGGTTAAAAAAATTATGTATTTTTAGATTAAAAATGAGTTTTATGAGAAATGTAGGTTAAAGGGATAGAAAGCAACATGATTTGGTTTTTGTTTTGGTCAAGTGGTAAACTAGCATGACCTGTTGATCTGTTAGCCCCTTTCCCCAAAATCAAGCCTAGAAAGATTAAGTGAGAGGAAAATATGGCTTCTAAGATATTAAAAACAAAAAAAGAGAGAAATTCCTGGGCATTGAAGGTTATCTTAAACATCATGTATGTTTGCATGGGTGTTTCGAGGGACTACATCTAAAGCAGAGAGTGAGAAGATTTTTTTTAAACGTTTTTCCTAGCCAATCCTGACTGCCCTGGGTAAATCATTATTTGCGCCTTTACTGTAGAAATCTGCAGCTACGGTAGGTTGTGGGTGTTCCAGGGATTAAATGAGAATACTTCCGAAGCCCTGCTGGGATAAGGAGTAAGATTTTTTTTAAAGGTACAAAATGACCAACCACTCTTCAGCAGTCTCTTCCACCCACAGACCTTGCATCTAAATGCAGGGGGGTGGTAGACTGGCCTGTTCTTAACGCTGATTCTCTTTAAGAGACTAGAGCAGGTAGTTGGTAGAATGGTAACAATAGTGATCAACAGTGGCCCTGGGGAACCTGGAGATCTCCACCCTGGATTTTAATGAGTCACCAGATGGACAGAGTGGCGCTGGTCTTTCTCTTTATCACTTTCTCACAGTGGTTGATAACTTTCAGAGAACATGTGGCCTGAGCTCACAAGCCAAAATAAGTAGATACCTGAAGGGTACCACAGTTATAAAAGAGAGAGCACAAATATAACAACATACATGACTAATTAAGAATTAACTGAAAAGACTAAGAATTTAAAATAAGTAATTCTAAAGGAAAGATACTGGAGTTATAAAGAATATGAAATCATTAAAAAGGACCAAGTAAAATTATTAAGGATCAAAAATATAATAAAATGAAAGGATATTTTAGTTAGAATGAAGAACTTCTCTAAGAGGGAGACCGTTGAGCTGAGGCCTGATGATGTAAAGAATATAAATGAAACAACTATGTGAAGATCTAAAAGAAGAAAATTCAAGAAAGAGGGTACAACAAGTATAAAGGCCAGTGCTTCACTTGTTTAAGAGTAGCAAGAAGGTCTGCTTGGCTATAGTGAAGTGACTAGGGCAAAAATGCAGGAGACATGTTTAGAGAGATAGGCAGGAGCCTGATCATGGTCTTGAAGTTCACAGTATTTTCTAAGTTTATCATTCATGTTTTGCTTAGGATGGTATTTAAAGATGATATTAGTTTGCAATTCTATATTAGCTACTGAACTACCTCTCACTGCATTACAGGCAACAGGAAAAATAGGGACACCACTTCCTATGAGCCAAGTACTGCTTTAAATCCCTTAACATGCTTAACTCAACTAATCCTTCTCAACAGGTAGGGACTATTATTATCTACATTTTATAAAGAAACTAAAGCACAGAGAGGTTATGTAATCTGACCAACATAGTAAATGGAGCTACTAAATGGTGGACCTGAAATGTGAAACCAGACTCCAGAGTCCATGCTTTGAACCACTATGTTATACTGAACTCAAAACTGTTTTAAGAAGGCATTGTGCATATAGCATCAAGAGGGAAACCTACTCATATTACAAATCTAAGAAGCTGTTTAACTAAATTGCTTCTCTCTTGAAACTTTGTTTTCATACATACAAAATTAAGCTCCTTATCATCAGTGCCTTGGGTTTATAGTGAGAAAATTCTCCAACAACACAGAAAAAAAACTCAGCATTAAATTTTAAGATTAACCAAGTACAGGTTAAGGTCATAATGCGCTTCACAGTATGTGCCCTTTCATGCACATTGGGCCCACACTCTTAATAAATCATTTTATTGCCTGGAATTTGTTTTCTGACATCATTAGCGCTAATGGGTTAATGTATACAAAGCATTTTCCAGGGTGGGCTACATGGAGGGGACTCATTAAATAGCTGAACTATGATCAACACATAATAAAAGTTATACTCTAACAGGCTTTTAACTTTGCCTAAACAATACAATTCATAGCCTTCACATGTGTTACCTATATAAAGACAACTGGAGTATTGGTACTTCATCATTTACAGGTAACAGCAAATGGAACTAAGAATGATCCTAAAACTCTTATATTCTAGGGAAATTTTTAAAAATTAGATCAAATAGAAACTGTTAGTCATGATAAAATATAAACTACAAACAGTAATTTTTAATATTGACAATGTCACATACTTTTCTTATGTCCATAGATGCTAAAGTACAATAGCATGATATATAAAGATAAATACCAAAAATGGCATATGTTTTATAAGAACCACTTGAAGTAAACAGAAATTACTTGATCGAGTTTTATAGCTAAAGTAAAAAGTTAAATGTTAGACATTTACCTATGGAATTATCTGGTCCTTTTGATTTGGTATATGACAAAAATGCAGCTAGAAAAAAGATAGATGACAAAAGTTCTGCTCTTCCTACAACACCTGTTACCTAGAAAGGGAAGGAGAGGGGTTCATATTAATAAAAAGCATCTTGAAAATTTAACTATAATTGCAACAGTAGTTGAATTAGAAATTAAACTGCCATAACTTTTCAAGTGCACATTTCTGTTTTTTTAAGCATTCTTTGAGTGCCCTCATGTGGTGAATTTGTATGTCTTCTATAAAAGTAAATTTATCAGTGACTGTAACAGTTCTTTTATTATTCTGGAGTAATTATAGACTCAGAGGAAGTCACAAAAATAGTATAGAGAAGTCCTGTTTACCCTTTACCCAGCTTCCTCTAATGGTAACATCTTACACAATTATACTACACTATCTAGATGTAGTTCTTACATGTTTTCTTAAAATACAAGTGTTCTTAAAATACAAAAATATAATAAACTCAATACATTATAGCTCACAAATAAACCTGCAAACTAAAATTTAAAAAGACAATAAACTTTAAAACATCCTTTTAAATTCAAAAAATTTAAATATAAAGCCCCCAAATCCCTTTAAAGTATTCTGAACTCACTATAAAACTTAAAGCAACCTATTATTTTTGTAGCTGTATAGAAAAATGTTCAGCTAGACACCAAAAGTTTCAAGATACTGGGAGAGACGCACAACTCCCCTCCACACACACACACACACACACACACACACACACACACACACACACACACACACACACACACACACCCGGCAGAGTTTAAGCATACAGACTCTTGTTTAAAATTGAAAGCTTGTAACAAAGCAACTGAATAGAGTCCTCTTTGCTCTGCTGAGAGGCAATTCTGGAGTCTCAAGATTACCAAGAAAAATACAGTTATAGTTTGTGAATGTGCTGGTGATGAGCATATTGGCAATAGTAGAGACAGCTCACAATTTTTAAACACATGGCAATAGACAATAAGAAATTACTGAGCATCATCTGTTACGATATCTGTCCATGTCTGCATGTATTTTGATAAATTTTCATCCCTTACATAAGTTTCTCTTATTATTTTCTGTCCTTTGAAACAAAAAAAATGCCAAGTTGACAAATATTTAAAATCTTTATTCATATAAAAATTAGCAAAGAAAATTACTGTATTCATTTATATTTTACATCACTAAAGTTGAGTGATTACATCTTATGTTCTTGAATAAATGTTTGTTTCAAAATTTGTTTTAAAAAATTTTACATAGTAGGAAAGTTAGACTCTACACTAATAAGTTAAGACACTGTACCAATAGGAGTCTTCAAATACTTGGATTAAAGTCATGGTTAATTTTTTTTTTCCTTAAAAATATATACCATTATAGACACGTATAGGAATAATGCAAAAAACATCAATTTATAGTTTTACTTACTGCTTCTGTGTGTATTGGGTGCACTGCAAAAAGTAAAGAAGCAATCACACTACTCCGGTTATCCAGAAAGAGTTTGCAGACTTTAAGAAATATCACACTAACCACAGCATGAAAAATCATATTTAGGAGATGATATGACATAGGTTTCAGTTCACTAAACAAATAATTTAAGCGAAACGTCAATACTGTTAAGGGACGGTAAGACTTGTGGCTTCTCTCCTAAAAGGAAAAAAGAATCATCAATCATTGATTATTAAAGTATCTCGGTCCTTCTGGGTACATGAACTAATCACTGCTTTTACTACATTTGGCTGAGAAATAACAGTAAAATAATGAAATGCCCCAAGAATAATATAAACATAAAAGATAGCTCTATGTGGGTTTTTTTTTGTGTTTTCCTATTTCCTTTGTACAAAAACAAGGCAATTTCATCTCTGATATATAGTAGTCAAAGAATTAACAGTAAAAGAAGACCTAACTACTAATTCCTCTTCAATACACAAATTTAAAGAAGTAGGACAATAGTGATATTAATCAAGTTGTAGCATAGGATTTCTCTCCAAAACCAGCTACCCAAACTATTACCAATACAAGCATTCATGTAACTGCTGGCTAGATCTTCAAAAGAAAACATAAGAACAGAATGCTTACCCAGTGCAGTTTAAACAATGATGACTCAAAAAGGTACTGTCTAGTTGTCTTTTGAAACGACACCTCCATAATGTATAAACCTGAATATATTAAACCAAACATACTACACAGAGAGTAATACAAGAGCAAAAACTTTCTTAGAGAATAGATACCTTTGTTATTGCAGTCTCTATTGGCAATAAATCAAATTCTATGTGAGGTACTGAATTTCTTTATAAACTAAAAGTTATATTTAACAAGAAATATTTTTACTCTAAGAAAAAATCAAACCAGATTTAAGAATAAAACACACAAGTTAAAAAGATATAAAATATTATCCTATTTATTTTTTGTAATTTTTCTTTAAGATGTTGGGGGTAGGAGTTTATTAATTAATTAATTAATTTTTGCTGTGTTGGGTCTTCGTTTCTGTGCGAGGGCTTTCTCTAGTTGTGGCAAGCAGGGGCCACTCTTCATCACGGTGTGCGGGCCTATCACTATTGCAGCCTCTCTTGTTGCAGAGCACAGGCTCCAGACGCGCAGGCTCAGTAGTTGTGGCTCACAGGCCTAGTTGCTCTGCAGCATGTGGGATCCTCCCAGACCAGGGCTCAAAGCTGTGTCCCCTGCATTAGCAGGCAGATTCTCAACCACTGCGCCACCAGGGAAGCCCTATTCTTGTAATTTTTTTTTTTTTTTTGCGGTACGCGGGCCTCTCACCGCTGTGGCCTCTCCCGTCGCGGAGCACAGGCTCCGGACGCGCAGGCTCAGCGGTCATGGCTCACAGGCGCAGCCGCTCCGCGGCATGTGGGATCTTCCCGGACCGGGGCACGAACCCGCGTCCCCTACATTGGCAGGCGGACTCTCAACCACTGCGCCACCAGGGAAGCCCTTGTAATTTTTTATAAAGGCATCCATACTCACCTTCTTTGCTCTCCTACCTCTTACCATATTTTGCTGTAACTCTGGTATATAGCTATAGACTTAAGCCTGCTCATCCCCAATAGGGAACATTAGGAAGCACAAGAAACAAACAGTTCCCATTTTGAAATTAAAAGCATTGTAATAACTCTGTCTGTATTCACTATACACAACATGAGTGCTATCTACCTAGAATGCATTTTCCTGCTTGGCTAATTCCTGTACATCCTTCGAATTTCACCCCAAGCATACAAAATTGTTTTTAAAGGCAATGTATTGAACTGAAATGACTTGTAACAGAAAGCAGAAAAATGTTGTAGAAACCTTTTGGTTTCAAACCTTTCAGGTCAAAATCTAATGACATGATTAAAATCAAAATAGATATTAGCATAAATTGGGGGAATGGACATATTTCTAAGAGTCTCTGGGGATAAAGGGTATGGGTAGAGGGGAATAAATTATCTAGAATATATGCTATAATAGTACCATATTTTCCCCTTGTTATCAAAAGACTTATTTCTTCTAAAGGCTAGAATTCGGTGAGAATAGGAAAGGTTGCAGGAAAATAAATAATCTGCTTATTTAATAAGAAAAAATATTTGTTTGTGACGAGAGGAATGAAAGATTCCATACCCCTCCTTGAGAAGCTTCCAGATTTGGAGAATGCAGAAAGGGGCCAAGAATGACAAATGACAAAAAGTGTTATACGTTATGTTATGTTTATATGTTATGTTAAGTTGTTAGCACATAACAACTATGTGCTATGTACTACAGACAGATTAATTAATCCTCAAGGTATTATTCTTTTATAGATCAGGAAAATGCCTCAGTCATCTAAAAGCTGTGTTCCCACCTATTTCACACAGCTTTTACATGATAGAACTAAAATTAGAATCTATCTATATGATCCCAAGCTAACAAAGACTTAATCCAGTGACCTTCAAAATAAAGTTACTGGCAAAGTAAAAATATCTCCATAAACATGAACTAAACTTTTGGGTTCTCAATATAAAATCAAATTAAATATTAGGTAGGAGATATGGCACAAATTAAAATTTTTAATAAATCATTTTTTCTGCAGAAAAGTAGGCAATATGTATACTTAGCATTTTTACCCTTAAAGTCTAATCTATTTATATTGAAGTTACATATATTTTTAAATGGTTAAATACCACAAGCAGTCATCTCTTCTGCCTGACTCATAAGAGAGAAAAAAGAGAAATAAATTCAGTTAGATTTGTGTTACGCCTACTGTTCTAACACATTTGGTTTTTACACACATATATTATTTTTAAAGAGATTAAGCCAAGGTACACAACCAAGGAAAGAATCAAGTACTATAAAAAATATGATCACATTTTCAACTTCCTATCTAATTTATTACAAACATGTCTCGTACAAAATTTTTGAGGAAAAAAATCCATAATTATTATGATGATGGCAATGCAATGTTGATAAAAAGTTAGGAGTACTAAACTACCGGAATAATTTAAAATCTGAGATACATATAAGTAATATATACTTACTTCAGACATAGGGGTTCCCCAGAAATCATTCTGAAATAAAGTTTTTAAAGGTGTAGATGGATGCAGGTCTTTATTATCCAGTATTGCTGACACATCATCAAAAACAAAACCACAAAAGAGGCTGTTCCAATAGCAAGCAGCAACTACGCCTATTATTAAGGTTACTTCTTTTAGGTTAATATCAGCCATCTTTTCCACAAGCACTTGTGGACAAAATCTGGAAGGGAAAATCATGAAGATAAAATGAAATAAGCAACATTTTTTTCTCTAATAAGTATAGTTTTAATAGAAGAATAAGCAAAATAAAGATAGAATGCTAATTCTCACAGAGAATTAATTCTTTAAAGCTCAGTTCAAATTCCACCCACTTAAGGAGTATTAGCTGACCACCTCTCCATATTCCTAACCTAAGACAGAATTAATTGCTCTTTCATATGTGTTTTCATACCTCTAATACAGCCTTTTATCACATCACTCAATCTTTAAACCTATCTCTTTAGCTAACTAGATAGTGAACTCCTTATCAACTGTCACAGGTCAGGTCACCTGGGAAACAAATATATATAAGATATCTAAAAAAAAACCTGGCATGATGTGCTCCAGCAGTATCTAAATGAATCCTTGTGGGAAAACAAATACATACTTAAAAAGACACTGATCATGGGTTTTCTGAAATGTAAATAAAGCTGTTTAAGTACCTTATGACTATAAAGATCAACTATTACCTAAATCAGGAGTCCAAACTTGTAGCCTGAAGCCCTGTTCAGCTTGATCAAAAGCCTTTTAAAAATATTTGTCTTGCATGCCTTTATGCTAACTGTATACTAGCCAGTTTAACTACTGTTCCTTTATCTTTTACTGGATTGAGTTATTTGATGGACTTATCTTATCTGCTTGGCCCCTGGGGCATAGGAGTAGTTTATGAAACAGATATAAACTATGGTTTTTCTTCTTCCCATTGCAACAAAAGCTTTTAATCTAGAGACAGGTCTTCATACATGACAATTCATAACTAAGTCATTGCTTTAGAAAAGATTCAGTGAGGGAATGTTTAGAGTAAAAAGAACTATATGAACTGGAGGATACTGGTGAATCAACCCTACTATAAAAATAAGGTTTGAAGGTATACTCTAAAAAAACAAGCTGATGAGATACTTTTCTAGCTTGAGTAGTGTCATTAGTATCACTTTAGTGTTATCACTTGTGGAGGGAAGAATAATGGTCCCCCAAATATGTAAATCATCTGAACCTGTGAATATGTTACCTTACAGAGCAAAAGAAACTTTATAGGTGTGATTAAATTGAGGATTTTGAGATAAGGAAATTATCCTAGATTTTCTTGGGTGGGCCAATTCAATGATAAGAGACCTCACAAATGAATGAGGGAAGCAGGAGACTTGAAAAAGCAGAGGTCAGAGTGATATGATGGCTGCCTGTGGGCCACAAGCTAAGGATTGACAGCAGCCTCTAGAAGCTGGAAAAGACAAAGAAATACATTCTTCGTTAGAGCTTCTAAAAGGACCACAGCCCTACTGACATCTCAATTTTAGTCTAGTGAGATCCATTTTGGACTTCTGACTTCCAGAACTGTAAAATAATAAATTTGCTATTTTAAGCTACTACATTTGTGTTAATTTGTTATAGGAGCAATAGGAAATTAATATATCACTCACAGAGCCAGAAGATCTGGAACCAGAGATATATCTGCAGGAATTCTTGTCAGATCAGAGAAGAATAAGGTAGAGACCTTAAACAAGATACAAGCTGTATAAGTATATATATATATATATATATATATATACACACATAAACACCTATGGGAAGGTATTGAAGTTTCTTTAGAATGAGACAGAAAAATTTCAGAATACATTAGACTTTTAAAAGAAATGTTAAACTGAAACCAACAAATCAGAAAGGAAATTAGCTGTTCCTTTTGAAGAAGTCTGGTTTCCAATTAACAGAAAAATTACCTAAGAGTTTATCTTGAATCCAGAAGAAATTTAGCATCTCTAAATGGTATGGTCTTGTACACATTATTATCAAAAAAAAAGTTGATGGTGTGTGTTTAAAGATTGGAGAGATCTGGCTCAACTTCTCAACCACAGTAAAATGACAGTCAATATTTTTTTAAAAAAGGAAGGCTATAAATTCACAAGGATAAAGACAATTGGAGAGGAAACCACAGCACATTTTGGAAGCTGGAAAGGTAAAATGTTTAATAAGTGACTCAATAGAGATCAAGAAAGTGAATCCTTACCTGAAGGGGGAAAAGCTAAAAAGTTTTCTGCACTCCTGCCGGCATCATCTCAAAAACTGATGCCAAGGATCTCAGGAAGTAGGGCTAGGAACAGATGGACCTCCCAGGTGGGGCAGTGGCTAAGAATCTGCCTGCCAATGCAGGGGACATGGGTTTGATCCCTGTTCTGGGAAGATCCCACATGCCACGGAGCAACTAAGCCTATGTGCCACAACTACTGAGCCCTTGTGCTGCAAATACTGAAGCCGGCATGCCTAGAGTCCATGATCCACAAGAGAAGCCACCACAATGAGAAGCCCGTGCACTGCAATGAAGAGTAACCCTTGATACCCTTCTTAGTATAGTTTTAGACCCTCCAGCTATCTTCTACCAATTGAAAACAGAATCTTATAAAATTTTACAACACTGGAAACAAAGAGAGGGTACTAAAAGCTTCCAGAAAGAAATAATGCAGGTTCCATACCAAAGGTTACGAATCCAAATAAATCACTTTTTTTTTTTACCAACAACGTTAGAAGCTGGCGGGGGTGGGGGGGTGGGGGGGTGAAATTCAGAAAACAAAAAGGGAATAATGCTTCAAATTTCTGATGGATAATAATTTCCACCTTAAAATTCTATATTAATAAACCCAAATTTGCCAAGTAGAAAGTAGAATAAAAATACTTTAAAACATTCAAGGTCTCAAAAATGTACCTCTAATGTTTTTCTTCTCAGGAAACTAATAGAAGAGATACCCCAATAACATGAGGAAGTATACTAAGAAACATAAAGATAGAGAAATCAGGAGATAAGGGATGCTACACAGAACTATAGCCATGCAAGCAGGTCTACTACCCAGGCAACAATGAGATAGGTCAGCACATTCCTGAATGACAGTCCCAAGAGGATATAACTGACAGAACACGTGATGTGTTTAAACACAGCATAAAGAACTATTTTCCCTTTAAACTGTGTGTGTGTAATTGTAATTCAGAAAAACAAAACAAGTCAGGATATCCACCATCGGGTAGTGAAAATCAAGTCTTGTGTATGGGGTCAGAAACCTCTCAGGTTGGGGTGACAAACTACTGTTTGGTTAAATGTTCTCACAAAAAGAAACTTTAAAATTAATAGAGGAAAAATAAGTAAATTAAAACTATGGTTTTAATACTTTGAAATTATATTTGGGAATAAGATATATTTTATTTTTAGAGTACTTATAATGTTTAAGAGTATTTACATAGGGCAGACAGCAGAAGCAAGAAGAACTACAATCCTGCAGCCTGTGGAACAAAAACCACATTCACAGAGAGACAGACAAGATGAAAAGGCAGAGGGCTATGTACCAGAAGAATGAACAAGATAAAACCCCAGAAAAACAACTAAATGAAGTAGAGATAGGCAACCTTCCGGAAAAAGAATTCAGAATAATGATAGTGAAGAGGATCCAGGACCTCGGAAAAAGAATGGAAGCAAAGATTGAGAAGATGCAAGAAATGTTTCACAAAGGTCTAGAAGAAATAAAGAACAAACAAACAGAGATGAACAATACAATAACTGAAGTGAAAAATGCACTAGAAGGAATCAAAAGCAGAATAACTGAGGCAGAAGAACGGATAAGTGACCTGGAAGACAGAATGGTGGAATTCACTGCTGCAGAACAGAATAAAGAAAAAGGAATGAAAAGAAATGAAGACAGCCTAAGAGACCTCTGGGACATTAAACGCAACAACATTCTCATTATAGGGGTCCCAGAAGGAGAAGAGAGAGAGAAGGGACCTGAGAAAATATTTGAAGAGATTATAGCAGAAGACTTCCCTAACATGGGAAAGGAAATAGCCACCCAAGTCCAGGAAGCGCAGAGAGTCTCAAACAGGATAAACACAAGGAGAAACACACCAAGACACATAGTAATCAAATTGGCAAAAATTAAAGACAAAGAAAAATTATTGAAAGCACCAAGGGAAAAATGATAAATAACGTACAAGGGAACTCCCATTAAGGTTAACAGATGATTTCTCAGCAGAAACTTGACAAGCCAGAAGGGAGTGGCATGATATACTTAAAGTGATGAAAGGGGAGTACCTACAACCAAGATTACTCTACCCAGCAAGGATCCCATTCAGATTCGATGGGGAAATCAAAAGCTTTACAGACAAGCAAAAGCTAAGAGAATTCAGCACCACCAAACCAGCTCTACAACAAATGCTAAAGGAACTTCTCTAAGTGGAAAACACAAGAGAAGAAAAGGACCTACAAAAACAAACCCCCCAAAATTAAGAAAATGGTAATAGGAACATACATATCGATAATTACCTTAAATGTGAATGGAGTAAATGCTCCAACCAAAAGACACAGGTTTGCTGAATAGATACAAAAACAAGACCCATATACATGCTGTCTACAAGAGACCCATTTCAGACACAGGGACTCATACAGGATGAAAGTGAGGGGATGGAAAAAGATATTCCATGCTAATGGAAATCCAAAGAAAGCTGGAGTAGCAATACTCATATCAGATAAAATAGACTTTAAAATAAAGAATGTTACAAGAGACAAGAAAGGACACTACGTAATGATCAAGGGATCAATCCAAGAAGAACATTTAACAACTAGAAATATATATGCACCCAACATAGGAGCACCTCAATACATAAGGCAAGTGCTAACAGCTATAAAAGAGGAAATCGACAGTAACACAGTAATAGTGGGGGACTTTAACACCTCACTTACACCAATGGACAGATCATCCAAAATGAAAATAAATAAGGAAACACAAGCTTTAAATGACACAATAGACCAGACAGATTTAATATTTATAGGACATTCCATCCCAAAACAGCAGATTACACTTTCTTCTCAAGTGCGCATGGAACATTCTCCAGGATAGATCACATCTTGGGTCACAAATCAAGCCTCAGTAAATTTAAGAAAATTGAAATCATACCAAGCATCTTTTCTGACCACAATTCTATGAGATTAGAAATGAATTACAGGGAAGAAAACGTAAAAAACACAAACACATGGAGGCTAAACAATACACTACTTAATAATGAAGTGATCACTGAAGAAATCAAAGAGGAAATCAAAAAATACCTAGAGACAAATGACAATGAAAACACGACGATCCAAAATCTATGGGATGCAACAAAAGCAGTTGTAAGAGGGAAGTTTATAGCTATACAAGCCTACCTCAAGGAACAAGAAAAATCTCAAATAAACAATCTAACCTTACACCTAAAGGAACTAAAGAAAGAAGAACAAACAAAACCCAAAGTTAGTAGAAGGAAAGAAATCATAAAGACCAGAGCAGAAATCAATGAAATAGAAACAAAGAAAACAATGGCAAAGATCAATAAAACTAAAAGCTGGTTTTTTGAGAAGATAAACAAAACTGATAAACCATTAGCCAGACTCATCAAGAAAAAGAGGGAAAGGACTCAAATCAATAAAATTAGAAATGAAAAAGGAGAAGTTACAACAGACATTGCAGAAATACAAAGCATCCTAAGAGACTACTACAAGCAACTCCATGCCAATAAAATGGACAACCTTGAAGAAACAGACAAATTCTTAGAAAGGTATAACCTTCCAAGACTGAACCAGGAAGAAATAGAAAATATGAACAGACCAATCACAAGTAATGAAATGGAAACTGTGATTAAAAATCTTCCAACAAACAAAAGTCCAGGACCAGATGGCTTCACAGGTGAATTCTATCAAACATTTAGAGAAGAGCTAACATCCATCCTTCTCAAACTCTTCCAAAAATTGCAGAGGAAGGAAAACTCCCAAACTCATTCTCTGAGGCCACCATCACCCTGATACCAAAACCAGAAAAAAGATACTACAAAAAAAGAAAATTACAGACCAGTATCACTGATGAATATAGATGCAAAAATCCTCAACAAAATACTAGCAAACAGAATCTAACAACACATTAAAAGGATCATACACCATGATCAAGTGGGATTTATCCCAGAGATGCAAGGATTCTTCAATATATGTAAATCAATCAATGTGATACACCATATTAACAAACTGAAGAAGAAAAACCGTATGATCATCTCAATAGATGCAGAAAAAGTTTTTGACAAAATTCAACACCCATTTATGATAAATACTCTCCAGAAAGTGGGCATAGAGGGAACCTACTTCAACATAATAAAGGCCATATATGACAAACCCACAGCAAACATTATTCTCGATGGTGAAAAACTGAAAGCATTTCCTCTAAGATCAGAAACAAGACAAGGATGTCCATTCTTGCCACTGTTATTCAACATAGTTTTGGAAGTCCCAGCCACGGCAATCAGAGAAGAAAAAGAAATAAAAGGAAAAAAAAAGAGTAATAAACATACACTCGAGATTCTGATATATTAGCTTCAAAACTGTAATTTTAAATACAACGTTATATAATAATATATATAACATACATAATATTAAATTATTGACCATGCTATTTTTGGATTTAAGACTTTTAGTTGAAAAATATTAAGAATTTAGACAAGTTTACAAATAAATACTGAAATTTTTATAAGACCTTGGGAGTTGCTACGGCTTTAAGTTTAGTTTACTAGCTTTATAAAAGTTGTTTGAGAAAGTCTTGCTTGTTAAGTTAGGCATCTGAAGTCCTCAAATAAAAATGAATATACTAAAACTATAAATGCAGTTTTAAATTCAGGCAACTTAATTAGGTTTTAAATGTAGCTGATTAAGGGTATTCAGTCCTTTCAATCATTATTTATTTGTTATACGTTGAAAAGGGGTATGTTACTTTATAAACAGAATAAGATTTGTAGGTTGAATTTAAAGGCTTAAAGAACACAAGGTTATAAAATGTTACTTAAAGAAACTTGGACTGATCTCATGATTTCTAAATACAATTAAGTAATAAAAAGTTATGCAGTCACTTTAAGCTGCAAAGCAAATTCATTCAGTAATTGAAATACTCAACTCCAAGATAATAATCAAGACCCTGAACTTGATTTAACTTTTGGGCACTGTCCTCTGCTCTAGGCTTGGGATCACTGCGTAGGAGAAGCGTGTTGTTATGGAATGAGGATACAGTTTATTCTTCTCTTTCTTTACCTACATTCTTGTTAAACATAATTTCTGAGCACTATAGTGTTAGAGCAGAATGGAGAGAGAAGAAAGGAAGGAAAGCAAAAGAGCTTACTTGACCACTATATTCAAGATGAATCTCTTATAGGTGTTTGAGGGTTCTTTGGGGACAAACCCCACATCATTAGGGACTGTCACCTGAAATTCCCTTTATGTCTACTTCCTCCTTGGAAACTGGTGGTATCCAGCTTTTCTTTGCTGGGTCCCTTTGCAACCACCACCCCTACCTCCAAGCTCTACTCCCACAAGTGGCTTTTTGGGGCAGAACTTCAGATGAGTCCACAACTGAGCTCATGAGCAAGCACTAAAACTAGCTCTCTCCTTTTCTCTCATTATTAAGCTCCCTGGGGTAATGTTTTAAAATTCTATTTTCTTGGCCTTTTATAAACTTGGTATGGGTGAGGTGTTTAAGCAGAACCAAGCAGATTTATCAATGGGGTGCTAATCTTCACTGAGCCAATGGCGTCGCAAAATGTTTACTGTTCATGACTACCACCATTATGGTTAGTTTTATGTATCAACTTGCCTAGGCTATAGTAGTATTCAAACACTAATCTAGGTGTTGTGAAGGTTTTTTTTTTGTTTTGTTTTTTGTTTTTTTTTGCCGTACGCGGGCCTTTCACTGTTGTGGCCTCTCCCGTTGCAGAGCACAGGCTCCGGATGCGCAGGCTCAGCGGCAATGGCTCACGGGCCTAGCCGCTCCACAGCATGTGGGATCCTCCCGGACCAGGGCATGAACCTGTGGACCCTGCATCGGCAGGCGGACTCTCAACCACTGCGCCACCAGGGAAGCCCCCTGAAGGTATTTTGTAGATGTGGTTAACACCTATAGCCTGATGATTTTACGTAAAGGAGATTATACTCCATAATGTGGATGGAACTCATCCAATCAGTTGAATCACCTTAAAAGCAAAATTGAAGTTTCCCTGAGAAGAAACTCTACCTCATGACTGCATTATCAGGTCCTGCTGAAGAGTTTCTAGCCTGCCAGCCTACTCTACGGATTTTGGATTCACCAGTTCCAAAATCCTCTAAGTCCATCCTTTCATATAAATGTCTTGATTTGATATATATTTGATATATGCTTAGTTATCTGGTTTGATTAAAGCTGGATATCTAAAGGGTGGGGGGGGGAGTCTCAGCTTGGAAAGCTAGCCTCTGCTACTTGTGGTCATATCCTTCAACAGGTAGCCTAAACTTCTTTAAATGGTGTCCTCAGGAGAGCTGGAGGGCAAATCCCAACGGACAAGCACTTTTCAAGTCTCTGCTTACTGCATAATTTTTACTATCAATCAAGCAAGGTAAACCCAGAAGCGATGTGGGAGAGGTTATAAAGAGTCAAGACAGGGCTTCCCTGGTGGCGCAGTGGTTGAGAGTCCGCCTGCCGACGCAGGGGACACAGACTCGTGCCCCGGTCTGGGAAGATCCCACATGCCGTGGAGCGGCTGGGCCTGTGAGCCATGGCCGCTGGGCCTGCGCATCCGGAGCCTGTGCTCCGCAATGTCAAAGGATGTCACTATATATGTGCAAAGAATCCAAACGCAATTGAAGACCACTCATGAGCACATTACAGGCATACAAAACAATATAATTCCTTCAACAAAATTGTACTGAATGCTCACTTTTCCTAATACTCCCACAGTACAATTATGGAAAAAACAAGCCTAGAGGAAAAGTTTATATGAAATCTGGGAATATTTACTCTGGAAAGGATAGTCTTCTCAGCTCAATAATTTCATGATTATATCTTTTTCAATAAGTAAAACTTTGGCTTGCATAGTTTGCAAAGTCTGTATTCACAATGACTCCTACTAATCTTTCCAGTCTCCTCATGTTGGGAGAAGACAAGTGTTTGCTTGCTGCACACTGATTCCTCTCCACAAGAACAAGGCAAAACAAAACACTTTCTGTACACAGTGGAGACTAAATTTCTCATGGCCATGCTTTATGTTAGAAGCTGGAAAAGTAAGCTACCATTCATTTTCTTGATAAGACAGCATAAAAGGAATGGAGATTAACATTTGGAATATAGGTTGATTGGTACATAGAACAGAGGTAGCAATTATAAAAGGCAAGTCTTTTTTTTTTTTTAACCTCTTTACTGGAGTATTATTGCTTTACAATGGTGTGTTAGTTTCTGCTGTATCACAAAGTGAATCAGCTACTCGTATACATATATCCCCATATCCCCTCCTGTTGCATCTCCCTCCCACCCTCCATATCCCACCCCTCCAGGTGGTCACAAAGCACCAAGCTGATCTCCCTGTGCCATGCAGCTGCTTCCCACTAGCTAGCTATTTTACATTTGGTAGTGTATATATGTCCATGACACTCTCTCACTTCGTCCCAGCTTACCCTTCCCCCTCCCCGTGTCCTCAAGTCCATCCTCTACATCTGCATCTTTATTCCTGTCCTGCCCCTAGGTTCTTCAGAACCATTTTTTTTTTTAAGATTCCATATATATGTTAGCATACAGTGTGTTTTCTCTTTCTGACTTACTTTACTCTGTATGACAGACTCTAGGTCCATCCACCTCACTACAAATAACTCAATTTTGTTTCTTTTTATGGCTGAGCAATATTCCATTGTATATATGGGCCACACCTTCTTTATCCATTCATCTGTCGATGGACACTTAGGTTGCTTCCAGTCTTGGCTATTGTAAATAGTGCTGCAATGAACATTGTGGTACATTACTCTGTTTGAATTATGCTTTTCTCTGGGTATATGCCCTGTAGTGGGATTGCTGGGTGGGATGGTAGTTCTATTTTTAGCTTTTTAAGGAACCTCCATACTGTTCTCCTGGCGGCTGTATCAATTTACATTCCTACCAACAGTGTAAGAGGGTTCCCTTTTCTCCACACCCTCTCCAGCATTTATTGTTTGTAGACTTTTAAAAAGCAAGTCTTTCTTGTGAAGTGATTTTGGTCAGATAATACTGCTCATAAAACAACAGAGATGAAAGAAGGCAGATTCAGGCAAGCATTCCTGTAGTAAAGCCATTTATAAAATTGTCAGATAACTTCCCTTGGTGAAAACTGAATGATTCAGAAAACTTCATGAAAAATAATAGTGGGTTTTAGTGATTTTCTCAAAATTATATATAGTGAGCAACTGAACTAGAACTTGAGTTAAATTTCTTAGTTAACAGTTAGATACAAACATATTTTAGTGCATTAGAGCCTAGACCCTAGCTAACTTGTTTCCTACTGCATCCCTGGTGTCTAGCACAGTGTATAAGCCCCAAAATATTGTTAGAATGAGTAAAGTAATAAAATTTAAGCAAGATTTTGGGGCTTCCCTGGTGGCGCAGTGGTTGAGAGTCTGCCTGCCGATGCAGGGGACACGGGTTCGTGCCCCGGTCCGGGAAGATCCCACATGCTGCGGAGCGGCTAGGCCCGTGAGCCACGGCTGCTGAGCCTGCGCGTCCGGAGCCTGTGCTCTGCAACAGGAGAGGCCACAACAGTGAGAGGCCCGCGTACCGCAAAAAAAAAAAAAAAAAAAATTTAAGCAAGATTTTGCACTTAGTCGGGACTGTAATTGAGACCTGGCTTACAACCTTAGCTTCATTAATTATTATGAAATTGCTTAGGTTCTCAGAACCTGTTTTCACTTCAGAAAAATGAATAAAACTTGCCATTACGCCAGGTGCCTTCAGTTCCTGAGAATATAAATGTGAATAAGAAGGTGAAGGAAGTAAGGGTAGAAAAGACCAACACAGACAAAACGAAACGAATAAATAAATAAATAGAAAATAACAGTTGTAATGAATGAAAAAACAAGAAGAAAAATAAGGTGTTGCAATAAAAATAACAGATTACTACTACAAAAATAAATATGCAATTTTAAGCGTAGTAAATGACATAATATGTGCTCCAGAAACATTAGCTTTCATCTCTGCCTTCCCTTGCTAAATTATGAATTAAAAACAATGAATGAAAAAAAATAAAAACAAATAAAAACAATGAATGTGGGAATTCCCTGGTGGTCCAGTGATTAGGACTTTGCACACTCAGAGCCAAGGGCGTGGGTTCGATCCCTGGTTGGGGAACTAAGATCCCACAAGCCATGCAGTGTAGTCAAAAAACAAACAAACAACACTGAACATGAAGAGTATCTAATTCAAATTCTTGAGTAATCAAAGTTACATAATTAGAATATAATGATATTTAATGTAGATTGTAAGACTGAAGAATAAGCACGTTACAAGTACTGGTTCCCAACATGCCTGAGAAGGCAATATAGCAGTTATGAACATATCCTTTAGCCAGAAAGATTCGTGTTCCATCATACTATTTAAGTTTGCGCAGAGTATTTAACCTTTCCAAACTTTGCTTTCTTGACTTAGCTGGAAAATGAGGACAAATTAAGCAGCTATTTCATTGGATTGTTATGAAGATTAAATAATGAAAAAGCTATAGTAATCAAAATAGCTTGCAGCTAGCATAAAAACAAACACGCAGATCAACAGAACAGAATAGGGAGGCCAGAAATAAACAAAGGAACCAAGAATATACAATGGGGAAAGAATAGTCTCTTTAATATATAGTGTTGGGAAAACTGGAGAACCACATGCAAAAGAATAAACTGAACCCCTATTTTATACCACTCACAAAAATCAACTCAAAATGGATTAAAGAACTGAACGTAAGACCTAAAACCATAAACCTCCTGGTAGTAAACAAGGGGGTAAGCTCCCTGACACTGGTCTTGGCAATGATTTTTTGGATTTGAAACCAAAAGCAAAGGCAACAAAAGCAAAAATAAATAAGTGGGCCTATGTCAAACTAAAAAGCTTCTGCACAAAAAAGGACACCAACAAAATGAAGAGGCAACTTATGGAATGAGGGGAAATATTTGCAAAAATATATATATGAAAGCAGGTTAATATCCAAAATATATAAAGAACTCTTACAACTGAATAGCAAAAAAAAAAAAAAAAACTGATTAAAAAATGGGCACAGGAACTTCTTCCCAAGAAGACACGTAATGGCCGACAGGTACATGAAAAGGTGCTCACCATCACTAATCATCAGTGAAATGCAAAGCAAAATTACAATGAGATTATCAATTACTTTACACCTGCTAAGAATGGCCATCATCAAAAAGAGATAACAAGCATTGGCAGCAAGGATGTGGAGAAAAGGGAACACCTGTGCACTGTTGGTGGGAACGTAAATTGATGCAGCCATCACAGAAAACAGTATGGGGTTCCTCAAAAAATTAAAAACAGAACTACCATACTTTCCAGCAATTCCACTTCTGGGTATATATCCAAAAAAACCAAAATCACTATTTTAAAGTGTTATTCATTCAGCATTATTTACAACAGCCAACCCATAGAAACAACCTAAGTATAAATCGATGGATGAAAGGATAAAGAAAATGTAGTACATACACACAATGGAATATTATTCAGCCACAAAAAATAAATCTTACCATTTGTAACACCATGACAACACGGATGGACCATGAGGGCATTACGCTAAGTGAAATGCCAGACAAAGAAGGACAAATACTGAGTGATCTCGTTTATATGTGGGATCTAAAAAAACCGAATTCATAGAAACAAACAAATCCATCAACAGGTACAAACTTTCATTTAAAAGATATATAATTTCTGGGGATATATAGTTTAAAAAAATGTTAATGAACAGTGTGTGACATATCATCTTTCAGTAAAGGACTAGACAAAATTATAATTCCTACAAATATGATGAATGTCTTTAAATGTATCTCACAAAATCAGTATATCTGTTTTTATTTTCTACTGAGCTATTTCTACTGAACGGTTTGGAAAGAAATCTATTGTTTTCAAAAGTAAACTTCAATATCAATTATAGGGAATAAATGCAAGAAAGTGCTTAAAATAAATAAAGATGAGAGGCACTGCTCCAAAGAGTTGAAAATGTCATTTGGTTTTCAAGTCTACATCTTCTTAAGAAAGTTTTCCTAGTGGTGTATCATACTCCAGCACGGCTGAGCAGCCAGATGAGCAAAACTTGCACAAATAAGAGCTGTAAACACCTGAGAAGGCGTTTTCATAGGAAGGCACTCTCCGTCAGCAAACAAGTGACAGCAACAGGGCTGGTGAGTACTGAGGCCCCTTCTCTCTCCACCCCCCGCAGTGGCCTGGGCAAGTTATAACCTCTCCTCTCTAGAACCTTCCCTCTACACCTACTAGCTCCTCAACCTTCAAGTCCTTCAACCCGCGAAGGTAATAGCGCTACAGGTAAGGCGACCAGGGTCAGAAGATGCGGTGTCCCCAATTCCTCACTCGCCGCCAAACCATGATCGCGGCCCCCAGTCCACTATACAGACAGATTCTGATACAGAAGAAGGCTAAAACTTTTTCTTCTTACAGAGGGCACCACCCGGAGCGTCGCCGGCAAACGCCCTAGGAGAGGGCGGGGTCTTCCCACCTCTTCAGACTCCGGCCCCAACATTAAGAGCTTCTTTCAGCCGGGATCGCTAACCTCAACTCCTCCCCCACCGCTGACCGACAGCCCGACCTCACCTGGAAGCGGTTCCACCAGGGAATGGCTTAGAGAAACCTCGGGAAGAGCGGTCCGGCGAGAAACGCCACCGAAGGCACAGTCATGGTCCGCCTCGTTCAGCCGACCAGTGCAGACACGCCTCGGCCGCCGCGCCTCCCGCCTCGAGGCGGTTCCCCCGCACCCCGGTATAGTCGCAGCCTCCCGCACTGCACGCCGGGAACGGCCTATCTCCACTTCTCAGACTTCAGCGTCCAGGACGCCCCGGCCTCCAAGCAGAACTGCACTCTGGGATTTGCAGTCCTCATCCCAGGCCTTCTCTCCGCCTTTAACACAGAATCCAGGGACCTCGCTGCGGAATCTAAACGTAAAGCATCGCCCACGGTCGTGAAATGTAGGCGACACTTGCATCCGGGCTCTTGTTCCGGCCTTGGCTAGGTGGGAAATGCGTCGCTTAGCAGCCGCTGCCGCTATTACTCGCTAGAGATCAGTTGGCGGTATCCAGTGTCCGATTGGAACCGCGCTGGAGAGCCGTCAGGCGTGGCGGCGGGGCTCGGCTGGGTGGGTGCGGTAGCTGAGGGGCCGCCGCTGGATGCCAGGTTTGGTTTAGGTGGGTGGATCCTGGAGAGCGCGGACAGAGAGTTCTTCCCGCAAAGGTTCTTTAAGCCTAACGGCCCAAATAAACAACAGCCCCTTAGTCTTTGATTTGCAGTCCATCTGCCTTACCCTCGCTTCAGCCCTGGTTTCTTCGGCCCAGCTGCACTCATTTCAATCGTTTACTTTCTCGCTTTTTTTTTTTTCCCCTCTTAATCCTAGCTCCTGTCTCTCAGAATCAGTGGTCAATTTCAGCCTTCCAAGCATCGCACGCTTTGGTGGTAAGGGGGCGTGGAGGAAGGGGGCACAGAATCCTAGTTCTAGCTTACATTAGTTTAACCATGGAAGCCGTCATAATTTAGCCGATAAAATATCTGATGATTTGTCGCAACTGCTGTAATTTTGATCAAGGCTATTTTACCCACATATCTGTTATACAGTTAAGGAGCCATACCTCTTTGCTAACATCGTGGAGAGTTGTAATAGCGTAATCTGTAAAAACAGTAATGCTGTTTACCTTGAAAATGCTAATACCCACTTGTATTGTTACAGAAAGTAAAGCACAGTGAAAGAATTCAAGATGCCACCTAATATAAACTGGAAAGAAATAAGAAAAGTTGACCCAGATGAGTTACCTCGTCAAGAAGAATTGGCAGATAATTTATTGATTTCCTTATCTAAGGTACTTAATTGATAAATAATGCATAGATATATACATACAACTATGATAGTCTAAGTTGTCCCTGAAATCACTGAATGGTACAACTGGAAGATTTCTTGTATTTTGCTTAAGGGTTATAAAATATGAAATAGTTGCTTTTCTCTTTACTTAGGTGGAAGTAAATGAGCTAAAAAGTGAAAGTCAAGAAAATATGATACACCTTTTCAGAATTACTCAGTCTCTAATGAAGGTTTGTATACAGTAGGTTTTAATAATAGCTTTGACTATTAGAGAAAGTGTAAGAATCTTTTCTTAGATAATTTAATCTCTGTGAAAGTACTTTGTAAAATCTAAATGACCACTAAAAAATGAGATATCTTCAAATGTCAACTGAGAATTTTAGGTGAAAAACATTACTAGTTTCTGCTCTAAAGTTCCTAAAAGAGTGTGTAGGGGAAACAGAATGGTTATGTTTAAAAAAGCATAGGGAGGTCCTATGTTAATTATGTTACAGCTTGTTACAGTAGCTGACTACTGTTGGGATTTGTTAGGAGGGGAAGAGATTTAGGTGTGAGAAGACTGTAAAGGTGAAAGACTGATGAATAGTTTTAGGTAAGTGGAGGGCAGTGGTAAAGTGTTAAGGAGATTCTAGAGCTGGAGGTTACTATAAATAAAAACTGGGAATAGAAAGTATGCATGTTCTTTACATTTAAGGAGACAAGTGCAGAAAGTTTATAATAGCAGGTTGTAGAGGAAACAATGTTGGGTATAGTTTAGAATAGGCTGTCTAGGGCCTTTAAAGACGTATTTTATGATATCAGCAATTAGCAGCCATTAAAGGTTTTTGATCTCTAATTGGTAGATACAAAAATATGCCTTAAGAGGGTTAAACTTATGAAGGAAGTTAGACAAAATTATGGACTAGAATAATGAAAATTAGAATAGAATAAAAGAGATAGTTGAAAACATTACGAAGAGAAAAGTTGCAATACTAGATGTAAGACTTGAGGGAAAAGAGGAATAAAAGATATTTCAAACTCTTAGGAATCTAGAAATTACAGCCTTAAGAAAATCATCTATTCATTCAATAAATGTTTGCTGAATCTCTCCTTGTGCCAGGCATTGCAGGCAGTAAGTACTGGGATAGCAAATACAAAACAAAATTCTTATTTTCAGTGCTTACATTCTAGTGTAAAGGCATACTGAAATAGCTTTTTTTATTCTTAACGTTTAGATGAAAGCTCAAGAAGTAGAGCTAGCTTTGGAAGAAGTTGAAAAAGCTGGAGAAGAACAAGCAAAATTTGGTAAATGCCTTGGGGAAAAGATTATTATGGTGTTAAATAGTGGATTTCATTTATTCACTAAGCAGTGAAGAATTAGCTTTAATATATTGGGTTGACCAAAAAGTAAGATCTTATGGACAAATCCAAACAAACTTTCTGGCCAACCCAATATTTTATAAAATGTGTATACTCGGTTTATTTTGAAATATTTTTCTAGAATTCCTATTTCATGGATCAGGTACAAAATAGTTATTTTCTTATGTTACCTTATCATTACAACCATGATGGAATCTTTAAAAATTAATTTTATTATTTTATTGAAAATTATTGAAAAGTTTGTTTTGAGATAAATCTGACCAATTGAAATATTTATCTTTTTTTAATAGAAAATCAATTAAAAACTAAAGTAATGAAACTGGAAAATGAACTGGAGGTATGTTCTTTTGTATTCCTTAGGGTGTAATCATTGTAAATATTATTTTCGATTATTATTTTTAAATTTTTTCATTGTAATTAGCTGGAAAAAGTCACTGGAATGATATTGTGTTTATAATTGTTCAGTATATATTTTACGCGCCTATTTATGTATCTTAAATTCTGCTAAGGATTGCACATCCAATTGTGAACAAAATAAAAACATTGAATAACCTCATGGAGCTTGTAGTACAGAGAAATATACAGAGAGATTACTATAACTGAGGTGGAATGAGGCATGTTGGAATTTGAGGAACAGTGACAGAAGGGTATAGGAGAAGAGGTAGCTTTTGAGAAAGCCAAGAGCCAAAATGTGAATGTATTGTTAAGGAACTGAATACATTGAGATTACTGAGACTGTGGGAAAGAATGTGATACAAATGGATTAGCCCTTATAAGGAGGAAGGACCTTTTTCCTTGGTAAAAGGGAGGAAGGAAGAATGGATATGAACAGAAGCTTTTGATGTTTGTAGGTTTAGTGCCTGAAATTTGAGAGGATGGAGAAGTCATCTGCTAAAAATAAGAGTGAAAGGTGTGTGGTCAAATTTTAAAGAAGTCAGATAAAACCAGAAATATAGTGGGGAATGAACTGGAGATTTCAGGATCTGGAGTCAGATAGTTTACATTCAAACCCTGGTTTTTTAGCATGTTAACTCTGCGAATTTAGATGGTTTATTTTCTATTCCCTGTCGTATATCCAGCTTCTAGGGAAATACCAGTCATTCTCAATAAATACTTGTTAAGTGAGTTATGAAGTAAGGTCGATTCTGTGTTAGTGTTTAGCAAGGCAACTACTACAGAATAGAAGGATAGGACAGTTGGAGATGTTGGTAAGAAAGTGCTTTTTGAAGGAGGTTAAGAGTAAGAAAAGTTTAGTTAAGGTAGAAGAGTAACAGAACTGTATGCTAGGGAGATGAATGTGAGACAGATTAGATGACTAAAGGATTTTTGATGTTTTGACTATGACCTAAAGTAACAGGAAAATGAAGCAAAATGTATTTAGTCTGCTGCAAAATTTTAAAGATAATCTAATTTTGGGTGTTCAATATGGTAGCACTAGCTACATGTGGCCATTAGCATTTAAATTAATTAAAGTTAAGAATTCAGTTCTTTAGTTTCACTAGCCACATTTCAAGTGCTCAGTAGACACATGTAGATAGTGGCTACTGTATTGGGCAGTGTAGAGAACATTTCCTTTATCCTAACACTGGTCTAAATAGTCAGTGGTATGAGGGAAAGGACAGGTTAAGAGCACCGTGGCTCAGTGGCTAGGGTGGAGGCTCTGGTGATTTGTAGCCTGGTTTCAGAGCTCTGATACTCAGGGGAAGCCTAGATAGTTCATCTCAAGGATCATTGTATGCCTTTGCACTTTACCCTGGTGTCTGTGGCTCAGCGGCTATAACAAAGCCTGAGTGATTGACTGTTAATTCTTCATACTCTGGATGGCTCAGGAAGAGCTTAAGGGGTTGTCAGCCTGTGAACTAAAGCTTAAATATGCTTAATTTAAAAAATTGTTTTTAAGCAACATGATTTTAAACATCTCGTGCTGATTATGAAAAAATTTAAAGTCAAGATAATTATTTTTGTTGTTGATTCATTTGAATCTCCAGATATAATGGAATTAATTTATACTTTGGGTTTATTACTTTAAGATGGCACAGCACTCTGCAGGTGGACGTGACACTCGCTTTTTACGTGATGAAATTCGCCAACTTGAAAAGCAATTGGAACAAAAAGATAGAGAATTGGAGGACATGGAAAAAGAGTTAGAGAAAGAAAAGAAAGTTAATGAGCAAGTAAGGCACAGTTTTTTAATGACTCTTAACTGTTCAAGTTACCAAAAAAACACCACCTGTTTATGCTTTTTATAATTATTACTGACAGTTTCAATTTTTATGTTTTATGTTATTTGTGGGAATTGATGTATGCTTATTGATAAGGTTTTATATAACAGTTCATGTTGTCATCATGTCTTTAAAATGTAATGGATCAGGTACATCTAGTGAATGAATATGACCTAGAGATTAATTCTTTATACATGGAGGTAACTTTTTCTCCGGGTGTTAGAATTCTTCACATAAAGTTGATGATTTGATCTGGAATATTGGTATGAAGAAATTAATAGGCATTCAGAAACAATTGATTTGGGCTTCGCTGATGGCACAATGGTTAAGAATCCGCCTGCCAATACAGAGGACACAGGTTCGAGCCCTGGTCCGGGAAGATCCCACATGTCGCAGAGCAACTAAGCCCATGCACCATGACTATTGAGCCTGCGCTCTAGAGCGTGTGAGCCACACTACTGAGTCCGCTTGCTACAACTGTTGAAGCCCGTGCCCTAGAGCCCATGCTCCACAACAAGAGAAGCCACCACAATGAGAAGACTGTGCACCGCAATGAAGAGTAGCTCCCGCTCGCTGCAACTAGAGAAAGCCTGTGCACAGCAATGAAGACCCAATGCAGCCAAACATAAATAAATAAAATTTTTAAAATTTTTTGATTTTCTTATTTTTCATAATATATTTTGGGAAAAAAGATATTTATTTGTATCTATATTAGTAGTAGACTTAGAAATTAATCTTTTAGTGATGTATTCAATAATAAGTTTTTTATTTTCAGGTGTACCTCGCTTTATGTAATACGTAGATTCTTAAAAAGTGTTAATCTCACCATTTTGTAAATCAATTCATATTTTAAACCATGACATGTCATCTTTTATACAAGCATAATTTATTATTACCTCTTACGTTATACTTGTTATTTACAAAATAACTCATGCAATGTTCACTTAAATTTAGTTTGAGGAAAAAATTATTTTTTTGCTGATAAGATTGTATTTCCTGTCAGAAAATAGTATGCTTTCTTTTTTTGCCTCAGCTGTCAGTGAACTTAGTACAAAATCTGGTGCCTACATGTATTAACTGTCCCATCCCTGGTGCCCAGAAGCTTTTTCTACCTTTGTGTCCTTTATAAGGTCAATATTGTATCACATCCTGATAATCTCATTTTGTCCATTGTTCTCTTGGAAATAGATGGTTATAAATTTTAAGTAAATGACATTGATTATGAGGTAACATTGCTATTTAAAAAGAATTCATCATAGACTGATTTGTAAGGAAAAGCATCCCCATTCTTGATATATCTATTTTATTATATAGTTTGGAAGTCACGTAAAAGTGAGCCATCTGTACAGTTTTTGCGGTGGAAAAAGTATGGATTGATGCCACCTGAAGGTTAGGAATAAGCTCTTAGAGGATTATGTGTTTAGTTGACTCAGTGAAACATAACAGATCTATAGATTTCTTAATCATGAAGGGTCCAACCTATGCTATACAGTAATAGAATTGCTTAGGGAGGTGGCCGTGTATGTGTTTTTCTGGGCTATTGTTCTTTTGTCTAGCCCATATATTAGTCAACTTCTCACCATTGATACCACACACTGTTAGCTAATCAGAACCACCATGTCTATTCATATCTTAGACTACTATCTTCATTCATAGGCACACACACAGACAACTTGAATATATGGCTTATGTACCTTTCCAGCTGCTAGATTTCTTGAAGTAGAATATGGATATGAGTTGCTTTAGCAATTTCTTCTTTGCCCTTAACCAGTCATTCAGTTTTACTGAGTACTTATAGCATGCCAGAGACTGTGCTAAATACTGAGGATACAGTGGGCAACACTATTCTGCTTCTCAACGTTATTCACTGTCAATAACAAAGGTAACATAAGATAATATGATAGTCTGGGGATACATAAGGATATAAGAATACTCTGGAGTACTCTGGAGGGGTATACCTGAGTCAGTCTTGAGGTTCAAGAAATGATCTGTAAACTGAGACCTGAAATAAGAGTTAGCCTGGAAGAGGGAATGAGATGTAGGTGGTGGTTAAGGAAAAGGCATTCTGGGTAGAAAACACAGTGTTTACTAAGACCTAGAGGTAAGAGATAGCATGGTTTATTCAGGGAACTACAGTTATTCATTCTGGCTGGAATTATAGGTAAAAATAGCTAGTGTAGAGTCCTTACTATGTGCCAGATACTTTATATGCATTAATTCATTATTCCTCATTTGATACTTATATGAGAGAGGTGACATTTCCCCCAGGCTACAGATGAAGAAACAGACACAGAAAGGGTAGGTAATTGCCCATGGTTACACAACTAATAAATGATAAAGCCAGGATTTGATCCAGATTTACTCAAATTCTGTGCTCTTATCTGCTGTGCTACCCTACCTTTCCAGCTTTAACATTTATGATCCTCTAGAGAGATAAGCAAAGGCCAGTACCTGAGGAATTTGGTCCTTTTTCCAAAAAGGAGCCAATGAAGGATTTTGAACTCAGGGATATCATGATCAGATCGGTACTTTGCAAGTTTACCCTCCTTTGTGGAGAGTGGATTGAAGGGGGCCAAGACTAGTAAGGAGACATTTGTGCTAAGTCAGTGTGACGATGGACTAATTAGTGACTGAGGAGGATTAGGGACATAGACATGTTTGAGGGATGTAGATGTAATTGGATATGATGAATGATTGGTTGTTGGTGAAGAGGGAGGAATGGGTAGTCCACCTAATTTTCTGGGTTGGGCCACTGGATAGGTAGATAGCGCCATTCACTTAGAAGTGACACAAGGGGAGTTTAGAAGGCTTATGATTATTATTTGTTTTGTACATGTTGAGTTTGAGGTCCCTGTGGGCATATTCAGAAAGGATATCTGGATAAGAAACTCAGAGATACCGGATAGATGATAAGAATTTGTGGGTCATCAGCATAGATACTGAAGCAATAGAAGTGATTGTAAGGCAGATGTCTAGGTATAGAAATGTCTAATGCAAGAGGAAGTGGTGCTTCAAGGAATAGACCAAGAAAGGACAAATATCAAGAGTATGATGTTTCAAAACCAAGGAAAAGGAGCATCAGTAGTATTAAATGCTTTAGCCTTAAGTTCCTGACATGTCTCTTCTTGTTAAAATTTTCCAATTCAAAACAGGATGGGACTGTTTCTTAACTCCCAGATGATAATAATAATAATGGTAAAATTCTAAGATTCGTATAGCACATTGCATTTTATTATGAAGTTTCTTTAAACTTTTTTTTGAAAACTTTATCTTCATAAAGATGGTAAGAAAAACAGTAAACACATAGTCTTCATATAGATTCACCTGTTAACACTGTGCCACATATGCTTTATCTTTGTACACACAGACTTATTCTCCTCCCCTCCCCTCCCCTCCTTTCTTTTTTGCTGAGACATCAGAGTTAATTGCAGATATCATGATACTTCATACTTAAATATTGCAAATATCATGATATTTCATTCTTAAATATTTCAGTGTGTTTCCACTGAAAGGAAGTAGTTATATTTCCTTTATAACTATATAAGTAGTTATATTTTCCAATATAACTACTTATATAATTAGCATACTCAGGAATGTAATATCAATTCAGTACTGTTGTCTAATATGTAGTCCATAATCAGATTTCCTCTATTGGCCCAATAATGTCCTTTTAGTCTCCCCACCCAATATCCAAGCATCCATGCTTCTTTTTAACCATTATGTTCTACTGCTTTGTATTTCTAAGTAATTTAATGCTCACTGAGAGCAAAGAGTATTCTAGCTCTGGTAATAGAACTGCAAAATAATGAAGATCTTGGTTGGAAGACTACTCATTATTAGGTTTTACGCTGGGGGAAGAGGGTAATGTTTTGTTTTCTGTATCCTTTGGTTAGAGGTTTTTGTTTTTTGTTTTATAATTTTTTAAACTCAACCTGCTTCATCCTTCCTAATCCTTAGTTAGTTAGTTTTCAAAATTTTGGCGTATTATTCATGTCTTGGGTCGACATGAAATCCTCAGTAGTTAAACATTCTCTGTGTTATTGGAAAGGAACTGAAAACCTGGCATTACATAGAACTACTGCTGAATTTTATCTTATTTGTTTTTTGCTGTTTTAGTTGGCTCTTCGAAATGAGGAGGCAGAAAATGAAAACAGCAAATTAAGGAGAGAGGTTGGTAAAAAATTTTAGTAGTTGTGGTGGTTCAACAAAGATACTTATTAAAAAAGTGTTCATAAATTAATTCTGTAACCAGAACTGGAATCGTCTAAATAATTGATGTTTTCAAACCATGTTTTATGATATGACTTTGTCTTAGGGAAATAGAAAATAAGTTGAAAGGTGAAGCCGTTAAGTACTACATTCATCTCTTAGGTCTATGTGGGTAAATCTTGCTTTGTTTTTTAAGCTGTTCTTTGCTAGTTTGCTAACTGAATATATGACTGGATTTCTCCCTTTTTCCTCTTACTTTATCTGGCATTCTTTTAAAACTTTTGTTTCTTATTAAATATTACAAATTCTGATTATTATTTGGTTCTTCTGAGCCAAATAATGTTTGTACATTGTTTATCCTGATAGTGCTTGTCTTTTTAACATAATCAAAATATTTTTTTGTTTTGGTTGGTAATTAATATTCTTGCTTTCTTTGATTATCCAAAATAATATCTCATTCTCCTAAAAATTTTTTTTCTTTAATTTCTAATTATTATATTTAATTATATATTGCCTTTCTTATTTCTAATTACCTTTTTCCTGTCCTCTTCTGGAGAACAAACGTCTAAAGAAAAAGGTGAGGCTTTAAGGGTGGTGAAACCTTGGAATTTTAAAGATGTGTTTTGAGATCACTATTCAGAGGGTGAAATTTTGTTTCTTTGGATAGTTTTTTTAATAGAATACTGTGTTTGATCTGCCTTCAGAATGAACAGCTTCGTCAGGATATTATTGACTATCAAAAACAAATAGATTCGCAAAAAGAAACCCTTTCATCAAGAAGAGAAGACAGTGACTACCGGTCACAATTGTCTAAAAAAAACTATGAACTTGTCCAATATCTAGATGAAATTCAGGTAAAATGGATAGAAGTCATTTCAAAGCAATGATCTTTATAAAGCTTTAATTTCATTATATATAAAATTAGTATTTAGCCCTACATTTCAATATATTTAGTATAAATCTGCAACTATGTATTTGTAAAACATGAAATAAATTGCATCTTTGAAGTTGCAAATCTTGCAAATTCATTCTTGTTATATGCCTATCTTGGGCATTGTTTAAGAACTAAGATACTTACTTACACTTTTCTTGATATTTAATTTGGTTTAATTGACCAATAGCAATTGATACTAAATATCTATGAAGAATTCTGTTTTCTCCAGCAGACACGTATGACTCCATTTAGTATTAATTTAAATTTTAGTTTCTTAAATTGTTTTTAACTGTAGCATCTTTACCTTTCTTAGACTTTAACAGAAGCTAACGAGAAACTTGAACTTCAGAATCAAGAAATGAGAAAAAATCTAGAAGAGTCTGTACAGGAAATGGAGAAGATGACTGATGAATATAATAGGATGAAAGCTATTGTGCATCAGACAGATAATATAATGGACCAGTTAAAAAAAGAAAATGATCATTACCAGCTTCAAGTAAGAATTCTTGTTTGACTTATTTGGGCAAACTTCATATTGCCTCATTACTATTTATTTGAAACTAGAAAGTACTTTTAACTTTCTAGGGTATGAATTTTTGTCTTATGCTCTAGTATGTCATCTTATACTGTAATATGTTGCCATGGTAATTATTTGTCTCTATGTGTTTCTCTAGTCCCCTTACATATACCTTGTAATTACTGCCATATAGAGTATATGGGTGATACCTGAATGAATATGTAGATAACAATCCTGCAAATTTTCTGCTAAAGCCTCTTAGAAGTCCTGTGGACCATCAAGCTTAATTTTATACCTTAAAATAAATACACTCTAAATATCATAGAAACCAATATATTGTTTACTACTTACATGGGATTAAACTTGTTTAAAAAATAGAGTAATACTTAAAAATACAATTCTCTAATGACAAAAAATAATTATACAACTGTAAAGATGCACAAACAATTAAAGGTCACCTTAACTACAGAACTGCTCCCATAATGAATATGCATTTGTAATGTATATGTATATATGTGCATGTGTATGCTTATCATGTGTGTAAATATTCATATACAACAAATACATGTATAGTACACTAATTTGCAACAGTTCTTGAAATAGTTGTTGCCTTTTAGGTGCAGGAGCTTACAAATCTTCTGAAAGCAAAAAATGAAGAAGATGATCCAATCATGGCAGCTGTCAACGCAAAAGTAGAAGAATGGAAGGTGCTTTTTTCAATTGCTATAATAGCTTGTTCATTTTCATTTTAGATTTCAGTTTTTTAGTCTTAATTTTCTTTAAAGTTCTTGTACTAGTTAATGACATTTTTATTAGGCATTTTAAAAAGTGTATTAGATGTTTTAGCTGGAAAACTCTAAGAACCGTGTGTAGACCTCTAGCTTATCTGTTGTTGAATGAGCTCTTCTACATCAATGAGTTAAATTTAAAATTTTTAGTTTTCTGATAGAAATCTAAGTCTAAAATATAATATGTCATCTAAAATAGATAATTATAAATAAAATTTAAATGTTTTCATGTAAACCATAGGTACCTTGTATATATTAGTTATATAGTTCCAGGTTTAATTTTAGTTTTTCTGACTCTCCTTCCATGTTAGATTAATCAAGCTATTGGCATTCAGTGGAAATGGGAGTAAGGAAGTGGATCAGGAATGGAAGTAAGGGAAGGGATCTTTCAGAATCACCTGAGAAGTCTTTTCAAAAGTCTGTTGCTCCTCACCACTCTCTAACTCCAACCACAACCCCAAGCCTTACCATATCAGAAGTTAGGATTGTGATGATTATATATTTTGAAAAAAGTCTGAAATGATTCTGAATAAATCTAATTTTAAAAGCTATCACTTTTATAGTCATTGTTTCTAACAAGGTTCACATAAATCTTGTTGGCTATTTGAAATTATCATGTGGGAATCTCAGCTAACCTATATTTTAAACAAGAGCAGTAGCAGTGGAAATGAAGTTTATAGAATCAATCAGAGGTCAATAAACTTTCTGTAAAAGGTCAGGGAGTAAATATTTTAGAATATTTGGTTTCTGGTGTATCTATTCAACTCTGCTATTATAATATGAAGGCAGCCATAGACAATACATAAATAAATGAGCAAGGCTGTTTTCCCAATGAAACTTTACAGAAGCAGGCAGCAGGCCAAATTTGACCTATGAGCCATAGTTTACCAACCCCAGGAAAAAAAGAGTTGTTTTTAATCGTTTAATTTTGGGAGAGAGATGTTAGCAAATGTATTCTTCTGCACTTCATTTTTACTTAGTATCTTTTACTTAGTTTATAGCAGTATGTATGGTATTACTTTGTTCTTTTTAATGTAATTTTTCTTTGTAGTTATGTATGTTATTGATTCCC
Organism: Stenella coeruleoalba; assembly: GCF_951394435.1. NCBI lineage: Eukaryota > Metazoa > Chordata > Mammalia > Artiodactyla > Delphinidae > Stenella > Stenella coeruleoalba. The sequence continues at coordinate 31,870,570 of NC_137157.1, forward strand.
TATTATGTGGCGTTTAGGAGGTTTCCAATATTTGCTATTAGAAACAATGTTTTAATGAATATCCTTGTATATTTATTTTGAAAATGTGTATCTGTAGAATAAATGCTACAAGTGTAATTGTGATATATATTGCAAATATATTCCTCTAGTTGGTCACTTGTCTTTTGGCTTTATGGTGTTTTTTACTATGATTTTTTTTTTTTTTTTTTTTTTTTGTGGTACGCGGGCCTCTCACTGTTGTGGCCTCTCCCGTTGCGGAGCACAGGCTCCGGACGTGCAGGCTCAGCGGCCATGGCTCAAGGGCTCAGCCACTCCGTGGCATGCGGGATCTTCCCGGACCGGGCCACAAACTCGTGTCCCCTGCATCGGCAGGCGGACTCTCAACCACTGCACCACCAGCGAAGCCCCTGAAGTATTTTTTTTATATTGCATAAATTTAATGTTTTTCATGGCTTTTGGCCTTTGTATCATAGTTAGAAAGGATTCTGAGTATAAAATTATTTTCTCATATTTTCTCTAGTATCTTCTAGTTTCATCTTTTACATGTAAATCTTTGAAGCATATATTATTTATTTTGGTATGAAGAGTGAGATATGGGTGCAACCGAGCTACTCTGTTGTCTAAACATCATTTATTGAACATTTCATTTTTCTCCTACTAAAATACACTTCCATTTTTATTACATACAAAACTGTTGAATTTGAATTTATTTTGGGACTCTCTTCTTTATATTGATTGATCTGTTTTCTAATCATGTACACTTTTTTTTTTTTTTTTTTTTGGCGGTACGCGGGACTCTCACTGCTGTGGCCTCTCCCGTTGCGGAGCACAGGCTCCGGACGCGCAGGCTCGGTGGCCATGGCTCACGGGCCTAGCCGCTCCGCGGCATGTGGGATCCTCCCAGACTGGGGCATGAACCTGTGTCCCCTGCATCGGCAGGCGGACTCTCAACCACTGCGCCACCAGGGAAGCCCCACCAATTATTAAAAATAATTGTTTTAATTATTATGCTTAAATATTTGAAAAAGCTGTTCCCATTATTTATGTTTTTTAGATTCTTATAAATGTGCTTTTTAAATACAAATTTTAGAAATAGTTCTTTAAAATATTTTAGTTATTTTATTGGGTATATATTAAATTTATAAATTAATTTATAGATTGATTTTGATATTTGGTCCTAGCAAAGAACACAAGGTACCTTTCATTTTTTTAAAATTGAGGTAAAATTGACATAACATGATACTAGTTTCAGGTATACAGTGTAATGATTCGATGTTTGTATGTATTGCAAAATGATTACCCCAGTAAGTTCAGTTAACATCTGTAACCACACATAGTTACAATTTTTTTTTTCTGGTAATGAGAACTTTGAAGATCCACTCTCTTAGCTATTTTCAAATATGCAGTACAGTATTAAAAAATGATGATTAGGGGCTTCCCTGCTGGCACAGTGGTTGAGAGTCCGCCTGCCGATGCAGGGGACACAGGTTCGTGCCCCGGTCCGGGAAGATCCCACATGCCACGGAGCGGCTGGGCCTGTGAGCCTCGGCCGCTGAGCCTGTGCATCCGGAGCCTGTGCTCCACAACGGGAGAGGCCACAGCAGTGAGAGTCCCGCGTACCGCAAAAAAAAAAAAAAAAAAAATGATGATTAGAGACCATGAAGTGGATGGCAATGCCTTAACCATATGCATGTTGTCAAGCCTGAGGCCCTCTTCCATTCTTGTCCAGAGGAATGCTAGCCTTTTCCTTTCATGCAACATAACAAGATACCTTTTATTCATTCAAGATATTTTATGCTTCTTAGTGTCATTTTAATGTTTTCTTCATAAAAGATTAGTTGTACAAAACCTTTTGTAATTGCAGGGAGTTATTTATAGCTTAGTGTTCTAGGAATGGGTTTTGGAAACTAGAAATTGTTTAAAAGATTGAATTTCTTAAAAAGCAAAAAATACAGTGTATATTTTTGAATCATTTCTTATTTGAATTTCAGGTTGTATGCACAAAAGAACAGTGGTCATTCCAATAGTTGCTATTTTCTCACTTCAAAGAATTTTATTTCCTGTATTTTCTCTAAATCTGCTAATGGTATATATTAAAATATTTACCATAAATGAGGAATGGTTTATTAATTTTGCTCTTATGTAACAGATTCTATTTTGTTTATTTCTAGTTAATTTTGTCTTCTAAAGATGATGAAATTATTGAGTACCAGCAAATGTTACATAACCTGAGGGAGAAACTGAAAAATGCCCAGCTTGATGCCGATAAAAGTAATATTATGGCTCTACAACAGGTAAAACTTTCTCAAAATTTGGTTTATCAACAAGGTTTATTAAAGTTGGTGATGAAACTCTAAATTATGTCTTATTTATTTCCTGTGCCTAATCTAGTCACTTGCACTTTTGGGTATATAATAAAGTCTTTTGAAGTTTCTTACACCGTCCAGTCCCAAGAAAAAATTAGAATTAAGTTTAGAGTTAGGGATAAAATTATTTTATGTATTTTTCTCTATTGATGCAGATAATACATTTATTGTTTTGCTTGGGAATTATTTAATAAGAAACTTTAAAAACTTTTAGAAATTTTAAAAATATCTTAATTCTCTGTTACTAAAGTCTATTGTGTTGTGTTTTAGTGCTGAAATATCCTGTACAATGTGAAATAAGCTAAAGTATGGCTATAATTTGTACTGTATAAAATTTTTGTTTTTATTGATAGTACAAATATATTCATATAGAAAGAAGTTACACTTGCATCAGCTGTGCTCTCTAGTCATAGTCCAAAAGAAAGAAGGAAATTTGGAAAGTATTTGGAGAATAAGGACGATCGCAAGGGACAAGATTTTTGAATGAAGTACTGCAGGGGTGAAAGCTAAGTTGAGTAAAGGAAAAAGCACAAGGTAAAACACAAACATAAAATGGTAAAAAGATAGAATTGGATGATGAGGAAAAGTAACACAAAAGGAGTTATTAGAAGCCACAAATATTAGAGAGTTCTGGAATTCGTATTTGTGAGAGTGCTAGCCCTTATATCATCTTTAAGTACTAGAGTGACAGCAGTATTCCTACAGTGATTAGTGCAGTTGAGGTATACAAAATAGTAAAAGGCACAGTTTTGACTCACAAGAAATATATTCTATAGTCTTGTTGAAAAAAACAAGACCTACCTTTTCTCTTACTTTAAAAATGTAGATTAATATTCATGAAGTGATAATATGTAATATTCAAAATATTTTATAGGGTATACAAGAACGAGATAGTCAAATTAAGATGCTCACTGACCAAGTAGAGCAATATACAAAAGAAATGGAAAAAAATACTTTTATTATTGAAGATTTGAAAAATGAGCTCCAAAGAAACAAAGGTAATTCAATGTTTTATAAGTATATAGTCATTTTATATACCATTAAGTTTTTAAAATATTTTATTTTTATTAAAATGAAATTATATTATGCCAACAGATATATTAGTGATTTTTCTGTATTTGAATTTTATATTCTTAAAAAAACTGTACAAGGTATTATTGACTACTGTATATATATTAGTATTTACACATGTAAATGATGGCAGTATTTTCTGTAGTTTTTCTCTGATGAAAACTACATTAACCCCTATTACCAGATTGGCTGTATAAAAGAAATGAAAAATGGTGATATAATTGTATTTATCCTCCTTTTTGCAATTAACAAAGAATGGAAGAAAATAAAATTTTGATCAGTGTAGCAACATCGCAGAGAGTTTTCAGAAGTAATTGACTTGTCAACATTTGAATTAACCTTACCCAACTTGATATGTCATCATATTCTCCCTACCTTGGGTCATGCTAGCTTACCTAACTCATCAAATCCTTTGAATGTAAGCCCTTACAACGTTAGTGATCTTATATTTCCAAAAGACTATATACTGTAGATATACCAGAACACATTAATGCAAACTATTCATAATAAGTTCATGACATATTTATTGTAATTGCTGAAGATAAAAAAAAATTAGACACAAAGGGGAAATAATGAGTGAGTCTATGTGTGTGTTTGTGTGTAAGTGAAATAATGGTAGTGTGGTTGTAATTTAGGTAGTGAGGCAAAAGCCTCACTGAGGAGATATTTGAACAAAGACTTAAAGAAGATGAGGGAGTGAGCCATGTGGATGTCCCTAAGCAGTGAGAATAAGTGCAGGGCCCTGAAGCAGGAGTGTACTGAGCATGTTTGAGGAACAATAAAGAAGCCTTTGTGGCTGGAGCAGGGTGAGCAAATGGGCAGTAGTAGGTGATGAGATCAGAGAGGTAACGAGGGGCCATATCATATGGGGCATTACAGTTCATTGTAAGGACTTTGGCTTTTCTTTTAAGTGAGAATGGACATCAAAAAATTTCTGAAGAAAGGAGTGATATATTTTGACTTGGACTGTGTCTGCCATAGACTCTAGGAGTGGTAAGGAGAGAAGCAGGGAACCTGTTATAAGACTACTGCAATAACCTGGAGAGAGGTGATGGTAGTTTAAAGCACGGAGGTAGCAGTGGAGTTATATGTAGTCAGTTCTGGATGTATTTTGAAGGTGATAGAAATGAAATTTGCTGACAGATCAGATGTAGGATGTGAAAGTTATCAGAGCTTTTGGTCTGAATGCTGGGGAGGGCTGTGGAAAGAGCAGGTTTAGAGATGGTCAGGTACTTAGTTAAACAGGACATGTTAAGTGTGAGATGGCTATTAGACATCTGAGTGAAAATGTTAAGTAGGTACTTGTATATAGAAGTCTGAGGTTCATGAGGACAGTCTGGGTTAAACATATTAATTTGGGAACTTTATGCATAAAAATGGTACTTGAAATCATGAAGCTGGCTGAGATCATCAAAACAGAAAATGTTGGTTAAAAAGAAAAATCTTAAGACTGAGCCTTGGGATGCTTTTATTTTAGAACTTGGGGAGATGAAAAGGAACAACCAAAAAGGCTGAGAAGGAATGACCAGAGAGATGGGAGGAAAACCAGGAGCACGTAGAGCCCTGAAACTCACATGTGGAATGTCATCAAGGAAGAGCATAAGCAACTGTGTTCCATACTATATTCATTGCTGCTGATAAGACAAGAGGAGCACTAAAAATTGACCACTGGATTTAGCAGTGGTCATTTTTGGTTCAAGAGAAAATGGGTAGAGATGAAATAGAGCCAATACAGAGACTTTTGAGGAAAAGGAAAGGAGAAAAATAGAGTGGTAGCCTGAGGGGAAAGGGGGATAAAGAAAATGTTTTTCTCTTTTAAATGGAAGAAATAATCATGCTTCTAAGTTAATAGGAAAGATCCATTAAAGAGGAAGCAAGTCATGAATTGATGAAGCAAGGGAGGGAGAGAAGGACTTCTGGAGTAATATTCCTGAGAAGGCAATGGCATGGGATCTAGTGTTCAGTGGAGTAGTTGGCTTAGGAGCACAGAGAGTTCATCCATAGGAACAGGAAGAAGGGTGGGGTGTGTAGTTACTGTCCGATGTGGCTGGGTAGATGTCCTGACAGTAAAAGTTTTGGTTTTCTCAGTGAATGAGGAAGCAAGGTTCTCAGCTGAAAGTGAGGATAGAGGCAGATATATTAGAAGTTTGAGGAGAGAGAAGTAAAGAGAAGGTGGGAAATGGTCATCTGGAAGAATGAACCAGACTAGGGAAATATAGTGTGACTGTTGAGCAGCATCAAGCCCCACTTGCTATACTTATTTCTACATGTGTCTGTATTATGTATGTACTAGAATTATTCTTTGACAGTAGCTTAAATTGCTTAAAAGGATCACTGATGTTGTGGGGTTTGCATATTCCAGTCACCAGGAGAAAAAGTGGCGGTTGATTTCTGCTGTCAAATAAGGAAGAGGTCTTATATAGTGACGCTTCTGTCAGTCCGTAGTCATGTAATTCCTGAAGTCCACAGAAGGTGTGTGTACTAGGCTATACTCTGTATATTGAATTTAACTTGTGCATGACAGTTAATGGTGGTCTCCTTTCATTGGTTAAGATTAGTTTTAGCTCGTAGAAGCATCTGAAAAATGGTGGCAAAATCAAGATAGAAGTTTATTTCTCACTTCTGTATTGGTCTAGTTAGGCAGTCTAGGGTATTGCCTTCATCTGCCTCATGCAAAATGGAACTTTACCCTCACATCCAGTCCCAAACAGCGAGGTAGAGGAAGAGGAGGCAAGAAGCAAAGAGCATGTACTGAAGGATAGGCAGGTAATATATTGTGGAGGGCCTTGCAGAAGAAAGGGAGAATAGATTTTGGGGACAGGAGCCTCTGTCACATTCTCCAGCTAGGCTGTTAACTCCAGAGAACAGGACTCACTTCTTATAAACGTGTGTGATCTCCCACACTAGTCCAGTGCCTGTATGTAAGTATATGACCTATAAATCAGTAGATGTTTATTATGGATGAGTGTAAGAATGATTGTCAGTAAATTTTAGAATGATACGAATACTATATTTTGGTCTTAGCAACAGTTTGTTAAGATGTACAAGTAGGAATTTTTTTTTTTTTTTTTCCCGGTTCGCGGGCCTCTCACTGTTGTGGCCTCTCCTGTTGCGGAGCACAGGCTCCGGACGCGCAGGCTCAGTGGCCATGGCTCACGGGCCCAGCCGCTCTGCGGCATGTGGGATCTTCCCAGACCGGGGCACGAACCCGTGTCCCCTGCATCAGCAGGCGGACTCTCAACCACTGCGCCACCAGGGAAGCCCGGGAATTTTTTAACTATTAGTTACAGTTAAGTTTAGCTGCAACTGACAGAAAAAAATCGAATGTAACAATGGTTTAAACAGGATGGAAATGTACTTTTCCGTGATATAATCAAAGTTGAGGCAACTAGTTTAGTGTAGGTGTGCTACTTGTACAAATACCAGATACCAGGGACCCTGTATCTTGTTGCTTTGACTATCAGCATGAGGTTTCCATCTCATGTTCTAAGAAGACTGAGTTCCAGCCCTAATGTCCATATTCCAGCTGGCAGCAAGGAGGAAGGAGAAAAGAAAATTTCACTCCTCTCCTTTAAAAACATTTCCTGAAATGTGCACATGGTCTTTCTGTTTATATCCTATTAGTCTCATGACCACACCTAGCTACTGGAATGTAAGTGGAAATTTAGTCGTTATTTCAAGTGGCCATGTGTCCGTCTAAAAATCCATAGTTCTATTACAGTGGACGAAAGGGAGCTAACTATTAGAAACAGCAGCCTTTGCCACAATTATCATTCTTTGTAAAGCAGTGTTTTCCAGTCTTTTATAATCCATACCCTTTCAGCTAAGATTTTATTAAAATTTCCTTTTTAGCTTTATAAATAAAACCAAATCAAAACTTTATTTTACAAATATAAAATTATAATATTAAATGGACTTTTTTTAGTGACATACCACATTTCCTGCTTCCCATACTGGAACCAGTGTTTTATAGGAGTAAGTAGTCCAGTTTATTCATGATTTTAATTTTTACCCTGTAGGAGCTTCAGCACTTTCTCAACGGACTCATTATATGAAAATTCAGTCTAAGGTTCAAATTTTAGAAGAGAGAACTAAAGAGGCTGAGAGAACAGCTGAACTGGCTGAGGCTGATGCTAGGGAAAAGGATAAAGAACTAGTTGAGACTCTGAAGCGATTAAAAGATTATGAATCGGTATGTATTTTTATCTTGTCAATCAAGGAGCTTAGAATTATCTTGCCACTTATAGACTGTTCTGTGCCATTTTCTTTATACCATTTAAAAACATTCCAGAAGTATCTCGTGATAAAGATTATCCTAATTGATTTATACTGAAGTGTTCAAACTTTTGTGCAGCATTTACTTTTTGGCAGAATTGTTTTCAAACCATTTGATTAAAGCATTTTGCCCAGATAATCAGCTTTGGTGAGGCAGCAGGATTAGATTCTTTGTAATCTGTGTCATTGTACCACCATGTAGATGTGACACCACTGATGAGTTGTCTAAAAGTTGTAACAGAAGCAGTTTTACCACCTACTGTGCCAACACAGCCTTACTTTGTACTTTTTATATTTTTAAATCTGATTACTGCTAAGTCAGGCAACTAATAACCTACATATTCTAATGGTATTGCTGATTCTCCCTTACTATTCCTTTTCTGTATTTTGTTAAGTGTTTTATGTGTAATATTCTGAGTCACTTTGCCATTAGGATGCTATACTGGGAAATTTCAACTGTTCCATTTCCCGTTATTATTATTACTGGATTTGTTTTTTAAAAGTACAGTAAAAAACACAGTTTATAGTTGTAAATCTTAGTTATATGTGTACTTCCCCTCAGACTTAATAAGAAAACAAATTCATGAATTTGACAGTTTATTCAAATAAACAATGTTATATTTAAATTATATTGGGTATTTTTCAGGGAGTTTATGGCTTAGAAGATGCTGTTATTGAAATAAAGAATTGTAAAAACCAAATTAAAATAAGAGATCAAGAGATTGAAGTATTGACAAAGGAAATCAATAAACTTGAATTGAAGATCAATGATTTCCTTGACGAGAATGAGGCACTTAAAGAGCGTATGGGTAAGTCATCTTTTAAGATATGTAGTTTGCTCAACCTAATTGTCAAGTCATTTTTTTTGGCTTATGATTATTTTTAGATATTTGGATGCTTTTTTATTTAATAATTCCTCCTATAAAAATACTTAAAACAAGTAAAAGTGGAGCTGTTCCAGTTGAAGTGGGATCATGGATTTGATGGAGCTGCGATGGTGGTTGGACAGACCTGGAGCACGGCTATATTCAGTCAGAGATCGCCTCAATAATAATTGCATGCTTAAAAAAAGGAAAGCTACTTAGTTAATACCACTATTAGAAATTACGCTTTTTTTTTTCCAACAAAAGTAGTGTGTTAGTTTGCAAAATGCTCTAGTTTCAGATGAATACATGGGGACATTTAGAAATACTGTTTAATCCTTTTTAAGACTTTTAAATACTTGACTTTTATAATTGGCACTAAGTTTTACTTGGGTTGAGTATTTTAAGGTTACTATTGATTCTAAGAAGTAATAAATATAGCTTGAGAGTTTATATATTGATATCAATAAATAGTTCATTAGTGAATATTACTAGTTTGAATGTTACGACAGTCCAATCTAAATTGCTACTTTAAAATGGAAATAAATATCTAAATCATGATTTCATTACACTTGGTAAATACCAGTTAATGCTTTCTTAGAGTTAAAATGATCACCTGTAAAAACTATTCTCTAAAGGAAGGAAAAATAAATATTTTATACATATTATTTATTCGTAAAAAAGTGTCTATCTGGGACCCAGAGTAATGCCAGGACCTCAATTTAGACTTAGTCTAATCAACTTGATCTACCAGATCATGACCAACTTCAATATGGACGTTCCTAAAGGTGACTGAGCCGTCACAAACACCAGATTTTCTGTTTTTTAAAGGCCCCAAATCTTGCTTTATAATTACTTGAGACAATCTTGATATCTGGTTTTCAGAGCATAGCTGCTTAGTAATGGGAAGTTAGGAAAGAGGCACACTGAGAGTGTCAGTCTAGTCATGACAAAATATAATTGATATTGATATTAATATTGACTACTATGTGCCAAGCACTGCTATAAGTACTTTATTTGGGTTAATTTTATTATACACCTGACAACAAGCCAAAAAGAAATACGTGTATACATTCATACACATGTACTTACATATAGTATTATCCCTACAACCAGTTAATAGTTGATAGTGGGAATTGAACCCAACTTTGTTTTATTACAAAGCTTCTGTTCTTAGTACATTATAGTACCTCTCTGACAGTCCAACATGGAAGACAGATCATAATATGTCTTTGTCAGGATTTCCATTAATAATTGTGATAAAATTTTAGCTTGTATGGTTACAGTTCAAATACCTCAAAAATTCTTGCACAAAAATCCCCATTCTTCAGTGATGGTGGCTAAATAGATTATAACCAGTTGCTTGATGATAACCAGTTGCCGTATGAAGTTTTTGTAGTTCATTTGAATATTAATAAGGTTTTAATCATTCTGCTTTTTATTTTAGGCCTTGAACCAAAGACAATGATTGATTTAACTGAATTCAGAAATAGCAAAAGTTTAAAACAGCAGCAGTACAGAGCTGAAAACCAGATTCTTTTGAAAGAGGCAAGTGCAGTAGTCAATTGGTTATTTTCCTGGTTGAAGTAAAGAAAAATATTAACAATTTTAATTTTGTAGATTGAAAGCCTAGAGGAAGAAAGACTTGATCTGAAGAAAAAAATTCGTCAAATGGCTCAAGAAAAAGGAAAAAGAACTGCAACTTCAGGTATACTGTTATTCCAAACCTTTAAAAGAATCATTGGAAAATGAATTGTCTGGATCTGTAATTTTCTGTATGTGAGAAATAGTATTGCTGTATTACTGTGGTTTTGCTACAAGTTTGATAAATGAAAATAATGGCCTGATGAAGAGTGTATGAGTGAGTGTCACTGAGTTTAGTCCTAAATCTAAACAGTTAAAAGAATAATAAGTGAACAAAAAACAAACATCAGAATCATGGACTTTTGAAAAATTTACAATATAGTCTGTATTAATTTCTAGACAATCCCAGTATGTTGTGATTAGTAATGATAAAACAGTAATTTTTGTCAATGTATGTTACTGTTAATATTTTCTTTCTCTTTAAAAGCTATGCATTGGAAGCTTTAATTGTACATTATTCTTTACTAAGTGAAAGTAATGTTTTATTGAATAAAAATTAACAATTTTTTGTTTTGTTTTATCTTACATGGTATAAAGAGAACAGCTGGTTTATTTTTTAATAGCTATTACAGGGCTTTTTTGTAAGACCATAGAGAAGGCTTTTTTTTTTCTAACTTGGCCCAAGCCCACAATTATCTATGAATAATAGAGGTTTTTTTGTTTGTTTTTGTTTTATTTTTTTTTAGCATTATGCTGTCTATAGTACATCAAAAATTTCTAGAAGGGCAAAACTTCATAATTTATTAGTGTATTAAGCAATTTAGTCATTATTCATGATTCTTATCTACTTTCTTAATATGTGTCTTTTAACTATTTAAGTACTTATTAATATGGGAAAAGAATGATAGCGAAGATAAAATTTGTAATTATTTTTCATTAATATCTTTTTTAAGATTATTTTAATTTTATTTTATTTATTTTTTTGAATACATCTTTATTGGAGTATAATTGCTTCACAATACTATGTTAGTTTCTGTTGTACAACAGAGTGAATCAGCCATATGCATACATATATCCCCATATCCCTTCCCTCTTGAGCCTCCCTCCCACCCTCCCTATCCCACCTCTCTAGGTCGTTGCAAACCACTGAGCTGATCTCCCTGTGCTATGCAGCCGCTTCCCACTAGCTATCTATTTTACATTTGGTAGTGTATATGTCAATGCTACTCTCACTTTGTCCCAGCTTCCCCCCATGCCCCCTCCGTGTCCTCAAGTCCATTCTCTATGTCTATATCTTTATTCCTGCCCTGCCACTAGTTTCATCAATACCATTTTTTTTTTAGATTCCATATATATGCATTAGCATACAATATTTGTTTTTCTCTTTCTGACTTACTTCACTCTGTATGACAGACTCTAGGTCCATCCACCTCACTACAAATAACTCAATTTCGTTTCTTTTTATGGCTGAGTAATATTCCATTGTATCTTAAAAGCTTTTGCACAGCAAAGGAAACCATAAACAAGATGAAAAGCCAACCCTCAGAATGGGAGAAAATATTTGCAGATGAAACAACAGACAAAAGATTAATCTCTAAAATATACAAACAGCTCATGGAGCTCAATATCAAAAAATAAACAACTTATTAATATCTTATTAAAAGTGAGCTAAATCAGGAAGTTGTATAGGAGGCTACATATAGATCAAGGATTTTGGAAATAATTATTCTACATTTTGTTTGAGTTAAAATTTGATTCTAGTTTTTAAGAGTTAAAGTATTGGAATAATAGCAGAGTTATTTTTATGCTTCTCATTTGTTAATTCTTTTATATGTAGGATTAACTGTTGAGAACCTGAACCTAACTGAAGACTTTTCTCAAGAGAATAAAATGGAAGGAAGAAAATTTGATTTCATTAGCCTCAAAAATATGAGTGAAGCACAATCAAAGGTAAATAGTAAGGTACTGCTATGGTGAAGAGAATAAAGAAAAATATTATTATCAGGCCTTTCATTTCTGCCCCCATTGTCTCATTTTGGACATTGCTTCTTTTTATACTTGTTAAATAAAAGGAAGATGTTTTATTTCAATAACCTGTCAATCCCAAGATTCATTAATGAGACATTATTTACTCTGAATACAGATTAGGAGTTCAGATAAAGTAGAGCTGCCGCATAGGAAACCATCATTCAATATTCCACAGTCATGTCAGAATGAGCCTGAAGAGAATATGACCATAGGATCATTATCAAGAATGTTATCTGAAATTCGTCATAGTGTAGAAAGTGAAGTGGATCCTTTTGTCTCTTTAACTAGACATTCTTCATCTATACAAGTGAAAGATAATATTTCACCTCTAGAAACTATTACAATAAGAGAGATTTTTAAAGCACCCTGTCTATAGTCTTTAATAAATCTAGAATCATTAGTCAATACCTTTAGTAGGGAGAATCATGAAGAAATAAATGACCATTTATACTCTGTTTCTGATGAATCTATGAAGAAAGTATCAGGAAGCCATCAGGCACTTGAGAAGACTAATTTCACATAAAAAAGTGATTCTTCTTTACGAGCCTTATCAACAGCTTCAGACTTAATGCAGAAGTTATCACTTAGGCAAAAATCTGCAATACTTTGTCAACAAATTCATGAAAATAGAGCTGACGTGGCTAAATCACAAGTAGCAGCATCAGAAGATGAACAGGTTCATACCCCAATAAACTACGCTTATACCAATTTCAAAGAAGATGTAGGAAAAAGTGAAGTACCCGTACAGACAGAGATTTTGAAAAGTAATCTTGAAGTTAATGTTCTGGACCCTGTGCCAATTCCTGCACAATCAAAATTATCTCAGATAGATCCACTTGCAAATCTTATAGAACAGCTATGGACAGAACTAGTATTTCTTAGATCTCAGGTGAGCTCTCCTCCAAATTACATTCCTGGGATTTTTTTTTTAATTCTTTTTTATGACTAACAAAATTCGATAAGTAGCAATTATAATAAGAATTCTTTTATGTTTGCACATTAACACTAATTTATACACATTCTGTCTTTTAAAAGATCTAAAAATGCAATACATCTGAAATGAACTCATTGACTTGCCTAATTTATTAAATGTTTCTTTAGAATGAAGCCATAGCACAGGATTTATTGATCAAAGAAGCACAAAGTAGAAATGCAGAAATAGAGCTTGAACGTCATAGAAGCCAGGCAGAACGGGTAGTGTAAGGGCAGATCATTAAAAGAGATGATTGTGGTGCCAAAGACAAAAACCTTCCTTATCTGTTTGCCTTTTGCCATGGGTGTGGGGTCGGGGGGGAGGTGGGAGGAGGATCATTATCTGTTTTACCTTTTAGATTTTATTTTATTTTTGTGAGTGCTGCTACGTTTCTGTAGCTTGCTGTGGGTATGTTAAACCTCAATTGGTCAAACTTCTTTAAACTTCAAAACTATTGTCATTTTTTTTAAATCAATTTTTTTCTCTTTATGTTTTGTTTAGAATGAATTTCTTTCAAGAGAACTAATTGAAAAAGAAAGAGATTTAGAAAGAAGTAGAACAATAATAGCCAAGTTTCAGAATAAATGTAAGTCACTATTATCTCTTATTTTTCTTATTTATTTAGTCTGTACTGAAAATTATGGGATTGAAAGGACTTCACTACATTCTGTTTTCTAATCTGTTTTAGCCTTAACTAACTATAATGTATAGACTTCAGTCTCTCATTCATCTATTTGGTTTGCCTTGCTATATTCATTTTCAGAGCATGTTATTAATCTGAATTTATTGTGATGATAAATAAGTCTATTTTTCTCTTTTGTTCTCTAATGAAAGTACAGTTAGAAAAACAAATTTAAGAAATTTTTAATATAAAATAAAGGCAAAGTATGCTTATGATTTATTTCTTTCAGCCATGAGATATATATATATATATAGATATGCACAGGATTTAAATAGGTGTGTGATTTAACTTCATCATTCACACATTGGATTTATAGTTGAATTTTTTGTACATTTATTTGCATTTGCATTTTATAAATGGGTTATTTTTACTGTATGTGAAATATTTGTAATCTATATAGCATAGTGTAAATTGTAAAAAAATCTATTCATTCAATGAAAAAAATATTTCATTTTAGTAAAAGAATTAGTTGAAGAAAATAAGCAACTTGAAGAAGGTATGAAAGAAATATTGCAAGCTATTAAGGAAATGCAGAAAGATCCTGATGTTAAAGGAGGGGAAACATCTCTAATTATTCCCAGTCTTGAAAGACTAGTTAATGTAAGTTATTTTTATATTAATGGTTTTATTTTGTTGTTTCATCACTTCAAAGATATTGTTCCACTCTCATTGATCTCCACAGTTTCTGATGAAACATTTGTTGTCATTTGAGTCATTGTTCTCCCGTATGAAATGTGTAGTTCTTCTTGGGCTACTTTCAAAACTTTCTCTTTTTATTTGGTTTTTGCCAGTTTGACTGCAATGTGCCAAGGGTGTGTATGTGTGTGTATGTGTGTGTGTAGCTTGTTTGGGGTTTGCTGAGCTTGAATCTGTTCACTTATGCTATTCACCACAATTGGGAAGTTTTCTGCCATTAATTTCTTCAATCATTTTTTTGCCTCATTCTCTCTGGGACGCCACTGAAACATGTTAGACCTTTTGATATTGTCCCACAACTCCTTGAGGCTCTGTTCATTTTTTCGTTCCTAATTTTTTATCTTTTCTGTTCCCAGTTGGATAATTCCCATTGATTTATCTTCAAGTTCACTGATACTTTCTTCTGTCATCTCCATTTTTCTGTTTGAATGGTCAGCTTGAGACCTGGCAGAGCTTTTACACAGAATTTGAAGATCCCTTTTGTTGGTTCTTTTCCTTCTGGAATTCCCCTCTCACTATTCTGTGGCTTTGGGTCCTATCCTCTGGTTTTTAGGCCAGAAAGAAGACAGGTCACTGGAACTGCAGCTTGCCCTCTCAGTTAAGCCTTAAAAACAACAAATTTACTGCTTGCTAGTCCTGTCTTCCAAGTTTCAAGTCCCCTCCAAAATCTGTTGCTTTTGTTCATTTTCTAGAACTTTTATGTAGTAGTTTTTTGTATTCACTTGTTAAATGTGGGAGGGTAGGTCTGTTAGGACCTTACACCACAAACCTAGAAGTGTAATAGGATGTAGTAAGAATATTTTGAATATTTAAAGACTTAAGAATTACTATGAGAAAGATTTTAGCCATTAAATGATGTTCTATTTATATTTACCATATAGGGACTTAAGAGTTCTACGGTATTGATGAGTGTCTGTTATATAAACTTGAATAAAACATAAATTTTTAGATTCTTAATATTTAAATCTATGTCATTTACATGATCTGAACATAGTTAACATGCATTATTATACTATGCTTGATTTATATAGAAAAAAGTCTTATTCATTGAATTGCTTTTTTTATGATTAGTCAATAGTTGAATACTTTTGTTTTTGAATTTTATTTTATTTTTTTATGCAGCAGGTTCTTATTAGTTACCTATTTTATATATATTAGTGTATATATGTCAGTCCCAATCTCCCAATTCATCCCACCACCACCGACTCCCGCCACTTTCCCCCCTTGGTGTACATACGTTTGTTCTCTACATCTGTGTCTCAATTTCTGCCCTGCAAACCGGTTCATCTGTACCATTTTTCTAGGTTCCACATATATGTGTTAATATACGATATTTGTTTTTCTCTTTCTAACTTACTTCACTCTGTATGACAGTCTCTAGATCCATCCACATCTCAACAAATGACCCAATTTCGTTCCTTTTCATGGCTGAGTATATTCCATTGTATATATGTACCACATCTTCTTTATCCATTCGTCTGTCGACGGGCATTTAGGTTGCTTCCATGACCTGGCTATTGTAAATAGTGCTGCAATGAACATTGGGGCGCCTATGTCTTTTTGAATTATGGTTTTCTCTGGGTATATGCCCAGTAGTGGGATTGCTGGGTCATATGGTAATTCTATTTTTAGTTTTTTAAGGAATCTCCATACTGTTCTCCATAGTGGCTGAATCAGTTTACATTCCCACCAACAGTGTAAGAGGGTTCCCTTTTCTTCACACCCTCTCCAGCATTTGTTGTTGTAGATTTTCTGATGCTGCCCATTCTAACCAATGTGAGGAGATACCTCATTGTAGTTTTGATTTGCATTTCTCTAATAATTAGTGATGTTGAGCAGCTTTTCATGTGCTTCTTGGCCATCTGTATGTCTTCTTTGGAGAAATGTCTATTTAGGTCTTCTGCCCATTTTTGGATTCGGTTGTTTGTTATTTTAATATTGAGCTGCATGAGCTGTTTATATATTTCGGAGATTAATCCTTTGTGCATTGATTCGTTGGCAAATATTTTCTCCCGTTCTGAGGGTTCTCTTTTTGTCTTGTTTGTAGTTTCCTTTGATTTGCAGAAGCTTTAAAGTTGCATTAGGTCCCATTTGTTTATTTTTGTTTTTATTTACATTACTCTAGGAGGTGGATCAAAAAAGATCTTGCTGTGATTTATGTCAAACAGTGTTCTGCCTATGTCTTCCTCTAAGAGTTTTATAGTATCTGGCCTTACATTTAGGTCTATTCCATTTTGAGTTTATTTTTGTGTATGGTGTTAGGGAGTGTTCTAATTTCATTCTTTTACATGTAGCTGTCCAGTTTTCCCAGCACCACTTATTGAAGAGACTGTCTTTTCTCCATTGTATATCCTTGCCTCCTTTGTCATAGATTAGTTGACCATAGGTGCGTGGTTTATCTCTGGGCTTTCTATCATTTTCCATTGATCTATGTTTCTGTTTTTGTGCCAGTACCATACTGTCTTGATTACTGTCGCATTGTAGTATAGTCTGAAGTCAGGGAGCCTGATTCCTCAAGCTCCGTTTTTCTTTCTCAAGATTGCTTTGGCTGTTCGGGGTTTTTGTGTTTCCATACAAATTGTGAAATTTTTTGTTCTGTGAAAAATGCCAGTGGTAGTTTGAAAGGGATTGCATTGAACCTGTAGATTGCTTTGGGTAGTAGAGTCATTTTCACACTGTTGATTCTTCCAATCCAAGAACATGGTGTATCTCTCCATCTATTTGTATCACCTTTAATTTCTTTCATCAGTGTCTTATAATTTTCTTCATACAGGTCTTTTGTCTCCTTAGGCAGGTTTATTCCTAGGTATTTTATTCTTTTTGTTGCAGTGGTAAGTGGGAGTGTTTTCTTAATTTCACTTTCAGATTTTTGATCATTAGTGTATAATAATTCAAGAGATTTCTCTGCATTAATTTTGTATCCTGATACTTTGCCAAATTCATTGATTAGCTCTAGTAGTTTTCTGGTAGCCTCTTTAGGATTCTCTACGTGTAGTATCATGTCATCTGCAAACAGTGACAGCTTTACTTCTTCTTTTCCAATTTGCATTCCTTTTATTTCTTTTTCTTCTCTGGTTGCTGTGGCTAAAACTTCCAAAACTATGTTGAATAATACTGGTGAGAGTAGGCAAGCTTGTCTTGTTCCTGATCTTAGTGGAAATGGTTTCAGTTTTTCACCATTGAGGACGATGTTGGCTGTGGGTTTGTCATATATGGCCTTTATTATGTTGAGGTAAGTTCGCTCTCTGCCTACTTTCTGGAGGATGTTTTTCATAAATTGGTGTTGAATTTTGTCGGAATCTTTCTCTGCATCTATTGAGATGATCATCTGGTTTTTCTCCTTCAATTTGTTAATTTGGTGTATCACATTGATTGATTTGCATATATTGAAGAATCCTTGCATTCCTGGGATAAATCCCACTTGATCATGGTGTATGATCTTTTTAATGTAGTGTTGGATTCTGTTTGCTAGTATTTTGTTGAGAATTTTTGCATCTATATTCATCAGTGATATTGGCCTGTAGTTTTCTTTCTTTGTGACATCTTTTTCTGGTTTTGGTATCAGGGTGATGGTGGCTTCGTAGAATGAGTTTGGGAGTGTTCCTCCCTCTGCTATATTTTGGAAGTGTTTGAGAAGGATAGGTGTTAAGTCTTCTCTAAATGTTTGATAGAATTCTCCTGTGAAGCCATCTGGTCCTGAACTTTTGTTTGTTGGAAGATTTTTAATCACAGTTTGCATTTCAGTGCTTGTGATTGGTCGGTTCATATTTTCTATTTCTTCCCGGTTCAGTCTTGGAAGGTTGTACGTTTCTAAGAATTTGTCCATTTCTTCCAGGTTGTCCATTTTATTGGCATAGAGTTGCTTGTAGTAGTCTCTCATGATCCTTTGTATTTCTGCAATGTCAGTTGTTACTTCTCCTTTTTCATTTCTACTTCTAGTGATTTGAGTCTTCTCCCTTTTTTTCTTGATGAGTCTGGCTAATGGTTTATCAATTTTGTTTATCTTCTCAAAGAACCAGCTTTTAATTTTATTGATCTTTGCTATCATTTCCTTCATTTCTTTTTCATTTATTTCTGATCTGATCTTTATGATTTCTTTCCTTCTGCTAACTTCGGGGTGTTTTTGTTCTTCTTTCTCTAACTGCTTTAGGTGTAAGGTTAGTTTGTTTATTTGAGATGTTTCTTGTTTTTTAAGGTAGGATTGTATTGCTATAAACTTCACTCTTTTTTTTTTTTTTTTTTTTTTGCTGTACGTGGGCCTCTCACTGTTGTGGCCTCTGCAGTTGCGGAGCACAGGATCCGGATGCGCAGGCTCAACGGCCATGGCTCACGGGCCTAGCCGCTCTGCTGCATGTGGGATCTTCCCGGACCAGGGCACGAACCTGTGCCCCCTGCATCGGCAGGCGGACTCTCAAGCACTGTGCCACCAGGGAAGCCCCTATACTTCACTCTTAAAACTGCTTTTGCTTCATCCCATAGGTTTTGGTCGTCGTGTTTTCATTGTCATTTGTTTCTAGGTATTTTTTGATTTCCTCTTTGATTTCTTCACTGATTTCTTGGTTATTAAGTAGTGTATTGTTTAGCCTCCATGTGTTTATATTTTTTACAGATTTTTTCCTGTAATTGATTTCTAGTCATAACGTTGTGGTCAGAAAAGATACCTGATATGATTTCAATTTTCTTAAATTTATCAGGGTTTGATTTGTGACCTAATATATGATCTATCCTGGAGAATGTTCTATGAGCATTTGAGAAGAAAGTGTATTCTGTTGTTTTTGGATGGAATGTCCTATAAATATCAATTAAGTCCATCCTGTTTAATGCATCATTTAAAGCTTGTGTTTTCTTATTTATTTTCATTTTGGATGATCTGTCCATTGGTGAAAGTGGGGTGTTAAAGTCCCCTACTATGATTGTGTTACTGTCGATTGTGTTACTGTCGATTTCCCTTTTTATGGCTATTAGTATTTGCCTTATGTATTGAGGTGCTCCTCTGTTGGGTGCATAAATATTTACAGTTGTTATATCTACTTCTTGGATTGATCCCTTGATCATTATGTAGTGTCCTTCTTTGTCTCTAGTAATAGTCTTTGTTTTAAACTGTATTTTATCTGATATGAGATTTGCTACTCCAGCTTTCTTTTGATTTCCATTTGCATGGAATATCTTTTTCCATCCCCTCTCTTTCAGTCTGTATGTGTCCCTAGGTCTGAAGTGGGTCTCTGGGTCTCTCTGAAGTGGGTAGACAGCATATATACAGGTCTTGTTTTTGTATCCATTCAGGCAGTCTATGTCTTTTGGTTGGAGCATTTACTCCATTTACATTTAAGGTAATTATCAATATGTATGTTCCTATTACCATTTTCTTAATTGTTTTGGGTTTGTTATTGTAGGTCTTTTCCTTCTCTTGAGTTTCCTGCCTAGAGAAGTTCCTTTAGTATTTGTTGTAAAGCTTGTTTGGTGGTGCTGAATTCTCTTAGCTTTTCCTTGTCTGTAAAGGTTTTTAATTTCTCCGTCAGATCTGAATGAGGTCCTTGCTGGGTAGAGTAATCTTGGTTGTAGGTTTTTCCCTTTCATCACTTTAAATATGTCCTGCCACTTCCTTCTGGCTTGCAGAGTTTCTGCTGAACGATCAGCTATTAACCTTATGGGGATTCCCTTGCATGTTATTTGTTGTTTTTCCCTTGCTGCTTTTAATAATTTTTGTTTGTATTTAATTTTTCATAGTTTGATGAATATGTGTCTTGACATGTTTCTCCTTCAATTTATCCTGTATGGGACTCTCTGTGCTTCCTGGACTTGATTAACTATTTCCTTTCCCATATCAGGGAAGTTTTCAACTATAATCGCTTCAAATATTTTCTCAGTCCCATTCTTTTTCTCTTCTTCTGGGACCCCTGTAATTAGAATGTTGTTGCATTTAATGTTGTCCCAGAGGTCTCTGAGACTGTCCTCAATTCTTTTCAGTCTTTTTTATTTATTCTGCTCTGCAATAGTTATTTCCACTATTTAATCTTCCAGGTCACTTATCCGTTCTTCTGCCTCAGTTATTCTGCTATTGATCCCTTCTAGAGCATTTTTAATTTCATTTATTGTGTTGTTCATCACATTTTGTTTGCTCTTTAGTTCTTCTAGGTGCTTGTTAAACGTTTCTTGTATTTTCTCCAATCTATTTCCAAGATTTTGGATCATTTTTACTAATAATATTCTCAATTCTTTTTCAGGTACACTGCCTATTTCCTCTTCATTTGTTACATCTGGTGGGTTTTTGCCTTGCTCCTTCATCTGCTATGTGGTTCTCTATCTTCTCATTTTGCTTAACTTACTGTGTTTGGGGTCTCCTTTTCGCAGGCTGCAGGTTCGTAGTTCCTGTTGTTTTTGGTGTCTGCCCTCAGTGGCTAAGGTTGGTTCAGTGGGTTGTGTATGCTTCCTGGTGGAGGGGACTAGTGCCTATGTTCTTGTGGATGAGGCTGGATCTTGTCTTTCTGGTCGGCAGGTCCACGTCTGGTGGTGTGTTTTGGAGTGTCTCTGACCTTATTATGATTATAGGCAGCCTCTCTGCTAATGGGTGTGGTTGTGTTCCTGTCTTGCTAGTTGTTTGGCATAGGGTGTCCAGCACTGTAGCTTGCTGGTCATTGAGTGGAGCTGGGTCTTGGCTGAGATGGAGATTTCTGGGAGATTTTCGCCGTTTGGTATTACATGGAGCTGAGAGGTCTCTGGTGGACCAATGTCCTGAACTTGGCTCTCCCACCTCAGAGACACAGCCCTGATGCCTGTGTGGGGCACCAAGAGCCTGTTATCCACACAGCTCAGAATAAAAGGGAGAACAGATGAAAGAAAGAATGAAAAAGATGAAATAAAATAAAATGAAATGGTTATTAAAATAAAAATATTTTAAAAATTTTTAATGTAATCAAAAAAAAGAAAGAAGTGAGCAACCAAATCAAAAAATAAATCCACCAATGATAAAAAGAGCTGAAAACCATACTAAGAGAAAAAGAAAGAAAAAACAGACAGACAGAACCCTAGGACAAATGGTAAAAGCAAAGCTATATAGACAGAATCACACAAGAAGCATACACATACACACTCATAAACAGAGAAAAAGGGAAAAAATATGTATCGTTGCTTCCCAAGTCCACGTCCTCAATTTGGGATGATTTGTTGTCTATTCAGGTATTCCATAGATGCAGGGTACATCAAATTGATTGTGGAGATTTAATCCGCTGTTCCTGAGGCTGCTGGGAGAGATTTCCCTTTCTCCTCTTTGTTCGTCCAGCTCCTGGGGTTTAGCTTTGGATTTGTACCCGTCTCTGCGTGTAGCTCACCTAAGGGCATCTGTTCCTCGCTCAGACAGGATGGGGTTAAAGGAGCTGCTGATTCTGGGCTCTGGCTCACTAATGCTGCGGGGAGGGAGGGGTACGGAGTGTGGGGCGAGCCTGCGACGGCAGAGGACCACGTGACGTTGCACCAGCCTGAGGATCTGTGTTCTCCCAGGGAAGTTGTCCCTGGATCATGGGACCCTAGCAGTGGCGGGCTGCACAGGCTCCTGGGAGGGGCGGTGTGGATACTGACCTGTGCTCGCACACAGGCTTCTTGGTGCGGGTGGCAGCCGCCTTAGCGTCTCATGCCCGTCTCTGGGGTCCGCACTGATAGCTGCGGCTCGCGCCAGTCTCTGGAGCTCCTTTAAGCAGCGCTCTTAATCCCCTCTCCTCGCGCACCAGGAAACAAAGAGGGAAGAAAAAGTCTCTTGCCTCTTTGGCCATTCCAGACATTTTCCCGGACTCCCTCCTGGATAGCTATGGCGCACTAGCCCCGTTTAGGCTGTGTTCACGCAGCCAACCCCTGTCCTCTCCCTGGAATCCGACTGAAGCCCAAGCCTCGGCTCCCAATCCCCGCCCGCCCCGGCGGGGGAGCAGACAAGCCTCTCCGGCTGGTCGGCACCGATCCTCTGTGTAGGAATCTCTCTGCTTTGCCCTCCGCACCCCTGTTGCTGTGCTCTCCTCCGTGGCGCCAAAGCTTCCCCCCTCTGCCACCTGCAGTCTCCGCCCGCGAAGGGGCTTCCTAGTGTGTGGAAGCTTTCCCTCCTTCACAGGTCCCTCCCGCTGGTGCAGATCCCGTCCCTATTCTTTCGTCTCTGTTTTATTTATTTTTTTTCTTTTGCCCTACCCTGATACGTGGGGAGTTTCTTGCCTTTTGGGAGGTCTAAGGTCTTCTGCCAGCATTCAGTAGGTGTTCTGTAGGAGTTGTTCCACATGTAGATGTATTTCTGATGTATTTGTGGGGAGGAGGGTGATCTCCATGTCTTACTCTTCCGCCATCTTGAAGCTCCTCCCTCCCATACACATTTTAAGATTTTTTGTTCTAGTTCTGTAAAACATGCCACTGGTAATTTGATAGGGATTGCATTGAATCTGTAGATTGCTGTGAGTAGGATAGTCATTTTCACAATATTGATTTTTCCAATCCAAGAACATGGTATATCTCTCCATCTGTTTGCATCATTTTTGATGTCTTTCACGAGTGTCTTAGAGTTTTCTGAGTCAGGTCTTTTACCTCCTTAGGTAGGTTTATTCCTAGGTATTTTATTCTTTTTGTTGCAATGGTGAGTGGGATTGTTTGCTTAATTTCTCTTTCTTATCTTTCGTTGTTAGTGTATAGGAATGCAAGTGATTTCTGTGCATTAATTTTGTTTCCTGCAACTTTAGCAAATTCATTGATTAGCTCTAGTAGTTTTCTGGTGGCATCTTTAGGATTCTCTATGTATAGTATCATGTCATCTGCAAACAGTGACAGTTTTACTTCTTCTTTTCCAATTTGTATTCCTTTTATTTCTTTTCCTTCTCTGATTGCCGTGGCTAGGACTTACAAAGTATGTTGAATAATAGTGGTGAGAGTGGAAATCCTTGTCTTTTTCCTGATCTTAGAGGAAAGGCTTTCAGTTTTTTACCATTGAGAATGATGTTTGCTGTGGGTTTGTCGTATATGGCCTTTATGATGTTGAGGTAGGTTCCCTCTGTGCCCACTTTCTGGAGAGTTTTTATCATAAATGGGGTGTTGAATTTTGTCAAAAGCTTTTTCTGCATCTATTGAGATGATCATATGGTTTTTCTTCTTCAATTTGTTAATATGGTGTATCACATTGATTGATTTGCGTATATTGAAGAATCCTTGCATACCCTGGATAAATCCCACTTGATCATGGTGTATGGTCCTTTTAATGTGTTGTTGGATTCTGTTTGCTAGTGCTTTGTTGAGGATTTTTGCATCTATATTCATCAGTGATATTGGTCTGTAATTTTCTTTTTTTGTAGTATCTTTGTCTGGTTTTGGTATCAGGGTGATGATGGCCTCATAGAATAAGTTTGGGGGTGTTCCTTCTTCAATTTTTTGGAAGAGTTTGAGAAAATTGGTGTTACCTCTTCTCTAAATATTTGATAGAATTCACCTGTGAAGCCATCTGATCCTGGAACTTTTGTTTGTTGGAAGATTTTTAATCACAGTTTCAATTTCAGTGCTTGTGATTGGTCTCTTCATATTTTCTATTTTTTCCTGGTTCAGTCTTGGAAGGTTATACCTTTCTACGAATTTGTCTGTTTCTTCAAGGTTGTCCATTTTATTGGCATAGAGTTGCTTGTAGTAGTCTCTTAGGATGCTTTGTATTTCTACAGTGTCAGTTGTAACTTCTCCATTTTCATTTCTAATTTTATTTTTTTATTTATTTTTTATTTTTTTATTTTTATTTTTTTTTTGCGATACGCGGACCTCTCACTGCTGTGGCCTCTCCCGTTGCGGAGCACAGGCTCCGGACGCGCAGGCTCAGCGGCCATGGCTCACGGGCCCAGCCGCTCCGCGGCATGTGGGATCCTCCCGGACCGGGGCACGAACCCGCGTCCCCTGCATCGGCAGGCGGACTCTCAACCGCTGTGCCACCAGGGAAGCCCCTCTAATTTTATTGATTGGAGTCCGCTCCCTCTTTTTCTTGATAAGTCTGGCTAAAGGTTTATCAATTTTGTTTATCTTCTTAAAGAACCAGCTTTTAATTTTATTGATCTTTGCTATTGTTTTCTTTGTTTCTGTTTCATTGATGTCTGCTCTAATCTTTATTATTTCTTTCCTTCTACTAACTTTCGGTTTTGTTTGTTCTTCTTTCTCTAGTTCCTTTAGGTGTAAGGTTAGATTGTTTATTTGAGATTTTTCTTGTTTCTTGAGGTAGGCTTGTATTGCTCTAAACTTCCCTCTTAGAACTGTTTTTGCTGCATCCCATAGGTTTTGGATCATCGTGTTTTCTTTGTCATTTTTCTCTAGGTATTTTCTGATTTTGTCTTTGATTTCTTCAGTGATCTCTTGGTTATTTAGTAACATATTGTTTAGCCTCCATGTGTTTGTGTTTTTTATGTTTTTTTCCTTTTAATTGACTTCTAATCTCATAGTATTGTGGTCGAAAAAGATGTTTGATATGATTACAGTTTTCTTAAATTTACTGAGGCTTGATTTGTGACCCAAGATGTGATCCATCCTGGAGAATGTTCTGTGTGCACTTGAGAAGAAAGTGTAATCTGCTGTTTTTGGATGGAATGTCCTACAAATATCAATTAAATCTAACTGGTCTATTGTGTCATTTAAAGCTTGTCTTTCCTTATTAATTTTCTGTCTGGATGATCTGTCCATTGGTGAAGTGAGGTGTTTAAGTCCCCCACTATTATTGTGTTACTCTCGATTTCCTCTTTTATAGCTGTTAGCTGTTGCCTTATGTATTGAGGTGCTCCTATGTTGGGTGCATATATATTTCTAATTGTTATATCTACTTCTTGGATTGATCCCTTGATCATTATGTGGTGTCCTTCCTTGTCTCTTGTAACATTCTTTATTTTAAAGTCTATTTTATCTGATATGAGTATTGCTACTCCAGCTTTCTTTTGATTCCCATTTGCATGGAATGTTTTTTTTTTATAATAATACCATTTTATTAGCAGAGAGTGTTACTAGTATGTTAAAATCTTTCTGAGGTAGAGAATCATTTAACAAAATTTATGAAACCCTTTTGATTCCCTTTGTTCCCTATATATCCCTTTATAATTCTGACTTTTCTTCTCTGGTTGGTGACTTTGTTTTTTCTCCACTGTTTTAAGTATCTAAAATGATTCTTCATACTTTCTTATGTGAATATCTTTTATCTGTGATGCTGCCCACTACTAATACTCAGATCAAACTCTGTTCTACAAGGGAAACTCTATTTAGTGACCAAATAGAAACAGAATAATAGCCCAGAAAGATTCTACGTTTTTTTTATTTTTATTTATTTATTTTTTTAATTTTTTTATTTTAATTGACAGCCTGTGGCCTTCCTAGGATTCTTGTTTCCATCGATTTTGTCTGCTTCTCTTCTGGGTTATCATTTTTTTTTCTGACTGGTATGCCCCATCTGAATGACCTAACACTACGTCCTCTAAGAAATCATCAGAATCAATGACAGTTTAGATCAGATAATTCCGGCTTCTGCACTTTAGTTCACTTTCTATTGCTGTAGGGTGTTTTTCAGGGCCCCTAATCACCATCTAATTCAATTTCATTTTACCACAAGGATTTATAGATAGCATGTTGCTATTTTTCAGCAAGACAACTAACTAGACTACTTTGTCATCTGTCAGAATACCTCCTTCTGCCTACTTCTTTCTGCTATCCCCTTTTAATTAGTATAAATTATTACTCCACATGGCCTGCTCTCATCTCCTTAGGGTAAAGGCTTACTCTTACAGACCTACTGCCTTGAGTTAAATCCCAGATCACCCTCCTGAATAGGATATTACATATGATTTTACTCATCTTACTTTCTTTGTCTTCTGCCTTAATTTCTGAAGCTTTACCATGCATTTAACAGTTTTGTTCCATAAAGTCCAGATCTATTGGTACGTATGTATTGTGTATATGTGTACGTGGGGGTAGGTATATTTATATAGGCCATTATTGGGGAATTAGGAGCAGTGAAGCCTCTTGGATAGTATTTTAATATTTGACAGATTATTTTTGCTTATCCAGCACTCTTGGATAACAATTGGATAACTATTTTATCATACTTTGCCTTTGTTATTATGTATGCTTCAACTGGAGAGGAAGCAATGAAAAATTTAATTAATTAAATGTAGTAGCTATTTCATTCCTTTGCTCATGCTTTAAATTCAGATGCTTCATGGTTTCAAAGCATTTACATATAAATTATCTCATTTTGACTGTATAAAAACCTTGTGAAGTTGACAGAGCTAACATTATTTCCTCTTCTTTAGAGTTAAGGAAGCTAAGGTATAAGGAATTTCAAGTCACTTGCCCAGCAAATAAGAGATTGGTTAATATTTGAACCCTAGTCATGTTGTTCCTGTCTAGTTGTTTTTCTGATCTACCAGTCTATTTGGATTAGCTAGATATTGTTAATTGTTAGAAGGAAGTGATTAGTATGCTTGGTAATACTGTTGTAGATTAAACTGGTATTTTATCAATTTAAATTTATAAATAAGAGATATATTTGGTATATTTTATTATACATGGGAATAGTAAAATGCTTAAGTGTGAATTTGACTTAAACATAGATTTTTTACTATGACTTTAGTGTTTTTCTTCACATTTCTTCTATATAATTTAAATATATTAGGCTATAGAATCAAAGAATGCAGAAGGAATATTTGATACCAATCTGCATTTAAAAGCCCAAGTTGATCAACTTACTGGAAGGAATGAAGAATTAAGACAGGAGCTCAGGGAATCTCGGAAGGAGGCTATAAATTATTCTCAGCAGTTGACAAAAGCAAATTTAAAGGTGAGAATTTTATTATATAAAAGAAAATGCTAAGCATATGAATAAAGATTTAATATGAAACATTTAATTTTTTTTAATGACTATTTAATGAGAATATGCCCCTTGAATTAATTCTTTCAACGTTCGGAAACCTTCTGTTTGAATTTTTTTAATTAAATTAGTGGAAAAATAAGTACTGTGTAACATAAAAGGATACAAAAATTCTAAATCTATTCCTAGACATTTCTAAGTAGTAGTAATTATAAATTAAATTATAATTTAATTAATACTTGGCAGAGCATTCATATATCTACTTGTTCAAGATATTCAGTAGGAAGTGTTAGTTACTGCTTTTAAATTTGTCTTTCTTTGGGTGTAAGAGATGAGATTCTCATTTCTGAACTGTTCGTTTGCAGATAGATCATCTTGAAAAAGAGACCAGTCTTTTACGACAATCAGAAGGATCAAATGTTGTGTTTAAAGGAGTAGACTTACCTGATGGGGTAGCACCATCTAGTGCCAATATCATTAATTCTCAGAATGAATATTTAATACATATCTTACAGGTACTGAAAATTTTATATGTGAGTAACAAAAATAGTTGATAGTATGTTTTATAATTTAATCATCATATATTCCTTTGCGTTCTTAGAATATTAACAGTGAAATGTTTTTTTAATGATTTTGATATTAGATGGAATGTTATGAATAAAAGCAGTTTATTCCATTTATCTGAATGAGAAGCATGTGTGCCATTCATATGAAATATATGATTGACAGATAGAATAACATGCAGCTACTATAAGGTAGTAATGTATAAATAAGGTGAGCTCTTTTATTTATTGCTGGTTGGAAAAGCAATTCACATGAATAAAGTCTGACACAGCTTTTTGTGTAGTGATTAGAATTGTTCCTTTTTTTGTGTGTTAACTACAAGAAGAAACTTTTAAACAAAATTGTCTTTTATCTCTTTCTTCCCTTTACCCTATAAGGTATTAGTTAATCTGTTAGCAAATTAGAAAGGATACTGCTTGCCTTGTGTTTGTTTCTCAGTTTTGCTGTCTATATTACAGTCATTATGAATGGCATAATGAGGGATGCTTTTCATTATTTCATTTGAGTGTGAATACCGGTAATATCACATACATTGCAAATATAATCACAAAAATGTGTTCAGAATCAATGAAAGTAAGTTTTTGATTATAAGCACTGCTGTTTCCCTTTCCTAAATAATCCATTTGTGAATATACTTGAGTTATGATTATCAGATGCTTGTATTTGTATATTATATTAATTAATCATTTTTTGAGTATTAGAATTTACTTATTAGAACATTATAATTCATGTTATATCATTACTTTTAAATTTATAATTTTAGCATTCTTCATGAATTTATTCTTCTTCAATACAGGAACATTGTCAATAAGTGATAGAAGTATTGCATTGTCATGTTACTTGTGATAAGATTCATTTTTTTCATCTTTATATAAAAAACACATGAGAAGCATTGTGGTAGATTAGAGAACCAATTTGGAATCTGAAAACCTGTTCAAAGTGGCAAAACAAGTACTTGGACTCCCAATCCTAAGGCAGCATAGAGTGATAGAAGTAGCAAGGTCTTTGGAGTCAGCCAGACCTGACTGCAAGTGTTAGATCTGCAATATGTAAAGCACCTGGCACTGAGCTTGGCATGTGTGCTTAGAAAATGGTTACCAAGGGTAGTATTAATGAATTTTTTAATGTTGAGTAAGTTACTTGATCTTTCTAAGTCTCAAATTTCTTCATCTTCAAAATGAAATAATTGGAAAGGACAATCTGACTGGAGCTATGAATGCATATGTTCATTAAAGGGTATGTGGGACTGAGTGGCTAAAGGTAAGTTTGTAACCACTGTATCTGATCATTTGTATGGTTACTGTAACTATTCTGTATGATGAAAATAATTTTATCTGTTTCATAGCACTTCTCATTTACACATATTACCTCATTCCATATGCCATAAGGTATTCAGAATAATCATAGAAATGACCTGTGCTGCTTATGGATTTGCTATTATCTTTTGTATATTTTTCTATAATCTTGTCAGAATATGAATTTATACCTTCAAATTTAAAATATATCCTGATGCTTTTTTCATTCTCATTTTTAAACCAATTTTTAGGAACTAGAATATAAAGAAAATAAGTTAAAGAATTTAGAAGATTCTCTTGAAGACTATAACAGAAAATTCGCAGTAATTCGTCATCAACAGAGCTTATTATATAAAGAATACCTAAGGTATAGGTGTTAGCAAAACTATAAATATAATTGAAGAATATTCGTGTTAAAGCTAAGTAACAAAAAATATTTAGATATTTTCTTTTACTTTTTCTTCCTGCCTCTTCACCTCCGCTTTGTGTCTTAGTTCCTTATCTATAAAATTCTGTGATAGTAATACTTTTTCATAGGGTTATTATGAAACTTAAATGAATTATGTGAAAATGCCCAGATATGAGCATTTTGTGAA
This sequence comes from Stenella coeruleoalba, assembly GCF_951394435.1. NCBI lineage: Eukaryota > Metazoa > Chordata > Mammalia > Artiodactyla > Delphinidae > Stenella > Stenella coeruleoalba. The sequence continues at coordinate 31,900,404 of NC_137157.1, forward strand.
TATTATAGCACATATGAACTGTTTATAAATGTCAGCTGTTAGCATCATTCTTCATCATCACCATCATCATTATTCATATATTTTCATGGGGAACTAACCTGTTTGTGCTTATCTCTGCCATCTCATCTGTACCAATGGACTAATATCCTTAGTAATAGTTAGAATACCTGATTAAAGGTGATTTAAACACTAAGAGTGACTACAATTTGATCTAACAAGAAAACCAAAGCTAATTATATGATAGGTCATGTTTGGGAGTCTTATAGTATAGGTCATATTATCTCCTATGTTGGTTATAAAATAGCTGAAGGAAGGAGTTCAAGGAAGATGGAACCATGACCATTGAAGAAGAGGGGCATTTTTTTTTCACATAACTTTTTATTTTTACATGAAATTTTTTCCAGAGGCTGCTGGCAGACTTAGATCTCATGAGTCAGAATTGGGTTAATGAGCTGTCCAAGTCATATGTCCAGGTTTAAATCATTCAGTTCAAAGAGAATGCTGACACCATAATTGGTTTATGCCAAGCAGATTGCAGGTCTGGGTAGGCAACAATGTCTTATACACCTTCTTTTAAGTCTAATTATTTCTCATTTTGTTTGTATTCTAGATATTTTATGAGTATTTAACACTCAAATTTAAGAGTAGAGTCAGGGGCTTTCCTGGTGGCACAGTGGTTGAGAGTCCGCCTGCCGATGCAGGGGACACGGGTTCGTGCCCGTGGTCTGGGAGGATCCCACATGCCGTGGAGCGGCTGGGCCCGTGGGCCATGACCGCTGAGCCTGCATGTCCAGAGCCTGTGGTCCGCAACAGGAGAGGCCACAACAGTGAGGGGCCCGTGTACCGAAAAAAAAAAAAGAATTTTACTATAAGAGTAGGGTCAGAATACTGAGACTTGATTTCCAGAATTAGTTTGGGGTATTGATTATTTTCTTAATTGTTTTCTGTTTTTAATAAAATATTTATAAGATTCAGCTGCAATTGTTATATTGTAACAATTGTAAAGTAATAATTTGTAGATAAATGAAAATGATAAAATAATTTCTTTACCTTTCATTTATTAAATAAAAATATAACTTTCAGGATAAATCCTTTCAAGTGGCATTTCTACTTATGTTATCAGGTATTGACTAGTTATGATTTCTCTTATTTTATAGAAACTAAATTTCCATAATCTATAGCTATCTCTTCCTATAGTTAAATATTTTATTAGGTTTACTGTATTGTCATTTTTATTTTTTTAAGTGAAAAGAAGACCTGGAAAACAGAATCTGAAACAATGAAAGAGGAAAAGAGAAAACTTGAGGATCAAATCCAACAAGATGCTATAAAAATAAAAGAATATAATGTAAGTAAAGCACTTTTAAGATCAATATATAATACTGTACAAACTAAGATAGCTAGATTTAACAAGTTATATAAATGTGACTTTGTGCAGAATTTGCTCAGTGCTCTTCAGATGGATTCAGATGAAATGAAAAAAACACTTTCAGAAAATAGCAGAAAGCTCACAGTCTTACAAGTGAATGAAAAGTCACTCATAAGGCAATATACTACTTTAGTAGAAATGGAGAGACAGCTTAGAAAAGAAAATTGGAAACAGAAGAATGAATTGGTATCAATGGAGGCTGAAGTTGGTGAAAAAATTGGACGTTTGCAACGTTTTAAGGTACGTCTGATTTTTTTCAACTCTGAAAATTTTCAAACGTGAAGAAGAAAGGATAGGGCTTCCCTGGTGGCGCAGTGGTTGAGAGTCCGCCTGCCGATGCAGGGGACACGGGTTCGTGCCCCGGTCCGGGAGGATCCCACATGCCGCGGAGCAGCTGGGCCCGTGAGCCATGGCCACTGAGCCTGCGCGTCTGGAGCCTGTGCTCTGCAACAGGAGAGGCCACAACAGTGAGAGGCCCGCATACCGCAAAAAAAAAAAAAAGAAGAAGAAGAAAGGATAGTATGATGAATACCCATCACCTGGATTAATAGTTAACATTTATTAACATTCCACTCTAATTGCTTCATCTGTTTTTTTGTAAGAATATTTTAATTGCAGACATTTCTCCCCTAAATATTTTAGTGTGCATCTCTAAAAAAGTCTTTTTCTGTTTACATAACCGCAATAACTTTATCACACTTAACAAAATTGACAACAATACCTTATATTATCTAACGTCCAGATCATATTCACATTTCCTCAGTTGTCCCAGGATCCAGTCAAGGACCCTGCATTGTATTTGGATGTTACATGTCCTAAGTCTTTTAAATATAGAATCTCCCCCTTTTTTTCCTCCTCTCTCTGAAAAATAATGAATATTTATCTGATTATTTTCTTTCATAATTTTACTTGTTCCTGTATCCATTGTATTTACTAAAAGTTAGCTTTGAAGCCTTGGTTATATTAAGGTTAAACATTTTTGGCAAGAACACTTCATAAGTAATGTTTTGTACTTTATAAGTAATACTTTATAGTGTATCACTTCAAGAGATGGAATGTCTGGTAGTCCCATGTTTCATGATTGATTACTTTCTTAAGGGGGAGACAGCCATATATCTCTATTATTAAGTGATTTAGTTAATTCTTTGGTGATATTTTGATACCATGCAAATAACCAGTTCTTCATCATTTCTTCTAATGGTTTTAGTGTCCACTGGTGATTGTTGTTGCCTGATCCAATTATTTCATTAAGAGTTGCAAAAATCATGATTTTCTAATTATATTATATTCTCTTCATTTACTAGCAGGTATTCTTTATAAAATAAAGAGCTTCTCCTCATTAGCCCAAGCTCTTTGGTTATCTTGAAGTATGGTTCCTAACTAGAAAGGCAAGATAAAAACTGGTCATTCTTTCCTTTTCATGACCAGTTTTCAGAATACAGAGTTTGTATAGTCTGCTTCTGCCTATCCCCTCCCACCCACTGCACCCTCCAGCTTTCTCTTCTTTAAGTATCATAACAGACTCACACACTTTTAAATAGTCAGTGTGTTTTACTCAGGTGTAGTCATTATTCTTTTGTCTCAACTTTGGCCAGTGAGAGCCCTTTAAAGAAGGTTCTTGTATCCTATTTGACAGAAATACGTTAGTCTTTGAACCAAGCTGCAAAACTTAGTTTGTTTTCTGGAACAACATATGTCCAAGAGGTACCTTGTATACTTCTTAGGCAGGCTTGGAATAAGCCATTTCTCTAAAGAGCCCTGGTTCATTTTAGTGGGGACAGCATTTAGATACCAAAAACCAGTCCTAGGTGTCATTGCTCTTGGAGTGTCATTGCTACTAGTCCAGTTAGGAAAATATGTATAGATTTAAATCATGAGTTCATATTGTTATTTTTAATTCAAATTCAACATTTTAGGATAAGTAAGAGTATGGAGTTTTTACTAACCTTTGATTTTGTACTTTATTTTTTTAACACGGAAATCTATTAAAATAACATTAAAATAATTATTTTTTATACTACAATATTCATACATTAATTTGAAAACAGTAATCTTGTATTGGTATTAACAATAACAATACCAGTGCTACTAGATATAAAGTTTCTTTACAGTTCTTATTTTCTTTAGAATATCTCTCACTAGGAATGTATCGTCATGGTAACATATTCTATAGTGACTTGAAGTAATTCTCTTCTTTGTGTGGTTATGCTATACAATTGCTATATAGTTAGGTTCATTTATTTTACATTTGTTTTCAGTTTTAGGGATAACTTTTTAAAAAATTAAATTTGAATATATAAAACATTCACATGTACAAAAGATGTCAGCAGAGAAATCTTATGTCTGTCCTTGTACCTTTCACTTCATTCTACTTCATCCTTTCACCCCCTTTAGGTAACTGATAATCCTTCTAATGTTTCCTTTTGCAAGTTATTAACAAAGATACAAAAAGTTGCATGACATGCAACTCTTCTGCACCTTGCTTTACATCTGATCAGACCTTATTTAAGCATGTATATGTTCATTTGACATGTCTAAATTTACATAGGAGCATGTAAATAGAAGAATTCAAAGTAAAATTAGAATGAACTTGAGTTCCTTGCCACCCCCTTTTAAATATAGTAATGGGTGAAATTGTCATGCTAATAAACCTATTTTCAATATGAAATGTTCTTGTTTTTATTTTGTGTTAGATTTTGTAGAATGTACTTTTCTTAGAGTATTAAAAATATAGCTAATGTTTGAGATAGAAGGGAAGAAAGAACTAGAATCTTCTTCCTCTTCAACCTGATTGGTCAACCTGGATTTTTTGTTTGTTTTTGCAACAATTGGAAAGCCAAAAAAAGGGATATTTTTAAGGATGGGAAACATGATTTCCCTCACCACAAAGCAAAAGTGAAACTGAATCCCAAGGGTAAGGTAGACTAGGGTGTATTTATTTATATAGAGAAGTTTTCAAATTGAGATCTGAAGCACTATTACAAATATTTTCCCCTCATTACTCTACTTCAGAATGAATTATAACCATAAATTCTTTTTATTTTTTTTAAATTTTTTTATTTTTAAAATTTTTTTGGCCAAGCCGCACAGTTTGCGGGATCGTAGTTCCCTGACCGGGGATTGAACCCAGGCCACCACAGTGAAAGCACTGAGTCCTAACCAATTTATGAGTCCTCCAGGGAACTCATAAATTCCTTATCTTCCTCATTTCATAAATTTGGTTTCATGTTCAGTATTTTCTTTTTGGTGTTAATACAGTATCTTTGAATAGTGACTCTTATAGCTCTGTAGCTAAAGAGTTGAAGATGAACCAAGTAATTTAAAGCCTTTGATATTATTTGTTACAGATAGCTATGATGCAGAGAAGTTTTTTTTCCCTAAATAATGTTTCCTTCCTGTGAACAAAAAATTTTCTTTTATTATAAAGCTAGTTTGTTATTAATTATAAATAAGCAGAAATAGCAAAGTTGGAAATGTTACCTGTGATGATGCAAATTTTGCCATTTAAAAGAAGTTTTTTTTTAATCTTATGAAATTTAGAAAAGCCATCCAAAGATATATTCTAAGTGATATTTTTTTTGCTGCTGTATATTACGTGTTTCTCAAATTAACTGAATTTCATTTAACTATGACAGGAGTTATAAAAGGATTCACTGTATTTTTATTATGATTTAAAATTTCCAAATATTATTTCTTGTATGAAAGTATTTAATAGTTATTGTAATATATTGTAATATATGCAATATATGCAATTCTTGAGAAATCTAATTTTTTAAATTATTCTAAAATCTGTTTTGCTTTCAGCTATATTATCTTATCCTCATAAGTGGCTAGTGCCTTTACCAGAAAAAAATACACCACCTTAATCCAGTGTATCTTTATTTACATAGGAAATGGCTGTTTTCAAGATTGCAGCACTCCAAAAAGTTATAGATAATAGTGTCTCTCTGTCTGAACTAGCATTGGCCAATAAACAATACAATGAACTGACTGCTAAGTACAGAGACATCTTGCAAAAAGATAATATGCTTGTTCAAAGAACAAATAACTTGGAACACCTAGAGGTAAGTATGTGTGATCCTTAAACCTTGTGATTTTAGCCATTCTTCTTTGGTGATATCTTATCTATAGGTGCAAAATGACTTCTGGATGACTTCTTCCAGGTTATCTTCCTTAGCCCACTTTTGTGATTTAGCTGAATGAAATCTCTTTCCATCAGGTACTTAAAAAAGAAAAAAGAACATGGAACAGTTAGGATAATGTAGTCAGAAGAGGAAGCATTATTAAGTACCCATTCCTTTCTCTTGCCCTGATCCCAGTGTAAATTATTCCCTCATGGTCCATGGCTCTTTGGGGTGGATGTAGCAGAGAGTAGATGAGATATCCATGGTTCTTCCTGGACCTTGGATGAGTTCTGCAAATCCCTATCCTTTCTTACTGTAGAGAGAGAGAAGAATAGGATGGAGTATCATTAGTTTAATTGAAGGAGTCTATGAATGTGGCCCAGACCCTTTGTAATTGTCTTCTAGCCACTCGACCTTCGTACCTTTTACAGCAGGCAAAACAAGCTCCTGATTTTGTTTATCTTTATGAAAAATAAAGGCTTATGTCTTTTGGTTCATTCTCTTTTATGATCCTCTCATTGGAATGGAAGGAGATATAATTCTTTTGGCTCAAAAGCTCTCACTTGCTTAGGGGGACACGTTCAAGAAAACATTCTGAATAGCTTTCAATGACTCCTACAAAATTATCTGAGTCATTATTTATTAATATTAACTAGAAATAATCATGATCAGTTTACTTTTTATTATTTTTGAAGAGAGATGATTATGTTAATTTTTATGGAAAATTCTAAATATTTAAGTGTGATAAAAATTTATTTTTTCCCATCTTTCATGTCTGTTGTCTTCTCTTCTCTAGCATTAGACAGTCATAGATAAGAAATCTCCTGCAGGTAGCGTATCAATGAGTAATTTTTAACTTTTAAAACTTATTTTCCCAGATAATATTTTTCATCTCTACTCAAACCTTAAAAAATTTTGTCTCTGTATTATATCCTTTTCTCTCCTTTACTTCCTGTATCTCAGTTATAATTCTGAACATATGTCTCTATTTGTTGGCAATGTCTTAGTTTTATTCTTTATTATCTTCACTGTGGTAACCATTACGCATACCATTACCTCCAGTGTTGTATCCTCCTTGCTGCCACCAAAGTGATCATTCTAAACCTGCATCTGACCATGTCCTTCCCTTGCTTAAAACCTCTCAAAAGTTGCCAGTCACTTAAAGAATAAGTGACTTTTGTGATTAGCCCGCACATAACTCATGTCATCTACTGTGACATTCTAAGGAGTTTCACAATTAATGTTTTAGAAAGTGAACTACCAGTTTTCTCCACCACAGTGTTTCGTATGTTCTTCTGTACATGCAGTTTTCTTTGTTTAGAAAGCCCTTCCTCCTCTCCCAGTTTTTCTGCTCAGTGAATTTCTATTCATGTTTCAAAACTTTTTTCAGACACTACCTTTTTTTCTGTAGCATCCTTTTTTATAGAAAAAACTCACCCTCTCTGTTATTTCTATATTTTGTACCTAGTTCTGCTATTTATATCACATCATATTATATGTGTTTATATGTGTGCCTCTCCTACAGGAATATAAGCCTCTTGATATCAGAAACTCTACTTAGTTCATTTTTGTGGGTTTGGTACCTGCTCTTTGTCACAGAGTTAGAGCTAATAGATGTTAACTTCAGGGATTGAATAAAGGTGATGAAAATCAGATTTTAGAAGATGAAAAACAGAGTGGGTGGTAAAGAAATACAAAAACCGAATGGGTGATAAGGCAATTAAAAAAATGGAAATTTTGATAATAGCAGACAAGAGAAATAGATATGGACTAAGGTAAAATTAAGAAGAGGATTTGCTGTGTTTTTTCAAAAAAAATTTTTTAATAAGGAGACCAATGAAGTTTGAGAGGAGAGGAAAAGAAAATTTAGAGCTAAAGGGGAGAGAATGATTGAATATTAGAGGTAAGAGTGGTAATAAATGAGGGTGCAGTACCAGGGCAGGGGTATGAAAATGGGATATGAAGCAAGGCCACAGTTATCCTTTGAAAGAGTCTGGAAGTAAGAGAAGCAAAAAGGGTAGCAAGATATTTAAAGCACCTTAAGCCCTTTTTTGTTTTTCTCCTACGAATTTACAGTACCTAGGAACTGGGCTGTAATTGTGCATGTTACCAGAGAGTCATGTTTTATTCCCTTATCTTCCTTTTCATTATAACATCGCCCTTTAAAAAAAAAAAAAATCTCGGGACTTCCCTGGTGGCGCAGTGGTTAAGAATCCACCTGCTAATGCAGGGGACACGGGTTCGAGCTCTGGTCCGGGAAGATCTCACGTGCTGTGGAGCAGCTAAGCCCATGCGCCACAACTATTGAAGCCCGTGCGCCACAACTATTGAAGCCCGTGCGCCTAGAGCCGGTGCTCTGCAACAAGAGAAGTCACCACAATGAGTAAGCCCGTGGACCGCAACGAAGAGTAGCCTCCGCTCATCGCAACTAGAGAAAGCCTGTATGCAGCAACGAGGATCCAGCCTAGCCAAAAATAAATAAATAAATTTATTTAAAAAAAAATGTCATTACCCTGTTTTATTTTTCTTCATAATGGTTATTACCTGACAGTATGTTATATATTGGCTTATTTTCAAATTGCTCCATTAAAATACAAGTTTTAGGATGGAATTTGTTTACCATTGCAGTCCAGTGCTTAGAATACCTGGCATGTAGTAGACATTCTATTTGTTAAAATGAAGAATAAATGAGCTTAAAATATTATACTTATGTGCCAACTCCTACATTTTATGTTTCCAGCCTGACTTCTCAGAACTCTGTTCTTCTGTATGGAATTACCTACTTAACAACTCATGTTTCAAGGGGATCTCTAATTTAACGTGTCCAAATTTAATTCCTGATGTCTATTTCTCTCATAGTTGTTTCTGTTTCAGTGTATGCCACTATTATCTACTCATTTAGTTAAGGCAGATATCTTAGAATTATTCTCTAGTCATTCCTTTCCTTTATCATTTTCCACCCAAATGTAATTAATTCTTATGTGTCCTCTTTTCTCTATCTTCCCTGCTATAACTGTAATCTAAACCAGTGTCATCTCTCATCTGGACTTTACAGTATCTTCCTGACTAATTTCTCATTTCTCTATTTACCCCTTTATTGATTCTCCACATTTTATTCAGAATGATTTGTTAAAACTTCTTCCTTTAAATCTTTAAATGATTTCCTATTATACCTTAAGTTACATTCCAGTTACTTGTCTTGACATACCATGCCTTGCCTGGTATGGCCCCCTATAATCTCTCCAACTTTTTTTTTTATTCCTCTTCACTCTGATTGTTGCTCACTGTGTTCAAGTCCTCTAATACTCCAGACTCTTTCCTGCTTTGGAGCATCTGGGTTTACCAGTAGTATATCAGTTCTTTCCATGGCTGGTTTCTTGTCAAGATTGGCTCCTTCTCTTACCATCAGTTTCAGCTTAAATACCACCTCTTCAGTGGTTAATACTTTCTTTAAGCACTCTATCTGGATATGCTACTTTTTATTATTCTTTGGTTTTGTACTCTGTTTCTTTCTAGATCTTGACCTGCTTAGTGAATTTTTTTCTTTGGTTATCTGTTCACATTCTGCTGCATTCCACACTCCTCCCCAACTCCTACCACACATATATCCACAGACACCAAATGGTGAGGCCTATGAAGGCCAGAAGTTTGTCTGTTTCTTTTCATCATGAACATACAGTACCTGTCACCGATGGCATGCTGTGGATGCTCAGTAACCCTTGGTATGAATGAGGGAAGTAAGCACTGCTTTATGAAGATTGTGAGACTCTGGAGTGTTCCACGTTGGCCAAAGTGAACATGGCAGAAGCTAATACTCAGGAGTTTAGGGCCACATATCGGATATACAAGGTTTTGATGATTATTTTTAAATAATATATGTGTGTGTATACAACATATATGTTATGTGTATGTCTATCTGTATTACATGCAGAGGAACTTCTACATTCGTTAAAAAAAACTAGATTGTGAGCTTTAGGAAATTATTATATAAAGTTCAGACAGTGTCACATCTGTGGTATTAATCTGAATTACAATGTAGTTGCTCAGTGATGTTTCTATTTTATTCAGTGTGAAAATGCATCCCTAAAAGAACAAATGGAGTCTGTAAGTAAAGAACTGGAGATTACCAAGGAAAAACTTCACACTATTGAACAAGCCTGGGAACAAGAAACTAAATTAGGTAAGTATTATGACTCATAATATAAAATGATTAAGATCCAATAGTGAATATTTTTCATTTAAAGTGCCTTTCTATACCAGATAAAAAGGAAATATTTTGATAAAAATTCACTCTCTGCCTAACAGTTTAATTTAACAGGCAGTTGATGCATAATATCTCATACTAACCTTTACCAAAGTTAGGTTTTTAGTTATTAAATTGGATTTGTTTCTAATGAAATCATATGTTAAAAATGTATGACTGAGCATTAGCTATACTGAACCATTTAACAATTAAAACTGATGATAATTTTGAAATACCTGTATTTTAATGATAGTATTATGAGTTTTTTCACTGTATAGAGTTATATTAGGAATATATCATTTTATATTTTTAAATTAAAAGATCACCTAGAACATCAGAAAAATTTGAGAAGAATTTATATTGCTCATAGTTCCACTACTGTATCATTTTTTTGTATGACCTTATACATGCTTATATATTTTATATACTTTAAATTATAATAAACATTATATGCTATATTTAGTAGATATCAAAATATTTCATTTTTTATTCATCATACTTATAAATATTCATGCAGTAAGTTACTGTGTTTGGGTGATTAAATCACTAGCTTTTCTAATTTTTGCTATTGCTTATAGTGCTGCAGTGAACATCTTCATTTACATCTAACAGAGATATTGTCTTAAAGGGTATTAAAATCTTTGTGGCTTCTGCTAGGATTTTCCATATTAGTTTTTCAAATGGTTATCCTAGTTCACAACATTTAAATAATTTTATCTCACTAGCATTATGCTCTATAATTTTCAAATAAATTTGCCCCTTTGGATAAAATGTTTTAATTTGTTTTCTAGACCTTAGAGTGCTAATGCTATTCAAAGTTTCTGTTACTATTAAATTGGTAACTGAGACATGTAGCTTAGAGAGGCTTAACATTGGGAAGTCTAAAATAAGCTACTCTTAGAAATGTACTTTTTAATTCATTAAGAGATTAAAAGTGAATTGACTTCCATGTAGCTCTTACATAAAAGAAGATACCATTTTAACTAAGATATAGAAAAGGATATTATATACAGTTTTAGTAAGTTCTTTGTTCATTCTATCCTGTGTTTCTTCAATAAGTGCTGAATTCCCTATAGAAATTCCTTAATTTTCAAATACCTTAATCTCTCCGATACATGGCTTTATAGCACTGAAGTTTTTTTTTTTTAATATAAAGTCTAGCTTTATTTTTTAAAAGATTTTACAAGTCTGTCAACCTCAAACATGCATAGGTGAATTATTCACATCTTCCATCAGATGAGGCTTACAGTTTCGATCCCTCTCAGAAAAAATAAGTAAAAAATAAATTTTTTCACAGATATTTATCCACTACATTACTCAGCTTAGTTCTGAAGTTTTCTCTCTATAAATACTTTAACACAGCTGCTAGTGGTAGTACTGTTGTTGTACAGCTGCACATGGCTATAATTTTACAAGCATGCCTTATTCTTGCTAGCTCCCTGGTTTGGCTCCAGGGTCCAAATCTTGTAGAGGAAAAATAAAGGTTAACTGGGCTGCCAGAAAAGCACACTGAATGCATCCTGTAGTGCTCTGTGACAAGCCAGAGAAGGAGTACAGCCTCCAGCAAGGTCCTGTGGAGAGGCAGCTCTGAGGTGGTTTAAATACCTTTGTTTAAGGTGTTTCCTTATCTTGGAATGACCTCACCATTGCCTGTCTTCCAAAGCCAAGGTTCGAATGTCAACCCCTCAATTCTGAACAGAGACATGAGAAGATTCGCTCCAAATTCTGGAACTCCACAATAAATCACTGAAGTTTAAAAGCTTTTATTTCCTGGTGCCCTTATATCTTTGTTTAAAAGTGTCACTTTTTTAGCTTTTTCCATGCGGGAATTGATTGGTGTTGGGCTGTTACCCTCTCTCTAGGACACTCCAAACACAAGAATATAGAGTAGACTAGTGTCTATTGCAGCCCCTGTGATGTGCCTCTTTTCATTATCAAAGTTTAGCACTAAAGAGAATGGAGAAGAGTTTTTATGTTCCTAGTATATCTGTATTTACTGCAATTTTTTTTTCTTTCCTTCATGGTGCTTAGGGTTGCCTGAATGAATCTCTGTACCATAATGGTTTCCTAACACTTTTAGCTTCTTTCAGTAACATTACTGTTAGCTATTTGATCACTGCTTGCAGCAGCTATTCTAAAATCATATACTATTTAAAGACACAGAACAAAATGAAGCACTTCTTAAAGCTGAGACAGACACCAAAACAGTTTAGTTTCAAAAATATATATATTTCTTTGAGCAAACTCAGTTATAAAACTCAAGCTTGTGAAGCTAGAAAGATAGGAGGTGGCATTATTGGTGTTACGACTGTTTACAGAGTAAATCACTGCTTATTAGTTCCTTAAAATAATTGACTTCCCTGAACATATGGTTAATTGACTCTCTAAAAAAACTAAAACTACCAAATTTTTTTTCCTGGAGCATGTCTGTTATGCAAAGCAAAAGTATTAGTTTTCTCTTCTTAAAAGGTGACTAACTAATGATAATCCTACGTGATGCCTTTTCATGGTCAATGAGGGGGCTTTCGTTCTCTTTTCATTTAGCCACAAACTTCTGTGTCCAAAGATAAGCTATACAACTGCATATATGAGATAAGGGTATAATAACTGATAAAATAATTTAAAGTAAAATATTTGATATTAGATGTATACAAAGGCCAGATAAAGGTCAGGGTTAAAGAAGATACTTGGCGAAATCCCTAAATCACATGGCTTCAGATTTTACTTTTTTACTCTGAGTCATTGCACTTGTATTCACAAAGTAGTGTTGCTTCACTGTATTGCCTCTTAATACAGTTTATCTCCTTTCAGTTAACAAAATATATTTATTTGCCCTTTTTTGACTATCTACATGTGACACCTCCTACACTACATCTTTTACATTGTTATTTCAGTTCAGGCATACCTTGGACATATTGCACGTTTGGCTCCAGATTGGCACAACAAAACAAATATTGTAATAAATGAGTCACAGGAATTTTTTGGTCTCCCAGTACCTATAAAAGTTATGTTTACACTATACTATAGTCTATTAGTGTGCAACAGTATTATGTCTAAAAAAAATGTACATACCTTAATTTTAAAATACTTTATTGCTAAAAAATGCTAGCCATCATCTGAACCTTCATTTTGTCTTAATATTAACATCAAAGATCACTGATCATAGATACCATAACAAATATAATAAAGAAGTTTGAAATATTGTGAGGATTACCAGTGTGACACGAGACACGAAGTGAGCAAATGCTGTTGGAAACATGGCACTGACAGACTTGCTCAACTCAGCGTTGTTTGCCACAGACCTTCAATTTAAAAACAAACAAAAACAAAAAAATGCAGTATTTGCGAAGCTCCATAAAGCAAAGCACAATGAAACAAGGTATGCCTGTAATCCTATGAAGAATAATTTGTGTTATCATTTGATTGACAAAACATGTAAATCCCAGAGAGATTAGGATAGGCAGCATACGGATAAGAAGTAACAGAGCTGAGACTAGAGTCCAGGTCTGTCATAATTCAAAAGGCTCGTGTGTTTTCCGCATAACAATAGTGCCTCCTTACATACAATGTCTAAAATATCTGGGATAAACTTTAGATAAGAACAGCGTGAGATTTACCGAAGTATTGTTGCATTTAGGAAATGAATCTAACATGGATAAGGCAAAGAAATCAATAACCAATAGTGAGATTGTTTCTATTTCAAAAAAAATCACTATGCTGGAGATGAAGGAATTAAATGAAAGGCAGCGGGCTGAACATTCTCAAAAAATGTATGAACATGTGAAGACTTCATTGAAGCAAGTGGAAGAACGTAATTTTGAATTGGAAACCAAATTTGCTGAGGTTTGATATTATAATTTTTTTCATGCAGTTAGAGAGTAAAAAATCAGTCATGGTAGCCATTGTATTATTGGAAGAGGTTTGTTTGTAACTCTGAAGTAGCATATTAATATAGTGCTTGTGTTTCATGTAATGGGTAAATGATATATTTTTAAATCTGAAATGTTTAAAAAGAAAGCAGGTATTTTTGTGATTGAGTTTTTATTTCTCACCAGCATTACATTATTAGATTTAATGTGCAAAAAGATGTTATTTGCTTAATAATGGAATTGCCTTCCACTACCATCCCTTCATTTAACAGTTATTATGTCTGAGTGCCTAGTACATGCCAGATGCTGTATGGGAACTGGAGTTATAGCATGAAATAAAATAGACAGTAATCTCTCCTTTCAGGGACTTCATTCTAATAGGAAGTTTTAGACTTTTGATATGGTCAAAATTACTAAATTGGCTGGCAATAATATAGTTTGCAAATATTCAATAATTTATGGTGAAGTAGCACTCATAATATTCCTTTACCTTGAGAATGTGTATTTCTCAAATCATTCGTGTTATTTTGTTTATTTTAAATGTCATTATATATTAATAAGATTTTATTAACTATTTAGATTTATTTATAGATGATATAGTTGAAGTAAAATATAATGAGCATATGGCATTTCAAGTAAATTAAGAATATCAGAGATTCATATCTTATTAGATTGTGAGTTGATTAATATAAATGACTTTGGGTGGGTTGACATACAACTAGAGTTTTCATAATTTGTTCCTGGCTCTTTCTCCCCTTATCTTCGTCAATCTATTCTTAATACTTCACACCCAATGCAGTATCTGGACTAATGCAAAGTAAAGAGGACTGCAGTGTGCTGAAAGGTATAATAAAAGGAAAATGTCACCAAAAACTAACGTTTCTGAACGGTTTTTGTTACTTTTTCTCAGCTTACCAAAATCAATTTGGAAGCGCAGAAAGTGGAACAGATGTTAAGAGATGAATTAGCTGATAGTGTGAGCAAGACAGTAAGTGACGCTGATAGGCAACATATTCTAGAATTAGAGAAGAGTGAAATGGAACTAAAAGTTGAAGTATCAAAGTAAGTTCATGTGGAGTTTTTAGTCATTTGATTAGCTGTGTCTACTCTAATTTGTGTTTATGAACTCTAATTACAGTGATAAAGGGGTAGTATCCCTAGTGGCAATTGTTACTGGTTTCTTTTTTTTAGAACAGGGTTAAACAATATTAACAAGATTGATTTTTAACTAGCATAAGTAATAATATTGAAGAGGAAATAACTTCTCAAGATTTACATTTTTCAGAGCCCAGGAATAGTATTACAGGAAACACTGAACTTGAAATCAAGACTCTCTGAGATCTAGTTTTTCCACATACTAATATTTTTTTGGAGGGAAGGGTTGTGGCCATTTAATTTGTTTAAACTTAATTTATTAAGGGAGTAATAATACTTATTTCATAAGGTTGCTGTAAAAATAGAAATAAAATACGGATTTTGATTCAGTTTACATCTATTAAACATATACTGACTCATCTAATTACACTTAATAACCCTGATAACACTGTTGTTTTCATTTTACATAAGGAAACAGTTTATTCTCTTAGAATTCAAAGTATCAATATATGTAAGGAGGAAATACTGTGTATACCAGGTAGATGCTGTCTAATCACTCTTTTGTAATTATGTGTTACTTCATTAGAAAAGTATGAGGATCCCTGAGTTTATCTGTCTAGCACAGATAATTAGTAAAAAGGTTTTATGGCTTACCCATAAAGTTATAGCCATTGTTTTAGAGTCTTGATAGTCCTTTTGGGAATATCAGTTATTCCCAGCCCTTTTCACTATGAATGACCCCATTTTTTATTCTTCCTTTCACCTCATGTACTTCATCTTTTGAAGTAAACTAATTTATAATTACTCATTTTGTTATATTTTAATTGGTGAAAACTTACATAACTGGCGGTAAGAGCTTCTAATCAATATGAGGAAACCTGACTTATCTGTTACGCTGAACTAAAGTTATTCCAGCCCAAAGTAAAATGCATTTTATTTTACCTGTTTAATCTTATCAAAATAGTCATATAGGAAATTTAATAACTTACCATCAAGCTCCACCCTTTTTTTGCAATTGTAGTAATTGTGTAATCTCTTTTTCACATTTCTGGTAACTAGCAAATTAAAATAAAGCAAATCAAAACATACATTAATTGATCTAGGGAACCTGGCAATTTTAAATTTCTGTATTCTTAACTGTACAGTTTATCAAGTAAGCCTACTTAATACCTTATTCCGTCTATACCAAACCATGATAATAAGCATCTCATGAAAAAAAGTGTGAGAGAGGAGTTCTTTGACCATATACATTTGGAAAATGCAAAAAATGTACAGGTTGAAATAATTTTTTACTCTAGAACTTCTCAGAGCATTTGATATGATATGTATATGAGTCTTCAAGGGAGAGGAATGTTGGGAATGGAGTATTTTTTACAGAACATTTGTTAACTCCTCATGGAATTATGTTTCATGAAACAGTTCAGGAAACTTTAGTATTTCATACAAAGAAGAGATGCTGCAAACTAATGGCTTTTCCAGGGGTCTAGAAATTTGAAATTTTAATATTTATTTACTTAGAAAATGTACCCAGTTGTATCTGAAGTATCTTATCACTTCCTAGACTAAAAGAGATTTCTGACATTGCCAAAAGGCAAGTTGAAATTTTGAATGCACAACAACAGTCCAGGGAAAAGGAAGTAGAGTCCATCAGAATGCAGCTGTTAGACTATCAGGTATGTGCAGTATTAACTCTTATATATAGATTCTTTTCTTTTTCCTAAATTTACATTAGATATTGGGATGATTTTGTAGTTTTAATCAGAGGATATATCAGATAGAGGCTCCTATTTTTGTTAGTTGTAAGTTGATTAGAAAAACTCGTTAATTTGAAATGCCATTCATAACACAGAAAAGCATTTAAATGCTTACAGATGCATTGTGCTGGCTGCTGACCAAAGCCCAGACAGTGAGGAGAAACATGTCTTTCATAACAATATTTTCTCTTGTATTTATATATAGTTTTTCACATATTCTCACATTATAAGTTCTTTTAGGATTAAAAAACCCCACATTGTCTGCATTAGTATTATTATCAATACTGTTATTAATATATGGAAGTTTTCAAAAAAACAGTAATATTCCAACTGTTAGATGCCAGATTTAGATTTTAAATAAGTTTGATTCTAGTTTTCTACACTTTTGCAATTAAAACAAGGTTAGATTTTTGTAGGATCTCATGTAGCACCCTGTTTTAAATTTTATTTAGTAAATTGTGATTTTAAAACCATGATAAGTTTCATTGGGAAAACTTGAAACTTCCTACAAACATATATTTTTTATATTAGGCACAGTCTGATGAAAAGGCACTAATTGCCAAGCTGCACCAACACGTTGTCTCTCTTCAAGTTAGTGAGGCTACCGCTCTTGGTAAGTTGGAGTCGGTTACGTCTAAGCTGCAGAAGATGGAGGCCCATAATTTGCGCTTAGAGCAGAAACTTGATGAAAAAGAACAAGCTCTCTATTCTGCCCGTTTGGAGGGGAGAAACAGAGCAACACATCTGCGCCAAACAATTCAGTCTCTACGACGGCAATTTAGTGGAGCTTTACCCTTGGCACAGCAGGAAACGTTCTCTAAAACAATGATTCAGTTACAAAACGACAAACTGAAGATAATGCAAGAAATGAAAAATTCTCAACAAGAACATAGAAATATGAAGAACAAAACACTGGAGATGGAATTAAAGTTAAAGGGGCTGGAAGAGTTAATAAGCACTTTAAAGGATGCCAGGGGAGCCCAAAAGGTAAAACATTGATTTTAAGTTCAGTATTTTCAAAAGAGTTATGTAATAACTTTGAGTTAATATGTGCCTATGTGAATAATGCTTAATATATGAACAAAATTCCGTGTATAATTTATTAATTCAGGTTTTATAAATTAGGAGTTTGGGCTATTTGGATATCTTTTTATAAATAAAATGAGACTCCTCTAAGCCATGGTTTCAATAGAAATGCTTAGATTGTATAATATCAAAGAATTTTAAACACTCTAGGAAAGTTTATATATTAATTAAATACTAATTATAATTTTTCTTAAACATTGTAGTGGTTAGTTGAATTCTACTCTTCATAATTATTATGTTTAAAATTATTTACAAGTAGTAGGCCCACATTTATTTTTTAATATAAATTTGTTTTTGCCCTCATTTGGAAGGAATTAAATGAAAAATAATTATTTTGAAATTAAATTTTATTCTCTAGGCTAGAAACATTTAGGATTTTTATTTATGAAAGTAAAATGAATGTTGCAATTACATACATACACTAAGGACCCAGTAAATATATGAAAGTAAATGAATAAATGAAAGTGAATGTTAGTGATATCCATTCCAACATCATTTGAAAAATGTTTTATGTTAAGATCCCACATATTAGAAAAGTCTGGAAATTCTAAATAAACTTTTCCTTGTGGAACAACCAAGGATAATCTTATATCTTATTTTGTTATAGAATGTCCATTAATTTGAATTAAAATCATTAAGATCAGTGGAGAAATATTTGTTTATATAGTATTTACATTTGTATGTATAATTTGTAAATCTTCAGGTAATCATTTGGCATACGAAGATAGAAGAACTCCGTCTTCAAGAGCTTAAACTCAGTCGAGAATTAGTCAAAGATAAAGAAGAAATAAAATATTTGAATAATATAATTTCTGAATATGAGCATACAATCAGTAGTCTGGAGGAAGATATTGTGCAGCAGAATAAGGTTTCATTTTATATTTACTTTCGTATTTGTTGCTAAGATTTTTAACATAACAACATTGCATGGGTGATTACATTATTTTCCTAATTGAGTGTAGCTCCCATTATTATTGTTATAAAATATTCTGTTTCTTATTTTTTAAACTATTCTAAAAATACATATTTATTTAGTTGCATTAATAGTCTTAAAAGGAATAATTCATAAGCAAACTTATTTGGTAAGTTAATTTTTATTTCAATATTAGTTATTTGACTTTTCATGGTTACAAGTTTCTACTGGCTCTCACTGATGGAATAGGAGAAGGCAGCTTGGTGTAGAATAAAGCACAAAGGCTTTGGAGGCAGATGATATTCACTAAGCACATGCTTGCTTGCTTCAGAAATTCTGTTGTTCCTTCTGCTTAGATTGTTCTTACCCCAGATAACAGTATTGATAATGCTTTCATTGCTTTCTGGTCTTAGCTCAAATGTCTTACCTTATCAGTGAGGCCTTCACTAGCCACTCAGTCTACAACAGTAAATCTTATCATCAAGATTCCCTGAATAGGGATTACCTAGTTTCATTTTACTCCATAGCACTCATCACCCTCTGACATATTACATACTTACTTGTTTATTGACTATCTCCACCTCACTAGTGTATAAGTTCTGTAGTGAAAGGTACTTGGTTTTGTTCACTGCTGCGTTCTCATTGTCTTGAATAGTGCTTGCCACACAGAATGTGTCATTAAACATGTTTTGGATGAATGGATGGATGGGTGTATGGATGGATTGAAATCCTGACTCCATATCTGCCTGTCTCTGTGATCTTAGGCAAATCACTTCATCTCTGAATTTACTTCCTTTTTCCATAAAATGAAAATAATAGTGACCTCAAAGGGTTGTTGTGAGGATTAAATAAGAAAAATGTGTGTAAAAATTCCTGGTGAGTATCTCTGTGTGTGTCTGACCCAAACTGTCTTTTTCAGTTTCACGAAGAAAGACAAATGGCCTGGGATCAGAGAGAAGTTGAGCTAGAACGTCAACTAGATGTTTTTGACCGTCAGCAAAATGAAATACTAAATGCAGCACAAAAGGTATGAATGATTAGTCTTGTTTGCTACTCTGTAGCACGGCCTATAATGTTAACAAATAGAAATATTTTCTAAGGTCGGATGGAATTTTAATTGATGGTATCTTTTTATGTTTCAACTGTAAGTGGAGTTTAACCATGTCATGTCATATAGTTGTAAAAATGAATATTGTTCTTCTCAATGCTGCAACTGCTTTTTTAAAAAATTCTATTTCTCAATAGTTTGAAGAGGCTACAGGATCAATGCCAGACCCTAGTTTGCCCCTTCCAAATCAACTTGAGATTGCTCTAAGAAAAATTAAGGAGAATATTCGAATAATCCTAGAAACACGGGCAACGTGCAAATCACTAGAAGAGGTAATTAGAAGAATTTGCATTTTGATTAGTGCATTATTAGGTATGCTTGTGGCATTTTCTAAGTAATATTTTTAAATGAGGATGAAGCATAAAATGATGAATCTGTTGCTTATTCTGTTCTCCTTTTTTATTCTCCTATAATGTTTCTAGTAGCTGATAAAAAACAGCAGATATGGCTAATTTGAAATTACTCTCCTTTTAATCATTATTTGCCACTTTTGGGCATGTTCTTCAGTTGCTAGCATGAAAAGAAACAAAAAGAGCATTTGACTGTAGCTTTATGAGCAATATATTTCTTTCCTCTCTATGATCAAGAATTGTTTTCATCCTTGTTTATTTTTATGTTTTATTTTGAAGTGCATGTTTTATACTCTGAATCAATTTTCAGTTTATTCCTTTTTGTAGATAGTTAAAGGGCTTGAAGGTAAATTAGAAATTATTTCTTAGTTTAATCTAGGTCTTAAATTTGGTTAATAGATGATTAGATCTGTCTTCTTTATTAAATTCTACAGAAAATAGTATAAACCGAGTATGTTTAGATGTCAGCTAAAATGAAAATCATATTAACTGTAAATACATTTTAAATAATTTTTTAAATTGTGCACTTTTAAACCAACTGAGGAAACTTAGATTGTCTTCTATAATTGTAAATTTGTTGTTTATGTGTATTGCCGCTGAGTTACTAGAATTTAAATACCTGCCTTAATTCTGTTGAGGAGAACACACTTTCTTCTGTTTTGTTTTGATAAGCTGCAGATTTTATAATAGTGACCCATTGACTCAGGCCACTAAAATTCCAATTTTTATACTTTGTTGACTTTATAGGTTACTCTTCTAGTGCTTTAATAGTCAGTGGACCAAAATAAAAGGAATGGTTTATTACATTTTCTTTCTAAATCTATCACCACCACACATTTCTAGTTCTAAATCTATAAGACCTAAATAAAGTACTGTAAGTAAATTTCATTTTCATCATAACAGTGAAATTTCTAACACATGTGATAATCTTACAAATAAGTAAAATATACATGTAGATAACTGCTGTCACATAGAAATACAGTCGATTAACCTTATTAAGTATCATTTGGCTATTATAAGTATGATGTGAAAAATAAAATGAAACTCCTTTCCTTGCTTATAGCTAATCTCACTAAAATTCAGATGAAGCATTTTTAAAAGAAAAATGTATTTTTTTATGATTTGATCATTGCAGAAGCTAAAAAAAAAAGAATCTGCTTTACGGTTAGCAGAGGAAAATATTCTGTCAAGAGACAAAGTAATTAATGAACTGAGGCTTCGATTGCCTGCCACTGCAGAACGAGAAAAGCTTATAGCTGAGCTAGGAAGAAAAGAGGTGGAACCAAAATCTCATCACACATTGAAACTTGCTCATCAGACCATTGCAAACATGCAAGCAAGGTTAAATCAAAAGGAAGAAGTGTTAAAGAAGTATCAACATCTTCTAGAAAAAGCCAGAGAGGTATTTTATTATATTATGTTATGCTCTTTTATTTATTATGATGTTTTTTAGACAAATGCCAAATACTGTTCTGCCCTGAAGTGGTATTTCATTTCTTGTTTTCAAATGATTCTATTCAGGTATTGTTACTTTCACGCGATTGGATTACAGATCTGTCAGTAAAACTGGCAGTTGTGTTATGGACCAACTAAATTGCTAAATTAGGCTTTCATGGTGAAACTATGTGATTTTGAAAAATATCATTTGAGTTAATAGGTAAAGACTGAGGCAGTAAGTTAGAATGAAATCTGTCACACAGGTATCAGTGGAAATCAAATTTGCTAGAACTTGGAGGGGAAAAAAATCTGACATTTAAAAATTTGCTAGAAACAAGTTAAAAGCTGATGGATACATATTATTCTAATATTAATAATAAATTATTCTCTAAGGCTGGGCTTGTCAGTTTGAACATGTGCTAGGGGAAATGTATACAGGTATAAATAAATACATGCAGATGTTGTTCCTTCCCTATCTCATAAGGATTTTAGAAGGTAAAGATAAGAAAATATTTAAGACCTTTAGAATGTGAATTTATTTGAATCATAATATAAGATATAGTTTTGATTTCTTGTAAAACAGGAACAAAGAGAAATTGTTAAGAAACATGAAGAGGAACTTCATATTCTTCATCATAAATTAGAATTACAGGCTGATAGTTCACTCAGTAAATTCAAAGAAGCAACTTGGGTAAGATTCTAAGAACTTTGTTCTATTCTTTATTGATTTTTGAGACCATGCAATTGAAAATTTAGCTCTCCCTTTTTTTTTTTTTTTTGGACTAGAAGCCATCCTACCTTTTTTTTTTTTTGCCAGAATAATCTTCTGAAGACAGAGCTGTAATCATTTTTTTCCCTAAACCGACATTTGTTAGTAGCTTACTGCTGCCTACAAAATCATGTTTATGTTTCTTAGCCACGTACTCAAAGCCTTCCATGATCTGACCTCAATCTTTCTTTTCAAATCTGCACATTAAGTTTACCTGTGTCTAACTGCTTTCCATGTTCTGAATTCAGTTCATTCTTGCCTCTTTTGATCATTGTATTCTATATGTGCGAAATGACCTTAAGCAAACCTTAGCTTCCTCAAGCCTTAACTCATTAATTCAATCAACATTTATTTATTGATCCCCCACTACATGTAGGCACTTTGCCATATACTGGGAATACAAAGAATAAGATCTATATTTCCTATCTTCTTTAAGCCTTCATTACCTATTAAATCATTACATTTTAGATTTGATATTATATTTTGATCATTTAAGGAACCAAGTTAAAATTATGGAGTAAGTATGGCATTGCATTGTACCTGCTCATGGCTAATATAACCAACCATATTTCATAGGATTTAATAAAACAGTCTCCTACTCCAGTTCCTACCAACAAGCATTTTATTCATTTGGCTGAGATGGAACAGAGAGTAGCAGAACAAGATGACTCTCTCTCCTCACTTGTGATCAAACTAAAAAATGTATCTCAGGATTTAGAGAGACAAAGAGAAGTCACTGAATTAAAAGTCAAAGAGTTTGAAAATATCAAATTACGGTAAGTCTTAGAAATGTAGATATTGGCAAATGGGAATAATGATATAATAAAGATAAATGTAAGCATTTGTTATGTCATGCACTGTTCTAAAAATGTTGAATATATTATCTCATTTTATACTACTTGTGACATAGCATATTCACTCCATTTTGCAGTTAGGAAACTAGGCTGTAGGAAGCCTCAGTTACATGCCTAGGAGAAGATGGGAAAGCCACGATTTGAATCTAGTCAGTCTGACTCAAGAGCCAACTCAGATTCTTACATAGAATCTCATCTTTAACCTTTTTAAATTTCCATTTTATTATCTAAAAAGTGAAATGACAGTACTTACCCTGGCTCTTTCAAGGTGGTTATATAAAGGCCAAATGATGATGTATGTGGAAGTAATTTGAAAATTGTAAAGTAACATATAAATATAAAACTTTTATTTACATACCTATAACAGTTTCTGGCATACATTAAAGGCTCAAATATTTGTTGAATGAAAAATTAACCAATCTTTTTTATTAACCACAGTGACGGTAGAGGGCTCACAGCATTCTCTATATTAGAGATTCTAAACATTGTTCAACCATTTATCAGAATGTGTATTTTAAAACTAAAATAGGTTTATATTTAGGTATTTTGTAATCATTGTAGAACTATCTCTCTGAGGGTCAGTTTCGTATCTGAAAAAAATAAGAAAGCTAACTACTTAACTTATAATTCCATTCCATCTCTGAAGCCCTTATTAGAACCTTTGCTTCTTTTTTCATTTATCCAAGATGCTTCTGACAAAACTAACACTATTTGTGCTTAAGAAGCTGCTACTTTAAATAAGTTATTCTCTAAGAGAAAAGAGAATTAGCAACAGCATATGGTATATTTTCAATCTAATTTTCCCCATTCTGTTAAATTTTATACATGAGATGCTATTTTTGATATAGTAAGTTTCTGTCATATTTTAGAGCATAAAATTTCTTGCATTTTGAATCTAATTCCTGGATGTAGAAAATAATCATTTTTTTGACATTACCTTGTATATATAATTTTTTGCCACATGAAATACTTGAAGTTGTTGTTTTGTACCTTACCATGTCATTTTAGCCTAAAATTATACTTCTATTCTCTGTGTGCACATTGGCATACATATTTTAATGTGTCTTAAGAAATTATAGTTCTTTGTCATTTTTTTAGTGAAACCTTGTATTTTTACACTTTGATGATTATTTAAAGTGACTTAAGTTTTTGCTGTAAGCAACAAGTCTCAGAGTGTTTAATACCTGTTCGTGGTTTAACAGACCTTCCTCTCACTGATCAAAGTTTAATCATTTGAATCTTCATATTGGTGACCTTATTAATGCAGTGTCTATATAAGCACAGTGAACTGGATATAATTCAGTTTATAAGGGTAATTAATACTGACTGAGCAGTAGGATTAATTGAATTAACTAAGTCTTTTGATAGTATCTACTTCTATATAGTATACAGCCATAGATAGAGTTATAGATACAATACTAGTGACTTTAGAACCATAATACATGTGATTTCTGTGAAGGTTTATATTTTGTCTTTGTAACATGTTGTTATAGGGCAGTGGTTCTCAAGCGGAAGTAATTTTGCTCTCCTCTCCCCGCTCCAGGGACATTTGTTATTGTCTGTAGACATTTTTGATGAACAACTAGGAGGTACTACTGGCATCTGGTTGGTAGAAGCAAGGAATGCTGCTAAATATGTTTTAAAATGCATAGGACAGGGCTTCCCTGGTGGCGCAGTGGTTGAGAATCCGCCTGCCAATGCAGGGGACACAGGTTCGTGCCCCAGTCCGTGAAGATCCCACATGCCGCGGAGCGGCTGGGCCTGTGAGCCATGGCCTCTGAGTCTGCGCGTCCAGAGCCTGTGCTCCGCAACGGGAGAGGCCACAACAGTGAGAGGCCCGTGTACCGCAAAAAATAAAATAAAATAAAATAAAATAAAATGCATAGGACAGTATAACCCCCGCCCCAATAAAGAATTATCCAGTCAGAAATGTCAATAGTGCCATGGTTGAGAAATCCCTGATACAAAGGAAGCAGTCACATCTCGCAGGAACCATAATATTTAAAGTGTTATTTTGTTCATTCTCTATATTATTTCATCTAGAGCCACAAATTACTTGATGCAATTGCTGCAAAAAATAGTAGAAACTGGAAGAAAAAACTCTATTTTATCTTAAGTTTAAGAGTAGTTAAGTAGAATAAAGAATTGTTCATCTTTTGGATTTGGATCAAATCTTAGATTTTAAGGATGCTGAGGACCAAACATTTGTTCTTTGTAAAATTTGTGTCAATCAAATTGTTAATTGCAGCAACTACTCTATTAAGTACATATGTTTGCTTTATATTAGGCTCCAAGAAAATCATGCAGATGAAGTGAAACAAATAAAAGCACAAGTAGAGGATTTGAGGTGTCTTCTGGCCCAGTCACAAAAAGAGTCGCAGAGTTTAAAATCTGAACTTCAGGCTCAAAAAGAAGCAAATTCAAGAGCTCCAACAACTACAATGAGGAATCTAGTAGAAAGGCTGAAGAGCCAATTAGCCCTGAAAGAGAAACAACAAAAAGTAAGTAACAATAGAAAATTATCAATATTTAAGAAAAACATGTGGTAGATTGCTTTTACAAAAGATTTGTAGAAGATGATAGCATGTATCTCTCTCGTAATAAAAAGTATAAGCCTTATCTTGAGCAGGGTTGGGTTTTTATAATTCTTTTAAATAGCTTTATAGATAGGTGTTGTTTTTAAGTTCAGATATAGTCTAATTTATCTTTTTATGTTTTCAACCTGATTTGTGGGTTAGCTGTAGGAAATAAAGGGAAATCTTCATTACATTATTTATTTTCTCTCCTTTCCTATAAGGATTGTATGTTACTGAGGCTATTTTGAATAATTTGAATAATTGAAAAATTTTAAGTAACTTTGGGGATTAAGAGGGAGTTAGGATAAGAGGAGGAAAGATTAAAGAAGGAGATCGCAGAGATAGTGTTATGAAAAGGAGTTGGTCAGTGGATTAACAGATTTATTAGTTTTTTTATTTATCTCATTTTATATACTTAACTGTTTTAGAAGGTGCTGCTGTTTTTCTGTGCTAGCTTATGAAATTTATTGGCAAATTTTAAGTCTTCTAATCTTGTAACTTTCCTTGTCTACTTACATTCAATTAATTTCACATGGAAGTATGTACTAAGTGAGTAATTTAAATAAATATTTCAACTTGGAAGTTTGAAAACAAAACATGCCTGGGTTTTGTAGTACAGATTGCTTGATTCGATGCTGGGTTCTCACAATTATTATTATCAAGATTTTGAGTTCACACTCAATTTGGAAAGAATTGAATTCACTTACTAAAGGAAATTCATTTGAAAAAGTTGGGTTGTTTGTGAATTCTGTTTGATTAAACACATGGTATTTTAGGAAAACAGTTTAAAGTAATAAAGCTTATGTATATTTTGTATTGCTTATATGAAATACCAATTTTTTAAAAATATTACGTATGTTGTAACTTTTAGGCCCTTAGTCGGGCACTTTTGGAACTTCGGGCAGAAATGACAGCAGCAGCTGAAGAACGTATTATTTCCATGACTTCTCAGAAAGAGGCAAATCTCAATGTTCAACAGATTGTTGATCAACATACTAAAGAGCTAAAGGTGCGTATCGACATGTGCGTTAATATAACAGAATTCCTGCTAATTCCCATTGGAAGAGAATCCACTTGGATATATAGTAATTTTAATAATGAATAGGGAATTTATTCTAATGAATTATTGGTGGATATACACATGTCCACACAGTTGGGGTTTTTTAAAATAAATTCATTTATTTTATTTATTTATTTTTGACTGCTTGCGTTTTCATTGCTGTGGGCAGGCTTTCTCTAGTTGCAGTGAGCAGGGGCCACTCTTCATTGCAGTGCGCAGACTTCTCATTGCAGTGACTTCTCTTGTGGAGCATGGGCTCTAGGTGCAAGGGCTTCAGTAGTTGTGGCTCACGGGCTTTGTTGCTCTGTGGCATGTGCGATCTTCCCAGACCAGGGATCAAACCTGTGTCCCCTGCATTGGCAGGCAGATTCTTAACCACTGCGCCACCAGGGAAATCCTACACACAGTTTTGAACACT
This sequence comes from Stenella coeruleoalba, assembly GCF_951394435.1. Lineage (NCBI taxonomy): Eukaryota > Metazoa > Chordata > Mammalia > Artiodactyla > Delphinidae > Stenella > Stenella coeruleoalba. Next base: position 31,927,489 of record NC_137157.1, read on the forward strand.
AAGCATGTTTATTGTACTCACTGAATAGCATCTTGGGGATTAGCAAAGGATAGGCCATTATAAGCTATTTCTCCTAACAGAATTAAATTTAAGAAATATTTTTCTTAGGATTTTAAATTCTATATTGATAAGCAAGATAGGTGTACAGATTCCTTTGTTTTATTTCTTTTGCCTTTTCAGAATTTTCCATTTAGTTTTTGCTAAGTTCATAATATGAGTTAGTTAGCTTTCCCTTTTTAGGCCCTGAAATAGTTTATGGAAATCATGTGGTCCTTGACATTTAATCTACAGAGCTGCCTAACTTTAAAGCCTTTTTTTGAAGTTATTTATTATTTTTTGACAATGTATTTTATTATTTTCTTACCCAGTTGTTACGTTTGGAACTGTATAAAATTTTTTCTCCAAAACATATACATTTAATGATGATTTTCAAATTTCTTCACATAAAGTTTCATATAGTATATTTTGAGTAAAATGAAAAATCTACTTTGTATATGTTTTGTTTGTAATTTTTATTTGCTCTTGGTTTATTTGTATATACCCTTCATCGCCATTAAACCATATACCCTTCATTGCCATTAAACCATGTAAGGACTGGATTTTAGTCAGATTTTTAAAATCTCTTGTGCCTATCAAGATTATTAGCATAGTTGACAGTAAAAATCCATTCAGTAATAAATTTATAAATAGGTATAGCCCTTTGATGATGTCTTCTTCAGTACCTTTCTCTTTGCCTGAAATTTCTTCTCTGAATTCTTTACATTCTTCCAGTCATTTTTCTTGAAGCCTTTTTTGACTCTCCAGGAGAGTTTGTTTGTCTCGTAACTGCACTATAATACTACTAGTTTCCTATTAGTGCTATTGGTAATCCCTTTTGGCCTGTAATAATTTATTCAACAAGACATATAATAAGTACCAGTATTCCCATCAATGTTACTATATGGGACAGCTAAGAACTCCTTTCCAGTGGCTTATATATACTGTCTAATATTGTGAGCTACCCTTTTATGTCTTGTCTTTACAAAGTGGATTAGAAACTACTTAGAGTAAAAGATTTCGTTTTATACTACTCTTATGCTTCAGTGTTCAAAAAAGAAATTGCTGTGTACGTTGATATGTACTTGTTTTTCTAGTAAATTAATTCAGCCATAATGAAACATTTGCTTATATGATAAAATTTTGGTTCTAGGTGTTTGTTAAAGATGAATTGCTTTAGACAGCTTCTTCATGTTTTGTTTTTTTTTTTCCCCTCAAAGTAAACTTGGTTCATTTGAAATGAAGCTAGAAAAAGTTATGTAGTTTCTGGTGGTTTTTTTTGCATGTATGTGCTTAAAAATTTAGACTGAAACTTTCTTTTTAGTAAGTATTAATGGTGTACTTTCTCTATTATTGTTGCTTTTATCATTGATACTTGCTGAAGATTCATGAATTAAACCTTTCTTTATCTTGTATTAGTCACAAGTTGAAGATTTATGTGAAAAAATTTTAAAACTTAAAGAAGCTCTTAAAACAAGTAAAAACAGAGAGAACTTACTAACTGATAATTTGAATGACCTAACCAGTGAACTACAAAAAAACCAAAAAGCCTATAATAAAATGCTTAGAGAGAAAGATGGAATTGATCAAGAGAATGATGAACTGAAAAGGCAAATTAAAAGACTAACCAGTGGATTACAGGTAATTTTATATTTAATTGTGATAATGTTTTGATTTATAATATACAGGTAGTAGTTTATTCCCACTTTTTAATTCTGTCTATAATATTTGCTGAAACTAGCTTTCAGATCACTTTGATTAATGTAGTTGCTAATTCTCTCAGTGACCTTTACTGTATTTGTAGTTTCAGGGTAGCATATCTTATTAAAATACAGAAGTAGCTACTATGTTATTCTTAAATATCAATAGTGTCGTTTAGAAAGCATGGTTAGCTGTAGTCTCAGAAAGTTTCTACAACTGGAGTATTTGTTGTGTATTTTGTTTGATACTTTTTTATTTGTAAAATGTAAAAATACATCTTATTTTTCAGGGCAAAGCTCTGATAGATAACAAACAAAGTTTAATTGAAGAACTCCAAAAGAAAATTAAAAAGCTAGAAAGCCAACTGGAAAAAAAGGTGGATGAGGTAGAAATAAAACCTATGAAAGAAAAGGTATGTGAAGAAATGTACTGATATGTTTAAGGTAGTGATAGACTTAGTTAAATATGTAATTGAAGAACAGATAATTCATTGATCTGAGGACCTGATACATATACCATAAATGGTACTGGATAACATAGAGAAGTTTAAGACAAGTTTCAGTCCTTTAGGAATTTACAGGTCTGCTTGAAGAGACACCAATAATGTAACTCTTATTCAGAAATTACTATATCATCTTCCTGACGTTACAGTACATCCCAAATCCCTTCATACCATACATACCCAGCTGTATTTATCACTTTTCTCAATATAATTGTTTATATAGATTGGTTTATATAGACCTTTGGGAAAGAAAGCTGGGCATTTTTATTCTACTATCTTGACCCACATGTGTCCTTTTTAATCCTTCAATGAACTGGACTATTATTTCAGGGTAAACAAAGTGACTTGGAGTATATTCAATATTTGCAGTAATAATCAATAACCAACCCACTCATAAATTGATTCTGTAATGTGAGAAAAATAGCTGAAAATTTTCTTACAAGTTAACTAGTAAGCTATTTTGTAATAAAAATTACTGATAGACATAATCCAAGGAAAAACTAAAACTGGCTAAAATCCACATAATTAAATATGTTGTAAATAATAAACTGGAGACAAGATATAAGTAGCATTGAACAGATCAAAAGTGACCTTGGAAATATTGGTGTTAGTAGTAATGTTTGCCCCTGAAGAAAATCTCAGTGGAGGAGCCATAGTTAGGAAGAATTTCTATTGTAACGTTTACCCAGAAAATATTCATATCTATAAGATAATTTCAATAACATGAAAGAAAATTAAGTATCTTTAATGGCACTGAATAGAAAATAGGTAATGGGATTAAAATGTTTTAGTAGGGTATATTCTAGAAAAACATTTTCCTTATGAAAATTTATCATTGTCAGTATAATTTTGATCTAAATGTTTGCATTTATATACATGGAACCACAACATACTTGTCAGAAGCTTTGCTGGTGAAAACTGCAAGGTCAAAATGTCCTTACTCTTCAGGATTGCTTTCTTTGCTGCCTCCCTACTTGGCCATAAGTCTAATCCTTGGGTACTAGTTCCTAACCTGATTCCTATCAAAATACCTCAGTAGCCTTGTGGCTTTGCCTAGACCTCTAACTTCTGTGCTTCAGTTTATTTCTCCTTAAAATAGAAATAATACTATTTGTAATTCCAGCTTCTCAAGATTATTTTGACATGAAATGAAATAATATATGAAAGTCTTTGTAAGCCATCAAGTCTATACCAGGGTATGATATTAGAAAAAGAATGAGAACACAGAGAGCTACAATAACATTACAATCTATATTCAGGAATTTGATGAGACTATTCTTTCGGATTCCACAGCACTGGTCATTTCTAATTTTTTTTTTACTCAAAAAATGGTTTCATATTGAAATTTCAACACCTTTTTCTCTGTAAACAATGTTTGAGGGGCTTCCCTGGTTACGCAGTGGTTAAAGAATCCACCTGCCAATGCAGTAGACACGGGTTCGAGCTCTGGTCCGCAAAGATCCCACATGCCATGGAGCAACTAAGCCTGTGCGCCACAACTACTGAGGCTGTGCTCTAGAGCCTGCGTGCCACAACTACTGAAACCTGCACACCTAGAGCCCGTGCTCCGCAACAAGAAAAGCCACTGCAATGAGAAACCCATTCAGTGCAACGAAGAGTAGCCCCTGCTCACCACAGCTAGAGAAAGCTCGCACGCAGCAACGAAGACCCAACGCAGCCAAAAATAAACTAATTAATTTAAAAATTAATTAATTTAAAAATTAATTAATTAATTTAAAAAAGAAACAATGTTTGAGGCCTATCTATATAAGGTAACAAAACCCACCCCCAGTCCTTGCATTCCTGTGTTTCTTACACTTCTCTGCTTGTCTCTGTAGCATTTATTACTATCTGACATACTAGAAATTTACTTATCCATGTGTTCATCTTTTGGACTGTTAACTTTGATGGCAGGAACTTTGCTGGTTTTGTTTATTTTTGTATCCTCAGCCACGGGAACAGTCCCTGTCATGTAGTAGATGTTCAGTATTCGTTGGATGAATGAAAATTTTAAAATGCAATAACATTATCCTGAAATTTATGATAAGAAGCTATTGGTACAGAAAATACAAAAGGAGAACTTCTCGTCCTCTCTTCTCCTCTTTTCTCCCCCAGTCAAGATCAGACCGTTGGTGACATTTGCCTTTGTTGTTTTTCTGTTTATTTTTAAATTACCTCAGTCTTGTTTCCCTACTTCACTCCTACTTCAGAGAATAATATCAGATGGGATAGAACTGCCCAATCTCTACAGAATACACCATGCTGCAGAATTGTTTACATATACCTTTTGCCCTCAACTAATACTTACATTTCTGGAAATACACAAAATTCCTTGTATGTATTTTAGAAAAAATAGAAATTAATAACTATCAAACACTTACTGAAGTTTTTTACATTTTTTTAAAGGATACATGTTAGCTGAACTAGATAAATAAGGTAAAAAATTGGCCAGTATGGGAGAAGATCGTTTTGATAGGGCTACTTATCTTAGTTGGGTATTTGACTTTAAACTGTGGCTTTTAATCCTTTCAGCCCCAACATTCTCTTTTATAGTAAATACAGTGTTTCATAATGTCCCCTTTACTATTCCAAATGAAGTTTTTAGTTAATATAAACTACCTACGTGCATAATTTCAAAATTTCACCGTAAATGCCCTAAATGAAATATGAAGGAGAAACATGGAAGGAAAATAATTTATAAAAATAATAAACATATTCATATATTTTTCATAATTCACCATGTAAATGCTTCATAGAAAACATAATGAAATAGTCATGTGCTTCCACCTTTAGGAAACATCGATGTGAATTCAGAGCTACAAATGCAGACTAATACAAATGTGGTCTGTTGGCTCCCCACATGTCACAAAGGCATTGCCATTTGTTAATTTGATTTCCAAAATGGTAAACAGTTGTTTCTGTAGTTCTCAGCAAAATGACTTCTGTAGTCTTTACTTTTATAAGACTGCTGTATTCCTAGAAAATTCAGTACATAATAAAACCGTTAAAAAATTGCTTGGTGGAAAGGACATAAATTCTTAGCTCAGACAATTGTGAACAGAATTTTTAACTATATGAATGTTCAGTAGGACACTTGATATTTCTTCAGTACATGGGACTGTTCTGCATTACATAGACTTTCCTTGGACACCTTATCTCAATTATAACAAACCATAACACCGAGCCCTGAAGTATCCTAGTTCCTTCCCCCTTTTTTTTTTTTTTTAAAGCACTTATCACCAGCTAACGTACTTCAAAAAATTTTTTTTCTTGTTCTTTGTCTGTATTTTGCTCCCTTCCCCTAATCCAGCCAACCAACCAACCAACCAACATAAACTAGACTGTAATACCCATGAAGATAAGCCTTTTTTGTCTGGTTTATTCATTGTTTCTATTCGTAGTACTTAGAGTAGTACCTGGTGCATGATTCATGCTAAGTAAATATCTGTTGAATAAGAGAAATAATGTGCATTGAAGATTTGAAGGAGTTGTGATACTAGGAGATTGCTATGGGCTGACAAGATCGGGTTGGTCATTTATACATATACATTTTTTGTTGGAAGTTTACGTTAGTCATCATCCATTTGTATTAGACTCCTTTAGGAGTGTTGGCATTAGTCCAGACTGTTCCCCAGAATTTTATCTGTCAAGTTATAGAATACAGAATCTTAGACTGAAGGGCATTTTTGCTTACAGCTTGGCAGGCCTAAAGATTCTAGAAGTGACATAGCAAAATGAACCTGTTTACATATTCTTTAGGAAGTATTGGTTTACCATTGTTCTAGTAAATTGTAATTGATCATTCTAAAAAACAATATTGGTAATTTTCTTCCTCCTTTATTATTATTTACAGAGTGCCAAAGAAGAAGTAATTAGGTGGGAAGAAGGTAAAAAATGGCAAACCAAAATAGAGGGAATTCGAAACAGGTTAAAAGAGAAAGAGGGGGAAGTCTGTATTCTAACAAAGCAATTGAATACTTTGAAGGATCTTTTTGCCAAGTGAGTTTAAATTTAATGTAAACCTAATTAATTATGTATAGTCTTTAATTGACCTGGAAGTTAGTTTTTTGATAATATGAAAAATTTTTTAGTTTTAATTATCATTTATTATCTATAGTTCAATTTTTATTTTCTTTAAAATGTGTATTAAATATATTTTAACAATTTATAAGTGTAGTTTCCTATAATTTTGAAATAAGTTAGCTCATAGCAAATACAGAATGATCCAATTTTTGTATATTGGCCTTACAATAAGGAAGCTGCAATTTAATAAATTGAACAAGCCAAACAGTGAATGGTGTATTTTCATGATTCTGTATTAAATCCCACAGAGCTGATAAAGAGAAACTTACTTTGCAGAGGAAACTAAAAACAACTGGCATGACTGTTGATCATGTTATGGAAGTGCGAGCATTGGAGTCAGAAAAAGAGTTAGAAGAATTAAAAAAGAGAAATCTTGACCTAGAAAATGACATATCATATATGAGGTAAGCTAATACGTGGAAATATAGAAACTGATATAATAAATGTGTGTCACCTTAAGCTTGCGTTCTGGTGATTCTTTTCCTATGTGAGTTGAGATATTCCTGCTTCTTTTTATGCCACATAAATATGGATTATATTCTTGAACTTTTGAATATTATATTCTGTGACTCTGGATCTTGGTTAAATTGTATGGAAGATGCAGATATATTTTTGTTTTAGCAAGTCTGGATAGGTTCAGGCCCCATGTGCTAACCTGCTTTATGTGGGCTATGGTTCCGGTATTATTTTCAAAGCTTTTACAATGCTCTTTGGCTCTGTTCTGCCTATGCAACTCCCTATTGACAGTCTGCTATGTGGGCTGTCTTCTATTCAGTTCTCAGACTCTTTAATATTCTGATTAGGATCAGAACCATACATTCATGCTCAAGGGGTGAGCCCAGAAGTTCATAAGCAACTTTATAAGGTTCCTTTCTTGAGCTCCTTTCCTTCTGTGATCTCCCTGATACATTTGGTTTCTCTCGGGCTCCCCTTTCTGGTACTTCGAACCAAATCTGTTGCCCTGTTGCGCCGTGCGCTTCAGCTATTGTGATCTTGTCTGCAGCTAAGCCAGCAGCTGGAGGGCAGAAAGGGGACGTGGCGGAGGGGGAGGGGCACTACTTTGCCTTCCCACCTTATTAATTACAGCTCTACCAATTGGAGAAGAAGATTCCTCTCCCTAAAAATTTTGGCTCCTGTGAGTTCCCCTTGCAGCCTCTGCCACCACTGCCTTGGAATTGCCTGAGGGTTGGGATATGAGAGAATGCATAGAAGAGAAAAATAAGAGGGATTTTTGCACTGTCTGTGAGAGTTGTTAAGCACCCTTTCTCCTTACTGGAGCTAGAACTTTAAGCCTTGCCTGTGGAGCTCTCTCCCTCTGTGCTGAGGCTCATCTTCAGGTTTCAAGCTGTGTTGTGTTCAGGTCAGGAAATACTAGAGGAAAGGAAAAGGTAAATTTACCACCTGTTTGCTGATATTTCAGATTCTCGTGTTTTGTCCCAATCTGTAAAATATTTACTTTTCAAGGTCCTTGTGAGCTTTCAACCTACGTTCCATCTCATTTCCTTCTAAGTCATTGTTTCTTAAATTCTTCAGAATTTTCCTTGATGGAGAAGAACAAAATGAAACATTTTTCTTTGTTTTGACATCTATTTATAGCTACTGTCTGGTCCTAGCCTCCCTGTTTTTCTTAGTCTAAACATATGTTCAGAATAAAACCGAATCCTTTTATTCTCCTTTGCAGTTTTCTCAAGGATCAAAATATTTTAGTTTTGAAACCTTCTAATACTTTTAGATATTTAATAGCTTTTTTAAAACATCTTTATTGGAATATAATTACTTTACAATGGTGTGTTAGTTTCTGCTTTATAACAAAGTGAATCAGTTATACATATACATATGTTCCCATATCTCTTCCCTCTTGCGTCTCCCTCCCTCTCACCCTCCCTATCCCACCCTTCTAGGTGGTCACAAAGCATGGAGCTGATCTCCCTGTGCTATGCGGCTGCTTCCCACTAGCTATCTATTTTACGTTTGGTAGTGTATATATGTCCATGCCATTCTCTCACTTTGTCACAGCTTACCCTTCCCCCTCCCCATATCCTCAAGTCCTTTCTCTAGTAGGTCTGTGTCTTTATTCCCGTCTTGCCCCTAGGTTCTTCAGAACCTTTTGTTTTTTTTCAGATTCCATATATATGTGTTAGCATATGGTATTTGTTTTTCTCTTTCTGACTTACTTCACTCTGTATGACAGACTCTAGGTCCATCCACCTCACTACAAATAACTCAGTTTCGTTAATAGCTTTTTTTCTAATATGAATCTGTGGAGGCTGAAGTAATTGGAGAAGACTTTATAAAAGAGATTGAACTTGTCTTCTCAGTTCAAATGTGAATTTCCGAATTTTATGAATCAGATCTAGATTTTAAAGGTGGAAGGGACATTCCGAGAAAACAGAACCCTAGCAGAGACATAGTGGCAGGAGTGAATCTTTCATGTGTGGGTAAGAGTGGATTTATTTGCCGAAGTAAGGGAAGAGTCCTGGACAAATGTGCTGAACAGGTGTGCTTGTGCCAGATAGCGGAGGGCCTTGTAGGCCATGCAGGTGAGTAGTATAGATTGAAGAAATAGATTATTATCTGGCTCCACTAAGAACCTTATAAAATGCTTTACCATCTTGAGAAGCGCATGGATGTTATGAAATTATTATATAATGTTTTAAAAATAGTAGGTATTTTTATTCAGCTGTTTTACACAATCCCCAAAATAGATGCATGTTCTTTACATATATTAATGTATTTTTTTAAAATCAAAATACCCTTTTTAATTCATAGTTTAAAGGAGGCCAGCCGTGAATCCTCTGTAGAGGATCAGTTTATAATATAGTCGTGTTTTAATTTAATTTTGTAAAGTTTTCAAGTTTTGTAGAATTTAAAAGAAATACAGTGTTAAAATATTTTTTTCTATTTTTTAATATGATAAAACAGTAAAAAGTTGGAAGTTTGAACAGTAAAGAGTCTGTGATTGTTGTTCATAGGACCCATCAGGCTCTTCCTCGAGATTCTGTTATAGAAGATTTACGTTTACAAAATAAATACCTCCAAGAAAAACTTCATGCTTTAGAAAAACAGTTTTCAAAGGATGCATATTCTAGGCCTTCAGTAAGTGCACGTCTTTTCTTTTCATTTTTTGTATTCTAAAGTTTAAAAGTGAAATCAACTTCTACCTTTAGCTAGCTAAAAACAGTAGATCCTTCTCATTCATATTAATGCAATAAATCCAACTTTTATTTTTACTAGGTAATGATGTATGTTAACTTCTATAATCCTTTTTACATAATAATGGTAAACTTATGATTCTTATGCTTTGCATAAAATGTCATTACAAATGATTTCTGGAGATTTTTAAATGTAGTTATGAGTTTTGCTGTGACAAGAACATATAGTTAGATAAAATAGGAAGGTATGTTATAACATTATTTCCATTCAGATATGTGATACATTTCTCGTTTTTCTTTATAAAGTCTCATTAATGTAGAATTATTTGTTGTATCTTATTTTAAAACATTCATGTGTATATTTTTATTATTTTTTTTCCTTTTCTTTTCCTGTTTCTTCTCTTTCGTCTGCTTCAAGCAGAATCTGTTATGTGATGCAGCTACGCTTTCTCCTCTTGCTACCAGTGTTAATAAATACAGGCATAATATTTTTCACAAAAAGAACAATTTACACAGGAACCAAAAAAAACCCATGACAGTACTCAGAATTAAAAATAGGAAAGGAATAGATGTTAGGGACAACTTATATCATCAGGTACCTAGGAATACTCTACAGTGTTACAGTAATGAAGAAAAACACAAAGCAGAAGATATTGTAGATCCTACGGAGTTAAATAAATCTGAGTCAAGACCAAATAATAAATCAAGTCCATTTAGGTCAACTAATGGTACCTTGACGGATTTTAACTCCAATTTTGAAAAGGAACCAGATTGTAAAGTTGAAAAAATTAATCAAGACTGTTGTGAAAATAATAAACAGGAATATAAAAACAAGGAAGAGAATGAGCTAGGCAAGAATGAGAAAGAAAAGGGACACATAGCTGAAGATGTGAGTCACAACAACCACATGGATCCAGAAGAATCTGCTGGGGAGGACTGTGGTTACGCCACAAGCGCTGCTGCAGTGAGGCAGTGTGCTGAGGAGGATGCACAGGCAAACTCTGAAACTGATGTGTCAGTCCAGCCAAGAAATGAAGCGTCCCAGGTTTGAGTACATGGCAGTCCTTTATTTCTCTCTTGGCTGAGTTTTCTCATAGCAAGTGGTGTACATATATGGTGCAAATGGAAACAAATTGTGTAGGATTTGTAAAGAATATTAATTGTTAATAAACTTCTCCTTAAACCCTAATATTTGACTAGTTCCTACAAAAACTTAGTGGTTGTACATTTCCCGATTCATTTTAGTACTCACTGTTTTACCATTGGTATTGGTATTACCATTAGTACTCACTGTTTTACCAAGTATTAGATTAGGTAACAGAATAACGAAAATAAGGCACTTTAGATGAGTTCGTTTTGCCTTAGAAATTCCTACTTCGGCATGCTGTAAAAATCTCACTGCGAGTAAAATTTCACGACAATGAATAATATCAGTAAAAATCTGTTATGATGCTGTGTAACATTCTAACATATATAGCAAGTTCCTTTAATGGTCTTTTTGCCTTGTAACAGATACTTTTTTATAATGAGAAAAGGAAGCTTACATGTAGTGCCTAGGTATAGTTTTCACAATACTCTGCAGAGAATTATTTCTACTTTATGTGGGAAGTTTGGAGAATAAGTAACATCTCTAGTGATCAAGAAGATGCAGAACCAGGATTTAAATGGAGGTCTGATTCTACAGTTTATGAACTTTCTACATACACACTAAGTTTGGTCAATTTATTCAACAGAATAAGAAGTTTGTTCCCAGTTGAAATCAAATAGCATTCATTTATTCTTTCATTCCTTTCCACTTCAGATATTCTAGTCACCTAAGTCCTCATTCTCATTAAATCAGACATTTAAATTAAGAGAAAATGGATGAAAATGTCTTAATTCTTATTTCGTTTCCTTATCCAGGTACATAATGCTTCTTTTTTTCACTTGATAATAAGTAATTGAGAATTTGAGACTTCCACTGTGTGTTATCACTAACTCTCATCCACTAAGAATTTGACTTTTGGCAGTGTATACCTTTTAACAGGATTCTTCTTCTATAGAGCAATTTGGAAGTCCCCCCAAAATTGATTACACAAGAATTTTATTTATTTTACTTTTATAGAAGTTTCACTAGAATTTATTTTCCAAAAATTTGGACAATCTCAACTAATACTTTTAGTTTTGTTTTCTGAGAATAGGAAGGAAAAAATGATCCACATTCACTTACACAAAGAATTGCATCCATATTTTAGTGAGGAGAACTGTTGAAAACATTCAGCAGTTCATGTAATATCATCAGATAGAATTATTCTCTTCTGTGAATGAAATTTAGTACATTTTATATCTATCAGTTAGGGGTACTTATTATCACTTATTAAATAGCTATCATAGACTGAAGAGGTGAAGTAAGGGAGACAGAAGAGCTCAGGGATAGGGAACTATAGATTTCCATGTCTGAAGAGACCTTAAAAATCATTCCTGTCTAGTGCCTTCATTTGTAAGATGCAAAAACAGAGGACCCGGGGGCTTCCCTGGTGGTTGAGAGTCCGCCTGCCGATGCAGGGGACATGGGTTCGTGCCCCGGTCCGGGAAGATTCCCACATGCCCCGGAGCGGCTGGGCCCGTGAGCCATGGCCGCTGAGCCTGCGCGTCCGGAGCCTGGGCTCCGCAACGGGAGAGGCCCACGTACCGCAAAAAAAAAAAAAAAAACAAAAAACAGAGGATGTTGCAGGTGGCATGATTTGCCTAGGGTTAACCTTAATAGTAGTAGAATCAGAATGTATACTTGGGTTATCTGACAGAGAATAAGTAGGAACATATTGCTATAGTTTACTGACATCATGAAATATGTCCGTCTTCTTTTTCTTGCCACTGTATATGTTCATACGCACACACATTCCCTCAAACAGTTAGAAATCAGGTAGATACATGCAGTGTATGCCCTCAGGTCAGAATCAAAGGTCGGCCCAGAATTTCTTTACATTTCTGTCTCCTATTTTCTAATTTCTTTACTTTTACTGCGTTTTACCTAAGAAAACTTTTTTTTTTTACTTTTTTTTTTAACCTAATGGTGAATATGTCAGAATGTATTTAACCTACTGCTAACTAAAAGGATGTTACAGAGCCATGTATAATAAATGTATTTATAGAATATTATACTTTAATAATAATGTAATGTGTAATATATAAATATATTATATAATAATATGATAATCATCATAATGTCTGTGGAGTTATTGAGTTGATCGTCAATCAAGCCAATAGAGAATGGAATGGGGGAGAAAAAAACTAAAGCTGTTCTGAGTGCTTTCACAAAATTATCTCATATAATGCTCTTAACAAGTTTATGAGGGTAAGGGGTATTCTACCCACTTTATAGGAAAAAGTAACCGAGCACAGATTTCTCTTTCAAATAATCTATAGCTTAGAATGAGAACTGAAATTGAACATAAATAATAACCCAAGGTGGATTCATGCCAAAAGAAATGCAAATAAAGTGTTACTGGATTTCAGAGGAGGGAGTGATTACTTTAGCTCAAGGAATGATGAATAGCTTTCTAAAGGAGGAGGAATTGAGGCACTTTTTGTAGGCTTGTAGATTTGTTTGCTAGGGCCACCATAACAAAACACCACGGAGTTGATGGCTTAAACAACAGAAATGTATTCTCTCACTTCTGAAAGCCGGAAGTCCAAAATCAAGGTATCGGCAGAGTTGATTGCTTCTTTAGGCCTTGGGGGAAGGATCTGTTCCAGGCCTCTCTCCTTGGCTCATAGATGGCTAGCTTCTCCCCATCTCTACAGTGTCTCCCTTCTATGTATGTCTGTATGTTCACATTTCCCTTTGGTATAAGAACATCAGACCTTGTTGGATTAAGGCCCACCCTAATGACCCTGTTTTAACTTAGTTATCTCTGAAAAGGCCCTATCCTCAAATAAGGTCATTCTGAGGTACTGAGAGTTAGGACTTCACATATGAATTTGGGGCTGGGTAGGGGTTGGGGCATGAGACAATCTGTAACAGGTAACAGTACTTTATTTTTGGATGGAAGGACCACTACAAATTCGTTTAGTCATTATGAGAGTATATATGGAGGCATTATATGTGTGGACATTATTAAATCACACTGACTTTGCTTTCTGTATTAATTACAACAGACTGATTACCTTTTCTCATGTGAGTTTGTTTGTTCGTTTATGGTTGTTTTCTCTAGAGCTCTCCAATTTTCTCATTCCTTTGAGGAAAAATGTTCCCTTTCAGCGTAGTGTTTCAGCGTAGCTTTTATTTGTTACACCTTAAAAATATTCCTAACTTCATTTTCCTGAAGACTTCACGAATAGAGTCAGATGATCATTATCAAAGAGAACAGGAGCTCCAGAGGGAAAACTTGAAGTTGTCATCTGAAAATATTGAATTAAAATTTCAGCTTGAACAAGCAAATAAAGATTTGCCAAGATTAAAGGTAAATTTAATATTCTTTATTATAGTTAGGAAATCTAATGCCTTTTTCTCCCTACTTAATTGTTATGTTTACCATGTTAGCTTATGAAGAAGTCAGAAACTCATATTCATAAAATATCATGGTAGTGTTATACTTTCTGCATTTGCTCATTTAACAGTTATTTGTTGAGGGCCTTTTTTGTGTGAGGTACTCTTCTAGGTGCTGGAAAACAGCAATCAAAAAAATTCTTGCACTTGTAGAGCTTACATTCCAGTAAGGGAAGGCTCATAATAGGTAAGCAAGTCAATATGTAGTATGTCAGCTGAGGTTAAAGTGCTAAGAAGAAAAAGCACAGTTAGTGTGAAGGGTGTGTGTGTGTGTGTGTGTGTGTGTGTGTTGCATAGGGGTATAGCTGACCCTTGAACTGCAAGGGTCCACTTATATGGGGATATTTTTCAGTAGTAGATACTGCTGTACTGCCTTTTCCATGGTTGGTTGAACCCACGGATGCAAAGGAACTGCAGATATAGAGGACCAACTATAAGTTATACCTCCACATTGTTCAAGGGTCAACTGAATATGGGATTGCTCTTTAAAATAGGATAGTAAGGGGAGGCTTCCTTAATAAAGTGATATTTTAGCAGAGAGCTAGGGGACAGGTAAGGAAGTAGGTCATACAGTTACTAGAAAAAGAGTTCCAGGCAACAGAAATAGCAAGTTCAAATGTCATGTGTGTGGCAAGATGATGGTTGGTGTATTTAATTAACAGTTGTCACACTTTAAAATATTAGGATAGCTCTAAAAATATAGTCTTTAAATTAAAATATTTTAGGATAATTGTCTCTTTTAGAAATTTATTTTGATGTTTATAATAAGTTTATTTTTGGTTTTCCAAATCTTATCCTATTTAAGGGAGTCCTTTTCTCTTGACTGACTGTTTCATTTGTGTTTTTTAACTTAGAATATCAGCAATCTGTTAATTCCACTGGTAACAGTATAATTAAGCTATATCCTGCTTCTCTCATTCTGATTTTTACACTTAGAACCAGTGTCAGAAGATCAGTTGTCTCTTTCTCTGTACTATGTGGGTAAGGTTCTACATATGTAATCTCTGGGAGAGTTGAAATCAGGACTTCTAAACTCAAATTTCTATTGTATACTAAGGCAATAATGCAGGAAATATTTCTTGAAATTCATATACAAAATGCTGTTGTATTAACTCAGCATATGTCATGGTTCAAAATCCTCCTCATTGGTGTAAAGACCCACTTGTTTAATTCAGCTATACAGTTGAAGAGACTGGTAGTTCAGATGAATTGTTTGCCTTTCCTTTTCAATGGCTATAGCTATGTTAAATTGTTACATGTTTTCTTTAATCTTTTAGAATCAGGTAAGGGATTTGAAGGAAATGTGTGAATTTCTTAAGAAAGAAAAAGCAGAAGTAGAGAGGAAACTTGGCCACGTTAGAGGGGTGAGTATGTGAGAATATGCCGTATGTTTGTTTTGGCTTCAGAAGTGATAAGCTGGAAATGAAAAAACAAGTTTGGATATGTCATAACAGTATTGATATGCCTTTACTAGTGCCTCTAGTTTCAATTTTATTCTGCTGCATCTATAATGTAAAACATCATTAAGCTTTCTCTGTTTCAAGTTAATGTATTTTATCATCTGTCTCATCTTACATGCTTTTTATCCCACTTGGACTCTATACCATCTCTTTTTTCATTGCATATCCCTCTACACCTTGAAAACATTTAACTTCCAGGAATCTTCCATCTGTTCATTGAGGTAACTGCTAACTGCTCCTTGGTCTGGTTCTAACATTTTATAATTATTTTTTTATGATATCCATGGCAGCTTCCTAGTTATAATGCTACTATACTAATGTTCTTTCCAGTATACTAGGGTTTAAGGTGTTACTTATTAGCTGCATGACTTTAGGAATATCAAATTCTCTGAGTCTTGATTTTCTTATATGCAAAGTAAGGGTAATTCCTCTTTCACAGGGTTATTATAACGAGTTGAAGTCGTACAAGCCTTGGCTTCAAATGTTAGGAATCAACAATGAGTTTAATAATAAACCTCTTATATTCTTGGTACTTTATGTTATACTCTCTAAAATATTTGATTAAATAAAAAGTTAACATTTTTTCCTAGTCTGGTAGAAGTGGAAAGACAATCCCAGAACTAGAAAAAACCATTGGTTTAATGAAAAAAGTAGTTGAAAAAGTCCAAAGGGAAAATGAACAGCTGAAAAAAGCATCAGGAATGTTAACCAGTGAAAAAATGGCTAATATTGAAATGGAAAACGGAAAACTGAAGGTAATATTCTTAATGCGGTCATTTGTACAGAATGTTTTACTGATATAATTTTTAAAGACAATTTAAAATATAGTGTATAAAGTGGCTTTAATGGATGCAGTAGATATTTTACACATACAGAAAAAAAAATGTTGGAGACAAGGCTAAGAGTAGTTAGAGTAGCACCACTTGGTCATTTTATTATTTCCAGACCATTGCTTCTCAATCTGGCAGCATAAAATTATTAACTGTATCTATTTTCAAAAATACATCTGCCTAAGCCCCCAATTTTGAGATTGATCAGATTATTTTGGGATTGGTCCTACCATTGGTATTGTGATTCTTTTTTAAAGTCATCAGCTCATTCTAAGCCAAGATTGGGAACCTCTACTCTAGATGACCAGTATTAAAGGGGAGAATTTAATTCTAATTATATCAAATATGGTCTCTAAAACCACATTAAACTAAGTTTTATGAGTTTACAAGATCATCGTTTATTTCCTTGTTTTGATAATGTAGGGTTTTTTTAATTACTAGGCTGAATTAGAAAAACTCAGAGTTCATCTTGGACGTCAGTTGAGCATGCACTATGAATCCAAGACCAAAGGCACAGAGAAAATTGTTGCTGAAAATGAAAGGCTTCGTAAAGAACTTAAAAAAGTATGGCTTTCATTATTGACTATACTTATTTTTATGTTAATTAACTGCTACATTTTGGGAAAACAATGAAAAAGTTGATGAGAGTACCTACTCAGAGTAGGTATTAAGAGATTTAGGAATTGTGCTGTTTTGTTTTGTTTTTATTTATTTATTTTTTAATTGGGGTATAGTTGCTTTACAATGTCATGTTAATTTCTGCTGTACAGCGAAGTGAAGCAGCTATATGTGTACATATATCCCCTCTTTTTTGGATTTCCTTCCCATTTAGGTCACCACAGAGCACTGAGTAGAGTTCCCTGTGCTATACAGCAGGTTCTCATTAGTTATCTATTTTATACATATTAGTGTATATATGTCAATCCCAATCTCCCAATTCATCCAGGAATTGTGTTTTTATGCCCACCATCCTTTCACTATGAGGAACATTGAAAATAAAAAATTAATAAATTCAGAGGCAGTATAATGTAGCCAGTATTCAAATCCTAGCTTTATTACTTCTTTTTTTTTTTAATAAATTTACTTATTTTTGGCTGTGTTCGGTCTTTGTTGCTGTGCGCGGGCTTTCTCTAGTTGCAGCGAGCGGGGGCTACTCTTTGTTGTGGTGCACGGGCTTTTCATTGCAGTGGTTTCTCTTGTTGCAGAGCACAGGCTCTAGAGTGCGTGGGCTTCAGTAGATGTGGCGCGTGGGCTCAGTAGTTGTGGCTCACGGGCTTAGTTGCTCCGCGGCATGTGGGATCTTCCTGGACCAGGGCTTCAACCCGTGTCCCCTGTATAGGCAGGTGGATTCTTAACCACTGCGCCACCAGGGAAGCCTGCTTTATTACTTCTTAACTGTGGGAGCTAGGGGAATCTACTATTCCCTCTCCTCTCAATTTCCTCGTCTGTAAAACTGGGAATATTGAGTATATCTATTTCACAGAGCTGCTACAGGGTTTAAATGAGTTAATATTTATGCACATGTCTTAGAATAATGCTTGATGTACAGTAAAGAGTATATGGGGCTTCCCTGGTGGCGCAGTGGTTGAGAGTCCACCTGCCGATGCAGGGGATGTGGGTACTTGCCCCGGTCCGGGAAGATCCCACATGCCGCGCAGTGCCTGGGCCCGTGAGCCATGGCCGCTGAGCCTGCGCGTCCGGAGCCTGTGCTCCGCAACGGGAGAGGCCACAGCAGTGAGAGGCCAGCGTACCGCAAAAAAAAAAAAAAAAAAAAGAGTATATGAAACTATTTTGTTAAACAGTAAGATTCCTTTCTATTTAAGTGGCAAAATATATTCCTTGCCCCAGAAAAATAGGTGTTGTTATTTATATGGATGATCCAGTGAATAAATTGCAATTATATTTTTAAACTAGTTACAGTGGTATATGAATGTATTGTGAGGCCAGAGTGGTACTGTGCTGTGAATGTGGATGTTTAATAGTGGAAATAATCTGTGGTAATTACACATAGTTTATACTTACAGTTATGTCTCTCAGGTACTAAAAAGTCAAAACATCTTTTAAAAATCTAAAGACATTTCCCCCACGGCATTTTAAAACAACTTGAAATCTAATCCCATTAACTAATTAACTGGATATATGTACCTTATGAATTTATTTAAATACTTAGAAAAATTGTGTTTGGGTAATGGTATTGAAATTAAAATACTCAGTGAATGATGAAAAAAAATCTAAAGACATAAACTATCCCATTTTCTCTAACTATTACAAATATGACAAATTTAAAGTAACCACTAGAGTAAAATATTGTAAATGTATTTTTCTAACCTCATTTACATGATCTGTTCTAATTATTATGGCCATATTGCTGTTTTACAGTAAAAGAAACATTGGATTTTTGTTGGAATTTTAATCAGCATTTAGAACTCCAGGTTATTTTCTTTCTAGTTTGTAGTGATTGATAATTTTGAATATACTATATCCATGAGAACAATATTACGTTTTGGCATAATATACTAATTAGCTTTTAATGATAGGAAACTGAAGCTGCAGAAAAATTACGGATAGCTAAGAATAATTTGGAGATATTAAATGAGAAGATGACAGTTCAACTAGAAGAGACTGGTAAGAGATTACAGTTGGCAGAAAGTAGAGGTCCACAGCTTGAAGGTGCTGACAGCAAGAGATGGAAATCAATTGTTGTTACAAGGTAGGAACAAACAGTTTAAAATTTGCACAGTTTAATGAGCTCTAATTCTGCCATTATTGTTTTTAAAGAATATGACAGTGATTCACTTAGTTCTTTCATAAAGAACTGTTTGGTTGTTTGTTTTAACATGATCCTCACTTTTTCTTCCTTAAAATATTTAACTAATTGGGGTGTCGGCATGGGACAGAGAAGAGCTGGGGCTGGGCTAAGGGTGTTGGAGCTGGGTAGGCATCGTGAAGCTGCTGTCAGCCATGAGCCTGGACTGATGGTGCCCAGCTTCTCCCGGGTGCTGCTTTTCTCCAGCTACAACTGCAATTTTGGAGTTATGTTCTGGGCATCTTGCTCTTCAAATAGCCTCAACAGATGAATTCAGCAAACAGTTTTAATGTCTTACTGGCCTCTGCTTTCTGGCACTTGATTTTCTCCCATCCCTTGAGCCTTTTCTGAAAGTATGTGCAATTCCTGCCTGTCAAATCAACTTTGTGGCTATGAAAGAGGTGATAGGAATTCAGTAGTAAACATTCATATGTTCATTGTCACTGTCCCCAGAGGTGGTTCATCATAACTCCGATGAGTCAGTAAAAGGCTTTGGTGTCATTCTCACTTCCAACGTTAAGCAGCTGCTTCAAGGAGTATATGTAGAAGCCAGAGACCAGTGACATCCTGCCCATGTCCTGTCCCAATAAAGTCATCCTGTATGAAGGGGTGTTCTTGACATCTACTGGCCCCATTTCAGAAGGCAAACATATCTTTATTTTACCATATTCCTAGAGTTGCTTCTGTTTGTGCATCTCAGCATCCCCTTGGATACCTACCTGCTGTTGAGAATGGACTTGATGCGGATTGGCAGCCACCATCACTACAGCTGGGATGGCAATCTTAGCACTGTGAGGCTACAGCAGGCCCCACAGTGGGCCGGCTGCACTCACTTGACCCTGTCAGACAAGTCTAAGGAGAAAAGAGAAAGGTTTTGCAGGTAGATTAGAAGGCCCAGGTGGCCAGGCAGTCTTGGAGAAGGGTCCTTGGTTCCTGTCCCAACATCATACTGAGAGTACTCAGAATCTACTCTTCCCCCATAACTGTTTCTTAATTCTGTCAGAGGGCTGGTGTGAGGGCTAAATGAAATAATATGTGTGATAGTGTAAAGGGGAGAAGGGGTCTTCTTTTGCCTGCTTGGACTCCAGCAGAGGCTGTCAACCAGCAACCCTATCAGTTGATTTCCTGGTTGGCCCTTTATTTCCTTCTACAATCACACGTGGACTCAAAGAATTTTGAGTTGCTTCGAGATGTATTTATCCAGCAGGTATTTACTCAGTACCTGCTGCATGCCAGACTCTGCTTTATGTTAGATGTATTTCTTTTTTTTTTTTTTTTTTTTGCGGTATGTGGGCCTCTCACTGTTGTGGTCTTTCCTGTTGCGGAGCACAGGCTCTGGACGTGCAGGCTCAGCGGCCATGGCTCACGGGCCCAGCTGCTCCGCGGCATATGGGATCTTCCCAGACCGGGGCACAAACCCGTGTCCCCTGCATCGGCAGGCAGACTCTCAACCACTGCGCCACCAGGGAAGCCCTAGATGTATTTCTAAAAGGCCTGCTTTGACTAGGTTCCTTCAGAGAGCCAGGTAGCTTCCAGGGCTTAGAAATACCTATTTCTCACTATGCCCTTAAGTAAATTACAGTTCTTCTGTGAATTTAAGGTTTTTTAAAGCTGTGGAAATGATAATCCCTGTCCTCTTCTTTTCTAAAAAAGGGCTCTTTGGGGCTGCAGAAAAGATTATTAATGTGAAAAGGGTTTATAAAGTTTATAAATATTTGAAGGGGTGATGAGATTTAACCATAACTGAAAATGACTTTGCCCTTTAGATCATTTATGTGTTTTTCATCTGAGAACTGTACAGATAACTGAGTATAGAGTAGGCCTTCAGTAAGCATTTTTTAAAAAAACTAAGTCCTAGTAGAATCCACTTGACAGAAGGCTAATTCTGATCTTTGGCCTCAAGCCTCTCTAAATCCACCAAAAAAATTGCTAAAGTCTGCAGATGGGATTAGACACCCAGTTCGGTAAAGTGGTTTGGAGATAACCTTTTGGTACCCATTAACCATTATGTTCACACTGAAATCTTTATAGTTGCTCTGTTATTTATTCAACAAACTGATAACGTCTATTCCACATCCAGCTTTATAGTACTGACTGCTGAGACAGGCCGGGGTGATGCAGGAGCTGTTTTAGATAGGGTGGTCAGAGAAGGCCTCTCTGACTGGGTGGCATTTAGAGCTGGGAATTGAATGACAGAGTGAGCTTCAAGATATTTCACCACTTCGATGGCTTTTGTCAGGTTAAGAACGTTGCCTTCTAATCTAGGTTCCTAAGGTTTATCACAAGCTCTTTGATAATAATTGTATTAGTTTGTTGTAATACTGAGATAATAATTTTCCTTCTTTATCCTGTCCTTACCTGATTTTGTTGCCAAAGTGTTCCTTCTTTCCTTTTCTCTGGAAAAATTTGAATGTTATAAGCATTGTCTCCTTTAAGGTGGTATGATGGGTTTGTAAAGCCATTTTGGCTCAGTGTTTTAGAAGTTTCTTTTGGAGTGTGGATTTTTTTTTTGAACTATTGATCATTTCTTGAAAATTTACAAATCTATTTAGATTTTTACAAGCTTCATCCCTCCCGCATCTTATGCCATTTTTCTTACCCCTGCTTTTACACATTCTTTTCCCTCTCCCAGCAGTGTTCTTTTGGTTTTGCTCTACCTGGATACCTCCTACGTGTGTGTGTGTGTGTGTGTGTGTGTGTGTGTGTGTGTGTGTATTAAATGCTTTAGTTTGTTATCTCTAAGTATATTCCTAAGAATATTCAATAATACAGAATTTTATATTCTTATGAATTTAATTTCTATTTGTGATTGAAAAAGGTATTGATTTTAATCTTTGACAGTGGTAAAATTCAGGTTCCATCCTTGTTATAACTTTGGGAAACATCTAAATCCTCTATTTAATTGGCCTGTTAATTAGGGGTACTTATCCCTTGCTGTCACCTAATGCTAAGTAAATATGTAGGAAAAGATTTGACTAGAAGACACAGTATAATAAGATATTCTTTATTTTTAGCGCAGTAACTTGAACTAGCTTTTAAATGAATTAGAGAAATTATTTTCCACGTCTACACCATTTTTTTTTCTTTATACTTTTAGAATGTATGAAACCAAGTTGAAAGAATTGGAAACTGATATTGCCAACAAAACTAAAAGCCTTACTGATCTTAAACAGCTTGTAAGACAAGCAACAGAGAGGGAACAAAAAGTTAAGAAATACACGGAAGATCTTGAGCAACAGGCAAGTAATGTCATTTTTCTTTATGTGATAAAATAATGCATCGTATTTCAAACCACCCCTCGGCATTCATTGTGTTATGTAGGTAAAAATGAACTCTGGACTAATTCCTCTCCTACAAGTTCCATCTAAGTGAATGGCCCCACCATTCACCTATTTGTTTAAGTCAAAAACCTTGGATCATAGACTCCTTTCTTTTCACTCATACCCCGTGTCTTTTTCATTAAATCCTGTCAGCTCTATTTCAGATGTATCCCAAATCTGATGATGTCTCAGCACCTCCAACACTGCCAGTCTAGTCTAAGCTATTCTCTCACACCTGAATAGCAGTAATTTCCTAACTGGTCTCCCTGCTTCCGCTCTTGCCTTGTTTCACCTTCTCCTCCTTATCCCTGACCTATTTTCCACATAGTTGCCAAGTAATCCTTTAAAGGTATAAAGCAAATCATAGCAGTCTCATCCTTAGAATCTTCCAGTGGTTCCCATTACCCCAGAACAAAATCCTAAAGTTCTTTTCATAGCCTGCAAAGACCTACATGGTATGGCATCTGGTTTCCTCTCTAGCCTCACCTTTACTTTCTCCAGCACTCATAGTGCTCTAGCCACGCTGACATTCTTTCAATCCTCGGGAAAACCAAACTCATCCAAACTTCTGGGCCTTGCTTTTGTTTCCCTTGTTTAGAATACTGTTTACCCAAATATTCTCATAGCTCACCCCTGCACTTCATGTCTCTGCTTAAATGCAAGCTCCTCAGACCCTCCCAAACCTATACTACTTTCCATCACTCTGTCCTCTTACCCTAGGTTATTTTTCTTAATAGCCCTTCCCACCATCTTGAAGTGTTATCAGGTCACATCACATGCTCACTGTTTGTCTTCCCCCACTAAAAATGTAAGGACCACAGGATCATGAAGGAAGGGATTTTGCTTATTCACTGCTGTATCCAGTGTGCCTAGGACAATGCCTGGCATGCAGTAGTTCCTCAATAAATAATTGTTGAATAAATAGTGGATAGATCACCATAGATGTACAATCATATGAACTTTTGAAAACTCAACTTTTAAAATTATGCTTCATTGAAAGTATCTTTATAAAACCTCATATTTCCGTGTCAAACTTTGTCTTCTAACTTTTCATTGTGCCCAAAGATTGAGATTCTCAAACATGTTCCTGAAGGTGATGAAACAGAGCAAGGCCTTCAATGGGAGCTTCAAGTTCTTAGGTATATTATTTGTTCATATGACTACTTTTTAAAAATTATTTTTTAATATAACCACATTTGCTATATCTAGACAGTTAAGATTTTTCAACCTTGCTGCCTAATAGGTTTTTCAGCCTTATTTCATCCTTCTAATGCCAATCACTCTTTTATATAATGGATGCTAAAAAAAGGGTAAACCAGATCTTAATATAGGTGTCAAGTTTGTAATTTAAACTTTCTTAATCGCATAGAATATATTAAACCTTAGCTTCCAAAGGCAAATGTTAATTGAAATGAGGAAAAAAATTCTTCCAAGGCTCTGTGTAGCGTACTTTTGTGAGGCTCCTCCCTGCAAGAGAAAAACTACTCTTGAAAATGACATCAGATCAGATTTTAAGAACATGAAGGATTTTGATTCTCTGATCTCTGAGAATGCTAGCATTGCAGCAGGGAGAGTAAATGGACAAATGTTTACCTTTATAAATATCAGCAAGTTCTAAGCACTGTACATCACACAATTAAAGAAATGCTCATGTATTTTGTGGAGCAATGTCTGTCTTTTTTTAACACATTATCATTGTGTTCTAGATTAGCTAACAGACAGCTGGAAAAAGAAAAAGAAGAATTAATCCATCAGATAGAAGTTAACAAAGACCAGAATGGACCTCAAAGCACCATACCCGGTAGTATATTTTTTAACACACTCATAGCATGTTAGATAACCCAAGTTTTTGAATTAGGGTTTGCCTTTCTTGTTTGTTCACACATTTCTGATAACTGTCTTCCTTTTATAAAATCAAATCCTTGATTTAAGTTTTTAAAGCTGTCTCTGTCTTCCACAAAACAATATTCCCATTGAGCCCTTTGAGTTGTCTGTAATATTGAGTAGCAAGTATTCAAGTGTCTTTCTCCTTGTATTCCATCTGGATGTTACGGATTTAACCATGATACAATGCTAAGTAATAAATATTGGGTCTGTTACAATGCTAAGTAATAAATATTGGGTCTGTTGCTTCCAGTTTCTCAGTATAGGCCCTTTTAAGCCCTTTGAACATTTTCTTCTAAATGTTACTTTCATCTTGTTATTAATTTAAAAACTAAATGTATATAAGTAAACATTGCCTATATCCTTTCTTTTTTCCTTTTACAAAGTAAAAAAGT
Organism: Stenella coeruleoalba; assembly: GCF_951394435.1. NCBI lineage: Eukaryota > Metazoa > Chordata > Mammalia > Artiodactyla > Delphinidae > Stenella > Stenella coeruleoalba. The sequence continues at coordinate 31,952,186 of NC_137157.1, forward strand.
CTATCCTACCCTCTTCCATTTGCATTCAAAAGTGATTACTAATCATTCCCCTGTTCCTGTGTGCATAGGTATGCACATATACACACAGGTATGTAATGTATATGTATATGCGTGAACACACATACAGTGAATAGTTGATCCTCATTATTTGCAGATTCTGTATTTGCATATTCACCTACTCAGTAAATTTACTTGTAACCCCAAATCAGTACTGTGTGGTACTTTTGCAGACATACACACAGAGCAGTGAAAAATTTAAGTTCTATGATCCACACTTTCCTAGATGAGATTCAGCAAGGTGATGCTCTGCATTGTTTCAGCTCTCATACAAGGATGACCAGAGGAAGAGACAACAGGCGGCACTGCTGCACAGGGCAGGAACCTCTGGTTCTGGGACCAGCTGGACTGGGTTTAAATTTCAGCTCTGATGCCTGTCATTAGGGCAGCCTCAGGAGTCACTTGATACTTCCCAACCTTGTTCTCTCCTGTATAACAAAGAAAATAGGACCTACCAGGATGAGTTGTTTCCAGGATTTAAGATTATGAAATCTATGTGAGATGTATGTGTATGTAGGTTTATTTTCCCTAAGAGCAGTGGTTCAGTATTCACTAATTCATTGTTCATGTTGACTTTATAGAACATAACTACTGCAAATAATAAGAATCGATTGTTTGTATGCATATTGTATTTGATAGCTTTTATGAAAATGCCAAATTCTGTTCCAAAGGGTTATACTAATTTATATCTAAACAGTTTTTGACTATTTCACATAGCTTTTCAATATCCTACCAAGTAGTCTTGTTGCTACTTTGTATTAAGGCTGTCATGTATGAGTCATTCCAGACACTGTGCTAAATGCTTTACAAGCGTTGTATAATTTAATTCTTATAGCCCTGAATTTTGAGTACCTCTGTCTCCATTCTACCTGTGTTAAACAGATTCAAAGCAGCTAGGAAGTGGCAGAGGCAGGATGAAGCCTAAATCTGTGAAACTCCAAAGCTCCTTGCCATTTCCTGCTATTGACCATTAGACTGCCTCCTCTCTTGGTGACTATAAGTACATACGTAAACCTCTCTTGATAACATCTCTTCCAGCAGCCAGCTTGGTGTACTAACCCAGACACAGCACCAAAGAGCAGTTAATGCTGTTGATGTTAGGCAAGTTCTCTTTCTAAACCTCAGTTTCCCGAGAAGGAATTTCTGAACCCTCATTTCCTCATCTTCTATTTAAAAATAAGGATATCTACCAAAGACTGTTAAGGCTCAAAATCAAACCAAAACTTTTTTGGAAATTTTAAAGCACTATTTAAGTATACGTGATCATTAAGCTAACTTTTGGAAAGTGCTATACATAATAATCACTTTTACTGCATAATTTCATTACCAAGCTATGTAATGTATAGCATCCCACTGATTAAGACAACTCAATATAGCACTCCAGTGATCAAAAATCAACTCTAAAAAAATCATTAGTACTTTCTGCAGAGGTGAGGGAAGCTTTGAAAAGTATGAGGAAAATATTTGTCTCCAACTTACAGTAATTGGAGGACCATTCCAAGGTCACCTTAATAGAATATGCTTCCTGTCCCATTCATGAAAATGTATTTGCTGACCATTATTTTCTCAAAATTCAGCATTATTTTAAAAATTTTACCCCTCAATGGATGTAAAATATGACCACATGACACATTATATGCAGTTTAAAGAAAGTATGTTTCTAGCAAAGATGGCAATTAAAGCAAAAATACTATTGCCCATTGATTCTCATTATAAAATTAGAGATATGTTAACTCTGGGGGAAATCAATAAATTAAAGCCCTTGTGCTTTTTATGTTTTCCTACCAAAATATCAGGACTTATTCATCTTTGTGTTATCCATCCTGCCCAGCACATTTTTCACATAGTATTGGGTTGGCCAAAAAGTTCGTTCAGGTTTTTCTATAACCTCTTACGGAAAAACCCAAATGAACTTTTTGGCCAACCCAATAATTACAGTAAATACGCACTGAAGTACACGGAATAGTCAAAGCTGTTGGGTAACAGGAGCATTTGGCCACCTTATGGTTGTAGCCCCTTCCCTAACAGTCTACTTATTCTAATGTTGTACTATTAGCACCTAACAGATTTTCTCGGTTCTAGAATTTTTCTCTGAAAATAATGGTTTCTTCCATGTAAAAAATCAACCTGGATCTATACTTCTAACAAACATCTAACGTATGCCTCTTCTCTTTGTCTGCTTATGGAATTATAATACCTGATATAGAGGTAGCGTACAGAATTCACAGCCTGAAAAGTGTTTCAACAATAAAAGACAACATTTTCCAGGCTCTAGTTTCATAAATTTCCTCCTTATCCTCTAAAAGAAGTCCTTTATCTTGAACTCATTCAGAGTGGGAAAAGCTTAGTCTAATTTTCACTTTTTTGGAGACAGATCCTGATCAACTAAAGGAAAAGGTCAAAGATCTAGAGACACAGCTCAAAACCTCAGATCTAGAAAAGCAGCATTTGAAGGTAACTATTTTAATTATAGTATTATAAATGTTTTGTGGAAACAGCTGTTGAAAACTGTTTTTATGCTCACCATCTCTGAGTTTTAAGTATGTATCCTAAATATTCCTGGGATCACATTTTATACTTACATTTAACCTTGATATTACAAAGTTGATTATATTCATCTGACTGTATTAAAAATATTTATTAAAACAGAACCATCAAAAAATTGAGACAAATAGGATTAAAGAGTAAATTATTTTTAATTGTCACAAATATAGCTCATTATTTTAATATTTTTCTAAGTTTTGGGTCACATTGGGAAATGTCTTTTATTTCCTTCAGAAATTCTTTTCAGGAATAGTTTCCTTAAAGAAAGATATTTGATATGCTTTATCTCTTTAAGAATCTGTAAACAGAACGAAAGAGCATAAATATGAAAATTAACTAGTGATCACTGGCTATTCTACATGGTCATTAAAGCTCAAATTGTTCCTTTACCAGATGCCTAACTTTTAGCCAGGCAGAAGCCCAACAGTTTACCTGCTCATAAATATATTTATAACAAGTGACCATTATTCATTGAAAATCAGATATTTGTAAAGAAAATACAAGTAAAGCCTAACCAAAGAATCTTAACCAAAATAACTTCAATGTTGTGAATAGCCAAGTTTTTTGATTGCCTCATTGAGAGTATCTTAATATTCTTTTGGAGAAAGATTAAATCCCCTCTGATTTAAGAGCTGATAAATTTTAGTCCAAGACCAGGACATAACTTAGAGAACAAATAATTTGACAGTTAACAAGTTAGTTACTTACACTGTACAATGAAACCTTATTAATAAAATCTTAAGAAAATACTTCTGCCATGAATTTGACTATTCAGGTTACTTTGGCTTTCATGTTTGTAATTAATCTCTTTAGTTCACACCTAAGGAATGTATTTTTTCCTATATATACCTTTTAAAGATAATATGTTCTTATTAGGAGGAAATAAAAAAGCTGAAAAAAGAACTGGAAAATTTTGATCCTTCATTTTTTGAAGAAATCGAAGATCTGAAGTATAATTACAAAGAAGAAGTGAAAAAAAATATTCTCTTAGAAGAGAAGTTAAAAAAGCTTTCTGAACAATTTGGAGTTGAATTAACTAGTCCTGTTGCTGCTTCTGAAGAGTCTGAAGATGAAGAGGAGGAAAATCCTGTTAATTTCCCACATACTAAGGGCCACCTCTAACTATAGTTTTATTTAACTGTTTATTAACTTTATAAGTTAAAATTCCATCTGGAAGTTCCATCGGGAAATCAGGCAAGTCTCTGACCTACATGATTTCCTTCCCAATACCTTGTACCTTTACCTAAATTGGAATTTTTAGTAAATAAAATTATACGAAAATTTCAACGTATTAGAAAAGTGTATTTTTGAAGACTTTTAGGATAAGTTATATTTGTCAAATAGGCAATGATCTATGGTGAATTCCTATACATTCATAATGTTTTAAGTTTCTTAAACATTTAAAACGGGGGTTTTATATATACTTACATATTCTCAAATTATATATGTGTGTGTGTGTATATATAGATAACAATACATTATGAAGTTGAGCCATAAGTTTTCTTAAATGTCTAGCAGTATTAAATTCAGCTTAAACTATTTAATTTTTAAAGTAAACGGTCCAGAACTGTTGGTTTGTCTTTTATGCTACTACCCATGTATAATGGACTGAATCTAACCTTTGTACAAGCTGGGCAGCTTACTATTATATTTTAAATTCCAGAGGTTAAAAACTCACTTGCTGTTTCTCAATAAAATTTTGAATAGATAGATATTTGCAGGTGGGAAATTCATTTCTTCAAATGCTAGAAGACATGATGCTATATTAGACAGTGAACAATAAATAGAAACTCAGATATTTTTACCTTCTAAACATGGCAGAGTATTCAATATTGAAATATAATAACAAAGAAGCTGGTTTTTAATTGCATTTCCAGTTTATACATTGAGTATTATATCTTTGAGCCTACCAAATTTCTGATTATCTATTTTTGAAAAGTGATTAAATAAACACTTAGCATCAAAGGCATACACATAATTGTTCAGATTCATGTTGATAATAACTGGTTTTGAATTCATATAGGTATCTGGGATTGGCCAGCATAAACCAAGATGATGGCGATGGACCTGAAAAGAAAAACAAAAAAGGGCATTAGCTTTTAGCCTGTATTATCTTCATTCACTTACAAATCTTTTGAGTGCCTACTATCTCCCAGGCACTATTTAAGGCTCCATGTCATCTTACCCTTTTTTTTTTTCATAGCTGTTCTCCTGACATATTACATATTTACTTGCTTATTGTCTATCTTCCCCATTAGAATGTAAGCTTCATGAAGGCAGAGACATTGTTTTGTTGACTCTATTTCCAGCACCTGGAAACATGCCAGGAACATAATCAGGGGCTCCATAAAAATGTAATGAATAATAGAGTCTATTGCTGAGTGCAGAAGTTAGCCAGTTGAAAAATGTGGGCGGAAGGCATTCTAACCAAAAGAAATACCATGTGATAGAATCGTGTTTTTGCCCTGGTTGCATTTAGTTAAGAACATACACAGCGTGGGTGTGTTTGGGAGATGGGGGTAAAGAGTTCTGGAAGTCTGAGCTGGGGCCAGATCATGAAAAATCTTAATGTCACTGAACACTTTTACTCAGGGAAGTAGTATTCTCATTCATTTGTGAAGCATGGACAGGACAGGGATAAGACTGAAAGATAACGCTGAGGAGGGTGACAAAATAATTCAGGCATGAATCTTGTTTTAAATTAAAATCAACAGCCAACTGGTTGGTAAGAAGTACACAGATGCAAGAGATGAGACTCTTTTAGAACTGATAATTGGATATAGGAAGTGATGGAGAGAGGGGTTAAAAATGATATCTAAGTTTTTGGCTTCAGTGAATTGTTTGGAGTTGGGGTTGGTCCAAACTGGACTAGGGTCCAGTTTTGAACATTACAAACTAGAACCTATGTGAAATCAAACAGACAAGTCCAGGAGACAGAAAGGGTGCAAAGGGTAAAAGAATTCATTCTGTATATATTAACTGTCACCTTGGCACTCTTTTAACTCAACGAATTCTATAATCAGGTACCTTTGAGAAATGCTGCGTTAAACTAAGTTATTAGTACAGATGTCTTAGAGAACACTAATGTTCAACATGAATTTCCAAGAAGGCAATACATAGTATGCAGGGTTTTCCGGACATTTTCATCACTTTAATTCTGAAGCACATCTAGAAGAACCAACGCCCCACAGAATAAATACATATTGGGAAACACAACTTTATCATATAAAGATGGTGGCATGTGAGATGAAGAAATTAAATTACTGCATATCAGAATTACTGCAATTTGTAGAGCATTTTAGTGCCACTTCTACTTTAAGAACATAAAATGACATAATCCCACTAATTATTTTCTGCCATTACCTTGATTAAACAGCCATCACTGCAGTGCCACACTATTCCTTCAATTTTACCCTCTCTGCAACCTTCAAACCAGGACAACAGATCATTGTGCTTCAAAGTAGGTAGATTTCTTATTTGAAATGCTCCATGCGGTATAAGAAGATGTAACGGATGCTTCTTGCTTCCTAACCCTAAAATTGTAAAACTTTGCCATTAGCCATACAGAAGTTTCAAAAAGAATGAGGAAATTTCTCCCTCCAAATTAAAAAAAGCCTCTAAAACATTGAGGAATAAATTTACCAAAAAGTTTAATTCCTTGAACAGAGACAAGTGCCCTCACTCAAAAGTCGGCACCTTATCCCATTAAATCTAAATTCCACCTTTGTGTGCTCTATACCAGGAATTGGCAAACTATGACCTTCGACTAAACCCAGCCAGGTGCCTGTTTTTGTAAATTGTTTCAATGGAACACAGCCAACCCATTCATTTAAGTACTCTCTATGGCCTGTTTCAGAGATATGGCCCCAAAATCCTAAATATTTACTGTCTAGCCTTTTATAGAAAAGTCCACCAACTGCTGCTCTACACCATTAGCCACAATTCAACTATCATTCAGTATTTACCAAACAGCCACGCTGTATCTGATAACTTGTATAATTACTGTCTTAGATTCATTTCACCTGCCAATCAGTCTGCTTCTGATCTCTATATAGGATTTTGCTATTCCAGCTTTAATGACCTTGGGTCTGTCTTCATCCCTGGGTTAACAATACTCCATAGTGCCCTCAGGACTTGTACTCAAATCATCATGGTGTATATTCTAATGCTTGATATGCTATTCATTGCTAATTCTTTTATTTACTTTACTCCTAGCTGTTAATTAATGCTAACTAATTACCTAGCCATGAAAAGGAACCTAAGTGCCCATCAACAGATGAATGGATAAAGATATGGGGTGTGTGTACGTACACACACACACACACACACACACACACACACACACACACACACACACACACACACACACACACACACACACACACACACAGAAAATGGAATAAAACTCAGCCATAAAAACAGAATGAAATCCTGCCAATTGCAACAACATGGATAGACCTAAAGGATATTATGCTAAATGAAAGAAGAAAAGACAAATACTGTATGATTTCACTTATATATGGAATCTAAAAACCAAAACAAATAACTCAAGTTTATTAGTCATTTCTTTAGTGTGTATTTTTTTCCAGTTGAACCTAGGAAGTTTTCTTTAAAAATGACTACTGTAACTAAACAAGAAAAAGGCTTTACTCACCATATGGGTTTCCATTAATATTGGTTCCTATAAGCTCCAGTGTTTGTTCTAACAGATCTGAGAGTGGCACTGCACTAATTTCCAAAAGACCAGGATCATCAGAATGATGCCTCAGTACCAGGGCGATTTCAAATTCATAATTTACTACAGAGGAATGCCAGCAATACTGTTTGTTGTTTTTCTCCACTGGTACCCAACCTATCATTTAAAGAAAGAAGTGTTTTTTATTGCACTGTTTTTCTTTGGATTAAGACCTAAGGTAATTTTAATTTTTGTTGCAAATTCTCTGTATTTTCTGGGTGTTCTATCACACATAGGTATCACTTTTAACATCAGTGGAAATGTTAGCAGTTTTACTACTTTGTAAATCATAATCTTTTTCTTTAATCATAAGGTCTCATTCTTGATTCTGCTGAGGAATTAACCTGTTTGATTAGTCACTTCGGAGCACTCAGCATTATTTTAATAGAAAATTCACATTTTCAATAAGAATTGAGCACCATTCTAAGACACAGCACCAAAACCTTTTTTTAAATTAAGTTTTCTCTCTACCTTCTCTCCAGTTTCAGGGACGATAGACAGATGCAAGTGTTCTGCAATTTACTGTATTGTTCCAGTATTTATTGAACAATTTATTGATTCTACATTTATTGAATGTTACTGCTATTCCCTTCCTAACTACTGATGGCAGATTAGGCTTCTTTGTTGTGGAGAATTCCTTACCGAAAAAAAAAAAAAAAAAAAAGACAAACTAGGGCATAAACACTACTATGACCGTCACATCTTTGGCATTCATTATTCACCCAGATTACTATAATAACCTCTTTGCTGATCTACTATCTCCCTTGTAATTCTATTTCAAGAATTTAAATTTAGTTATGCTGTAGCTCTACTTAATAATCATCTTCAGGATAAATTTCAAACTTCTTCAGATGGAATATAAACCCCTTTAAGATCTGAGCCCATTCCACATCTCCAGCCTCTACTTTTATAGCTTCAAGTGTCATACACTCTAAACATTCCAGCCACAATAAGGTGTTATTTAAAATTTCTCAAAGACTCCATGATCTCTCCCCTTCGTGGGAGTTTGCCTAAGCTGACCTTCTCCCTTCCTTCGCCAACTAACTTCCTGGTTCTTAAGCTTCAGTTTCAATGTCCACTCTCCTTAGAAGCCTCCTCTAACCACCACAGGTTGAACTAGGAGTTCTTCCTCTTTTCTCCAATTGTACCCTGTGTATTATTTCCTTTTAGTTCTTAAATCATACTATTATTGGTAGATTCTTCCTATTGTCTAAAAGATCATCAAAGATCATCAAGGATAAAGGTTCTGATCCTCCTCACTTTTGCATTACCAGAATCAAAGAGTACTTTGCACATTATAGGTTCTTTTAATCTGGAGTCATCCTTCTACTCAGCACACTTCTGCAAAATTTTCTCATCTCCAGAAAAACTACTGTGAGACACCTATTTTCACTTCCCTTCGAGACAGTCTTCTAGGATCTTTGCAAAAAATATATACATATTGTTATCCCCAGTCTATAAAGTAAAAAGCTTAATATCCCATTTCAGATTAGAACATACCGTCATCGTGACAACACTTCAAGGCTATTCCCACACTCAATGCTTTATTAATCTTCACAGACTACAGGTAGTAAACTGTCCACCTGAGAAAAGATTCTAAACTTGAGAGGAAGTTCTTGATATGAAACATCTTTGGTATCGTTAAACTTAAATTAGACTTAGAAAATTTGTGCTATACAGATAAATACCATGAAGAACCATATTAAAATTAAGTTCTGTAATTTCCAATTGAATGTATAATAATACCAGGAATGTGTCCATTTTCATCAGGCATTGGATTCCCATTTAATTGTTCTATTTCCTTCGCTGGTATCCAGCACTCTGGAACAGGTTTGAAGTCCTCCTCAACATTCCAAAAAAATTCTAAAAGAGTTAAATAATCTTATGTGTGGCGATACTTTAAAAAAATACATATAACACTGAACAAATTCAAAGTGGGAACAGCTAATGAACCCCATAATGCCAGGTATCATATAATTAGTCTCCATTCACTACCACCACAATGTGACTACTTCTCAGGGTTAAGGTACTAACACTTTAAATTTTCAATTTTGAACCCACCACTATCTGTAACAGTAGTAACAGTCTAACTAAAGCAACCAATGTTCCAGCATGTGTGATTTATGGTAAATTTTTAATGCACTATGAATATAAATATATAAAGATTATATGTATGAATGAGTGGATATATAACAATAAATGTATGTATCTACTTATATAATATTTAGAAGTATCTACTGTAATAATTAAAAATATTAATAATCCTTTGAGATTTGTGCCTGATTTATAAAATTACCCATTTGTCTCTTAGGTAGACAAAACCAAAATGTGTCACTCATTATATATATATATATATGTGTGTGTGTATATGTATGTATACACACACACAATAATTTGTATGTTTTAATAAAATGGACATGCTACAATGAAGAGTCACAGAAGTGTTAGGAAAATATTTTGAAATATTTTTCAAGAATATGCTTTTACATATAAAGATATTCAATTGTAATTTTTTCTTTTCCCAAAGTGCTTAAATTGTAAAGAAGCATATAATATAAAGAACACCATAGCAAGAAATAAGCCAAAAATTTCAACTTAAATCATGAAAAGCTTTAAAAAAAAAGAAAAAAAAGGACCCACTAACCTTTAGAGTTTTGTTTTGAATGTAGAAAATTTTTAAACCTTTTCTCAGCTAGTTTGTTAGGTTTTCTATCTAGCCGAGCCCAAAGGTATGGCTGACCTAAAAAATAATGAAAGGAAAAAAAAAAGTTTAAGAGGCAAACAATAAAATTTATCTTGAAAGACATTTCCGTATAAAATTTTTCAATAAACGGTAGGAGTCATCTCCTCTAAGAGAAGCAACCCAGAAGACACAGGGAGATAAGCAGTATAACAGACATCCTACCTAACAGTACCTGATGTATAAGACTTAAGTCTTTGGTTAGAGAGTGATGGGGATGAGATGAAAAGCAAATGTGACTCTTTCATAAGGACATTCCACAGCCATATTTTATTAGAAACTAGCAACTGTGAGAAACCGAAGCTACCTCTATACTAAATGGAAACATAACCAGAAAATTGTATTCACACTTCCCCTGAAACCGAACTATGTGCTATGAGGGTTAATTCCCAAAAATGTGGAGTGAGGCTAAACTGTTTTGCATGGCTCTGACCCCTGGGGTCAAGGCAAGAAACATTGATTAATAGCAATGCTTTACAGTCAGGGATCTGAGAAGTTTCAGGGCGGGTGCCAGCACTCTTTATTGACAACAGTGAGGCTAATGAGTTGCACCTGGTCTCAGTGAGACTCCTGGAGGGCTGATGTTGAGGCTGGTTACTTAGCAGGAAGATACCTTCAGGGCCAGCAAAATATAAAAATCCCCAGCTGAGACTCCATTTCAGTTTCCCGGTTTCTGAGGTGTTCCCTGTCTATATCAGTGGTGGTCCCTGCTTTAAGAAAGTGTGTCCTGCCTGGATTTGTCAGGAAGGTGGGGGAGGAGTCGGGGCGGGGGACCATAGAAGCTTTCACCTGGTCTCACCAGATGCTTTGCTGTCAGAGAGTCTTTAGTTGTGACGCGCATCCTTTTAATGCCTTTGCTGCACTGCCTATCCTTTACCTGTAATGAACTGTGAATCTGCAAGCACTGTCACTCTGGGTTCTGTAAGTTCTCTTTAGCAATCCAATCTTGTTTAACTGCTACCATTATACATGATTACACATATGATGCACACTGAAGTTTCTTAATATAAGTCTAAAAAAATCTTTTAGTTTCTTCAAACATATAAATCAGAGACTTATCTTAAAAATTACTGATTAAAGTTTGGTTTAGGCACTATATATTACTCATTAGCTATACCAATAAATAATATGAAGAACCAGATTAAAACTACATTGTCATTTCTGTTGAATGGACCTTTTGTTCTTTTCACAATAAACATAAAAGAACGCACTGCACTCACACCCATTAAGATGGCTACTATCAAAAAAATAGAAAGAAACAAGTGTTGGTGAGGATATGGAGAAGCTGGAACCCTTCTGAAGTCCTGCTAGGAATGTAAATACTGCAGCTGCTACAGAAAACAGTATGACAGTTCCTCAAAAAATTTTAAAAAGAATTAGTATATGATCCAGGAGTTCCATTTTTTGATACATACCCCAAAGAATTGAAAGCAGGGACTCAGATATTTGTACACCATGTTCATAGCACCACTGTTCCCAACAGCCAACAGATGGAAGCATCCCAAGTACACACTGATGGATGAATGGTATATACACACAATTATGTAGTATATACAAACTTGTGGTATATACATACAATGAAATATTATTCATCCTTTTATAAAGGACGGAAATTCTGACATGTACTACAACATGGATGACTCTTGAGGACAATATGCTAAGTGAAATAAGCCAGCCACAAAAAGACAACTACTGTTAAGACTCCACTTATATGAGTTACCTAGAGTAGTCAAAACCCTACAGACAAAGTAGAATGGTGTCTGGAAGAAGGTGGGGATGCTGAGTTGTTTAATGGGTAGGAAGTTTCAGTCTTGCAAGATGAAAAGAGTTCTGGAGATGAATGTGTCGATAGCAGCACAACGATGAGAACGGTACACACCACTGAACTGTACACTTAAAAATGGTTAACATGGTAAATTTTATGTCATATGTATTTTATCACAATTAAACATGAAAAAAGATGCACTTCAGAAGAGATTTCCTGATATAAAGAATGTGTTCAATATGCATTTAACTGTTCTATTTCTCTTGCTGGAATTGAGAGGTAATTTCACTATCCAGAAAAAAAATCACAAAGATTATTTCTCTCTTTTCAATGCATTTTTTTCCTTAACATAGTTGACAATTTCTATTTGAGTTTAAAGTATATTAAAATGAAATAAATTAGAGACATTGCCAATAGTAATAAAAACAATGGAATCAGCACTGGGACCAGTGGAATAAGAACAAGCTTTAGGGTCAGATAAACCCTATTACCAGTTGAGCCTTCATTAATTATATGGTCTCGAACAAATTATTTACATTCTCTGAGCTTCAGTTTCCGTTTCTGTGAAATGGAGAGGCTTATTGTGCAAATTAGAGATAACACATATAAAGCATTTATCATACTGTCTGGCCCTTAATGGGTATTAAGTAAATATTAGTTATCGTTCCTTCTTCCCCCAAGAGAAAGATACAATGATATAATAAATAAGTATAATGTACCAATCGTGATTTTATTATTTTCCTATTATACTTAGGTTTCCAAGGGTTTATGAAGAGCAATGCCCCATTTCAGATATATATAGTTTAAGTGACTAAGAAAAATAAGTAATATTTGTAGTACAGTTTTATATTACCTTTGTAAGTAGTAACATAACAACATGTTCCATCCACTTTTTCTGTTGGAATTGCACTGTGTATATCTGCATCTAATGCCTTGTGACTTATAGTTTCAGTTGCCAAAACTTTAAATGGCTTAAAAAAGAGAAAGAGAAAACTGGTTTAAGATAAATAGCCTCTATACCTTCACACACACTCTTACCTGGAAGTTCTTAATTTCACTAGCTCTAAGGGATGATCACCAGTTTATCCTTCAAAATATTTCTCCTGTGAAGTTGTTACAAATCACCCACTCCCCTTTTGTGCTATCATAGCAATACATGTTTTTCCACACAGATTTGTAATCAGAGTCGACTTGAACAACACAGGTTTGAACTGCATGAGACCACTTATATGCAGATTTTTTTTTCAATAGTAAATACTGCAGTACTACACATTCAAGGTTGGTTGAATCCTGGATGCAGAGCCCTGGTTATGGAGGAAACTCGAATATGAGGGCCAACCACAAGTTATACTCGGATTTTCCACTGCTGTATGATCCAAGCCCCTAACCCTGGCATTGCTCATGGGTCAACTGTATTCACATGTTTCTTTATCCACCATAATAAGCTTGACAACAGGAACCATGTCCTATGCAGAGCTGCATCCCTAGCACAGGTGTTAAGTGTGTTCAGTCATTTACTTGACAATTATTTGCTAAATGCCTCCTATGGGTTAAGTATTGTCCTCAGCACTGGGATAGAGGTGAACAAAAAAGGACCTGCCTTTGGTGGAAGGTTCATTTTAAGGAGGGAGATGATAACAGAAACAAAATGTATATAGTACAATGTTAGCTATGATAAGTGCTGAGGAGAAAAACAAATGGGGACCCTTTCAGCTTTATCAGTAGTGAACTGTTTGCATATTTAACTTACAGTTTTTCTACTGTCAGGAAGACAAGCCAAGAGTATCAAGAATGGAGGAAAAGACATTTTCTAGGATTCCTATCAACTTTTTATCTGTAATTTATTTTCATTTATGAGAAAAGACTATGCCACTGTTTTACAGTCTAAATTATCTGAAGTAATACCTTACATAATGTGAAAAAACATTGTACAATATAAACATACTGGTGTGATAGGCTTAAGACTAAAAAATGAAGTACTGTTTCAGAGTCTGGCAAACTTAGGAAATTAGCCCCACTCTGGTACTGATTCAGTATTTTTAAGATAAAGCTAAATGGTTAGGGATTTATCAGTAACTTATAACACTGGTTCAGAGGATATCAATTTAACCTGTGGCAGTAGGACCAAGGTTTGGCCCAATAGCTCTCCGCGTGTGTGTGTGTGTTTAAATTTATCAAAGATTCTAGGGAGATGACTTTATGGAGTTCTTGATAAGGACAAATATCCCTTCCATAAGAATGAATTACCTACCACTCCATGCTACTGACATGTCCAAAGGACAGCATAAGATACCAAGGGGTACGCAAAGTTCTCCTTCTCTGTCACTTAAATCTTTAAACTCTGACTGGAAACAGAAGGCATGTGTGTATAAGAAGTAATAGCTAGTATCAACTGAGTGATCCTCTACAATTTCTTGGTAGGGGAAATCACTAGAATAAGTAAGCTGATGAAAGATTTCATAGAGAACTTCTGATTCTAAATTTTTAAAATCCTGGAAGTGATCCAGGCAGGGTGCGTAGCCTGAGCATAGAGACAGGATTGTGCTTGCTATGTTCACAGGATGAAACAGACTTTGCTAGAACAGATATGTCACTTTAAGTAGGCACCTCTGTCACAAACACACATGGCATTTTTCACTACACTGAGCTCAGGCACCTCACTGTGGGCCTAACAGGCACTTTACAACTGGGCCTGATTAATGAGAATCCTTGAATTGCAGTTAAGAATTTGAATGCTATGCTATAAACAACACTATAAGCTATACTTGACTGCAGAGGGACAAGAGAAGGGGCTTATTTTCCTGGTGGAGAGTGCTTTTACAAACTACTCGCCTCCCACCCACAACATACAAAGTTGAGGATCACAGCTAGAGCGAACCACTATTCAGGATGCCATTGTTTCGTATGAATTAAGTTTGTTAGGGCTTAAAAAATAAAATCTTGAGAACTACTGCTACAGACATTTAGTAGTAACTGCAGGGTTTTGACTAGGAAAGAATAATGATGATCATTCTCAGTGGCAAGAAAGAACAATTTAGTGCAAGAAAGGCGTAAAATATTAAGAACTATAATAGCGGTGGCAGTGAGATGTTATAAGGTAAAAAGCATCAAGGTAAATGGAAAGCTGGCATGAAATGACACCAGGGTTTATCCAGTGCCTACCATGTGTCAGGTCCTAAAAACTGGGACTAGAAATAACACAGCAGTCTTGGCCTTAAAAGTCTTTTAGCCTGGGAGACAAGAAGGCCAGTGTGAACGATGTTAACGGGACGTGGAGGTGGAGTCAAATGCACCCAACAGATAAGTGGTGATTTTGCTATCAAGGACTTTACTATGTATTAAAGAGTTATCCTGATACAGGACCATTCACCAGTATTTATTAAGGGCCCTCTCCATGTGTAAAACACGTTGCTGCGAGAATAGAAAACCTTGAGATAGAAACACCAAAATTAGAATCAAGTAGTTAATTACTGATAACAATACACGAGGTCTGATCTTTAGTGACCTATTTAGGTTAGTTGTCAACACTGTCATCGGTTCCCAGGTTTGAACAGGTGAAGCAAGTCTTCTAAAATCTCCACTTTGACACCACACTCGTGAAAAGTAGGAAAGCTTGTTTTGCGGTGACTATACGACTACTTAAGGGACTTTCCTCAAAAGGTGGTAACCCAAGAAGAAAGGAACATTATTTAAGATGCGGGTTTTCAATTTCCATGCGATGGCAAGTTTGAATCGCCGGATCAGAAAAATTCTCCCGCAGATTCCCTCCCTTGCAACTAAGAAGGTACAAGAACCTGGAGCTCGGGGCGTAGAAGACCCGTACCCTAGACCGCCCCAGCGAAACCTGCAAACCGCCCCCGCCCCCGCCCCCAGTCTACAGGGCGGCTCCACCGCGCCTGGGAGCCCTCTCCGAATTCAAACGCAGCCCGCGCCGCGGGGAGCAGCCCACCCGTGGCCGCCCCGCGGGCCCCGCGCTCCTCGGTACCTGATGCTCCCTTTTGGTGGAAGGCTCCTCTTTCACCTCCGTCACAAACACACACGGCATTTTCCGCTGCACCGAGCCCAGGCGCCTCATGGTGGGTCCACAGGCAGTGCGAGTGGAAAGCGCGCTTACGAACAGCGCCGGGTCCGTACCAGGACAACATCCACAGCAGTCAGCCGAGTTACTCAAGCCACGCACGTTCCGCGCGCTGGCCCAACGGCCGCGCTCCCGCGTCCCCCGGCACCGAGGGGGGCCGGGACGCACGCCCGGAAGCGGCCTCCTGGCCGCGGAGCCTTCTGGAAGTTGTAGTGCGGAAACAAAAGGTACCTCCGTGTGTGCTCTCGCGAGCGTCCCTCAGGGTTGTGATGACATTGAAAACACAAAGATCCGTTTCTGGTGTGTGTGTATTAGTAGCCGATGATATTTATGAAAATTAAATGTATGAAGTGATAAGTAATGAGTGATTTTAGGTGGCGATTTAACACCATTTTGATGAAACCGATTTGCCTGTTCCCTTTAATATGTTCCTGGGAGAAGCACTGTAGAAGCTTAGAAATATCCGGAGACATCTCAAGGCGAAATGAAAAGTAATTCCCCTGGAAAAATGTTAGAAAACGCTACAATTAAAACATCTAGGACCCTCCCAAAAAAGAAAAATTACCGTTTGTATTACGCCTCATTGTGCGGCATAATATGGTCATAATTGGTTCTGGTGTCTTTTCCAGAGTGAATGCAAAGTGTAGCCTTAGACCAATCCAAAACCACACGAATACCAACATTCAGCTTTCAATCTCCATCTTTCATAGGAACCTCATTTACCTTAGTTAAGTATGAGCTCCAACAGAGTCCGAATGGCTTGAGTACTTGTCGTCAATCACCTGCAGAGGTAAAAACAGCTTTGACTTATTGCTCAAAAGAACTTTGGAGGGTAAGTAATGACAGTCAATGACTGAATAAAAATTAATAAATATTCAATATTTAGTAATAGTAGCCTTTCTATCTCATTGAAGCTAGTAGTCCGTAGTAGGAGAGTTTTGATTACTGCCATCTTTTATGTGTCTGGACAATGCCCAGGTCTCATTCCTATAATTGTCTTATCTGCAGGTATCAGACTGCCCAGCAGTTTCCCGATTTAGCCCTCATGAAATTAAACGACTATATCTCACTTGGAGTTTTCCATGTATAAGGAAATTCCCAAAGAATAAAATAATCCTCCGAAAAATTCACTGGTTTTTGATTGCTGGATTCAGAGGGGAGGGATGGAAGAGATTTGCTGTATAAAAGTATTTACTTTCTCTTCTGCTGTCTTTGATTTTCTCATAGGAAAAATAAATTAAATAAATAAATAAGGGAGTTGGGGGCGAAAACACCTGATGTGAGATCCTGGGACCAGAAACGTCTTAGCATTTTGTAGTCAAAAACCAGTGACTTTGTTCCTCCAGAAGAATCCTAAAAAGCAGCTTGTTTCATTGGTCTCAAGGAGACAACAATTAAATAACCGTCACAACTCTCAACTGTCATTTCCCAAACTGCCACAGTCTTTTAGTTCCAACATTCTATCATTTCTGAGAAAAGATCATCTTGCAAAACATTCCACTTGCTGTTTGAAAGTAGCAGCAAAGCTAACCATTTTTTAGGAAGCACTCTATTTCTAGAAATAGAGTGATTTCATCAGTGCCTGGAGCAAAGCTTCTGGCTTCTGGCAGAAACAGGGGAGTCCAACACAGGGGACAGCCACAGAACCCATTTACAGTTACAATCTGGACTCCTACTTTCTCTGATGGGTAGCAGCCAACCCCTTTGCCCAATTCTCATAAGTCTGAAGAGTCAGCAAGGAGTGACTACCAGCCCCAGTACTTAAAGTGGTGTTAACACAAACTGGAAGAAAGCCTTTTTTCTCTCATGTGTTAGTGTTCTGACATGAACCCAAAATGAAAGATTCAGTGCAGAGTGTACTCTGGCCAACACAAAAACACAGAATTTTCAGGCCTACCATGAACTGTCCAGGCAAATTTCTCATAACTCTTCTTTACTCATTACAGGGAGAAAAAATCATCCTGGATATAGTCATAGCTTTCCCTGAAAAACTAGAATGAATTTCACAACAGGAAAGGAGTGAAGAGAATAAGGAAAAGGTGTGTGTGGCGGGGGAGAGGAAGGGTAGAAAGAAAGGAAAGGAAAAGAGAGTTGGAAAAAAAGAAGAAATTAGGGTTCCAGGCATTCTAGACACTACCAAAATGCACAGATCTATTTACAATGGCAAAAAAAAAAAAAAAATTCCCTTCTGGGTTTGATGTGTTTTTGCTGTTTCTAATGGAACATAATTGTTCAAAACTAACTTCAAGAGGTAAAAGCATTTCTTCAGGCTTTCCCCTGTGTAAAACATGGGTTCTCACAATGGCTTTAATCATGATGTTAATGTAATCATGCAACAATGGTGTTTGGTAACAGTATTTGAAAATAGTCCAATGCAGCTAAAAGTTCATAGGTGGAGAGGAAGTTTATCTGGAGGCAAAGACCACTTAAAGCTATTTCTTAGGGGTGTTTCTCCCAGTAACCTATGTGCTTAAGATGGGTACATTGTTATTCTAGAGTTAGAAGGTAGGGCAAAACAAAAGTTGAGATATTAGATTTTCTATATATCATTGCTATTATTTCCAAGGTTTTAGTCAAGTCTTTATTCTCTACTTGATTTACTTCTAATGCACAGTTCTTTTTATTATTTTCTTTTATTTACAGTTATAGGTGAATAACTCTTTTCTAAATTTTAGCTTATTTCCTAGATTTTTATCCTAAAGCAGTGTATTCAAAAAGTTCATACCAACTTAGTCTTTTTTACTTAACCAAAATGAAAATCTATATGTCTTGATCTTTTAAATTTACAATTAAAAGTACATTGCAATTTAAAAATATATTTTGACCTACTGTAATTTGTCTTCTCTATGGCATTTTCTAAGTTACCTTCTATGGATATTTTTATTAATTTCTGCTAGGTTCTAGTTCTTTTAGTAAAGATACTAAGATGAAGACCTCAGTAACTACTGATTGAAATGTCTCATTCTGGGAATCAGAGTACTTCATTTTGCTTTCAACAAATTCTCAAAATTTGCAAGCATTCTGGAATCTTTCTGCTATAGGAAGAAGCTATTCCCCTTTTAATGATGGATGAAGAGTGAATGGAATATAGCTACAAGATGAATAAGTAGTCCAATTTATTTTCAGGCATCTATTAAATATCACAATCTGAATGATTTTTTTCAAATCAGTGGATAGCGGTGAGTACATAATTAAATAATTTTACTTTTATCTTGAAATATAGATTAGTATATTTACCTATTTAAAATTTTTAGTTTTGTTTCCAAATCATGTATAGAAATAAGAGTTTAGAAAATATTTACTTGTGAAATACTTAATACTTCTTAATTATGAAAGTATGAGCTAGTTTGTTCCAATTTCAATCAGAGCATTGAAGGATAAAACATACTATTTTATTTTTATTAGCTTTTTCTGGTCAATATACTAGAATTGAGTAAGAGAAATTACTGTACAGTATTCACTAAGGTAACCTAGCCTACAGTTAGATGTGAGGTCATTTATGATGAGCAAATAATGGATTAGGTAACAGTGAGCAAAATTCTGGAAGTTTGAGTTTGTGTGCTTACTAGCAACCACTTTCAACATTTCTGCCAAGCTAGAGAAGGTATCTTCTAATTTAAATTTATTTAAGAATTATCTATTGTGTAATATACTGTCAACAGGAGATCAGTTTTAAAAATACTGATAGCCTGAAAGAGTGTGGAAGAGAAATTATTTTTCCCCGTACACACTCATAGTTCTTATATTTGCATTCCTGCAATTTTTATATTAAAAAACATAGGATTAGTAGCAAGAGAGTTGAAAATGGCAGAAGTTGGGAATGACTGCTATTTCTTTTTTAATTCCATATGCATAAAGGTAAATATTGTACAATTTACAGTACTTCACATGCTTAAGCTTTTTAGTAGAATGAAGGAAGATATGGCAATAATTTGCATTGCTGAATCAAAATTTACTATTTTCCCACAAAATACTTTATGTATTTAAAATCTGAAGTAAATCCTTATCGTGTAGTTTTTTTTTTTTTTTTTTTTGCGGTACGCGGGCCTCTCACCGTTGTGGCCTCTCCCGCTGCGGAGCACAGGCTCCGGACGCGCAGGCTCAGTGGCCACGGCTCACGGGCCCAGCCGCTCCGTGGCATGTGGGATCCTCCCAGACCGGGGCACAAACCCGTGTCCCCTGCATCGGCAGGCGGACTCTCAACCACTGCGCCACCAGGGAAGCCCCTTATCATGTATTTTTGATATATTGAATTTCTCTGATAAAATCTGGGATAACTTAAAATTGTTTGAAACTACCCTTCTATATGCCAGTTATATGCCCCTGGCTTTTTAGTCCTCAGTGTGGCACTTTTGCCTATATTATGGCTCCTTGAAACATCAAATTCCTAATATTGAAACATTATATGATACATCGTACTGTTTTGGTTAATGTGATTCCAGTCATATAAATTCGAATAGTTAAATTCAGGTCACTATCAAACAGTTAAATAAATCTAATTTACCCCCTATTTTGAAATTTATTAACGAAATTACTGAATTTTCCCCTGTCAAAGTAACAGCAAATAATATCATGGAAAAAGGAAAAGAAAGTAATACAAACAAATTGGCCAAACATGAATCGAAGTTTATAAAGTTAAAATGGGAAAAAATATTTAATCTAAGTGATTAGGATTAATGGATCTCAATGAAACCAAATAAAAAATGTAGAAATTCAGAGTTTGGAGCTTCATGTTCATATCAGAATGAACCCAGTGAAAGACATGCTGTTGTCTGTTTTAAAGCATTTCATCTCTGCTAGGACAACTGAATGGAGTCAACTTGACTGTAAGAACGAGATCTACTTCTCTTACCTGTTACTTTAAGATTAAACCCTAGGATGATAAGAAATAATAGAACTTATGTTCCATGTGGGCAGAGAGTTTTGTCTATTTCACTGCTGTATCCTGAAATACTTAGTAAGTTCTCAATAAATAAATGAAAAAATAAAAATAATAATAGCAATCACAATACTTTATCTCCCATAATTTTTACAACAATCTGTGAGGAGGGCACTTTATTCCCTTTTTACAGGTGAGGAAACTGAGGCACAGAGAGGGTGAGTAACAGATTGACTTTGTGATTATGGGCAAAATAGAGTTCAAATACCAGTTTATCTGGTTCCTGCCTACTATCCTGGACTACGAGACCTACAGATCCACCTTAAAAGGGAGAGAGACTGAAGACAGAGAGTAAGAGGGTGGGAAAAAAAATAAGGAACAACCCTGAAACACATGTCTAAAAAAGGGATGAGTTTAATAGGATATTTTTATTCTATGTTACCCACCCTCTGCCCCAAAAGCCAATGACCTGAAGTTTTCCCAATTGTGGATCTATGTGTAAAAGATATAAAATAAAAAAACAACAGCCCTTTAAAATAATCCATACCTGCTTTTGTTGGGATATAATGATGTAAATGTAGACCAAGGGCATATAGCATATACATGTAACATAGCACATTGTACCAATTATTTAAAATTCCACAATAATATAAAGTTTAAGCTCCATTCACTTTCCCTATATAAATACACTTAGTATCTCCATAAAGTAAGAAAACAATTATCTAATGAAATATATGATTAATAGAGATCATCTCTACAATTAGAATATGGATGATGATTCTTAAAAAAAAATTCTGGCTTTCTTAACAAAGAAAAATTAGATCCTTCTGTCATTGGATTGTGATTAAGAGTGTCACTGATCTTTTGTACGTTTATCCTTAGTGAGCCATATGGATTAACTGATAACAAGGAGAATTTTATCAGTGACTCATGGCGTGTTGTACTATTTAATCATTAGATTATCTTGTGTCTTTCATTAAAATTAGATTGCTTTGCTAGAATTTAGACTTTATGGCATTGTATTTGTAGTCTTTTTTTAAATTTTAATTTGATCTCCTCATATTTTCTTTAGTTGATTAGTAATCTGTTGTTAAACACTAACATTCATATATTGAGTTTTCTACACTGTTTACTTTTTCCTTTTAGGGTTCCCAGTGCCGATTCCGACACTGTGAAGAGGCCCTTGGCAGTGACACTGTGTGCTCATTATGGAGAGAAGGAAAATGTTTAGATCCACTTTGCAGATTTAGACACATGGAAATGCAGGTAGAATTACTCAGCATCATCATGTTTGTTAAAAGCATCTCCCTTCGATAATACTGAACTATACTCTTACAACACAATTGAGAAGAAATGATTTTTCCTTCCATTACTTAATTTTAGGCATTTTGCCCTTTGCTCAATTTAAATTCTTAAAGAAATGGGCAAGTATATTTTAGGAAATCCATTGCATCTTTTAAATAGCAAAGCTTAGAAACACTCAAAGCCTAGAAACACACGAGATCTTAAATCGGCAATTGCAGTAGTTTTTGTCACATTGTGTTGTGTTGTAGCACATTGTATTTATTGTGAATATGGCATCTGATCATTACATTTCCCCCACCTCCTTTGTCTAGCAAAACTGCAGCATTTCATGCTTCTGGGAAACTCAGCCTCTTGGTTGTGTGAAGATCAGTTGTATCTTTTATCACAGCAAACCTCGAAATATCAATGGATTATTTTTGCCACCAAGTAGCAGTGAGTATTTTTTTTGAATAACATGGATATACCATATTATAATCTGGTTTTGGAATAGCAGCATAGAATGACACGTTAAATAAAGTATGAAAGGTGAGTAATGCAGTTTAACAGCCACTGAATGATTTGGGATGATTCTATCAAGAATCATGAGATGAAGCTTAGAATGAGCCATCAAGTAGCCAACAAAAATGTAGTGAACAAAGAGCAAGTCAAACTTTCTCTGTGTTTCTAAAGTGGATTTATTCATCTGAAAAGTGAGAGGACTACTGACCTCACTAGGTAGAGAGGAACTGTCTCAGCAAATCATCACACAACTGGCCTCACCATTGTGCCCTTACCTCATAGGTGGGGAGAGCAAGGGCATGCTCTGGTTTGCACACTTCTGCTTCTAGAAGAACAGCTAGATGCGTGGTTCTTCCTAAGACTTCATTTGTGGATAAAATGCAATCCCATTGTTGCAGAGTAAGTGGCATACTTCAATCCAGCTAAATGACACTGAGGTTCTACTATGTGATGAACCTTAAACTAGGTTCTGGGAAGGGGATAGGGAAGACACCACGCCCTGTAACAGTGAATGGCAAGAACCTTGCTTAAGAAGTTGGGATTGTCAGGTTTCCCTGATGCTATAGCTATGCCACTCTCCTGCTGTGGCCACCATATTTCTTACGATGGAATTATTCTAGGAATGAGTTTACAGAAGATCAGTCCTTTGGATTTGAAAACGTGGCTTCAGATAATCCTTGGCAAATGAATGACTAAAAATTATGTTTCTTTGTTATAGTCTTCTGGAAAACTCCGATCTCATAGCATTCATTATACATGTGGTACCTTGATCAATGTTTTTCTTCACTAGACTGTAAACATCACAAGGATGGGGACCATAACTAGTTTCCTTACCAATGCTTTGCACAATGTCTGGAGCACAGATGCTCAATAAAATTGGATGTATGGATAGATGGATGGGGATAGATAGATAACTACTGAAGGTAACCTACTGGGATGAAAGTTATTACACTTACTAAGTGGTTAACTTGATCCCATTGTTTTACATCTAGTGTGATTTTATTTCATGAGGACATTGTACTAAATTCCCTATATCTAGTGTAATAGTTTGCTTCCTAAAGTTCTATGGATAAAATTGCTATCTTTCAAACTAATTCTTTTAGGACTAGAGGAAAACAAAGACTCCATCTCTGGGCAAAGGAAAGGTAGAGTGTCTGTGTAACAGTTATTGGGCTCCCCACTATAAGACATGCCCTGGGCTAAGTTCTGTAGGGATACATTTTATTATTCTCATTTATTAGGCATAGAATCTGGACGTCAAAAATAAATTCTAGCTTTTCTGGAAGTCTCAATTTCTTCAACATGTGTCAAAACTGCTCCTGACTTTGGAATAAGGTTTCCCCTCTCTCAATAGGGTCAAAACCAGATCCATGCACTGGGACCAAATCCTTCCCCTAACCATTCTACCTCCATCATGAGAGGGGATAAGCAGGCTTCATAGGCTGCTAATACCCTACTTCCTCAAACCTCCTTTCGTCTGTCTACAGGGAACAAATCCACTTATGTGTTTTGAATTCACCAGGACTAATTTTATTCTGCCCTTTATTCCTGTTTATGTCAGTTTCAGGGGAAAAAAAAATACTCCTGTGTGTTTCTCCTTTATTTGCACACTAGTACCATACTCACAACACTTCTGACACCATACAAGTGGGTTTTTTCCCACACCAATCAATTCTCTGTGACATTAGCTGGGTGTCCTATAATTTAATTCAATTCTGACACTAACCAGAGTTAGCACACACCCCACAGATTAATGGCTGTATCCCCAAAGATTATCTTACACTTTTCATATTAATTGCAAGTAGAAGGTCCCTAGGTTACCCACAGCCTCTGTCTAACTTGGGTACAAATTGGAGGTTTCCATGATCTCTCTCCCTGGATTAAATAATTTGCTAGACAGCTCAAAGAACTCAGGGAAACGCTTCCTTATCTTTACCAGTTTATTGTAACAGACGATGCCATAGAGGATGGCATCCTCTACTGTAATAGAAGATGTTCATCACACAGATGAACAACCAGATGAAGAGGCACATAAGGTGAGGTCTGGAAGGGCCTGAGCACAGGAACTTCTGTCCCTGTGGAGTTGGGGTGTGCCACCGTCCAGTACGTGGATGTGTTCATCAAGCTGGAAGCTCTCTGAATTCTATACTTTTGGGATGTTTATGGAGGCTTCATCAGGTAAGTATGATTGATTATTAAACCAACCTCTAGCCCCTCTCCCCTTCCTGGACATGGGGGCAGGGCTGAGAGTTCCAAGCTTCTAATGCTGGCTTGGTCTTTCTGGTGACAAACCCTACTCATGAAGCTACCAGGAACCCACCCAGAGTCACCTCATTAGAACAAAGGACACTCCCATCACTGAGGAAACTCTAAGGGATTTTGGAGTTCTGTGTCAGGAACCAGGGTCAAAGGCCAAATATTAGAACAAAAGATGTTCCCAGTGCTCTTTTTACTTAGGAAATCACGAAGGTTTTAGGAACTCTGTGCCAGGAACTGGGGGCAGAGACCAATGTATTTTCTATTATTTCACATCAGTCAATATCAGAACCCCCATCTTTCAAATGACTCACTCCTCTCCCTATCTGGCCCCTTTCATCCACTCCTCCCCAAACTTCATTATCAGCAGAATTCTTTTTCAACTTCTTCCCTGAACTTTCCCTTCGTCTTCATAGTCGAATGTAAGCGTCACTCCCCACTCCTTCTCCAGCAGCCCTCTCCAAATGGTGGCTGTTTTTATCCCCAGTTCTCAAGTACCACTTGATCTGGAGATGAGGTAGAAGGTTTCCTTGGGTCCTATTGCCAATTTCAGATTGTTCTCTCTCACTTCTCCTTAAAACCATCCAGTTTGTATCTCATGCCATTATCCCCCTTCGGCATTGCTGTTCTTTTTGCTTTTGTCTACATCTGTCCACATCCTTCCTCCCCATTTTTCAGAAGTATGAACTCCTGGCTCATAGTCAGTCTAACTGTACTCCTGTGTCAATTCTTGGTGATTCCAATATGTAAGTATATGATCTACCACCCCAGCCTCTCAGTTCCTCGAACTCAATTCCTCCACTGAGCTTACCCTTCCCCATCTCAGTCATTCTCTCAGTTATAGTCTAAATCCTAATTGCCAGCCTTTCTTCCTCTGGAGGAAATGGCCTGGGCTGTATTATGGGACAGGCCAACTGATGTGTACAGTGGTAGGGTGTCACTTTTGATCTTTTGTAGTTTCTATTAAACTTGAACTGAGGAAAAAATGTCTCCTTTGTCTTAATCCATCCTCTTACAAGCTACCACCCCATTTTTTTCTTTCTCTTTGTAGCAGTTCTCAAAATAGTTATCCTTGACTTGGTATTATCAAATCCTCCCCACCCATTCTCTCTTAATCCCATGTAAATCATCCTTTTCAGCCTCTTTCACCATTGATATACAAATTATTAAATCCAGTGGTCAATTTTCAGTCCTTCTATAACTGGAACCATTAGCAGCATTTGACAGACTTGATCACTCCTCCCTCATTGATATAATTTCCTTATCTAGCTTCCAAGACCCTGTACCTCTTTGTTTTACTCCTATCTACCTAGTATTCTGTTTTTGCTCTCCCTCACTGGTTTTTCCTCTTTTCCCCATCCTCTTACATGTGGTATGTTCTAGGAGTTAGTTCTTGGTTCTCTTTTCTTCTCTGCCTACTCCCTTGGTAATCTCATCCAGTCTCATGCCTTTGATTATGAGCCACATGTAAATTACTCCTAAATTTACATATCTATTCCAGCCCTCTCTCTTGAACTTCAAAGATCCTTATATTCAACTTTTCACTTGGGCTCTTAACTTGAGTAGATATTTCCCACTTAACACATTCAAAACTCAACTCACAATTTTACTCCTATATCCCCAAACCTGCTATATCCATGGGCTTTCTATCTTGGTTTAATGGCAGTTCTATCCTTCTATCCTTCAGGTCAACTGAATCATCCTCAAACTCTGTTTCTCTCATATCCCACATCCAATCCATACAGAAATCC
Organism: Stenella coeruleoalba; assembly: GCF_951394435.1. Lineage (NCBI taxonomy): Eukaryota > Metazoa > Chordata > Mammalia > Artiodactyla > Delphinidae > Stenella > Stenella coeruleoalba. The sequence goes on from NC_137157.1 coordinate 31,978,794, forward strand.
TGTTAACTCTACTGTATTTAATATATCCAAAATCTGACTTTTCTCACTATTTCTACTATTCCCACCTTGGGCCAAAACACCGACATCATTTCTGGACTGGATTACTGCAATAGCTTAAATGGTTTTCCTATTTCAACTCTTGTCCCTCTCTATGTCTGTTCAAAGCACAGTCAGTGATAATCTTATGCATAAATCAGACATCACCCCTCCAATTGGTTTTCATTTCATTCAGAGTAAAATCAGAGTCCTGACAAAGGCCTAAATGACTGTACTTGATGTGGTGCCCCGTTTCCTCTCTGAATTTATCTCCTGCAGCTGTTCTACTTGCTCACTCTGCTCCAACCATACCAGTTTCCCTGCTTCTCCTTGCTAGTAGGCTCCTGCTTCAAGGGCTTTGCATGAAACGCCCTTCTCTCAACAGCTTTATGGTAAACTCCTTTACCTCTTCAAGGCCTTACTCAAATATCATCTGTTAATGAGGTCTACCCTGAATACTCTGTTTGAAATGTGGCAGCCTTCCCACTTCCTCCCTACACATTCTTCCTGGCCTTGCTCTGCTTTCTTTTGCCATTTCCCTTATTTTCTCAGATAAAATATAATTTATTTCTTCACTACATCTATTGTTTGTTGTCTGATTCCTCCCTATAGAATGAACATTCCGTAAGAGTAGGAATCTTTATTTTGTTTACTGATGAATCCCAACCACGAAACATAGGTACATAGTACTACCTTTCACATAGTGGCTAATTCTATCCCAGGAAGTCCAGAAAAGTATTTATTCATGTTAAGAAGGTAAATATTTTTTCTCTGCCCAGACAGATGTCTGAGCTCTAGGAAATAGGATTCAATTTCCAGACTGGAGGAAACTACAAAGCTCATTTGAATTATGTGTTGAACCTACTGCATCATCTGTTCATTCTAAAAATATTTCAGTACCTCAGAAGGTATAATTTGATCTTTTGTAGACCTAATATTTCCTAAAATATTTCCAGGGACATTTACCTACCAAGGTTCATATTAACCAAAACCGGGAAAATAAATCATCTCACCTTTTTAACGTTGTAGAAACATGTAGAAAAGTGTAGAACTCATACTTACTGATTTTGAAATGTAAAAATTACTACAAAACTAGTAATCAAGACCATCTGGTACTGGCATAAAAATCAATATGTAGATCAATGAGATAAAATTGAGAGACCAGAACTAAACCTTTCCATAAATCAATTTCTGGTCAATTGATTTTTGAAAAGGGTGCATAGACCATTCAATGGGGGAAAGAACAGTATTCTCAACAAATGGTGCTAAGAAAACTGGATAGCCATAAAAAAAAAATTAGACTTCTTTATACTCTATAAAAATTAACTCAAAATAGACTAAAGACCTAAATATGAGCTAAAATTATAAAATTCTTATAGGAAACTGTAGGTGACTCAAACCCCTCTCAGTTATGACACCAGAAAAACAAGCAATCAATGAAAAAAATGAATTGGATTTCATCAAAATTATAAACTTTTGTGTTTCAAGAATACCATCAAGAAAATGAAAAGACAACCTACAGAATGGGAGAAAATATTTGCAAATCTTTCATCTGATAAGAGACACATCTAGAATATATAAAGAGCTCTTACAACTCAATAATATAAAGACAATCCCATTACAAAATGGACAAAGGCTCTGAATAGACATTTCTCAAAGATATACAAATGGCTAATAAGCTCATGAAAAGATGCTCATCATCATTAACCATTAGATAAATGTAAATCAAAACTACAGTGAGATGCCACTCACATCTACTAGAATAGTTTAATCAAAAAGATAATAAGAGTTGACGAGGATGTAGAGAAATTGGAATCTTCATACATTTCAGGTAGGAATGTAAATGGTGCAATTGCTTTGGAAAACAGTCTGGCAGTTCCTCAAAAGATCAAACATAGAGTCACTATATGTCCTACTTATTCACTCCTAAGTATATACCTAAGAGATATGTCCTCTCAAAAACTTGCACAACAATATTCATATCAACATTATTTATAACAACCAAAAAAAGTGGAAATAACAGAAGTGTCCATCATGTGATGAATGGATAAATTGTGGTATATGCATACAGTGAAATATAATTTGGCTATAAAAAACACTGCGGTAAGTCATGTATAAGAACCACATATTGTATAATTCCATTTATATGAAATATCCAGAATAGGTAAATCCATAGAAACAGAAACTACACTAGTGCTTGTGTAAGACTGGGGACATTGGGTGGACATGAAGAGTAACTGCTAACTGGTATGGGTTTCCTTTTTTGGGGTGATCAAATATCCTAAAACTGATCATGGTGATGGTTGCACATCTCCCTGAATATACTAAAAAACATTGAATTATACATTTAAATGAGGAATCGTATAGTATGTGAATTATATCTCAATAAAGCTTTTATAAAATGTGATTTTAACTTGTATTGTTTTGAATGTTCAGTGAAGCTTTTCTTTGAAGCTAATGACAAGTCTTGGGAATATGTATTGAGAATAGCTAAAAAGTTCTGTTTAAAGCCATGTTTTTCCTTCACAGTTTCTTACTAGTGCTCTCTTTTCATTGACACCACAAGACTTTTTTTCAAGAGTGACATATTCTTTCACAATAGTCTAGAAATGGAGCAAGCAAAATTTTTCAACAAAAATTCTTAACTAGCAACATACTCTATTAAGCATTTGAATTCAGAACATTCCAACCAGATAGGACTTTTTTCTAATACCCCGTGTATTCATTTTCTGTTACTGTTGTAACAATTTACCCTTAACTAAGTGACTTCAACAACTCAAGTTTATTGTCTTGTAGTTCTAGTTTAGGAATTTGATGAGATCTCTCTGAATTAAAATTAAGGTGGTCTCCAGGGCTGCATTCCTTCGGAGATTTCTGGGAGAGAATCTGTTGCCTTGCCTTTTCAAGTTTCTAGAGGTCTTCAGTATTCCTTTGTTCATGTCCCCCTTCCTCCACCTCGGAGTCAGCAATGTATCCATTCTGACACTGTATCACTCTGACTTAGCTTCCACTGTCACACTTCTTTTCCTGGCTCTTTTCCTCTGCATCTCTCTTTTACTTTCAAAGGCCCACCTGAATTATAAAGGATAATCTGCCAATTGTGAGGTCAGCTGATTAGCAGTCTTAATTCCTCTTTCCTGTATAACCTAATGTATACACAGGCTTCAGCGATTAAGACTTGGACATCTTTGGGAGAACATTATTCTGCCTATCACAAAATGATTTTCTGCTGGTAGAAATGTGTATAAGCCAAGGTAATGGAAAAAGCCCTATGAGTTCATGGTGGTTTGATTAATCAGTAAAGGAGGATTTCTTTTTCGGGCAATGTGTTATAGAAAATTTTGGCATGGGTAAAGTAGAGCTTTATTTTGTAAAGTGGAGAAAACGCTACTGTGAACTGAGGCTTGCTCTCAGGCAAACTAATTTTAGGGTGAAAATGGATGTGGAAATTAAGGATCTGGAATACGATAGATTGCTTTCAAATTATTGGGATGGCAAACCCACTGAAAGCCTTCCCATGACCCAGGACCCCACCTAGATGATCATTGATTCGGGGCCATGGTTTCCAAACTTGACTGATTTTGTAATTATCTGAGGCATTTAAAAATAGTATCATATTTCTAGGCTTTAATTTAGACCTGCTGAATCAGAAATTTGAAAAACAGAGACCCAAAAGATGATTTGAATAATTTTTTAATTTGATTCTGATAATTAGCCAAATTTGATAACTATTGGTTTGAAAAACCAAGAGAATTGAATAAGTAATGATAGAAGATACATGTGTTCACTGGCTTTTTCTATTATTTGCTGGTTAGTTTTGAAGGTTACAGAACATTTAAATATGACCTAGAGCTTTGGTCAATCTGACCCATGTGAGTCAATAAAGGAATCTGAAAGTATTATTCTCATTTTGAAGTTATCAACCCCCAGCCATTGGATTTTTTTTTTTTTTTTTTTGCGGTACGCGGGCCTCCCACCGCTGCGGCCTCTCCCGTTGCGGAGCACAGGCTCCGGACGCGCAGACCCAGCGGCCATGGCTCACGGGCCCAGCCACCCCGCGGCATGCGGGATCCTCCCGGACCGGGGCACGAACCCGTGTCCCCCGCATCGGCAGGCGGACCCCCAACCACTGCGCCACCAGGGAAGCCCCAGCCATTGGATTTTTTCCTCTTTTGAACACGTATACTCTGCCATTATAAGCTATGTCTTATATGACTTTGCCTTTGTTAAATTATTGTAATGTGATTAGTTAAGTTATTCTTATCCCACGGATGTAATGTAAGAATACAGTAATGCTTATGATCACTTTGTATTTATATCAAAGTATGATATATACCAAGTCATGGTTATAATTACTATCTAAAGTCTATGAATTAGCATATTTTCCACACCTTACCAGCAAAATGTTGATATTTTTTTGCAAGTTAGTTCAATAACCTTTCCAGAAATAAGAAGAGACACCTTTTAACAAATATGCAGTTAATCAGGAGGACAACAGTTGATCATTGAACATGCACCAAAACGTGTATCTTGAAAAGACTGAAATGTTGCATTTCCTCTATAGATATCACACCGCAGAAAGAAACTCAGGAAGGCATTCCACCCCCAACCCAGAGTCAGGAACCTCTGAAACCTCAGGAGAATATATCACGACCCATTCACCATCCCTTAGTTTTAAAAACAAACTTTGAGGAAGAAGAGGAGGAAGAAGATGAACAAAATGGTTAGTAAGCCTTTTCTCAGATTTACAGTGCACATTCAAAAACCTCATGGTATTTTCTACATATTTGTTTAACTATTAGAAGTGTATAATATAATATATAAGGCAGATTTGGGTGAGAAAATAGCTTTCATTTTATTAAGTATATTAAATTCATTATGTTCTAATTTGTTCTATGGGTACACATATGCTTATCATTTGGATTGGAAGTTTTTTGTTGTATGATGGCTAGAAGACAGATCTCATGTTTAAATATGCACAGTTGCTTGTAGGTATACTAATAACCTGTTTTACTTTTATATAACTTAATATTGATAACATTGATTTATATAACCTTTATTATTTATATATAACTTAACATTGATATACATGAGTGTCAATCTATTACATGATTATATCCATCTGTCTCACATTTAATCCTTCAAGTTATAGAGATCAATAGAGTAGTTTATAATTTATAAAGCACTATCATCTGCATTATCCCAGGTAATCCTTGCCAAAGTATAAACAAGGTTAGAACCCAGGTCTTTTGCAGTGTAGCCCATGCTATTCCTCCCATATCATCACAGCCCTGCAGTGCCAATAAGTATGTACAAACAAGATAGGCATGTGGAAAAATAAACTCTCAGTCTGTCTCTACCCTGGAATATGTCTTTCCATGGAGACACAGGATGTGGGCACATTGAAAAATTGAAATGTGACATATTTTCTGTAGGTATTTTACTACAGAAACAAACTCAGGAGGGAATTGCACCTCTGTCCCAGAGTTGGGAGCCCCTGAAACCTCAGGAGGATATATTGCAACCCATTCACCATCCTTTAATTTTAAAAACTAACTTTGAGGAAGAAGAGGAGGAAGGAGATGTGTCCTTTTCTTCTGTAGCTCTGGGTCTCCCATACTTACATCTTCCTTCTCCAAACAAACAAGCAAGCAAGCAAGCAAACAAAGATGATCTCAAATGTGAATCTGTACCTGCAGCTTCTCATCTCAAGACACATAATGTATAGTCATTTCCTTCCTCTTGACTGATTATTTCTAAAATGTAAAATATAGCAATGAGAAACATTTGACAATGTGCAAATTATTGATTTTAAATGTTTTTTAAAACAGTAATCCATTCATGAGAACAATGTATGGGATGTTTCATTGTGGTTTATACATTTTCAGATTATTTGGTTTTGGGACAATTTAACTTAAAAAATATATATCCTATAGATGCTTCTAGTTTATGGACAAAGACACCTGAAGAAATTGAAGAAAAAAGAGCAATAAAGGAGATGTGTTATAAATCTGGTAAGGAATCAAACATTTGTGGATTTTCTAATATTTGATGTGAGACGTACACTAACTGTTAATTTTCTTGTGGGAGATTAGGTGAATACTACAGATTTCATACTCCTCCAGATATTTTATCATCTAAAAGCATAGCCTCTACAGTGGAAAAAGAGTTAGAAAAGCCTTTGGAAAATGGAAGTGAATTGCAGGAAGGTAAGGAATGAAAAGGAAGCATTTCAAGGTGATGAATAAGAGGTACTTGGTATGATAGGCTGTGAATTATTTAGTAAAGTATGCACTGAAGGCAAATGATAATACATCAGAATTGAGAGTGAGAAGGAAGTGATTTTATTGGATGACCTAAATTTAATATGAAAAGCTGCTATTAATGTAATTGTATTTCCAGAGGAACCACAGAATGAATAGACTTAATAAACACATGGTAGCACTACACACCCCATGCAATAATTCTGTAAATAATTTGGTTTTACCATTTTATTTGGCTATGAAAATAAATCTCCCTGTGAAACAGGTGTAGATTTTTCTTTATAAGTAGAAGGGACAACTTAGCCCTAGAAGGACAAAAGGGAGATCATAGAACAACGTTAGCAGCAGAACAAGGGTGTTTGTTCATTGAATGAGTGCCTCCTGTGTACCAGCCAATTTCAAGGGCAAAGCAGGGGAATAATTCCAAAGCTGTGCATCTTATGGATCTTATGTTCTGGTGAATCTGACTTTTCTGTTGGTGAACATCTTGCCCTTGAAGGCAAGATAAGAAGAACGTTATTTTCTGCATATAAAACAAGGAACTCATGAGAAGCCAGAAGAATTACAATCCTGCAGCCTGTGGAACAAAACCACATTCACAGAAAGGTAGACAAGATGAAAAGGCAGATGGCTATGTACCAGATGAAGGAACAAGATAAAACCCCAGAAAAACAACTAAATGAAGTAGAGATAGGTAACCTTCCAGAAAAATAATTCAGAATAATGATAGTGAAGATGATCCAGGACCTCGGAAAAAGAATGAAGGCAAAGATCGAGAAGATGCAAGAAATGTTTAACAAAGACTTAGAAGAATTAAAAAACAAACAAACAGAGATGAACAGTGCAATAACTGAAATGAAAACTACATTAGAAGGAATCAATAGCAGAATAACTGAGGCAGAAGAACGGATAAGTGACCTGGAAGACAGAATGGTGGAATTCAATGCTGCGCAACAGAGTAAAGAAAAAAGAATGAAAAGAAATGAAGACAGTCTAAGAGACCTCTGGGACAGCATTAAACGCAACAACATTCACATTATAGGGGTCCCAGGAGGAGAAGAGAGAGAGAAAGAACCAGAAAAAATATTTGAAGAGATTATAGTCGAAAACTTCCCTAACATGGGAAAGGAAATAGCCACCCAAGACCAGGAAGTGCAGAGAGTCCCATACAGGATAAACCCAAGGAGAAACACGCTGAGACACATAGTAATCAAACTGGCAAAAATTAAAGACAAAGAAAAATTATTGAAAGTAGCAACGGAAAAACAACAAATAACATATAAGGAAACTCCCATAAGGTTAACAGCTGATTTCTCAGCAGAAACTCTACAAGCCAGAAGAGAGTGGCTTGATATACTGAAAGTGATGAAAGGGAAGAACCTCCAACCAAGATTACTCTACCCAGCAAGGATCTCATTCAGATTCCATGGAGAAATCAAAAGATTTACACACAAGCAAAAGCTAAGAGAATTCAGCACCACCAAACCAGCTCTACAACAAATGCTAAAGGAACTTCTCTAAGTGGGAAACACAAGAGAAGAAAAGGACCTACAAAAACAACCCCCCCCCCCAAATTAAGAAAATGGTAATAGGAACATACATATCGATAATTACCTTAAATGTGAATGGATTCAATTCACATTTAATGTTCCAACCAAAAGACACAGGCTTGCTGAATGGATACAAAAACAAGACCCATATATATGCTGTCTAAAAGAGACCCACTTCAGACCTAGGGACACATACAGACTGAAAGTGAGGGGATGGAAAAAGATATGCCATGCAAATGGAAACCAAAAGAAAGCTGGAGTAGCAATACTCATATCAGATAAAATAGACTTTAAAATAAAGAATGTTACAAGAGACAAGGAAGGACACTACATAATGATCAAGGGATCAATTCAAGAAGAAGATATAACAATTAGAAACATATATGCACCCAACGTAGGAGCACCTCAATACATACGGCAACTGCTAACAGCTATAAAAGAGGAAATCGAGAGTAACACAATAATAGTGGGGGACTTAAACACCTCATTTCACCAATGGACAGATCATCCAGACAGAAAATTAATAAGGAAACACAAGCTTTAAATGACACAATACACCAGATAGGCTTAATGATATTTATAGGACATTCCATCCAAAAACAGCAGATTACACTTTCTTCTCATGTGCGCACAGAACATTCTCCAGGATGGATCACATCTTGGGTCACAAATCAAGCCTCAGTAAATTTAAGAAAATTGAAATCATATCAAGTGTCTTTTCTGACCACACGCTATGAGATTAGAAATGAATTACAGGGAAAAAAATGTAAAAAACACAAACACATGGAGGCCAAACAATACATTACTAAATAACCAAGATATCACTGAAGAAATCAAAGAGGAAATCAAAAAATACCTAGAAACAAATGACAATGAAAACAGGACTATCCAACACCTATGGGATGCAGCAAAAGCAGTTCTAAGAGGGACGGTTATAGGTATGCAAGCCTACCTCAAGAAACAAGAAAAATCTCAAGTAAACAATCTAACCTTTACACTTAAAGGAAGTAGAGAAAGTAGAGCAAACAAAACTCAAAGTTAGCAGAAGTAAGGAAATCATAAAGATCAGAGCAGAAATCAATGAAATAGACACAAAGAAAACAATAGCAAAGATCAATAAAACTAAAAGCTGGTGCTTTGAGAAGATAAACAAAATTGATAAACCATTAGCCAGACTCATCAAGAAAAAGAGGGAGAGGACTCAAATCAATAAAATTAGAAATGAAAAAAGAGAAGTTACAACAGACACCACAGAAATACAAAGCATCCCAAGAGACGACTATAAGCAACTCTATGCCAATAAAATGGACAACCTGGAAGAAATGGACAAATTCTTAGAAAGTTATAACCTTCCAAGACTGAACCAGGAAGAAATAGAAAACATGAACAGACCAATCACAAGTAATGATATTGAAACTGTGATTAAAAATCTTCCAACAAACAGAAGTCCAGGACCAGATGGCTTCACAGGGGAATTCTATCAAACATTTAGAGAAGAGCTAACACCCATCCTTCTCAAACTCTTCCCAAAAATTGCAGAGGAAGGAACACTCTCAAACTCATTCTATGAGGCCACCATCACCCTTACACCGGAACCAGACAAAGATACTATAAAAAAGAAAATTACAGACCAGTATCACTGATGAATATAGCTGCAAAAATTCTCAACAAAATACTAGCAAACAGAATCCAACAACACATTAAAAGGATCATACACCATGATCAAGTGGGATTTATCCCAGGGATGCAAGGATTCTTCAATATATGCAAATCAATCAATGTGATACACCATATTAACAAACTGAAGAATAAAAACCATATGATCATCTCAATAGATGCAGAAAAAGCTTTGGACAAAATTCCACACCCTTTTATGATAAAAACTCTCCAGAAAGTGGGCATAGAGGGAACCTACCTCAACATAATAAAGGCCATACATGACAAACCCACAGCAAACATCATTCTCAATGGTGAAAAACTGAAAGTCTTTCCTCTAAGATCAGGAACAAGACAAGGATGTCCACTCTCACCACTGTTATTCAACATAGTTTTGGAAGTCCTAGCCACAGCATTCAGAGAAGAAAAAGAAATAAAAGGAATATGAATTGGAAAAGAAGAAGTAAAACTGTTACTGTTTGCAGATGACATGATACTATACATATAGAGCCCTAAAAACGCCACCAGAAAACTACTAGAGCTAATCAATGAATTTAGTAAATTAGCAGGATACAAAATTAATGCACAGAAATCTCTTGCATTCCTATACAGTAATGATGAAAAATCTGACAGAGAAATTAAGGAAACACTCTCATTTACCACTGAAACAAATAGAATAAAATACCTAGGAATAAACCTACCTAGGGAGACAAAAGACCTGTATGCAGAAAACTATGAGACAGTGATGAAAGAAATTAAAGATGATACAAACAGATATACAGATGTACCATGTTCTTGGACTGGGAGAATCAATATTGTGAAAATGACTATACTACCGAAAGCAACCTACAGATTCAGTACAATCCCTATCAAATTACCAATGATATTTTTTACAGAACTAGAACCAAAATATCTTAAAATTTGTATGGAGACACAAAAGACCCCAAATAGCCAAAGCAGTCTTGAGGGAAAAAAACGGAGCTGGAGGAATCAGACTCCCTGACTTCAGACTGTACTACAAAGCTATAGTAATCAAGACAATATGGTACTGGCACAAAAACAGAAACATAGATCAATGGAACAAATAGAAAGCACAGAGATAAACTCACGCACCTACGGTCAACTAATCTATGACAAAGGAGGCAAGAATATACAATGTAGAAAAGACAGCCCCTTTAATAAGTGGTGCTGGGAAAACTGGACAGCTACATGTAAAAGAGTGAAATTAGAACACTCCCTAACACCATACAGAAAAATAAACTCAAAATGGATTAGAGACCTAAATCTTAGACCGGACACTATAAAACTCTTAGAGGAAAACATAGGAAGAACACTCTCTGACATAAATCACAGCAAGATCTTTTTTGATCCACCTCCTAGAGTAATGGAAATAAAAACAAAACTAAACAAATGAGACCTAGTGAAACTTCAAAGCTTTTGCACAGAAAAGGAAACCATAAACAAGACACAAAGACAACCCTCAGAATGGGAGAAAATATTTGCAAACGAATCAACAAAGGATTAATCTCCAAAATATATAAACAGCTCATGCAGCTCAATATTAAAAAAGCAAACAACCCAATCCAAAAATGGGCAGAAGACCTAAGTAGACATTTCTCCAAAGAAGACATACAGATGGCCAAGAAGCACATGAAAGCTGCTCAACATCACTAATTATTAGAGAAATGCAAATCAAAACTACAGTGAGGTATCACCTCACACCCGTTAGAATGGGCATCATCAGAAAATCTACAAACGACAAATGCTGGAGAGGGTGTGGAGAAAAGGGAACCCTCTTGCACTGTTGGTGGGAATGTAAATTGATACAGCCACTATGGAGAACAGTATGGAGGTTCCTTAAAACACTAAAAATAGAATCACCATATGATCCAGCAATCCCACTACTGGGCATATACCCAGAGAAAACCATAATTCAAAAAGACACATGCACCACAATGTTCATTGCAGCACTCTTTACAATAGCCAGGTCATGGAAGCAACCTATATGCCCATTGACAGACAAATGGATAAAGATGTGGTACATATATACAATGGAATATGACTCAGCCATAAATAGGAATGATATTGGGTCATTTGTTGAGATGTGGATGGATCTAGAGACTGTCATACAGAGTGAAGTAAGTCAGAAAGAGAAAAACAAAAATCATATATTAACGCATATATGTGGAACCTAGAAAAATAGTGCAGATGAACCAGTTTGCAGGGCAGAAATTGAGACACAGATGTAGAGAACAAACGTATGGACACCAAGGGAGGGAAGCCGCGGATGGGTGTGTGTGGTGGTGTGCTGAATCGGGCGATTGGGATTGACATGTATACACTAATGTGTATAAAATTGATGACTAATAAGTATCTGCTGTATAAAAAAATAAATTAAATAAAATTCAAAAAAAAAAAAAAGAAAGGAACTCTGAGAAAAAAATCCATGGATTCCATGAGTTTAAGTAGATTTCTTGCCCTTGGGATGAGCTGAAAAACAAGTTTTGCAGGAGCAGGAGAGACCTGAATTCTTTTCTCCTCTTTAAAAAAAAAAAAAAAAAAGAGATAGTTGGCAAAGTCTCCCAGGATCAATATGAGTATAGGATAAAAAGTAGAGTGCCTGTCTTGCAAGTACATATGTGTGGCAAACTATTTAAACATATGGCAGTAGGTGGCAGCAACATGCCATCAGATGGTAGAACAATCGAAGAGATCTAGCTGATAAATGGGAGCCATCTAGTAAAGGACAGATTTCTTGAATTATGGAGACAAGAAAAATTAAGACAATAACAAAACAACAACATACACATTAGCAATGACTATTAAAAATGGCAGATTTTAAAGACAATTATATGCATTTTTGCTTTATATTATGGTTTTAAAAAGCTTTTTATTTTTAAATAATTTCAGTTAACTAATGAATACCCTTTACCCAGATTTCCCCAAATGTTAGCATTTTACACATTTGATTTTTCACTCTCTCTCCCTCTCTCTCTCAACACACACATTGTTGTTATTTTTTTCAAATTGTTTGAGAGTTAGTTGCAGGCATGATGCCCCTACATAACTCTCACCCAAATGCAGTATAAATATCAATATCAGGAAATTACTACTGATTCAATATTATTTAAAGACTTTTTAAAAAAAATTTCACCAATTGTGCCATCAATGTCCTTTATAACAAAATGAAGTTTTTTCCCTGGTTTAGAATCCAGTCCAGAATCACAAGTTGTATCAGATTGTCATAGCTCTTTTATTCTCCTTTTAATATTTTATTTTCAGAGAAAATTAGCTAGAGATGTATAAGGAAATGGTGAGAATTAATTATCAGTATAATTAGCATTTTTTTAATCAGTAGTTGACCCTAATACTTTTTACTTTGTTCATGGTTAGTAGATGAAAACAAAACAAATATTACAAAATTCATTATATGAAAAGCACATCAAATAAACTAAATATACATACACTATAGAGTCAGATTGCTTAACTTTTTTAACCGCCACTTGATACATTATCCACATAGGAAAATAAACTTGCCTTCTGCTTTCCTCCTAATTATAAATTGGCTTAAAATTTGTATAATTATAAATTTATTGTTCATCAAATCACTGTGCAAACAATATTTCCATTAACTTTTAGGCTTTTTACTGTCATCATAAATTCTATAATAAACTTAGGTAAACGCCTAATGGTTCCTGGAGTGATTTTTTTTTTTCCTAGGGGACAGTCTGACAGTTCCAACAAAATTCAGCCTATTTGAAAGGCAAGGTGAGATAAAAGCATCACTGGATAGGAAAGCAAGGACTGACACTGCTGCTTTTGAAAATGGAGGTGAATTAGTTTATTACTGATTGATTCTGAGTATGTCACCATATAATAAATGAGTCTGAATTTTCTCTCTCATAACTGATTTGTTTCATCAACATCTTTTTAGCATTTTATTCATTGGCTTTGGATAAACTCCTTGAGGTCAGGAATTGTGTATAATAAATTGCTCTGGACGAATCTCTAGTAGAATGTCTGGCACATGATGTGCACTCCGTAAATATTTGTAGAATAAATGATTTTACGTTTAAACAATTGAATGACTAGATGTATAGAGACGTGTTTATAAAATTTACAGATGACTGGAAGTTAGTATGCTGGAACAATGAGCCAGATCTAACAAGGTAAACTCAAACTGTGATAAACAAAATCTCTTGTATTTAAGTCCAAGACATTACCGGTAGGCTCTCTTCAAGTTGGGAAAGACCTGACATGATATATATTGTGAGGGAAAAAAAAATGTTTTTGTTGGCCACAAGGTTTCAATATAATTCAGTAACATGTGTCAGCTACCGAATAGCTAAGGTAAACTTACATTGAATTATTAGGAGTAGTATAGGAAAATAATTAAATGTGATAAGTCATTTAAAATACTCAGTAGAGTGTATAACTTATAGAATGATGCTCCATAAATGTCATCTATTATTATACTAGTTCCACTGATTTCTTCACAGGGTAGTTCACATTTGGGCATCATTTTTTTTTTTTTTTTGCGGTATGAGGGCCTCTCACTGTTGTGGCCTCTCCCGTTGCGGAGCACAGGCTCTGGACGCGCAGGCTCAGCGGCCATGGCTCACGGGCCCAGCCGTTCTGCGGCATGTGGGATCTTCCCAGACCGGGGCACGAGCCCGTGTCCCCTGCATTGGCAGGCGGACTCTCAACCACTGCGCCACCAGGGAAGTTGGGCATCATTTTTAAACAAGGTTACTTGAAACAAATATTTTATGTTAAGAAAGGGTAACTTGTATGGTGAAGGATCTGAAATTAAGTATTTAAGTAATATTTAAAGCAACTATGGATATTTATCCTGGAATATAGAAGATCTTTAAGGAACATAAAAACTGCTTTCATATATCTGAAGATATTGTGTGGAAGATAAATTATATTTACTCTGAGTATCTCTAAAGTGTGGTAAAGATTGTTATATGGAAAATTGTGTTGACTGTGTGAATTTTCTTCCAATTATCTGTAAGTGTACATACTGTATTTTCACACACACGTATATATATATATATATATATATATATACATGTATTAATCGAAACATATATGATATGTATAGAGATGGTGATGGTATCACTGAAGTATTTACATAAAACTGTGCAAAAGGGGTATTTTAGGGGGGGATTATCCTGTATTAAAAGATAGTTTTGCACAATTTTCTGCCATCATTGCCACTGACAGTAAGTTATTGTCATAGGAGGTGACTGCTACATTCCACAGAGGATCATATTTCCTGGAGTAGATGAAAATGAAGCTTTAACTGAAGAGAAAGAAATCACGATGTCGAAATGTTCAAATGCTAAAGGTAATGAGCCAGTCTATATTTTGATCCATTTGTAATTTGTATAGACAAGTTAAATATAAAGCATTATTTTTGTAGAGGCAAGGTTATAAATAAAAATATACACAAAATACACTAGAGAGGAGTCAGAAGCCCTAAGTTTCCAGTCCTGGCTCTATCCCTAATTATTTGCCTTTGGGGCTTCATCTTTTTTTTAGCTTCAGTTTCCTTATCTGAAAAATTAGCCTGTTGGACTACATAATTTCTAGGAGTCTTGCTAGCTCTAAAGTTATTGGTCCTCTTAAATGGTAATACCCAGTCCTCTTTAGTTGTTTTTTTTTTTTTTATCTTCCAATATTCAGTGTGATTGAATTTTCTTAGAAAGCTTTGTGAAGATATATATACTGAGAAGAGTATCAATTCTCACGCTGACTTCCCCACTTTATGATTATTACTAATTATAGTCTGTGAATAATCCAGAGATATGATAATAAAATACACCCTCTATAGCGTTATGCTGCCTTTATTGTGCTTAGAATCCCCCAGCTGGGACCTCTGCTGGGCAGCTCTCTCAGTCACAGACAGTACAGCTGTCCTGTAATTAGAGAACTTCACATGTTCTCCATCTAAATATTAACCAATTACATCTACTGTTTTCCCCACCATTAAATAAATATTCTCAAGAACAGGAAGACACTTGTGATCAAATTCTCCTTATGGAAAATTATATGTAAATCTTGTTTCCTCTCTTTTGCTCAATCCATCAAAAAACACACACCTCTAACTACACTAATAACCATAGCCACCATTCACATGTGGCTGTTTAAATTAATTAAAATTAAATAAAATTTTAAAATTCAGCTCATCAGTTGCACCAGCCATATTACAAGTGCTCAATATCCACATGTGACCAGTGGCTATCATTTCAGACAGCACAGATTTAGAATGTTTCCATCATTGTAGAAAACTCTATTGGATGGCCCTGCTCCAAAGCTTAGAACAAATGACGACTGTTACAGATATTTCTTCATCCTTGGTTTAAATTGGCACACTTGATGTAAAATTGATAACCTTTTCTTTTTTTGTATTTTATTTTTTTATACAGAGGTATTAAAAATATTGCCACAAATATATAATTTACATATTGAAGATAATGGCTGTTATTTCTGAATTTTTAATGTTTTGTTAGTGACAAATTTGGGGGACTCAATGTGGTAATTAGGGAATTTCAGTGGTGGGTTCTAAAAATTAATATACGTATATATATTTTAAATAGGTATGCCCATCATATAATGCTTGCAAAGTGAAATACCAATGGAAACACTTCTTTTTACTAATAGTGACATTCTATTTTCTTAATTTGCTTTAAAAGATAACAAGGACAGTCCTCATCCAAAGCGTTCCCTAACTACCCGACTAGTACCTACAATGCATGTATTAAATGCTACTGAGAATATCAGTGTGAAGTGCAGAGAGGACCCTTCTTCAAGTGAGACATCAGCTCTATCACTTTTTGGCCTTAGATATATTTGCCTTATCGTGGATTTATTTTGCTTATTTGCAGTAGAATTTTAAAAAGGAAAGAAAAAAGGATGGTTTGAAAACTATTCAGGATTAAGAATTAAAGACACAATATTCTTCTAATTGACAATGAATTGTGATGTAGATCCTAGTAAATTATACACTTTCCCACTAGTTTAATTTAGATATTAAAGTTAATAATATACTCTGTTCTCTGAAGCTTCATTAGTACATTTTAAATTTAACCCGTGCTGGGATACGTTGACAAATTTTTATTATGTTTCAGATTACTTTTCTTGATTGGGCTTCTCCTTGCTATTTAGTACTTGGAGCTTCTTCTCTTGATACAATTAAGACTCATGAAACTTCCTGTTTCCCTCCCTCCTTCCTTCCTTTTCCTTATTTCATTTATTGAACCCCTATAATATTCTTCAGCCGCAGCTGGGAAACAAAGGGAACCGTGATGGTTTACCTCAGAGCAGCTTAGTTCAGTGACACTTGTGAAAAATATGGTTTCCAAGTTCTAGGAGTGGGAGCACGAGAGTAAGGGTGGAGCATGATGTTTGGAGAGGAGGTGGTGAATCAGAGCTTCACTGAAGGTTTACTGCTGAAGCTGAAGATGAGAGCTAGGGCAAAGAGAGATTTATCAGCCCACTGTAGAGAGCTAATGTAATCTACATAGTGAACTTGATGTTCATTTTCTCTGTGTAGTAGTTACTTGCGAATGTTTAGGATCTCCACACAGAGAAATAATAAAGAATGCTCCTCTTTCCTAGATCGTTTTAAGATACTCTGGAGAAATGTACCTTAGAAATTCCTGGAAAATTGAGCATGCACATAAAATTTTCCATGTAAAAACATGCAAGCAAGAAGTGAATAACTTAGTGATATTAGCACTTACAAATTCTGATTATTGAGGCTTGTTTCACCAAACTATCTATACCCCCAACTTCTTAAGATCTTAAAACAGTAAGGTAATAGTCATTAAAGTATTTTACACTAATGCAACTTCTTAAGAAGAAGTAGTTTAGGCTTAAAAAGTACAAAAAGATTTATGTTCAAAATAACTATTCTAAAACTACTTAAAAATAACATTATAATGAGATATATAATTATATTTGGATTGTAATTTTATGTTCTTTTAAACCTAAAAAGATCCACACATTCCTTTGGAGAAAAGCATTTTTCTCCAAAGGAATGTTACTTATTGAAAGTTTTCTCATCAATCAATTTCCAAGATAGATTTTTTTGGTACTTAAAATTAAATCACCCTTTGTTCTAGAAAGTAATGTATTGGGGTGGTACATTTATTTTTTTCTCTTGCTTGACATGTGAATGCACAGATATGTAATTATCACCTACAGTAATTTTCAGATGAAAGTGTCTCTTTAAAAACTGTAAAACTTTGTATCTTCTTTAAGTAAATGATGTCCAGCCAGTGAGGAAGCCTCATTTTAAAGGCCTGAAAAAAAGAAAATGGATTTATGATGAACCAAAGAACTTTCCTGGCCCAGAAATGCAGAGAGGTAAAGTGTCTATGTATTTGATATTCCTAAATTGTAATTTGAAAAGAGATTAAATAATATTTTCTAGCAGAAAAACAAGTCATTGTCATGCAACATGTTATTTTAGATGTCAGCCCAATTCTTATAAACTTAGTTCTTTTAGCTTACATTATCTTCCATTGTGCTATCAAACATTTAAAGTGCAATGTGTTATTTACGGGTGTGAAACCAGCTTGTTTTATCCCTCACTCTCTTCCCTCTTTCTTTTATAGCAGTACAGTCTCCAAATCCCAAAAATAAAATGAGTTACCATCGCAATAATAAAAACAGAAACTCTGAGAATGCCTCCTATATCCATGGTCAGAGAGATGCTGTCAGAACTGTCTCAATGAATGCACCTCCCCGCAGCAGGCCCACAAACGGGTCCTACAATAAAGTTGATGTTAACAAGGAACCCAAATTCAACCTCTGTTCAGGTGGAGTTCTACACTTATATAGGCTCTTTACTCATGTCTGTGGTTTGCATTCCCATGGAATTTCCTGATGGTCCAACTAATCTTAATTGCTATCCACTCCCTTCTTTTTCCAGGCCATCACCACCATAACATCTTAGAAAACTAGTAAGAGGATTTTTGTCCATGTGCAGGAGTGCACGTGATTTAAAGGATATTGGAGAAAACATGTTGGATGCAGATGCCTTGACATGACCCTCTCTAGAATTTTGTCTCAGAGCACTGCACTTTGTTCCCCCTGGATAACTTTATTTCACTCTTGAGGATTGTTTTTGAATGGTTGACGTGTTCTTGTTCCACTGACTGCATTGTTCAATTATCACTTTCTGTCTAGTGCTGTGGGTTTTCTTTAGGGCTTCATGATTACTTTCTGAAAGGGTTAGTTTGGGGGTTAACTGCAATATTTTTGACAACCTCTCATCTCTCCCACCCATGCCCAGATTGCTTCTAAATCATTTCATCATGTAATAGGCAAAGTCATAGTATTTCTCAGGAAGTACAAGGACACAAGGGAGGAGGGAACCAAATCTCTCTTTTTTTTTCCCCTCAGATGAATTTGGCTCTTTTAAAGTTGGGTTTGTCTTCTCAACTTAACAAAAGGTCACTCAGTTCCCTGTAATTTCATGTTTGTATTTTCCTGTGTGCACAGTCTAGTTAGTAGAGTTCTGAATGTTGTGTACTTTCTGAAACATAAGTGAAAACTCTATGTCTCTCTTAGGTCCTCCTTTTACAATTTAAATAGAAGTTAGCTTTTAAATTATTTTCTTCTATTTGTTTTAGAATGGAATGATGTATGGATTTGTATATAAAAACAAGGACATTCTTAAGTGAAACAGACTTTTAATTTTATTTACTACATTTTATTATTAATTTTATTATAATTTTACTGTGAGTGGTTAGCTGTGAAGAATACAGTAACTACCAGAACAGTTTGATGCCACAGTCTAGATTTGTGTTAAGGTGGCCTCACCTACCTACCTACCTACCTTTCTTCCTTCCTTTCTTTAGCTCTGCAAATGTTAACAGAATTTTATGTAAAATCATGGTAAAGCCAGGCAATGAAACATTTTGATTACATACACATATCATACTCTTCTCTAGCTTAGCCTCGTGGGAGCAAGCCTTATTTGAGGAACTGAACAGTCAATTAAGAGATGTATAACCGTGTTCATTGATAACTTAAAAGGTTTTAATAAGCTCACTTGTATCCCTGATGGCTTAGCCTTGAAATGGTAAAATGAATTATTAGAGAATAGCTTCACCTCTGAGATAATTATAACTTTGAAATGCTCCTGGAATATGATTTTAACATTGTAAAATATTTAATTCCTGTTTTCCTTTTTCTCTCAGATAAATATATGTCAACATCATATAATGGTTCAGCCTGGCAAAAAAGAATTCCTTTTTCAAAAACATATTCAAAAACTGAAAAGATATATTCAGGTAAGTATTTACTAGTGATTTTAATGTATCATACAATTCTGAAAATAAATGACAAGTTTTTAAGCTCAAGGAACATATTTTAGAAAATTTAGAAAGTTTTCACCATATACCTGAACATAATTACTTGGAGTTTAGTAGATATCTTCTCTACTAGCAATTTAATTTTACTTTTTTATTGTGTTTTCCTTTGCCTATTTTTATTTTATCAGAAATCTTTTGATATATTTCTCTCCTTAGAAGCATAGCAGTTTCAGCAGTTATGTAATATAAGATGCATTTTTTGTTGAACTACAAAGCAATATATAAATGCATATTTTGACGCAAAATATTAAAGCCCTACTATATCCACCATGGACACATATTGGCTGGTGCTGGCTGACAAGGCATCTAAGACGTAGTTTCCAGGCTGGGAGGTTCAAAGTGACTATGGTCTCCCCCTTGTGCTCTGTGCTCTGGGAGGGTGTAGGCATTCCAGGAACCTCCTCAGTGTAAAGGTTTGTAGCAGATCCGGCCTCAGGTTTGGGATCTGGTTCTTCTACTAAAAAGCTTGTTGTCTTCTCCCAGCTTATTCTGGGGCTGGCTCAGTGGGTTTGGAAAACCATACAGGATAAAATGGTTTCAGTTATTTCTTGGAAAACTGAACCTCTCAGAAAAAGACCTAGATAGGGAGTTCCTACCTAAATCAGTAGCCTAGAACTTTCAGAATCATCTGAAATCCATAAACTCTTATATGAGAGGTTCCCAGAATGAATCAGAACACATCCAGACTAGAAACTGTACACTTTCCAAAATAAACAGCTAAGATCTTCTAAAGCAGTATTTCCCTATAAACTCTTGACTATAACTGTGATGCAGTATTCAGACCTGTATATATATTTATACCGGAGTCAGTTGTTTTCTTTTTTCCCATCTCTTCCCAAATCATATTGTACTGCAAGAAAACTCTGCTGTGGCACTACTTAATTGATTATATTTCCTCTTCACTTCATGTGGGTTGCACTTAATTTTGGGGGGAAGGAGGTGAAAAGGCAATGAAAATCCTAGATAAAACTACCAATTGTCAAGTCACATCCTTTTCTCCCACGGTTTCCTTGTGGGTGGAATGTTATTTGAAGTATTAAAGGATGTGCTTCTCACCCCCCTGCCCCTGTCCCAGTGACTACTCTTGTATTGCAGCAGCCTTCTCCCCTCCCCTCCCACACAGTGAAACATGAATCACTACAGGATTTGGAGGAAGGAGGGGTCACTTGAGAGTATGAAGCATGTACCATCCACATATGCCACAGGAAAAGGGATGTGACAGGGGATGTGAGCCAACGAAACTGCCCTTTTCTTTCAATCTGAAGAGTAAGGAGGAGGGTATGGTGAGACAGCAGGAGAGCAGAAACTGTGAAGCCACTTACACAGTACTAGTTCCCTCCTCCCCTTCTCCCACCACCTCCAGCTATGCCAGGGCCCAGGGATAGAAAGGTCTATGATAGAATTCCTCTGGAACTTTTAAGAATCTGAGTATAAAGAGGCTCTGCATTGTACTTCCCAGATGCAATCTAGGGGGGAAGCTTTGGAGAGAGTTTCTCAACGCCATCTGGTGGTGGGGTTGTGGGGAGGACGAGGCACGTCTAACGCAAGAGGGCTGGAGACAGAGCCTCTTGAGATTGCCGAGCTCCAGGGTTGATTGGGAGGGCATCACATAACCCTGTGAGTTTCAAGTGAGAGTGAGTTCCTGGGAGAGAGGACCAGCAGGTCTACACAAAGTCTTCTGGCTAGGACTAAAGGGATAGCATCAAAAAGATGCCTTTGTGGTTGGGTGCTATTCCGGGGAGGACTCAGCTGGAAACTCAACTGTTTGCTGTGCCAGGAAGTCGACTAGAAACCAAGCCATCATCCACTGATCAAACCCCTGTTATGTGAAGTATGGTCTGGGGGCCACCAGCAGTGATATCACCTGGGAGCTTGTTAGGAGTGTGGAATCTCCATCTCAGACCTACTGAATCATTATCTGCATTTTAACAAGATCCGCAGGTGATTAGGATACACATTAAAGCCTGAGAAACCTTAGACTATGTTATCTGGGCCACTGTTCACCAGCACAGGACCCAGACCTTGTTGAAACCCAAGATTGTTGAGAGGACATTCTTTTCCTACCTGTCACACAGCAGCAACCATCCTCCCCAGTCCCAACCCTAGAAATTAGGATAAGCAGCAGGAAGGTAGGGGAGGGAGAAAAACCCTCAGAATTTCAAATCTGAATGTGATTGACATACATGTGAAGTAGCTAAGAAAGCACTGAATGGGAATAAGTTTATATGCAAATTTTCTTTTTTTTTTTTTTTTTTTGCGGTACGCGGGCCTCTCACTGTTGTGGCCTCTCCCGTTGCGGAGCACAGGCTCCGGACGCACAGGCTCAGCGGCCATGGCTCACGGGCCCAGCTGCTCCGCAGCATGTGGGATCCTCCCGGACCGGGGCACGAACCCGTGTCCCCTGCACCGGCAGGCGAACTCTCAACCACTGCGCGACCAGGGAAGCCCACCCCTAAACTCTTATCCTTTCCAGTTGTTGTTGTCATCACCAGAATAGGGAGAGAAAGAGTAGCTTGTGTTTCCTCCCCTGCACTTCCTGCTAGGGCACAAAGGAGAGATTTCAGTGTTTCCCAGGGGACAGGTGGACTGCTAGAGAGAGCCACTAGTCTACTCCTCTAAGGAATATCTGGAGCCAAGGCCTCAGAAGTGTAACTGGGTGAGAGGAGTCTTTGGGACAATGTTGGCTGCTATAAGGCTAATGCAATAGAAGAGGAAAATGTGTCTGCAGGAATTAAGGAAAGGAGATAAAGGCAGTTAGAGATGTCACTGTCAGCCTTTCCTTGAGGCCACTTGTCCTTTCTGATAGACATACAGCTGGTGTGACTGGAGGTGCCTTTCTCCAGAGGAGGGGACATTGATTCTGTTCATTCTGGGTGCCCCATGGTGCAGCCTTCTACATACTGTAGTATTATTTCCATTCCTCTCCACCCCTCCATCTAAATTCAAATCACAGCGAGCGAGCTTCAGAAAGAAGTGGAATTAGTTTGAATGGCATTCTGAAAATTTATGAATTATGAATTAGAACAATAAGCTTTTGTTTTGTCTTTAGATTTATGGTAACTGATTAGCAAAAGAAATGCAAATTTTTGGTACCCTGAAAAACGCTGAAGAAGAAAATAACTGAAATATTTTTTCTACTTTATTATTAGAGCCAAGAAGAAATGGGAGGAAGTAAACCTGGAGGTTGAAAAATGAGAAAAGAGAAAAGTGCCAGAGATCATCTGGTTTACAATCAAAATGAAAATTCCAAGAATGAGATACTCAAGTAGTCCATACTGTATACTGGATAGCCAAATATGATAATTGCAAATTCTGAAAATAAGATGCAGGAAGTACATTGTGCTCTTTCAAAACTGATAAAAATGCAAATTACAAACAGCTGCCTGTGTATTTATATAGGTCTGGAACTCATTCAATGCATTGCCACAAACATTTAATAAAATTTAAAAGTTTGACAATTAAAATCATTCTTTAATTGTAAACTAAGATTGCACAGGCTGAGGAGTAAAATTGTGCCTTTGCTTTCTATTTTGCAATATTCTTTAAGGAAGAAACCTCACATTTTCTTTCTTTACCTAGATTTTAAGCTGGGCGTCCGTGATAGTTACAGATAAAATGTAAACAAATTCAGTGAAGTCCCAGGATTACAGTTTGGTGGTGAGTATGAGAGGAATTCTAATAGAAATACACTTCAGTGTGTTGTAGAAAGAGACAAAGATTGGTTTATTATTCAGGGAAGTTGCTGAACAATGTCTTTTAATTGACAACTACAAAATCTATCTGCTGAAATGTGCTACATTCAAAACTGAAAAATGAACATTTTCCTACCATGAAAATAAAAATTATATGATCATACTGGAGAAAAGAACTTGTAAAAGGAAAAAAAAAAGTGAATTAATAACATGGTATCCACAAAGTCTAGAGTGAGCTTTTAAGGCTTCAGTAAACTCCAGAAGTATAAATGTTTACAAATATAACAACTATACCCCAATTTAAAAAAAAAGTATGAGAGCAATATAAGTAATTAACCTTTCAAATGATGTTTCTCTAAGTTTGTAACACTTATACTTCTGAGTTTATGAAGGCTCAGAACTTCACTAAGAGTTTAGAACACCCTGTATTTATATTTGCATGCATCTTGCGGTTATTGGTAGCTTCTTGTTCAATATTTATTGGGGAAGGGAGGCAATCAGGGTTCTTAGAAATATTTTATTTTAAAACATTTTATATGGTATGATTCCAGCTTGTGGAATAATAAACCCTAGTTTCTGGCTTCTAATGGTGCTCTGTCTCCACACCTGCAAAAACTTGAGGTTATAGTCACTTTGTTTTTTTTTACAGATAGAGCAGATAGAAATGAAAACTGTGTCAGCAAAGTATCTTGGTAAGATAGTTTGAGAGGGATGTAAGAAAAGAGCTGAGATGAAAAGATGTCTAGATAGAAGGTGATAGGAAACAGCCTATAATTCCATTTAACAGACAGACCTGTGTCCTTCTAAAACTTCAACTAGTGATGAAGAAGGAGGGGTTCAAAGAAGGAAATTCAAGATCTCTTTCTTGAAGTACAGATTCTCAGTGTGTATCTGCATTGCATGCCAAATGCTGAAGAATCAATGAGGAAAGAGGAAAATATAAAGGAAGGCTTGAATGTGATTCTTCTGAAAGTGTACATGTACAATTCCTGAACAAATGTACATTTTTATTATGATAAACTTTGTCTAAAGGACCAAGTCAGACAGTGGCATTAATCAACCTTGTTTTAATGTTTGTGATTTAGAGAAAGGGCACTTGGTTTAAATGGGGGTAAACCAGTAACCAGGAAGGAAGAAGATAACAAACCCCAAAATAAGAAAAGATAGGGGATGACAAAGGTAAGTGGACAACCAAACATTTGGAAGCCAGCAAGATGCAATGCTTACTGACTCCTAAACATACAAGTAGTGCATTTAAGCTTCAATTCCACAGTGCCACTGTTGGGCAGTTGCGTATCTGGCACATACAAAAGCTTTCAATGAATTTCACTGGTGTTCAATGATTCTACTCTTTTCAAAATACAACAGTAATAAAAGTAATAATAAAAATAGCATTTATTGGGTGTTTAGTATGTTAGTTAGCTAGGGCTGCTATAATAAAGTACCACAAACTGAGTGACTCAACAGAAATTTATTGTCTCACAAATCTGGAGGCTAGAAGTCTGAAATCAAGGTGTCAGTGGGTTGGTTTTTTCTGAAGGATCTATTGCAGGACTGTCTTCTTGGCTTATAGATCACTGTTTTCTCCTTGTGTCTCTTCGTATCATCTTCCCTTAATGTGTGTTTCTGTGTTCATATTTATTCTTTTATAAGAACACAGTCATGTTGGATTAGGGCCCATTCAAATGACCTCATTTTAACTGGATTACCTCTGTATAGACCTTATATCCAAATAAGGTCACATTCTGAGGCATTGGGGGTTAGGCCTTCAAAAACATATGAATTTTGGGAGGACACAAAGGTGGCTCTGGGACCCTTCCAGGGTGGGTGAGTAGATTTTAAGTGACAAATGTACTCTAACACTCCAATCTCTCTAAACATTTAAATCCCTTCCTCTACAATAAATCAAGGCAGGTCTGGACTCACTCTGGATTTGCTCACTCTGGACTACCTTTTAGTCCATATTTAAACCAACCAACCAACCAACCAATTAGAACACTTTCTAATTTCCCAAGCTGCACCTAAGTGCAGAATCTCTGCTTAGTGGGCCCATATCAACAAATTTGGCTCGATCCAATTCTATGTTCCTTCCGTGATTATTCCACATCTTTAAAATTCATTCCCACACACATTCCTTGGACTTTTGTCTGTATAAATTAGAAAACTCAAGCAGTTGCTTTGGAGTGTAGCATACTTCCTCATGGTTCCCAGTTTCATCAAAGTCTTCCTATATGTTCCTATTTCAACTTTCAGGATTATGTTCCTTCGCAATCAATGCCATAATTGTAACAGTAAATACCCTGTGAGCCTGTGAATTCAATTTGCATTGTAATTCAGTCACTCCAGGATGAGATTTTAGGTTTGTTTTCCAGCATTCTCAACCCTGTGCCTATGACAAATAAAGAGCCTTCTTTCGGGGCAGACATAGAAACTTTCAGGTTTCACTTTCTATGTGATGTATGAGCTAGGAATTTGTCAATGTAAAGAAAAATGCACATGACTGTTGTGAGTTTAAGTTTTATTCAGGGTCTTACTGAGGACTACCACCTGGGAGATAGCTTCTTAGTACCTCTGAGTAACCAGCTCTGAAGAAGTAGGGGAGAAGCCAGTATATATATATGAATTTTTTGGCTAGAAAAAATGTAATCAATCATGCATATACCTTAGTAAAAGATTACTGCTAATCACAAAGAACAAATGATTTTACTGCTTTTCTATGTATGGGAAGATGCAAGAATCTGGGATTATTGAAATTCTTCCTGAGATATATATCTAACTATCTAGGGGTCTGTTTATTCCAAAGCTCAGAATGTCTCATCCTGTTTCTTCCATCCTGAATTCCTCTCAGGGCATGCTCTGTCAGTGGGTGACTGCGGTGGGTTGAGACTTAACCCTTAGTATAACTGGACGGTGAGTGGTACTCTTTGTTCCTTTTTGTTTGTTTGTTTTTAAATATCCAATTTCCTGAGTTCATTTTTTTTTCTTTTTTCATTTTGTTCAGTGACATTAGGAGCAACCAGCCCATCTCATTATATTTGTTAGTTTGACAAAAATGCTCAGAAGTATCATATACATGGTTACCTAGATCCTTGCCCCGTAGAAGTGTTTGACTATGAGTATCCAATGGTGATATTTTTGCATATTTCTGTTGCCACATCACACCATTAATTATCAATTCTCTACTGCTAGAAATAGAGTAATTAGTGCCTTTAAAACTAATTAGATTAGAGATCCAAGGGCAGAAACCCTAGAACCAATTCAGAAAACATATCCTTAGGTTATGTTCCCATAGAGCCACTCTCAGTACCAAAATTTTTATTAGGGTTCTCCAGAGAAACATGACCAATAGGTGTGTGTGTGTGTGTGTGTGTGTGTGTGTGTGTGTGTGTGTGTGTGTGTGTGTGTGTGTGTCTTTGTGTGTGTGTAGAGAAATTTATTTTAAGTAACTGACTCGTGAATGGGCAAGAATTTTGTGCATAAATCTATAAAACTTTAATGAAAGTTTCTAACAACACCTAAAAAAAGTAAATGAAATGCTATAGACAAACACAATATGTTAAAAAAATGTCAATTGTCTGCAAATTGACCTAGTCATGATATCATGTCAATCAAAATCCTAACAGGCTTTTTTCATGAAACTTGACAAGCTTATTCTGAAACTAATATGAAATTCCGAAGCCTTAAGAATAACCAAGATGCTACCAACAGAGAAGAATAAAGTGTGGGGCTTTGCCTGTCATATAATCACGATTTGATCTAAAGCTATCTAATATTATAAAACTATATTTTATATCTGCTACAGCATAATATTGACATTATTATGATATCTGAGGCAAAATCGAAGAGAATAGAGAGCCTAGAAAACCAACCTACCTATCTATGTAAATCTGACATATGGTAGAAATGGTATTGTAGATCAGTAGAGAAAGAAGAGGTTATTAAATAAATGTTTTGGGAAATTGAGTATCCCTAAAGAAAAAAATGACAATGCATCCCTAATATTACACAAGTAAATTTCAAATGAGTCAAACACGATGGCACAGGCAAAACTTAAACTCTACAAAAACTGCTTGCTGAATGTATACATGAGTCATAGAATATTTAGAAATGTACCACTGAATGAAAAGTTTGATAAACCTCTCTTTACTGCTATGCTTGCCAATATTTGGGTAAAGGAAGGAAGGCTGGAAGAGGGACAGGCAAGCATGTTCCACTCCTAAAGTCACAAGAACCCCCTAAATATACTTTCCAAATAAACAAGGGCACATTTATAAAAATTAGGCACTAGTCCTCTTGCATTTATCACTTAAGGGGCTGTGTTTTATTTCTCTTATTTAAAAGCCTTATTCCTTTGATGTAAATAACTTCTTATCTTACAATAGGACTATTATACATTTTTACCTAAATCCTCTTAGATTTACTTGAGGGATCCAAATAGCTTGTTTTCACTTCTAATCTTAGGACATATCTATGCTATCTTTAAGAAAAGTTTTCTATAGACAGCATTTCCTTTGAAAATGAATTTTGGCTCCTTTTACCAGAGGCTGCCATTTGACCTGGAAATCAGTTTCTTTCTACTTACAATTATTTTGTCACAAATTGGAGTTTAAACTGCCTAAAAAAATAAAAGCCACAACTTCTACTTTGCTCCTGGCATAAACTCAGGACAATTTGTACCATTTGCAAGCTAATCAGAACAGATCATCCACAGTAGGCTGGGAGAACTTCTGGTTCCAATTCAATCTGCTTTGGGTTGGCTTTGGATGGTAGTGTTTGTGAAGATAATTGTCCCTATTGCCAAGTTGATATTTATGTTCTTTCCCCCAGGGAAAAACTGCCACAGAACAAATTAAGGGTGATTATCAAGAAGAGTAGGTAATTGCCAAGGAGTTCAATAAACTTACATGAGCTTTGGAGCCAGAGGACATTTTTAGGCTCCTGGCTTTGCCTTTTGCTAGTCATTTGGCCTAGGAGGAAATACTTAGTCTCTCTGTGCATAAATGTCCTCATTTGTAATAACACCTTCCTGATAGAGTTGTTATGGGCATTAGAGATAATATATGAAGTGCTAAGAGTTGTGTCTGGGATAGAGGTGGTTTTCAATAAATGATACTCATTTATTATTACTGGAAATTATCTGACAGGTTACCACTACTTGTTGATCAATATAATAGAAATAATGTGACCATACTCTTAGGACTTAATGTGATATTTACTTTGCCTGATATTAAACAGCAACTTAGTATAATAAAATCTGTATATTTCTGCTGGAGCATAGGCTAGAAATACAGTTTGAAGTTGTTTTTGAGAACAGAATGGTAATTCTCAGACTCACTTGCTCCTTTCCTATGAGATCTGGTAACTAAGGATGCAGAAATGTTTCCCTTTCTTATATTTTTGATTCAAAACCAAATCTATATCCAATTTTAATAGGAATATATATATATAAAACACAATAAGAATGAAATAAATTTGATACATTATACCATTAAAAATTAAATACCAAGTCATAAGTTGTAGGAGAATTTTTAAAAGATTCCTTTTTAGTTTTTTTTAAATTATGATTTAATAATTTATACTCCCCAGGCATGCGGCCCCGGGACATTTCTAGCCCAGGGCACTATAGCTCTGCATTCCACAGGGAAATAATTTCAAATTTGCTCCCTCCTGACATCCAGAAGCTTCTTTTTTCCCTCCATAGCTAGTGGGTTATGTTTAAAGGATATAAAATTTCTTTCATCATACTAAATAAATTCTTATTCAAATTGCAAATTGTTTTACCAAAAAGCTATATTTAAAATTATAGAGAGAACATTTGTTAGTTGGTTGATTTTATGGGTTATCCACATTATTGCTTCTTGCATGGGCCTGAATAATCAAGAGATGGTTACTCATTATTGGGAGAAAATAGCTCCATTTAACTAAGTATATATTTTTGAATCATCTTCAGACTAGCATTGTGTTATATAATTTGTAAATTTGACTCTCTGAAACATTAACACATTAATGTGCTATTATATTAATATATGTTAATGTATTAATGTGATGTATTAAGGGTTACTTATTTTCAGAAGTGCATAAAATTCAGATTCCACACTTTGTCATTCTTTATCCAGTGATGTGCTGATAAATGTTTGACAACTGATTCTCAGGAAAAACAGCTTCAGTCTGTAGCACTGGTGATTTCTGTAGTGTAAAAACTCTCACCATGGTTGATTTAAAGCTACCAAATTGAAGTCACTGAACACAGAATTAGGAAGGAATGCACACAACTGGCTCTCCTGAGCTGGAAAGCACTCACTCCAGCACACCTCTGCATATTCTCTATGTAATAATAAAATAATTTAACATAATCAAATTAAATTTAATTCATATTAATTGAGTGCCTATTCTGAACCAGTTCCTATTCAAGGTATTGGTGATATCCCACTAACTATATAATATACATATTGTATGTTTATTTGTTTATTGCCAGTTTTTATCCTTAAGAATAAAGCATCATGAAGGTAAGAACTTTTTCTTTTTAGTTTATTATTGATTTCTCTGAGCCTAGAATGATGGCTGACACACAGTAGGCGATAAGGATGCTGAATCAAATGAAGGAGACTCAATCTCTGTCTTTAACAAGATTACAGTCTATCAGAAAATGAAACAAAATGTTTTTTAAGGAGAAAAACAGATTAGAGCATGTAATAATTAACAAGCCTTAGTATTTTTCTAAAGTTGAATATTAAATTATAATAAAATCCATACTATAATTAATAACTTTTATCTCTAGCAAAAGTTATATTTTATTGAAGTGTTATATGTTGATTGTGATTCTGCAAATAAAAACAGCAATAACACCAACAGTAATAGCAAAACTTTATAGAGTGCTTACTCCATGGTAGGCATATGCTAAGTGAATTACATGTATTATTATTATTAACTCTTAATAACTATATTATTAATTCTCATAATATTCTTTCAAATATGCATTAATTTTACCTTTCCACCTTATAAATGAGAATGCTGTGATTCCAAATTTCTCAGTAACTCGAGTCAATAGCCAATAAGTGTAACGCTCCTTTTTGTACCTAAGTCTTCCTGATTCTAGAATCTATGTTCTCAACCTCTGTGTTCAGTCTTGTAAACACTAATTTTCTTCTTTGTTGTTACAAAACGGTCATGGAGGGTTCACATTTTCATTTGGATGCTTTGCAAAGTGAATAATACTAGGAAAGGGAAGTCAAAGTCCTAGAGGCAGGAAGAACACTGTCTAAACTTTAGCCAAGCTGAGGAGAACTTTCAGGTCATCTTGGTCAGTGTCTTTGTTTAAGAAATAGCCAAAAAGCCAGTGCGGCTGGATGGAAGGGAAAGAGAGAGAAAGGGAGTGTTGTGAACGATGCGGTTAGAGAGGTGGGCTGTGGAGGCAAGTCAGATGGGCATTTGCTGTCATCTCTAGACTTCAGCCTTTTCTCTGAGATCCCAGGAAGCCATCTGAAGGTTCTGAGCAGAGGAATGCCACGATCTGCCTTCCATTATTCTGAAGGAGCACGGTGGCTGCTAAAGCTAACAGACTCCGTGTAGGAGGAGAGCTAGAGCCTGGGAGAGACCAGTTAGAAGGTTATCACCATAATCCCAGTGAGGGAGCCTGTGGCTTGGGACAGGGTGGTGGCAAGAGGGTGAATAGTGGCTGGATGCTGATGTGTTCAGCAGTAGAACCCATAGGATTTCTCATGGATTTGCAGGGTGAGGTAAGTAAAGAATTCAAGGTTAACTCCAAGACTTACAAATGGCAGGCTGGCGACTGTAAGAGGAATGAGGAGTTTGGTTTTGGATTATGTTCAGTTTGAGATGCTTCAAAGGGAATGCCTGTGATGACAACTGAAAATGTTTACATCTCTTCTAACAATTCATATTTTAAAAAGACCCCACATCTTAATTCTAAGATTCAGTACTTATATTAAAAAGACAGTCATTTACTTATTACTAAACTTAGAATTTTTATCAGATTCCACTAAAAGGAGAGCCAAACCCATGAAGTTCGAAAATACTAAACACAAGTGAAGTTAAAGAAAATATTGGTGTTCTGAACACTAGAGGTCAGCAGTATCACACAAACTACCTAGAAAATGCATCTAGGTAGAAACCACAATAAGACAGTTTGAGAACATTTATTTCTAACTCACTGATGCTAGCAGTAGGAGTCTTCAGGAATAAAAACAAAGCATAACCTTTTCATCGAAGACATTTTATATAAAGAAAAAATAATTTATTTCAGTTTGTAAGGATCCATAGAAGCTATAACGTAGCTTGGGGGCTTCTATAGTATTTGAAAATAAAAGCATAAAGACAGATGGAGCAAAGGACACTCTGGGGCATATTTTTCTCTGGATGCCGTTGCTGAAATCATGCTGGCAGCAATTAATCACATTAGGATAGAGAACAGAGCAGCCCAGCTTGTCCCAGTTCAGATCTGGTATTCCTCTCAAGGGCCAGGCTGCAGCTTTGGTATACGTGCCTCCTAAGAAAGGTGACAGTACGGCCTGAGGCCCTACTTAAATCGGCTGTAGCAGTTGGGTACAGTAGGTCATGAGTGCTTGAGTCAGGGATTGTAATCTTCCTTCCAACAGGGAATAGAGGAAGATGTAAGAAATAAAATGAAAAGAAATAGTGCATAAAGGAAGAAAGTGCAGAGTCACAGCAAAACTAATAAAACTTTAGAGTCTGCTGGAAAGAATGAGAAAAAAGAAATATTTATTTATTTGAAAATGAGTGAAAGGAACACACAGACTTGTGTAAAATAGGTGGTATATCTATTTTTGTTAGAAAATAGAATAGGTACTGATACAGATAAGTAAACGACCAGGAGGTAACATACTAGATTTAAATTTGAGGGAGGGTGATTATCTATTGGAGAAATTTAGTTATTTTGATAAACAAATTGAAAAGGGGTGTGTGTGTGTGTGTGTGTGTGTGTGTGTGTGTGTGTGTGTGTCTGTGTGAGAAATACAGAGGCAGAGACACAGAATATCTGTTCTTCCAGGTACTGCTTTACCTTCTGTTAAACTGCTATTTATAATGCTAAAAATACATTCAGTCAGGATATGTTTCTTCACAATGGTATTTAAAAATATGATGCCACAGAATTACATTATTATGTGTCAAAACTGCTGCCTCATTTTTTCTGTGGAATAGAGAAATATATAAATGTTTATAGTTTTTACAGGGATACAAGACAAATGCATTGTAATTTATTGCCCCCAAACCCTGAAGAGGTAAATGGACTAAAAAACTATTAAAGCCAATCAGGCACACATGATTACAAAGTTCTATAAATATAACTCATTATTTGCATCCACATGAAGTTCTCGTTTTGTCTTTACTTCATTAACCTGTGAGATCAATTATATATCTTTGCTCCTTTCAACCACAGTCCCCCTATCTCCTATATATGAAAAACTTTGACTAGGACTTTAGGTATTGATACATTTTGTTCCACTTTCTCTTTCTTGCTTGGATCATTAAAGCCAGACTTCCTCCTTTCCTTCCATCCTTCCTTAATTCCTCCTTGTCTCCCTTCTTTCTTCCTTGTAACATCCCTTGTTCTCTCTCTTCTTGGCTCCTTCCCTCCTCTATCCCCTCCCTCCCTCTCTCCCACCCTTCCTCCTGTCTTCTTGTATTTAATGAGCATGTATTAAGCTCACTATACGGCAGACACTATGCTAGATGGCAAGATTAGAGAGCTGAAGAGGACAAATCATCCCTGCTCCCAAGAAACTCAGGATCAGTTAGATAGACAGATATGAGCACAAATAAATTGCTGCTCAATAAATGCTATATCAAAGGAGTTCACATTTTCTCTATTTTAAAGCTCCTAAGCCAGTGGAATATTCATTATTTTCACTTTATACATACGATGAAAGGATTAGAGAAGTCAAATGACACACATGAAAATTCATAATCATCAAATAGGGAGTAGGTTGCATGAAGTATTTATGTTGCTGTTTTCAAAACTACCGTGCTGCCACTCCAGTTTCACTCTTCATTATATCCTTTTTCATGTTTCTATAGAACACTTACATTACTTCTTTTCTTTGTGATTCTTATTTCACTTCTAGTTCCTTCATTGCTAGATCTCTTTCTCAACTACCTCTGTAGCTAATATAGAATAATTTTTTTGCAATGAAGAATTGAGTGACTGTCTTCCCCTGCCTATTTTCCAACTGTTCAATACAATAGAGAATGCTTTCAGTGTTACGAATTGGTTTATTAGTTTGCATCCTGTTAAAATCTAGAGAGACCCTAGCTCTTGAAGGATGAGGTATGGTTTATAATATTTTTTTAAATTAAATTTTATTTTTAGGGCAGTTTTAGGTTCAGGGCAAAATTGAACAGAAGGTACAGAGTTCCCATATATTACCTGTCCCCTGCCACACATCCCACTCTATAGTGGTTCATTTGTTATAAAAGATGAACCTATACTGAAACACTGCTATCACCCGAAGTCTATTGTTTACATTAGGACTGTCTTGGCATTGTACATCCTGAGTTTTGACAAATGTATAATGACATGTATCCACTATTGCAATATCATACGGAATAGTTTCACTGCCCTAAAAAAGCTCTGTGCTCTGCCTATTCCCTCCCTTCAAAACCTTTACTGTCCCCATAGTTTTTTGATTTTTCAGAGTGTCACATAGTTGGAGTCATACAGTACGTAGCCTTTCAGTTTGGTTTCTTTTATTTAGTAATATGCATTTAAAGTTCCTCCATGTCTTTTCATGGACTGATAGTTCTTTTTTATGCTGAATAATATCCCATTGTCTGGATGTACCACAGTTTATCTGCTCACTTACTGAACATCTTGGTTGCTTCAAAGTTTTAGCAAGTTCTTTCCTTTCTTAGCACATCAATTATGCTCCTTTTAAAACTATATTTTCAGTGGTTGCTCTAGAGTTTGCAATATACATTTGCAATGAATCTAAGCTCACTTTCAAATAACACTATACTACTACATGGGTAGTGCAAGTACCTTACAAAAACAAAAGAATCCTAATTCCTTCTTATTGTCCCTTGTATCACTGCTGTCACTCATTTTACTTATGCATAAGCTTACATAAACACACACGCATATATACATAAGCATACATAACCGAGTACATTTGTTGCTATTATTATGAAAAAAACTGCTGTTAAATTAAGAAAAAGTCTTTATTTTATCTTCATTTATTCATTCTTCTATGCTCTTTCTTTCTTTATGTAGATCCAAGTTTCTGACCTATATTATTTTCCCTCTCTCTGAAGAACTTCTTTTAACATTTCTTATAAGGTAGTCTACTGGCAACAAATTCCCTCAATTTTTCTTTCTCTGAGAAAGTCTTTATTTCTCCTTCTTTTTTGAAGGATATTTTTTGGGATACAGAATTCTAGGTTGGTGATTTATTTCTCAACACTTTAAACATCCCACCCATTCTCTTCTTCCTTGCATGGTTTCAGAGAAGTCAGGTGTAATTTTCATCTTTGCTCCTCTGCAGGTAAGGTGTTTTTCTCCTCTGGCTTCTTTCAAGATTTTTTATTTTCTGAAGTTTGAATATGATATGAGTAGGTGAGGTCTTTTTTTTTTTGCATTTACCCTGCTTGATGTTCTCTTCTCTGAGCTTCCTGGATCAGTGGTTTGGTGTCTGACGTTAATTTTGGGGAAATTCTCAGTTATTATCGCTTCAAATCCTTCCTTCCTTCCTTCCTTCCTTCCTTCCTTCCTTCCACCCTCCTTCCCTTCCTCCCCACCTCCTTTCCTCCCCCCATCTCCCTTTTTGGTGTTCTCATTATGCACATTTTTACACATTTTTAGTTGTCCTACAGTTCTAGCATATTCTGTTTTTTTGTTTCACTCTTTTTCCCTTTTGCTTTTCAGTTTTGGAAGTTTCTATTGTCATATCCTTAAGTGCAGAGATTCCTTTATTCTTTTATTGAGGTATAATTAAGATAACATTATATTAGCTTCAGGTGTACAACATAATGATTCTCATTGCAAAACAATCACCATGATAAATCCAGTTAACATCTATCACCATAGAGTTACAAAAATGTTTTTTCTGGTGATGAGAACTTTCAAGATCCACTTTCCTAGCTACTTCTAAATACTCAATGTAGTATTACTAACTATACTCATCATGCCGTACACCTTCATAATATTGGGTTGGCCAAAAAGTTTGTCTGGGTTTTTCCGTAACATCTTACAGAAAACCTGAATGAACTTCTTGGCCAACTCAATATATTCATTCTACAAGTGGAAATTTGTACCTTTTGACCCCCTTCACCCCTCCTCAGGCATCAACCAATCTGTTTTCTGTATCTATGAGCTCAGTTTTTTGTTTTTTTTAAAGAATCCACATATAAATGAGATCATGAAGCATTTATCGTTTTCT
The DNA here is from genome assembly GCF_951394435.1 of Stenella coeruleoalba. Classification (NCBI taxonomy): domain Eukaryota; kingdom Metazoa; phylum Chordata; class Mammalia; order Artiodactyla; family Delphinidae; genus Stenella; species Stenella coeruleoalba. The sequence continues at coordinate 32,014,795 of NC_137157.1, forward strand.
GTCATGCAGAGAGTCTTTCTTCAGTCATTTCAAGTCTACTATTGAGCCCATCAAGGGCTTTATTTCTGTTACAGTGTTTTTGATCTCTAGCATTTATTTTTTATTTATTTATTATTTTTTTGAGGTACACGGGCCTCTCACTGTCGTGGCCTCTCCCGTTGCAGAGCACAGGCTCTGGACGCGCAGGCTCAGCGGCCATGGCTCACGGGCCCAGCCGTTCCGCAGCATGTGGGATCCTCCTGGACCGGGGCACGAACCCGTGTCCCCTGCATCGGCAGGTGGGCTCTCAACCACTGTGCCACCAGGGAAGCCCTGGATCATCTTTACTATTGTTACTCTGAATGTTTTCTCAGGTAGACTGCCTATTTCCTCTTTATTTGTTTGGTCTGGTGGGTTTTTACTTTGCTCCTTCATCTGCTGCATATTTCTCTGTCTTCTCATTTTGCTTAACTTACTGTGTTTGTGGTCTCCTTTTCTCAGGCTGTAGGTTCATAGTTCCTGTTGTTTTTGGCGTTTGCCCTCAGTGGTTGAGGTTGGTTCCATGGCTTGTGTAGGCTTCCTAGTGGAGGGGACTGGTGCCTGTGTTCTGATTGGTGGGGCTGGATCTTGGCTTTCTGGTGGGGAGGGCCACATCCAGTGTTGTGTTTTGGGGTGCCTATGAACTTAGTATGATTTTAGGCAGCCTCTCTGGTAATGGGTGGGGTTGTGTTCCTGTCTTGCTAGTTGTTTGGCATAGGGTGGCCAGCACTGGAGTTTTCTGGCCATTGGGTGGAGCTGGGTCTTAATGTTGAGACAGAGATCTCTGGGAGAGCTCTCACCAATTGATATTACCTAGGGCTGGGAGGTCTCTGGTGGTTCAATGCTCTGAACCCAGTTCTCCCACCTCGGAGGCTCAGGCCTGACACTAGGCCAGAGTGCCAAGACTCTGTCAGCCACATGGCTCAGAAGAAAAGGGAGGAAAAAAAGAAATAAAAGAAAATAATAAAAGAAAATAAAATAATTAAAATTAAAAAAATAATTAAAAAAAAGAGAGCAACCAAACCAATAAACAAATCCATCAATGATAACAAACTCTAAAAACTAAGATAAACATAAAAATCTGAAATAAATCAGTTGCCGACAGCAAACCCCAAGTCTACAGTTGCTCCCAAAGTCCACTGCCTCAGTTTTGGGACAATTTGTTGTCTATTCAGGTATTCCACAGATGCAGGGTGTATATCAAGTTGATTGCAGGGATTTAATCCGCTGCTCCTGAGGCTGCTGGGAGAAATTTCCCTTTGTCTTCTTTGTTCTCACAGCTCCTGGGGTTCAGCCTTGGTTTTGGCCCCACCTCTGCGTGTAGGTCACCCTCAGGCATCTGTTCCCCTCCTAGACAGGACGGGGTTAAAGCAGCAGCTGATTAGGGGCCTCTTGCTCACTCTGGCCGGGGTACAGGGAGGGAGGGGTAGGGTAGTCATAATTGGAATGCAGGGGCAAGCCTGCAGCAGCAAAGGCCAGCGTGATGTTGCAACTGCCTGAGTTGCACCGTGTGTTCTCCTGGGGAAGTTGTCCCTGGATCACGCGACCCTGGCAGTGGCGGGTTGCACAGGCTCCTGGGGGGTGTGGATAGTGACCTGTGCTTGCACACAGGATTCTTGGTGGCTGCAGCAGCAGTGTTAGTGTTTCATGCCCGTCTCTGGGGTCTGAGCTGATAGCCATGGCTCGCGCCCATCTTTGGAACTCACTTAGGCAGTGTTCTGCCTTCTGTGGGCACATGTGGAAGGAATCCCCTCTCCTCGTGCACCCCGAAACAATCGTCTCTTGCCTCTTAGGCAGGTCCAGACTTTTGCCCGGACTCCCTCCCAGCTAGCTGTAGCGCACTAGCCCCCTCAGGCTGTCTTCACGCAGCCAACCCAGTCCTCTCCCTGGGATCTGACCTCCGTAGCTGGAGCCTTAGCTCCCAGCCCCCACCTGCCCCAGCGGGTGAGCAGACAAGCCTCTCAGGCTGGTGAGTGCTGGTTGGCAACAATCCTCTGTGCGGGAATCTTTCTGCTTTGCCCTCTGCACCCCTGTTGCTGTGCTCTCCTCCATGGCTCCGAAGCTTCCCCACCGCCCAATCCCCTGTCTCCACCAGTGAAGGGGCTTCCTAGTGTGTGGAAACTATTCCTCCTTCACAGCTCCCTCCCAGAGGTGCAGGTCCCATCCCTATTCTTTTGTCTCTGGTTTTTCTTTTTTCTTTTGCTCTATCCATGTACAAGGGGAGTTTCTTGCCTTTGGGAAAGTCTGAGGTCTTCTGCCAGCGTCAGTAGGTATTCTGTAGGAATTGTTCCACATGTAGATGTATTTTAGATGTATTTGTGGGGAGGAAGGTGATCCCCACGTCTTACTCGTCTGCCATCTTTAGCATCCCCCTAATTACTTCCAATATATTCAGTTTTGTATTTATTCTTTTCATTTCTGTATCAGCCCAGTTTGGAACCTTTGACTAAATCTATCTGGGCAATTAAGTTTTATTACTATGGGGCCTAGAATAATAATACCTAGATTATTTTACAAAAGAGGTAAGCAGGAAGACTTTGCATTTCAAAGTTAATTGTTGTTGCTCTGTAGTGTAGCTTACTATGTGTTAGGCATTATTCTATTATTCCAAGTGCTTTATGTGCATTAATTAATTGAATCCTACATCAACCCTATAAGGTAGGTACTGTTATCATCCCCATTTGGCACAGGAAAACACAGGCACAGATTAGTTAAGTGTTTTACTGAGGTTCACACAGCTAGTAAGTAAAGGGGCCAGAAACTGAATCTGAGCTGTTTGAATCCAGAGTTCATGTTCTTAACTACTACACTCAAACTGCCTCTCAGGGTCCTGACTCTCCTCTAGGAAGTAACTAGCTGTGTGAATTCCTTAAAAACTTCGCACTACAAAACTCTGGGACCTTAAATGTGGGTTGTCTGTGGCCTAGCCCAAATTGGAGAGAGTGGAGTTGCTGGTAGATTGTTCTCTTTCAAAGACTTGGAAAGACTTGGGGAGAGACTTCACTGTGGCATGGGCCAGCAGGGCTGGGGTAAACCCTTCTGCACAGCACACCTGTGAGGTTGGGAGGATCAACTACAGTGATGGCAGCTGCAGACTGGTATACAGTGGATCTCTCCCTAGCCTGGGAAAGGAAGCCTGGCCCACCCCTCTTTTGTACTGCATAAGCCCTTATGGCTCTTGGATGATGGGTAAGGGGCATGAGCTGATGGGGAGAGAAGGAGTCCCAAGAGTGTGATACAACTTTTGCCAGTATGTTAGGTGGAGGCTCAAGTCAATTCTAATATAATTTAAGTTATAAACAAATACAGTGGGCACAAAAAGATCTACCACATTTATGTAACCATTGCTCTATCATTGAATATAAAGTTTACTGACATAAGTAATGCTGTAATAAACATGTTCGAAATTTCACATTTTAGAGCAAGAATTTTATAAAATAGTAAGTCCTCAGTCATAGCGTTGAGCAACAGAAACCTCACACAACAAATTATAAATTACCTGATTCCTTTTATATGACATTCAAGAATAGGTAACATTAATTTATATTGATAAAGTAAGAATGGGGGTTACTTCTGTGGGTAATGAATTCAGAAGGGAGACAAGAGAAACTTCTGAGGATGTTGAAAATGTTCTATATCATGATGATCTGGGTGATTCTACAGGGGTGTGTGTATATATATATATATATATATATATATTTAAATAACTATATCAAGCTGTACATATAAGATTTATGTCCTTAACTGCTGGAATATTATACCTTAAAAAAATAAAAAGTTGAATAATCAATAGAGGTCAGATATTTAGGACCTCTTTTGTTTTCCTACTTAAAGGAGTTTCTTCTTTCTGTTTTCTTTTTCCATCTCATGGCTGAATAGTCTAGATCAAGGGTCACAAACTTTGACCCATGGGCAAAATACAGCCCACTTCCTCCTGTATTTGTAGATAACAATTTATTAGAACACAGCCATGCTTATTTGTTTATGTATTGTAGACACTGCTTTCATGCTGCAACAGAAGAACTGAACATTATAATAGAGACTCTATGGCTCACAAAGCCTAAAGTATTCAGTATCTGGCCTTTTACAGGAAAAGTGTGCTGCTTCTTGATCTAGATGACCTTTCGGGTCCCTTCTAATACCGAGATTTTGGCTGTATGATTCTTGAGTCCAGGACATTTTCCTATGGAAACTTCTCCAGAACTGATGCCAATATCTCTTAAGATTTATCATTTGTAGAGAGAAAGTAAGAGGACCACAGCCCATTTTATCTTCATCTTGAATTTCCACCTTATAGGCTTCTATTTAAAAAAAAAAAAAAAAAAAAGGAACAGAAGTGTTTTGAGTATAAACATTTCCAAAACACTTACACGGGTTTTGACTGAAATTTAGGCCATGAATCATATAAAAAGTGTTCATCTTTGTACAGGGAAGATGATGAAATTCACAACAACATAGGGATAGGGAAGTGGAATTGTATTCTTATCAGTTTTTAGGATATGAAGGCAAAAAAAGGAAAAAAAAAATTGGGAGAAAAACCACCCTGAGAAGTCTTCCAACTCCACCTCTGCAATGTTTCAAGTCTGAAAGTTGGCCAATGCTTAATGCTTCTTACCTCTTACCTTAATGCCTCTTACCTTGAGGCTGTAGATACCTGCTGTTCAAGGCATTAGAAAAGCGATCAGCTTGCTCTGGATGAAATTGCTGCAGAATAAATAGCCTTATAAGCCTAGCAGTACTGTGCTTTCAGTGTATTATTCACCCCTTCAGTTTCTCTTCACTCTTTGGAAGCTTCATAGCGTTTCACAGCATCTATTCTGAGCCGATGATATTAATGATGGCAACAGGCAGGCGCCAGAGACTGCTCTTTTAAGAAAGCTTTACTGGAGCAATCTTAATATAACTTTCCTGAGTTTCTTGGGTTTTGTATTTGCTTTGGCTCTTTTTCCCTTTGCCGTGGAGAAGCTGCAATTTGCCATTTCTTGCTGCTGCTTACATTTTCTCCCCTGCTGACACTTTGAATTAAGGTTGTTATTGTTACCATTCCATTCCTTTGGGACAACCCTATCTCCATACACTGCAGGTAGACAGCCTTTCCAGCAAACTGCTGTTCACAAATCAGGAACTACAGCAGAAGCCAAGCAATTCTTTTGTTGTTGTCATTTCAGATATATTGAGCACTGTCAATGTACTGAGTGTACAAAACAGAAGGTTCCTACCCTCTACATGCTTACAATATTGGTCTTCGAAGATATATAAGCTCTTAGGGCAAATGGAGCAGTTAAAATTAGTGAAGGCAGTGATATTAACAAGCTCTAAAAACAGAGTAAAAAATGTTTAACAGCATCTGAAAAATTAATTCTTCAGCTTTAAATCATGATCTCTATCTCCCGTTTAATCTGTTAACACACTCTGCAAAAGTGTGAAGTTCTTTAGAGTTCACAGACAGAGTCTGATGCTTTGTCATTCAGCCATCTTTATCCTGGCCTGGGGCAAGCCAGGCTCTAGCAGCCACAATTCTCTGAAGAGAGGGTGCTGCTCAGCTGGTACGGCCATCTCTGAGCTCGGAAGAGGGGTCCCACAGGGCTGTAAGCCAGACTTCTGAGGAGGTGATGCCAGTGAGATGGAGCTGGTATCGGTGGAGCTGGTTCTGCAATTGCTGGGGAGACTGAAAACTGGATTCACTTGCTTCGATGGGAAGGAACTGCCTCTGTCAGGGTGACAGTGTGCTGCTGGTGTGATGCTCTCAGCAAACTAAGGCAAAGAGGAATCCCAGAAGAAGCACACAGGGAACACATGGAAATAAGCTTTCCTTTTTTGGGTCTGGCTTCCCATTCTTCCTCTATCGTTCTAAGAGAAGAAACTGCCACTGCCAGGGTGAAGAAGCCTTGCTGATGTGATGCTTACAGGAACCATGGCAGTCGGGAAACCAACCAGAAACCAATAGAGAACAGGAAAAAGCAAGGCCCTTCTCCTCCTCCAAACTAGAAGGCTCCTTCTAGCTCTTCTCACTGTCAGAGCTTAACAGGAAGCAGTTTGTGAACAAGAAAACTGGTTTGCAGAGTCCCATCACAATGAGTAGGAGAAGGTGGGTTTGGAGCTGAGAGACAGTGGCTTAATATGTGGCAGAATTACTTTCCCCACAAAGCTGTGTTCTGTGTTCACTGATTGTATTGAAATGATGATGGGTACTAAGAAGTACAATATTTCTCAGCTGTGCTGTGGACTATTCATTAGACTCTCCAGGAGTGAAGAAGAGAAAGGGAAAGAAGACAAAGACTTTGAGGAGGGAGCTGTAGATAATGTGCTAGGCATTGACTTCACTCTCAGTTTATTACTGGTTAGTTAGACATGTTCTTAATATGTAGGGAATGGAAGAAAATGAGAAAAAGCAAGTAGAATGAGAGGCAATTGTTTCACTGGAAAGTTGTCTCCATTCCCAAACATTATACTGTTTCTCTGTACTATTTATCCTATTCCTCACACCCTCTGTAATGCTCTGGGTGGAACATGATACATAAAATATCTAGAATAGGGCTTCCCTGGTGGCGCAGTGGTTGAGAGTCCGCCTGCCGATGCAGGGGACACGGGTTCGTGCCCCGGTCTGGGAAGACCCCACATGCCGCGGAGGGGCTGGGCCCGTGGGCCATGGCCGCTGAACCTGCGCATCCGGAGCCTGTGCTCTGCAACGGGAGAGGCCACACCAGTGAGAGGCCTGCGTACCGCAAAAAAAAAGAAAAAAAAAAATCTATATCTAGAATAAGCTGAGCGGCTTCCATTAAGAAAGTCATGGTGAGCATATGCTTGCAATTCTCCTCCATGTGTGGAAGGCTCGATGTGGTTTCTGTTTGTTTTACTGGCTAAATGCTATGCATTTGGCTGTCATCTGGTATATCAGTTGGTGTAGTACACAAATGGCTCTACTTCCTCATTTCCCACAGGCAGTATTTATAATGGCATAATTATGTGTCCAGAATTCAAGTTAAGAAGAAAAGGAAAAAAAGTCATAAGCAGAGTGATACAGGCTTGAACTTTAGTGAGTTAGGAGGTAATGGTTTACTGGCAAGTGTTCTTTGCTACACATGATAATGAAGAGACCGTACGTGCTGTAAAAGTTTCTTTTATTTCAACCTGCAGTTTATTCAGATTGTTGTGTGTTTTGTTTTATTTTATTTTTTTCACATCGTTGGAGTGAAACTGGCCATACTGTATATCTTTAAGGACTTCAAAAACTTCATGGAAGATACACCTGAGTGTGAATCTTGCCTCTGGCACTTATGAGTGAGACATCTTGGATAAAACATATGAATAGGTCCAAAGTTCAGTTTCTTTTCTAAAATGGGGACTAAGAATAGGCTTAGGGTGGTTACGTACCTCAACACCTTAGCTACATATACCACCAAAATATTAGCTGCTATTATTCTTAGCTAGCATTATTATATAATTATATTATTTGTCACTATTAGTATTACAATTAATAATATAAAGCATTGTTATCATTATTTTGTTAGCTGTATCTATGTCTCTAAAGTCTAACATATTTGTAGACTAAAAGCAGCGCTTGCTTTCCTTACCCATGTGTCTTGCCTGAAGGAGCAGCAAACTGGAGAAAATAAAACTCTATTAAGGGAAGTGAGCACGAGGCTATTCTGCAGCTGCTCTGTATAATCCAACACATCCATGGGCAACATTCAGTTTCCAGCTTCAGTTTACCTGCTGGAGTGCTCACTGTGGGCATATCCAGTTTTCATGTCTGATATAACACCTTGGTGATCAAGAAGGCATTTAAAATTCAAATTGATATCATCTAGCGGTGTCAATACCAATGAAATAACCATTTTTATTCCTATATGCTAACAATGCTATGGGAAAATCAGTGAAAAATAATACTTGATCTGTATAACTGTTGAGCAACACTTCATAATTTATTGCTAGATCAACACACAAGAATTTGAACTTTTAGCATGGAAGATAAATGAAAGATTCCTAATTTAGTCTTATTAACTGCCCAGGATACTGCTAGAGCTTATGGGATTTCTGTGAATGATTTGAACAGGTTTCTATCTCTCTGAATAATAACACACCTGGGACATATATAGGAGAAGTAGAATTTAGACACACATATGGCAAGGCTACAAGGTGGAAATAATTTGGAAAAATTTCCTAAGGTTTTGGCTAGATTACTTAAACTAATTGGTAATCTCTTTCCTGAAATGTCAAATAACTGTGACATGTCGAAATGATGTGCTTGGTTTTAACTACTTGCAAGTGAAGTTCCAGGACTCTAGCATCTGCTCGTGTGCCAAGACTATGACTAATGCCTGCTGTTAGTGTTGCTGGAAAAGCACGTCATTCTTGGGCACCTTTTCTTGGTTATTAAAGAATGTCTTCAAACTCACTGTCCTTAGGGGAGAATTTTCCTCCCCAGTCTATTTCTCTACTTAGAGCAAACAATTTATAATCATTGCATGGTAGTGAAAACAATTATTCTATAAACCCAGCACTTGCATCTAATAGAGTAAATTATCCCTCCAAAAGAGAAGTTTCAGATATTTTTGTTTTTACATTTAATGAATGTAATACAGGTTCATAAGCGGCTCAATTGTAATTGATGTAAACAATGTAATCTCTTATTTAAAATAATCTAACATAGCTCAAATTTATCTACTTCTTTCCAATCCTAATGACTTTTAAAAAATACAAATGTGGTGGACAGATCTTAAGATGCCTCTACGACCCAAACCATGTTGGGGAACTCCACATGGCAAAGAACTGCCGGTAGCTTCTGAGAATGAGGATGGCCCCTGGCAAGAGTCAGTAAAAACTGAAGATCTTAGTTCTACAACCACAAGGAACTTAAGATTGCCAAAAACCATGAAAGTCGGGAAGCAGATCCTTCCCTAGTCTCCAAATGAGAACACAGCCCTGACTGACACTTCATAAACCTATAAAACCTTGAGCCAGGGAAGCCATGGAACTCCTAATCCACAGAAACAGACACGTATTATTTTAAGCCACAAAGTTTGTGATGTTATTATGTAGCAAAAGAAAATTAATACAATAGGTGACTATCATCAAAGGCTGAATTAGTGCCCCAGCTTCCTAATTAACCTCTGTGAGGTTGGTCCTATTCTAATTCATTGTTTACTCTGCAGTCACTGTTCCAAGACACAAATCTGATTATGTCACTGCCTTGCTTAACTCTCTCCAGTGACTCTACATATCTTCTGAAGACCCTTCATTATCTATTTCCTATGTACCTCTCCTGCCTACTTCTGAGTACTTTGCCTCCACCTCATGTCAGCCATGGAAGACCTTCAGTCTTTGCACATGTTCCATTTATTCTCCATTTGCCTTTCAACTTTCAATTTAGGTATGGCTTCCTAAATTTAGGTCACAAGCTTCTATTTGCTACTGTAAAACTGTATACTTAACTCTAACATTGAATTTATCAAAGTGTATTATAATTGCCTACTGACTGTGTATCTCTTCTTCTGGAAGTGCTTAGTCAACAAAAGCCACCGCAACTTGTTCATCACAAATTTCCACTTACAGCACCATGGCTAGCATGTAGTACATAGTCAACAAATAGCTCATGAATGTACACAGTACACATTTCTAAACTAAAAAGAATGTGCACAAATCTCTACTAAACTGACTTGTATTGCATCCCTGTTTTATAGTTATGACCATAAACTTTGGTTTAATTAGTCTAAAGTCAGTGGTTCCTAAATCTTCCAGATTTCAAAACTCATGATTATGGATATTTGTGTAAAATGCAAATATTTGTTTCTATCTGATACCCACTGTGAACCTCTACAGAGGAAGATCCATGAATCTATTACTTTAACCAATACTGTTTGGAACGCTTGTGATTTAACACGTTTGGAAACACTGGCTTAAAATGGTTACATACTATTCACTATTGCACACCTACTGGCTTTTTCTTTTTTAATTGGGGTACAGTTGCTTTAAAATGTTGTGTTAGTTTCTGCCATACAACGAAGTGAATCAGCTATATGTGTACCTATATCCCCTCCCTCTTGGACCTCCCTCCCACCCCCCACCCCATCCCACCCATCTAGGTCCCCACAGAGCACTGAGCTGAGCTTCCTGCACTAGATAGCAGGTTCCCACTAGCCAGCTATTTTACATATGGTAGTGTATATATGTCAATCCCAATCTCCCAATTCATCCCACCCTCCCCTTTACTCCCCTGTGTCCACACCTCCATTCTCTATGTCTGAATCTCTATTCTTGCCCTGAAAATAGGTTCATCTGTACCATTTTTCTAGATTTCACATAATGCGTTAATACACGATATCGGTTTTTCTCTTTCTGACTTACTTCACTCAGACTTTCGGTACATCCATGTCTCTACAAATGACCCAATTTTGTTCCTTCTTATGGCTGAGTAATATTCCATTGTATATATGTACCTACCAGCTTCATTAATTACTTTCTGTTGCTAGAATTTATGCAGAACTGAGCTCTGCTGGCTTGTCCCTGGCTCAGCAGTTGATTTTCTGTTTTCCCACAGCTCACTTCTCAGAATCGTTTCATGCATTCGCCTGTGCTGACAACCTCTGGGGCCCACCACGTTATTATTTTGGAGGTGGCCACTGCTTGGTGTTGACTCATTCTTTCTCCTTTGCTACTAATTTACACCAAAATTAAACCTAATTCAGTGAAGCCCCTCACTTCCCAAAATGGAGTTTCCTAGTTTACTTCATACCCATGTGTTCCTGAGTCACAAAATAGCAATTCCTGTAGGAATGTTGATGTTGTAACTATGTAAAACCATTTATCACATTTTAAGTTAGTGTAGTTTTAAGTTTTTGAATTTTTTTTGTTACTTTGAATTACATCTCCTCTCAGGGGATTTAAATGCATAAGTAAAACAGATATAACTAAATATCCCCCATGGTTCTATAGAACATAATAATAAGGTCCTTGAGAGAAAATTCATATTAATCTTATTATTCTTATTTCATACATACTATAATACTGTCTTATTCCAGCTATAGGGTTGTCTTGGATGGGCAGCAGGGAGCTGCCATATCCATTGGGAATACCAAGTCTTTGGAAGTTTCAGAGATGAATTCCATTCCCTACTGACTGGACCACTTTGGGCAAGTGACTTGATTGCTCTCTACCTTGATTTCTTCATCTGTAGAAATGGGGCTATTAATAGGCTTTTGTGAAGAAGATAGAATTCAGTATAAGTAAGTTGCTTAGGGAAGTATCTGGCATACAGTAAGTGCTACGCTAATACTGAATTTAAAAATGCAGGTGGAAAAATGTTAAATCAATTTTGTCATAAATTTAAAACCAGCTCATACTAGATTAAAAACAATATAGAATCTGTTCACTCATAGCTGGGAATTATAAAGTGGAGTAGGGTCAGCACCAGTCTCAGTTTGTTCAGGGATCAGGTTCCTTTTTTCTCTTTTCTATTGGTTCTACCCCTTTTTGTATGTATGTTTGTCTTAAGGATGGCTCCTATCTTAACTGAAAGACAGTTGCCAGGCAAAACAAGGTGACTTTTCTCCACACTCACTTAAGTAAAAGAGAGAGAATAGAATCCCAGCTTTCTTATTTAAGGAATAAAGTAGAATTTTCCCAGAAAACTCTAGCATTCCTCTCCACTGAAGTGGATACTAGCCCATTACAGAGGAATCACTTATAGGAGGGATAGTCTTCCTTTAAGTAATCAGACTTTACCCTTGATTTAAGGTCAATTGTAAAAACTGCACTTTTACTTCTTATTGGGAGGAGAATATTAGTGAGTCAACTACGGTATTCACTACATTTTATTTTTCAATTATAAAATTAAGAAGATGGGTTAAATGATTAGTAACATCCTTTTTATCTCTGTAGCTTTCCGTCAGAGAGCAGAGGTTAGAGGTTCTCAACCATTTTTTTTTTTTTTTTTGCGGTACGCGGGCCTCTCACTGTTGTGGCCTCTCCCATTGTGGAGCACAGGCTCCGGACGCTCAGGCTCAGCGGCCATGGCTCACGGGCCTAGCGGCTCTGCGGCATGTGGGATCTTCCCGGACCGGGTCACGAACCCGTGTCCCCTGCATCGGCAGGCGGACTCTCAACCACTGCGCCACCAGGGAAGCCCTCGACCATTTTTTGACACCTCAGAATAATTGCAAAATAAAAAGTCTATATTGGCATATAGTTAGTAAAACACAAAACTATTATGTATAATATTTTTGTTTTTTAGTAGCACATTATATAATAATAATTACTGTAACTTTGAAGTAGTGATAAAACAATATTTTAAGATCTCTCATGATTTCAGACATTGCTAATACTGTGGATTTATTAATACATTAATAAATGCAGAAAATTACAAAATTCAGTTAGAAGTTAATGAAAACAAAGATATAATTATTTTTCCCACCTTAGTCTACCAAGTTCCTTCTATCCATGGACCTCTTTGAATTTAATGGACCCCAGATCAAGAACCCCTGTCATAGAACACTGTTTCAGGAAGTCAATAAAAATCCATAATATGAAGGATCACAAGCTTGGGGGTTCAGTTGTAATTCTGTTATAGCATTTACCACAATTTCCCCATAATCTGATTATGAGAGTATGTGGTATATTTTCATAACTATATTCTGAGCTGCTTAAAGGTAAGAGCTGTATCATCTATATCTTTGATTTACTTATAGCACTATTCTTAAAACTGAGTCTTCAGTAAAATCACTTTGGGAGATTTAAAAAAACTACAGATGCTCCCCACCTACAGTAGACCCTCTGAATCACAATGTCTTCAAGGAACCTGGGAATCTGCATTTCTAAAGCCTTCCAAGATTACTTTGGGAAAAAAGTTAGCTTTCACCATGTTGATGATTGACATAAGAGAACTACTGTGATTTAACACCTGGCATAATGCCTTTGCACAAATTACATCCTCAGTAAATGATTAGGGATTTGAATGAGAGAAACTAGAACATATAAAAGGAGTTTACATTACAAAACATCACCAAAAAACCCCTCTCACTCAAAAATGACATATAAATGTCCACAAGAAAAAGGTTCAGGGGGGCTTCAAGATGGTGGAAGAGTAAGACGTGGAGATCACCTTCCTCCCCACAAATACATCAGAAATACATCTACATGCAGAACAACTCCTACAGAACAACTACTGAACGCTGGCAGAAGACCTCAGACCTCCCAAAAGGCAAGAAACTCCCCAAGTACCTGGGTAGGGCAAAAGAAAAAAGAATAAACAGAGACAAAAGAATAGGGACGGGACCTGCACCAGTGGGAAGGAGCTGTGAAGGAGGAAAGGTTTCCACACACTAGAAGCCCCTTCGCGGGCAGAGACTGCGGGTGGTGGAGGGGGAAAGCCTGGGAGCCACGGAGGAGAGCGCAGCAACAGGGGTGCGGAGGGCAAAGCGGAGAGATTCCCGCACAGAGGATCAGTGCCGACCGGCACTCACCAACCCGAGAGGCTTGTCTGCTCCCCCGCTGGGGCGGGCGGGGGCTGGGAGCTGAGGCTCAGGCTTCGGAGTTTAGATCCCAGGGAGGGGACTGGGGTTGGCTACGTGAACACAGCCTGAAGCAGGCTAGTGCGCCATGGCTAGCCGGGAGGGAGGCCGGGAAAAAGTCTGGAGCTGCCGAAGAGGCAAGAGACTTTTTCTTGCCTCGTTGTTTCCTGGTGCGTGAGGAGAGGGGATTAAAAGCACCGCTTAAAGGAGCTCCAGAGACTGGCGCGAGCCGCGGCTATCAGCACGGACCCCAGAGACGGGCATGAGACGCTAAGGCTGCTGCTGCCACCACCAAGAAGCCTGTGTGCGAGGACAGGTCACTATCCACACCTCCCCTCCCAGGAGCCTGTGCAGCCCGCCACTGACAGGGTCCCGGGATCCAGGGACAACTTCCCCGGGAGAACACACGTGTGCCTCAGGCTGGTGCAACGTCATACTGGCCTCTGCTGCCGTAGGCTCACCCTGCATCCGTACCCTCCCTACCCCAGGCCTGAGTGAGCCAGAGCCCCCAAATCAGCTGCTCCTTTAACCCCGTCCTCTCTGAGCGAAGAACAGACGCCCCCAGGAGACCTACACGCAGAGGCGGGTCCAAATCCAAAGCTGAACCCAAGGAGATGTGCGACAAAGAAGAGAAAGGTAAATCTCTCTCAGCAGTCTCAGGAACAGCGGATTAAATCTCCACAATCAACTTGTACCCTGCGTCTGTGGAATACCTGAATAGACAACGAATCATCCCAAATTGAGGAGGTGGACTTTGGGAGCAATGATATGTATATTTTCTTCCCTTTTTCTCTTTTTGTGAGTGTGTATGTGTATGCTTCTGTGTGTGATTTTACCTGTATAGCTTTGCTTTTACCATTTGTCCTAGGGTTCTGTCTGTCCGTTTTTTTTTTTGTATTTTTTTAAACTATAGTTTTTAACACTTGTTATCATTGGTGGACTTATTTTTTGGTTTGGTTGCTCTCTTCTTTCTTTCTATTTTTTTATTACTTAAAAAATTTTTTAATAATTATTTTTTATTTTAATAACTTTATTGTATTTTATTTTATTTTATTATATCTTCTTCTTCCTTTCTTTCTTTTTTTTCTCCCTTTTATTCTGAGCCGTGTGGAGGACAGGCTCTTTGTGACCCAGCCAGGTATCAGGGCTGCGCCACTGAGGTGGGAGAGAAAAGTTCAGGACACTGGTCCACAAGAGACCTCCCAGCTCCACGTAATATCAAATGGCAAAAACCTCTCAGAGATCTCCAAGACCCAGCTCCACTCAACGACCAGCAAGCTACAGTGCTGGACACCCTATGCCAAACAACTAGCAAGACAGGAACACAATCCCATCCATTAGTATAGAGGCTGCCTAAAATCATAATGAGGCCACAGACACCCCAAAACACACCACCAGACGTGGACCTGCCCACCAGAAAGACAAGATCCAGCCTCATCCACAAGAACACAGGCACTAGTCCCCTCAACCAGGAAGCCTACACAACCCACTGAACCAACCTTAGCCACTGGGGGCAGACACCAAAAACAATGTGAACTATGAACATGCAGCCTGTGAAAAGGAGACCCCAAACACAGTAAGTTAAGCAAAATGAGAAGACAGAAAAACACATAGAAGATGAAGGAGCAAGGTAAAAACCCACCAGACCTAACAAATGAAGAGGAAATAGGCAGTCTACCTGAAAAAGAATTCAGAATGATACTAAAGATGATCCAAAATCTTGGAAATAGAATGGAGAAAATACAAGAAACGTTTAACAAGCACCTAGAAGAACTAAAGAGCAAACAAACTGTGATGAACAACACAATAAATGAAATTAAAAATTCTCTAGAAGAGACCAATAGCAGAATAACTGAGGTAGAAGAATGGAAGACCTGGAAGATAAAATAGTGGAAATAACTACTGCAGCACAGAATAAAGAAAAAAGAATGAAAAGAATTGAGGACGGTCTCAGAGACCTCTGGGACAACATTAAACGTACCAACACTGGAACTATAGGGGTCCCAGAAGAAGAAGAGAAAAAGGAAGGGACTGAGAAAATATTTGAAGAGATTATAGTTGAAAACTTCCCTAATATGGGAAAGGAAATAGTTAATCAAGTCCAGGAAGCACAGAGAGCCCCATACAGGATAAATTCAAGGAGAAACACGCCAAGACACATATTGATCAAACTATCAAAAATTAAATTCAAAGAACAAATATTAAAAGCAGCAAGGGAAAAACAACAAATAACACACAAGGGAATCTTCATAAGGTTAACAGCTGATCTTTGAGCATAAACTCTGCAAGCCAGAAGAGAGTGGCAGGACATATATAAAGCAATGAAAAGGAAAAACCTACAACCAAGATTATTCTATCCAGCAAGGATCTCATTCAGTTTTGACAGAGAAATTAAAACTTATACAGACAAGCAAAAGTTAAGAGAATTCAGCACCACCAAACCAGCTTTACAACAAATGCTAAAGGAACTTCTCTAGGTAGGAAACACAAGAGAAGGAAAAAACCTACAATAACAAAGGAAAGTGGTAATAGGAACATACATATCGATAATTACCTTAAATGTAAATGGATTAAATGCTCCAACCAAAAGACATAGACTGGCTGAATGGATACAAAAACAAGACCCGTATACATGTTGTCTACAAGAGACCCACTTCAGACCTAGGGACACATACAGACTGAAAGTAAGAGGATGGAAAAAGATATTCCATGCAAATGGAAATCAAAAGAAAGCTAGAGTAGCAATTCTCATATCAGACAAAACAGACTTTAAAACAAAGACTATTACAAGAGACAAAGAATAATACCACATAATGATCAAGGGATCAATCCAAGAAGAAGATATAACAATTGTAAATATTTATGCACCCAACATAGGAGCACCTCAATACCTAAGGCAAATACTAACAGCCATAAAAGGGGAAATCGACAACACAATCATAGTAGGGGACTTTGACACCCCACTTTCACCAGTGGACACATCATCCAAAATGAAAATAAATAAAGAAACACAAGGTTTAAAAGATACGTTAAACAAGATGGACTTAATTGATATTTATAGGACATTCCATCTAAAAACAACAGAATACACATCCTTCTCAAGTGATCATGGAACATTCTCCAGGATATATCATATCTTGGGTCACAAATCAAGCCTTTATAAATTTAAGAAAATTGAAATCATACCAAGTATCTTTTATGACCACAAAACTATGAGACTAGATATCCATTACAGAAAAAAATCTGTAAAAAATACAAACACATGGAGGCTAAACAATACACTACTTAATAACCAAGAGATCACTGAAGAAATCAAAGAGGAAATCAAAAAATACCTAGACACAAATGACAATGAAAGCACGACGACCCAAAACCAATGGGATGCAGCAAAAGCAGTTCTAAGAGTGAAGTTTAGAGCAATACAATCCTACCTTAAGAAACAAGAAACATCTCAAATAAACACTCTAAACTTACACCTAAAGCAATTAGAGAAAGAAGAACAAAAAAGCCCCATAGTTAGCAGAAGGAAAGAAATCATAAAGATCAGATCAGAAATAAATGAAAAAGAAAGGAAGGAAACAATAGCAAAGATCAATAAAACAAAAAGCTGGTTCTTTGAGAAGATAAACAAAATTGATAGACTCATCAAGAGAAAAAGGGAGAAGAC
Source organism: Stenella coeruleoalba (assembly GCF_951394435.1). Lineage (NCBI taxonomy): Eukaryota > Metazoa > Chordata > Mammalia > Artiodactyla > Delphinidae > Stenella > Stenella coeruleoalba. The sequence continues at coordinate 32,031,988 of NC_137157.1, forward strand.
TCAAATCAATAGAATTGATTGAAATGAAAAAGGAGAAGTAACAACTGACACAGCAGAAATACAAAGGATCATGAGAGGTTACTACAAGCAACTCTATGCCAATCAAACGGACAACCTGGAAGAAATGGACAAATTCTTAAAAATGCACAACCTTCCGAGACTGAACCAGGAAGAAATAGAAAATATGAACAGACCAATCACAAGCACTGAAATTGAAACTGTGATTAAATATCTTCCAAGGAACAAAAGCCCAGGACCAGATGGCTTCACAGGTGAATTCTATCAAACATTTAGAGAAGAGCTAACCCCTATCCTTCTCAAACTCTTCCAAAATATAGCAGAGGGAGGAATACTCCCAAACTCATTCTTGAGGCCACCATCACCCTTATACCAAAACCAGACAAAGATGTCACAAAGAAAGAAAACTACAGGCCAATATCACTGATGAATATAGACGCAAAAATCCTCAACAAAATACTAGCAAACAGAATCCAACAGCACATTAAAAGGATCATACACCATGATCAAGTGGGGTTTATCCCAGGAATGGAAGGATTTTTCAATATACACAAGTCAATCAATGTGATACACCATATTAAGAAATTGAAGGAGAAAAACCATATGATCATCTCAATAGATGCAGAGAAAGCTTTCAACAAAATTCAACACCCATTTATGATAAAAATTCTCCAGAAAGTAGGCATAGAGGGAACTTTCCTCAATATAATAAAGGCCATATATGACAAACCCACAGCCAACATCGTCCTCAATGGTGAAAAACTGAAACCATTTCAAGTAAGATCAGGAACAAGACAAGGTTGCCCACTCTCACCACTCTTATTCAACATAGTTTTGGAAGTTTTAGCCACAGCAATCAGAGAAGAAAAAGATAAAAGGAATCAATGTGGAAAAGAAGAAGTAAAACTGTCACTGTTTGCAGATGACATGATGCTATACATAGAGAATTCTAAAGATGCTACCAGAAAACTATTAGAGCTAATCAATTAATTTGGTAAAGTAGCAGGATACAAAATTAATGTATAGAAATCTCTTGCATTTCTATACACTAATGATGAAAAATCTGAAACAGAAATTAAGAAAACACTCCAATTTACCACGGCAACAAAAAGAATAAAATATCTAAGAATAAACCTACCTAAGGAGACAAAAGACCTGTATGAAGAAAATTATAAGACACTGATGAAAGAAATTAATGATGATACAAATAGACGGAGAGATATACCATATTATTGGATTGGAAGAATCAACATTGTGAAAATGACTCTACTACCCAAAGCAATCTACAGATTCAATGCAATCCTTATCAAACTACCCATGGAATTTTTCACAGAACTAGAACAAAAAATTTCACAATTTGTATGCAAACACAAAAGACCCCGAATAGCCAAAGCAATCTTGAGAAAGAAAAACGGAGCTGGAGGAATCAGGCTCCCTGACTTCACACTATACTACCAAGCGACTGTAATCAAGACAGTATGGTACTGGCACAAAAACAGAAATATTGATCAATGGAATAGGCTAGAAAGCCCAGAGATAAAACCACGCACATATGGTCACCTAATCTTTGATAAAGGAGACAAGAATATACAGTGGAGAAAAGACAGCGTCTTCAATAAGTGGTGCTGGGAAAACTGGACAGCTACATGTAAAAGAATGAAATTAGAACACTCCCTAACACCATACACAAAAATAAACTCAAAATGGATTAAAGACCTAAATGTAAGGCCAGACACTAACAAACTCTTAGAGGAAAACATAGGCAGAACACTCTATGACATAAATCATAGCCAGATCCTTTTTGACCCAACTCCTAGAGAAATGGAAATAAAAACAAAAATAAGCAAATGGGACCTAATGAAACTTCAAAGCTTTTGCACAGCAAAGGAAACCATAAACAAGAGGAGAAGACAACCCTCAGAATGGGAGAAAATATTTGCAAAGGAAGCAACTGACAAAGGATTAATCTCCAAAATTATAAGCAGCTCATGCAGCTCAATATCAGATAAACAAAAACCCAATCAAAAAATGGGCAGAAGACCTAAACAGACATTTCTCCAAAGAAGATATACAGATTGCCAACAAACACATGAAAGAAAGCTCAACATCATTAATCATTAGAGAAATGCAAATCAAAACTACAATGAGATATCATCTCACACTGGTCAGAATGGCCATCATCAAAAAATGTACAAACAATAATTGCTGGAGAGGGTGTGGAGAAAAGGGAACCCTCTTGCACTGTTGGTGGGAATGTAAATTGATACAGCCACTATGGAGAACAGTATGGAGGTTCCTTAAAAAACTAAAAATAGAACTACCATACGACCCAGCAATCCCACTACTGGGCATATACCCTGAGAAAAACAATTCAAAAAGAGTCATGTACCATAATGTTCATTGCAGCTCTATTTACAATAGCCACGACATGGAAGCAAGCTAAGTGTCCCTCAACAGGTGAATGGATAAAGAAGATGTGGCACATATATACAATGGAATATTACTCAGCCATAAAAAGAAACGAAATTGAGTTATTTGTAGTGAGGTGGATGGACCTAGAGTCTGTCATACAGAGTGAAGTAAGTCAGAAAGAGAAAAACAAATACCGTATGCTAACACATATATATGGAATCTAAAAAAAAAAAAAAGGTCATGAAGAACCTAGGCGAAAGGTGGGAACAATGACACAGACCTAGTAGAGAATGGACTTGAGGATACGGGAAGGGGGAAGGGTAAGCTGGGTCAAAGGGAGAGAGTGGCATGGACATATATACACTACCAAACGTAAAATAGATAGCTAGTGGGAAGCAGCCACACAGCACAGGGAGATCAGCTCGGTGCTTTGTGACCACCTAGAGGGGTGGGATATGGAGGGTGGGAGGGAGGGAGATGCAAGAGGGAAGAGATATGGGGACATATGTATATGTATAACTGATTCACTTTGTTATAATGCAGAAGCTAACACACCATTGTAAAGCAATTATACTCCAATAAAGATGTTTAAAAAAAAAAGAAAAAGGTTCCTTTCCTAAGGTTTTTTAATAACAAAATTTTATTTGAGGACATAGTCCATGGCTCTTACATAAGAGTTCTTAATACAAATTGCTCCTACAATTCAGTGCCAGGGAAATTTCAGTTCCTCAGATGAACAGTTATGATTCTATTTATTATAGTATAAAAGTCAGGTAGCTTTGACTTCATTGTATAGAATTTACTGGAGGTGGTGAGAGACAAGAGGTGGAGCTACTGTTAGGTTACGTATGCCAGTTGCATGTCAACTGTGACAGGTGACCTGGAGAAATCAATAAAACATAATTATTTTAACACTGGCACTAAATCATAACCAGCTGGTCATTTGGATCCAAATTTCAGATATATTCAGCCCCAATACCACAGTGTTATTTCTGAAACATAAGAGAATACACTTCTTGAGAAGACTGCCAAAGGAACTATGGGTTAGCTATTTGCAGATTTATTTAAATATTCATCAATATCCATTTATTACAAATTAACCATAGGTAAGATATCCCCATGTACATATACTACTTGTGCCAGTTGACTAACAAGAGTGCTCTTAATTAATCATGAATCCTTTACAAATGGATTAGAAAACTCTTCTTACCATGGACGGCTATAGCCAATGACACAGTTTACACTTCCCTTTTATTCTGCACCATTTGCTCTGCCTCTTACTTATGGAATATGCTGTTTCCCCTTGGTTGAACTCAGGAGCTCTCTACATTCCTTTGCATTTTCTCACAGTTTATTATCTCAAGACCATGCCATAACAATTTTACTATTCCTGTTGTCTCTGCTTTCTGTATATATTGTACTACTTTGCTCTGTGCATAGCCTTGTTTCTCTTTGCTTCTTTCTTTTTCCTTAAGTTCTCAAAGTTACAGTTTCACATTTTGCTACCTATCTTCCTCTGAAACTAATCTTGGGCCAACCCCTCCTTTAATAAACTGCATTTATGGACATACAAGAAAAAGATATCAACCTAGTTGTCACTTCCACCAGGAGTCTTCCTTGACACCCAAAGTACAGGTTAGGGTTGCTCAATCACAAGCAACAACAACTTTCAGCTAATAGAAGCAAAACAGAATTTATAGGATGACGATGAAGGCTCTCAGAACTGATAATTAGGGGGAAAGTGCTGGATATAGAAGCAGGAAGCTCAGCAACTATCTTATAACAGCAACCATTTGCTTTGGCTGCTTCAGTGGGGATGAATAATGAATTCCAATAGTTTCTTCTATATTTGTAATACTCACTCAAGGTGTGTGCTCTGGAAAAAAGCAACCGATTACTGAGTTAAGCTAATATACCTGTGCCCTGAATTAACTGGGCTGTGAAAAAAAAGAACTTGAACATTTTCATTTCTGTATGATGTCAGGCATATGAATTTACGATTCTATCAATACTCAATGGAAAGGTAATTCTCCAAAAGGAAATCCAGGAGCTCTAGGAAGGGAGAATAAAGCAAGGGTCCTCAAAAATACAAATGTCCACTATGTTGTGGCTTATGATCATTCCCACAGTACTCTATGCTTCCCTCCTCATGACACTTACCATGTTATCTTGCCTATTCTCTCTAAATACCTCACTGGGTTCTAAATTCTGGGAGGGCGAAGACCATGCTTGTCTTGTTTACCACAGCATGCACCTTCTGGACTTAACACAGGGTTTGGTATGTATTTTAAATAAATGCTGAATAAATTAAAAAATATTTTTAACAAATTTGACTAAAGTTGTTGTGTTGCCAGTCTCACTATACTTCTGTGGCAACAGCAGAAAACCTACCTCAAATATACTTAACCAATAATGCAAATTTATTGAGTCATATAAGTGAAAAGATCAGAGTTAGAGTAGGTTTTGGGTATCACGAAAAACCAATTTCTTTCTCTCAGCCTAGCCCTGGGCATGGTCAACATTTCCTCAGTAATTGTTCCCTCACCATCTTGAAATGGTTGCCAACAGCTACCAGAGCTACAAATGTCTTTTTTTTTTTTTTTTAATGTCCATCAGACAAGAGGCAGATTTGGATCCAGAATTCCTGGATCAGAGTTGAAGAGAATAACTCCTTGATACACTGGTTTGGTCATATGCTTACTCCTGGACTAAATCCTTTGCCTAATAGGAGGAAATGAGCTTCTTTTTCAACCTGGCACTAGGTTTGGAGTCCCTTTTCCTGGGTTTCCTTCACTTCTTTTAATAATTTGGGAAGTGGCAGGAAGGAAAGATTTCTGGTAAGACTACCAACAAATGTCCATATCACCAGTCAAGCTTTATGGCCAGTAACGACCACACCCTGACCTCTTTTGGGTATGACCCCATCCCATAGATAGTACTATCATTCTCTTTAGTCTGCTATTCTCTTTCAGAATCCTAGAAAAGCGTATTAATCTTGCTTCTGTGGTTGAAGTGAAAAACAAACAAACAAAAAAACCCAGAAATGCTTCTGTGTGGTCAAGAAGAATTAAACTCTGAAACAACAGATCTTTTCTGTAGTAGCTTCCCGATTTTCTCTTTAATCCTTTCTTCTTTGCCGTGTCTGTCTGATGGAGATGGCAAGCAAACTTCTGCTTCTATCAAAGGTTGTTCAGAGACAGAAAAGTCTTAGTCTTAGTCCTTTGTAAATCCCTATACTCCCTTTTCTTAATTCCCACAACTACAATTTTGTCTTGCCAACACAATTACGGAGAGTGATTTACTGAGGCAGGGAAAAGAGAGAGCTGAAATACCTTTTTGCCTAATCCCCAGAAGCCTTTATGTATTCCTCTTCAAGTGAGAAAAAATCCAGAGGGAAGCTTTATAGAGGATGTTCCAACAGCTGCATTTATCAAAATACCATAAAGTGAACTGGTTATTCAAGGGTATTAATGGAGTGCAGCCTTTAACCAATTCACCGTCTTATTTTTCACTTGTTAGCATCTTATCTATTATCTATTATGTGTTATTACTGTTTGCATTCAAAACACTAAACTAGGCACTTGCCCATCATGGGTAAAGCATCTGCTCATTGCTATTCTCTGAGAACTTCTGGGAAGTAGAGAGATTTCTTATCAATAAAGGCATCGTGTGTGAGAGGGATACAATATTAGTATAAATTACCCTAATTAAATATAAGGTACTTAAGTGCCCAAGTCATGACCAAAGTAAGGTAGCATAAATACTTTTAGTGCTTTAGTATTAGTGAAATGCCACCTTATACAAGCCCACTAGTTCTTAGAATTCTCCAGTTGTGCAAAATGAAAATTCTGTGGAAGGTGAATTATGTCTCTTACTTTCTGTCTGCAAGACAGTGTAATATCTTGCCACAGCCTTAAAGATGCTTTTAACTAATGGACTATTGTTAAAGGACTTTTAAAACTGGTTTGCCCTAGAATTGATATTTTACCAAATCTGAACTCAGTTGCAAAGGTTAAAAAGTGAATTTTATCCTATTTATTCAGACATCTATTTTAACATTTAAATAATTAAAGTTGAAAACCATGTCAGAATTTTAAAATAGTCAATAAAATTCAGAAAGTAGCTCATGGCAAGCAGAATGCTGGATTTTTGGTCTAAGAATTCATCCAAAACCAGTGACATTTTAGCCCCATGAGGTTGATTTTCTGAATAGGAACAAGTATTTTCTACTTGCAAACAATGTCCAATATCTGTTTTCAGGCTTTAATTTTCTTTTGCCTTCTTATTTTCTTTCTTCTTTTTTTGTTTTTCACCTAAAAATCAATGATCCCTAAGGATTTGTCAATGAATTTTTTTTCCTTAGGCAAGGAGCCTTTAATCAGACTTGCTGTTTTTTCAGGCTTACTCTACCCTTCAGAGGGATAGCAAGATTTTTGCAACAATTGTCAGCTGGTATGAATAGATTGTGATCATCTACAAAAAGCCTGTGAACACTTGCAGAAATTGGAGTGTTTTGTGTTTAACAGCACCTTAAACATAATTAGATGCTGGAGATGAGAGGGAAATGCTTCTTTTTTTTTTTTTTTTCAGTGGTACGCGGGCCTCTCACTGATGTGGCCTCTCCCGTTGCGGAGCACAGGCTCCGGACGCGCAGGCTCAACGGCCATGGCTCACGGGCCCAGCCGCTCCGTGGCATGCGGGATCCTCCCGGACCGGCGCACGAACCCGTGTCCCCTGCATCGGCAGGCGGACTCTCAACAACTGCGCCACCAGGAAAGCCCGGAAATGCTTCTTAAGGCAACAAAACATCTTTGCAAAGTGTTCATTTCATTATATATTTTAAAATATGTATATCATGAACTTTGATGGCATCTGACTGAAAAATATTCTGTGAATTCTGAGGGGTGACTTCTGCCTTTGTAATGGCTCCCCGGAAACACTTCTAAGGGTTTATTTATAACTAATACTAATAAATGAGGTACAACTTAAAAAGTTATCCTTGAGAAGTGATGAAATTAACCCTCATATTTCACTTTCTGCCATTCATTTAAAAATTTTCTTTCAACTTTTTTTTTTTGTATTTTCCCTGTTCTTTCTAGATATTATGTCTTACAGGACTTTTTATTATCCTGTATCATAATACTGCTATTTTGTTGTAGCCTGTGGAGGGCATGCTATCAATCCCTGCAAAACCAAAACTGGTTTTGATATGGAGACTGAGGACACCATGCATGCACAAAGACAGTATGGAAAGGTTTATTACTCATATAATGAGACTTTGTGGGGAGAACAGGGCAGGCACCCAAGCAAGTCTGGGATGGCCTGAGCAAAGGGATGGATGATGGCTTGGGTTAGGGGGTAGGGTCACAGTGAGTGTTCCTGGAAGGGCTCCAAGCTTGTGAGCTTTGAACTTTCCCACTGACATCAAGAGAAGGAGCACCTGGGCCTTTTTATTGACTTTCTCAGATGAGGGCAAGAGGGAAGGGGCAGGGGTGAGGCCGGAAAGCTTTGTGTTCAAACATCCAAAATGGAGGGAGGCTCTTTATTACGATCGCTCTAAATGAAAGTCTATTTTTCATAAAAAATTTTAAAAGGAATCAAAAACATTTATGAGGTTAAAAACCAGGTGCATTATGGGGATCTTTGAATTTTAAAAAATATTTTGACATAATTTGAGACTTACAGAAAGGCTGACTAACATTGTTCTCCCCAATTCTTCCCTCTGAGAGTCCTTGGAAAAGTTGTGCATGAGAGTCACAGCTGGTCCTTTTTGCTGTCATTCCTCTCTAGTGTCTATTGCTCTACTCTTCTTCTACTCCATGACAGCTGCTGCCTTCTCTCCTATGGTGGCTGCCTGTATTGGTACCCTTGTGTTGCCAACCTCCTCTAAACCCCTGACTTCCATGACCTTTTGACAATAAAGCTCCTTCAGCTTCTTGAGACCTGCTCAGTTTACTTAGAGGGTTTCCCTGTGGGAGAACTGTTGAGCCTCTAGGTACACCTTAATCCCCCCTTACATGTGAGCTCTCTCTTCTTCCTTCTTGAGGTTGCAGGGTGGAGAGAGTGTTTCAGGAGGGGCTGGGTCAGGCCAGCTAAGTAGCACCTCATAGTGGACCTGGAATCACTCTTCCCTCTGCATTCCAATCCTTGTTGCCCAGTCTCACCCATTTTGCCAGACTTCTTCACTCAGGTACTTTTTTTTTTTTTTTTTTTTTAACATCTTTATTGGGGTATAATTGCTTTACAATGGTGTGTTAGTTTCTGCTTTATAACAAAGTGAATCAGTCATACATAACACTCAGGTACTTTTTATCTTTTTGAAGCTCCCCCCTTTTTAATCTCTTTCCAAATCAGCTTCCATTGGGGCCCCCAGTCCATTAGATAGTTGTTTGCCTACCTATACCTCATTTATGGGCTGTGTTCAAATTTCTTACCCATAGGACTCCTGGGCCCCAGGCAAGTCAAGGATGTGGCTGAACATTTATTTCAGAAGTCAAGTGAAAATGTGTTTAAAAAGGGAATGTGAGCTATGTTATATGTATTGATAGACTGAGTAAAATGAGGCCTGAGAATTGATAAAGCTTGGGAAAGTAGAGGTCATTGTTGACCTTGGATTTTGATATTTTCAGTGAATTTGGGGGAAAAAATCATCATGGAGTGTGTCCAAGTGAGAACATGAGGAGTGGAAGTGGAGACTGTTGAATGTGAACAATACTAAGGAACTGTGCTGTGTGAGAATCACAGGAGAGAGAGAAAAAGGGACAGAAACATCATTGCATTGCAAAGGCAATGCTTTGAGTAGTTAAAAACGAATGTGATTGAAAAGAGTGATGACACAAGTGAATGTATGTGTTGGCCTTAGAGAGGAGCATGAATCATTTATCCATTGTAACAGGAGGGAAGGCAGAGGAAATAGGGAAATAGGGACAGATGTTGGCAGTTTTTTTGGCAACACTAGGAGAATTCTCTACTGATTGTTTCCATTTTTGCAGGGAAATGAAAAGCAAGTCACTAGAGTATACTTATGCTTAGGTTGAAGGTGTATAGTTTATGAGATCATTTGGGTTAAAGTCTTCACAATTTTTTCCTTTCAAGGTCAGAATTCTTAACATAAGAAACCATGTATGTGAGGGAGATGCACTTGAATCAGGTGGGCCCAAATCAGAGAAATTGCAAATTGGTGACTCACCACCTGGAGTAGTCCTGTAGATGGATTTTTTTTTTAAGCCTTTACACAGTCACAACATTTTAAAACTTAGTTTTCATTATTTAAATATGACGGGATTTTATATTTAAACCAAATTTCATATCTCTCCTTAGAAAAATGGATTTCCTAGTTGCACTGGGCCTGCATTCGTGCATGGCAAGAGTAGGATGGAGTTGAGTAACACTGAGCCTTTGGACAGGGCACTCCAGTGTTCTCTAGTCCCTAACACTCCCCATTATTATCTTACAATTGGCTTGATTTATTCCAATAGTTTGCTCCTGTAACGGATTTGAAACTGAGACACAGGCTTTGCACTGTGCAACTCCTGGAAGCACCATTGTAGCTTCTGTGAATGGCACCCCTGGAGTTGTGTCCATTGGAAATCCTTGGCCTGACAAATATTTGCACTTCCTTTCTTGATGTCCACATTGAGGTAAACAACTGAAGAACACTCCTAACAGACTGGTTCTCATACCTAAATTTATTCTATTTGTTATGCCACATTTTTCTTAAGAAAAAGCTCTTCAATGTAATTTTCCTTCAGGGCCTGTACATTCCTTCCTTCAGGGGTTCAATCCTATCATCCAAAAAGGTATATTCAAGTCCTAATTGTCAGTACCTGTGAATGTGATCTCATTTGCAAACAGGGTCTTTGCAGACATAATTACCATACAAATCAAGATAAAATCATACTGGATCGGGGTGGGGGGGGATCTCAATCCAATCATTGATGTTTTTATAAGAAGAGACAGAGACACAGAGAAACAGGCACAAATACACTCAAGGAGAAGAAGACCATGTCTGAGGCAGAGATTAGAGAGATGCAGCCAAGGATTGATGGCAATCACCAGAAAGTAGGAAGAGCTGAGGAAGGACTCTTTCTATAGCCTTAGGAGGGAGGATGGCCTAATGACACATTGCTTTTGGACTTCTATTCTCCAGAACTGTGAGAAAATAAATTTCTGTTTTTTAAGCCACCCAATTTGCAGTAATTTGTTACAACAGCCCTAGGAAACTAATACAGGGCCCATACTTCTAAAATTTTCTTCATTATTTTTTCCCTAAGAACCTTTGAAAACTCTTGACATTCATATTCATACTTTACCTTTATCTTCTTATTTGAAAGAGTTTTGATTTTCAGGATTAAATAAGGATCCTGCATTTGAATTATTCTTATTGCCTTTTATCAATGCTGAAGTAATTTAAACTCCCTAGGCAATCTATACTCAATTTTCTCCAATAAAGTCTATACATGTCTTTAGGATCTATATAATATATTGATATTTATAGATTCCTAAATAAATGAGTTACTCTGATGTGTTCTTTAACTTTTGGACCATTAAGTGTATAATGACGATTATGCCATCCAGTGATTAAAGTAGAGCTTCATTTTGTTAGTACATTTAGAAAAAACTAGGAAGAACCTTATTTAAGTGTTATTTTTAGTGGATGAAGATGTAGACCAACAAAATGAGTTATTTCATAAAAATCAACAATTGTAGTGTTGTCTAGGGGTAATTTACCAAATGTAGAATTTATATTAGAAAAAGGATACTGTTCTACTTAGAAGAAACAAATGAAAAGAGATATTTTAAAATGTTTATAAAAACCTTTATGTATTAATTAAATTTTGGTTCCAAACTTTGGAAATACCAGGTAGTAGCAACACTTTAAACTAGATTGTAGTATCACATGTAAAGACAGCAATAAGATAAAGAGTGAATATAAATATTGTGACAGATGACTTGCTCTAAGTCAAGAAAATAAGAACCATAGAATGATCCTCACTCTCCAGAGAGCAATGTATTTCTTGAATTTCTCTTACGTAACTGTATATTTTTGGTCCAATCAGAAAATAAGCCATGCAAAAGAAAATGCGTTAGGCATTGAGCTTTGTGAAAGCTACATTGTAATTATATGAAAAAAATATGAACATTTTATTAATTTAACATTTTGGTAACCAGAAAATTAATTGTAAGATGAAAGTCTTTCTTTCAAATGAATGACCCCATTAAAACATTTCATAATCTCCATCTCATTGAAGTAAATTCCACTGTTAAAAATCTTATGAATAATTAAACTGTTCTAATGATTACAAAGTTAGATATTTTGTTATTTGTCTAAGTAGATATAATAAATTAAATGTGGTAGCTTTAGGTGTATGAATGTCTAACTCGAACAGGGAAATAACTTTCCCAGAATCCAGAATCAGCTTTCTTAACAAGTTATCAAATCATAGATATATTATCTTTGGTAATAACATGTACAGTTACTTTTCAGAGATGTGTTAATATTCAGTCACAAGTAATGAATTATTGGTATGGTACAAAGCTAAATCCTTTTATATTTAAAAACTATTAATATTTCTTTATTATCATAGGGAGAGTTTGTTTTTAAGCTACCTGGACTCTTTTTGCTACTGACTTTCTATGTTGGAAGCAGCAACTGCACAACTATAGCAAAATATTTTTCTGCATATAGTCATTGTTATCATTAACAACCCTAATAATACCACCCTACCTAGATATGAATTTACTGATAATTATAATGCATAACAAGTCAGTCTCCACAGTATGACTGTATGAATCAGAACCAGTCTAATTCCATTTAGTCAATTCATTCTGTGATATGTTAGAACTTTAAAATGCCATGAACACAAAAGGCAATATTTAATGAGAAATTATTTATCCTTTATTTATCAAAATTTAACTGAACTCCTACTATGTTCCCAATGACCTAGAGCTTTATGAAGCTTATCATGTATGGAAAAATAATGAATGTTTCTACATAAGAGCTTTCGTTTTCTCAAGTTTTTACTGTATATAATAAATGGGTGCTATAGATTGAATGTTTGTGTAACTGTCAAATTCATGTGTTGAAACTTAATTCCCAATGTAATAGTATTTGGAGGTAGTGCATTTACTTGGTGATTAGGACATGAAGATGGAGCCCTCATGAGTGGGATTAGTGGCCTTGAAAAAGAAACCCTAGAGAGCTCCCTCATCCCTTTTACCATGTGAGGACACAGTAAGAAGACAGCCATCTGTGAACCAGGAGGTGGCTTCTCACCAGACACTGAATCTAAAGGGGTCTTGATGTTGGACTTCCCAGCCTCCAGAGCTATGAAAAATAAGTTTATGTTTTTTATAATCTACCCAGTCTATGGTATGTATCTGTTATAGCAACCTGAATGGACACTAAGTGGGGCAGGTGTAAATGTCTAGCTAAGTCAATACATTCTTTGTTCCTTGCTTCTATTGGATGGAACAGGTTAATCATTTTGCTCTTGTGTCAAATATTTTCTTTACAAAGTCACACTAATACTTAGTTCCTGCCTCACTCTCCCCATCCCAGGTACTGACAATGATAGTAGACAGTTTCTGCTTTACCCGGTTTCTCCTGATGTTAACATTTCATATAAATATGGTTCATTAGTCAAAACTAAGAGGTTGACGCTGGTACCTTACTACTAACTAAACTTCTGACTTTATTAGGATTTCACAAGTTTTTCCACTCACGTTCTTTCCCTGTTCTATAATTCAATTCAGGATACTACATTGCATTTAGTGGTGCATCAATTTTGTGATTTTTCTTAATTTTAAATCATGTTTTGACTAGAGAGTATACAATTTTGCTGCTTTTCTCTCTTCTGATTTACTTCAAAAATTACTGTGATTTTAAAAAGATTCTTTATGTCTATGGAAACACTCAATAAATTTACAGCTCTGCCAAGTTTCAGGATGTAGTTTTAAATGCTAAGTCAGAAAGAAAACTTTAGGAGGGGAGAATATGATGAACTCTTCTAAAGTTCGTAAGACAATTTGAATATCATAAGACCCAGTAGAAACATTTACTTTTCCCCTACAATTCCAGAAAAAACATTTTGTACTTCTAAGTTAGAAGTAAAAATTGATCTGATTGCTGCCTGACCTACAAATTCATTGTGTTCACAGAGATTGAATTCCTGTTTGTAGAAAATCAAACTGAAATAACTTAAAGAGCTATAAGATCAAAGTTACAGAGAGGTCTTGGTAAAACAGGTCAGCAAGAACACTGGAAACTTATACAGGATTCCTTGCACTGCTTTACTCTTCTGACATCTGTGAGCACCATAAAGATGAACAAGACGATGAGTGACACTGTCACTCTTATTTTTCCAAACTCCCCTGTATGTTAAATAATTTTAGTATCTCATAGATGAGTTCTCTTTTATTTTAAACTATGGAGATTTATTTATGGTCTATAAAGAATGTCTAGAGAAGTTCAATGATTTTCACTTTCCTCAAGATGAACATTTCATTTTTGTTTTATACTTAAGTAACTTTTATTCATTCATTTTATCATTACTGTTTCTAAAAATAGAAAAATTGTGAATATGGTGAAAAATTAAATTTTACCATCGAGCTTATAAGACAAACAACAGGTACCCTCCCCTATTCCAGGCCCATACCCCAGAGGTAAATTCTTTTAACTGTCCCTGTTTTGGTTCTTCTGGCGGCTACATTTGAAAATCTAAACAATATGTTTACACTATCTTACTAGCAACTTAACTTCTCTCGGGAAAATAAGGAAACTTAATCTGTACTCAGGCATTTGCCTCTTCTATTCCAACCTAGCCTTTGTTATCCTCCCATGTTTTGATAGTCATTATTTTCACTTTTCCCACAAGTCACCTTTGCAATTTAATACTAGATTAAGCACCCAACTCTTGTTCCACTGGCTTTAGACAATGCTTTTATTTTTCTTTTCCCATTATACACAACAGGGTTATTATAACCTTATTCCTTCCCCACTTCTTTTTCTAATAACTATTATGGAGGCTTTTATTGTTTTGTTGTTGAGGTTAATAACACTTACATTTTATTTTATAATTGTCTTGTATAACTTATCTATAGATTAATTTTAAAATATGAAAACCAGTAAATAGCATTCACATTATGGTCATAAAGCAAAGCTTATTCCCTGTTGTTCCCTTAGGGTATGCTAGATTTGCATTTTCATCTTTAGAGGGCCAAAGTAATGATCCTTCTTTCACTCAAAAGAGAGTGTTCCTAGAATTGATATTTTACTACTCATACCCTATCAATTCATTCATTAATTTGCTTAACACATATTTACTGAGTGCCCACTATGTGGCAGGTACAAGGCAGGCAGTGAGTAAACAGTAGGGAGTGACACAAGTAGAAATCTGTCTCCTAGAAGTAGAGATGGAGAATAAGAGGGTGGTTATAATTTAAAATAAGGTAGTTAGAAAAGACCTCCTTGAGTATCAGGTATTTGAACAAGTTATAAAGGAGGTGAGGGAAGGAGTAGTGAGTTTGTGGATAGGATAAACTTTAATTGTATTGAGTGTGCAGGGAGTGGAGGATTGTCTGAGTAATGTTAAATTTAGCCTTTGTTGTAGACAAAACACCCCTAAATTCCATGGCCATAAAGTACTTCTCATCCTCTTCTGCTCGTCTCACCTGGGCTCACTCATGTGGGTTCATTAGGTTGGAAGTTCAGCTGGGATTGATGATCTCAAGTTCTGAGGCTCAGAAGTCAGGGCTGGACAGTCAGGAAGCCTGGGCAGTCTTCTTCATGTGGTCTTCCATGCTGGGCTTCTTCTCATGATGACAGAAGTAGGAGGATTCCAAGTGGATGAAGACAGGAGCTTCAAGAGCTTGCACAGGGTCACTTTTGTGACATTCTGTTGGTCAAAATAAGTCACAAGGAGCAGTCCAGGGATGGGAAAAGAGATTCTACTTCTCAATAGGAGGAGCTGCAAAATATTATAGCTATGTTGCTTTCGAGGTACTAAAGGTCAGTTGCCTCACAAATAATATGATGAGGGATATGCGCTGGGTATTAACTCTCATGCGAGTTCCCCTACTTTACTTTCACACAAGTATTAAGAGAAAACAAATTAATTTTTGGCCAATTTAAACTGCTTTTAATTGATTCTATGCATGAGAGTGTAGAGATGGGAGCAACTGGCATAGTGGTTAATAAAAAGATCTTCAGTTAATCTCTTTCTGTACCTTTACCTTTTCTTTATCTTTTATACCTGTACACCCTGAGGCTATGCCTGGTCATAATTACACTGCAAGAATAGGCTGCCTCATTCACTGCAGCCCAATTATTTGCATATTCTAGACTGTTGCCTTTTCCACTTTCTTTTTTTTCTAATATAAATTTATTTTATTTACTTTTGGCTGCATTGGGTCTTCGTTGCTGCACACAGGCTTTCTCTAGTTGCAGCAAGCGGGGGCTACTCTTGGCTGTGGTGCACGGGCTTCTCACTGCAGTTGCTTCTCTTGTGGAGCATGGGCTCTAGGTGGGTGGGCTTCAGTAGTTTCCACTTTGTTTCTTTATCAGAACCCTTCCATCTGATTTACGTCTTCTATAAATATGTTGCAATTTCTTGATGTTGAACACTCTCTCAATCTCTTTGTTAGTTGTGTTATTCATTTCCACTCTTTTTCTATGCTTTCTACTCTTTCTCAAGGGGCTGAAAGTATGGGAACTACATTTCTAGAATACGTTGGTTCAACAGTTTTGATGCAATTTATGTTCTAATAAGATGCACTCATGGAGACTTGGAAAGAAAAAGAGAAGCAGAAACCATTCTTCCTCTGGCAGTTGCATAAAGCTTGAGCAGATGTGTGCTTCTGCAGCATCCAGCTAGACTCCATGTTCCACTGCCAGTCATTGGGTTGGGGGTTGAGAGCAACTGTGGCTTTTTGAACTTGTATGGTGGTTTCCTGACCTCTTGATTACAGTTTGCTGCTTTGTGATCTAAAGAACTAGTAGCTGTTTATTCCTGATTTTTTTTCTTCGAGCCCTTCCAATTATTTTGTAAACTTCCTTTTTTTTCTGTATTAATTCCCTTTATGCTTGAAATACCTAGAGTTGTTTCTAATTTCTTAGTGGGTTCTTAAAGTTGTTTCTTTAAGCATTCCTTAATTGTAATTGTAATTGTAAAACAAAAAACAAAAAATACAACCCTGCCCCATTGCGGGGTTGCTTCTGGTTTCTGGAGAGCTCACTCTCATCCTTTCTTGGGAGCATAATTTTGCTTTGCTTAATAAAACTCTTGCTACTTAAAACTGCTCTATGCCTCTTGACTGAGTTCTCTCCCTTGAGAGGGCAAGAGCCAAGGGAATTGCTGTTCCACTAGTGACAGGATAACTGCAAGTTTTTTTTTTTTTTTTTTTTTTTTTGCGGTATGAGGGCCTCTCACTGTTGTAGCCTCTCCTGTTGCGGAGCACAGGCTCCGGATGCACAGGCTCAGTAGCCATGGCTCACAGGCCTAGCCGCTCCGCGGCATGTGGGATCTTCCCGGACTGGGACACGAACCCGTGTCCCCTGCATTGGCAGGCGGACTCTCAACCACTGCGCCACCAGGGAAGCCCAGATAACTGCAAGTTTTAATTTACTATAACCTGAATTTGAGCTAATGATATTTTGTTGGTTTATGCTATTTAAAAATTAGCCCGTTCTTAGTTTGGACTAATAGAAATGCAAGGAATAAATCATACAAAGTACATACCCGACTATTCTCTGTGCTAGACAGACTCTTTTGGCATTACTGTATTCAGTTTTGAATCATATTTTAAGAGACTTAAAACTGGGATTTGTCAAAGAGACAGCCATTTGGATTGTGAAACTGGTGAGGTCTAGAAACCATATTATTGGAAGAAGTATTAGAAGTATCTGAAATTTTGAGTATAAAGAATGAAAGACTGAAGGCAATTGCTCTTCTAGGAAGTCTTACATGAATCTCTGTGTTTGTCCAAAGGCCCCTCTTCTTTGCCTGTCCCACATACTATACATTCATTACCTCATTCCACTAAGAATTGTGTGGGATGCCTGCTATGTGCCACGAGATGTTCTACACTGTGGGGCACACAGTAGTGAAGAAAACAGACAAGATTCCTGCTCATAGAATTGACTCTGTGGGCGTCACAGACATTAAACAAGTGCACACATTAGTGATAAGTGCTGTGAGAACGTAAAACAGGGCATGACAATAAAGAGTAATTAAAGAGGGGGTACTTTTTTATATCTTGGTTAATGAAGACCTCTCTGAGGAGATGACATTTGACATGAAATGAATTACAGGAAGATATCAGCCCAGATCTAGGATTGGCATTTTCCTTGCAGAGGGATTAGTAAGGGCAAAGGTCTTCTGTTGTAGGAATGAGCTTGGCTTGTGGAAGGAGCAAAGGATAGAATGGGAGGAGATGAAATTGGAAAGATAAACAGGGCTATTTCTTGTAGAAAGTTTAGACTGTGATAATGAGTTTGAATTTTATTCAAAGTGCATGAGAAGTTTATGGGAGGTTTAAAGTGGGAAATTCCATGGTCAGATTTGTAAACTATGAGGCTCTGTGAGGTATATTGATTGTAGGGGGAAGTATGGAAGACAGGAAACACTTAAAGCACTTCAGTTTTAGCATTTTCCATGTTATGTAGATCTTATTTGCTTATATAAATTCATTTTCCTCTAAACTATAGCTTCCTCAAGAACAAGAATCATATCTTGTCTATTTTTGAATGTCCAGCACCCAGAAAAATATCTGAAACCCAAGAGATACTCAATAAATTCTTTCTTATTCAATACATGAGTCTCCGTTTTTGTCCAAGGGTCTCTCTTAAGATTTTAACTTTATTCTGTCTGATCCCTTAAAGGGAAGAAATAATATTTGGAAGCTGATGATGTCTATTTCTGCCACAAAGAATAGAAGCAAAGAAAGCTGGTTTGTAACAACAGTAGAATGAAGCAGACATGTAGAGAGAAGCAAAGATCGAGACGTTTCTTTGTCACCTGTGGTACAGCTCAGCTAGTTCCAGTTTCTTCCTGTTTGTATTCTGAATTACAGGGTCAAGAGACAATACCCCAATCCTTATTATAAACTAGTTTTCGTCTTTTTGTGTTTCGTTAACTGGCATTGACCTCTGTTACTTTCAAAGAAAAGAGTCCTAGGATTAATTCTCAATTTTTATTTACTTACTGAATGATTTTAGGCAAGTTATGTAACTTCTTTAAGTTTTAGTTTCCTATTTCCTTAAAACACGTTTGACAAAATTGTAATACTTGAGGATAATACAAATTCAGATAATGCAATTAGCATTGAGTTATTCTCTGTCTAGCTTCTATTAATCATACTACATGTGGAGAGTAGCCATGATGGGATTCGAATGGGAGCAAAAGGACAGGTGAATGAATGACAGGCTAGCCTATTTTTGTGAGAGGAAGAAGGAGAGTGAGTCCCCAAGTCCCTAGCATTTTCTCAGCCCAATCGCCTCATATCTATTTGACCAAATGGGCATTGAAAGATTCCTGGAACTGCTGTCTATGACCTAGGAGTCCAAACCATCATTGTCAGACACACAGAGATATGTAAGCCAGAGTTGACAACTGTTATAATGTGATACCAAGCTACAGCTGGGACCAGGATGGCTGCATTCTGCATCTCACCCCTTCCCCCCAGCAAAAAAATCTTGTTCAGTCTCAACCTAGTCATTTAATTACACTTGCAATAACATTAGTTTATATTATGCAGTTGAAAGTTTTATACTTCACCTATTACATTATGGTGGGGTTTTTCTATAATAAAATCTACCAATAAATTATTAAGAGAATTAAATGAGATTATATATGTAAAGTTCTTGGTATGGGGCATTGTCTACCCAATAAGTGTGAAACCAATATCAATCATTATTATTATAATCCTCAAAATTATGGTTATTACAATTGAAAGGGAAACACATAAAGGAGTTGAAATTCAACATGGTTAATTCTAACATTTCTTATATATTTGGAGAAGAGCGTTAATACAAATGGCTGAAGTGATAATCTGTGAATTTCATTCGTGTAAATTATTTCTTCCTCCTCTATCCAGACTAATTGTGAGTTGGATGCATATTTAATATTTTCAGAAGAGGAACTGGCAGCAAGTTTGCTCTGCTGGCATTTTTGCTCACACATATGCTCTATTTATGTCTAGAGATGGTATTATTTTTACCTTCCTGTCATCACACTCATTTCTTTATAAGAGCAAACATTTCAAAATATGAATATTTTAGATTTAGTTTATTCATTTTAAAGCACCCATCTTTTTAACTTGTATTCATTTCCATTGATATATGAAGTCTGTAGATTTTATGCTACTTAGGATTTGTAAAGTAATTATTAAGTCTTTGATATTTATAAAGTATCTGAAGTTTTCAGTGATTAATTATTGATAATCTAAATGATTCAACCTATCAGGCCATAATAAATATTTAGTGAAGCATTTCATGAAGTCTTTTTCATTATATTATTCTTCCGTGTTTAAATTTCTAGTGTGCTGTATTGCAATGAGCTATAACCCACTTTTAGTAAATAGAATTTTTTGGTCCTTACAACATGTTAATGTTATTTTAAATAAACCAAGCATATAATATAGTTAATAACCATACATTTTTCATTCAAATGTAGATGACTTTAAATGTATCTTTGTTTGGGATTTTTGCGGGTCTGACATTCTTTATTAACAAGCAAAAAATATATATTTTTCACCAAACAGCTTTGGATGTTTTCACTGTTTTGACTAGGTATGTCTATCAATACAAAGTCACTTTTCAAAAATTGATTGGTTCAGATTAGTATTTGTAAAGAATTGTTAAGCTCAAAAGACAAAGTGCTGTTACCTGTCTCCATGGAATCAATGGTCCATAAACAAATTGCTATTCAATCATGAAAAATACCAACCTACTCAACAACATAAGCTTTTGCATCAGCAACTGCACTCAAACAATGAAATACTTATAATAATATACTCTTTGTGTAAACATATTCAGGAGTCTTTGAGGAATACAGCTGTGTTAGCAGTATTATCCATTCATTAATTTAACAATTAAACATGTGTATATACTCTGTACATCATGGTAGATTCTGAGGATTTAACAATGGAAAGGACAGACATGGTTTCTACCTCTCAGAGTGCATAGTGTGAGAGATAAATACAAGGCCAATTACCGTAAATGTGCTGTGATAATGAAAACACCCAGAACTAAGGTAGCACATAGTGAATATACCTAACCCTGTGCATATGTGTGTATGTGTGGTGGAAGGGGATAAATAGGAATTTGGGAAGTGAAGTTGGGGGAAAATAGTTGAAACAGAAGGAAGGGTCCATGCAAATGCTTCGGTTTTGAAAAAGGTAGTTAGTAACAAAGAGAGGAATGAAGGGGAATGAGAAAAACGTTAAATGAACGGAATGTAACAAACAGTGCAGGTGTTTTAAATAAACATTAATGACTAAGTAAACAAATGAAACAGTTAAAGGTGTGTGAGCAAGTGGAGGAATAAGAAATGGGGGAAAGATACAGAGAATAAAAAAAGAATAGGAAGAAAACTCAGAAAAATATTAAAAATTAGAACATTTATGAATTTAATGTCTAAAAGGTAAGTGTGATAATGACAGACAAGGATTGGATAATGTGTTGTATGAGTGCTATTTAATATTATTTAAAAAATATCTTCATTGCAGTTAAGAGATTCGGGAAAAATTGGACAGATTTATTATTACAGAACTTCTCAGAGCCTTTAATATTCTAAAGTTCTTACAGAAAGCAATATTACTGTGTAGCTTTTCCCCATATTTCTTGACCATGATTTTTTTTTTCTACTAGTACTATTTCCAGAGATTAAGCTTCTGAGAAACACCATGGGAAATATATGAACAGAGATATATTTAAAAAATGGAAGGGAGATGGGGAATAAAGCAACCTTACTTGTTTTTCCTGAATTATAATATCAATTCTCCTTGGGCAAACCTCTTCCTGTCTCAGTCACATCTCTTCCTACCAGTGTTTGGTCTGCCATAATTTATTTTTCAAGCAAAAATCCCATGATGTCCTGTATGTATGTATATCTGTGTGTATACATATGCATATATGTACGTATGTATATACACACCTATATACATAGGTATACATGCATACATTATATTTATATACCTTTGGTTCTCCTTAGAAATCAGTTTTCTAGCTTCAAAGGTAAATAGTACACACTAACCAAAGATATTCAACAATTTTGATAGTAGTTAAGAGTAGTCTATACACAAAAAAGTAGTAATAGAGGCATATGATTTAAAGTAAATATGAAAAAATTATAATAAGAAAAAATGCAAAAATGTGGAAAATGCTATAGAAATATTCCCCCAGTCTTCAAACATATTACAGCACAGAAACTCTTAAGGGATCACTAACCAGGGTGTTTATGCATGCCATATGGAAATATTTCCTCTGCAGTGTGCCTGCATTGCTGTTTAAATGGAGAATAAATGTTATGTTAGCAATATTTTTATATAGCCTAGAATTTTATTTTTTAATTTTTTTCTCCATTGCATCTGGGTGGTAAATAAAAGATAAAATTCAACTAGAGAAGTAGTTATTTATATAATTTTATACAATAATATGATTTAAAAGCAAACTTTTACAATTTCATTCTTGAAAGAATAAGCAGCTGTTTCTTTTTAAAAAATAATAAGCTCATTTGGTAGGTAGATATGTGCTGAAACAAAAGTAATAAAAGATTTTATGGACTGTTATTCTATAACTTTGAGATAATGCTGGACATACAATGAACCTTATACATTAAAGTGCTAATTCAAATAGAAAAATTCAGTAGTTTTGGAATTTCTAAAGCTGTTGTTCCTGGATGTCTATCCAGAGGATTTTGATAATGTACCAATTGCTTTTCAGGATTTTTGTCGACCAAATAAGAGTAAAGATGAAAATCATCTTAACATTGTTAACTTTTCTTATTACAAAGCACTGTATATTATAAAGCATACTTAATCACAGGAAAACTGGAAAAATAGAAAATTATATAAAGAATGTTAAAGTTGCAGATATCCAACCACCCATTTTTAACCACTCTTAACACTGAGGACTTCCCTGGTGGCGCGGTGGTTAAGAATCCACCTGCTAATGCAGGGGACATGGGTTCGAGCCCTGGTCTGGGAAGATCCCACATGCTGTGGAGCAACTAAGCCCATGCGCCACAACTACTGAGCCTGCGCTCTAGAGCCTGCAAGCCACAACTACTGGGCCTGCATGCCACAACTACTGAAGCCCGTGCTCCTAGAGCCTGTGCTCCGTAACAAGAAAAGCTGCCGCAACGAAGAGTAGGCCCTGCTCACCACAACTAGAGAAAGCCTGCTCGCAGCAATGAAGACCCAACACAGCCAAAAATAAATAAATTCATTAAAAAAAATAAGTGTTCACATTTATAAAAAAAAACCCACTTACTGTATTTGTCTACACATGGATTCTATCTGCACTTCTCTATTTATGTTATAGACACACACTGTTTACTTTCAACACAGCATCACACATTGTATATATTCCAAGGCATATGTTGTTTTTTCTCCGCAGCTGCACTCTAGCCAGATTCTCTTGCCTACTCAGACATAAGTCCTGTAGTGTACCACATGGTATACACAGCTTGCTTCCTTTTCTGAGCTCTAGCAGCCTTTTCATGTTGTCACTTCTCCTAGATATCGTTATTGCATACTGCACTGCAAGCCTACAACAAACCCTCCGCCCTCCTCCATGGGGCCCCAGCAGAGCTGTTTTCTGTGGAACTCCTAAAGCATGAACATCCTTCTATTCTCTGGGCAGGAGGGAAGAGAAGGCCTTTCCATAAGCCCTGAAAACTATGTTTCCCTCAGTATATTAAAGCTGTGCGGTTTGGGCTCCAATATATTGCAGATTTTTTTTTTTTTTGTAAAAAGGTTTTCTTTCTTTTTATTGTTTACTTATGTTTGCAACTTCATCCCTCCATGAAATGAGGGGGTAGGGCTGGAGACGCATCTAAGTGACAACTGTCACTGTGTATTGAGAAAGTCCTCTCCTCTCACACCACTAAAACTTCATGATTTGGCCACACTTATGACTCTCTGGTGCAGTAGTATATTACCCCTTGTCAGTTCTGTGCCTTCAGGGTACAGAATATCATGTTTGTCATAGGATAAGCCCTGAAAATGTGTGTGTGTGTGTGTGTGTGTGTGTGTGTGTAGGGTAGGTGTAGCATTTATGTATATGTATGTGATGAGATGTAGCCATTGTTTCCTGAATAAATGGTGATTATATTTGCAAAAAAATGCAGAAAGAAGTATACTTTTTGTTTTAGTATGAAGAAGCATTCATTTTTGCTAAATATAGCACTAAATTTTACCCCAGGTATTTCTCATATATATTAAGACACTGAAGCCCTCATATCACGGGAGAAACCAGTTTCCCACTGGTTTTCTGAAAGCATAAAACTATACTACAGCTCAGGTGCAAAGCTATGTCATAGGAAATTTTACATAAAACTAATGCAGAGCTCCTTCTCAGAGTGAATTATCATTAGAAAAATCCCCAAAGAGGCTTTCAGTGATGTTGCCCCATTCATCCTCTTTTCGAGACTTTAGGAAAGGAAAAAAATCTGTTGAAAACATAGAAAATGGCTAATTTCATGGAAGATAGAAAAACAACTCTTAGGAAAACTCCCAGTTCTCACGGAAACTTCTGACTCTCTTCAGTTGACTTTCACCATTTTCTGTCCAGTAAATCATATTTCACAGTGATCTTGGAAATTCTTTCCATGGTTTTGGGATATACCCCTGGGGCCCAAGTCATTAAATAGTCCTGTCAACTTCCACCAAGTAACTGTTTCTAGTCCCTGCCCAATGTGTTGCAAAGTTCTAGAACTACCATCCTTTTTGGGTGTACAAATGAAATATGCCTGTCTTCATCCCCAGAGCCTCACCAACCAGGGATTTCCAATGTGCCAAACTCAGCTGCCGATCATTTTTAGAAAATGCAAGCAATTTTCTTTAAATAGCAGACACTGGTCAACTTATTATCTACCATATTTTGAAATTTCCTAAAAGCCACTATGTAAGCATAGATGCAGATTTTACTGTTAGCCATGATAATATTAAGTAAAAGATATAATTCATGTTTATAATATATAGTTTTTCATTAATAACCTGTTAAATTGCTTCTAAGTTGTTAAATATTAATATTTATGAGTTAAATATCACTAAAAAATGTTTCAATTTTCTCATGTTACTGCAAAAATTAAAGTAGAAAATATAAAATAAAAATGAAAATGTAATAATACTTTTTCAAAACACTTGAGAATAATTTTTAATCAATAAAGTCTTGGTTATTGAGTTCATACTTAATAAGGATGCACAATATTCACTTAAGCTGTTCAATTATGCAGTGGCCACCCCAGAATCATTAGATATCCTTCTGACTTCTCATCAAGTCATCTTTTCCAAAAGGCAACTGATTTTTGCTGCTTGTTATAATCCTTAATTTATCTATAGGTGACTCTGAAACTCAGGCTTTTAGGTCAGTCGTGTCCGTGGTGATGTTGTTTTGTAAACATTAATAGATATATGAACCCATATTGTTGTCTAAGATTAATGGATAGAACATCAATCAGGAACCCTTAATTCCAAAAGACAACTGGATACAGGGAGATCAAAAAAAGAAGGACGTGGTTTTGCTTTGATTCTGGGCCCATGAATTGGCACTAGAGAACTGTCTACTTGTATGCATCATGCTGGGATCTTTGAGATGGCAACAGTATGACTGTGGCCGCCAATGGACTGCAATCCACATTTATGTCCAGCCATATTTTGGGGCCCCCAAACTAACAGTGGAGCTTCCTGCACACACAAGAACCCACATGCCCCAGTCAGGCAGAAAGCCAAGTTAAGTTCTCAGGACACAAAACGAGACAAACAAGAAGGCGATAGCTGGCCCTAGGAATATGTCGACAACCAGTGGGTGCCCGAAAGCAAATTCACAAGTCACGATTCGATTCAGAATAAATCTTACAAATGTTTTTGCCTGCCAATCTGAATCTGGAAAGAAAGGAACAACGAGAAGTTTTCCCTTGCTCTCTCGACGAGGCACCACAGATAGGGATATAGGAGAGCTGACTTTGTTAAGAATTCTTACCCTTTTTTTGCTTCTGCCAGTTTCCCCAGGATTCTGTAGGCTCTGGAGTAAGTGGGGTGTCCCAGCAAGCCTCATCCTGGTCACGAAAAACTGAAGAGGAGGAAGAATAGTTTTCCCTCTACGCCTTATAGTGAGTGCTAGCCTGAGATCCCTTTTTCTCTAAGGCAACTTGTAAATGGATAAGCTTATCAGGTTAAAAGTTCTCAGCTGTGGCCACTATAGTGCAAGATTATCCTCAGCTGTGGCCACTATAATGCAAGATTACCCTGGGTAAGGATAACCTGCTTGTTTGGACTTAAAATTTTATTCACGTCACTCCTCTCGCTGGGCCCAATCCTGCTTAAGTCAGACCAAGTCTGACCCGGAACTAGTTCCGTGGTCCCACCTCCCTACCCGGTCGCGTTTCTAAGTCGGACCCAGTTCGCCTCCGACTGGCTTCCAGACCGAGTCTAGAGAAAGAAATGTTTAAATGAAGTCTAAAAGCTTCTGAGACAAAAGACTTCGAGACTCCAAGAGGGGCGGACCCAGCACCTCCTGAGGCGGAAGAGGCAGCGAGCTCAGGGCTCAGCAGGTACCACGTCTGGTTGCTCGTTGCTCCTGGGGCCGTCGGGGGTCTCCTTCGCTCCCCGCTTCTTACTGTTACTAACAGAACTGTTAAAAGATAAACTGAGGCATAGAAAACATTTTTTTTTTTTTTTTTTTTTTTGCGGTACGCGGGCTTCTCACCGCTGTGGCCTCTCCCTCTGCGGAGCACAGGCTCCGGACGCGCAGGACCAGCGGCCATGGCCCACGGGCCCAGCCGCTCCACTGCACGTGGGATCCTCCCGGACCGTGGCACGAACCCGCGTCCCCCGCACCGGCAGGCGGACTCTCAACCACTGCGCCACCAGGGAAGCCCTAGAAAACATTTTTTTTTTTTTTTGCGGTACGCGGGCCTCTCACTGTTGTGGCCTCTCCCGTTGCGGAGCACAGGCTCCGGACGCGCAGGCCCAGCGGCCATGGCCCACGGGCCCAGCCGCTCCACTGCACGTGGGATCCTCCCGGACCGGGGCACGAATCCGCGTCCCCCGCACGGGCAGGCGAATTCTCAACCACTGCGCCACCAGGGAAGCCCTAGAAAACATTTTTTTTTTTTTTTTTTTGCGGTACGCGGGCCTCTCACTGTTGTGGCCTCTCCCGTTGCGGAGCAACAGGCTCCGGACGCGCAGGCTCAGCGGCCATGGCTCACGGGCACAGCCGCTCCGCGGCATGTGGGATCTTCCCAGACCGGGTCACGAACCCGTGTCCCCTGCATCGGCAGGCGGACTCTCAACCACTGCGCCACCAGGGAAGCCCCCTAGAAAACATTTTAAGAGTTTGAGCAAAAATCAATTTGAATCGGGCAGCATCTCGTCTAGCAGATAGAAAGGAGCTTCGGGCAGTTGTTCAAAATGAAAGACTTTCGTAGGCAGAAGGGAGCAGGAACGAGGAAAAATAAAGTAGGGAGAGAAGCGGTGGGTTAATGCATAGTTACCTTCCTTCAGGGGATAGCAGGGGTCTGTCAGGCAGGTGACCCCACTAGTGCTGATCAGGTGGTTTCTGATTGATTAGTTTAGTTTTCCTTCTAGGAGAGCCGAAACTGTGATTGTCTCAGTTTGGTGATGTGGGACTTAAAATAAACAACTCCATTTTGGGCTGGTTGTCTTGTTTTTAATACTTTATGGCTTATATGTAATGTTATGCTTAAAAGGTCTTCCTCATAATTGTAACTTAATTAAATAATTAGTGCTTTCTTGAATATTTTGACCTTAATATATCATATATTTTTCTTTTCTAATTTTTTTGGTAAGAATACAAAAAAGATCCAGCTGTATAGTATTTTTTTCCAAATGACTAGTTGATATTCTCAGCATCGTTAGTTGATTTATCTATCTTCTATTTGGAATATATATTTTCCAAATTTCCTGTTTAATCCATCTCTGAAGACTATTTCAGTGATCTATTTGTCTATTATAGTGTTTCTCAAATTGTGTATTTTTTCATTAGAGAAGATGTCCCCTTAGCCAATATGATTGGAATTACTATTTCCTCATTTAATAATAAAAAAACTGGTTAAAGCAGAAAATCATTAAAAAATACATAACACCCTAAATATTTTAATTTAAAACATATGAATGCACATTTGCCAGTCTGTTGAATTAGATCTTAGGCATTTTCTTTGACTGTGGTTCTACTGTTAATTTTTGTGTCATCAATTTTGCGTTAATGATGCTCTTATACCTTTCTTTAAAGTGGACAAGTCTTAGAGGAAGACCTTTAGGAGTAATCCAAGTGAGAATCCTTCTAGCTTTTTATGATTTTATTCTAATCTGTTGGAGTTTTCTCATCCACACTAGTTCAAAATAGTTTTTCGGCAATTTACTTTTATTGTATTTTTCTAAAACATTTAACTTAGATTTCATAGAAACAGTCTTCTTTTGGAACTTACATTTTATGGGTTTACATAATATTTGTCATGGTCCAAGCGCGGGATGGAAGAAGAATTTCCAGACACTAAGTATTTTAGAAAAGAGTGAGTTTATTGAGAACAAAGAGCAGAGTTAGTGAGGGGCTCTGCAAATACACTGGGCCGACCTCCTGATAGACCAGGGAGAGCTGACCCCCTTTGTGGGCTAGTAGTCAACTTTTTTTTTTTTTTGCGGTACGCGGGCCTCTCACTGCTGTGGCCTCTCCCGTTGTGGAGCACAGGCTCCCGACGCGCAGGCTCAGCGGCCATGGCCCACGGGCCCAGCCGCTCCGCGGCACGTGGGATCCTCCTGGACCGGGGCACGAACCCGTGTCCCCTGCATCGGCAGGCGGACTCTCAACCACTGCGCGACCAGGGAAGCCCCTAGTAGTCAACTTTTATAGCCTCAAGACAAAGAAAATTTCTGCTGGCAGGATGGCATTAGGTGATTGGTCAGGATGCTACAGGGTTACTACATGGTGATTATTTTGCCTAATATGGAGTTGGGGGGCTGTCCGATTTAGATTAGGAGACCCATGGCAACAGTTGCTATGGGGGCTTGGTTAATTTCGGAAGTTTTGTCCTGTGTCCTTGATGCAGAGTGTCCTTGATGTAGGGCTCCATGTTTCCCCCTCTTTTTATTTATGGGCCAAATCTTTGGCCCCTTAACACACCGCTCATGACTAACTATCTGCCTATCCCCGTCTCAGGCCATAGGAACCCAGGTTACTGGTGAAAGGGGTGATGACCATTCCTAGCTTCTTCCTGCTGGACAGGGGCGTTGCGGGGCCCTGAGTCCCAATGCCTGCTCTCTCTCAGGGTGTATTTACAGAGGGAGATAAGAACCTGTGGAATGATAAGGTGGCTTGTTCCGATTTAGTCCGTGTGCCAACTGGCTGGTATCCTTGTTGTAGCACCATCTGGAATTGAATCTTTTGAACCTGTCGGGAGATGAACTTAGATAATGTGTTAATAATGTAGGGACTAAACAACAAAACAAAGGCTATCAAGATTAATGGTCCCAGCAGGGGCAATAGCCATGTCCATAACCAGATCCCCATAGAGGAGAGGAGGTTGGAAAGCAAGCTGGGGCGCTGTCCTGTTCTCTCTTTTAAATATTCTATTAATTTGATGTTTTTCTTTAGAATCTGAAGGTCTTCTTCAACCTGGCCAGAGGTATTAGTATAGAAGCTGCATAGTAGGGCACAGACACCCCCTGCCTCATCTGTTATAAGATTAAGGGCCCTCCTATTTTGTAAAACTACCTTGGTCAGAGAGCCTAGGGCTGACTGCTGTTCCTCAGTGGCTGCTACCGTAGCCTTCCAAGATTCCTGGATTATGATGGTGAGATTGAGGACGCTCCTCTCTAAGAGGGGTATGCCTGCAAACCAAGAGAGCCCTCTAAAGACACTGTGTATTATTTCGGGCCGATCAAGAATTGGGTTATCATAAGCATGTCCCCGCCAATCAGTGGTTCATTTTTGTCTCTCCCGGACAGGTCTTAAGGCCTCCTCGAGGAAGGACCCAAGGTTGGGAATGCCTCCTGAGGAAGCTAAATCCTTTATAGTCATAATGGTCACCTCTGGGACTGCAGCAGTAATAGTACAGAAGCCCCTCCAAAGTGTGGGAAGATCCAGATAGACCCCATTACCGGATAGAAATGAAAATCTGGTGTCCCTCAAGGATTCCCCCATTGTGGGTCCCCAGAGCCAGGCCCTGACCTTTTGGGAGTTTTCCTCTGGAAATAGACTGAGGTCCCATGGCCTAGGCTTATATTGGGAAGGCCAAACTCCAAGGAAATAATCATCTACACATAAAGGAGAGAATCCGGGCTCTGACTGATTATGAGTGTGACGGGGAGATTGGCAAACAAATTTCTGAATATTAGCTGAATCATGTTATATTTTGGAGGAGAGTCTTGTCGGGAGGTTTAACTAAGTAAGTGTCTGGTGGTCACACCAATCCCTACATATTTAGTTCCCAGGGCCGAACTTTTTTGGGGGATTATGGTCTTCATTAGTATATTTCTTAGTTGCATTTTTCCTTGAATTTCCCGAACACAAAGTGAAATTATGTTCATGTACATCATATTCATCCTCCTCTGACCAGAGATCCCACTCCAGGCTTGTCTGATTAAAATTGAGGGTGTAGTTACAAAGAGAGTCATTTAGCCAGCTCCAAATGGGTCCCCATCCATCCAGGTTGGAAATAGTCCTTTAAATTATGTCTTTTCCAGTGTGTATAATCCCCTGATTGTGGGTCATGGGGCATCTGATTTTCATCCAAAAATAGATTACTGAGATAAGCTTCAGAAACAAACTTAGAGTGTCCTTTAATAATTCAGTTAAACTTTTTAGCAATATAATATAACAGCAAGGTACTGTCTGGGAAGTGAGTCTTGGTAACACAGACCTTAATGAAAAAAACTAGAATTTAATATTCAGTGAAACGTAATTTTTTTTTTTTTTTTCCATTGTGAGGGCATTAACCCTGCAGCCAGGGAAGACTTATCCCGTCAAATAAAAAAATGAGGATTGTCAGGGAGGCAGAAAAAGCCAGGCGGCCGTCTTGGATTTCCCATAGCCCTGACTGTTTGATTGACAGCTATTGTTTACCCATCTTAAATTCCCTGATTTAGGAGTAGACTGCTGCCATATTTTAAGGATATCAGGATGGCAAAAGTCTGGCAATGAGGGGTTAATTTTTGTAGAAGCAGAATGAACTTTACATGCGACATAATCTTCATAGATCATTGTGAAATACTACTTATTTACTCAAGCAGAGTAACAAAAGGATTTTAAAAGCAAATGTAAATCACTTAAATGCAAGGTAATTCACACAGTCTGTTACCAAAAGCAGCATTCCAAGAAAACTTTGTTCTCTTAACAGAGAGAGAGAACCAAATTCCAGTCTGGTACCAGCTTATGTTAATCACAAAATTTATTTACCTAATTAATTTTAATTCAATCTTAGAAAGTCCTTTCTATAAATCTTGAAGAGGTAGTATTTTTGCAAAGGCAGTTCAACATCTTAAGAAAACTTGTACCATGTATAAAACTCTTTTCTCAGGGTCCATTTTCCACAAACATTTTTTATCACTTTCTGTATCCATCACTTTATTTTCCCATTCAGAAACAGTCACCTGTAAGTCAGTCCTACTTCCTTTTTCCTTAATAAAATGTAATTCCATTTCCTCATACCTTTTTTACTGAAAACATACATCCTACTTTCCTTAAGCAACCATGAACTGTCCTTTATATCAGCTCTCTGTAGATTAGTAAACATACATCCAAATAATAATTTTTGAAGAATGTGCTTTCTTATAGAAAATATCTCAGTGTGGCACCAAACACATTTTTAAAATAATTCCAAACCTTTTGTTTCTATCTAAAAGGAAGCCAGTGTTCAGTAGTTAATGTTTCAGTATCTTACTTTATTTGGAAATGGACTAGTTATTTAATAAGCTTCCATCCTTTAACTTAATTTAGCATAACTCTAAATGTTTTAAGTTGTTGAATATCTGGAGAGATTATTCTTAAGTAGACATTCCTAAAACATAATTATTCCTAAAAAGTTCACCCAAAGCTCTTATCTCATTTGTATTTTCTTTTCTTAAAAGTTTCTTCACATTGAGTTATTTTCATTGCTGACAAATTTGCAACAGATATAATAAGAGCATATTTAGTTTATATTATATCTAGGCACAATAAAAGTATTATACTTAATGTTGATGGCTCAAAAGACATGTCTATATTAATTAGATCAACAAATGTAATCATTAACACCAGGTATTAATTTAATATTTCTCAGTTCACATGAATCTGAAATTTATTTAGCTTATTTTTTCTTGTATTTAGAATTGTTTGATTTGTGATCACTTACTTTTCTTTTAAGCCAATTAAATAGAGCTCATTTACAAATTAACCTCAGCAATATTATCCAAAGACAAAGACACATACTGAGACATACACGTATATCCAGACAGTCAGAGATCTCATAGTTTCCACTTGAGATTTAAAATGTCTCTTTGCCTCTTTTTTTTTTTTCTTGGCTTGAAGTTCTACTAATTAACCTAAGGCTGAAGTCTCAGGCAAAGTGGACTGTGTTTGTAGCTCAAAGACAGGATAAGAATAAACTTCAAAGTTTTTCCTAGGCATCTTTTTGTTCTCTCTGGGTCAGGATTCTGAAAAAAATATTTCAACAGGCTAGCTCTTCTAATTGCACATGCAAAAAGAACCCCTTTTGCAATTTCAAAAAAAGTTTTATTTTAACCAGTTTTCTCCAGAGTCTAAAGAATATTGTGGGCATCCTGACTGAAGGAACCTAACTTTTGAATTTGGGAAATGTCAGACATGGGAAAGGGATAATGGACTCTAATAGTGCCCATGTCTCCATTAGCTACTTCTCTTAAGGGAAGCATGTTAGAATCTGTTTCCTGGCGTTGGGCAGTCCTCGATCTTGTGTGGGGAGGAGAGAGAGGGCTTTCGCCCTGATAAGGGGTTGGCTGTTGGGGACCGGTGGATTGAGGAGGGGGCGGGGGCTGAAGTGAAGGGGGTTGATGAAGTGGGGGACAGGAAAGGTCGAGTAGAGGGTCGTCTAGGAGATCTGACGGAGAGGGAGACAGAGGGGGACTGGGGGATAAGGCGGCAACAGAAAGACGCATGTAACATGAGTCCCTCAGATCTGGATTCTGACTAAGGGCCATGAAGGTCTGGACCTAAGGAACCTCTGAATCATTTCCTTGTTTCCGGCAAAAGAGATCAAGTTGGAGGATCGTGTTATAATTTAGTGTGCCGTTAAGAGGCCATTGTTCTTGGTTCCCCAGTTTATACTGCGGCCAAGCCGTGTTACAAAAGAAAATGAGCCTCTTCTTTTTGAGATTTTCAGGGTCAAATTTTTCCAGTTCCTGAGGATACAGCCAAGGGGTGAGTCTGAGGGAGGCTCCCGAGACGTTCCAGAACCCATTCTTAGCCTGTGTGCCATAAAATGGGGGTCTTGAGAGTCACCGGCTGACAGAAAGGTGTCCCCTTTGTCCCAGTGATCTCTCCATGAGACAAAGGCACAAAATGGGCCAACCGTCCCAACAGTCATGTCCGACTGTGAGAAGTGATCCCTGAGCATGCGACTGAGGCACAAACTGTGCAACTAAGCACCATAAGACTCGGGAAGGGAATGAAAGAAAAGAGAGAGAGATTCCTGGGACCCCCCGGGTGACTCACCGTTTGGCGATTCCCTGAAATGTGAAAAAGCACTCCTGGGATGGCTCAGAGGCAACCCTAGGCTCCTGTAAGTCAGTACCAACTGAGAAAAAGGTGAAAGTAACAGAGAAGACGGGCTGAGGAATCACCCTCACAGTCCTGCTGGGAAGGTGGCGGCCAAGGGGAGAGGGCTCAGTGTTTTGCTTGAACCAATATGTGCCTCACGGTGCATGGAAATTGTCTTGCTGAGGGCAGATGCTCTAACAGCCTGGTCTGTTCTGTGACCCCCTTATACTTTGACGGGAGCTTCAAGCGCCAGGCGCCCTAATGGCTTTTAAATGCCTGACCCGTGACCGCACAATATCAGTTGGCCTAGTCCTCAGTCAGAAGGAAGACAGAGGGACCCTCACCCGTTCTGGGTGGCAGTTACAGGGGCGAAGTGAGCCATGCAGCCTTTGGAACACACCAGGGTGTGGCCCTGGCCATAGTTCCTCTGTTGCTTCCATGGCAGCTTGCCTGTTCACAGAGGGTCCCAAGAAATGAGAGGAGGCCGGGGAGGAGATCCCTCCAAGAGATGTCCCCGTACAGGCCACCAAAATGTCGTGGTCCGAGTGCGGGTTGGAAGAAGAGTTTCCAGACACGAAGTATTTTAGAAAAGAGTGAATTTATTGAGAGCAAAGAGCAGAGCAGAGTTAGTGAGGGGCACTGCCAATACAGCGGGCCTACTTCCTGACAGACCAGGGAGAGCCAACCCCCTTTGTGGGCTACTAGCCAACTTTTACAGCCTCAAGACAAAGAAAATTCCTGCTGGCAGGATGGCATTAGGTGACTGGTCAGGATGCTACAAGGTTACTACATGGTGATTATTTTGCCTAATATGGAGTCCAGGGGTGGGGGGCTGTCCAGTTTAGATTAGGAGAGCCCATGGCAACAGTTGCTATGGGGGCTTGGTTAATTCCGGAAGTTTTGTCCTGTGCCCTTGATGTAGGGCTCCACAATATTTAATTAAATTAGGTAATTATTTGGTGTAAATAGGCATAAACAGTTCTGAGTTTTTATTTTGCTTCTAAGAAAGAAAACAATGGACTCACCTGTGGGAACAGAGTGTGAATGCAACAGTGTGGTCCACTGGCTGGGTTTTCAGTATGCAGAGAGCATCAGATGATATGTTTCATAGTGAAAATAGAGTTCATTAGTTAAATTGGTAGATTAGTTAAGGGAAGGATAGTTATACTTCACTTGTGTTATTATCATCTGGGAATCTCATTTTAAGAAATGCATATTTTCACACTCTAGCCCTGACATAGAAAGTCAGAATTTTTAATGTTTGACCCACAGGGAAATTTCAGAGTTAACATGCATCCTAGGTAATTCTTCTGCATTATTTGAGAGCCATGGGTACATAACTTCACTTATCAAGCTACCCTAATTTATGTCACTCTATTATATTTTAGTATTCTGTAGGGCTTCGCCCTCAGTCTTCTTATTTTTCTTGGCTAGTTCTGCATGTATATTTTAACAGATCAAAGTTAAAGTTTTATTTTCAGATTATTTCATTTCAGGTTATATTGATTCAATAGATTAATTTAGAGAGAATTAACATCTTTACAGTGTGACATTTTGATTTCCACAAGCAAGTTATGTGTTTCCATTTATTCAAGGCTTTTTAACCTGCCTCACTAGGGTTTTAAGGTTTTCTTTGTGTAAGCCCTACACAATTCTTGTTAAATTTCTTCCTAAATGTTTTAACTTCTTTTGTTATTCCTATAGAAAAAAAGGTCGATTGAACTTTAACTGTTCTAACTCACTTTGGTTTATATACTGAAAAGCTATTGCTTTTATATTTTGATTTTGTAATGTCTACTGATTCACTCTTTTTTTAAACATATTTATTGGAGTATAATTGCTTTAAAATGGTGTGTTACTTTCTGCTTTATAACAAAGTGAATCAGCTATATATACATATACATATAACCCCATATCTCCTCCCTCCTGCATCTCCCTCCCACCCTCCCTGTCACACCCCTCTAGGTGGTCACAAAGCACTGAGCTGATCTCCCTTTGCTATGCGGCTGCTTCCCACTAGCTATCTATTTTACATTTGGTAGTGTATATATGTCCATGCCACTCTCTCACTTCGTCCCATCTTACCGTTCCCCCTCCCTGTGTCCTCAAGCCCATTCTCTACGTCTGCGTCTTTATTCCTGTCCTGCCCCTAGGTTCTTCAGAACCTTTTTCTTTATTTCTTTTTTAGATTCCATATATATGTGTTAGCATACGGTATTTGTTTTTCTCTTTCTGACTTACTTCACTCTGTATGACAGTCTCTAGGTCCATCACCTCACTACAAATAACTCCATTTCGTTTCTTTTTGTGGCAGAGTAATACTCAATTGTATATATGTGCCACATCTTCCTTATCCATTTATCTGTCGATGGACACCTAGGTTGTTTCCATGTTCTGGCTATTGTAAATAGAGCTGCAATGAACATTGTGGTATATGTCTCTATTTGAATTATGGTTTTCTCAGGGTATATGCCCAGTAGTGGGATTGCTGGGTCGTATGGTAGTTCTATTTTTAGTTTTTTAAGGAACCTCCATACTGTTCTCCATAGTGGCTGTATCAGTTTACATTCCCACCAACAGTGCAAGAGAGTTCTCTTTTCTCCACACTCTCTCCAGCATTTATTGTTTGTAGATTTTTTGATGATGGTCATTCTAACTGGTATGAGGTGAAACCTCACTGTGGTTTTGATTTGCATTTCTCTAATGGTTAGTGATGTTGAGCATCCTTTCATGTGTTTGTTGGCAATTTGTATGTCTTCTTTGGAGAAACGTCTGTTTAGGTCTTCTGCCCATCTTTGGTTTGGGTTGTTTGTTTTTGTGATATTGAGCTGTATGAACTGCTTGTAAATTTTGGAGATTAAACCTTTGTCAGTTGCTTCATTTGCAAATATTTTCTCCCATTCTGAGGGTTGTCTTTTCGTTGTCGTTTATGGTTTCCTTTGCTGTGCAAACGCTTTTAAGTTTCATTAGGTACCATTTGTTTATTTTTGTTTTTATTTCCATTACTCTAGGAGGTGGGTCAAAAAGGATATGGCTGTGATGTATGTCATAGAGTGTTCTGCCTATGTTTTCCTCAAAGAATTTTATAGTGTCCAGTCTTACATTTAGGTCTGTAATCCATTTTGAGTATTTTTGTGTGTATGGTGTTAGGGAATGTTCTAATTTCATCTTTTCCATGTAGCTGTCCAGTTTTCCCAGCACCACTTATTGAAGATGCTGTCGTTTCTCCACTGTATATTCTTGTCTCCTTTATCAAAGATTAGGTGACCATATGTGTGTGGGTTTATCTCTGGGCTTTCTATCCTGTTCATTGATCTATATTTCTGTTATTGTACCTGTACCATACTGTCTTGATTACTGTAGCTTTGTAGTATAGTCTGTAGTCTGGGAGCCTGATTCCTCCATCTCCATTTTTCTTTCTCAGGCTTGCTTTGGCTATTTGGGGTCTTTTGTGTTTCCATACAAATTGTGAAATTTTTTGTTCTAGTTCTGTGAAAAATGCCATTGGTAGTTTGATAGGGATTGTATTGAATCTGTAGATTACTTTGGGTAGTATAGTCATTTTCAACAGTGTTGATTCTTCTAATCCAAAACATGGTATATCTCTCCATCTGTTTGTAGCATCTTTAATTTCTTTCATCAGTGTTTTATAGTTTTCTGCATACAGGTCTTTTGTCTCCTTAGGTAGGTTTATTACTAGGTATTTTATTCTTTTTGTTGCAGTGATAAATGGGAGTGTTTCCTTAATTTCTGTTTCAGATTTTTCATCATTAGCGTATAGGAATACAAGAGATTTCTGTGCATTATTTTGTATCCTGTTACTTTACCAAATTCATTGCTTAGCTCTAGTAGTTTTCTGGTAGCATCTTTAGGATTCTCTATGTATAGTATCATGTAAACTGCAAACAGTGACAGCTTTACTTCTTTAATGATTTGGATTCCTTTTATTTCTTTTTCTTCTCTAATTGCTGTTGCTAAAATTTCCAACGCTGTGTTGAATAATAGTCGTGAACATGGACTACCTTGTCTTGCTCCTGATCTTAGAGGAAATGGTTTCAGTTTTTCACCATTGAAAACGATGTTGGCTGTGGGTTTGTCACATATGGCCTTTATTATGTTGACATAAGCTCCCTCTATGCCTACTTTCTGGAGGATTTTTATCATAAATGGGTGTTGAATTTTGTCGAAAGCTTTCTCTACACCTATTGAGATCGTCATCTGTTTTTTCTCCTTCAGTTTGTTAATATGGTTCATCACATTGATTGATTTGCATATATTGAAGAATCCTTCCATTCCTGGGATAAACCCCACTTGATCATGGTGTATGATCCTTTTAATGTGCTGTTGGATTCTGTTTGCTAGTATTTTGTTGAGGATTTTTGCATCTATGTTCATCAGTGATATTGGCCTGCAGTTTTGTTTCTTTGTGACATCTTTGTCTGGTTTTGGTAGGGGGGATGGTGGCCTCATAGAATGAGTTTGGGGGTGTTCCTCCCTCTGCTACATTTTGGAAGAGTTTGAGAAGGATAGATGTTAGCTATTCTCTAAGTGTTTAATAGAATTCGCCTGTGAAGGCATCTGGTCCTGGGCTTTTGTTTGTTGGAAGATATTTAATCACAGTTTCCATTTCAGTGCTTGTGATTGGTCTAGTTATATTTTCTGTTTCTTCCTGGTTCCATCTCAGAAGGTTGTGCTTTTCTAAGAATTTGTCCATTTCTTCCAGGTTGTCCATTTTATTGGCATAGAGTTGCTTGTCATAATCTCTCATGATCCTTTATATTTCTGCAGTGTCAGTTGTTACTTCTCCCTTTTCATTTCTAATTCTATTGATTTGAGTCTTCCCTCTGTTTTTCTTGATGAGTCTGGCCAATGGTTTATCAATTTTGTTTATCTTCTCAAAGATCCAGCTTTTTGTTTTATAGATCTTTTCTTCGAGAAAACTATACTAAAAAAAAGAAAAAAAAAAAAAAACGGACAGACAGAACCCTAGGACAAATGGTAAAAGTAAATCTATACAAAATCACACAAAGAAGCATACACATATACATGCACAAAAGGAGAAAAAGGAAAAAAATATATTTTCTGTATATATATAAAAAAAAGAGAGCAGCCAAATCAGTAAGCAAATCTACCAGTGATAATAAACTCTAAGTACTAAACTAAGATAAACATGAAACCAGAAACAAGTTAGATGCAGAAAGCAAACCCCAAGTCTACAGTTGCTCCCAAAGTCAACCGCCTCAATTTTGGGATGATTTGTTGTCTATTCAGATGTTCCACAGATGCAGGGTACATCAAGTTGTTTGTGGAGATTTAATCCTCTGCTTCTGAGGCTGCTGGGAGAAATTTCCCTTTCTCTTCTTTGTCTGCACAGCTCCTGAAGTTCAGCTTTGGATTTGGCCCTGCCTCTGCATGTAGATCGCATGAGGGCATCTGTTCCCTCCCAGATTGGATGAGGTTAAAGGAGCAGCTGATTAGGGTACTCTGGCTCACTCAGGTTGGGCGGAGGGAGGGGTATGGAACGCGGGGCAAGCCTTTGGTGGCAGAGGTGCAACAGCGTGAGGCGCACCATGAGATCTCTTGGGGATCTTGTCCCTGTATCAAGGGACCCTGGCAGTGGCAGGCTGCACAGGCCTGTGGGAGGGGAGGTGTGGGTAGTGACCTGTGCTAGCACACAGGCTTCTTGGTGGCTGCAGTGGCAGCCTTAGTGTCTCTTGCCTCTCTCTGGTGTCTGCGCTGATAGCCACAGCTCGCACCCATCTATGGAGCTCGTTTAGGTTTGCTCTGAATCCCGTCTCCTTGCGCACCCCAAAACCATGGTCTCTTGCCTTTTGGGCAGTTCCAGACATTTTCCCAGACTTCCTCCCTTCTAGCCGTGGTGCACTAGCCCCCTTCAGGCTGTGTTTACGCAGCCAACCCCAGTCCTCTCTCTGGGATCTGACCTCCGAAGCCAGAGCCTCAGCTCCCAGCCCCCACCCGCCCTGGCGGGCGAGCAGACAAGCCTCTCAGGCTGCTGAGTGTTGGTCTGCAGCGATCCTCTATGTGGGAATCTCTCCGCTTTGCTTTCTTCACCCCTGTTGCTGCGTTCTCCTTTGTGGCTCTGAAGCTTCCCCCTCACCCCACGACCCCCCGTCTCTGCCAGTGAAGGGACTTCCTAGTGTGTGGAAACCTTTCCTCCTTTACAGCTCCGTCCCACTGGTGCAGGTCTGGTCCCTATTCTTTTGTCTCTGTTTTTTCTTTTTTCTTTTGCTTGCCCTACCCAGGTACGTGGGGAGTTTCTTGCCTTTTGGGAAGTCTGAGGTCTGCCAGCATTCAGTAGGTGTTCTCTAGGTGTTGTTCCACATGTAGATGTATTTCTGATATATTTGTGGGGAGGAAGTTGATCTCCACGTCTTTCCCTCTGCCATCTTAAAGGTCTCCTGATTCACTTTTTAAAAATCTTCTGATAATGTTGTTTTCAGTTTGTTCTCTTGTGTTTTCTAAATATGTAGTCATATCTACTGCAAACAGTAATTATTTTGTCTTTTACTTCTCACAATTTCTATTTCTGGTTTCTCTTTCCAAGTGCGCTGTCTCTGAGAATGGCACTCTGCTGTTGTGCAGTGTGGAACTGGGTCCCCGTGGGGATCTTATATATTCCTCCTGTTGCTGGCCCATGGCTGCAACTCTTACCAGTCTAAGGAAGTGATGCTGGGGCCTTACAGAGCTGCACCATATACTTATTGAATATTCTTCCCCAAAGTGTGGAAGGTTATATCCTCCCCCATTTGCTCCACAGCACACAGTGTTTGGCAAATCTTTTTCTTAATTTGTGTCTTAAATTTGTTTTTTTTCTTTTTTTTTCTTTTTTTTTAACGGTATGCGGGCCTCTCACTGTTGTGGCCTCTCCCATTGTGGAGCACAGGCTCCAGTCGCTCAGGCTCAGCGGCCATGGCTCACGGGCCCAGCCGCTCTGCGGCACGTGGGATCTTCCCGGACCGGGGCACGAACCCGCGTCCCCTGCATCGGCAGGCGGACTCTCAACCACTGCGCCACCAGGGAAGCCCTGTGTCTTAAGTTTGTAGCTGTTTTTCTTAAGTAATGAAGATGCTGTATTTTTGTTGTTTTTAAGTTTCACACAGAATAATTACTTTTACCTACCTAATTATCACAGGAAGTCTTCATTAGCTTTTTAAAGACGTTTTGAAAAACATTTGGATTTTAATTTTTTTTACATAAATTTACATAGTCAAATATGTAGAATTTTTCTTTGTAACTTGGTTCAGGATTATTATAGAAGGTTGCAGAATGTGAGTAATTGTTGAAGCTGGGTAACAAAAACATAGGAATTCATGCTATTATCACTGCTTTTTGTATGTGTATAAATTTTCAAAATTAAAAAGAATAAGGGCATTAAGAAGAAAAAGATATTTCTTTAGTTTCAGATCTGACAAACATTTACGAAATATTTTTTCTTTTTATGATTTCACTTTCAGTTATTTCTTTCATTAATTTAGAATTTTTTGTATCATGTTTGGTGAGCATATGATATTTCCCCCTTCAAAGAGGTAATCAATTATCCCAGCACTATTGATTGAACAAACTTTCCTCTCTCTCTGTCCTCCCTCCCCAGACAGACTTCATCATTGTCTAACATCACTGTGCAAGTCTATTTCTGGACAAATTATCTGTTTGTCAATTCTCATATAATAATCTGTTTACAGCTTTTGTGCTTTTAATTAATTTTAGTATTGGTCATGGCAAATCTCTGTCATTATTTTTCTTTTTA
The DNA here is from genome assembly GCF_951394435.1 of Stenella coeruleoalba. NCBI lineage: Eukaryota > Metazoa > Chordata > Mammalia > Artiodactyla > Delphinidae > Stenella > Stenella coeruleoalba. The sequence continues at coordinate 32,073,138 of NC_137157.1, forward strand.
AAAGTTTTCTTGTATCTTTTAATCATCACTCTTCTTGATAAACTTTGGGACCATTCTCAGTTTCTAAAAACAATCGCTGAGATATTATTTATTTATTTTCACTTAGGAATACTATTTAGTATAAAATTTAGCATATAATGATATAATATTTATGAAGGTATATGTTGAAAGCACAATTTTTAAATACTATTATTTACTCCTATTTTTCACAGTATGATAAACAGTTTACATCCTTTTTTTTTTTTCATGGAATGGCATTTTATTTTAAATATAGCAGTATGTACATGTCAGTCCTAAACTCCCAATCTATCTCCCCACCCTGACTTGTCCCCCTGTTAATCATAAGTTCGTCCTCTGAGTCTGTTTCTGTTTTGTAAATAAGTTCATTTGCATCTTTTTTTTTTAAGATTCTGCATATGAGCAGTATCACAATGATATTTGTCTTTCTCTTTGTGACTTACTTCACTTAGTATGATAATCTCCAGGTCCATCCATGTTGCTGCAAATGGCATTATTTCGTTCTTTTTAATGGCTGAGTAATATTCCATTGTATACATGTACCACATCTTCTTTATGGGATATTAGTTAAATCACATTAAGCCTACATAATAATTAGAGAAGACATTCAACATCTTTTCTTCTCAGCTGGGTGCTTAGTGTAGTTTTCCAATGATTGCAGTCTTGTTTTAGGATTCTCAGTGAAGTTTAGTAGATTTTTTTCATTTATGTCTCATGTATTTTTATTTTTTATGAATTTTATATATTTTGTTAGCAGTTGTGAATTAGATATATATTTTTCCTAATTAAAATTTATATTTTGTTCTTCCTGAGTTATATAGTACTAATGATGTTTGCTTATTTAGTGTATATTGTTTATTAACTATTTTTATAATTTTTTTCTAGAATTTTTTTGCATTTACTGGGAAGATAACTATTATCAAGAAATAATTGAATTGGATTTTCATTTTTTTTAATACTATTCATTGGGCAAGCGTTCCAGAATAATGTCATATAATAGTGATGATACTGGCTAAACTTCTACTATTTCTGATTTTAATAGGCATTTCTCTAACGTTTTATTGTTAATTATGACATTGTAGGTTGATTTCATTTTACGAAAATAATTTTAGAACTTTTCTAATATGCTTTTTTCTTGTTTTGGAATCTTTTTTTTTTAATACAGACAGATTCTTATGATGGTTCAACTTTACAATTTTTTGACTTTACTATGATGCGGAAGTGATAAGGTAGAAACCCTACTTGAATCTTGATCTTTTTCTGGGCTAGTGTTATGTGGTAGACACTCTCTCAATATTCCCATGAGGCTGAGCAGCGGCAGTAAGCTGCAGCTCTCGGTCAGCCATACGATCATGAGGGTAAACAACCGATACACTTAAAACCATTCTGTACCCCAGCAGCCATTCTGTTTTTCCTTTTCAGTACAGTATTCAAAAAATTCCATGAGATATTCAACACTTTATTATAAAATAGGCTTTGTGTTAGATGATTTTGCCCAACTGTAGACTAATGTAAGCATCCTGAGTGTGTTTAAGTTAGGCTAGGCTAAGCTATGATGTTTCGTAGGTTAGTGTATTAAATATACATTTTCAACATGATACTTTCATTTTTGGATGTGTTTATTGGGATGTACCTCCATAGGAAGCTGAGGAAGATCTGTACTTCAACTGTCATGTGTCAGAATGGATCTTATTTAATGTTTCTTCCTTTCTCATTATCAGTTTTATATTTTTTCATTCTTAATTTCATGTTTACACTTTCCCTATATTAGACTTATTAGAAATTTGATTCTCATGCTATATTCCTGAAAACCGATTTGCAGTTCAGAATTCACTCACTTCAAAAGCAGATTTGAGGGTCTTGGGAAGAAACAAGAGATAGACTTACTTATATCTCCAGGGCATTTTATCTCCAGGACATTTATACGTAATTTATACGTAAATATAATCATATAGAATTTGCATTATGTGTATGTATTTAATTTGCCGACACTGAATAGATAATATCGATAATTCATGATTACTCATTTAATGAATACTGCACATATATAGTGATAAGAATCAAAGAAGAGCCTAATCTTAAGAATATGAAACATACTGGGTTTGTAAACTATGTATTTTCAGTGCTAATATTAAAAAAACATACCATTGTCATAAGGAACTTATATCACCATCTGTACAAATATTAAACTACACCACTATAAATTATATTTAGTAGCTCTATAAATGGAGAAAGGCAGGGAAATACAGTCAAAATATGTAGTATCATAATAAAATATATTAAAGTATATCAAGATTTTGGTCTTCAAAGTATTGGTTTCCCATGGAGTCATAATTAATTCATGTTCCGTCTCTTCTGTGTACAGAGAAAAGTACATAAACAGAGGAGTTTTCATTCACACCTCCTCTTCTGCCAAATTCCAAATGAAATGAAACCAAAGCTAGTATGCCAAAAAATTTGATTTAAAGGAAACCTCAGACACTGAAGCCATTAAGCACACATTTCCTAAATAAAAAATGAGTTGTCTGCAAGCTGTCTTGACACGGTCTGCAAAGTCTCACTGCATAAAACAGCAGCTGAGCAGATTGTCAGAGAGTTCCTGAGATAAACAAAAACCAAATCAAACTTCCTTCTCCCTGTCTTTCCATTTAAGGTTCATCTTGACAGGAAAAAAAACTATATATATATATATATATATATATATATATATATATATATATATATATATATACACATGCGCTTCTTTGCTCTCTAAGAGAGATTTGCAAATATTCCCATACAGCATTTGGGCATTGCCTTTTGATTTGGAATAGTTTTTCAAAAATGGGAAAATAATGCACTGACTGTATGAAAAAGATGCATGCTAATTCATTTAAGAGTTTGAAAATTAATTACTTTTATTATATATATCAACTACTGGCAATTAAAACTCAAATTTCAGAAAAATTTGAGATGATTATTGTTGTTAAGAGCACAGGATCTGGAATTAGACAGTTGTCCTTGAATTCTATATATACATATACTATATCCAACTTTGGACAATATACTTCACCTATCTGGGCCTCAGTTTCTCTGTCTTTAATGAGAATAATGGAAGTACTTACCTCATACAGTTGTCTTAAGAGTTAAATTAGTTAATATATATTTTAGAACAGTAGTTCATGCCATGTAATAAATTTTATTTGTGCTAGCTCTAATATGATAATTATTATTATATTATTATTTGTTTTGTTTATTGTTCCCTTCCTAGGTGTTTCTTGTAACCTGTAACCCCTGCTACTATACAGCCATCTGTTTCATTAGCCATATTCTATTATTATCATATTCTATAAATCTCTTTCTGAATTTCTAGAGCTATGATATACAATTGTGTATATCCAGAGAGTTGAGATGGAATGGAGAGTGAGCAACAGTGGGTGCCCCTAGCTTTTTACTTTATTTATTTATTTAACTTTTATTGGAGTGTAGTTGATTTACAGTGTGCTACTTTCTGCTGTACAGCAAAGTGAGTCAGTTATACATATATCACCTCTTTTTTAGGTTCTTTTCCCACATAGATCATTATGTATTTTATGTATAATAGTGTGTATATGTCAATCCCAGTCTCCCAATTTATCCCTCGCCTCCTTTCCCCCCAATAACCATAAGATTGTTTTCTACATCTGTAACTCTATTTCTTTTTTGTAGATAAGTTCATTTGTACCATTTTTTTAGATTCCACATATAAGTGATGTATGATATTTGTCCTTCTGATTTACTTCACTCAGTAGGACAATATCTAGGTCCATCCACCTTTCTGCAAATGGCATTATTTCATTCTTTTTTTATGGCTGAGTAATATTCCACTGTATATATGTACTACATCTTCATATCCATTCCTCTGTTGATGGACATTTAGGTTGCTTCCATGTCCTGGCTATTGTAAACAGTGCTGCAGTGAACATTGGGGTGCATGTATCTTTTCGAATTATGGTTTTCTGTGGGTATATGCCCAGAAGTGTGATAGATGGATCATATGGTAACTCTATTTGTAGTTTTTTAAGGAACCTCCATACCATTCTCCATAGTGGCTGTACCAATTTACATTCCCACCAACAGTGTAGAAGGTTTCCCTTTTCTCCACACCCTCCCCAGCATTTGTAGATTTTTTGATGATGTCCATTCTGACCAGTGTAAGGTGATACCTCATTGTAGTTTTGATTTACATTTCTCTAATAATTAGTGATGTTGAGCATCTTTTCATGTGCTTTTTGGCCATCTGTATGTCTTTTTTGGAGAAATGTCTAGATATGCCCGTTTTTGATTGGGTTGTTTGGGGTTTTTTGTTATTGAGCTGCATGAGCTGTTTGTATATTTTGGAGATTAAGCCTTTGTTGGTCGCTTCGTTTGCAAATATTTTCTCCTATTCTCCTATTATTTTCTCCTATTGGGTTGTCTTCTTGTTTTGTTTATGGTTTCCTTTGCTGTGCAAAAGTTTTTAAGTTTAATTAAGTCCCATTTGTTTATTTTTGTTTTTATTTCCATTACTCTAGGAGGTGGATCAAAAAAGATCTTGCTCTGATTTATGTCAGAGTGTTCGCCTATGTTTTCCTCTTAGAGTTTTATAGTATCTGGACTTACATTTAGGTCTTTAATCCATTTTGAGTTTATTTTTGTGTATGGTATTAGGGAGTGTTCTAATTTCTTTCTTTTACATGTGTTGAATAGCTGTCCAACTTTCCCAGCACCACTTATTGAAGAGACTGTCCTTTCTCCATTGAATGTTGTTGCCTCCACTGTCACAGATTAGGTGTCCATAGGCACATGGGTTTATCTCTGGACTTTCTATCCTGTTCCATTAAACTATATTTTTGTGCCAAAGCACCATACTGTTTTGATTACTGTAGCTTTGTAATATAGTTTGAAGTCAGGGAGCCTGATTCCTCCAGCTCTGTTTTTCCTTCTCACGATTGCTTTGGCTATTTGGGGTCTTTTATGTTTCCATACAAATTGTAAAAGTTTTTTTCTCTAACTCTGTGAAAAATGCCCTTGGTAGTTTGATAGGATTGCACTGAATCTGTAGATTGCTTTGGGTGGTATAGTCGTTTTGATAATACTGGTTCTTCCAATCCAAGAACATGGTATATCCCTTCATCTTTTTGTGTCATCATTGATTTCTTTCATCAGTATCTTATAGTTTTCTGAGTACAGGTCTTTTCCTTCCTTAGGTAGGTTTATTCCTAGGCATTTTATTCTTTTTGGTGTAGTGGTAATGGGATTATTTCCTTAATTTCTCTCTTTGATCGTTCATTGTTAGTATATAACAATGAAGGAGATTTCTGTGTATTAATTTTGTATCCTGCAACTTTACCAGATTCATTGATGAGCTCTAGTAGTTTTCTGGTAGCATCTTTAGGATTTTCTATGTATAGTATCACATCCCCTGCAAACAGTGACAGTTTTACTTCTTCTTTTCCAATTTGTATTCCTTTTATTTTTTTTATTCTCTGATTGCCATAGTTAGGACTTCAGAGACTATGTTGAATAAGCCCCTAGCTTTTTAAAAGCACTTATAAAGAAAAAACCAGTTCTGTGTTTCTGTTTCTTAAGACTACTCATAAGCAAAACTATGAAGTTCACAGATTGCTTTGGATTTTCTTCTGTTGGTTGCTGTTCCTTGCTATACCCCTGCAACCGAGGCTTGAGAGGGGTTCTTGCCTTGAGCCTGTTATGATAGGTTCAGCGTCTTAACACAGTGGTCCATGCTTTGCATCTCTCCCTTATTTTTCAGTTCATTTGCTATCATCCCATTCCCAGTGATACATACCCACGTTTCATATCTCTCATAATCTTGCTTTCCATTAGGCAATACTGGATTATAATGTGCTCATCAAAAAAATGAATTCCACTTAGAACATTAGCTAAGTAATATGTTACCCTTTCTAAATAGTGTGTCAACCTCCCTCCTTTTGCATTGCTTGTTTCTTACACATAACACATATTGGCTCATTTCTAGATATCCGTTTTGAATCAATTTGAAGGCCCATCATAGTTCATATGTAAAAGATAATACTTCATCATACACATACCTGTTATGGAACAAGTGTTCCTTGGAATACCTTTTGGAAAAGACCGTCTTACATGCAATGTAGTGGAGTATAGTCACACAATTTAAATGAAATACTTACAGAAAAACTTGATATAAATAAAAAGACATGAAACTCGAAATTATGCTTATCCCATTAGTTAAAAAAAAATATATATTTTTTTTTGCGCTACACGGACCTCTCACTGTTGTGGCCTCTCCCGTTGTGGAGCACAGGCTCCGGACGCACAGGCTCAGTGGCCATGGCTTGCGGACCCAACTGCTCTGCGGCATGTAGGATTCTCCCGGACCGGGGCATGAACCCGTGTCCCCTGCATCGGCAGGCGGACTCTCAACCACTGCACCACCAGGGAAGCCCTCCATTAGTTAAAATATTTGAACTAAATATTTATTAAAAATTTTCTCCTCTAACTTGAACACTTGACTCTCTAAACAGGCAGATTTTGATTTTCAAAACTGATAAATGAGAGTGAATTAAGATTTACACATTAAGGAAATGGCAGGTGGCTCATGGCTCAGCCTCTTTGTAGCCAACTGCATGAAATGAAAAAATTAGGTTGTCTTATTTCATGCACCGTATAGTAGCTCACACTGTGCTGGCCTGAATTAAATCTAGATCACAAGAAGCTTCATATGTTATTAGCAAACTGTAGTTATCAATCCTTTCTCTAAAGAGAAGACAGAATAATTGAAACTGAAGTGAGCTAATGTGTCTCCAGCTCTTAGTACAATTGGTGAACACAAGCAGAAAGTATACAATGACTGTTAGTTTTATAGTTAAGCAACTCTGCCAAAAGTGCATTATATTGGGAAATACGGGAATATTAAATGCTTTAGCTACCCATTAGAGGCTGGAAGAATGTTAATTTATCATCTTTTTTATGCAGGGCCACAATTATTCTGGGCTTGAGTCAAGTGGAAACAAGTTGTCCCCACATACCAATACCTACTAGAAAACTCCTCATGCTTTTTCTCATTCTCTTCCCAGAATCTCTAAGGCACCACATGCTTAAGTAAAATAATGTAATCACAGCAACTAGACATGCTTCTTCATTTCCCCAAATAATCATTCCCCAGTTTTTAATAACATCAGAAGTGCCAAGTAGAATTGTACTTCTAATGTCTTCTCTAATTAGCTAGCCTTGGAACCCTCATCTTTCTCACTATTAGCGTAAATGACTTATTTATAGCAAATTAGTCTGGTGTTAGGATTCATCCCAAACCCCCAAAAGTTGGAACCATATTTTTTTTCTTGCTGTTGAATACATTCTCAGAGCATAGAAGGGACTAGAGAACAGAATTTTATTGGTCTAAGAACTTTCTATTCCCCTTTATTTACTCATGTTATTTTTCTTTCTACAATCTTTGTTTAAAAATGAGCATTGGAATATTGAAGGCTTGAAAAAATTTATGGTTAAATTAAAAAGAGGGACATGAGGGGTGTGGGGAGTATGTAGGAACAGGGAAGACAAGGATGAGAAGGAAATTTCCCCAGTTATAAATGTGCTTCCAGGAACCTCTCCAGCATATGATAAATATCTAATTGAGGTTGGCAGTTAAAATCAGTGAGGTAGGAAAACCTGAGAAGAAAATCCTTGTCTAAAATTGTGGAAAAAAACCCAGATATTAAAATAGACACAAGTAGATGTAAGAATAATTGAATATAAATGAGAGTGGAATAGATGGAGTGATGATGAGTCCCAGTGGGGAAAGTTGAAAATATACTCAAAATTTTTAGACATAAAAATTGAGAAAACGTATTTGAGAGTTGGTGGTCTTAGAGTTTGAAACCACTGTTTCAGCTGAAGCTTAAAGGTACCTGAGATGAAGGACATATCTATGTGTAAAGCATAGAAGGAAAAGAGTTAGTAACCAAGGACTAGAAATTGATATAAATTTGCTGTATCACCTCGAACTAACCAATTAACACCTAAATATACTTCTTCTAAGGTAAAGTGGGGTTAATAATTAAAATATTAGTCTCTTTCCTTTGCTTTGTCTTAATAGCCCTTATATAATGTCAACGCACATTTTTAAGCTTCCAAGCAGTACAGAAGGGTTAAATGTGTTGTAGGAGCATGTAGATTCTCCCAGGTAATAAGATGGGTAAACTGAGTGACAGAGCTTCAAGAACAAATGAAATTACTCCACCCTAATGAAGATTATGATGGGAAAGATACATTCAAGAGAGAATACCAAAGGAACACTTGGAATTAACGGCCTGAAGAAGTGGACCAAGAAATCAGTAATGGATGAACTTTGCACCAGTGCACACCAGATGAGAACCATAGCTACAGATACTTTCTTGAGGAAGAACTGGATCCCTAGACTCTGAATCAGTTATTTTCCTTAATATTATCACTTTTGTCATACCAAGTAGTTACAAGAAACAAGAAATTATTATTATGACTTCCAGCTCCCTAAAGGTAATGTCAGCTGATTAAATCAAAATGTCTGAACATTTCCCCCAAAACTTGTATAAGCAGGTCAATGAGAAGAGCAAATAAAATTACCTATAGCTGATATCTATGGAATAATTAGAACACCAGAATTATTACCAATTTCAAATTATGTGTACGTAGCAAAATAAACATGCAAATTCAGCAGGTTCATTCTAGAACACATGACTGTATATGGAGTCTGTCAGTGACTGAAGAGAAAATAGGAAAAGTGGATAGGGACCTAATAGTGATAAATACTGATAAAATCATGCACAGTAAGAAAGAATCAACACACTAAGTGAAAAAGTGCTGAGAACAGGTCAGATATCTTGTTGGTCACAGCTCTGGTTACTGGAGCATAAAAAAGGAGGTGTGGAAGTGCATGGAACCAGTGGTGGAAGTATTGAAGAAGCACTGCTTCAGGGGTGGAACGGGGAGACTTAGAGTAGGGAGCATCCTTTGAGTCTCATTGATGAGAGAAAAAGAAGCAAGCAGTGGAAGTTAAAGATCCTATAGAAATAAAAAAGCAGAGCAAGATAATCTTGAACTAAAAATCCTGGTAAGCAACCCAAATTTCCAACATTGGCTAGATAAACCTAATACTTTTGTGTAGGGAAATATTAGATGAACGGAACAGAAAACTGGATACAATATCCATACAAAGCTACTATAAAAAAATAAAAGAATAAAATAAAAATGGTGTATTAGGTCAGGTTGCCATAATAAAATACTATAGACTGGTGACTTAGAAATTTTTCTCTCACAGTTCTGGAGGCTGGAAGTCTTGGATGAAGGTGTCAGTGTAATTGAGTTCTGGTGAAAGCCCTCTTCCTGGCTTGAAGGCATCCACCTTCTTACTGTGTGCTCACATGGCCTTTCCTCGGTGTGTGTTTATGGAGAAAGAGAGAGAGATCTTTCTTCCTTGTTTTTTATAAGGCCACCAGCATCCCTATTGAATTAGGACCCTACCCTTATGACCTCATTTAACCTTAATAAGCTCCTAAAACCCCTATCTCCAAATACAGTCATGTTGGTAATTAAAACACCAATAAAGAAGGTTGTTTAATAATGTTGAGGGCCAAAATTCACAGTGAAGATACAGCAGTAGTGAATACATAGCAAATAATACAGCATTTGCTTTTAAAAAAGATATGGAATGATTTTTATTATATATTTTTATAATATATAATGACATAAAGTAAAAAAACAAGGTGCAAAGTAGCAAATAAGCTTTGCCTGTTTTGTAAAACAATAGGGGAAATAAGGCGTGTGTGTGTGTGTGTGTGTGTGCGCGCGCACGCTTATTTTTAGAAAAGACAACTGAGAACAGAAAGGATAAAGAAACTATCTGTGGCAAATATGTGGGAATTGATTGGAAGGTATAGTAGGTAGAAATGAAAGTTACCTTTATATTTACTTATAACATATATTTATGTAATTAAGTAGTTTATATATGTTTTATATGTAATATGTAATTATGTATTTTGACTCGCCTTTTGAAATATGTAAATGATTTACGTATTTTAAAAATTGAAATGAAATAAGATAAAAATTCTATAATTAATTATAGCTGAAACAAACCTACATGTATACCAAACAGATAACATAGTCACACAGGAAAAGAAGTTATTCAAGGAATTTTGAACATAGTTCTCTGAACACCCTTAGAGAGTAACAGACTTAGGTTAAAAAAAAGTAGAAACAAACAAACAAACAAAAACCATGTTTCACTTAATAGATTTGTTGTTAATAGTGATATTGGTTTAACGGTTCTGAAATTACTTTGTGTGTTCTAAAGGATAGAACAAATATGTAAATATATTGATGTTGTTGAGAATTAGGGTTCTCACTGTGTAAAAAATGGCGATGAAATCCACAGGTAAAAAAGTCCGTTGTGGACTATAGCTGTATGTGTATTTCCTAGCTGTGTTCATAGAACTGGGCCAGAATCAATGATAACTCATTAACAATGAGAACATCTAGGCCCTGGATCTTGGTCTCTAAATAATATTTCACTTTAAAAGAAACCAAGGTTCTATGGAGAAATGGGTGATTTTAGGTTTGTGGCAAGAAAATGGTAGTGGGAACCTGGAACATTTTGATGTACCAGAAACCTAGAAGTCAATACTGTTGTGCTGAGAAAAGAACATGGAAACAAAATTCTGTTTAAAATAGGAGCAGGCTTGAAGGACGTTACATGGTCAAATTTCGGACAATTAGAATATCAAAAATAATGACATTAATGTATTGTGGAAAATGATTTAAAAACCCCAGGTACTTTTACTGGTTAAAAAGGGGTCAAAAAAGATTTTAAGATATTTTATAAATAAATTTTGCTAACCACATTCTAACCAGAGTTGAACAATAAGATATCTTACTTCCCTTAAAATTAAAATTTTGAAAAACTCAGTAAGCAAATTAGTATGATCATTTGTTAATTATCGAAATGAGAGCTTAGAATGCAGTTTCAGCACTGTTCTAAGCACTTTTACATGTTTTGTCTTATTTAAGTCTAATGCCCCTGAGGGGTTAGCTTTATTTTATAGATAGCAGAATCTATTTGGAGAATTTAAGAAGCTAGCCCAAAGTCATATGAAGAGCCAGGATTTCAGTACAGGTCAATGTATCTCTAAAGTTTACATTACTGTTCTTTGACCTGCCATTTGTCCAACTTAATCGTTTTAAAGGACTTTCCAAGTCACTCATTGGGTCATCACAACATTCTGTGAGCTGGTCAAGTTGTCAACTATTTATTACCTTTGTTTTACAAGCAAAAGAAGTTGAGGTTCACAAATGTTAAATATATTGATTTAATTAGTGGTATATCTAGAACTTGGATTTAAGCTTTTTGAATCCTACTCAGTGCTTTTTCACAGTAGCATGCTGCCAAGAAGCTACTATCTTGGGAAAGTTTTGAAAGAGTGAAGTGAAATCTTGTTTTGATGAATAAAGATCGCATTTATATGAGTTTTCAGAAGGAAATGCTGGAGGAACTTTTAGAGACTATAGTAGGTAGAATAATGGCCCCCAAAGATGATCGCATCCTCATCTCCAGAATTTATGAATATGTTAGGTTGCATGGCAAAGGGCAATCAAAGTTAAAGACAGGATTAAGATTGCTAATCAACTGATACCAAAATAGGGAGATTATCCTGAATTTTCCTGATGGGCTCAAAGAAATAACAAGGGTCCTTAAAAGTGGAAATGGGAGACATAAGAGGCAGAGTCAAAGACAGATATAGGATGATAGAAGCAAGGTCAGAGTGAGGCCAAGTTGAGAAGAACTTGCTGGCTTTAAAGAGTTTGAAGGGAGGAATGAGTCAAGGAATACAGTTCTCTAGAAGCTAGATATGACAAGGAAACAGAATGTCCTCTAGAGCTCTCAGAAGGATCCTTCCTAACACCTTGACTTTAGCTAGGGAAATCCTGCATTAGGTTTCAAACTCCAGGATTGTAAGATAATACATTGATGGTGTTTTTACTTACTCCATTGTAGTAATTTCTTACAGAAGCAATAGAAAACTAATACAGACAAAAAAGATTTGAACAGAAAGAGGAAGTAGATAAATAGTAGTGGGTTCTTTTTGAGTCAGTCCTCATGAGATGGAAATGGTTAGATGTACTGATACCATCAATTCTGAGAAGGCTAGAAAGTTATAACATGTTTGAGGTTACAAGTTAGGACATCAGACTGGGGGATTATAAAACATACCTAAGCTCGGAAGGTGTAAGTGAATCATAACTCTTCCTCAGTTTCAGTAACTTTCTCATTTGCTCTCTCATCTTTGGAGAAGAATCAAAGCCTTTGAAATGTTATTGTGTTGAGAAAGGAACACAAGAACAAAATTCTGTTTAAATTAAAACGAGAGAAATTTTTAAAAGGTGTATAGCAGGGCAAGGGGCTTTGTCTACTCTCACATTTTTTCTCAGCCCCTCTGACCTGCTGTGCCTAGTGGGTCATAGAAGACTGTTTGGCATTCTCTTTTGTAAATCAGTTTGAAAGAGAGTAAGAACAAATGCATGCTGTGCCCCAGATTTCACTAAATCTTTTTAGGGAAACTTCAGAGGCATATGTACAAGAGAAATGGAGAAATTTTAAGTCGTTTGCAGATTGTTGGATAAGACCACATTAGGCTGAACTGCATGGTTTCAGTATGACTGAGGAGAATCACTTAAATGAGTAGATAATTGATTCAAAATCTCCCTTTTCACTTTCATGTCACATACTTCAGCATATATATTTTTATTCTCTACTGTAAAATCTTTCAGTTAAGGGGCTATAGGTCTACATAACATTGACAGTGTGGATATAGTCATTTTTAATATTGCCATATTAAAATGGTTATAATGCATTTCCATTTTCAAATGTACTTGTGGAAGTATATATGAAGGGTTAGTTTCTCTAAAGTTGGAAGAATTATAGTATTTTAGGCATGCCTATATTTAGACATTATTTTCTTTGGGAAAGCTTTTAGACTTCTAAACCCTAATTATAGCAATGATTGAATCTATAATGATGTGGTGTTGCCATAGTGTGGATCCAACAGAGACATTAAGGCAAATGAAAGACTTAACCCATCATTATTGAGGAAGAAGAACAACTACCCCAAACCAAGCAGAATGGGCCAGAAAACAATTTGACCTGCCAAATAGATAATACCATAATAGATTGTCTTGGACTTTCACTTATTTCATTTATATAAATCAAGCCATGTTGTAGATGATCTTGATGTTAGATTGACAAGTTTCATCTTAACTTTCTAGCAGTAACAAACCATCTAGTATGTGTACTTTTATTTGGAGGAGTCTGAGTGATATACCAAACCAATCAGAGATCTAGGTTATGGCCTTTGCAGTTTCTAGCCCAGTCTTTGGAATGATGCCACCGTCAACAACTTTTTTAAACTAATTCACGTGAAACTGCAACTCAGGTAATATACTTTGTGGTTTCACTCAGCCCTAGTACATCAACCAGAACAAAAATGAATTTTAACTTCATAAGAAGGATATGTATGTGTAAAAAAATACTCCTTGGCAAGGCTGGGAAATGGATCATTTTATGCTGTAGCTGTCTTGACGTACAAATTCTCTGGATTTATATAAACATGTTTTCTCCAGTCCTTCTGATGGGAGCACACTATAGCAGCAAAGGACTGTTGGGTATAATTCATCAGAAACACAAAAACATGACCTATGCTTTGGGTCTCATAGAAAACTGAATACTAGTTGCTTGGTATAACAAAATGTTGGAGCTTTTATTTTCTTTTTAATTGCCCACTTGTGGTCTTATTAGGGTTACCATGAAGGTTTAGTGACTATCCATCTCAAGTGAGTTTAGTTACCTTATATGCAGTGTCATATTCTTAAATCATAGCTTCATTATATATACAGCTATATTCTCTGGAGGAATCCTTCCACTGTTCCAAGTTTGATTTGACCATCATTGTTCTACATCACATTCCTTCTCACATTTTGACTTTGTTTCAATAATCATCCCCTTGATTATTAGCATATTAGCATATTAATAGGCTCAAGCTAATCCCATCTTTAAAGAGAAAAATAAAGCCAAAACTTTCACTGGACCCAATCATCCTTTATAGATATTTTTCCTCTTTTCAGAGTTCTATATGTTATACCTGGGTCTTACACTCAAATGTCTGCAGGGACCAAGCTGTTGATGGAAATGAGAGATGTGAAGCCTGGGGAGACGATGGGAAATTGCAGAGTTGGTACTCATCAGTCCCTGTCAGGGCTGATTCCTGCCATGCAAAAATGCAGATTCAGATGCCAGAGCTTCTCATTTTCCAAGAGAGTCTGGAAATCTGGATTTAAACTAAAATGCCTTAAACACTAAATGCTACTGACTAATAAAACCAAGCCAAAACTAAAACAGAACATTTTGCAGGTCTGCTAAAAGATATCTATGGGCTGAATTCAGCTTATCACTTGCTAGTTTGCAGTCTTTGGAATATATATATATATATATTTTTTTGTGGTACACGGGCCTCTCACTGTTGTGGCCTCTCCCGTTGCAGAGCACAGGCTCCAGACGCGCAGGCTCAGCGGCCATGGCTCACAGGCCCAGCCGCTCCGCGGCATGTGGGATCTTCCCGGACCGGGGCATGAACCCGTGTCCCCTGCATCGGCAGGCGGACTGTCAACCACTGCGCCACCAGGGAAGCCCTGGAATATTCTTATTGTCCTCACTTTCCTCTCTTCTTGCTAATTCTTCAAACCATTACAGTACAGCTGTACATAGATTAAACTGTAAATAAACCATCATGCAAGTAATACTGCTCCTACTAAGCTCACTTATGATTTCCTAAATACCAAAATCAATGGCTACCTCTCTGCAGCACTTGATATTCCAGATCACTCCTTTTTGCAGGCGTGATCCCTTGCACTGATGTCTCAGGCATTCTACTCTGTGTCTTCCTTTGTCTTTGAAAGTATCTTCTTACTCTTTTTTGCAGACTCCTTTTCTTCTACATTCTCTTAAATAATGACATTCATTAAAATTTCTATATTTAGTCCTCTTACTGTTCCTCTTCTTTTCCTCTTTATCCTTACTGTTGTTTTATGCAATTTATCCTGACTGGTATCACCTATATGACTTCAATTCCTACCTGTATAATAGTGACTTCTTAATGGGAATTTCCAGCTCATATTTCTTTCCTTAGTTTCTAAGTTTATAATTGCCTATTCGATATCTGTATTTACTTCCCACAAGGAGTTCTTGCTCAGCTAAACACACTTTTCTAAATTTTGGATGATCAACCATCTGGTTTTGCCCAGGACAATGGTTCCCTATCTTCTATGTTAAAGTTAAAAAAAATTTTTTTTGCATGGTATATAAACCTATTTTGGAGCTAGTTTCTCATCTGCAATCATTACAATACCCTTATACTTTCTCATATACAGCTGGATACAACTATCAATCTATGTGCTTTGGGGGAAATTGGGTGGAATTAGCTCTACCCTGAGATCTAAGCATAACCAAACAAATCATAACTTTCTCAAGGCAACATGATTGGAAAGGCATGTCACATGATCCAAATCATTCTGGTCTAACCAAAAGCCAATCCCAGGATACTGCCAGCATGGACCAAAAAAAGAGGCATTCTCTTGAGCCTGGAGTGTGGGCCTTGAGCCTCTGTGAGCTTTTTACCTAAGAATGAAAGCAACATGGAGGGAGAGAGAAGTCAGAAGATGGTCCCTGATGACATCCTTTAAGTTCCTGTATCAATCCTTGGCAACTATGCTGCTTGTGGTTTACCTATCATCTCTTAGCTACACACCGATACCTCTAGGTTTAGGGACGTTGGAAATACCTTCGTAGACTCATTTGACAGCCAACTTTTCATTAGGTTCTGCCACTGGAGGTGTTAGAGTAAAAGTGGAAGGAGGAAAGAGGGCAGAGGGACTTCCGTACACAGCAACTGTTGTTCCAGCAACTGAAGACAGTTCTAGCTCTAGCCTCCAATTTATTTATTCATTTATTTTTATAATGGACTCTTTATTGTTATAAAATATACTTAACATAAAATTTACCATTTTAACCATTTTTAATTGTTCATTAGGTTTAAAAAAACTATGGTTTTAGATTTATAGAAAAATGGAGAAGATAGTACCAAAGGGATTGTATATACTCTTCACCTAGGTGTCACTATTATTAACATATTACATACTTACATTACATTTGTTACAATTAATGAACTAATACTGGCACATTAGTAATTAAAGTCCATAGTTCATTCAGTTTACTGATTTCTTTAGTTTTTACCAATGTCTTTTTCTGTTGCAAGATTCTGTCCAGGATACCACATTACATTTACTTGGCATGTTGTTTCCTGAGGCTTCTGTTTGTGACATTTTCTCATATTTTCCTTGTTTTTGATGCCCTTGATAGTTTTGAGGAGTACTGAGAAATTATTTTGTAGGATGCCCCTCTATTGGAATTTCTCTGATATTTTTCACATGATTAGACCAGAGTTACAGATTTTTAGTAGGAACACCACAGAGGTAAAGTGCCATTTTCATCCCCTCATATCAAGGGTATGTACCATCCATATGACTTATCACTCTTAATGTTAATTTTGATGACCTGGCTGAGGTAGTCTTTGTCAGGTTTCTCTCCTGTAAAGTTACTTTTCTTCCCATCCTCCCTTTTTATTGCCCTCTTTGGAAGGAAGTTATTATGTGCAGCCACATATAAGGAGTGGGAATTTTTGCTCACTCCTTGAGATTATCTACATAAATTATTTGAAATCTTCTAAAGGGAGATCTGTCTCTTCTTCTCATAGATCATGCATCTATGGATGCATGGATATTCGTCTTATACTGTGGTTTATAATCTAATACTACTCTATTTGTTGTTCAGATTGTTCTGGCTTTGGCCACTGGGGGCCTTTTCAGTTGACTCCTGTGTCCTTTTGACATACTCTCATCAGTTAGGTTTTTTGGGTTTTTTTTTTGTTGAACATTTCCATACTTTCTGACATAACAAGATGCTTCAGGCTCATCTTGTATATTTCTTGCCTTAGTTCTAGAATCAGCCATTTCTCCAAGGAAACTTGGTTCCTTTTTTTGCAGAATGGTGATCAAGACCAATTCTGAGTACTAGATGGGATTGTTGCTACTGGCGTGTCCTTGCTTCTAAGCTCTCTCAGATGACAGAACACAGAAACGTATATGTGTATGCTAACCTGTGCATGTGCACATATCTTTAGTGATTTCTGTGTATCTGTGTCTATATTAATCATGTGTTCTTACTGATGTCTCCAACTCTAATCCATTATCATAAGGTTGATCAGTCGAGCTTTCTTCCCTTGCTTATCTGTAAATTCCCACCCCTACAGTGAGAAACCTGCGTCTTGCCAGTATAGATGTAAAGCAGTATCAGAATTGTTAGCCTGGCCAGTTTGTTTCTAAGGCCAGATATGCTAAGGCTCCTGGAGGTTTGAACATAAGATATGCTGGAACCCCTCCTTCAAGATCCTAGGTGTGTTTTTGTTCTATCAACTTCAGGGATGGTAAATTTGTCCTGAATTTACTAATATCTGGGTCAACTCAGCATCCCCTTTTGCTTCCAACATCAGAGTAACCAGTTCCCTGTGGTAAATGCTTTCAGTTTGAAATCTGTAACACTGTTTCTGTTTTTATGTCTGGACCTCGACTGGTCTATGAGCCAACATCTTTTTTTTTTTCATTAGCCAATTTGGGTTGTTTTTTCCTGTCTCCTATGGCCAAAAGAATATTAAATAATATATCATACTATTGCTTCTGCTATTCTTTCTGCCTAGAATGTTCTTGTTCTCATTGCCCACATGGAAAATTGTCAATAGTTCTTTTATAGTTAGTTTAGGTGTTAAGTTTTCTGTGCATTTCTATGTCCATGCCGTGGCATCACACCAGTTTCTTTGCAGTCTTGCAGCCAGGGTTGTATACTTCCTTCTCTGTCTTCTTAGGAAGTCTACTGAATATTGAATTTTCTTATTGTATGAAAGTTCATCAGACATTAAATGAATTTTATAGTTTACAGATAAACAATCCCTGTAAACTATAATCCCTTAAATGACTTTTTCTTTGCAATCTTTTAAATGACTTTAAATTATTGATTTTAAAAGGGCCTGAGGCTCTGAGGCATTTGTATATTTTACTTAGTAGAATTATGGTTCTCAAGAACATATATTTAATAAAGCATATTCCACTCATTGCTTAGTTGAGGAAATATTTCTAGTATATCTTTTTCAGTTGGGGAAAGCTGCAGTGTTCTAAATATTGATGTCAAAAATTTTTTCACACTTTCAAAATATTTGTGTTATCAAAGTTTAAAATTCTGTCTTTTGGTATATTGAAGCTTATTTCATTATCCTAAGGGCTTCTGCTAAATCCACTCATTAAAGCATAGGTTACATGACTTAACTCCCTTTGTCTTAACCTATACCCTGGATTTTTATATGTCATTTTAATTTCCCCTTTATTTCAGAGAACCCCAAAACCATTTCTAGGTTTGCTGTTTATAATTCCCTCTGGGAAAAAAAACCAGTCTGTTGAAAGTAGATACTATATCTGTATGAGCTTTCAACCACTTTGCTATCTCTAGGTTTGATTTTAAAGTTGTCCAGAATAATAGCATGCATTTTATCTTGCATTGTGAATGTGTTTAGTGCCGTTTTGTCAAAATATTGACCACACATGCTTCTTTACATCATCAAGGGAACCTACTGAAGGACCTATTGGCAAAGGTATGTCAATTGAGACATTTCTTTATTTTTCTTCCTTTTTTTCATTGCAAGATTATGTCATTATTAAACCAGTGACATCATATATCAGTATAAATTTTCTTGAATTTCATAAATGTAGGCCAGATTTGTAATATGGGTCTTCAAATGCTGATGGTGTTTCAGTGACGCTGAAGTTCTGTTGAAATGTCTTGGCGTTGCCTTCTGCACCCACTGTCAGGGAGTGCATTACTAGATCTCATCTCTATAGAAAGAAGCCACTAAAGTTATTCTAGATGTACCTGTGTTAGAGACTCCATCCATCCATCCATCTATCCACTTCCTGAGTGCCAGTCATGTGCCAAGTACCATATATACACTGATGTATATCATCAGATAAAGAGGGAATTGTACTGTAGTATGGAAGTGCAGTGAAAGTGGTATGCACAGGGTATTCAGGGATCATTGTGTCAGGGCAACCCAGCCTTGTTTCTGGGGAAAAAGGGAGGACAGGGCATATACGAAATTGTTAATACCAGGTTAATAAATCTCAGGCCATTTAAACATCATTTGCCTAGCCAGACACTTCAAGAGTGTGTCCAGGAATAAATCAAGAGGGAGAATTTCATGCTATGGAAAATAGACATACAGAAAAAAACCTGGGAAATCAGCACAGTGCAGTGTTAGTGTCCTGCTAACCCTAATATGGTCTGATTACTCTGAAGGCCCTGTGGCTCTTCATTGCAGAAAGTCATCATGAACGCTGCTGCCCCTTGGTAGGTGTGCTTCCACTGGGGGCTGCTTCACCTGTTAATAGTCAGCCACGGTCCCTGGAGTCTCTTCTGTCCTATCAACAAATAGCTTGTTACTAGTGAATAATTTGACAACTGAAAACTTCATAATTCTTCTGAAACTACCACCTTTGCAATCTATTAAACAGTCTAAATTTCCTTTTTAGAGTTTTTAGTTTGTGTTTGATAGGGGTAAGATTTACCCACATCATTATATTACATTCTCTGGGGCTAGCTTCATTTGGAAATCTCATGCTGTTTCAGTGCAATTTCATTTTAAAATTATTAGAGTAATAAAGTACCATGCCATAGTATATGATTTCTAGACTTCTGCATTTCACAGTCTAGTAAAATTTTAAAAAATAATGGAAATATGTAGGAAACATGTAGGCTTGACAATGTCTAATTTTAGCTAAAACCATGAGAAACCTCTCCCATCTACTCTTACTACTGCTTTAAAATAAAAATATATTTCATCCTAATAAAGGATAATCTCTAAATTAAAAAATATGAATATATTCTACTTTTAGGAAAACTCCCTGATTATACCAATTTTCCTAATTTTTCTACAGTTTAGTCAAGAAGAGTTGTGTACCACTGAGTACAAAACCTCTGGCTTGGTAGACAGTGACGCAGGAGGTCGGGAATAGGTTTTGAAATCAGATAGACGTGGGTTTATATCCCATTTTGTCATTTTCTAGTTGTGTGAACTTGGTTAATTTAATTAACTTCCCTGAAGCTGTTTCTTTACCTGTAAAAAAGGAATAATTATCTGTTTTGCCCCAGCACAAGGTTAATGGAAACACTGAAAGAGCTAATGCATGTGAAAAAATTTATTAACTGATAAATGTCATAAAATGTAATTTAAAAAAATTCTATTGAGGACCTTTAGGGAATTGCAAATATTTCCCTCCTTCCAACACAAAGAAAGAGGAAGAAAGGAGGAACGCTAACAATTACTGAGTGCCTTCTGTATCTCAGGGGCAGTTGTAGCTGCTCTTCATTTCTTTTAATTATCCCAACAAAGCCAAAAAATTGCATATTTTAATCAACTTTTTATAGCTGGAAAAAAATTATGAGTCTCAGAGAGTCAAATAATTTGCTCCAATCACACAGCTGAGGAAAGGTGAAATTAGAATTCAGACCAAAGCGTGTTCAATTCACTATTTCATGCTCCTCTCCAAGAAAAAGATCAGCATACACATCGGCCTTCTTTTTTAGCTCTTAAAAGTACAAAATGTTAATTTGGGGGTTAGCATATAGCAGTAAGGCCACAGTAAGGACAAATTCTGTCAGTGCAGCTTATCCTTTAGGCATTAAAGCCCTGGTTTATGTTCAGAAAACCCTCTCCTTTATTATAATTAACTGTCAAATTAACTTTCATGATGAGTAATTTAACACAATTATTCACATGTACTTCAGGAAGATTCTTACAAAGAAAATTAGACAATACCATGACATTTAAAATAAAGTTTCTGTCATATGGACACCAAGCGGGGAAAGTGGGGTTGGGGGGTTGTGGTGGGATGAACTGGGAGATTGGGATTGACATGTATACACTAATATGTATAAAATAGATAACTAATAAGGACCTGCTGTATAAAAAATAAATTAAAAATAAAATAAAGTTTCTGCAACTTTTTGGGGCTAAAACAAAATGGTAATACAGTCTTAGACACTAATATAATTTTGAACTTTGAAACCATTTTTAAAATGACACTCTGTATTAGTATAAGAATGGCATATGAAACTAATTATTTGAATGTTTAAGTGCATCCATGTGATGCTATTTCACATTCTTAATAATAAGGATAATATATTTGAGGTCTGGTTCATAAAGTCTTGTGGTATTTTAAAATGATTTTATCCCTTGGAATATACACAAATTTTAAGTTATGAAAACATCTATCTTGTTCCTGCACATTTAACAAACACAGTGAGTGAATTTTAGTTTCAAAAAATTTTTAAACTTACAAATCGATTGTTTTAATGTCATATGAGTCTTCAAACTGTGGATACATTTGATGGAGCCCAGACTTTGTAGACATCATTTATATTTATGCTGTACTGAAACATGACATAAAATGAAGGGTGGATGGAAACTGAGAGTGGAAACCAGGTATCTGGACTCACTGTAAAATATTATGTATTTCTTTGTGTGTTCCTTATACACTTCTAGTAAATATCACAGTTAGAGAAAATTCCTCTTATTTCTTTTACATCCATCTTTTAATATCTAGTACAGTGTACAGTACAGAGAAAACACTGGTAACTATTTGTATCTGGAAAATATCTTGGTATTTGGCATTGTAGAAGAATACTTTTCTATGGCTAATTTGAAGTTGCCAGTTTGTAAAAATTCAGCTTTTACAAACGGCAGCTACATGGAGTTGAAAAGAAGATAAAGATATTGTAAGTGAAATTGTGAATTACCAGTGTTTGTCTCTTTGCCTTGGGCAATCTTTGTATGTGGCTTTAACAGAAGGGAACAATCAGTTGTGTATTAGATATTAAACTGTCCTCTGGGGCATCACTGGCAATATTAGGCCGAGGCACACTCCTTGTGTAAGTTGGGACGCACCTTTATTCTGTAAAGTAGCAAATGTCAATGTGCTACTTTTGTTTCCTGTCTTAACCTTCATGTGTTGATTCTGCAGAATCATTACTGAGCTATATTTGCTACCTGAGTATGGTTTTTCAGAAACCTAAACAGAGGATCTAGAGATAAGTAGCAAGCAATTTCATCTTTACTTCCCACTGAGCTTTGCTATTACAGCTGAAATGGTATGTGACCTCTGTATCGACTAGTCACAGCAGGGTAAATTTAAAGGACATTTGGCTGGAGTTAACATTAAGCCCTTGTACGTTCAGGTTACTTTTGACATAAGATCAAGTATACACAAGTGTTATTGGCTGAGCACAGAGTGATTATTTTCTCCCTTTGTCTTTTTTTCAGGTCAAATAAAATTTACTCTTTGTTCAAAAGTACTATCTAAAAGTAGCACTGCCTCAATTTATCCATTTTCCTCTGGAAATAATTTCTTTATGGCTATACCAATAAGTCAGAACACTTCGTTATTTCTATTAGATGTACTTGGCTTATATTTTATCAGATGGGATCTTTAAGGATGAGAAGCATGTGTTCTTGGTTATTAATATCCACAGAATCTGCTTTATATTCTGTACTTTTCAGGTACTTGTAAAACAGCAGAAAGGAAATTGTTTGATTTTTATGTCTCTGTATTTACATGAGTCTCAAATATGACTCTCTACTTCAAGCAATGATATTTACATATTATTATTATTATGAATAAAGTCAACAACTGCTAATAGTTCCTGATTAATGCCAAGCACTGTATTTGTGCACATGCATAACCTGAGGGATCTTGTTAAAATGCAGATTCTGGTCTGATAAGTCTGGGGCAGGTCTGAGAATCTGCATTTCAAACAAGCACCTGGGTGATATTGATGTTGCTGGTCCAAGGACCACACAATAATCATATAAAGTCAGTACACATTTTTCAGATGAGGAAGTTGAAATAAAAGAGATGAAGTAATTTGCCCAACATAATACAATTAAGAGTTTGGCAGAGCTGGGACTCAAAATGATTTCTGTTTTTTGCCAGAGCTCATCATTAACCGATGGTTCTAAGACTTACTTGAGGGAAAATACTCATTCCTCTCTCTCCAGACCATTGCAGATTTTATAAAGCATAATATAAACAAATTAGTAGAAAAATGAAATGGAAGCTTGTATGTTTCTTTTTATTCAACAGATAGGAAATTACAATAAGTTACTCTAGGAGTTTCAAAACACTTACTTCCAATTTCCATGTTATTTCATTGCAGATCAGTAGCATTTCAAAAGCCAGAATTGATCTACCAACCACACTTTGAGTTGCATTGCTGTAAACCACAATGACATTCAGGAAATTTTTATATGCACTTGTCCACTCAATGGAAATGACAGTGGTAGTGTTTTAAAATTAAAAATATAGCTATTTGCATTTAAAACATGGATTTGGATTAGAAGGAAAGAAAGAAGGGAAGAAGGGAGGAAAGGAGGAAAGAACTAAAGACCCAATAAGAAAACTGAAAATAGAACTTAATTCTGCCACTTACAGATTTTAAAATCTTACAGATGGGTCTTACGATATGACTTTTGCTTTAATAAGCAAAGTGAATTGATCCTTTTGTCTTGTCCCCAATTATTTAGAGAAAAGTATTTTTATTTTTTCTAAAAGGATTTCTATTTACTTTTTTTTTTAACACCTTTATTGGAGTATAATTGCTTTACAATGGTGTGTTAGTTTCTGCTTTATACCAAAGTGAATCAGTTATACATATACATGTGTTCCCATATCTCTTCCCTCTTGCGTCTCCCTCCCTCCCACCCTCCCTATCCCACCCCTCTAGGTGGTCACAAACCATCTAGCTGATCTCCCTGTGCTACGCAGCTGCTTCCCACTAGCTATCTATTTTACGTTTGGTAGTGTATATATGTCCGTGCCACTCTTTCACTTTGTCACAGCTTACCCTTTCCCCTCCCCATATCCTCAAGTCCATGCTCTAGTAGGTCTGTGTCTTTATTCCCGTCTTAACCCTAGGTTCTTCATGACCTTTTGTTTTTCTTAGATTCCATATATATGTGTTAGCATACGGTATTTGTTTTTCTCTTTCTGACTTACTTCACTCTGTATGACAGACTCTAGGTCCATCCACCTCACTACAAATAACTCAGATTTGTTTCTTTTTATGGCTGAATAATATTCCATTGTATATATGTACCACATCTTCCTTATCCATTCATCTGTTGATGGACACTTAGGTTGCTTCCATGTCCTGGCTATTGTAAATAGAGCTGCAATGAACATTATGGTACATGACTCTCTTTGAATTATGGTTTTCTCAGGGTATATGCCCAGTAGTGGGATTGCTGAGTCGTATGGTAGTTCTGTTTGTAGTTTTTTAAGGAACCTCCATACTGTTCTCCGTAGTGGCTGTATCAATTTACATTCCCACCAACAGTGCAAGAGGGTTCCCTTTTCTCCACACCCTCTCCAGCATTTGTTTCTAGAGTTTTTGCTGATGGCCATTCTGACTGGTGTGAGATGATATCTCATTGTAGTTTTGATTTGCATTTCTCTAAAGATTAATGATGTTGAACATTCTTATATGTGTTTGTTGGCAATCTGTATATCTTCTTTGGAGAAATGTCTGTTTAGGTCTTCTGCCCATTTTTGGATTGGGTTGTTTGTTTTTTTGTTATTGAGCTGCATGAGCTGCTTGTAAATTTTGAAGATTAATCCTTTGCCAGTTGCTTCATTTGCTAATATTTTCTCCCATTCTGAGGGTTGTCTTTTGTTCTTGTTTATGGTTTCCTTTGCTATGCAAAACCATTTAAGTTTCATTAGGTCCCATTTGTTCATTTTTGCTTTTATTTCCATTTCTCTAGGAGGTGGATCAAAAAGGATGTTGCTGTGATTTTTGTCATAGAGCGTTCTGCCTATGTTTTCCTGTAAGAGTTTGATAGTGTCTGGCCTTACATTTAGATCTTTAATCCATTTTGAGTTTATTTTTGTGTATGGTGTTAGGGAGTATTCTAAAAAATTTCATATTTTTACATGTAGTTATCCAGTCCCAGCACCATTAATGAAGAGGCTGTTTTTTCTCCACTGTATATTCTTGCCTACTTTATCAAAGATAAGGTGACCATATGTGTGTGGGATTATCTCTGGGCTTTCTATCCTGTTCCATTTATCTATATTTCTGTTTTTGTGCCAGTACCATATTGTCTTGATTACTGTAGCTTTGTAGTATAGTCTGAAGTCAGGGAGCCTGATTCCTCCAGCTCCATTTATCGTTTACAAGATTGCTTTGGCTATTCGGGGTCTTCTGTGTTTCCATAGAAATTGTGAAATTTTTTGTTCTGGTTCTGTGAAAAATGCCAGTGGTAGTTTGATAGCAATTGCATTGAATCTGTAGATTGCTTTGGGTAGTAGAGTCATTTTCACAATGTTGATTCTTCCAATCCAAGAACATGGTATATCTCTCCATCTATTTGTATCGTCTTTAATTTCTTTCATCAGTGTTTTATAATTTTCTGCCTACAGGTCTTTTGTCTCCTTAGGTAGGTTTATTCCTAGATATTTTATTCTTTTTGTTGCAATGGTAAATGGGAGTGTTTTCTTAATTTCACTTTCAGATTTTTCATCATTAGTGTACAAGAATGCCAGAGATTTCTGTGCATTAATTTTGTATCCTGCTACTTTACCAAATTCATTGATTAGCTGTAGTAGTTTTCTGGTAGCATCTTTAGGATTCTCTATAGGATTATAGAGAATATATATATATTATATATATATTCTCTCTATATATATTTATATAAAAATAAATATATATATAGAGAATATATATATATAGAGAATATATTATGTATAGGATTATGTCAACTGCAAACAGTGACAGCTTTACTTCTTCTTTTCCGATTTGGATTCCTTTTATTTCTTTTTCTTCTCTGATTGCTGTGGCTAAAACTTCCAGAAGTATGTTGAGTAAGAGTGGTGAGTGTGGGCAACCTTGTCTTGTTCCTGATCTTAGTGGAAATGGTTTCAGTTTTTCACCATTGAGGATGATGTTGGCTGTGGGTTTGTCATATATGGCCTTTATTATGTTGAGGAAAGTTCCCTCTATGCCTACTTTCTGGAGGGTTTTTATCATAAATGGGTGTTGAATTTTGTCGAAAGCATTCTCTGCATCTGTTGAGGTAATCTTACGGTTTTTCTCCTTCAGTTTGTTAATATGGTGTATCACATTGATAGATTTGCATATATTGAGGGATCCTTCCATTCCTGGATAAACCCCACTTGATCATGGTGTATGATCCTTTTAATGTGCTGTTGGATTCTGTTTGCTAGTATTTTGTTGCGGATATTTGCATCTATGTTCATCAGTGATATTGGCCTGCAGTTTTCTTTCTTTGTGACATCTTTGTCTGGTTTTGGTATCAGGGTGATGGTGGCTTCGTAGAATGAGTTTGGGAGTGTTCCTCCCTCCGCTATATTTTGGAAGAGTTTGAGAAGGATAGGGGTTAGCTATTCTCTAAGTGTTTGATAGAATTCGCCTGTGAAGCCATCTGGTCCTGGGCTTTTGTTTGTTGGAAGATTTTTAATCACAGTTTCAATTTCAGTGCTTGTGATGGTCTGTTCATATTTTCTATTTCTTCCTGGTTCAGTCTCGGCAGGTTGTGCATATCTAAGAATTTGTCCATTTCTTTCAGGTTGTCCATTTTTCTAGGCATAGAGTTGCTTGTAGTAATCTCTCATGATCCTTTGTATTTCTTCAGTGTCAGTTGTTACTTCTCCTTTTTCATTTCTAATTCTGTTGCTTTGAGTCTTCTCCCTTTTTTTCTTGATGAGTCTGGCTAATGGTTTATCAATTTTGTTTATCTTAAAGAATCAGCTTTTAGTTTTATTGATCTTTGCTATTGTTTCCTTCCTTTCTTTTTCATTTATTTCTGATCTGATCTTTATGATTTCTTTCCTTCTGCTAACTTTGAGTTTTTTTTGTTCTTCTTTCTCTAATTGCTTTAGGTGCAAGTTTAGGTTGTTTATTTGAGATATTTCCTGTTTCTTAAGGTAAGATTGTATTGCTATAGACTTCCTTCTTAGAACTGCTTTTGCTGCATCCCATAGGTTTTGGGTCCTCGTGTCTCCAATGTCACTTGTTTCTAGGTATTTTTTGATTTCCTCTTTGATTTCTTCAGTGATCACTGCATTATTAAGTAATGTATTGTTTAGCATCCATGTGTTTGTATTTTATACAGATATTTCCTGTAATTGATAACTAGTCTCATAGTGTTGTGGTCGGCAAAGACACTTGATACGATATCAGTTTTCTTAAATTTACCAAGGCTTGATTTGTGATGCAGGGTATGATCTATCCTGGAGAATGTTCTATGAGCACTTGAGAAAATGTGTATTCTGTTGTTTTTGGATGGAATGTCGTATAAATATCAAATAAGTCCATCTTGTTTAATGTATCATTTAAAGCTTTTGTGTTTCCTTATTTATTTTCATTTTGGATGATGTGTCCGTTGGTGAAAGTGGGGTGTTAAAGTCCCCTACTAGTATTGTGTTACTGTCGATTTCCCCTTTTATAGCTGTATTTGCCTTATGTATTGAGGTGCTCCTATGGTGGGTGCATAAATATTTACAATTCTTATATGTTCTTCCTGGATTGATCCCTTGATTGTTATGTAGCTTCTTTCTTTGTCTCTTGTAATAGTCTTTATTTTAAAGTCTATTTTGTCTGATATGAGAATTGCTACTCCAGCTTTCTTTTGATTTCCATTTGCATGGAATATCTTTTTCCATCCCCTCACTTTCAGTCTGTATGTGTCCCTAGGTCTGAAGTGGGTCTCTTGTAGACAGCATATACATGGGTTTTGTTTTTGTATCCATTCAGGCAGTCTGTGTCTTTTGGTGGGAGCATTTAATCCATTTACATTTAAGGTAATTATCACTTTGTATGTTCCTATTCCCATTTTCTTAATTGTTTTGTGTTTGTTATTGTAGGTCTTTTCCTTCTCTTGTGTTTCTTGCCTAGAGAGGTTCCTTTAGCATTTGTTGTAAAGCTGGTTCGTGGTTCTGTACTCTCTGAGCTTTTGCTTGTCTGTAAAGGTTTTAATTTCTCCATCAAATCTGAATGAGATCCTTGCTGGGTAGAGTAATCTTCATTGTAGGTTCTTCTCCTTGATTACTTTAAATATGTCCTGCCACTCCCTTCTGGCTTGCAGAGTTTCTGCTGAAGGATCAGCTGTTAACCTTATGAGGATTCCCTTGTGTGTTATTTTTTCCTTGCTGCTTTTAATATGTTTTCTTTGTATTTAATTTTTGATAGTTTGATTAATATGTGTCTTGGCATGTTTCTCCTTGGATTTATCCTGTATGGGACTCTCTGTGCTTCCTGGACTTGATTATTTCCTTTCCCATATCAGGGAAGTTTTCAACTATAATTGCTTCAAATATTTTCTCAGTCCCTTTCTTTTTCTCTTCTTCTTCTGGGACCCCTTTAATTCGAATATTGGTGCGTTTAATGTTGTCCCAGAGGTCTCTGAGACTGTCCTCAGTTCTTTTCATTCTTTTTTCTTTATTCTGCTCTGCAGTAGTTATTTCCACTATTTTATCTTCCAGGTCACTTATCTGTTCTTCTGCCTCAGTTATTCTGCTATTGATACCTTCTAGAGTATTTTTAATTTCATTTATTGTGTTGTTCATTGTTGCTTGTTTCCTCTTTAGTTTTTCTAGGTCCTTGTTAAATGTTTCTTGCATTTTCTCTATTCTATATCCTAGATTTTGGATCATCTTTACTATCATTATTCTGAATTCTTTTTCAGGTAGACTGCCTATTTCCTCTTCATTTTTTAGGTTTGGTGGGTTTTTACCTTGCTTCTTCATCTGCCTTGTGTTTTTTTGTCTTCTTATTTTGCTTATCTTACTGTGTTTCGGGTCTCCTTTTTGCAGTCTACAGGTTCGTAGTTGCCATTGTTTTTGGTGTCTGTCCACAGTGGCTAAAGTTGGTTCAGTGGGTTGTGTAGGCTTCCTGGTAGAGGAGACTAGTGCCTGTGGTCTGGTGTTGAGGCTGGATCTTGTCTTTCTGGTGGGCTTCCACGTCTGGTGGTGTGTTTTGGGGTGTCTGTGTCCTTATTACGATTTTAGGCAGCCTCTCTGCTAATGGATGGGGTTGTGTTCCTGTCTTGCTAATTGTTTGCCATAGGGTGTCCAGCACTGTAGCTTGCTGGTCGTTGGGTGAAGCTGGGTCTTGGTGTTGAGATGGAGATCTCTGGGAGATTTTTGCCATTTGATATTACATGGAGCTGGGAGGTCCCTTGTGGACCAGTGTCCTGAAGTTGGCTCTCCCACCTCAGAGGCATAGCATTGACTCCTGGCTGGAGCACCAAGAGCCTTTCATCCACACAGCTCAGAATAAAAGGGAGAAAAAGTAGAAAGAAAGAGAGAAAGGGAGGAAGGGAGGAAAGGAGGAAGGGCATAAAACAAAATAAAATAAAGTAAGATAAAATAAAGTTATTAAAATAAAAAATAATTATTAAGAAAAATAAATTTTTTTAAGTAAAAAAAACAAAAACGGACGGATAGAAACCTAGGACAAATGGTGAAAACAAAACTTTACAGACAAAATCTCACACAGACGCATACACATACACCCTCACAGAAAGAGGAAAAGGGGAAAAAATAATATATCTTGCTCCGAAAGTCCACCTCCTCAATTTTGGGATGATTCGTTGTCTGTTCATGTATTCCGCATATGCTGGTACATCAAGTTGATTGTGGAGATTTAATCAGCTGCTCCTGAGGTTGCTGGGAGAAATTTCCCTTTCTCTTCTTTGTTCGCACAGCTCCCAGGGTTCAGCTTTGGATTTGGCCCCGCTTCTGCGTGTAGGTCGCCTGAGGACGTCTGTTCTTCCTTCAGATAGGACGGGGTTAAAGGAGCAGCTGATTAGGGGGCTCTGGCTCGCTCAGGCCGGGGGAGGGAGGGGTACGTATGCGGGGCGAGCCTGTGGCGGCAGAGGCCGCATGATGCTGCACCAGCTGAGGTGCGCCATGCGTTCTCCCGGGGAAGTTGTTTCTGGATCATGGGACCCTGGCAGTGGCGGGCTGCACAAGCTCCCGGGAGGGGAGGTGTGGATAGTGACCTGTGCTTGCACACAGGCTTCTTGGTGGCGGCAGCAGCAGCCTTAGCATCTCATGCCCGTATCTGGGGTCTAAGCTGTTAGCTGTGGCTCGCGCCTGTCTCTGGAGCTCCTTTAAGAAGCGCTCTTAATCTCCTCTCCTCACGCACCAGGAAACAAAGAGGGAAGAAAAAGTCTCTTGCCTCTTCGGCAGCTCCAGACTTTTTCCCGGACTCCCTCCCAGCTAGCTGTGGTGCACTAACCCCTTCAGGCTTGTTCACGCAGCCAACCCCAGTCCTCTCCCTGCGATCCAACCGAAGCCGAGTCAGCTCCCAGCCCCCGCCCGCCCCTGGGGGGGGGTGAGCAGACAAGCCTCTTGGGCTTGTCAGTGCTTATCAGCACCGATTCTCTCTGTGGGAACCTCACCGCTTTGCCCTCCGCACCCCTGTTGCTGTGCTCTCCTCCGCGGCCCCGAAGCTCCCCCCTCCGCCACCCGCAGTCTCTGCCCGCGAAGGGGCTTCTAGTGTGGGGAAACCTTTCCTCCTTCACAGCTCCCTCCCACTGGTGCAGGTTCCGTCCCTATTCTTTTGTCTCTGTTTTTTCTTTTGCCCTACCCAGGTATGTGGGGAGTTTCTTGCCTTTTGGGAAGTCTGAGGTCTTCTGCCAGCGTTCAGTGTGTGGTCTATAGGAGCAGTTCCACGTGTAGATGTATTTCTGATGTATCTGTGGGGAGGAAGGTGATCTCCGCGTCTTACTCTTCCGCCATCTTCCTCAACTCCCGCTATTTACTTCTTTGTTCAATTGAATTTATATTCCTTCTAGTTTCTCTGTTAGTGTGTGTCATTAGACACCTGGTCGTTGACTCTGAGTATAAAGTAAGGCATAGGTTACATCAGTATTTTTTCTATCATTTCATAAGAAAAATAACACATTGTGTTATTTAATGATTTTAAATATTCCTCCCTCCTTCAGTCATCTCAGAAGAAAATAGAATATAAAGCAGCACTACTTGTGAACATACTGTCCTATGTGTTCATAGGTCAGCATGGAGAGAGTGTCTGGTCTTTCTCCTTTTATCTCATTCATCTGGAGTGTTTGCATATCTTTTTCAGAAGAGAATCCACCACAGTTTCAGAATTGTCTTACTCCAGAATATTGTAAAGTCAGTGTCTTTTAGAGAGGATGGTTATCTTTAGTTCCTTCATGGTATTTAAACTTCTGTTGGAACGGTAAGATTTTTTTCAGTTGTGACTGTTGATCTAGCACCTAAGATACAATATTTAACTTTGATATAATATTAATACTTGTGTCTACCTGCTGAATGTAGTCAAATTACAATGTTTAGCAACTTAAAACTTTGTTCCTTTGTTTGGAATGTTTAATTTTTTCTCCATTATATAGAAATTACACTACAATGGTTATGAATCTGTAGTAAGGAGCACAGGAATTGTAAATCCCTAAAAGTTTGCAGTAATATTGCCTAGGATGAAATGAGAGAGTAGCACTGACATATATACACTACCAAATGTAAAATGGATGGTTAGTTGGAAGCAGCCATATAGCACAGGGAGATCAGCTTGATGCTTTGTGACGACCTAGACGGGTGGGATAGGGAGGGTGGGAGGGAGGCTCAAGATGGAGGGGTTATGGATATATGTATACATATAGCTGATTCACTTTGTTGTACAGCAGAAACTAACAAAACATTGTGAAGCAATTATATTCCAATAAAGGTCTAAAAAATAATATTGTCTAGGAAATAAATATATATTGAGTCAGCTAATTCCTGATATTGTACCATGATATTCTAAGGGAATCTATATCTCAGAGTCCTGAAAAAAGAGTTCTTTAAATTTCCTAAAATCTTTCTCTTGGGGAGTCAACTTCACAGAGCAAACCCAAACAGACCTGGTTTGCATGTTGGCTTTGTTGCTGGAAGCTTCATGGCCTTAAACAAGTGACTTCCTTCTTTAATCTTTTTTTGTATTCTCAACTGTAAAGTGGGATTAATAATATATCCACCTCATAGTTGGTTGGGGATTACACGAGGTAGCATATGAAAAGAACATAGCTTGTTTACGATGTTCAATAGTGTTTATTTCTTTCCTTTAAACTTTATTTTTGAGGGAGCATATTGACAGTTTTGTATTTATGAACAATATCTGTGAAATAATTTTATACAGAATGAATTTTTTATTGTTTTTGTGATGAGATATCTTATGTCTATGTCAATATTTATTAATATACCTATTCCTACATTGATATCTGTATCCAACTCCATTTTTCACTCTATGTCTTTATTGATCATCTACCTATATTTTCCTTTTTAGCAGGGCTTGGAATCTAATCACCTGAATCAAGAGATCACTTTATGCTTTATTGCTAACCAGGCAACTTTTGGCACCATGGGGTTCCCTTGCTGCCTTATTGATCAGCTGTCAACCTTTGGGGAGCCTCTGAAAGCTCATTTCTCTCAGATCTCATGCCCAGCCCTTAGCCTTTAGGTGGCTGCTGCAGTACACTCTACAGTGAAGGCTGAGTGCTTTGTGGAGGATCTCTGTGAACTATCCTGCCTTGCTCTCAGTTTTTAGTGAGCTGTTATGAACATAAGAAAGTGTTAACAGAATTATTGTGGCAGAGTGCTGATGGGCGGGAAAGACCTTGATGTGTGACACTTGAGCTGGCCCTGAAAGATAAACAGGATTTGGCTTGATAGGAATGGTAATAGGAGGACCCTAATCCATATGCTTTAACATTTAGATTTATAAAGATAGTTTACTTTACCTTATAAGATCCCCAGGAAAGCTGATCCTTAGCTTGTGTGCTTTTCTTTTCCTTTTAAATATTTTATAGTCAAGATTTTATTATGAGATATGTACTATCTGTTTTATATATTTCCTGACAAAATGTAATTTTTGCCTGATATGAAAAATTCACTTTTTGATCAACATTTTCTCCTTCCTAGTTGTGTTTTGTTTAGACTCATTGAGATTATTACTGTATCTTGATAGAAATAGCACAAGGTGGCCTGGATATAATAATCACAGGTAACATTTAAGAGATGCTTACTGCATTTCAGAGGCTGGTCTAAATGCTTTATAGGAACAATCTCTTTTACAAGAAAACTTTTGATGTAGGAACTAATATTATGGCCATTTTATGAGCAAGAGAATTAAGACTTAGAACAGTTACATGACTTACTCAAGGTGACATGACCAGCAGCTGGTGAAGATAGGGTCCTAACATGGTTTATTCCACCCAGCAGTCAGATGTTAATCACTCAGTTCTACTGCTTTTTGCTAGTAGGAAGAGATAAAATCAGCAAGTCACCTGTGGAATATCTTTCCTGTGATCTTATAATGAAAACAGCACTGCTGATAGAAAATTAAAGATTTGGTCCTAAGTACTAGCTCCTGCTATCACCTTGCATATTACACATTAGTATCTCTTGCTGAGTATTTATATGGTGTTTGATAAAAATGATGTTTAACATCGCTCATTTTCTACTGCTCTTCACATACCTGCTTGGTACTAGCTAATCCATTTTTATCAGCTATTTTTGTACTTTTGCTCTTTCTTTAAGTGTGAAAGAGCATTCAGAGTTCCATACCTCAAGCTTACTTTTTCAAAATATTCAACATATTTAATTAAACGAGTTGGTTAAAAAAAATTTAAAAATGTTTCCTCAAAATAGGATTGATAAAATGTTTTTCTTCAATTTATACATATCAATTTTGCTTATTGAATATTCAGGGTAAGTTGAAGAAAAGTAAAATAGCCATCAACAATATTTATGTGTATTTATATTTCTATTTATATAGATGCATATATTTATAGTTTATGCTTTCGTGAGTCATAAGTTGAAATATCAATAGTTAATCGTAGAAAAATACTAGAGAAAAAGAAGCTGTTTTGTGTATATTTGGTATAACATTTATCAACCTGTTATTGATTTTTATAGGCTGCCATGTCTGTCTCCCTGAATGCTTTCTTTACATGTAAGATTTTGAATGCTATACATACATTTAAGTCAGAGTTATTTTTTAAAATGTAAATCAGGTTATGTCATTTTCCTCTTTTCAACATTATTTTAATAGTTTCCCATCATGCTTACTATTAAATCCAGAGTCTTTACCATCACCCATAAGGTCTTATATCAGTTGGCTTTTCTTACCTTATTTCTGATCTCTTTCATCCTGACTCACTCTGCTCCAGGCAACTGGTCTAATCCTTGCTCCTTAAACATTGTAAGAAAGAGTCAACATCAGGAAATTGTACATTTTTCTTCCATTGTTATAAAATACTTGTCTCCCAGGTAATCACATGTTTTGCATCCTGACTTTCTTCTAGTCTCTGCTCAAATATCATCTCCTCTGTGGGGCCTTTTATGATTACTCTATCTGAAGTAACATACCTCTTTACTCTCTGTGTTTTCATACTGCTTCTCCAGTTCAGGGCCCATCTTCTTGTTAGAAGTCTTAGCTCTCTGTAATTTCCACTTGGAATTCTGTTGTATTCCAAAGTGGATACTAATTCCACTTCCCTTTATATAAGAGGAGTCTAGTCTTTGGCTGGAGAGAGTTCTCAGATTCACTTCCAGTAATTGCCCAAAGATCAGTGCTTTCTGCCTAAGTCCCCCTTCCCAGATGGTATGGGATCTGAAGGGAATAATACAATGTGTTAGAAATGGAGGAGGAGTTTTTCATCTAAAGCTGAGAATGGCTGCACATTAACAGGGCTGAGGAGAATGTAGGAACAGAGTTCAAGAAACCTAACCAAAGCTGAGAGATAAAAACAGTGACAATAACAAAGCAGGTATTAAAACAAGAGTATAGTGATATAAACATAGAAACTAGGTAGGTAATCATGAGAACAGAAGATCGAAAGTTAATAGAGTAGAGCCTGGGGTAAATACCTAGAGATTCATACTAGTTTGCTGACTTATGTAGGTGTCAGTTATGATGTGGTGGACCCCAAGACAAAAAGTGCTAGGAATATGTGTTATCAGGTGCAGTGTTCAGTGTTGAAAATATTTTCCTTATGATGATGTTGTATGTTTTATGAATGAAAGAAGCATAACAGAAAATCATACCAGTTGACATACCAATTCCATCTGATTTCAGTGCTTATGGGCATGATGTTATATTTCATTGGTGAGGTGTGATTTGAGTTGGGGCGTGAGTGTTGGGTAATAGTTGTAGGCAAAGGTGGGCAGTGAGATGGGAAGAGATGTACGCAGAACCAAGATAGAATGTCATCAAAGGCTGAAAGGTAGGAACTTGGGGGACATGTTAGAGGAATAAAATGGAATTCTTGTCCTCCTTTATTAATGTCAGATTCAGTTCAACATGGCAAAACTAAACAAAAAATCTTGACTATGCTTTTGCCTATATTCTAGGGCATATGTAAAATGTGATAATATCAGAAACAAAACTTGAATACAAACTTCTGTAGGTTACTGAATTTATAAGAGGAAAAAAAATCCTAATGTTTTTCTGACTCTAATCACCACTTCAATAAGCACTGGAGTGTAGCTTATTTGAACAAACATTTATTGAACTCCTATGTGATAGAAAGTATGTTCAGTTATAGAGTCATGAAGATAAATAAGATATAGTCCCTCAAGGGACCTAGAGTAGTGGGAGAGACAGATTGGTAGATAATTAAAATGCAGCCTTCTGCATGTACTGTTAGAAGTATGTTCTCACCAATATTGATATTTCCTTACAGCTGCAGTTATTCTTCAAACCAATAAGGAATTATTTGATTGTTAAGGAAAAGTACCTCTGATTTCTAGATTTTTAGTTTTTGTATTTATTTTGTTTGAGCAAGAATATATACATTTTTTTGGTTTACATTACACATAACTTTAGACTTTAAAAATGATTTATAAATATTAAGGAATAATGTGAATTGGGCACTAAATGTATTTCTTAAGTCAAAGAGAAATAAAGGCAATCATAATAGAATATGCGGTTGGATATCAATAAGGATTCCTTTGGCTGAATTCATATTTTTTGTCTTATGTCATCGTATTCCAAGTTTTCACTGCACGTCTCTCAATTTCACAAGCTTTCTTTCACATATCTCTTGGAAGCACAGTGATTTATTCTTTGTTGTTGTCCCTGGTTGATGCCAGGGTGTTTGCCTGCCATCTCATGTGTGTTTGAGTGGCATAAAGTGAACAGTTGGCTCCAGACATAAGTATCCTACAGATCAGTGTTTCTAAGTGGAATCAAGGGCAGAAAAACCAACAGTAGTTTGATTCTTTGGAAGACTTTTATGTAACATTTGAGAGCAGCCAATATCTTTAGAAAACTCTCCACTGAATAAATTAATATTTTTATGTACAAGTAGGAATTTGAGCCTAAGAACAACAACAACAAAAACCAGAACCCATGATTCTATAATAATAATTTTTTACTTTGTGCGTGATAAATTGACTATAGCAATAATAAAAGTGGGATGCCAAGTCATTTTGCTGCTTGACAGGCATATATATTGGAAGTCAGTGAGGAATAGGATACAGGTATAAGCACGGCTAGTATTCTGTAGGAGAAACCACAAAATAGATTTTATAATTTCTGTCACTAAGGGTTTTATCTTCATCTATATGAACCATCAGAGAATAGGAAGTTCATACTTTTTACACAGGGTCAGCCATTACTTGTCACATTTACTGCTATAGTTTGCTAAAATCCAACTTGATGGACTATAAAAATGATGATTTACTCAATATCTTTTAAATGGAGCAATAATCATTGTAAGCCATGAACATACAAAGGCTATTTTCTTGTGGTGAGCATATCTCAGATCCACACCAAGGTAGAAAAGAAGTTTAGAGATGTAGCTAGGAAGGGTGAGGCCCCTCAGTAAGTACTGAGGGACCGTAATGTGTTCATGTTGTACTAGGTACTATGTACTGGGAAAGAAGAACTAGGTGGGAATTTTGAAGAGTGTCAGAGGGGAGATTAGTCATATTGAAACTTTAGGAAGAGAAGACTGAGGGCAAATCACACATTTTGTGGCATTTGATTACATTTATCAAGATGATCATACCCAAAGGAGGGAGATAAGTTGTGTTCTGGAGTAGAGACTGCCAGGTTTTAAATCAGGGCCTAGAAACTAATCCTGTTCTGGCATTAATTTGCTCCTTTTTTTGTTGTTGTTGTTGATATTTATTCATTTATTATTTATTTTTGGCTGCATCAGATCTTAGTTGTGGCACACAGACTCTTCCTTGTGGTATGGGCTCCAGAGCTTGTGGGCTGTGTAGTTGTGGCACTTGGGCTCTCTAGTTGTGGCATGCAGGCTCAGTAGTTGTGGTGCGCGGGCTTAGTTGCCCCGCAGCATGTGGGATCTTAGTTCCCCGGCCAGGGATCGAGCCCGCGTCCCCTGCATTGGAAGGCAGATTCTTAACCACTGGACCACCAGGGAAGTTCCTAATTTGCTCTTTTGATTTAAGCAATTGACTTTTAAAAAATAAGCTTCAGGGTTTCCCCTTGATGCAGTGGTTAAGAACCCACCTGCCAATGCAGGGAACACGGGTTCAAGCCCTGGTCCGGGAAGATCCCACATGCTGCGGAGCAACTAAGCCCGTGCACCACAACAACTGCGCCTGCGGTCTAGAGTCCACGAGCCACAACTACTGAAGCCCGCGCGCCTAGAACTGGTGCTCCACAGCAAGAGAAGCCACCGCAGTGGGAAGTCCGTGCACTGCAACGAAGAGTAGCCCCTGCTCGCTGCAACTAGAGAAAGCTCGCGTGCAGCAACAAAGACCCAGCACAGCCAAAAATAAATAAACACATAAATTTATTAAGAAAAAAAAATGAGCTTCAGTTTTGTCATCTGTAAAATGGCCTACTTTATCTATAAGAGTGCTTTCAGCTTTAACTCAGTGGTCCATAGATTCTTTCTCTAGTTCCACTGAGGGAAGAACAAAAGAAAAGGAATTTAGATTATAACGTGGGGTTATAGTGAGAAATACAGATACATTTCCTGGAAGTGAGAAGGACTCAGTATTGGGAAATATTTCTAACAGAAGCCAAGATGCCACTGTTTCAACCGATAAGTAAAAATGTTTGACCTTGGACACTGCTGATAGAAGCCATGCTAGCGTTTGGTCAAGTGTCTTAGTGTGTGTGGAAGGGGAGTGGACACAGTCCATCTGTGTTGAGAATCTTTATGCCAAGAAAGTCTGCAGTTCTCAGAAAACACACTGTAAAATTACACTATTAGCTTTCAGAGTGACTATATTTTCACTCCATTTTGCACAGAAGCTCCTTCGTCAGAACTACAACTATCTTCTCATATCTTAGTTTTAATTCTTGCAACTTAGTTACTATAAAGATGGAAAATCAGGAAACTGCTTTGTTAGAACTGCTGAAACACACCTGGTCTAATGTTCTTCCCCACTAGGTGGCACTCTAATTATATGAGAACTACCCAGTTAAAAATCAATAATATTTACTTGATTTATGAAAAATTTCACTTTCTGTTTAAAATAGTTTTTCTCTTACCACTCAAATGAAAAGTCTAGCTGTCAGGACACTTGAATTTTTTATAAGTAGTTTTAGAAAATTGTCAAGTTCAGTTATTTTGTTGGGTATTCAATAATTTATAAGGCCTTTTTATACATCATATAACAAGAAGCAAAATTCAATAAATACATGGGCGGTGTGAAATATTAGTTTATGTTTAGTTGGTTCAGCTTGGCTTTTGTAAGTTAATTGTACACTTTTTAAACTTTACAATATGATTGGTGATGTAAAAAGTTTTAAAGTGTTTTAAAAATGTAAGGGAGGTGTGAAGGGAAATGCTATTGCTGTGAAGTAAGCCAGAAAAATGGCTTTTTTGCATCTCCATTACTACATCTCAGTGTATATGTTGCTTATAACTATGGGCATATTTAATGGAAATAAATGGGTTTGACAACACTTTCTATAAAAATCTCTTTCAAAGATCTCATCTTCAAAGATGGGTAATAGCCCTCCTTCCACCTGCTTGGTCTTGCAGGAGCCTGGCTCTCACTGATAAACAATGGATTATTGACATGTGTATATATTAATCAACAACAGGAAGCTTTTAAAATTAGACTGCAAACTGACATTTCCATTTCTAGAATGACTAAGAACGCCAGAAACCAAAATTAAATTCATCCGTGGTTTAGCTTAGTTGAGCTGTGAGGGAAAAAAAAAAAGATTGAAAAGTATGCGTTGCAAAAGTGATTCCTTTTTCAGAAATAAAAGACATATAGCCAATAGCAAAGAGGCCAATATTTAGGGTTGGTTTTCAACAGCAACAACAATCCAAATTAAGAGCAGAACAAAATAGGAAATAAAAAGTCAAACTATGTACATTTTGTTTTATAAAATTAATACCTGAAAAATGTTACTTTCATCTACATTGGTAAATTCCATAAAATTAAAAAAAATCAGAATATGAATGTATCTTGAATAAACATCTAATTTTACCATGCAGAATTAAAATGTAGATGATTTAGGAAGAAAATAAGTGCTTTGTAAAATGATTAATTACACTTTCTTTTTTAGTGAGTTATATGAAGTCATATGGAATATGATTATCTATTAAAATTAAATATACACCTAATTTACAAGAACACATTCATTGGCATCTATACTTTTCTTACCCTCCTGAAGTAATTTATTTATTACTCCCTCTTTGTTTTGTTAATATTTTAAATTCCTTATTAAAGTTTACGTCTCCTTGGCTAAATCTGATGTGTTCCATGTAGTAGATATCTGATAAATGTGTAAATAAATTGATGAATAAATATTGTATGAAGAGACATTAGTTTACACAGCTAAGAAAACATGTGATTGAAATTTATAATGTAGTTGAAAGGATAAAAATTTCTCTTCCAGATGACCAAAATGACCTTAATATTCCCCTCAGCTTTACTAAACTTTTCACAGGTTACTTTCTGACAGTAGGCCCCTGCCTTTTTTTCTTAGAGCATTTACTTTAAAAAACTTGCAGTTATTAATTCTTTCCCTAAGTCTTCTCTCAGCCTCTAGCCAGTGTTATAACCCAGGGTCTTTCTCTAGGACCTGGGAGCCATTGCTTTGAAATATAGTCTTTGAGGAAGGTAGTACCTCTATCTCCCAGTCTCTGTGGGAGGGTAGATAAGTTAGATAAGTGCCAATTAGCAAACACTGGTGGCCTGATCACACTGACCACTCTCCCCTGAAAAGTCCTTCCTCCAGTACTTTTCCACTAGCTCACACTAGTATTTAAACACTTTCTTGCGTTTGTTTCAGTGGAGTCGAGTTCAATTTCTCTACCCTATGGCGATAGTCTTGAATTAAATCTTCCTTGCTGTTTAACTTGTTCAGTGCTATCTTCTTTGACCCTAGTTTCATTTTTAAGAATCATATAGATATTGGAACGTAAAATATGCTATACTAGGTCACACTGGTGGTCATTTGGACCAGCGTTAAATCTAATAGCATCAGGGGTGTTATCAACCTCATATGTTTAGAATATACTGTAACCATTTCTATAATTATTAATGTTTAATCTTCTTTTGTAGAGAGATCATCAAAATTATTATAATAGATAATTTAATTTCTCCAGTAAAAATGTTAACAGAGGTCTGGGGTGTGTGTGTGTCTGTGTTTGTATGTGTATGGATGTATGTGATAGGGGCAAAGAAAGCATTCTGAGAGGTCAATAAGAATTAGAGGAGCATTTCTTCAGAGTACCATGTAACATCTTAAGGATATATACCTCTCACAGTCAATATGCTTGAAATTAAGCGGGGACCTGTTGACAGTAGTTATGCAACTGATAAATTGAGGACCCAGATTTAGGAATCCCATACTTGATAGTCATGTTTTATAGTATTGCTTTATTATCTTCTAAAAATATTTCTCTAAAGCTTCAAGGGGTAAACTGAATTCTTTGTTTCTAGTGTTTGTTAAAGGTTTATACATGATGATATAGACTTTGATCAAATACTTCCAGATGCTCCCTTAAGGTAGGTGCTCAATTCTAAAGAGATCAGATCTTCTGACAAGATCTCTAAAGAGCAACTGATTATGAATTTTAATCTTGGAAAGGAAGGAAGCTGCTTCTCCATTGCCGTGAACTCAGCAGTCAAGACTGTAAAACAGTTTTTTTGTTTTGTTTTGTTTTGTTTTAAATAATGCTGTTTTGACCTAATTTTGAAGTCCTGGCTAGAGGCTGATCCAGTCTTCTTGATTAGCTGATTAAGTCCACACCCTAACCACTTTTCTTACTGGGCTTTCATACTCCAGGCCCACTATACCCACATCCTAATTTCCCCAGGTCCAGGTACCAACACCTGGTGATAGCCCCTATACCCCTGAGTTGGGAAACTGACATTATGCAAATTAGCCAATCCACAGGGAGCCCTAGAAATCTAGATAACTTGGAGTCCTATATAAACTGCCTCCTCCAGCTCTAGAGTGCCCTTGCCCTCTTCCAAGATGCAATGCTCTCTGTGGCTCTGATTGGCAGACTTCTCTCTGGAGTATAAGTAACAAAGAGTTCTGCATTTCATCTGTTTGAGTATCAGTGTGTTGTGTCCTGCCATTAAAGAACCTTCAAACCTTATGAAAAAGGTGCAGTCAGTAAATTCCATGCTCTCTGTTGTTGCTTCCAGACCATTGATATGACACCATCACTGACTAGTCCCTCTCTCTTTATGGTTTATGCCATATGATCATGCCACTTTTCCATTTCCTTATGACTGTTGTCTATCAGCATCTATATTTTATCCTTATTTCAGAAAAATTAAACACTCATTTCTGTAAGATATTCTATATTTCCACATTACTCCAACCTTGGACATTATTGTAGTAATTAAGAATCCTTAATATTAATCATCTTTTAATACCTTGTTCTCAGAATTTCTCAAACTTCCCAATCACACTTATTTTCAAAAATCAGCCACTCACTTTCATCACCGTCTTTTCCTTTTGATCACTTTGTGGTATGTCTACACTTTTAAGATCTTGAACTGCAGAAATCCCTCTCTACCTTCAGTCTTACGTTCGTTTAATTAAACTCAGTCAACACTGCTCTTTACAATATATATATTTTTTAAAAACCGAGGAGAGAGCAAAGATAAATAAGAGGTTATCCATTTTTTGTAAATAATTTATAACCAGAAAGAAGAGATAAGTATGCACATAACAGCATTACTAGGCATAACTTATGCCAGTCATAATTGACGTAAAAATGAAGAACTCAAGAGATTAACTGTAGCTATTAGAGAAGGCATACCATCATGTCTTCACTCTTACTTACCTTCCTTACCTTGCCTTTTTAACTTACAATACCACTTAGCAGTTTATATTTCCTATTTTCCTAGTACATTACCTTCTCACTTGCCTCACAAATTAGAACCCACATATTTCAATAATATTCTAGCAAACACACTTAATGCTATATTAATGGTTAGCCCAGGGGTGAAGTTACCTAAGATGTCAATCTGTAAGTATCATTAATGTATCATTGGAATGCCAAGGTACCATTGGAAATGTCAGGTGATGGAAATAAAGTTATAGTTAACAGAAATTCTCTCAGGGAGCATATTGTATGTGGTTGAAGGAATATTTGATAAGCCCTTTGAGTTTGTGTGTTTTTGCTTGAGTGAACTAAATGATGGCCATTCTGAAAAGGAGAATCAATCCAATGAACTGCAGACATTTTTTTTTCCTTAGTTGGGGATGCACGTTTGGGGCCTGAGCTTAAAATGATTTCTTGAAACAATAAACAA
Organism: Stenella coeruleoalba; assembly: GCF_951394435.1. NCBI lineage: Eukaryota > Metazoa > Chordata > Mammalia > Artiodactyla > Delphinidae > Stenella > Stenella coeruleoalba. The sequence goes on from NC_137157.1 coordinate 32,116,152, forward strand.
TAGTTATTCTCTTAATTCTTCTTTTTCCCAGCGTGGCAATCAGCTTTTCTTATGAACGCAGATTTAAAACATATTTTAAAAAGCTGTCTGAAGCCTTTTTTAGGTGCTCACATGCTTCATTCCAGCCCATACAAAACTTATTATGCTTTAACCTTCAGTTATGCTTGCTCTGTCATTCCCCAAAGACTGAGTAATAGATTCTAAATTATTGAATCAGAAATAAAATGAATCATCTTGACTAGACAGAACTCTTTGGAAACGAATTAACTTTTTGGAGAACTATGAACATGAAAAAAATAATCTAGTTTTATGGAAAGTAAATTTTTCACTAAAATATACACACAGATACACACATCTGTCTATCTATCTATCTTTGCAAACTAGTTTAATGGAATTCAGGCTGTATGTCTGCCTAAGCTTCCCTACACCAAGTTAATAATTTTAAACTCATAGTTTTCTAGTTTACTATGAGCTTATAAAAGTAATTTTGTATAAATTACATTTGCTACCAGACCAGGATTGTATTGAATTATATCCCTAATAAACATTTCAGCTTTAAACCCCTCTTAATACAAGAAATATTTACTTATTTATAATTCTCTTGTTCCGTACAGAATTAAATCCATATATTTCTGTTGGCTGTTCACGTGACCTGTGATGGAAATGTAAAAATATGTGGCTGTATCCATAGAAACAGGTGGTAAGCTTACATCAATATTTTATCATACTGACAACCAGCAATTTCAGTGATTACATTTTCTGTATCAAACCTCATCAAGAATGCACAAAAGTATTATGGAGGGATTTAATCAATTTTCTTTACTTATAAATGAAAATAGGAAAATGTTGAAGGAAAAAGAAAGATTTACCTATAAGTATTTATAGAGTGTTTTTAGGTGTGAGAATTTACAGTACCTTTCAAGTTGTGGTCTTTAGTGCAACTAAATTAGGGTAGAATAGTGTACAAAGCTCCTTTTCTCAGAGTTGGACTACCTACATTGAAATTAACTTAATTTGTTAATTAAAATCAGAATAGTTCAGATGAAACCTATCAATATACATTTTAATAAACTTAGATGATTTTTTATGCATGTTAAAGAATCAGTGCCCTAGAGGTAATTTATGTTTATAACTCTGAAAATGCAATAAGATTACAGGTATACAAAACATAGGGCAAGGGATTTAAGACTCTTCAGGGACTCAAAGGAGACTTTTATCAAAAGAAACAGGGCTTCCCTGGTGGTACAGTGGTTAAGAATCCACCTGCCAGTGCAGCGGACATGGATTGGAGCCCTGGTCTGGGAAGATCCCACATGCCGTGGAGCAACTAAGCCCGTGTGCCATAACTACTGGGCCTGTGCTCTAGAGCCCGTGAGCCATAACTACTGAGCCCATGTGCCACAATTACTGAAGCCCGCGTGCCTAGAGCCCGTGCTCTGCAACAAGGGAAGCCACTGCAGTGAGGAGCCCGTGCACCTCAACGAAGAGTAGCCCCTGCTCGCTGCAACTAGAGAAAGCCCACACAGCAACGAAGACCCAATGCAGCCAAAAAAATAAAAGTAATAAAGTTCCCTTAAAAAAAAAAACAGATTTATTGAAATAATAGCATCATATAAGAAAAAAAATAAGCCAGGAAATAAAATAGGAGCAAGAATTAAAAAAGCAAAGAAGTAGGAGCAATGTGGTGTTTTCTTGCTGAATTCTACTCAAAAAGGTGGTATTTTCCTAGGGTATATTCTCAAACCTCCTTCTTATGAAGATCAGACTTCCCAGAAGAGACATCTAAATTGCTTTGCCGAGAGACTTTTTTGGGCTGCTGATCTACTTAGCCTGAAAGACCTTTGTTGCTATATTACTATGTAAGGGCCTTATTCAAAGTAAAGTTTCTTTAATCTGTAATGTCTATGGGAAAGGAAACCACATTAATGCTGTCAGAGGCTATTTATTTCTCAGAGATTGAGGTCTAGAAAAATTCTCAAGAGAGAGAATAAAAATACTTCATATTTCCCATTTTAAAATACTTTTCACCTAAGAAATTGAAGTACTCATTGAAAGTCAACTATGAGCTGATTCTCATATTGTAAATGCTTGCTTCATTGAATAGTCTAAAAATTTATTGCTGCTGCCCAATACTGAATGGAAGTATTTTGTAGACAGTCTTAGAACTTTTCTATACAGGGGTATTAAAGTTTGATGGTAAGTGTTGGGTGATCATGAGCAAATTGTTTAGTGTCTTTTGTCACAGTTTGCCCATTTTTTGGTGAAGGTGATAATAATAGCATTCTGTGTAGATTACTGTGAAGATATGAGATAATACATGGAAAAGGCTTAGAACAGGGCTTAGCAATGAATAATAATCGGTAAATATTTATTTATCTACAAGAATATTTAAATGTTTATAATATCTAGAAATTTCCTGCCTTGAGATACTTGTAGAAATTCTGCTCATAGCAGTTGAAACCTTTTTCTTAAAAAGAAAAACCAGGGCTTCCCTGGTGGCGCAGTGGTTGAAAATCTGCCTGCTAATGCAGGGGACACGTGTTCGAGCCCCGGTCTGGGAAGATCCCATATGCCGCGGAGCAACTAGGCCCGTGAGCCACAACTACTGAGCCTGCGCGTCTGGAGCCTGTGCTCCGCAACAACAGAGGCTGCGACAGTGAGAGGCCCGCGCACCGTGATGAAGAGTGGCCCCCGCTTGCCACAACTAGAGAAAGCCCTTGCACAGAAACGAAGACCCAACACAGCAAAAATAAATAAATTAATTAATAAACTCCTACCCCAACATCTAAAAAAAAATAAGAAAAACCAAAGCCAAATAACATTATGACTTTAGAAAAACATATTCATGATACTGCTGAAACAACAAAAACATCAAAAACAAAATTTCTGTGGCTTAGCACAATCAAACGTTATTTCTCACTTATATATCTGTTAAATGTAAATAGAGTTTTCTAGTTGGTGGGCACCTTCTTAGAATTCACTACCATTTTCTTAAAAACCTTGGCCCCAAAGGTACATAACATCACTGTTGCTCATTGTTTGTGAATTCTACTCATGTGACTATATCTCAATGCAAAGGATGTTGATAATATAGTCTGTATTTAGGTTCTGCTTCCCAGTGACAGGGGAAGCTCCAATTTTTGATGGACAGCTAGCCATCTTTCACACAGCTTCCACTTACACGGAGTGTTTGAATCAGTGGTTCTTCTACATTTCAAGAGACAGGGTAATTCATGATTATGGCACTTTGGCTATGTCTGAATTAATTATTTTTTTAAGGAATCTTTTGTATTTGACCCAACGGCTGGATCTTTTGAGAACAATTTGTGGATAATTGATCCTTCCCTGAAAGCAGGCTTGATGAATAGTGGAGGAAATAAATGGATATATCTATTGAATATAGAATGGGAAGCAGAAAGAGCAAGGAAAAGAAGGAAAAACTTTTAAATAAAGGCTTCTGGATTGGTTTCTCATTGTGGCTGATAATGAATTATTTCCCCACATTTGTGATAAAAGTACACCCCTCCAAATTTGTCCTTCTTATGATCGATGCATTTTATACAATTCACATCTGGAGAGGGGATTATAGTCTGTTGTTTTGATGTAGGCGTATTATTTGACAATCTCTTATGACATGCTAAGATCGTAAACAACATTCATCTTTATCTCTGAGCACTCCAGAAATACATAGAATGATTCAAACTTAGCACCATATAAGTAGGTTTATTTTAGGACTTATTCTTAAGACAGATTTCATTTGGCATTGACTTGATAGAGGATTCTATCTCTTCTAAACAAATAATAGCTTTTCCTAGTTTTAGTTCTGGCATATTCCACCCACCCAGTCTCTATCTAGCCCACCTTGATCTACACAGTTTTGTTTTTTTTTGTTTTTATGCCACTCTCTTTATGCCATTTATTAAAGTCATATTCCTAAAGAAGAGGTCATCACCATACACTAGAAGGAATCTGGACATGCTCAAATCTTTCTCACCCGAGGATTCTCCCTTCTTTCATTTTTCAGGTACTACTGAGCTGCTGTCCATCTGCACTTTACTGTATTCATCCCTTGCATTTGCTTGGCTAATTGACTGGCTAATGCTTTCTATCTCTGGCAGCACAATGTAGCCCAACACATACTAAGTGGCACATAATCTTACATTCCAGTTATAGCTTAGAAAGATAATAATATCAACAGCTATAAAAAGTTATTGTGTAATTTTCATTTTTCTCATCAATAAAATCAGAACAGTAGTATCTACCAAAAGTAGCTTTTGACAGAAATAAGGAGAATTGATGTGAGGTGGTTAGCCCAGTGCCTTGCAATAGTTCTTATTTTTAAACTATTGTAGTTATAAATGTTATTGTAATAATTTTGATTTCTTGAGTGCTTATTTGTCCCATCTACTGTACCTCTTCTCTCTCCCACATATTTCATTCACACAGCTTCAACTCTCACTTATGTGTCAGTGGCTCCCAAGTCTATATAGCAGCAGCCCTGGCATTCCTTTTGAACTTCAGGTCTGCATTTCCATCTGCCTTGATGTATCTGATGAACTTCCAGTGAGGTTTTCTATAGGTATTTCTATATCCCACACCACATTCTTTTCTCATTTCATTCTTATTACAATGCTATGTTAGGTACTATTATCATTTCCATTTTATAGATGAGGAAACGTTGAAACTTGTGGAGTTGAACCCACCGAAATACCCGCTGTCCAGGGATGTAGGATTGCTCTTCGTCCTTTGTGACAAATAATTTTACCTCTTCCCCATGTTTCTTCCATCTTCATACTTTATGGTTTGGGATCACAGATGCCACCTGGGATTTTTTCAAAGATGGATTTGCATTTCTGTCCTAGATCTTTGATATTTTGGTGATTTTTGAGAGAAGAGGGGCTATATATTTTTGTATTATACCATGATGAATCTGGAAACCCCATAGCTGTACTTTTAAAAGATAGCTATAGTTACTGGGAGTAACTAGAATGTAGAAGATTTGAACAGGGCAGCCAGAGGGAGAAATGAGTTGAGATTCAAAAAGAGGCATATTTCAAAGTAGATTCAATGGGTTATGTACAATAGAAAGACATTGTGAGGAAGCAGAGAAAAGTGTGGACTTTGATGTCCACTGAACTAGGTTAAAACTCCAGCTATCATGGTCATTTATGGTATAGAGTAAGTCATTTTATCTCAGGAACTTTGTTCAATAAAGGTTAGTTTCCTTTCCTTCCATCCCGGCTCCAAAATTACACATACTTGATACCTGAGATGTGGCCATTTAACTGTATTATGGGTAGTCATCTGCACCTGCATATAATTAAGATTCTTGCTGAAAGTTATTCAGCTGGTGATAGAGGTTGCTTAGCAGATTTGTTGTTCTAAAATGTTCTTCAGACCACCTGCTGGATGTTATGAGTTGAATGGAGTGGTGATTTGAATTTTGATACATTTATGCACAATTTACACACATCTACCATGATTAGTTACATTCATTTAATAGGCACTTAGCAAATGCCCTTGTGAAAGTGAGAAAATGTGGGCAATAGCTCAGCGTATTTCATACTGAGAGTTGAAATATGTATTATAAGAGTGTTGGTAATGCTGATGAATAATTAATCAACTAATTTTTGTCCTGTTCAGTGTTCTCCATTTGGAAGTGAGATGAGTTCCTTTATACCTGGTGATAGGCATTTAAAATCCTATTTCAGTTTAGCAGTATAGATGTGAATTGTTTTTGTTCTACAGCTTAAGAGCAGAGACTGCTTGTGCAGAACTTCTGACCCCCTAAAAATCACCTATTCTCTCTTTTGCATGAAGACTAACTTTTTGCATTTTCATTGATACTCTATATACTGTGTTTCTTATTGTGTGTGCATCTCTATTTGATCCAGTTGAATTTACTAATTTTGTATGTATTAATTTTTATAGTTGTGTCTTAAATGTATATACTTAACATCTTTATCTTAAAATGTTATAATTCATTAAAAGGAAAAAAAATTCAATATCCTTTAGCATCAGTGATGTTTTTATTTTGTCTAAAATCAACACATTCACAGGCTTTTACTTGGGTAAGCCTTTCTATCTGACACATTTCTCTTTTCAGATTCAAGCTCTGGAATTTAATTCTCTTTAAATTTCCACAGATTGCTTAGGCATGATCCCCTTTTTGATGAACCTGTACAGGAGATTTGGGTGGGATAACATCTGTAACACAAATCTGGATCTATCCAAGTGAAACCAATTTAAACTTATTAAATTACTGCAGCATTCCAGGGGCCCTGATTAAGAGCTCCTCCAGTCCAGGATTTGAATAATTTCACTGCCACTTCAGGCCATTCAATGTTTTACATTATCTCTAGTGGTGTCCTTTCAGATTAAACATAATCCTATTAAAGCTGCAGGCTTTTTGGGCTATATACACCAAGTTGAGTAATGTTCTGCTGTTATTTGGGACTGTGTTTCTTAGTTCTTCATCTTGGATGGCTGGCATACTCTGGCAATAAGCTTACATGCAGTAGATGGATGGATTTTTCATTAGTAGGACTGATTAAATTGTCATAAAATAGCTATGACCCAGATGTTCTCAGGCCACATCACACTCAAACCTAAATTTCTTTGGTTCAAATTCCAGTCTATTGAAAATGCACCTATTCCTCCATCTTTCTTAGCCACTACTAGGTTTTTGAGGAGTCTCAGTGGGGTCTTTTACATGTACTGACAAATGAGTTCTGATTTTCATTCTCCACAGTGATTGGCTTATGATGAGTGTAAACTCTATTCTGCTGACTTGTAGTGTAACCACTAATAAAATTAGGTAAGATGGGAATCTTCCCGTACAATCACTACCATTTCTGGTAGGTCATTTCTTTAGTAGAAATGAAGAGCTGTGGATACTCTTGGTCACAGATGTTCTCAACTTGGCCAGAATTACCACAATTATAACAGTGTCAGGCACTGTTCTAGTAGTTTGCATGTACTAACTGGCTTACTCCTTAAGAAAAATTCTATAAGTAAGGAATTGTAATTATCCCTGTTTTACAGATGGGAAGACTCGAGACGTAGAACAATTAAGTAGTTTACTCAACTTTTCATGGAGTCAGATGGATTCAATTTATACCCTGTTCAGCTACTTGCCAACTCTGTGTCCTAGAGATTTTTTTTGTTTTGAATTTTATTTTATTTACTTTTTAATACAGCAGGTTCCATTAGTTATCCATTTTATACATATTAGTGTATATATGTCAATGTCTTAGAGATTTGTTTTGTAATCCCTTTCAGCCAAATATGTCTTCATCTGTAAAATGCAGTTACTGAGAGTACTTGTCTCCTAGAGTTTTCGTGAAGATTGAGTGAGATAATTTGTCAAGTTCATAACAAATGGCAGCTACACAAATGTTGGCTGCTATTATTATTATTATTTTTTTTTGCAGTACGCGGGCCTCTCACTGTTGTGGCCTCTCCTGTTGCGGAGCGCAGGCTCAGTGGCCATGGCTCACGGGCCCAGCCGCTCCGCGGCATGTGGGATCTTCCCGGATTGGGGCACGAACCTGTGTCCCCTGCATCGGCAGGTGGACTCTCAGCCACTGCGCCACCAGGGAAACCCATGGCTGCTATTATTTTTTCACTAAAATGGATTTAAATTGAATGTGAGAAAAATCTGTTCTGTCAAGTCATTCTGTTTTATTAGCTGAACTTTCTTTAAAGTCATAGAAGATGACTCCCTGAAGATCAGAAAGATCTTCCTGTTCTTGATTTTTTTTTAAATGGGTCAGTATTTCTCACTTTGAGAAGTGCAGTCAAGGTTGAAAGCTCAGAACAAGTTAGCACAGTGCTTATCATTCATCCCAACTCTAGGTAGAGACTTGTCCAGCCAGAGGACACTAAGTTGTTGTATCCAACATCCATATTGAATGCTTCCTCTGGGCCTGGATCCATGATAAATGCTTACAGGTATTATTTCTTTGAATCCTTTTGACAATTATACATAATAGGTATTATTATCCATGTTTTATAGAAGAGAAATGGAGGCATGTGAAAATTAAGTAATTTGTCCCAAAGTTGCATGGTTGTTGAATGATGGAGCCAGGATTCTAACCCAGGCACTCTGACCATAGATGCTGATCTGTTAACCACAAATGGTTCCCACATTCTGTCTTCCTAGGCATTGTAAAAATGTTCCATTGGCTAGCATTAATTTTGTGGCTTGACCATTGGGGCTCCTGGGAGAATTATATAACCACTCTTAAAATTAGTATAGGCCATTGGACCAATCTTGCCAATGGTCTGTGAGAAGAAAGCAAGAAAGAAGCTGGTGCATTTCTGTTGACCAAAGATCATAGGAGGGATTTAATTGTGTCCAAAGGAAAGAAAGTAGAGAATATCTTCTTGGTTTTAGGTTCACTAGGTGTCTGGAGAACTCAAAGCCACTATGCATTTACCACATGTAAGGGAAAAAATACCACTTCTCTCAGATAGGGGCATTTGAGGCATTTATGTATTTGTAATAATGTAATCCTCCAGCATTAGGTCTTACTGAAGGCTTTTCTTTCTTAAATAGCATATTCAGAACATTTTGTTCTCACTGCCTCTTTGAACTTTGTATTATTGATACCCCAAAGTCGCCAACAGATGTGGCCTTTTGTCTAGTGACTAGCTTTCACAGCCAGTGCAAGTCAGCATTTGTCATGTACAATGGCTGTTATCATTGCATCTTGCTCTATAGTTGCTTATGTATATAAACTTATTTCCTAAAAAAAGGCTTTTCACTCATTCCTCTATTTTATTTTTCAGCTGGAGAATCATCCTCAGCAGATTTCTGAGCTGAAGCTGCCGTTGATGTTTTTGTAAACTGCACACCAAGACCTGAGTAAGAACTGTAAGCCAGTTACCTTCAAAGTCATATCACCTCAGCTTATGAATTTTTAGGCTGTGAGAAGAATTTCTTTCTCCTCTGTGTCTATCCAATGAGATACACCTCTAGCATTTCATTTCCCTGTTTTTCTCCTTTATAAAAAGGATTGGCTGTATTTCTCTTTTTCTCCTGGCCTCCAAGGTCTTATTTTTCCTTTCATATATATATAACCTGTCTTCTGAGATCTCAACATTTTTCTTAAGGAAGTCTTTCTCCATCTCAATTAACTTGTATCCCATTAATTTTCTTTCATTCTAATTTTGTTCCAGTAGTAACATAGAAGCATATTTAAGAAGATAATTAGGTTTCTTTGGGACTTTTTGGACTAGTGAGAATTTTCTCTATAATCCTCTTAAATTCTCCCTAATAATTAAAATTATGGTAAAATGTATATACATTGAGATGAACAGATCTTACATGTGCATATTGGTGAGTTGTAACAAATGATTAAACCATGAATATTGCATCAAGGTATAGAACATTTCTACTATCTCAGAAAGTTCCCTTGTGTTAACTTTCCAAAGGTTATGATTTCTATATCAGATAAATTTTGTCTACTTTTGAACTTCATAAATATGGAATCATACAGTATGTACTCACTTATTTCTAGTTTCTTTTGCTCAGTGTAAGGTTTTAAGATTATTTTATGTTGTTTCATGTATCAGTAGTTCTTTTCTTTTTACATTTTTAAAATTTTTATTTTTTAAAATAATTATTAACAAATGTACCATTTTATTTCATTTATACCTCCTATTTCCCACACACACCCTTACTGGATTATTTAATTAAATTAATTTATTTTTAAATTAAAACATTAGTTATCTTTAATTCAGGTAATATTGAGTTATTACATTATATGAGTTTCATGTGTACAGCATTATATTTCTACTTCTATATATCCTACAACATGCTCACTACTAAAAATTTATTTTCTATTCCTTACCTTACAGTTTATTCCCTTTACCCATTTCACCCTCCCCGACCTGTCCTTGTCCCTTCCCCTTTGGTAACCACTACTCTGTTCTCAGTATCTATGTTTTTGTTTGGTTTGGTTTGTTCATTTATTTTGTTTTAGTTTGTTTATTTGTTTTTTATATTCCACAAATGAGTGAAATTATATGGTGTCTGTCCTTCTCTATCTGACTTATTTCACTTACCATAATAGAAGGCTTTTGGGGACACATGTTTTCATTTGTCTAGAAAATGCCAAATGGTTTTGCAAAGTAGTTGTTCCATTACATCCTCCCACTGGCAATGTATGAGAGTTTCAGTTGCTCTACATCCTCGCCAGCATTTGGTTTTGACAGTCATTTTACATTTAGCTCTTCTAGTGAGTGAAGAGGTATTTTCACTCAGGAAATATGGAAAATTTTTGATCCAGATAGGTTTGGGTTATTCTTTATTAGAGCTGATCTACTTCAGTTTTGTACTTTGTTCTAGTGTGTGGTCCTTACACTAGGTTTTGAGCCTTTCTTCTAAAACGTAGCATTCCAGAGTTCTCAGTTGAATACCCAGAGTACTTTGTGAGATTTCTTTACTCTTGCTTGCCTGGAGTTAGAATATCTCCCAATAGTGTGTGACCTCTAATATCTCTCTTCAGTTAACAAGCCTGTAACAGATACTCTCTACTAGACCTCGTGGGTTCTTGCCCAGAACTTATTCAGTCTTTGCCTTCTCATCTCAGCTAAACTGTCATAACTCTGCTTGGACTCTATCTTTCTACACTACGGTCCAGAAAGTTCCCCTGGACAAAAACTGGGTTGAACATAGGGCTCATCTCTTGTGCTTCCTTACTCACAATGGTCACAGTTCAGCACTGGTTGATTTCCAATGCCTAAAAATAGTTTCATCATGCATATTGTCCACTTGCAAGTTATTTGCAGTGTGAGGGGAAGTCAGGTACCAGTTGCTACGTAATGGCCAGAAGCAAGAGTCCCTCCTTTGTTACTTATTAGCTACCTCATCTAAGGTAAATACTTAAGTATTCAACACTAATCTAATTTTATTGTCATCTTTCTTATTTCTCCTATCAAATTACTGTCATTCTAGATGACAATTATCTACATATACATACCAAAATATCCTGGGATATCATAATTGGTGTGTGGTGTGTTGACAGTTTTTTGTAACTAAAAATACTTAGTATGGATATTAATGAATAATTTTTTTTAGTAAATTAAAAGGAATTTAAGGTTGATGGTTAATGACATTGCTCTCACTTGTATTCTTATGTGCTTCCTTAAGTTGATGAGAGAAGGATAAATCTACAACTTTGAATTTTGGATAATCTTCCATATATCTGCGGAGATATGGCTATCGTATCTGTCATGCATATCAGGAAAAAAAGAGGTTGAACTGGTAATATGAAATGACTGCTCTGAAAGGGGTTGGAAAGTGACATCATTTTTAGCTTATATTCTATTTGTGCATATTAAAGACAACAAGCTGTCTTAAAGATATTTAATTCACTTATTACAATCATTAATCTTAGAATTGATTTGTTACTGAAATAGTGAAATTCATTGAAGATGTGTAGTACTGGTAGGGAAATCAAATTGGAAGGTCAAAGCATTCTGGGAAAGAAAATATTTCAATGGGCTTTTAACAATTTTTAATCCTGAGGTGAAAAGAAAAGAAAAAAAGAAATAGAATGCTTGTAAAAAATAGATTAGCCAATTTAGAAATAAGAATGTGTATTTCAGATGAAGAAATGGAAATACTATCTTAGTCTGTAGGAGAATTTTTCATTAAATATATTTAACATATAATTTAATATATTTATAATTAAATATCATTACCTTAAACAATAAAACAAAAAGGAAAAATATTTGAAGCAGCAAATTGTAATGGAAACAGCACTGGACTCAAGAAGTGATGTGATTCTTAGATCTGGCCTTCTGTTGGGGTCTGATGGGTCATTAAATCAGTTTGGGTCAGTTTTTTCTTTATTATCTATAAATGAAAAGACATGCTAAATAATCCTAATGTTCTTTTTATTCATTATTCTAAGTTTTATTATTCTAAGTTGGGAAAAGCCTTTTCTTCCAAATTAAAGAAAAACCTATTTTAAAGAACTTTGTTTTAATTAGATATACTACTGGGGAAAAGTTGAAATAAATCTTATTATGAAGAAAATGAGGTATCACAAGCTATTCCAGTCTTGAGTATCACCATACTTATAGCATATTGATTAGAAATTCTATTTTATTACTTTTTATTAATTGATAATTACTATGGGTTTGACAGGCTTCCTTAACACCATCTTGCATATTAAATACTCAGTCAATCTGTTAGGCATTAGGTACATGAGACCATGTGATGATTATCAGATATTTTTTCTATCTTACAAATAAATTGGCCTGGACAGGTAGAGATGTAGATGCTCATTCATAATCATTCATATTAGTTCACCCACACAATTTTATATTTAGAAATACCACAGGCTCATGGTTCTGTCTCACAATCACTTCCACAAATATGCTTCGGAATTGGTTTTAGTATTTTAATTTTTCTTACTGTTAACATTCTGTTTTCTGAGATTCTCATGGGAGCTTCTTATTTTTGGCCTGATAAAAAAACCATTTCCACTTGCTGCAAGCAATTTTAATTTTCATGGCTGTACTATAAAAATATGAAACAAAGATGTTAAGTCTGTATGTCTTCACTGAGTTTATATTTGCTACTTCAAAGTTTAGGAGAGTTCCATTCATGCAACCAAGAATTACTTTAGGACTATAAACCGATTTACATTTATTCCATGGGTCTTTCTTTGAGTTCTACCATTGAAATGATTCCCAGATCTTTTATTTACCTAATGATTTAGAGGTTAATCATTTTGCTGAAACAGAATGCAACCAAGGGCAGTGTGAAAGGAAATCTCTAAGACTCTAAATACTTTCCGTGGTTTTTTTTCATATGTGATTACTTGAAAGAGAGTCATTGAAAATACAACTTTTTAGATGATATTTTTGAGAGTATGGTAGTGATTACCTGAGTAGGATGATAAGGAATACAAAGAATAGCAACATTTTAAATGCTTTTGGTTTATTCTGTGTCAGGAGGAGGATTGTCAGATATAGATTGCTAGAGAGTCTCAATAGAAAAATGGAAACAAAAATAATGATTACTAATTTGTGCATTAGCAAGGGGTCAAGATATGAAATCCAGAAGAATAAAGATGAAGAGAGGGGTGGAATTGCCCATTTGAATAAAGATAATCATTCAAATAAAGATTGGAAACTAAAGAGGAGCCATAAAAACCAGTAATTATATTATTCTTTAATGTTTTATAAACATCTTCATATCAATGTTTACATCAGATTCTCACAACAATCCTGTGAAACTAAGCTTGGGGTGTTATCTCATTTTTATAATTAAGAAATCTGAGTCCCAGAGAATTTAGGAGATTTGCCCAAGTTCACATACTTTTAATGTGGTAGGTACAGCACTAGAATTGATGTTTTCTCCCCCAGTTTCAGTGTTCCCTTACATAATCCAGTCATGTGTGTTTTCAAATATTTGGAGACTCATGTTAAAACAGTTATTCAGAACCTATAGGAATGAGTTTAGATAATTAATTATACCATATAGCTAAAAGGATAGTTACTTTAAATTTTAATTTTCATAGTGAAATAGTGTAAATAAGACCTTTAAAATTTTTTTAGTAATTGGTAGTTATCATTTATGATATTAGTTATTGTGAAGTGCTCAAGTGTATGTATAAATATTTAGAGATAATGGGCTAAGTGCATCACAAGTATAAAACCTAATCTAGGTGATTTAAATTATGTTAAGAGCTAGTATAACACTGCCCATTAATTTTTGAAGGTCACAACTGCAAAACACATAAATCAGTGTGAAAGAGATCTATTGACATTTGCTTATTTTACCTTTTCCCATTTATGACAATTGTCCATTTTCCTTTTGAAAGTAACAAGCTAATGTTTCTTCTGCTTATTTCTCACAAGAGAAATTTTAGTACAATTGCCTAGATGCTACTTCTTGTCAGTTAATTCATGCTCTGTCTTTTGAGCCAAACTTCTAGACAGAATACAAAAAGACAAAATAAAACTTCTTGTTTGCACCTCAGGGGATGGTGTGAACCAGCCCCAAGGAATGGACAGGCACTACATTGTCAGTCTTTGCTCCCAGAGTGGTGAAACTCTTGGGGTCAGCTTGATCTGCAGAAATAGCATTCTATCTGTCCTTTTTTTCTTTTTCTTTCTTTGTTTTTGTTTTAGGTGAGGATTTCCAGGAAGTTAGTTTCATAGAATTTCTGGGCAGACGTTATGTGCAGTTGTGGTGTGTGGTAATGAGGAGAGATGCAGGATCATCCTTGAGAGAGATCTGAGGTTGAGCATAATTCTTCTTGACCAGTTTGTATTGTCAAGAGATAAATAGGGAGTCAGAGTGAATCTTGGAGCAACTGAAAAACCCGGGGTAATGAAAATGAGCCAGAATAGGAGAAGCAGAAGGGAAAGATTTCAAAGAGGCTGACATGGCTATGCTTGTGAATGGTTATCTTGTACTTCTGTAGGTTGGGCTAGCCAGATTTTTAAAAATGGGTTAGGATCGGTCAGACTGAAGAACACGCTAAGCTTGGTGGGCTGGACTTGGGAAAGCTGATATTTTACAATAGTAGTTTAAATATGTTTATATATCATGATGCCCTTTTCTATCCACGTCAGAAATTCAGTTATTAGCCGAGTTCTTTATTCTCACTATAGCTATGTGTTTGGGAAAATATTCTGATTATTTGTTTTTGGTATGTCAAGAATTTCATTTATTTGGCTATTTTAAAGTTTTTGTTTATTTTAAGTTAGTTGGATGCTATATAGATATGACCAGAATCTCTGTTTCAGAGGTGAAAATATGATCCTGTCTTTTTGCAATATAGATTAATGATCTTTGTTAAATATTGGAGGGCATCTATTTACATTTTTAAAAAAAATACAGTTCACTCACTGTGAACAGAACTTGCATCATCTTTGTAACCAAAATGGTAAAATTTAGCAAGGAAACACACGTTTAAGTTTGCATGATTAGTGTCCTGGGCAACCTTTGGAGACATGCTTTAATTTTTACACAGAAATGCTTCAGTTGTGTTTATAAGACAAAATTCGATATGGCAACCCATTTTGTAGCAGACTTTTAACATTTGTGATCTAGTTGTGAGTTATACATATGCCTAGTGAAAGCCATTATCTATCAAGTAGTGAGCCTAACTTCCTAAGAGAAGGATAACAAGTGTGAACTCTAAAAATTTTTAATTGCTGATATTCTAGAAGACTGTTGCTTGCTGTGAATGCTCGTGATTTCTGGGTTCTTGTCCTCAGGCTCTAACTTCAATTATCTGGCTGGTGATATGAGCAACTATATAAATTTCTCATTTTCTGTGTCCTCATGGGAATGGGTAAGATTTGTCCAGTGTATCTGCAATGGTCCTAACATCCTGAAAGCTTATATTCTTGTGAACTTCTGGTCAGTACAGTGTTTCTCTCTGTGCTTTTTATCCACCCAAATGGAAAACTACTGATTTTCTTACAAAAAATATTTAGGGCAATAACTTCAGTAACTAGAACTCATATAATTTTAAAGGTGACATATATGCTTGATATTACAGACAAATAAGAATTGAATTTAATCACATAATAAAATTGATTTTTTAAGACTTTTAGAATGTCTTTCTCAACCTTTCCTTTAGTTTTTCTTAATGCAGAGATGGAAAAAAATAGTATATTCCTGGATTTCAGTGCTTAAGAATGTTATTAGTTCCTTTTCTGCTCCTCAAGCAACGCTAAAATTAGGTTTTTTATTGTCTTCAAAAATATTTCTAAAGGTCTGATATTCCATAAAAACTTCCAGGGCATTCTCAGATGGTGTACTCTTACTACAGATTTCTAATGAGGATATATGAGAATTGCATCACCTATCAAAAAAGAACCCTCAACTAATATGAATATTAAAATCTGTTTCAACAAACCTACTAAATGTTTTTGTCTTTGAGGTTTAGCCAGAATTACTATTTTTGGTAAGAATTCAAAAGATGGTTTTTAAATACTGGCACAAGGTACATCACTTACCATTTAAAACGTATGGTGAAAAGAAAACAGATTACCATAATATTAGTCAAATCTAAGAGGGAAATAACCCTTTTCATTATAGATTTTACATCACTATTTTATGGTTTTTAATTGTCATTCTGCAGATTAAGAGCAGGTAAACACTATGGAATATGTTTGATGGTTTGGATTTGAATTTTAATGATTCAAAAAGGCTGTGCAAAGGTGTTTTGCATCGATAATAGCAGCATAATAGATTGGGTACATAGGTTAGCCACATAGTATGAAGTAGTAAATGCTAACAATTTCACATCATATTTAACATTGGTTAATGTTAACATTGCTGATTGTGCTCAGAGCCCTGGGAAAATCAACTCTTGTTCTTGATTTCCTCTTAATTACATTTGGAAGTTGTAATATAATTTAAATTGTAGGTGGTCTATTATTTGCCTAAGAGTGCCTTAGAGGAACTAAAAATCAAACCGTATAGATAGTTTAGACATTAAATAGTATAGTATATATTTTATTTACTGTCAGGTATTGCTTATTTAATTCCAAAGAGCACTTCTTTGACATGATAAAACAGTTGGAAAAAAATTCAGTGACATGATTGGATAAGGAATGGGAAGAAATAAACATCCTATTAAGTGTTATCTTTGGTTAACCTACAAGTTGCACAGATAGGACAGTTTATTGTGCTAGCTCCAAAAAATAAAAAAATAATCTTTTGTTTAAAAAATTTTTCCTATACTATAAGCTCTAGGAGGGAATGTTCTATGTGTGCCTTCTCCATGGTTTATCTTCAGTAATAATGTACAGAAGTCACTCAAACATATTTGCATTTGCTCCTGTCATTTAATCCTGTAAAATTGCAAACTAGGAGCCAGAAAAGTCATATTTTTTAACAGTATCATCCCAACCTCTGCCATTAGGATCATGAGATAAAAAAAAAAAAAAATAGTTCTACAATTCTGAGGCATAGAGTCTATCTCATTATTCTTTCTTGACCTTAGGATTTTCCTTTTTAGTGGGAACACGAGACAGAGATATAATCAAGTAGACAATATACAGACCCATTACACGAAAATCAGAGATAAAAGATCACAGTATAAACCAAATATAAGAATATATCTTGTTCATCTATACTTCAATTTAAAAAAAAAGAAAAAAGTATATTTTATGCATAATGTAGAAAGAAACTTTTTTAAGAAAACACAAACTTCCTGGAAAATATTTAAACAGGTGTTATAAAAAATGTAAACTCTATTAAATGGTAAAAAGATACCCAACATGTACTTGAGTGAAATATTAGAAAAAATGAACAGTTGATTTTTGGGCAGATTGGAGAAAACGAGTCACCTAGTTACATGAATTATGTAAAGAAAATTGTGATTGATTCTTGTCTCCATATTTTAAAACAAGAAAAATACTGTATTCTATAGAGAGAGCAGAAGTCTTGTATGCCTCTCTCATGGCTAGTCATTTTAATGCTCTGGTTTCACTTAATAGCAATCATGGCAAAGAATAATTTCAGTCAATTTCAGTCTAGGTATTGTAATGTTAAAACCAGCTACGCTATTAGGGAAACCATGTGGGCTTGGTGTGAATATAAGTATTAAAATTCTAGCTGTCATGGTATCATTTTCATGGTATGAAAATTCTAGCTATAATGACACTAGTTATTATGGATTTCAGAATTACACATGCATCCATTTGGGTACATTAAAATGATATATTTGATTGTAATTCTTAATACAGAGCTTATACATCAGCCCTTGCCCATCACAGGACATTGTTGAAGTGAATTAGACGCTTAGAGTTACTATGTAAATGGCTGGCATGGCAGTACTTCAGAGATAATAATGCCTGGATATATTTCAGTATTGCAGTAGACCATTTCAGTGATTTTTCTTCCACATAACTAGATATGCTGCAAAGACTCAGATGCTAACATTGAAAGAAATGAGTTGAAATAAGATGCAGCAAAGAACAGTAAGTGTGCTTTAAAGGGGTTGCATTGGCAAAGTGAAGCTAAATATTAATGTCAATAAATTGATGCAATAGCAGTTGCAGTGTTTTGTGGTTTCTGTCTGCTTCATTGCAAACATTAAGGGAAAAAGTATTCCTAGAAAAGTAAAATATTCTGAAAACATTCTGGAAATGACATGATTTAATCTGTGACTGGAAGATTGCAGCTTTGGTAAAGAATAAAATATTCTTCGTTAAGAAGACAGATGGTGTCTTATAGGGTGTCTAACATATCTCTAAAAGAAGAAATAGTTTAAGCACTTCACGTCTGTCTTCCCATTGACCCGATTTTTATTACAACAAACTTTTGACATCGCATTTACCTATTTGTGAAATCGCTAAATAGTGACCTTGGAACAGAAATTCCGACCGTCTTATAAGTGTATAATCATAATTCTAACCCCCAGCTCAATATGCCTAACCTCTTCATCACTAGTGAAGTGTATAAGTGTATCACTAGTAAAAGTATAAGAAAATGTACAGACCTTTAGTGCTATTCTAATTGTTCTTGGCTTCCCAGGAGACTTCAAATTCTACATGAATTTCCAGAGTTCCAGAGCAAATACAATAGAATATTAACATAAGGAGAGCAGACTGATCCTTTGGCTGCTGATTAAATGGTGTCCTCTTGAGTTTACGTAATGCAGTGTCATATATTTTATGACTTTCCTCAAGATGAATATCCTAAGTGGTTAAAATAAGGTCAAGCCTCTCAGAGGGGTTGGTGTGACAGTGTCGCTGCGTGTGTCTGTAGGTCAGAAACAAAGGAGAAGTGATGGAACTATCTACCTACCACCTTGTTTTGGAGGTTGTATATTCATTTCCTAGGGCTGGCATAACAGATTACTACAAACAAGGTGGCTTAAAATAACAAATTTATTCTCACACAGTTCTGGAGGTTAGAAGTCTGAAATCGAGGTGTTAGCAAGACTGCCTCATTCTAGAAGTCCTGAGGAAGAATCTGCTCCATGCCTAGTTTCTGGTGGTTGCTGGCAATCCAGGCATTCCTTGGCTTGTAAATGCATCATTCCAATCATCACTCTAATCTTTGTCTCTGTTTTCAAATGGTGTTCTCTCTCTGTGTCTCTCTGTGTCTTCAAATGACCTTCTTATGAGGACACCAGTCATTGAATTTAGGGCTCATTCTAATCCAGCATGATCTCATCTTAACTAATTACATCTGCAAAGACCCTTTCTCTTAATGAGATCTTATTCTGAGGTTCTTGGTGGATATTAATTTTGGGGGACATTAGTCAACCCAGTACAGAGGGGGTTAGCTTTTAAGATAAATCTGTCTTCTTACTATGATGGAGTTTTGAGGTCGACATTATTAGTGTTCACCAGTATCACCAGTTCTCCTCACCTTTTTGCACTTATGAAAAACAACATTTGTGCCGGGTGGGACTATGTGACTAGTCTCTCCCAATAGCCTGTGACTGGGAATGATAGGAATTACTTTGGGCCTTAACTACTTAAAAGCTAGTGTGGTAGTTTCTGTGTTCATCTAGATTCTGGTGAAGCCTGAAAACTGTAGCTGAGAAGGAAATGCAACAACATCAAGGATGCCTGGATAGTGGACCTTATCTGAGCAAGAAATAAACTTTTGTTATATTATACCACTATAATTTTGAAGGTATTTGTCACTGAAGCAAAATACAGACAATTCTGATTAATATGTTTCCTCAACTTCCAAAGCATCTTTGAATATAAATATATACATCACAAATTAATCAGTAGTCTGAACTTGAAACATACATAGTTTTAACCCAAAGTTTTTGTTTGACATTTAAATTTCTTCTTCTTTCCTGATAAGTTAAATTCCATTCACAATTATTTGCTGAGTACATTTATGTTGAGGACTACCTACATGTACATATTTAGAAAAGATTTGATTTATGTTACCTTTGTCACTCTGCAGCATGGGCAAATAAAGCCAAAGATTGGTGCTAACTTGTAAAAAAGCTCTTTGTGCTAAGAGAGTTATGACATATATTTTTGTCATTTAACTATTATAAAATTCCCAGTGGTACCGCATTGGCAGGAAATAAGATTTTAAAAAATGTTGTTTCTATATAAAAAAAAATTGTTGGGCTGTGTTTTAAACCCTAGAACTCGGCTTCAAAGGAAAAGATTTTATTACTGAAAATAAAAATGGTGATCTATAAGCAATCTTACATTGACTGCAAAGAATGGTGTGACATTTCAGACATATGTTCAACTTCCAGCTCCACAATGAGTTTATTTTGAGTCTATTTGTATACAGCTCATTTGAAGGGCAAAAACAAGAAGTTATACACAAATGGCAGGGGTCCAAAACTGATGTCAGTTAAGCAATGATTTTATGTGTATTACAACCCCTGCTGAGATGTCTGGAGTTTATTCTAGAATGTTACATAAAAACTCAGCGCTAAAAGACAATGTGAAAACTAATTTGAAATGGAAAGAATTACATGTATTCCCCAATAGGATTGGACTAGAAAATACTTCAAAGGTGAAAGGGTAGTGTTCATTGACTTGAATATGCTGATTTATGGAATTGCTAAACCTAACACAGCACAGAAAATAGTCTGGACCCTCCACAAAGCTGGCTGGTTAAATGGCTTTGTTACTGTGTCATGAGGCAGAATGTCAAGGGTGACCCTCTGCTCTCAAAAGCATTCTTTATTTCAAAGGTCCCTCAAAAACCATCTGTGTGCTTATTGGCATAAGTGACCTGGAAAGGATCAAGGTCTTCTAGAGGCCTTGAAACCAATCTGGTCTCTTGACATCTCTCAAAATGAAGATGACCTTGAGCTCAGTGAGATATTGCATTGCCCTTAACAGAATCCCAGCTACTGTGAATTTGGAGAGCTCGTTTGAGCCTACTTCATGTTGTATTCACAGCACGGAGCTAAATGCTTACCAAAAGGAGGGTACTGGTAGGTGTTGCTTGAATGAGGAGGTGCGTTAAATACTGTATTCTATATGAAATGATGGCTTAAGAAAATAAAAAGTAACAAGTATTTAGAGGAAAGGATATGACTTCATATCCTTGACAATAACTCAGAAAAAAGTGGCATTTATGTAAATGTTAAAATACTTTAGAATACTTAAAATGTGTTTATTAAGAACCCATTTCCTCTAACTTGAGGAATTTCAAGTGCTCTGATGACATTTGAATTCATAGTGTAAAAGAATTCATTCATTCATTACTGTAAAAGAATTTAATGAGTTACTATTGTTGAGATTACAAATTGGAAAATGACTAGGCAGATGAAAACTGTCCTGTCCTCATATCATATCATATCATATCATATCATATTGAACTTGGACTTGTACCATTTTTTAATATATGATACTTTTCATTTCTCTAAATGAAAAATAACCTGCTGAATAATAGAAATCTCCTTATACTGAGGCCACCTAGTGATTTCACATTTGTTTCTCTGGATTCCTGATTCCCACTGCTTCAGCTTGAACACTGTTACTGTAAACAGTTACAAGTTTACATCTTGTTTGACCTACTCATATATCTTGAATCTTTTGATCCACCAGGAAACTCAAAGATACCATTTAATGTTCCAGACAATCACCCAAGATCCCCTCATGCTTTGCTGAATTCTGATCTCATCTCTATTTGCCCCTCAACTTAAAGTACTGCCACCCCAACAATCATCCCCACCTGAAGTCACTTTGAACCCTCTGATATATGGATCTCGATTTTTCTTTTCTCCCAGCTGTACACACTCGGGTAGGTGTCAGAATCTCCAGTTGCTGTGTGTGCCAAATGTCAGCAGTAACCTCAGCCACAGGAAAAATGATGATTGTCTCTCAGTGATCCACTGGCCCATCTAACACCAGTTCCTGTGAGAAAAAAAGGATTAGACTCTCAATGCTAAATCCTTATCTCATCCCTATGGCTTCGTAAAACTCATTTACCCTGATGCCTGGTGGCCTTTGGCTGCTTTTGTCTCTTTGTCAATCTGGACATTTCCCAGCTGGCTTTAGTGAACAGTCTGTCCTCTCTTCTGCTGCCTTTGGCTCTGACTTTGTTGTATCTGGTCCTAGGTCTGTTTGCTTTGACCTTGGTTATCTATGAGATAGTTGACTCTTAACTGTGATCTGATTATCTTATTTCTCTCCTGTGGTCCCTCCCTTGACTTTCCAGGTTTGATGTTATATTTGGCATAACAAGATAATTAGCATTGTTTAAATAAAGGTGGGTTCTGGGACACTGGTTCCTAAAAATTATGGTTGGACATATCAAATTCTTATTATATTTCCCGGGAAACCAAGTGTGTTCTTTAAACTATACGGTTTAAAGTTATAAAAATTTTTCCTGGTTTATAGCCAAACTCCATTAGTGATGATTAATCATGATAAGAGGCCAAATGAAAACTAGAACATTGCTTAGACTTTAAGTTAAAATGGGGAAACAAATCTCTTTGGATTACCAAGGGGGATTTACTTTCCTAAGTGTTCTGCATGTAGTTTGAACTAAACATGTGCAGTGGGGTAATATTTTGATGATTATTGATGTGCTTTTTTACTTTGCCTTTCAGAGTACAAGACCATTGTCTTGGTTTGCCTGAGGTGACAGTATGCCTGGGGGAGACTGATTTGTTACAGAGGGAATACTAAGAGAAAGTGCCCAAAAAATAAAAATGAGAAAGTAATAAAGAAGTATGTTGTAAGACAGGCTTCTTGGAGTTGAGATTAGGGCTGGCAGTTTCCTTCCATAATGATAAATCAAACTATTAGTTATTCTAGAAGAGAAGGGTTCTGTTATTTTTATATTTTGTTTATATTTTCAAATAAACAGTGCATTCTGGAGTAGTCACTTTAGAGCTGTCCCATACGTATAGAACATGACCCTACCCTCCATAAAGTCTTGGCCCAGTGGATTTTGGAAAGAAGAAAGAGAGAGGAAATTAAAGCAACCAGAAGTGGTTCCACATTTTCTCTTCTATGGGCTTTGGCCCAAAGCGAATTGGAAAAGGGAAAATAGCAGAGTTAGAAGGAAGCTACTGTTTCCTATTGAGACTTCAGGGAGAGGATACTTGCAGGAGCTTGGGTAAACAATTGGTGCAAAACCACTTCAAAGTGAACTGGCCAGTGTAGCCTGTTAGGGTAAAATATGGTTCTGAGGATGGGCTTTTCTAAGGCACCCTTGATTCCCATATGGATCTTGCCGGAAGGGGGTCACCATTGCTGGGATGAAGTGAGGCTTGTCAGAGGACCACCCTAATCAGGACCAAATAAGAGTTTCAGGCAAACCTCAGGTTTTTACAGCAAGATCTGAGGTGAAGGTAGTCAGATTAGTGGTTATACCACAAGCAGCAGTCTTTGTGCCAAAGTCCTTAGCCTCTGAGGTATGTTAGCCATAGACTTCAGCATCAGAAGAGAGCAGATCAGCCAGAATCCAGGAGGGCAAAGGGTATTGCTGAACCATTGGAGGAATAAGAGTGAGACAATATGAACATCAGAGGAATTTATGTTTCCTCTCCCATATCATAAGAATAATAAGCCATACTCCTCCCCCAGAAACAAGTGATCAATCATCTGAGCATATTTTATCAAACAGACACTGTATTCAAACTAATCTTAAACTAGATCGTACATTTAGTTATCTATTTTCCCCCTTTACTAATCAGAAATGGATAAGTCTCTGGAGAAAGGCCAGATTACAGAAAAAAAATACAGAAATCATTTTTTCAGTATAGACCTAACTTCTAGTATGAGTATTTGGCAACATGACTACACATATCTGAAACAGAGCTCACGATTTTATCATGATTGACTTTTCTTCTTTTCCTGCCAATAGCATTGTTGTTCTCTCTGTCATTCAAGGCTCAGAATCCAGAATCATCTTTAAATCTGTTTCTCCTTTTCCTTCAATGTCTAAGTTGTGAACTTTTGCAGGTCTTACATTTCTAATATTCCTTTGGTTTCTCCCCCTTTCTCTACTTCAGTAGCTTCCTACTTGGTCTCTTTGCCATGACTGTCTCTCTCCTTTCTCTGTATAATTTCTAGAATAACCTTCTTAAATAAAGACTCTGATGCTATTATCCACTTCTCAAAAACATTCAGTAGTTTATCATTACCTACTAAATTGCATGAAAACTTCTCAGTCTTACGTAAGGACTCTTGCCAAAAATCACTACAGCTTTTACTGTCTTATCCTCCCTTTATGTCTACAAATATTTAGTGGAATGGTGCACACGTGTGTGTGTGTGTGTGTGTGTGTGTGTGCGTGTGCGCGCGTGCGCCTGGGATGTCATCATTTCTGCCTTACCATTTTCTTCTTCTTAAATTTCTCATGTGTAAATTCACTCTAAACCTCACAGTAACTGATCTTCTATGATGCATATGATAGATGTTTGGAAATATTTGTTAAATTAAATATACAATGTGATAATGGTATAAGGTTCACCTCTGATGATGAGTGAAAATAATGACCCAAGAGGCACTAGAGATTATGCTCTGGATATAATGGAGAAAGGTTCACAGGAAAAGAATGAAAATCTACCAACAGAATAGAAGAATAACGCAAGTAAGTTCTGAAGATCTCTGTTGTGACTCTGGAAAAGGCCCTGATTGTGGTGCTAGGGATTTGAGAATAGGCATAACAATTTGAATGCAACTGATATTTGCTATAAGCCTATAAAGTCTGGAATGTGGATGGACCTTCAGCATATACTAGCACCAGAAAGGTAGGCCTGACAGATTACAGTTCAGACATTAAGAAGCAGGTTGGCTTAATGGGTACAGTTTTCCTCATCTTCAGACATGTCAAGTGAATGACTTACTCACAAGGTGAATCATCTGCTCTCGTAGATATGGAGAAAAGGAGGTTTTCTATCTTTCTCTGTCAGCCACTGAGCACATGTTCAATGTTATGTTTTTGAGGGTGAAGCTTATCAGTATATTTCTGTGCTATCAAAAGAATATAATTTAAGTGACTCAAAGAGAGGATATAGGCTTTATTTAGCTGATGCAGATTGGGAGCATCAAAGGACCAGGTAACTTCTGAGTTGAAAAACAATCAATATTATTGAGGGAGGAGAAAAGAAAATCATGTGTCCTTATGGTCTGACTCTGGTTAACAGTTTTTGTATTTAAATGCTACAAAACTTGCAGTTGAATGTTGTGCTCATTTTTGTGCCACCTGCTTGGGATCGTTGGTGTAATCTTATCTTGATAACTGTCAGAATAGTACTTTCTGAGAACTATTTTTGCAAGCTTTACGGTTGGTCAGTTAGTCAAGATTCGCAAAGTGGGGAAATAGACAAGGATTAAAGGCCAGGAGGAAACTAGACTCTCTATCATGTCTGTTTTAGTTCTGTGACTGTGCTAGCAGGGCTTTCCAGTTGTGTTATACCTTAGTCATTTATTTTTAACTCACCAGAATATCACATATTAACACTAATATTTTTAATTGGATTAAAACAAGAAGCATTCATTTTTAATAACAAATGTTTCTTTAATTGTTTAAAGTAGGTTAGTTTTGTATTTTAACAAGGGTGAAATATCCTTGATGATAGGTGCAATGTCTTTTTCTATGTCCTCAAGGCTTTGTACCATTTTGGGCATATAATGGCACATTCAGAATTACTTTCCAAATCATTAATTCTGATTTCCCAGGTGTATAAATTATATTTGAGTAGTGTTTTGAGCACTGAAGTTTTTGACTTATTTGGCATCTGGATTTGTCTGACATATGATTTAAAGAGTCTTGTAGTTATAAAATATGATCGTTTATTGACACATGTACATACGGTGCACCTTTCGAAATTCAATGAAAAGTGCCTGAGTCTAATATCTGTATTGAAGGCATCATCGCAGCAGGTCTCCCAGAAACTATTTTATACTCTCCTTGCTTCCACTAGAAAAAGTCTTTCAACATGCCTGTTCTATAAAAGTTTATTATTTTCTTTGAGAGACATAACTTTATAGATTTTGTTTTATTTCACAATTGTAAGTGTCCTTTACAGCCATGGGTTAAATTATATATTGTGTTAGGATACAGACTAAGCTGCTACAATAAAATACTCCAACACACAAGGGCTTAAATTCTAAATTTACTTTTCTTGTATTGATATGTAACTGTCGAGAAGTGAGGAGTCCAAGCTGGTTGGAGAGGCTCTGCTTCCCTAGGTCCTTCAGGGACCCAGTTTCACTCTTCCTATGGGTCACTCCTAGTGTGTTGTACTTGTCCTCTTTGTCAAAACTAGATCACCATTGTCCACAGTCTAACTGAAATAATTGAGAAAAGTCCAAAGCAAACGTCTTTGCTCTTTGTTTTTTTAACATTTGTATTGGAGTATAATTGTTTACAATGGTGTGTTAGTTTCTGCTCTATAACAAAGTGAATCAGTTATACATATGTTCCTATATCTCTTCCCTCTTGTGTCTCCTCCCTTGCACCCTCCCTATCCCACCCCTCTAGGTGGTCACAAAACACCTAGCTGATCTCCCTGTGCTATGCGGCTGCTTCCCGCTAGCTATCTGTTTTACATTTGGTAGTGTATATATGTCCATGCCACACTCTTACTTCGTCCCAGCTTACCCTTCCCCCTCCCCATATCCTCAAGTCCATTCTCTAGTAGGCCTGTGTTTTTATTCCAGTCTTGCCCCTAGGTTCTTCATGACCTTTTATTATTATTATTTTTTTAGATTCCATATATATGTGTTAGCATACAGTATTTGTTTTTCTCTGACCTACTTCACTCTGCATGACAGACTCTAGGTCCATCCACCTCACTACAAATAACTCAAGTTCTTTCTTTTTATGGCTGAGTAATAAATATTCCGTTGTATATATGTGCCACATCTTCTTTATCCATTCATCTGTTGATGGACACTTAGGTTACTTCCATGTCCTGGCTATTGTAAACAGAGATGCAATGAACATTTTGGTACATGACGCTTTTTGAATTATGGTTTTCGCAGGGTATATACCCAGTAGTGGGATTGCTGGGTCGTATGCTAGTTATAATTTTAGTTTTCTAAGGAGCCTCCATACTGTTCTCCACAGTGGCTGTATCAATTTACATTCCCACCAACAGTGCCAGAGGGTTCCTTTTTCTCCACACCCTCTCCAGCATTTATTGTTTGTAGGTTTTTTTGATGATAGCCATTCTGACTGGTGTGAGATGATATCTCATTGTACTTTTGATTTCCATTTCTCTAATGATTAATGATGTTGAGCATTTGTTCATGTGTTTGTTGGCAATCTATATATCTTCATTGGAGAAATGTCTATTTAGGTCTTCTGCCCATTTTTAGATTGGGTTGCTTGTTTTTTGATACTGAGCTGCATGAGCTGCTTGTAAATTTTGAAGATTAATCCTTTGTCAGTTGCTTCATTTGTAAATATTTTCTTCCATGCTGAGGATTGTCTTTTCTTCTTGTTTATGGTTTCCTTTGCTGTGCAAAAGCTTTGAAGTTTCATTAGGTCCCATTTGTTTATTTTTGTTTTTATTTCCATTTCTCTAGGAGGTGGGTCAAAAAGGATCTTGCTGTGTTGTATGTCATAGAGTGTTCTGCCTATGCTTTCCTCTAAGAGTTTGATAGTGTCTGGCCTTACATTTAGGTCTTTAATCCATTTTGAGTTTATTTTTGTGAATGGTGTTAGGGAGTGTTCTAGTTTCCTACTTTTACATGTACCTGTCCAGTTTTCCCAGCACCACTTATTGAAGAGGCTGTTTTTTCTCCACTGTATGTTCTTGCCTCCTTTATCAAAGATAAGGTGACCATATGTGCATGGGTTTATCTCTGGGCTTTCTATCCTGTTCCATTTATCTATATTTCTGTTTTTGTGCCAGAACCATACTGTCTTGATTACTGTAGCTTTGTAGTATAGTGTGAAGTCAGGGAGCCTGAATCCTCCAGCTCCATTTTTCTTTCTCAAGATTGCTTTGGCTATTTGGGGTCTTTTGTGTTTCCATACAAATTGTGAAATTTTTTGTTCTAGTTCTGTGAAAAATGCCAGTGGTGGTTTGATAGGGATTGCATTGAATCTGTAGATTGCTTTGGGTAGTAGAGTCATTTTCACACTGTTGATTCTTCCAATCCAAGAACATGGTATATCTCTCCATCTATTTGTATCGTCTTTAATTTCTTTCATCAGTGTTTTATAATTTTCTACATACAGGTCTTTTGTCTCCTTAGGTAGGTTTATTCCTAGATATTTTATTCTTTTTGTTGCAATGGTAAATGGGAGTGCTTTCTTAATTTCACTTTCAGATTTTTCATCATTAGTGTATAGGAATGCTAGAGATTTCTGTGCATTAATTTTGTATCCTGCTACTTTACCAAATTCATTGATTAGCTGTAGTAGTTTTCTGGTAGCATCTTTAGGATTTCTATGTATAGTATCATGTCATCTGCAAACAGTGACAGCTTTGCTTCTTCTTTTCTGATTTGGATTCCTCTTATTTCTTTTTCTTCTCTGATAGCTGTGGCTAAAACTTCCAAAACTATGTTGAATAATAGTGGTGAGAGTGGGCAACCTTGTCTTCTTCCTGATCTTAGTGGAAGACGATGTTGGCTGTGGGTTTGTCATATATGACCTTTATTATGTTGATGAAAGTTCCCTCTATGCCTACTTTCTGGAGGGTTTTAATCATAAATGGGTGTTGAATTTTGTCGAAAGCTTTCTCTGCATCTGTTGAGACGATCATATGGTTTTTCTCCTTCAGTTTGTTAATACGGTGTATCACATTGATTGATTTGCATATATTGAAGAATCCTTGCATTCCTAGAATAAACCCCACTTGATCATGGTGTATGATCCTTTTAATGTGCTGTTGGTTCTGTTTGCTAGTATTTTGTTGAGGATTTTTGCATCTATGTTCATCAATGATATTGGTCTGTAATTTTCTTTTTTTGTAGTATCTTTATCAGGTTTTGCTATCAGGGTGATGGTGGCCTCATAGAATGAGTTTGGGAGTGTTCCTCCCTCTGCTATATTTTGGAAGAGTTTGAGAAGGTTAGGTGTTAGCTCTTCTCTAAATGTTTGATAGAGTTCGCCTGTGAAGCCATCTGGTCCTGGGCTTTTGTTTGTTGGAAGATTTTTAATCACAGTTTCAATTTCAGTGCTTGTGATTTTTCTGTTTATATTTTCTATTTCTTCCTGGTTCAGTCTTGGAAGGTTGTGCATTTCTAAGAATTTGTCCATTTCTTCCAGGTTGTCCATTTTATTGGCATAGAGTTGCTTGTAGTAATCTCTCATGATTCTTTGTATTTCTGCAGTGTCAGTTGTTACTTCTCCTTTTTCATTTCTAATTCTGTTGCTTTGAGTCTTCTCCCTTTTTTTCTTGATGAGTCTGGCTAATGGTTTATCAATTTTGTTTATCTTCTCAAAGAATCGGCTTTTAGTTTTATTGATCTTTGCTATTGTTTCCTTCCTTTCTTTTTCATTTATTTCTGATCTAATCTTTATGATTTCTTTCCTTCTGCTAACTTTGGGGTGTTTTTTTTCTTTCTCTAATTGCTTTAGATGTAAGGTTGGGTTGTTTATTTGAGATGTTTCTTGTTTCTTAAGGTAGGATTGTATTGCTATAAGCTTCTCTCTTAGAACTGCTTTTGCTGCATCCCATAGGTTTTGGGTCATTGTGATTTGTTTCTAGGTATTTTTTGATTTCCTCTTTGAGTTTTTCAGTGATCTCTTGGTTATTAAGTAGTGTATTGTTCAGCCTCCATCTGTTTGTATTTTTTGCAGATTTGTTCCCGTAATTGATATCTAGTCTCATAGTGTTGTGGTCAGAATAGATACTTGATTCGATTTCAGTTTTCTTAAATTTACCAAGGCTTGATTTGTGACCCAAGATATGCTCTATCTTAGTTAATGTTCTATGAGCACTTGAGAAGAATGTGTGTTGTGTTGTTTTTGGATGGAATGTCCTATAAATATCAATTAAGTTTATCTTGTTTAATGTATCATTTAAAGCTTTTGTTTCCTTATTTACATTTTGGATGATCTGTCCATTGGTGAAAGTGGGGTGTTAAAGTCCCCGACTATGATTGTGTTCTGTCGATTTCCCCTTTTATGGCTGTTAGTATTTGCCTTATGTATTGAAGTGCTCCTATGGTGGGTGCATAAATATTTACAATTCTTATATCTTCTTCCTGGATCGATCCCTTGATTGTTATGTAGTTTCTTTCTTTGTCTCTTGTAATAGTCTTTATTTTAAAGTCTATTTTGTCTGATATGAGAATTGCTACTCCAGCTTTCTTTTGATTTTCATTTGCATAGAATATCTTTTTCCATCCCCTCACTTTCAGTCTGTATGTGTCCCTAGGTCTGAAGTGGGTCTCTTGTAGACAGCATATATACGGGTCTTGTTTTTGTATCCATTCAGCCTGTCTATGTCTTTTGGTTGGAGCATTTAATCCATTTACATTTAAGGTAATTATCGATATGTATGTTCCTATTCCCATTTTCTTAATTGTTCTGGGTTTGTTATTGTAGTTCTTTTCCTTCTCTTGTGTTTCCTGCCTAGAGAAGTTCCTTTAGCATTTGTTGTAAAGCTGGTTTGGTGGTGCTGAGTTCTCTTAGCTTTTGCTTTTCTGCAAAGGTTTTAATTTCTCCATCAAATCTGAATGAGATCCTTGCTGGGTAGAGTAATCTTGGTTGTAGCTTTTTCTCCTTCATCACTTTAAATATGTCTTGCCACTCCCTTCTGGCTTGCAGAGTTTCTGCTGAAAGATAAGCAGTTAACCTTATGGGGATTCCCTTGTGTGTTATTTGTTGTTTTACCCTTGCTGCTTTTAATGTTTTTTCTTTGTATTTAATTTTTGAGAGTTTGATTTATATGTGTCTTGGCATGTTTCTCCTTGCATTTATCCTGTATGGGACTCTCTGCCCTTCCTGGACTTGATTAACTATTTCCTTTCCCATATTAGGGAAGTTTTCAAGTATAATCTCTTCAAATATTTTCTCAGTCCCTTTCTTTTTCTCTTCTTCTTCTGGGACCCATATAATTCTAATGTTGGTGTGTTTAAAGTCTCAGAGGTCTCTGAGACTGTCCTCAATTCTTTTTAATCTTTTTTGTTTATTTTGCACTCCAGTAGTTATTTCCACTATTTTATCTTCCAGGTCACTTATCCGTTCCTCTGCCTCAGTTATTCTGCTATTGATACCTTCTGGAGAATTTTTAATTCATTTATTGCGTTGTTCATCACTGTTTGTTTGCTCTTCAGTTTTTCTAGGTCGTTGTTAAATGTTTCCTGTATTTTCTCCATTCTATTTCCAAGATTTTGGATCATCTTTACTATCATTACTCTGAATTCTTTTTCAGGTAGACTGCCTATTTCCTTTTCATTTGTTAAGTCTGGTGGGTTTTTGCCTTGCTCCTTCATCTGCTGTGTGTTTTTCTGTCTTCTCATGTTCCTTAACTTACTGTGTTTGGGGTCTCCTTTTCACAGGCTGCAGGTTCTTAGTTCCCATTGTTTTTGGTGTCTGCCCTCAGTGTCTAAGGTTGGTTCAGTGGGTTGTGTATGCTTCCTGGTTGAGGGGACTAGTGCCTGTGTTCTGGTGGATGAGGCTGGATCTTGTCTTTCTGGTGGGCAGGTCTCCATCCAGTGGTGTGTTTTGGGGTGTCTGTGGCCTCATTATGATTTTAGGCAGCCTCTCTGCTAATGGGTGGGGTTGTGTTCCTGTCTTGCTAATTGTTTGCCATACGGTGTCCAGCACTGTAGCTTGCTGGTCGTTCAGTGAAGCTGAGTCTTGGCATTGAGATGGAGATTTTAGGGAGATTTTTGCCATTTGATATTACATGGAGTTGAATGGTCTCTTGTGGACCAGTGTCCTGAAGTTGGCTCTCCCACCTCAGAGGCACAGCACTGACTCCTGGCTGGAGCACCAAGAGCCTTTCATCCACACGGCTCAGAATAAAAGGGAGAAAAATAGGAAAGAAAGAATGAAGATAAAGTAAAATAAAATAAAATTATTAAAATAAAAAATAAGTAGGAAGAAAAATTTTTTTAAAGTAGGGGGAAAAAAACCCCAAAATGGACAGACAGAACCCTTGGACAAATGGTAAAAGCAAAGCTATACAGACAAAATCATAAAAAGAAGCATACACATCCACACTCACAAAAAGGGAAAAAGGGAAAAAAAAAAATATATCTTTGCTCCCAAAGGCCACCTCCTCAATTTGGGATGATTCGTTGTCTATTCAGGTATTCCACTGATGCAGGGTACATCAAGTTGATTGTGGAAATTCAATCCACTGCTCCTGAGGCTGCTGGGAGAAATTTCCCTTTCTCTTCTTTGTCTTCACAGCTCCCAGGGTTCAGCTTTGGCTTTGGACCCACCTCTCAGTGTAGTCCGCCTGAGGGCATCTGTTCTTCGTTCAGACAGGACGGGGTTAAAGGAGCAGCTGATTCGGGGGCTCTGGCTCACTCAGGCCGGGGGGAGGGAGGGGTACGGATGCGGGGTGAGCTTGCAATCACAGACGCCAGCGTGACTTTGCACCAGCCTGAGGGACACTGTGCGTTCTCCCGGGGAAGTTGTCCCTGGATCACAGGACCCTAGCAGTGGCGGGCTGCACACACTCCCGGGAGGGGACGTGTGGATAGTGACCTGTGCTTGCACACAGGCTTCTTGTTGGCTGCAGCAGCAGCCTTAGCGTCCCATGCCCGTCTCTGGGGTCCATGCTGATAGCTGCGGCTCACGCCTGTCTCTGGAGCTCCTTTAAGCGGCGCTCTTAATCCCCTCTCCCCACGCACCAGGAAACAAAGAGGGAAGAAAAAGTCTCTTGCCTCTTCAGCAGCTCCAGACTTTTTCCTGGACTCCCTCCCGGCTAGCTGTGGTGCACTAGCCCCCTTCAGGCTGTGTTCACGCAGCCAACCCCATTCCTCTCCCTGGGATCCGACCTCTGAAGCCGGAGCCTCATTTCCCAGTCCCTGCCCGCCCCGGCGGGTGAGCAGACGAGCCTCTCAGGCTGGTGAGTGCCGGTCGGCACTGATCCTCTGTCCGGGAATCTCTCTGCTTTGCCCTCCGCACCCCTGTGGCTGTGCTCTCCTCCGTGGCACCGAAGCTCCCCCCTCCACCACCTGCAGTCTGCACCTGTGAAGGGGCTTCCTAGTGTGTGGAAACCTTTCCTCTTTCACAGCTCCCTCCCACTGGTGCAGGTCTGGTCCTTATTCTTTTGTCTCTGTTTTTTCTTTTTTTTTGCCCTACCCAGGTACGTGGCGATTTTCTTGCCTTTTGGGAGGCCTGAGGTCTTCTGCCAGCATTGAGTAGGTGTTCTATAGGAGTTCTTCCACATGTAGATGTATTTCTGATATATTTGTGAAGAGGAAGGTGATCTCTGCGTCTTACTCCTCCGCCATCTTGCAACTCCCACGTCTTTGCTTTTAAGGTGGCAGAAGTTACTCACATAAATTCCTTTCCCATTCTATTGGCCAAACCTAGATACAGTGCTATGCTTAACTGCAAAAAACCTAAGTGTTAATCTGTAATCTGGGTGAACAGGTGACCAGCTAAAACCCCAAGGATTCTATTATTAAAAAGAAAATGTAGTGAACAGATATTGATGGACACACTCAGTGTGCTCCTCTGGCCACCCTCCATGGGTGCCTGCTTCCCACATGCAGACCATACTCTTTCCACCTGAGGTAGTCAAATTCCTTTAAGTTATTCCCTCTGCATAAAAATTGAGGCTAAACTAAGTGTTGCATTTTCTTTTTTGGCAAGTTTGAACTTGGCCCTTTGCAATCTGGTAACTCATAAATTAATACAAAAGTGATATATGTCTCTGACACCCAGTATAAAATGATGGAGCTGGAACAGAATAACCACCATGATAATCTCCTGTTAATAAAGTAGGAAGAATAGGAGCAGTCACTGCTCCATAGAAATGACAGAAGTAAGAATTTCTGAATAATTTTAAGATACGTATTCTAGTACTGGGGTAAACTGTTCTGCTAGACTTTTTTCCTGATCTCTGAGGGGAACTTAAATCTCCTAGTTCTTCTCTGTGATTGGGCATTATTCTGTCCATTACCTTTTTTTTTTTTTTTTTTTGCCACAACTGAAATGGGCTTTGAGAGTAAACTCTTCATGAGCACTGTCTTAGGGACAATTATGGGTGTTTGCTGGTGAGGCTTACAGCTTCTTTGGCAATAGAGGTCCCTCAGAAACCCTGTAATCTTCTAAGTCTACTTGCTTCCAATAAAATTCATGTGAAAGTCACCACACTCAGAATACTTTTATTAATAGTTCTTAAGCCTCTGAGATATTTTATTATCTACTGCATCTGTGCTTGAACTCTCCTCCCTTTAAATTTAATACTAGCTAGTTTATGTTCTTCTAAAAATATAGGCTTCAAGTAGGGAGTTAATCTGATCTTTGTCCCTGAGCTTCTCTCAGTTTTTAACTAAAAAGTTGTATTTAAGAGAGAATTTAAAGAAAGTCTCCGAAGGACAGACATAGCTTCTGCTGTTTAGAGCACAAAAGCAGTTGAATTTTCAAGCCCAGTGAGTCAGAATAGATGGATGCCACAAGTAGAAAGTGTCCCCATTAAGAGGTCTGTTCTCTTTAATCTTGACTTTCAACCTGGCTTGTTCATACATGAGCTCCTTTTTGTCTTACAGGATTTTCTAAAAGAAACAAGGAGCCTCCATCACTCACCAATATTCTGAGTTTTCCAATCAGTTTTCCAGAGTAGTAGGCTCAGCAAATATGTTGTCTGCCTTTCAGTTTTTAACAAGTTGTGTCTTAGTTTGGGCTGCTATAGTAAGATAACATAAACTGGGTAGTTTAAACAATAAACTTATATTTCTCACAGTTCTACAGTCTGGAAATCTGAGATCAGGGTGCCACTGTGGTTGGGTTTTAGTGAGAGCCCTCTTCCTGGTCTATAGATGGCTGTCTTGTTGTATCTTCATGTGGCAGAGAGAGGTCATCTTACTTGTGTCTCCTCTTGTAAGGGCACTAATTCAATTCATGAGGGCTCTATCCTTGTGATTTAATTACATCCCAAAGGCCTTGCCTCCAAATACCATCACATTGGGACTCAGGGCTTCAACCTATTAATTTTCAGAGGACACAGATATTCAATCCATAGCAGATTGCATTGTTTTCTACTGGTTTTCTTGGGAATAAAATAGGTCACTAGCTTCTCAAGATTCAATATCTGTTTCCTCATCACCATCCACCTAATTGTTAAACCAATAAAAAATATTTTGAGTATTTATTATTATAGTCTCTCACATCTCATACCAAATTTTTACTTGAGATGAGGTACAAGATAAATCTCTATAACAAATGACCCAAAACTATTGTTATTTTAAATGAGATTGATGTTTATTTTCTTATATTCTACAGGAGGAGAGAGGTCAAGTTTGCTAGAATAGGTCTACTACAGAAAATCTTTCATAGATATAAGTTGCTCATAGGATAATATGCTAGTGGATGATGGGACATATTGTCCTTTTCTGAATGGATTGGAGACAGAGAAAAGAGAACGTTCGGAGTAAATGACTCAGTCTTCAAGGCAGTGCCTCTGAAGTTGCACATATGTCTTGTACTCACATCCCATTTGACCCAAACTTAATCCCATGGCCATACATAGCTGCTATGAAGGATGGGAAATCAGATCTGTAGTAACGTGTCTCAACTCCATGTAAGCTAAACTAACAGGGTTCTATTATCTTAAAAAAGGAAGAAAGAAGCAAAGAAGGAAGAAAAATGAATTATTGAAGACATTTAGCAACATACAATATTAATTTATGAGGAAAATTTCATTGTACTCAATTTCAGAGACATTTGTTATCTCTTACTGAGGATTGATTTTGTCCTGTGTTGCAGAATTGAAGCATTAGTAACAAATATCTCTTGGTAGTTACTAGAAGTAGGACATGGGAAATCTTTGCATCTTCTTGGAATATCATCAAAAACACGATCAAATGGAGAATTCCTAAAATTTGGAGGAAATAGCTCCATCGCAGCAATAAGCAAACACTTTTTTTCTGCTAATTCTTAAAAATGTTCAATTTTATAGGAATACGGTATCTGTTAACTGAATTTGACTATTTTTCTTAAACAATTTATTTGGGTCACTGCACTTTTTATACTACTCTTTAATATCTTCTCTGCAGAATTCTCAATTGACTGCAAAAATGATTAACAGTAGGCTCCCCTGCTGTTAACTCAGTCATTCATGACTTCACCAGATAGTTTTGCTTTTTGGGCCAATGATTTGTTTTTTTCATATTGTTTCCCCACCTCTGGATACAATCAAAGTCCAAAATATGACACTCATTTTAATTTCATGACTAAAATATAAAATATTATGCAGGTACATCTTTTATTTTCTGCATATTTAAAGCTAATGACCAGAATGTTTGCTATTAGTTGTGGGCAAGGTAATTTTAAAGTATACTTATTTTCCTCAGTTACTTTCTTCACATACTCTCTTGTTTATTCTTGTTCTCTAATAATTCAAGTACCATTAGTTTTTACCACTATTACAGTCTTCCTTTTGTTTATCCTATTACTTCTATGAATTCGCTTTATTTAACAAGTTTATTTCATGAGTTGGTCAAGCCATGCTGAGGAAAGCTTATCAGCTGTTATTCTTCTAATTATTTCTAGTCTATATAAATAGTATATAGTTTGAAATACAGTTAAACAAAAAAAACACAGAGAAAGAGTAAACCTGAAAATTTCTCCCATGTTTTAATCCAGTTATGTCAATCTACCTGGTAGACAAAAACAATATGAAACTTTAACTCTTTCATTGGTCATAGAACATTTTCAGAAGTTGTTACAATCTTAGCATATGATCTAGCAAAGTCCATATACTTTTATAACTTACTTTAGAAATTGTTAATTTCTTATACTGGCAAATTAATAATTGACAAATTATTAATTTCTTATATTGTCTCTGCATGGTCTAGCAAGCATTTGTTTACCAAAGATCTGCTTTTCCATCTCCATGTAAATAGCCTTCCTTCCAAACCACTACCCCCAACATCCTCTTTTGTGTTTAGCTGAAGATGGTATTTAAGTTGTGAGCTTTGGCCATTTTGGCAGGTTACTCTGTTTTCCATGGTCACTGCCGTGTATACATGCTATTAAATTTTGTTCGATTTTCTCCTGTTAGTGTGTCTCAGGCCAATTTAATTTTTAGACCAGCCAGAAGCACCTAGAAGGTAGAGGAAAGTTTCTTCCTCCCCAACAAGAAAATAGAGCATTGTAGCAAGAAGGAAAACAGCAAAAACTGAGCATGTGACTACCGATAATTTGTTGCTGCTGTATCATAAATGCATTGTAACAAATGGTAAGAGATAAGTTGGAGATTAGGTAGGAGGCAGGTTAGAAGCACACTACCATCCAATAGATAGCGGAGTTTCAGAGGAATAGTCTTCACTGACCCAGTTACATAGTCAGTGAGCAAATATACTGATGTCTTATTCTGTGCTGGGCACTTGCTTGTCGTGTTTTGGCTGACGTAGTCAACATGATCCTTGCATAGAACTCATTCTTTCAGTTCTGGTTTTCTTTAGGGAAACTTTTTATATATAAAAATTAACTCTGATTCAAAGTTATTGCCTTTGTTTCTTTGGAGTTCCTTAACTATTTCCTGCAAATATTTGGGACAAATTCAGTCATTTTACGAAAATTAAGGACTGATTATAAAGAAGACTCACTTTTCCCTTGTATACACTTTCCTGCTCTCCAGGGCAGTAGAAATGCTGGAAAGTTTTCATGCTGCCAGGTATTTTCTGTCTCTAGAGGATTTTGAATCAAAGACAGGACAGATTGTTATGGGCTGTTATGGGCTGAATTGTGTCCCACTCAAAATTCATATATTGAAGTCCTAACCTGCAGTACCTCAGAATGGACTGTATTTGGAGATAGGGTCTTTAAATAGGCAATTGAATTTAAAGAAGGTCATTGGCATGGGCCTTAATTCAGTATGACTGATATCCTTACAAGAACAGGAGATAGAACATAGACACAGGCACAGAGGGAAGACCATGTGAAGCCATAGGGTAAAGACAGCCATCTACAAGCAAAGGAGAAAGGTCTCAGAAGAGGTAACCCGGCATACACCTTGATCTTGGTCTTTAAGCCTCCAAAACTGTGAGAAAGTAAATTTCTGTTATTTAAACCACCTGGTCTGTGGCACTTTGTTATGGCAGAATTAAGAACCTAATACAGCCCTAATGGATATTGATATGACATCTAAGTGTCCTGCATCCCAGTATTATCTCTCAGAGTTCTGAATTCTACGAAGTCTAATACCCCTTACTCTTTTAATCTACAGTGGCTACAAAATGTCTCTAACTGTGGAGTGTCAGTAGACAACCACCCCATTATAGGGCTCTAATTATTGTGGGCTACTTTACAGCTTACTCATTAATTTCAGAATTAGAAAGTTTTTTTGACAGTTGTTCAAAGTTTCTTAAAACTGATATTTGGGTCTGGATAATTGTTTGTTGTGGAGTACTGTCCTATGTATGTAAGATGTGTAGCAGCATCCCTGGCCTTTACCCTCTGATGTCAGTGGCACTCCTCCAGTTGTAGCAACTAAAAATGTTTCCAAAAATTGCCAAATATCACCTTGTAGGCAAAATTACCCTTGGATGAAAAGCATTGTTTACTTTGAATGTGAAGATAGTGCTTTTTATGCATATTTATTATTTGAGTTAATTACTGGAAGAAGGTCACCCAAGTGTGCATCTGCAAGAAAGATTTACTTTTCTGGTCTATATGTAAACTAGTTTTGCTGACACCAAGGATTCACTTTCTTTTTTTCTGACACTTCATTATTTGTTGAAAAATAATCTAATTACAGTCTTCTTTTCTCAGAGTCGTAGTTCTAATTATTAGTCACATTGACCTTTTCTGTTGAATAAAAAGAAACAAACGTTATATCATAAACCATAAAAGCACTGGCATTAAATGCTGGTTGCAAAGAAGTACATTCATTATGTACTCCCAAATTAGAATGACACATCTTTGCAAGGCCTTTATGTGAATATGTTTGAGATTCTCCCTAGAAAATTTCTTTAGTGGAGCAGACAGCAGGCTTTCATGACCACAAAGGTCTCTTTATGAAAAAATTAAATCAAACTTTATTTATTGCTAATGAAAAGTCTTCTGTGGAGTTGGCATGCAACCTCATATCCTTTCTGACTTTAAAAATCTGTAAAAGTCAAATTATATCCAAGTCATTTTTGTGGAGTGTGGTTGACAATGTAGACAATTTTCTGCAAACACTCATCAAGGCTGAGTGAACTGAAGGGGCTGAAAGTCAGCCAGAGTCTCCGTAGTTGGATATTTGAATATTATTGATGTGTCAAATATGACTGCAGTGTTTACTTAATGAAGGAGTTCAGATGTAAACTCAGTTCCTTTGCTGACTTTACAGCCAAATAGGGTCTGTGTACTAAAACAGCTATGACCTTATTTTACAATAAATTTTTAAGAAACTCCTCTAGAATCATTTTAGGGATTGTCTCTGACTGAATATAAGTGATGCTCACTTTGACCATTCTATAGTTACAATATACTCGTCTTTATTTAATAATTTTCATTGTTAAAATATGTGTTTTTATTTAGATGTTTTCAGTAGGGGCTTGTAAGGTCTGAGTTAAAAATATTGATGATTGGAAAATAAATTCTTATTTAAGAAAAAAAGGCTAATTAAGAAATCCAGAGGGTAATTTAAATGGCTACCAGAATATAAAATTAAGGACTTCAAGTTTAAAGACTGCAAGGCTTGGGAAGGATGTGTTAATGAACTAACATTCAGTTGATAAGCCAATATTATATCAACGATCAGTATTCCAGTATTGAGAGTTTGAAAGGACATAGAAGACATAGTCCCCAGTAGAATCATTCTTAATGATTAATCCAGGTTGTTGGTTCCCAATGTTTTTAAGAATAGGGCAGCATTTAAAAAATAATAATACAAATAAATAAAATTCACTGTCCTATTCCATTTACTCATGCATTTAGCAATGCATTTTATTGAGTAACTACAACGAACTTGGTAGTTTTGGAAGCTTCAGAATATAGTAGTGAACAAAACAATTCCCGCCCTCATAGACTTTACGTCACGGGGAGAAAAAGTGAATAAACAAAAGGAAATTTAAAAATATATTATTCAATGGGGTTATAGGTGCTATGTAAAAAAGTAAAGCAAGGTAAGGGAGATAGTGAGTGTCTGGATGTATGGTGGTCAGGGAAGTCTTCTTTCTTAGGTTGGTTACCTAGAAGAACAGCCTGGGATGGGGATTCTTGCTCAAAAAAGTTACCTGAGGGAGAGAGAGGTGTTCTCAGGAGTAGGAAAGTTGGTGAGTAGGATAGAGCTGGGTGAAAAGCTCAGCAAGAAAGTGGTCTCAGCTGGAGACTTTCAGGTACAGGAGGCTCTGGAGCACACATTGCACAGCAGAGTTTGTCTCACCTTGAGGTAGGGTTTGTAGCTGTGTCACTTGATTGCTGGCTGAAGTTGTATGGCATGGCCTGGGGGAAAAGCACCTCTGTTTAGCTCAAGTCAATTATCTAAATAAAGGAGAGACAGCTGTGAGGTCTCATCAAACAAACAGAAGCAGTGGGGGATGGATGCACCAGCCTGTAAAAGGGATCTTGCTGGGGTTCTAACAGTGTCCACTCACATATCTGAAAAGATGATGAGAACATAAGGGAGAAAAGTAGCTACCTATCTTGGAGAAGAATATTCCAGGGAGAGAGAACAGTGACTGCAGAGACCCTAGGGTGAAATTTTGCCAAAGACCGTGAGACTGGACCTTGCTTGGCTTGAGGAAATATCACCATGTCCAGTATGACTAGAATCGTGTGAACAAGGAAGAACGGAAGGTGATGAGAAAGACAGGGGTGAAAGCAGGTCATGTAGGAACTTGTAGGCCATTGAGTGAGATGGGAAGATATGGGAGATTTCTGAACAGAATGCAAGATCTGGATTTAGTTCTAAAATACTCACTTTAGCTGCCATGGAGGAGACTAGACTGTGGAGAGCAAGGATGTAAACTGCAGAATGAATACTTGCCCTTTTGACATCCTTTTATTGAGCTACCACGTGCTTTCAGGAAGCTATTGTGACTTCATGAATGCTTTTACATGAATCTGCATGTGATAATTACAATTGCATTCATATAAATTTTGTAAGCAGGGGTGATATCCAAAATATTTAGGGAGCAGTATTACAGAGGTTCCAACCAATCAGTATGGAAGCTGCATTTTAGTTCAACAAGTAGATAAGATACAGTATTTCTTCAGTCTACAGACATTACTTAGTATACAAGTAGATTTGGAGACCCCTTGTAATATAATCCCTTGCCTTGTGGAACGCTCAAGTCTGCAATACCAAATGGTAATTTTTGGCATATTCTAAGAAAAAGAAAGGAACTCACTTGGGTCAAGTGGGGTGGTATTCTATGATGGGAAATAGAGCTTGTTGAAAATGCCAGATACAGAATATATAGGAAGGTTTTAAGTTAGAGAACAAAGGATTTTGTAATTCAGCAGGTAGGGGTCTATACACTGAAACCTGGGAGTTGAGCCTAAGAGCATGTCCCTCCTAGGTACTTTTTTTGGACAATGTACTTCCCCTGTAGACCTGCATCACTTTATATGTTAATTTCTTGTTTATTCTGTTTATTCTGTAGATTTCATTCTCCCTAAAAGCAGTGACCAAATCTCTTTTATTTATTGTTGTATATTCAGAGTCTAGTCCAGTGCCTGACACTCCACGGACACATAGTCTGGATACCTGAGGACTGTGACAGTAGGATAGCGAATTAGATTATGGGGTTGGCTATGTAAAAAGTGCATTTGGTTTGAAGACAAAGAGATGTTCTATGGGTCAAATCAGGAAAAGACCTTCTCTAAATTAGCAATAGCTTGGCCTACGGTTGGTGAGTCAAACCAAGAAGCCTGGTTAGAAATACACTAATTCCAAGAGTAGTTGATTAGCCTCTTGCCACTAGACTTTTATATGAAAGAGAAATAAATTTCTATCTTATTTAAGTCACTATGTTTTTGGATCCTTTTGTTTCAGCACCTTAGAATGTACCCTAACAAATGTATCAACCCTAAATGGAAGCCTTCTAAAACTATATCTTCAGCCTTGCCATTTCCTCCTTGTTCATTTCCTGAACCCCAGGCATATATTCAGTTGCCTACTCAACATTGTTACTTGGATATATTCAATTGCCTTCTCAGCATCAGTTGTCAGAACTATTGATGAACCCTGTTCTTTGAATCTTCTATTCCTTTCTTTTCCTATTTCAGTAAATAACACCACCCTTTATTCAAGTGTCCATGGAAAAAAAAGGTACTGTTTTTGATTTACCCAACCTACCCACTTCCAGTTCATCAGCAGGTCATGCTGAGTCAGCCTTCAAAATACACACAAAGCCTGACCTTTCTTGCCAATTCTCCCTCTAAATCCTAGTCCACGTTACCCTCGTATTTTGCCCATATCTTCATCTAACTGATCTTCATTTACCCACTCTTGTTTCCTGAAATCTGTTCTCCACACAGTAGCCAGGGTAACCTTTTAAAAATAAATCTCAATTTGAATTAGTTCTTCTCTAAAAGTGCTCCAAATATTTATGTTTAGGAGTTATTTATATTAATATCCTCTTTGAAATTTGTGGATATTTTCCTTTTCAACCAACTTAAAGAGATTAAGGATTTGTTTTTAAAAAATATCATTGACTGTGCAAAATATGTCAGAAATATTTCACAAAAAAGAATAATTATAACTCAGTTGAACAAAAGTATAAAATTACGAAAAATAGTGCTCTGCTTTGTGGAGACTATATTAGATAAAGAATAAAGAAAGCTTAATTGTAACCTCTTTTGTTTTCATGGAATCTTTATTTATTTTGCAACAGCTTTCTTGAGATACAGCTCATATATACCATACAATGTACCCATTTAAAGTGTATATTTATGATTTTTAATATATCCATGGAGTTGTGCAGCCATGAACAGTTTTGAAACATTTTAATCCCTCTCCACAGAAACCATTTATTACAAACCCTTTAGCAGTCACCTTCTAGGTACACCAGCCACC
The DNA here is from genome assembly GCF_951394435.1 of Stenella coeruleoalba. Lineage (NCBI taxonomy): Eukaryota > Metazoa > Chordata > Mammalia > Artiodactyla > Delphinidae > Stenella > Stenella coeruleoalba. The sequence goes on from NC_137157.1 coordinate 32,159,201, forward strand.
CCCATCCTTCCTTTGCAACCACTGATCTACTTTCTCTCTCTATAGCTGCCTATTCTGGACACTTCATGTAAATGAAATCTTTTTTCTTTCTTTTCTTTTTTGGCTGCTCTGCATGGCTTGTGGGATCTTAGTTTCTCAGCCAGGGAGTGAACCTGTGCCCTTAGCAGTGAAAGCGCAGAGTCCTAACCACTGGATTGCCAGGGAATTCCATGTAAATGGAATCTTGCAATGTGGTCTTTTGTGACTCGATTCTTTCACTTAATGCATTGTTTTCATGGTTCATCCATGTTGTAGCATGAACCAGTACTTTGTTCCTTTTCATTGACAAATACTATTCCATTGTATGGATGTACATTTTATCTGTTCAAGAGTTGATGGACATTTGAATTGTTTCTATTTTTAGCTATTATGAATATGCTGCTATGAACATTCATATACAAGTTTTTGTATGGACATGTTTTCTTTCTTATTTTTAAATTTAGTTATATACCAAGGAGTAGAATTGCTAGGTCACGTGGTAAATCTATCTGATGGTAATGACGTTGAGCATCTTTTCATGTGCATATTGACCTATTTTTATTTCAATGCTAATTCTTCTGCAAAGCAATGTGCTTTTCTCTATTACTATTTTGATACTTCTATTCTTTGTAATCCTGGAAACCATGTTTTTAAATTTGTTAGATGTATATGTAAACCAAAATGAGTGTGTGCTCATATGTATGTTTATATGGATTTATTGCATAGATTTTGTCCAATATGTATAACCTTCCCAGATACTGTTTTTGCTTACTTTCCAGTTCTTAATTGTTTCCAGACAGATTTATGGATATTGAGATGTCATGTTGTCATTTGACTAGTATGGCTTAATTATAGATTTGCTGAATTTATTGGCAGTCTGTTTATGTAAACATAAAACAGCTTATCTCTACTTAAATATGCAGTTTTCTAATTAAAAACATACATATAAGCTGGAAGTGATTTTATATTGATGAAGATGATTCTAAACATTAGGGGAATAGAATTACTTTTTTTAAAAGAGTTGGCTAAATCAACTCAATACTACCTTTTGGTTATTTGAACTTGATTTTGACAACAAAACTACGTATTGAATGAAAAAAATGATTCAAACTAATGGATTCATGAGGGCGGGAGCTGCTGCTTTTCTATATTATATTTAATTATAACCAATATCTGGAACTGGGGGGAGGTACTTTTTTTTAACTAAGGATGTTTCTAATGACTCTATGCTGTCATTTTCTTTTTTTAAAAAAATAAATTTAATTTATTTATTTATGGCTGCGTTTGGTCTTCACTGCTGCATGCGGACTTTCTCTAGTTGTGGTGAGCACAGGCTACTCTTTGTTGCGGTGCACGGGCTTCTCATTGCGGTGGCTTCACTTGTTGAGGACCACGGGCTCTAGGCGCGTGGGCTTCAGTAATTGTGTCATGCAGGCTGAGTAGTTTTGGCTCACGGGGTCTAGAGTGCAGGCTCAGTAGTTGTAGCACATGGGCTTAGTTGCTCCACGGCATGTGGGATCTTCCCAGACCAGGGCTTGAACACGTATCCCCTGCATTGGCAGGCGGATTCTTAACTAACCACTGTGCCACCAGGGAAACGCTATGCTGTCATTTTTTACAGAGAATATGTGAGATAATTCAGGCTGTTAGCAGCAAATATATTTTTTTAATCTGCACGTATCTGAGATTTGATTTTTGCTGTTTAAATGGATATTTTAACAAAATTATAATCATACAATTAAAATTCTTATCATATTTGATTTATATAATTTGTCTTTTAAATTTTTCCTCTTGGGTACAATACAAGGACTATGTTCCTATATTAGTTTTTTTGTTAATTTTATGTTTTTTTTTTTTTTTTTTTTATAAATGAGGGTCAATTCCTGTGTTTCCCATTGGTACAATGGAACATGTGACCCAGGCTTCAGAACTCATCACCCTTCTCAATCATTTGAAAAAAAGGAAAGATACACAAAGATACTTTTACTACAGAGACTGAAATTATAATAATATTTTCACCCAGAGTAATTGGCAAAATTTGTGCCAAGGATCTTTTAGTAATTAGAGATTTTACTTGATTTCTTTCACTGCTGATCTAAGAGGCTACCACTGACCACCCTCAGAGACGCGGCTGACTGGCTTAGCTGCAATTCTGTGTTATAGCTCCCCAAACCAAGTAAATACAGTAGCCTTGTAATATAGGTTATCTCTACTGTTTGTTTTATTCATATACTATGGTGACTGTTCATGGTGGGAAACTAAAAAAAATATACCTGGTTTAGAGTGCAGGCTTTGTAAGTACAACTCGAGCTTGAGCTTGTCTGTTATGCAGTTTGCTAAGTTTATCTCTCAGTCTGTCCAAATAAGAGGCAGTTCTTGCACGGTGTCTCTTTGGCGTGACTCTGATATTCACCCATTGTTATGCCTCTTTCTGTAGCTTTTCAATCAGAGAATGGTGGAAGCATACCTGTAGGAATGAAATGTCTCAGATATTATGAGTTTGGCCATTGTTAGGTGACAATTCTTGACCCTCTTGAGTTTCTGCATGTCTTGGGAAGAGACATTAATGACTTTTGTTCTGGACTGTTTTTTTTTATGGAGTTTTTATTGTATGACAGACAACCTTGGAAGACAGAGATTGTGTCTCTCTCTGGAGTAAAGGGCTGAATTCCTTTTCCTAGCCAAGATAATATATATAATGTCTTTCTCTGGGGCAAAGATTAGGCAGATTTGCTAGACGTCCCTTTCAAAGCTTAGAGCTTCTGAAACTCAGGGTTCCTTAGCTGTTACACAAGTCTAGTGTGTGTGTAACATCCACCTGGACTGCTTCTCATCACCCCCATGGGATTTGGGGGGCAAAGGAACACAATACAAACACAAAGCTAACACGGCCTGCTTTGCTGTGAGTAATGAAGTTCTGTGCTTCTGATCCAGAAGTCTCATGTCTTCTACCAGCTTCTGTGTAACTGTGGCAGGCTTATTTGTTAACATGCAATAGGTTAAAATCTCATACTCTTCACAGTTCTTGAAAAGCATGTGAGTTTTGAGGCTTTGTGCAGTTCTTCTCCAAAGGGTTTCTGTGGGAGAATTAAACCTTAATGCCTCAATCTTTTATATGCAATGAACTGTCTTTTCTCCTATTCATGTGGAATGGTAGTATGTAAAATTGGAAAATTAAGAAAATAGTCAATCATTATCTTCCTTAGGGCTTAATTTTCTCATGGAATCCAGTTGAGGACAGTCATATATTCACAAAGGCAAGTGTTCGCCTTCACATATTCTCTGTCTGGCACTGTGAACACATTTTGCAAGCACAAGAGTATGCATAGTTCTTCAGATGGTAATAGAGATATAAAAATTTCCCTCTTCTCAAAAGATTGAATATGTTGTTTAATGTCAATATTAGTATCCATAGTTTGAGGAAGCAGTTCTCATGAGATCTCTACGTTCTAACCCCATGACTTTGATAAATGTGGTATGGAGAGAAAATGCTAGGAGTCAGGTAAAACTGACCTAATGGAAGTGAACCTGAGGAAGGCAACTGAGCAAACTGGCTTGTTGTTTGCAGACACAGTGCTGGAGACTCTCAGGGGCCATCTTGTGTTCTTGCCCCTTTCCCTCCCTTTTAAGGAAGAATAAACAGCACCATTATCTCTGCAGAAGTCAAGGGAATTTACAGCTTCAGAAAGCTGACATAATGATGTTTCTAAGCAGAAGAAATTCTATCATGTTTCATGTAGTTAGTAATATTTATAAATTGATATTTTCCACTGTATCATAAACCAAACATTAGCTGCTAGCACACAGCTGGAAGTAGGTTTGGGAAAAGTTTCCCCACGCAAGTATAGGGGACAAAAAGGAGAGCAACCAGGTATACAGTTTTCCCACTTGGCCTTCACATTATTTTCAGAATCCATATTGAAGTTCTTCTGACATGGAATAATTTCATCCTTAATAAGGTTGTTGTCTGGACATCTTTGCATAGTTCATAGTTTGAGTCTTTAGATTGCAAAGATGCTAGACCTTGAAAGGAAAGAGTGAGAGTATATCTTAAAAAGAAGAGAAGAAATGTCTTCTGACTTATTTTTCTTTACTTGAAAACCCTGGGCTCTTTTCTCCTAAAGATTTTGATGAGTAAACAGAGTTTGCTTCATATCTAAACCCCTTTTTTTTCCTGCTGTTGCCTTATTTTCATTCCACTGGCTCTTGTGTTTTGTTTGACTCTCTTTCTTCGCTGGAACATTTTCTGGTGTTCATGACCTCCCTATAGGCTGACCTGCTTGTTCCTATCCCATTTTTCCTAAGCTTCCGGATCTTCTGTATTGCTTTACCTGTATTACTTCATTAGTGCAGACTATGGATATTGATTCATAAAATGTTTTGACCTTAACTGTTTGCCTTACTCATTTCTTGGCATATCCCTTTCTTTGTCTTTAGTTACAGCCCGTGGCTTGATATTATTCCATCATTTGAAGGATGCTATCTATGATTTAAAAAAAAGTTTGTTTTCTTTTTTATAGAAGTATAATTGACATATAACATAGTTTCAGGTGTACAAAATAATGACTCAATATTTGTAAATATTGTGAAATGATCATCACAATAATTCTAGTTAACATCCAACACCATACACAGTTACACATATTTTTTTTTCTTGTGATGAGAACTTTTAAGATCTATTCTCTTAGCAACTTTTAAGCACAGTATTATTAACTATAGTCACTATGCTATACATTACATCCCAATGACTTTTGACTTATTTTATAACTGAAAATTTGTGCTTTTGACCCCCTTTACCCTTCCCCTACCCACCAGCTCTGGCAACCACTGACCTATTCTCTGAATCCATGAGCTTCCTTTTTTTTTTAGATTCCACATATAAGTGAGATCATATGGTACTTGTCTTTCTCTGTCTGACTTATTTCACTTAGCATAATGCCCTCATCCATCCATGTTTTTGCAAATGGCAATATTTCATTCTTTTTATAGCTGAATAATATTTTGTTGTATGCATATTCCACATTTTCTTTATCCATTCATCCATAATTTATGTTTTCTTTTTAATTTCAGTTTTCAAAATTGTTTAAAATTTAAAATGACGCAAAGCTGAAAATGAATGTTAAGCTTTGGCAACTCTTCTACATAAATTCTAGAAACCTCCTTAGTAGGTGTAATACTTATAATAATTCTACACAAAGTCATAAATCCTGAGGTTTTAGTAATATATACATATTTTTTAAATGAGAAAATTTATATATGTGTATATAGTTGTATATTCTGTACTGTAATTCACTTTGTTACTTAGCTATAGAGGAAACAAAATACCTCAAGGACTTCTTCAGAATATATTAGGGCTTCCTCTATACATTTTTGGAGATGTTCAGAAGTTAAAATGATTTCTGACAATTCTGTAAAAGGGTTGAAAATGGACTCTAGAGCAAAAGTGAAAAGGTATTACAAAAATGAATGAAACAGAAGGAAAGACTCTAAGAAGCAAATGGTAATCAAAACAAAAAGGTTTATGGAAAATGAAAAAACAGAGGATTTGCAGAGGTTATTTAGTTATACAGAGTCAACAACAGCACATATTTGGCTGTAGTGGGATTATACTGACAGTTTTAAGTTCACCAGAATTAAACGTGGTTTCTTAAACCAGTTAAATCTTTGAGGATGTCAATGATAACACAAGGAATATGCAAACAAGAGCAATTCATTTATTTTTTTGTAAGTATACATTTGTGACTACCTCTGCCACTCTCTAACCCCAAAACTGGTGCCCAAGGGTGGCAGAGATTGCATGGTATCACCACCCAGAGAGAAGATAATAATTGAGAGTACTTGTCCTCAGATTCTTAGGCAGTGGTAATTCATGATGTGTCAGTTAGTGTAGCCATGCAGTGAGTTTGAAAATGATTTGGGGACATGTGGGTTTCAGGGTCAGGCAGCTGTGGTAGAGAGAGAAAGTGAGAATTAACAGATAGATTCTCTAAGGTACACTTATAATCTGATTTGTGTCAGCATTTCTTATTTAGTTAAAATTTACCATCACATGATTGTTAAAGATAGAGAATGCACGGAAAAGAAATGTTACTAATGAAAAGAAGAGCAGTAAAGAGATATTTGCTCTTGATCAATTACCAAGTGACAGATTACAAGCTAAATGCTTGACAATTATAAGGAAATGGGATTTTCTGGGGAAAAAAATAGATCTGTTAGAAGAAATAGTTATGAGAATTTTAATGGGTGAAATTGGTCATCAGAATAGTGATAACCCTCAGGTATTGAACTGCTGGGGGTTTGCCACAGAGGTGCCTGTGTAGACAAGTCTCCAATAATTACTAATTTTGCATACTAAACTAAAGGCCAGTTGTAATTTTCCTTATTGATTTTTTTCTCTATCATTTTTGTTTAATTGGTTACTTGGACAGTGTTTTACCATTGGAAACAGGTGTCATTTTATGTTTTAAATAAATTGCCCCATAAAAATTATCTCCACCTTCAAGAGAAGTATTTTGACCCTACATTATTTCTGGAAAATTCATATTTTGGCAGAATCATACCTTGAAATTCAAGCCAGAGCACACTGCAATTTTCTTTTTTCATAAAACTTTACGGAGTCTAGATCTATTTCAAAAGGGGTTTCTTTTTGAAACTATAGTAGGCTGATTAATTTCTTTTATTGATAAGTCCAAATACTTTAGTATTCTGACACCAAAAATAAAACTAAGCTTTTATTGTTTTAGATTTTGAGTTTATACCAAATATCCTCAAGTAAGTCGGAGGAAATACACCGAACAATTGAACTCACCCCTAAGAACCAGGAAAAGGTATGATGATGCTGTTCTAAAAGTGTGGTTCAAATCTAGGGAATTAAATTTGTTTCCTTTTCTGTTCACTCTGTATATTCAGAAAGTGGTGAATATAACTTTAACTTTATTTTTTCCATGTGGCAGTTATTAAGATAATTTTACTACTTATCCCTTTATGGAAGATTAATTTTTTCTTCACATATTACTTTTTGATTAATTTATAATAAACTCATCTGAAACAAGTAAATATTTCAAAAACACCCTGAGGAAAATATAAATTTCAGAGTAAAAGGAATACTATTTTGAATTATAAAATTTTGTCATTTTCTTGTCTTCTTGGTCAAAAAAAATCTCACAGAAAATGTATTAGTTTGATTAATTTCTCTGTTTAAATTTGGGCAAAGATATTTTTTAGGAAAATAAGGATAATAGTAATGCTGTTCCTTAAAGAGAAACATTCTTAAAATATTTCATTTTCCTGCATAAGTATATTTTCTTAATCCCTTATTAGACTGCAATTTCCTTGAAAGTAGAGATATTTCTTAAAGTGATTTGTCTTTATATAGCATTTGGGGGAATTTTTATAGCATTGAATAGAACTATATCACAAACACAAGGCATGGTAGTGCCATTAAGAAATCACTAATATGAACAAATTTTGTTATGAAAATTTTTTAAAAAAATTTATTTTATCAAAGTATAGTTGATTTACAATGTTGCGTTAGTTTCTGTTGTACAGCAGAGTGATTCAGTTATACATATATATATATATATATATATATATATATATATGGTTTATCACAGGATTTTAAATATAGTCCCCATGCTGTACAGTAGGACCTTGTTTTTTACCCATTCTATATATAATAGTTTGCATCTGCTAATCCCAAACTCCCAATCCATCTCTCCCCCATCCCTCCCTCCACTTTGGCAACCACAGGTCTGTTCTCTATATCTGTGAGTCTGTTGTTGTTTCACAGATATGTTCACTTGTATCTTATTTTAGATTCCACATATAAGTGATATTATATGGTATTTGTCTTTCTCTTTCTGACATAGCTTTACTTAGTATGATGTCTAGATCCATCATGTTGTTACAAATGGCATTATTTCATTCTTTTTATGGCTGAGTAATATTCTATTGTGTGTGTGTGTGTGTGTGTATATATATATATATATATATATATATACCACATCTTCTTTATCCATTCATGTGTTTATGGACATTATATTGTTTCCATATCTTGGCTATTGTAAATAGTGCTGCTATGAATGTGGGGGCGGGGATTTTTTTTTTAATTATAGTTTTTTCCAGATATGTGCCCAGGAGTGGGATTGCTGGATCATATGGCAACTCTATTTTTAGTTTTTTTAAGGAACCTCCATACTGCTTTCCATACTGGCTACACAGTTTACATTCCCACCAACAGTGTTCCTTTTCTCCACACCCTTAACAGCATTTATTGTTTGTAGACTTTTTAATGATGGCCATTCTGACTGGTGTGAAGTGGTAACTTGTTGTAGTTTTGATTTACATTTCTCTAATAATTAGTGATGTTGAGCATCTTTTCATGTGCCTACTAGCCATTTGTATGTCTTCTTTGGATAAATGTCTATTAAGGTCTGCCTATTTTTTGATTGGGTTGTTTTTTTCTTTTGTTTTGTTTTTGAGTTGTATGAGCTGTTTGTATATTTTAAGAGATTAAGCCTTTATTGGTCGCATCATTTGCAAATATTTTCTCCCATTCCATAGGTTGTCTTTTTTTTTTTTTATGATTTCCTTTGCTGTGCAATAACTAGGTCCATTTGTTTATTTTTGTTTTTATTTCTACTGCCTTGGGAGACTGACCTAAGAAAACATTGGTATGATTTATGTCAGAGAATGTTTTGCCTGTGCTCTCCTCTAGGAGTTTTGTGGTATCATGTCTTATGTTTAAGTTTTTAAGCCATTTTGACTTTATTTTTGTACATGCTGTGAGGGTGTGTTCTAACTGCATTGATTTACATGCAGCTGTCCAACTTTCCCAACACCGCTTGCTGAAGAGACTGTGTTTTCCCCATTGTATAATCTTGCCTCCTTTGTTGAAGATTAACTGACTGTAGGTGTGTGGGTTTATTTCTGGGCTCTCTATTCTTTTTTTTGGAACAGAGAAAGGTTTATTGCAGGGCCATGCAAGGAGATGGGTGGCTCATGCTTTAAAAACCCTGAACTCCCTGAAAGCTTTCAGCAAAGCCCTTTTGTAGGAAAGATGAGGGAGGGATGTGATTAGTTGTTGAAAATTTCTTGGTGTCAGATCCTTGAGGGAGCCAGGCACCCAGGACCCAACTGGCCCTCAGGCTCCTCAAGCTGCCCAAATGGTGGGGGCCAGGCCCCGCAGACTGCATCACATGCAGACAGCCACTGCCATTATGTTGCAGAGGTGGGGATGGGGGAGAGGTTCACCACCGCCTCAAGGCCTGGGCCCAGCCAGTGGGCGGCCTTGGTGAGGGCTCTGGAACCCTGCAGGACACAGCCCCCAGCCTGTTCCCTAAGTCCCCCAGCTCATCTGCTGGCCTGTGATCTCATTGGGCTCTCTATTCTGTTCCATTGATTCATATATCTGTTTTTGTGCTAATAAGATGCTGTTTTGATTACTGTAGCTTTGTAGTATTGTCTGACGTCTGGGAGGATTATGCCTCTTGCTTATTTCTTTTTCTTCAAGATTGCTGTGGCAATCCTGGGTCTTTTATGTTCCATATAAATTTTAGGCTTATTTGTTCTAGTTCTGTGAAAAATGTCATGGGTAATTTGATAGGGATTACATTAAATCTGTAGATCACTTTGGGTAGTATGGCCATGAAAAATTATGTTTGATAAATAAGTGCATTTTACTTCACCATGAATTTTTAGAGTGATAATAGCAGAAACCCACTTAAATTAGATTAAGTGAGATACAAGAATATTTCATAATATCTTAAAGAACTCTATCACAAACTGAAAGGCAAGATGTTTTGTTGGTCTGATGACTGGGGTAGGGAACTGGAAACCCAAGAGTAACCAGGCTCCAGTAACTCTTTTAATTCTTTGTGCATTGATTGGCCAAGTTCCCTCTGTTTTTCTGTACAAAGGGGAAATGTGACCTCTGCCATAGGTATTAAGTTTACAATTCAAGGTGACAGCAGTGAATGGCCAGTGTTTGGGACCCTAATCCAGATTATGGAGTAAAGAATGTAACTTGCCTTGCTTGTGTCAAATGTTCACCATAAGTACAAATAGCTGAGGCTAAGGTAGTGGAGTTAAACAGTGCTATCTAGGTCCAGGACCCCAGTTCCATGGATGGGAAAGTAGTTGCATGTATTAGTGGCTGACAGGTTGAGCATTCATCTTAAAATAGTTTAATATAATCAGAATGATTTTGGAGGAAACGCTGGTTTGATTGGGAGATTTTAAAAAGTCATTTTATAGGGATCTTGGACTTACTCATATGTACATCCACCTTAGAGTAAATTAGATCAAATTAGGTAGATCAAATTCGCTTACAATTTCTATATAAAATATTGACAAATTGAATTCAGGAGATTTCAAAGAAAATATAATTTAACCAAGTAGAGTTTATCCAAAAAATTTATGGATGAGTGTTTGCAAAGATGTTATACTAATAGATTAAAGAAGAAAAGCAAGTGAACATCTCAATAAATGCATACAAAGCATTTGATGAAGTTCAACATTCAGGATAAAAAACCTTTAGCACTTGAAATTAGAAAAAGAGAACTTCTTTATCCTGATGAATAACACCAGACAAAACCAACAGCAAACATCATACTTAGAGGTGAAACAAAGTGAAGAGAAAAACCACAGACTAGAAGAAGTTTTTGATGACTGTGATTAACAAACTCCTAATACTCATAAAATCTTCTCTTGAAGAAACTTCAACAAATGAAATAAAGACAACCAAGTAAAAGGATAAACACATTGATATAAATACGTAGTTTCCTTAGAAGGAATTCCAAATTGTCAATGTCTATTTGTGGTAGACTAGATAATGCACCCCCCTACCGTGCCACACACAGATGGCCACGTCCTAAAACCTGTGACTGTGTTACCTTACATAGTAAAAGAGGCTTTGTATATGCGAATAAACTAAGGATCATGAGATGGGGAGATTTTTTTGATTATCTGGGTGAACCCAATGTAATCTCAAGGCTTTTTATAAGAGAAAGGCCGGAGGGTTGGAGAATAGTAGGAGATATGATGACAGAAGCAAGTGGTTGGAGGGATTTAGTAGAACGGGTTACCAGCCAAGGAATGTAGGCAGACATTAGAAGCTGAATGAAAAAGGCAAGAAAACAATTCCCCCCTTGAAGTCTCCAGAAGGAGTGCAGCCCTGCCAATTCATTTTAGACTTCTGACCTCCAGAAGTATGAGAGAACAAATTTGTGTTGTTTCAAAATGCTGTTTGTGGTGATTAGTTACAATAGCAACAGGAAATGAATACAGCACTTCTTCCTCTCTTGTAATCAAGAAAATTCAAATTTAAAAATAACAAAATATTATTTTACACTTAGCCAAATAATTATTTACAGATTTGACAATATCATGTTTGAGGATGTAGAGAGATGAGAATTCTTGCACATTCTGATGGGTAAAGGTAGAGTCTAAAATGGTATAGACAGTTTGGAGGGAAAATACCAGTGACCTAGATATCTTTCTGCTAGGAATATACCACAGAGAAACTTACACATGGTGCAGAAGGAAGTATGATAAGAATGTTCATTGCAGAGTTATTTGTAAGGAAATTTGGAAACAACCAGAATATTCATCAATAGTAGAAAAAATACACAGCAATTTATTTATGAAATGGAAAACTCTACAGCCATTCAAACAAAAGACTTAGAGGTACACTTATCAACAGAGGGAAAAAAAAGTGGCAAAAAAGGTTCAAGATACTGTTATTTATGTTATTACCTGTATTTCCATAAAATACATATATTACCTATGAATAAATATTAAGTAAACAAAGGAAATATTTGTGTGAATAATAAATGCCAGAAATAGCAACTGTCAAGTGGCTACTTCTGAGAAAAGAAGGTATCAGAGAATAATACAGATGCCGTTCACCACTGTTTATGTTTTATATCTTAAAAATAAGCTGAAGTGCACATGGTAAAATTTTATAAAAACCTGGTGTTTAGTAAATATATACTTATGTTATTCTCTACATTTGTATGCATATGTGAATTGTTTCATGATTTAAAAACAAAACTCATCCTCTCTTTAAAACCCAACCTCAAAAGATTTCTTTAAAAAAATGAGGTTCTTGGCCTTCCCTGGTGGCGCAGTGGTTGAGAGTCCACCTGCTGAGGCAGGAGACACGGGTTCGTGCCCCAGACCGGGAAAATCCCACATTCCGTGGAGCGGCTGGGCCCGTGAGCCATGGCCGCTGAGCCTGCGCGTCCGGAGCCTGTGCCCGGCAACGGGAGAGGCCACAACAGTGAGAGGCCCGCGTATCACCAAAAAAAAAAAAAAAAAAAAATGAGGTTCTTGATTTCTTGTCCTAGAACATCAAACTTAAAAATGATAAAGGAGATTTTTCAGTGCCTTAAAAATAGCATAATGTCCTTGCCAAAATCATAATTAAACTTCTGTATACTAAGAGCTTAAGCCCCAAAATTTGTAAGAGTGGTATAAAATATAGGAATCGATTTTCAAAAAATGCACAGTATAGTTGGAAAATGCCCTAGATAGGCTACTAAAGGCTAGAATTGTGTCTCTGGTTTTACCAGACCAAGCTGTATGACACTAGATAAATCTCCAAACAATTCTCTGTAGTGCTTAGATCCGGTGACCTGAAGCTTTTTTTCTAAGATGCAAGAGAGATCAGAGGAAGGATATGATGTACCTGTCAAAAGAAATAAAAACAACTATTTTTGTAAAAATCTAGTTTGTAGCTATTTCACTAGATTTGTGCAGAAATTTATTCCCACTTCCCTCTAGTCATGTAACACTAGGATTTGCTTTTTGACATATCTGGAAATAATCTTGGAGCCTTTTTAGGTTTCAGACAAAAGTGAGAAAATGGGAAAAATCCTTTTCTTTGGTAGTGAGTATTTTGTTAGCAGATTAAATGTTTAAACTGAAATGTCCTATATTACTGGAAGAGAAACTGTTCAACTGCTGATTCAATTTAAGTATTTTTCCTTATAATGGAGCTATGTCAATTTAGAAAATGATTGCTATTTAAAATGCCAATCCATAAACCTCTTTAATTAAAGTAGCAGTATACCATTAATCTCCCATTAGTGAATTTTTAACCAAAATCTAAGCTCTATGATATACAGTTTAATTTTTTTCAGAAAGTATGCACAAACTCCTCAGAGATTTGAAGAGGGAGCTTAAAATTCAAGGTTTTAGAAAAGATAGCTCAGATACAAGCTAAGGGAAAAGAGCAAAAGAGAGAAAACGAGACAGAGACAGCAGAGAGGAACCAAGTAAAAGAGAGACAGATAAACAGAAAGGTGAGGAAAGATGGTGGGATGGTGGGTGTGAATGTCAGGAATTTGTGTTAGTGAAATGATGACCCCAAGTAAATGAATACTGCTGGTTAAGGTCCTGGTGGGGTGTGTGTTTGGGGAGGTGTTAATATCTTTCTTAGCACAGAGTTCATAAAAATCTGTTCTCTGTCAGGCAGGTGAATGTATCTCCTGTATTCACTTCAATCTAATGTCTTGTGATTTCAGATCATTTATTTTCAGTTATGATCCTGTTCACATTATTGATATGGCAAATTCAAATAATGAATGACAAGAGGCAGAACAAGGTGGAAAAGACTAGAATCATTCAAAAGAATTAAGCTATACAAATTTTGAACAAAATGTACAGTTTTATTGGTGCAAAGGTCAGAAAGCCAACTAAGTGGCTTATGGATGGGGGGGGTGGGGAGAAAGGGCATTGTGTATTGTCAGGGTACAACTGACCACCCCATACTCGTCCAATATCAAGGAACAAAATCTTACCTCAAGAGAATTAGAACCAACCAGAAAACTGAAAAATCTGGAACAAAGGATACTTTCCCCACAGCTCAGGAGTTTCATGGCTTCTCTCATCTTTGCTTATCTCTATTTGTATGTTTTGTTTTACTCTTATTCTTGACTACTTTTTTCTGCTTTTTACTGGTTCATTCTACTCATGAACCAGTACACTTGATATGACCTAATTCAGACTGAAGTTGATGATTCTCTTCTATGTCTTTTTTGTAAGTTACATAAGAGATATTCTGAACAGCTGAATTCCTCCTTTTTTGAACCAAATACCATCATGTTCATTATCATCCTCATCATTATCACTACTAACATTTATTGAGTGCTTACTATATGCTGTGTACTATTACATGTGTTTTACATGTATTATCTCATTTAATATTTATATTTCTTTGAGGTAGGCATTATACTATTCAATATCATTTCTGTTTTGTAGACATAAAAACTAAGTCATAGTGAAGTAACTTGGTTAAGCTCACAGCTACTCTGTGCAGAGCCCAAATCTGAATCCCAGAGACAGACTTCAGAGCCCATGGATGTGTCCTCTATACCATACCATACTATTATGTAGGTCAGTTGTATATCCCTAGTTTATTCAGAAAAGGTAGGGCTGGGTTACGTCATTCTCTGATCACTCATTTTGGGTAGTGGCCAGGGATTTCCTCAAGTGTGGTGCAAATGAGACAAGTAATGACCAGACTAGCATCTCTTAATGTATTAAAATAGGTCATGTTTCTATAGCAAGACTGGCTGAATACCTAGAGACCTCAGGATAGCATTTCCTTGATGGAGTCAGCGAGGGCTTAGACCTTCTGAGTGCTTCAGAGTCAACTGGACTGAAGTATAGAAACTGGAGCACCAACTTACAGATTTACAGTGGGTTATGGAGAGTCAAATAATATTCAGAAGGGTGTCTGAAGAACAAGGAGAATTAGCTGTGTAGATAAACTAAGTATTAGATCAGTCTATTTAGCTTTATGAATCAGTCTTTTCATGGAAAAATATCTGCCACATCAACTGAACATATATATAGTTGTCCAGATGCCCTCCCCCAGAATAGTTTCCAAATCAGCACTGCTGCTGTTTTTCTTTGACACTTTTTTTATTCAAGTTCTAATGTAGTTTGTTTCTTTTACAGATTGCTCACACTCTGTCCTTAGGTGTATTTAATGACATAAATTATCTCACAATCACAGTTTGCTCAAGCCTGAGACTTATTTTGTCTCTTTAGGATGACTTTGCTTATTTCTTTTCTTTTTTTAAATGAATTTTTATTGGAGTATAGCTGCTTTACAATGTTGTGTTAGTTTCTACTGTGCAGCAAAGTGAATCAGCTATATGCATACACATATCCCCTCTTCTTTGGATTTCCTTCCCATTTAGGTCACCACAGAGCATCGAGTAGAGTTCCCTGTCCTATACAGTAGGTTCTGATTAGTTATCTTTTTTTTTTTTTTTTTTTGCGGTACGCGGGCCTCTCACTGCTGTGGCCTCTCCCGCTGCAGAGCACAGGCTCTGGACACGCAGGCTCAGCGGACGTGGCTCACGGGCCTAGCCGCTCTGCGGCATGTGGGATCTTCCCAGACCTTGGCACGAACCCGTGTCCCCTGCATCGGCAGGCGGACTCTCAACCACTGCGCCACCAGGGAAGCCCTAGTTATCTATTTTATACATAGTATCAGTAGTGTATATATATGTCAATCCCAATCTCCCAATTCCTCCCACCCCCCCTTTTCCCCCTTAGTATCCATGCATTTGTTCTCTACGTCTGTGTATCTACTTCTGCTTTGCAACATTTATACCATTCTTCTTGATTCCACATATATGCATTAATATACGATATTTGTTTTTCTCTTTCTGACTTCACTCTGTATGACAGACTCCAGGTCCATCCACGTGTCTACAAATGACCCAATTTCATTCCTTCTTATGGCTGAGTAATATTCCATTGTATATATGTACCACATCTTCTTTATCCATTCCTCTGTTGATAGACATTTAGGTTGTTTCCATGTCCTGGCTATTGTAAATAGTGCTGCAGTGAACACTAGGGTGCATGTGTCTTTTTGAATTTTGGTTTTCTCTGGGTATATGCTCAGTGATAGGATTGCTGTTATGTACTAATCTTATAGTTTAACTCTCAAAGGACAATTCTCTTTACCTATGTATATGTTATTGAGGTTCCTTCACTGGTTATCCTTGAGAAGGTTCTGTAGAGGTATAATGAATAAGAATACAAATTTTGGATCCAGATGTAGCTACGTTTGAATTTGTCATTACCAAATGTAACTGTCAAATCTTGTGCAAATTCACAAAATGCCTCTGTGTCGCAGTTTTCATAGCTATAAAATAGGAAAAATAATAGGACATATTTTAAGGTATCATAAAAGAAATTAAATTTCTGCAGTTCCTGGAATATAGTAGCAATATGCATTCAGTAAGTGGGAGATATTATCATTAACATTCTCTTTAACAGGATCATTTTATTAAAAGAACCACTTGTACCTGTAATCTATTTAATGACATATTCCAAGGGAGACATTTGAGAAAGTCCGAAGATGTAAAAGTCTTCTTATATAATGGAATTTTGCATGGATACCTTGGTGAAGCAAAGCCAATTTCATTGTCATAGTATATATATTTTGGTTTTTTTTGTTGTTGTTGTTTTTAAATTACATGTAGATGTCTCTCCTTCAATAGATGTGAAAGGCTTGAAGGGTAATGTATCAGTTACACTGTTGTATAAAGAACATTTTCCAAATTTAGTAGCATAAAATAATAAGAAGTTATTTCTTATGATTTTATGTGTTAATGGAGCTCATCTGGGTGGCTCTATGTGGTGCAGGACTGATCACTTTTGTGACTGTATTCAGCTGGGAGTTTGACTAAGACTGTAGTGTCCAAGACAGCCTCTTATCATTCAGTCTCTTTCTGTGTGACCTCTCATCATTCAGCAGTGAGCCCAATTTCTTCACACCATGGACACTGGTTTCCAAGAGAATAAGGCCCAATGTGCATGGGTTTAACCAAGCCTTTGCTTACATCATCCTTGTCACTAACCCTTTGGCCAAAGTGTGTCACTTGACCAAGCCCAGATTTTATGTGGAAATAGACTATACAAGAACATGAATACTGGGAAGCATGTTCATCAGAAGGTACCACTATAACAGTCTACTACAGGAAGTGCTTGTTTAAATCATTTTACTCTCAGTGACTGCATTGAACTGAATACACAAAATGTCATTGAGCTTTTCTGAGGAGGCTTAGTTCTGGTCAGTTTTAATAACTTTTTAGTGGTTAGAACAATGTCCACCAATAGGCTTTGTCCAATGTCTATTCAGAGAACCTTAAATAAATGAGATCCTAGCAATGAAGTTCTCCACTGTGACTGGATAACCAGTTGTTGAAATGTTACATAGATGCTGAGTAGCTTGTTTGGACATTGAAGATAATGGGGACTTTGATCTTCAGCTTTTAGAGTTTATAACTCTGAGTGTTTATTGAACACTTCTAATGTTACAAGCACTCTATTCCATAGATGAGGCAAAAGTATATGTTTGAAGCCAGACAAACTTGTATGAAAATAAAAACCATACCATTTACTAGATATATTAAGAGGCCAAGTCACTTGACCTCTCTTTGCCTTAACTTTTTTTTTCTGGGAAGTAGAAATAACAACACACACCTTTCAGTGTTGCCATGTCAAATAGCATAATGTATATAAAGTAACTAGAAACAGGTAGATGCTCAGTGATTGTGAGAAGAAGACTCAAGGAGCATCCAGTCTAATCAAGAAGATAAAAAGAGCTTCAAATAGTTTTTTAACATTTAGGTTTTAAAATATTCTCTAAATTAAATTGCCACGTTGTGGGGTCAAGAGGGAGAATAGACATTGATTGGGAAATACCTGAAATAATAATATTAAAATCATCTATCATCTCATTTTACTTGAATACAATGACTTTGGTATTGGTAGTATAGTCCAAATACCCTTGTAGGACTTTTCTTCCCTTAAATTTCTTAATTTTTTGAGACATGGAATGAAAATTCTTCCTATTTCAAAATACTGACAGAGAAGTCCAATCTTTGTTTTCTGTTATCTGTCTGATATATTTATTGTCAGATAGATGAAGGTCCATACATGTTCCTGACAAGAAAAGAATACAGATGTGTAAGCACAACCAAAAAACATCCACAGGCCTATGGTAACTTGTCTTTCCTCAATTATTTTTACCTCCTTAATAGTGTATGAAAGATGGACTTAAAAAAAGTAATTTTATATTATCTCTTCAGTATCCCAAGTACATTTTTAGAGATGCTGAAGGAGAAAGGACACTAGGTTGTCAGCTGGGCTCATGTAATAGTCATCTGGGCAGTGCATGAGAAGATTGATGAATAGGCTATTGCTTCAGAAGATAGGTACTACAGAGGAAAAAAATTGCAGAATTACTAAGTACTGCTAAGTTCAAACAGTTTAAGGGCTTTTCATGTTTGATTCCTGTTCCCCTCCCTAATGTACCCAGGGATCATCACAAAGGTGGATTGAAGTGTGTTTCAGAACAAAACTCTCTTTTGCACGACTTTTCTTTCTTCAGAAAACTTTGATTTATTTAACCTTTGTTTTCAGAAAAGTGCATCTTTGTTTCACATTTCCTAGGTGGTGGATTTTTCTGTTACATGAATCTGTACCATCCGGTTATATTAGTTACACTGCAGTATGTTGCACTAAATCAAGTAACACATTGTGACTATTAATGTTGTGATGTGTAAAAACATGTCTCACTCTGGACTGGGGAAAATGTGATTTTCTGAAAACAGCTGTCTGCATGTATTCAATAAAACTTTTCACCTTGGAAACTGCACTGTTTGCCATCTAAGCATTTTCATTGGCAATTTTGAGGTATATTTTAAAGCCTATTTTTTTTCCTCTAGTGTCATTAAATATTCATGATTCCACTAAAACTTTCAATAATGAAATAAATTATAATGATGATTACAGTGAATGCCTACCACCTCAGTATTTAGATAAATCAGAGAAAGTATACTCAGAATGTTCAAGAACAGACCTTTCCAACGGATTGATCATGATGATCAAGACTTTATTTATTTAATTATTTTCTTTTTATTGGCGTATAGTTGTTTTACAGTGTTGTGTTAGTTTCTACTGTACAGTGGAGTTCTCTGTGCTATACAGCAGGTTCTCATTAGATATCTATTTTATACATATTAGTGTATATATGTTAATCCCAATCTCCCAATTCATCCCACCCCCCATTTTCCCCCCTTGGTGTCCCCACATTTCTATGCATCTGTGTCTCTATTTCTGCCTTGCAAACTGGTTCATCTGTACCATTTTTCTAGATTCCACAAATATGCATTAATATACGATATTTGCTTTTCTCTTTCTGACTTCACTCTGTATGACAGTTTCTAGGTCCATCCACGTCTCTACAAATGACTTCCTTTTTATGGCTGAGTATGACTTTAGTATTGATCTTCTAACTGTCTGTTGTCACCACATCACTCCTATCTCTAAGATGATTTGTAGGAATCAGAGGAGCAGACTTCACAAGCATATTATCTCTCTGTGTCTCCAAAGGTTCTCTTAGCTAACTCCCTCTGCCTTTCTGTTCAGCAATTTCATGGCCATTGCTCTATGATCATGACACTTGAGGAAAACGAAGAACAGTTGCCCCCTCAAGAAAATGTACACAAAAGTTGATCCTTGATTTCTGTTAGGAATGAATCTATTTATTCTAGGGCAAGAAATTGTTCCTTGGTTTCTGTTAGGGAAAGAATCAGTAATAATGTTTTGTTTTTGGCCTACTGAGGTACAAAATATAGCAGTGTTCTCAGGGCTTTGTAAATGTTTAATCACTCCCACTTCCATGAATTTTCTTTCCTTCTTGTAAGAGCAAACAATACTTACTTCTTTGATTGCTTGAATAATGATTTCCTCATCATAATTGGGCCAACCTTGCATATTACAAATAAAAATTTTCAGATTCTTAAATGAAATGTCAAAAAAAAATCAGAACAAAAAACCAAAACAAAATGTTCCAAACTATTTCTTTCTTTCTCTTATTTTCCATTTCACTTTTTCTTTTTCTGTTATTTAGTACTCTTCATGTTGCTTATATCTAACAACATTGCTTTATTTTTTATCAAAATAAAATATGCACATAGTAAAAAGTAAATATTTCGAAGGACTTACATGTCAGATGGTGATAAGTGCTGGGGGGAAAGATAAAGAGTAGCGAAGTTGGTAGGGAGTGCCAGGAGGTGAGATGAAGTTGGCAAATTAAATCTAAATGTTAAAAATCAATAAATATAAATTCCATTTGGTATAGCAGAGTGAATAAAAACTTATTTTTCTCTCTGTTCTGAACGCATTGAAAGGTTTATATTTACCCAGACTTATACATACACAAGTATATGTCAGCTAAAAATACACAGATGTGCTCAAAAACAAGAGAAACATGTCTGTAGGACAGAAAAAGAGAGAAAATCCATAGTTTCAAATACATAGTGGTTATACAGCCCATAGGAAATAAAGATTTGACTCAAGAATTGAAAGAACCTTAAAGCTTGGTCAGAAATAAGGATAAAGCTGGCAGTTTGCATTACATTCTGGGATTTGGGGAGGAAATAGAGGTGGCTATCAAGAACTGGGAGCTTGGCCTATGCTTGCAAAGAATTACCACCCAATATATCATTACCAGTTCCACCTGGAGAGATGGACCCAGGCAAATGTGAACCACAAGGCGGGAAAGATTTGCATGGTAAAGCCTACATCTGATGAGCATTTTGACATAAATGAAAAACATACCAAAAAACAAGCCATTTTGTGAAGGTCTACAGAGAAACTAAAAAGGATAATTAAAGCTTGCAGAAATACAAACAGTGACACTATATGAAAAAGGCCTTAACTCTTAAAGAGATAAAATGTCCTGCAAAAATAACAGAAGTCACAAAACAAGGACAGACAGATGTGTGAAAGAATGAATTATATTTCTTAAAAATGAAAAAAAAAAAAAAGCACTCTTTGGTGAGGTGAGCTCAATAGGCAAAATTAATGGTAAACTCTCCTCAGTTGATGTGGTATATTTAAAGATACAACAGGGCTTTCCCTGGTGGCGCAGTGGTTGAGAGTCTGCCTGCCGATGCAGGGGACACGGGTTCGTGCCCCGGTCCAGGAAGATCCCACATGCCGCGGAGCGGCTAGGCCCGTAAGCCATGGCCGCTGAGCCTGCGGAATCTGTGCTCCGCAATGGGAGAGGCCACAACAGTGAGAGGCCCGCGTACAGCAAAAAAAAAAAAAAAAAAAAAAGATACAACAAAGCAAATGACACAGAAACAACATAGAGAAATGCAAAATATGAAAGAGAAGGTAAAAAATAGAATATAGACTGATAAACTCCAATATATATTTAATAATTAATATATGTAAAAGGTAATTTTTAGAATAAATAAGAAATAGATAATTTATTATTTCCAGAAGCAAAGAAGCATAACTCTTCAGATTAAAAATGTTCAGTGAAAGCTAAGCAGGATAAATTAAAAAGACGCACATTGAGAGAAAAAAATAATCTGTATAACATCTCTGATAATGAGAAAATCTTAAAAGAAAGAATATTAAGATTACTTGTAAAGGAAGAAAGATTCCATTGACAGACGTCTTCTCATCCACAGAAATGTATGCATGAAAACAAAAGCTGAAGGAAAATGACTGTCAACCTAAAATTCAATCCCCAATTAAGCCATCATTCAGGAGTGACAGTAAAATAAAAATATGCAAAAACTAAGAGTTTATTTCTAATAGACTATCAATGAAAAACTGCTAAAAGATTTACTGCAGTATAAAGGAAACGAACCAAGAAAAATGAAGGTGGGGGTAAAATGCATGGAGCAACAGTGTACAAATAAAGTAATAAAATAAATGTCAAGCCTAAATATTTACTGTAAGAGTAAAGGCAGTAATGCATGAACAAATTGAGATCAGAATAGAAAATTCTACTTAACAATAAAATGGAATAAGTGTGCAGGAGAGTTCAGGGAAAACTTAAATTGTGTTAACTTTTAACTTGCTCTTTGTCTTGTTTGGGTAGGGAGCAGAGATAATGATTAATTTTAGGTATTGTTTACAAAGAGTATGAAGAGAAGTATGTTATAAAGTAGGAGCTAACATGAAAGAAATTACATATGTACATTATTTAAACTATTAGAAGATAAACATGAAAATTTAAGAAAGGAGAAAAAAGAAGAAAAAGTATAATAGCACAAATTATCAGAAATAATTTGATATCTATTTATAATCACAGTGAATGTAAAACTCACATCTTACAAACACATCTTAAAAGAGAGAGACCTTCAAAGCAACTCGTATGATTAGATTCTGTTCAGTGGTTGAAAGAAATGAATTACATCTCTACTTTTGACTGTCGATAAATCTCAAAAACATATTGTTGAGGGAGGAAGAAGCAAGTGTAGTTATTTTACAATGTGCTGACATTATGCAACCAACACACACACAGACAAGAATTCTTTATGCAGTCTGTTCAGCTACAACTCATGTTTCTTGTCATGCCAATTAACACATATATGACTGGTGACTAAAAAAATAATGCAGATGTTGCAGCAATTCATAAGTGATTTTTCCTCAACATGTCAATATTTTGTGCTACCATCTGACAGTGGCTGATTCAAAGTATACTGATACAGCCAGAGCCTGCTAGTTAGAGAGGAATATAGTACAGTATTTTACCTGATACTCTTTCACTCCATGTTCTTTCTTCAGCCTAATCCTCTCAGCCACCTCTTCGTCATTTCTTGCCCAGTTCCTATTTCTTTCTAAAACACCATCTTCAGGTAGCCTCCTAAGCAAAGGTATATGTAACACACCTTTTCTGAATTTTCAAATATCAAAATATGCCTCTATTCTATTTTGGATAACTGTTTGCAGCTACTGCACAGAAGGATGTAGTAGAAAGAAGCTGGGACTTTCCTAAAAAGCCTATATTCTTGTATTTTACATCCATTCATTCTCTATAGCAATGTTTCTTTCCATTTACTACAATAAAGCATATGCCATCTAGCAGTTTAAAAAATGCCTTTTGTTGTACTGCTGGGGCAGAAAAGGATATAAACTATATGTTCAGTTGATACCAGTTGTAGTCTCATGAGGTGAAATAGGCTAAGTATAATTTTGCCATTAATTGGTATCCATTCTGGGCATTGTGTTCTACTTGGATTTAACTTGTCAGTACTTCCTTTAAGACAGATCAGTACTTCCACAAAGACCTACTATACGCCCTTTGCCTTAATCTAGACCAGTTTGCTGCTGCCTTGTAAACTCCAGTGCTATCATAGAGAGTAAGGACTCTTTAGATGCTAAGCTCACTCTTTGGCTTTAGGGCAAACATTTTTCCTTGAAGTTACTTGATTTAAACCTCAGCCACTATTTTCTGTACCTGCCTCATGATAATTTACAGTTCTGCCCTTGACATGAGCACTCATGTACTCTCAGCTTCTATCAAGCTCACTCCATTTACGCTTCAATAAGTCGTTTAGACAATTACTTATTCTTAGACTAATATTAGGATAGCTATTGAATTAATGAGGCTCAGATATATTGCAGAAATACACAGCCCAGAAATGGCTGTAGCTTACAACAACCAAGGTTTATTTCTCTCTCATGCTGAGTGTGCATTCTGGATCAGCAGCATTGCTCCAAGGCCGTGCTCCACGCGTTGTCTTCCATTCTGGACCAGAACTAAAGGAATAACCTTGATCTGAGATGTTGACCTCATGTTTGAGGAAAAATAGAACATAATAGAACCTTGCAAATGATCTTAAAATTTCTTCTTGGAAATTCAGCATATCACTTCTGTTCCCATTTCAAAAGCCTACGCAAGTCACAGGAAAAAACTTGGTGTCGACAGCTGGTAATGGATAATTCACCCAGAGGGAGCAAGCAGCAAATATTTTGAATAACTCAATCCTGTATTCTATATTAACAATACTGTAGCCATTTCTGTTCAGTTTCCCTTTTTTTTTCTCATGAATGTCACTTTATTTTATTTTTTAAAAATTTTATTGGAGTATAGTTGATTTACCATGTTGTGTTAGTTTCAGGTGTATAGCCAAGTGAATCAGTTATACATATACATCTATCCATTTTTTTTTAGATTCTTTTCCCATATAGGTCATTACAGAGTATTGAGTAGAGTTCCCTGTGCTATACAGTAGGTCCTTATTAGTTATCTATTTTATATGTAGTAGTGTGTATATGTCATTCACAATCTCCCAATTTATCCCTCCCCCTCACTCTCCTTCCTGATAACCATAGGTTTGTTTTCTACATCTGTGACTCTATTTCTGTTTTGTAAATAAGTTCATTTGTACCAATTTTTAGATTCCACATATAAGTGATATCATATGATATTTCTCTTTCTCTTTCTTATTTCACTCAGTATGACAATTGCTAGGTCCATCCATGTTGTTGCAAATGGCATTATTTCATTCTTTTTTATGGCTGAGTAGCATTCCATTGTATATATGTACTGCATCTTCTTTATCCACTCCTCTGTCGATGGACATTTAGGTTGCTTCCATGTCTTGGCCATTGTAAATTGTGCTGCAGTGAACACTGGGGTGCATGTATCTTTTAAAATTATGGTTTTCTCCAGATAAATGCCCAGGAGTGGGATTGCTGGGTCATATGGTAGTTATAGTTTTAGTTTTTTAAGGAACCTCCATACTTTTCTCCATAGTGGTTGTACCAATTTACCTTCCCACCAACAGTGTAGGAGGGTTCCCTTTTCTCCACACCCTCTCCAGCATTTATTGTTTGTAGATTTATTGATGATGGCCATTCTGACCAGTGTGAAGTGATAATACCTCATTTTAGTTTTGATTTTCGTTTCTCTAATAATTAGTGATGTTGAGCATATTTTCATGTGCTTTTTGGCCATCTGTATGTCTTCTTTGGAGAAATGTCTATTTAGATCTTCCACCCATTTTTTGATTGGGTTGTTTGTTTTTTTAATATTGAGCTTCATGAGCTGTTTGTATATTTTGGAGATTAATCCCTTGTTGGTTGCTTCGTTGCAAACTGTTCACTTTCTCTTGTACCACCAATATTTCAATGACCATCTATTCCTTTCCTGTCTTCTCATTCCAATAAACCCAAAAGTCCTCCTGATTGACCTTCTGAAATATCTTCGTATGTGTGTCCTCTTCTTTATATTTACCGCTCCAACCTGGTCAGGTTGTTACTGTCTCTCTTGGACAATTACTCACAACTCCCTAATGCTCTCTTTGCTGTCAGTCCTGTGCTCTTTCACATCTGTGCTCCACACACCCACACACTGATCACACTAATCGCTTGCTAATTGTCTGAGCCCTTGTGGGCTTACGGGGCCCTTCCTGATATGAGCCCTGTCTTCTCTCTAGCCTCATGGTTCCTCACCCCATGACTCTGAAATGGCCTCCAGCACCACCTCCCCCACCACTCATTCACTTGTATAACTCCTACGCATTTTGTGAAACATCTCAAACATCCTTAGAAAAATCTTCCTAAAGCTCCCAGGCTCTTGGATCCTGTGATAGCGTTCCATTGTTGCTCCAGTTATATTTGTGATATTTGTTTTGATATGCCTGTCTTCCTCATTGGACTGTACGCTCTTTAGAGTCAGGGACTGATTTTTACTCAGCTTTGTGTCTCTTGAAGGAAAGAAATTGTGTCTTAATAATCTTTGTGCTCTTGCACCCAACACAGTATCAGCACATAATGGATGCCTAATAATTTTGCTTAATAGCAAATGGCCATAAACCAAAAAAGACATTCCCTTATTCAAATACAAAAATTTACAATAATTTTGGAGGAATTTATTTATTTTATAATGGATATTATATTTATATTTCAATATGGATTGAACCATAATAAACATAGTGATTTCTATGGGTTTTATTTGAAAAAGTATAGAAGTGAAATGTACATTAGCATCATTAGTTTCTTTAATTTTTCCCCTCATAAACAAATCTGTAACCCACAGATTTAAATATATTCAATATGGATTTGCTTATACATGAAAATTCCTCATGAATTCTGTTTATTAATGTCTTAAACATTTCCCTTGGTGCTCAAGAATCCTTAGTATTGAAACTAATAGGTAATTGCAGTCAGGGTTAAAATACGCTTAACACAGACATACGTAATCACAGGAGCCAGTGGTGGGAAAATAGTTGCAAAGCTGCAGGTAAGGTAGAATCCATCTCTGGTGTACAAACTGCATTTTACATTTGCTCTTCTATTCAATGGCACACCACAGACAACAAAAACAGATCTTTGAAAAAGGTTGTACTGTTCAAATTCGGAACAGTACGTGTTCTTATATAAATGACTTATTTTCTCTGGAGAAAGCATTTTCACAGCAGCTATGTTACACAATTATATATTTCATTAGCTGACATACATCAAAAATGAAGAACAAGGACAAAAGTTTAAAAGTATTACAAAAATGTCCAATTGGAAGTATGTAAAGCCTTCTACATAAATTTACATTTCAAAAGTATTAGTAATATACTAAAGAGGAAAACAATCCTTCAATTATGGTACCTGTATTAGTATGGCTAAAAGATTAGACTGGGTTCATACATGATTTGATGGGCCAAAACATTCTGGGTTTTTGGTCAGTTTTCTCTCTCATCTCTTTAACAATACTAGAATATCTTTAATAATGCTAAATTTCTCTGTAAAACTTCAAGTAGACTAGATCTATGTGACTAATAGTCCAGTGGTGTTATTTCATTTACTTAATAAAATAATGTTGAGCTCCTACTAGTAGCATTGTTATAATGATGGTGATACAGCTGTGAACAAATAAAGTCTCTGCCCTTAGGGTTATATTCTAGCGGATGGAATCATATGATAAATTAATAAAACATTTGTCAGATTGTGATAAGTGGGCTAAAGGAAAATAAAAGGGTAAGCAGATAGCAGTGATGGGCAGGCATCTCTGAAAGGCAGACTTTTACACAGACACCTGAGTGAAGTGTGGGAGTGAGTCATGATGACAGCTGGGAGCAGAGCTCTCAAGGCTGAGGACACAGTGTGCAGGGTGGGACCTGCAGCAGGAGCCTGCTTCATGTGTCTTGTGTTGCTGGTGAACAAGAAGGTAGAAGGGGCCATGTGTTGAGGGCCTTGTAGATCGTAGTAAGAACTTCAGGTTTTATTCCATGTGAGCCAGGTAAGTCATAGAAAGGTTTTGAGAAAAAGAACAACATTGTAAACCATGACTTTTGCATTTGTGTAGAATATACCATTAAAAGAAGTTTGTAATGGTCCACACAGGCTAAGAAATAGACCTTTGCCACCATTCCAGAGAAGCCTTTCCCATAGCTCCTTTCTGCACTCAAAAAGTTATCAAACTTTTAAATTCATTTAACAAACACAGGAAAGTGTGAATTTTATTGATTTAATACATTAATGATATTTTTTAAATAATTGAGTAAAAGAGCAGCATATGAAACTGAACTAAATAACATTTTTTATCTCTATGATAATTGATGGTGTTGACTCAAGCTGGGAGTTAGATGGAAAGCTACATCTTAGTTAAGTGATTTCTAAATATAAAGGAGTATTTTCACATGGCAGATCTTTACTTATGCAGTACACATTATACAGGATATTATTGCTAAGGATAGAATGGTAGTCTCTCCATCACATAATATCCTCCAGCCCCCACTGTGGTTTAGATATCTAATTGGATTTCTCCTCATGAAGCTTATAAAGTACAAATGAAGGTGTATATTTGTTCTGAGAGAATAATGGGCAATTTGATATTGTGTTCCTTATAATGTCAGTCATTATTCTATTTGATATATATAGCATTTTCAGGTTGATATGTTTAAAATTAAAGAGGCATTTGTCCTCCCTGTGAAGAAACTAATAAGGAAGTTTTATCCCAATGAATTATGTAGATGGAATGAAAACATATCAATTCTATTTTGGAGTAGATATTTTCTGAATGCAAAGGAATCCTAACCACTACTATGAGTTGATATGATGCTTTGGAAAAAATGGTGACTTATTTCAAATCACAACCAGATAAATTAAATATGCTGGGAATAATGCTAGTAGCAGGATTTTATTCCTGGATCTTAAATTTGATGCAATTCTTTCCCCAGTTTTGTCTTCCAAAGGAATAATTCATTGAATATATAGCATTTATTGTAGTTACTGGGTTACTACTTATTCAAAGTTCAATAGGTACCTAGTTTGTTCTCAGGTCATATTTACCTGAGAAAAATGTACCTATAGCTAACTAAGCGGTACTATGGCCTGCAGGGTTGGCAGCTAGACTATATAGCAAATTTGTGTGAATTAGAAAAACCCCTGCCTTGTTCTAAATTAGAACAAGCTCCCCCTCTAGGTAAAGATAGTCCCATTACCAGACGGTTCAGAAAACTAATGACACTTTGAAGTACAAAAAAGGCACCCTCCCATCCCCCACCCCACACTTTTTTTTATTTTTCCCCAGCAGGATACCTCCTTATGCTAGGACACAGGCATAGCAAATGGAGTACTCGTTGGATTTATGTTGTCATTCTCTCCTCTGGGTACTTTTGGGCAGTGCACAGACTGCACAACTATACATGATAGCTCCACAGTTAATGATTCTCACAGTGGAAACCCTAGGCAGGCAGTTATGCTAGAGAGTATTTTGGGAAGACACCCCACACGATGGGATATTTGAATATTAAACATGAGAGTTAGGATGTGGTTTTTGACAACTACTGAAGAGATAGACAATCTCAGGAAGAAGGAAAAAAGTTGGACACATGGTATTTTCACATTTTGTATAGTGGCAAGAAATTTGATAGAGCTAGAATAAAAGATTCATAGTTGGGAGTGATATGAATTGTGTCTGGAAAGAAAGTCTTTTGCCCGATTATGAAAAGCCTGGAATGCCCTGATAAGAAGTTTGGTCTAAACAAAGGAGGCTTGGATTACTTTTGAAGAAAAATTAGGGAATGATGTGAAGGATACTTGAGTTAGCAAAACATTCCATTTAGCACAACTAACAAGTAAAATAGAGTTAAGACGGTGTAGCTGATAACTGCTTTGACTTGCAATATGAGAGTCAGGGCTACTGTCTTTTTCATGGCAAAGATTGGAACGTGTCATGGAAGTTAAATGACACCATTAAAAGTAAGAATCCCTTGACCATTTCAAATTTTCACAAGGATATTTCTCTAATCAGGCCTATTTTATTATGATTGTCAAAGTGATAGGTAAAATAAATAAAATAATTAAATAAGCAGGTTATATGCATGATGAAAAACATATGAATACAAAGCCAATGAATTATTCATGAAATCCTATGAAACTTTAAGAGAATGTTAACCTTAT
This sequence comes from Stenella coeruleoalba, assembly GCF_951394435.1. Lineage (NCBI taxonomy): Eukaryota > Metazoa > Chordata > Mammalia > Artiodactyla > Delphinidae > Stenella > Stenella coeruleoalba. The sequence goes on from NC_137157.1 coordinate 32,188,460, forward strand.
AAGGGCTAGTATATCTTTAAAGTTTCTGCACGGATACATTGCTACATAAGATTTTTCATGCCAGCTTAATATATTATAGATACTTCAGAAAGGAACATCATTTAATTATAGTAGAAAAGGGTTGACTTTTTGATAGGTATGGTAACTTTATAATCACAGAACAATTTACTTTAATGCTTCTGTCAGTAGCATAATATTTTAGTTTTGATTGTTCCAGCACAAATTTGTCTTCTATAATACATTTTAATTTCAAATTCTTAAAGTTTGTTTTTTAATATATGTTAAAGATGAATACATTGTGAACTCAGATTGAAGTGGAACTAACTCATGACCTCTTAAAATGATGTATTACTTAAGTGTGTGATCCTACTCAATGCGGAAGTTAACTTGCACCTTCATTAGAGAAAACACCTCAAAAACAGTAGTGAGAAATGATTCTTCTTAATATCTTTATATTTCCCAGGTTTATTAATACCGTTCTCCTTTGTTGTCTTCTTTTACTCTGCTTTCTGACTTCCAAGGTAAGTTCACTGTAAGGACAAGCTTTGGGACAATATTTCCCTGTTACTTCTTGTGTATCAGGCAGAATACTGAACATGTGGATGAGTAGAGAGAGGTTTTAATTAATTTTACCATAAAAAGTAATGAATGATGTCTTAAAATCATGAGAAATTGACAAACATGGGGAAAATGAAATGCTTTCCTAAATCTCTCTCATCTCTAAGTGTAATCACTGTTAGGTTTGGGGGATATTCTTCCATATAGTTTGCTATTCATATACAAATAGAATTGGAAGATTTAATTAGCTTTAAGATTGTCACTGCTTAAGTTTCTATTTGATACTGAAGTCTGTAATCGATTCTTGAGCTTGATAGAATTTTTGTCTTAATTTTCAAAAGTTTAGAAACCATAGACATTTCATAAATTAAAAGTCATTATTTTCTGCATATATATTTTAGGAAATTTTTAAACTTTCATTATAATCTGAGGTTACTAATATTTAAAAATTTAGAAATTATTTACTAAGCATATATTTTGTTTTGTGGGTAATGAAACATTTGAATGAAGATAAATTGTTGAAAAATTAGAAAGTAGATTGGAGATGTGTGGTACTGGAGACAAGGAGGCAGGTTAAGAAATGTGTCTATGGATAGGAAAGATTCTCGTTAACAACATGGCCAGGCCACAGGAAGAACTGAAATATCATTCACTGCAGCTCAGATTGCAACAGTAGTTACTTTTTGCTGAGAGTGGGTCTGAAGACAATTCTGATAGTCTGATCTGATCATGACCCAGGCCTTCTTTCCATCTCAAATTCAAACTGTCATCAGAGAATGAATTTGGTTGGATTCATTAGTCATTATCCAGTATAGAATGCAGCAGTTAGAGGCTGCCTCTCAGCCTCTAAGATCTCTGCACTTCCTCTGTATGGTGCCTTTGGGATAAGATCCACCACTGGTCCAATTAACCACGTCCATGGTGGTGGACCAGTGTAGCGCATTGTATGGTGATTGCTCCATAATTAATCCCTCAAAATGTATCTGTGAATATTGGAGACATTTTAGGGATTTTTAATGAATGGCAGTATAATTAAAAGGCTGCGTTTGTAGCCTTGCATTAGAAGGCACTAACATGGGAGCCTAGATAATGGGCCCTTTAGTGGATCAAATTTTTTGCCCAGTTTCTTGCCCTTCCAATATGCATTATCCATGCCTTTTGCTTTTTTTTCATTGAAGACAATGTTTTAATATATAATATATTTATCTTTATGCCAATTTATATGGAGGATAGAGTCCACAGAGTGAAAAGTGCTTATTAGGTCCTACAAAAATTACCATGTGGCCCTGCGTTCCAGTCTTGGGTGGGGCATGTGGGGCACAAGTCAGTGTTCAAACTTCCACCTCCTGGATGGTCTTTGGGACCCATTTCAGCTGATTCAGTGTACCTGTTCTCAGTCTCAGCCTGTACAGTCATCCAGAATTTGATAAAACACATGGAGTGCTTTTCTGGGGAAGCAAGCCCAAGGCTTTTTATTAAATTCTCAGAGGAGTCCAGAAAGATGTAGCATTGCTTTTCAGAATTGCTGTGTTGAAGTGAGAGGCATGTAAGATGATGCAGGATAACTCAGAGAGGCACAGTGATGATGGTGATGGATAGATATGCCCAGATGATGCAGAGTGACACTGTGGTGACCCTCAAAGTCTCCTAGAGACACAAAGAGGCGCTGTGATGACATAAAAGGAGTGTGCTGACACAAGAGGTGCATGATGCCTTGGAAGACTTTGGAACACGTGGTTTGCTTTCCAGTTTCTTCCTTGGGTCCTCGAGGCAATGGGGCTTGGGTCCAGACAGGATCTCTCTGAAGTTGGGTCTCTGAAGGACCTCTCTGAAGTTGGATCTTTTTTTGCGTTTATTAGATCCAATAAAATGGCACTCTCAATAATTATATTTTAGTGTCTGATGTTTAAAAATTCTATGTTCTGTTAAAACTATCCAGTGGGCAAGGAAGAATTGAAAGACATTTTTATTTAACCCAAAAGATAGTCTGAAAGAGCCAGTACTTTTATTGCAAGTGTGTTGAACTATGAAGGAAAATCTTAAACTCGTATTTACCACCCAGAAGGATGTCTGGGCTTCATGATCCTGGATCCTGGACATGCCTGGATCCACAGACTGTGATGATGTCATTAGGGCTCAATCCACTCTTTTTCTTGTGTTTTTATGAAAGCTCATCCATGTGGTGGCAAGATGGCTTCAAAAGGATTGAGCTTATAGCCTGTTACCTTAACAATCAAAAGGAAAGAACATCCAGCAATTTTCCCAATGAGTAAAGCAAAAGTACTTTCTAAAGTTCTTATTCTTGCTTGGATCACCTGTCTACCTGTGAACTGATCACAGTGATTAGGACAATTAAATACTATGACTGCATATGTATGATTCATGTGAATCAGAGATGAGATCAATCTATATCCCCACATACCCCAAACTGAGAGGTTAGAGGGTAGTTTTTCAGAGGGAAATCAAGAAGTTCTTCCAGAATTAGGGCGAATGAATAATAAGCAGCCGGAAACTGCAGATGACAACTGTAGATACTGAGAGGAAGAAATTAGAGACCTTTTTTTGCTTGAACTCAAGTTTAAGTAATAATGACAGTAGTATGATTTGCAAGTTTAGAACTCGTAGTTATAAAGAGAGTGTGAAGGTAACTGTCCCCATTGCAGTTTAACTCATGACATACTCTTGGGACCTAAAATAGTTTTCAACAAATATAGTTATCTCCACTGAATGCCAGTAATCTCTTCCTGAAAATCAGTTGTTCTACATGGAAACACTAACCAAGAGCCTAGTTCTCATTATTCTTAAGTGGGAAAAAAAATAGTGCATTTCACAAAAACCCAGGCCTCAACAATATTCTAAAATGTAACTAAAATCAGAAATGTCTGTAACACATTATCATATTAGAATGTAAGAAGCTGAAAATATGATTTTCTGACCACCAAACAATAGTTTATAATTAAAGGTACTTTGTACATGACATATATGATGCTTATCCCCTTCACTGGTAATTTTGCAAAATCTATTCACCTGATTATGACAGTCTAATAATTCGATATGGAATGCAGTTCAAGATTTTCCCACATTTTTTTAAATTAAAAATATTATATTGAGTTTGGGGAATAAAAATTTACATTATTTTCCCATTATAAACACTGGTTAAAAATGTTTTCAGAGGTATATACTGTCTATGAAATTTGGCTTGTATTTTGTGTGTATATATGTGTGTGTGTGTGTGTGTATAATTTTCTGTATATTATGACGTTTTGATATTTAAAAAATACATTTCTGGCTGGAGAGAGATTGCCCCTTCCAGGATTAGCTAATTCCCAATGACAATAGCAACTTGCCTCTAAAAATTCCTTTCATATAAAGTTGACCCTTGAACAACAGAGGGGTTAGGGGCACTGACCTCCCTCACAATCAAAAATGTGTGTACTGCTATCTCTGCCTCAAAACCAAAGAGACTGATTAATGACTCACCCCAGGGCAAGAAGCTGAAAAGGTTTGGATAGAATCAGGACTCAAACCCTAGGTTTCTTTTTATTCCACATATTGTGATCTCTAATCAAACACAAACTTTTCCCCAAGCTTAGTTAATTTAAAGATCTGTAAAATGAAAATACATGTACTATATTTATTGGAAAAAAGCCCACATATAAGTGGACAGTTAGTTGTCAAACACTGACAATAAGTTTGACAAGGTGATTCAAACCCATGTTGTTCAAGGGTCAACTGTACACACCAACCAATCCTGCTTGTACCCCCAAGTACCTCCTTATTTGGTTCTCATACACCAAGCCAGTATTTCCTTAGCCCTAAATTATCCTTGGGCCAAGTACCCAGCAACTAGAGACCATTCCTATACCCCAAAGCCTGCTGGAGTTATTTAAACTACCCAGTCTGAAACTGTTTATTGTGCCTTGTTTTGCCTTTCCTGTGGACACCTCAATAAAGACTGTGGCCTAAGCTCCCCTCTTGCTCCATTCTTCTGCCTCTGACCACCCTAGTGACTTCCCTGTGACCTTGTGTGGCATGCAGAAACCCCTTTTCTAGCCCTGTGAGTAACGTAAACTTTACCAAGTCTCATTCTCATCTCTTGCTGTGGCTGCACCGACTTTATCATGCCATATCCAACATACATATTTTTAAAACTTGAGTATAAAAAAACCAAGAGATGTTTTGCTAAGGAAATGTTGACTGGAGAGATTTCTGCAGGGTTCTTACAGTGTGCTTGTTTTGGAAACTTGAGAGGAGCCTATTATAGGAAAAAGAGATGATGGTATATAATATTGGTGAGTTATTGGCTGGATACTACTTGAGGCTTGGAATAATGCTTGGTAAAAACAATAACAAAATATGTATACTCAGGTTTCAGAGTAACTAGAAGTGAGGGGTTGAGTTCCATTTTTCACAACTCTCCTAAACAATGTGTAATACTTTAAAAATGAGCGGCTCTTGCCTGAGCCAAATGTAGAGTAAAGAAGTTTTAGTAAGGAGGGAAAGCAAGTCTATGATAACTAAAAATGCATCATATTAAGACAAGGTAAAAGTAAGATATAAATACTAAAAAGAATCTTTCTGAACTTATGAGCAATTGCAGTTCTGCAATCCTTAGGTGAGGAAAAGAATTCATAGCCTGGCAAGTTTGTCAGAAGGCAGCTGTGAAAATGGTGGTGAAATATTCAGATTGGAGCTAGTAGTTGAGTAAAGAAAGCAAAAACAACACTTTAAACCACTTTTGACAACAAAATAAACAATTTTTTAATGATATGTCTTTTTTCACCTCAAGTGTCTCTCACCAAGGAAAGAGAAACACTTCTAAGGTCTAACAGAAAGCATGAGGTAAGAATAATTACTTTATTAGTATGCTGTGGAGGAACGAGGATGAGTTTTATTGTTACACAAACCTGCATTCTCCCAATTTCCAGGGACCCAGGAAGGACATTTTTAGGGAGATGATGATAGGAATATCTTAAGTTCTATGAGACTTGGTCTCTTTACTGGTAAAATTACATAATATCTCAGATACCATAAGGCTACTGTGAATTGTAAATCTGGTTAAAATTGGAGAACCTATCACTTATTTTTTAATCATTAGCTCTACCATATTTATGTTAAAAATTAACTACAGAACAGACTCTGTATAGTAGTCCAATAAGATAAGGAGCTAAACTACAATCCACACCCATATTTTGAAGATTCTTCTTTTGCCATTTTAGTATGGTGTATTTGCTTTTTCTATATTCATAGAAGACAGAGAAAAAAAAATATGTACCTTTTTTCAGACTTTGTTGAAAACAGTCTGTGCTTAGAGCATGTATCACTATTCACCAGAATTTGTTCTGGCATGGTGAGCTCTTTCTTGACTGACAGGTTAATAAATTCAGCTTCGATATAGACTATTTTGTTGATCTCAATTCATTCTTCAACCATAGCACCTGAGAACACATTTACAACACCTTCACAATTGGTGGACACATGGGCATCTGATAGAGCTCAGTTTTGGGCTCTTCGAATGGTAACTGTCTAATTCTTTGAGATGTCCTGTAGGGATCTGTTGACCTGAAAAAAATAGACTGCCAGATATTTCTACAGCAAAGATGGGTTTATTCAGGATCAGCAGAGAATTGCAATTTGGGGTCTGCAACCACGGCAAGCCATGTGCACATCCTGGCACAGCAAGGGAAGGAGAACATTTTCATAGAGGGGAAGATGAAGTTGGCTGGCCTATAGTAAATAAGGAGTCCATGGCTTTTCATTGGCTGAGTCCTTGTCAGGTAAGAAGAGGAGTCTTTCTTCCTGTTGGGCTCTGCTATCATTGCAGGGCATGAGAGCTCCCCCTTCTGGTCTCTCAACTCTATTTAATTGAGGTTTCTGTTTATTAAGTTTTTTAGATCCAACAGGTAAATTTCATATTTTCCACCTACCCTTCAAATTTAGTGAAAATTCGTTTATTCTTTACTCTGTGATGTCAGGACAGATAGACAAGAGCATTTTATTTATTGTATATATGACTTCGTTTGGCATTAGTTTTAGCTCCAAACTTGGTCATCCCTAACAAAATAGTTTCGTGTGTGTGTGTGTGTGTGTGTGTGTGTGTGTGTGTGTGTGTGTGTGTGTGTGTGTGTGTGTGTGTGTGTTTTCCTTAATAAACAATTTAACTAGAAGCTTTGGAACTCCTGAAATTCTGAAGTTTCCTGTGCCCACTGAAGTTTCTTAAAATTTAGCTGCTTTTCATTTATCCAGTACCTCTGTGATATTGTGATTTATAAGAAATCTGTATCTGGTCATTCAAATGACCAAAATATGTTTCTCATATATATTTGTTTTTTGTTCCTGGCTCTTGGCTCCTAAACTCTTGGAATTTCCTGTGATAAGAGCAATAAAGATATCTTTTGTTATGTTAATAAGGTGATTTTGAAAAGCCCTTAGGTAATCAAAAGGTTCAGGGGGCTGGTTGCTAGGAGAACCAGCCTTGTGATTAGAGGGTTAGATATTCAGTTTCTCACCCCACCTCCCCCACCTCCTGTGGGAGTGGGGCTAGAGATTGAATTCAGTTGACAGTGGCCAGGGATTTAATCAATCTAGCAGAGTATTGAAACCTCCTAAAAACCCAAAAGCACAGGGTTTGGAGAACTTCCAGGTAGGTGAGCACATGGAGATTTGGGAAGAGAACACAGAAGCTTTGAGCCCTTTCCCCATACCTTGCCTCATGCATCTCTTTCATCTGACTGTTTCTAAATTATTGCCTTTTACCATAAACTGGTAATCTAGTGAGTAAATAGGTTTCCTGGGTTCTGTGAGTTGCTCTAGCAAATTAACCAAACCCAAGGAGAAGGTCTTGGGAACTTCTGTTTATATATAGCCAGTTGTTGAGAAGTACAGATAACAACCTGGGCTTGGGACTGGCATCTGAAGTGGGGGAAGGAGGACTAGTTTTGTAGGAATGAACCCTTAATCTGTGGAATCTGATGCTATCTCCAGGTAGATAGTGCCAGAACTGGGTTGAATTACCTGAAACCAGGGCTTCTGATAATTATTTGTTCGTGTGGTGGGAACCCCCTCACCTCACTCATGTTGGAATTAGGACCAGGAACTCAAAAGAATTTCCTTGCTCTTTGGTTCCCTTTTGTATCTTCTGAACTGCTGGGATTCCTCATGGTGTTGCTATATCCAAGCCTAAATTTCAGAAAGAGACCCATAATCTGAATGTTTTACTTCTTAGCAGAGAACACACTTCAGTGATCCCAATAAAGTTTCCAAAGGAATCACTCAATAAATAGTTATAGAAAAAACTGATAGTAAGGTGGCATATTCATAACTTAACAGCAGCCTTCTAGAAACTGGTTCCATAAGCAAACTACTAAGAGTAGGGATTTTAGACTGTGAAAGAGAACTCTGGGCTGGTGGCCCTCAAATTATCTGCCATTGCTTTATTCTGTCAATAACTTAGAATTTAAACCAGTAGAAATATTTTTCCTCAAATAAAGTTAAATAAATTGTGACAACATTTCTTTACAAGCAGGCTAAATCATGAAGAATATAACATCAGTTTCCTAATAAATGTGAGGTTTGGAAGGAGAAGTGAAACAACGGTAAAAAGAGAGAAAGGAGAGAAAGAGAATGGAAATTCAACAGCTCTTGGAAATAACTCATTGTGATGCTCAGAAAATGTGTATGGGCAGGAAGTTTAGTTTTCTTTAAATACACAGTTACATCTCACATATTTTTGGTAATATTATTTTTACTTGTGGCCTCCAGATAAAATAAGTGTAGTTTTAGATATGCTTCACATGAACAAGATGAACAAGGATCTTTACTTACAAGTCTTTTCAGTAATCCATAATGAAAGTATTCAGTTTCCTAAGTTGTTTTTATTCCCTCATCTCACCAAAAGACAGAATCCTTATTTAGTCTTTTCAGATTTCTGGGTAGGAGATTTAAAGCTTTATGTGAGCAAGTCAATACTTTCCTTTGAACATCTTGCTGATAAGTCTTCCTTTATGAAACACATGATTAGTCCTGAATTTGAACAAAAAGACTCATCAAACTCATCTCTGGGTTTCTTTCATTTGAAACACTGAAATTTTATGTAACATTGGTGTAGTAAAGCTTTTATTTCTTCATAAAAGTCACTTGGATTTAACATAATTCCTTTGGATTCTTTATATTATAAGAAAAGGTAGTTGTCTGATTTAAAAAAAAAAAGAAAGAAAAGAAAAAAAAAAACCTGAATTTTATTCTAATGATTTAGCTTGTATCAATTCACTTAAGGGCCTTTCTCAAACATTCTAGGAGAAATTAGTTGATGAGTCACTAAAATCAAAATGCCTAAGGGTATTTTCTGTAGGCTGAATGAATTTCTGAACCTAAATTAAACAAACATTTTTAATATATAAAATTTCCTAATTAATTTTAATTTATCTCTTGTTAGTAGTAAGATATGGATAATACTAATTTGGTAGAATGTAGTTAGATTGGTTTCAAAGTTTCTCTTCAGGGTATGGCATAGGCTTCTGTTTTTTAATGAACAAAACTTACATACTATGTACACACAAAACTACACTTATATTACATAACTTCATTTGTTTCTTCAGAAAACGTTGATACTTCTTCCAGGTCTCATCATATTCCTTTTTTTGGCTGCCACTGCTTCAGCAAAGTTTAGTGACCTCAGGGGTCAGTATGCTATTTGGATACATTTCTCTGTGCAGTAGGACCATGAGCTTTCTTTTTACTGAACTTCCTTCTCTTTGTATGCTCCTCTGTAAGTCTGGGATGGCTGGTACGCTGTTGAGACAGTATTTGTTGGAGGAGGTCCTTGAGAGGACATGACTGCTGGTTAACACCGGAGCAGGACCCGGGTAATTGGAGACTGCTTACCCCCATTCTGCCCACCATTCCCATAGCTAGAGCCATTTCAAAGATGCAACTTTGAGACTATCTGGACTCTATACATGACTGAACCCTGTTAAGGCCTTTATATAAACTTTTAAGATTCTGGTGGGTGGATGTGGAGATCTATTCATCTTGTGGCTGCCCAAGACAAACACATGTAAGTTCCCTTGCTTATTAAAGCTGCCACCTGCAATCTGGAAGGGTCTGCCTCTTTCTCCAGTCCCTCCTTGCCCTCTGTGTATGAGGGCCAGTTTCAGATTTCACCCAGAGAAGCTCCTGAGTTTGCAAACCGACAGTATTTTTCCAGTGTTTTTACTTTAAAAGATTGTAAGCAAATCTGGACCTAACATTCCTGGAGAATCTGAGACAAATCTTTTTTGACTACTGCCGAAAGTTAATGATAACAAGTCATTAACTTAAAATGTTATGTAATTTTAAAGAGTACCTGATGAGGACAATCATAAATAATAATGACAAGAGAAAAGATATTGAAAGTTTAATACAGAAACATGAAGAAATTAAGGCTCAACTCTTGTTTCTTTGTTTCATTAATACCTCCATGAAGGCACTCTCTGTAGAAAGGGTATGAGGTTTTTTTAATATGTTATTAAATTTTGTTTTCTTGTCAAGAAGCCTTTGATATGACCACACTCAAAGAATTCCCTCTTCTGTGACCAATTCATAAAAGTTACTGACAATTTTCTTAGGTTTTTTTTTTTATTGAAGTATAGTTGATTTACAATATTATTTTAGTTTCAGGTGTACAACACAGCAATTCAGTATTTTTGTAGATTATATACCATTTAAAGTTATTATAAAATATTGGCTATATTCCCTTTGCTGTACAATATATCCTTGTTTATTTTATCAATATACAGAGCAGTTTGTACCTTGTTTATTTTATCAATATACAGAGCAGTTTGTACCTCTTAATCTCCTACCACTGTCTTGCCCCTCCCCCCTTTCCCTCTCCCCACTGGTAACCACTAGTGTATTCTCTGTATCTGTGAGTCTGTTTTGCTATATTTTTTTGAGTTATTTTGTATTATTCATTTGTATTATTTTTTAGGTTCCACATATAAGTGATAACATACAGTATTTGGTTTTCTGTGACTTATTTCACTAAGCATACTATCCTCCAGGTCCATCCACGTTGTTGCAAATGCTTAAATTTTAGGTTTTTTTTGTTTTTTGTTTTTTTTTTTTTGCGGTACACAGGCAGCTTACTGTTGTGGCCTCTCCCGTTGCGGAGCACAGGCTCCGGATGCGCAGGCTAAGCGGCCATGGCTCACGGGCCCAGCTGCTCCGCGGCATGTGGGATCTTCCTGGACTGGGGCACGAACTTGTGTCCCCTGCATCGGCAGGTGGACTCTCAACCACTGCGCCACCAGGGAAGCCCAAATTTTACTTTTTTATTGCTGAGTACTGTTCCATTGTGTGTGTGTGTGTGTGTGTGTGTGTGTGTGTGTGTATGTGTGTGTGTGTGTGTGAGAGAACACCCACAACCACATCTACTTTACCTATTCATCTGTTGTTGATGGACACTTGGGTTGACAATTTTATATTGTTTAAGTTGCAGCTCCTCGTGGAAGAGATTTTCAGTGTACTGCTTATTTTTTTTAATTTGATTTCTTAATGAATTTTAATTTTTAGAAAATACTTATATTTACAGAAAAATTGTGAGGATAGTAAAGAGTTGCATTATATTACGCACCCAGCTTTCCTATTGTTAACATTACTTTCATATGGTACACATGTTACAATTAATGAAAAAATAGCAATACATCATTATTTAATTCATGTCTTATTCAGATTTCCTTCCTTTTTACCTAATGTCCTCTTGCTTTTCCAGTGTCTTATCCAAGATACTACATTGCATTTAGTTATCATGTCTCTTTAGCCTCTTCTTGACTGTTACAGTTTCTTATACTTTCTTTGATTCTCCCCTTTTTTCCCTTTATTTAATGACCTTGAGAGTTTAGATGAGTAGTGGCTGGGTACTCTGTAGAATGTCCTTCAATTTGAGTTTATCTGTTTTTCTCATGATTATACTGGGGTTTAGGTGTTCTTGGGAGGAAGACCCTAGAGCTAAAGTTACATTATCATCACAGTATATCGAGGGTACATATTATCCACATGACTTATCACTGTTGATCTTAACCTTGTTCACTGGCTGAAGCAGTGTTTGCCAAGTTTCTCTACTCTAAGGTTACCATCCCACCTACTTCACCTTTCCATATTAATGCTGTCTGGGAAGAAGTCACTCTGTGCAGCACACACTTAAGGAGTGGGAATTTATACTCCACCTCCTTGAGAGCAGAATAGGTATGTACATTATTTGGAATTCTACACTGGAGATTTCCCCCCATTTATTTGTTGATTTAATCAATTATTTCTATCGGTATGGAATCATGCATATTATTTTATATATTTTGGTTATAATTTAATACCATTTTATTTAATTTGTTGCCTCAGATGATTACAGCTTTGGCCATTGAATGCTTTTTGAGTTGGCTCCTGTGTATCTTTTACATAAACCAGTCAGTGTGTGTGTGTGTGTGTGTGTGTGTGTGTGTGTGTGTGTGTGTGTGTGTGTATGTGTGTGTTATTGAACACTTTCTTTCTGGCCTTACTAGTTGCTCCAGACCCACCTTGTGTATTCCCTGCTTCAGGCATATATTCAGCCAGCTGTCCAAGGAGGCCTGGTTCCTTTAATTGAAGAATAATTTTAGAGAACAAGATCTAGGTGCTAGGTGTGCTCATTGCTACTGGTTGTAGTTGCTTCTATGCCTTTCCACTGAAAGAGCTTGTAAATACAGGTGTGTGTACTAATACTTGTTTATATGTATCTCTGAATATTTCTGTATGTAACCATTCGTATCTATATTAAGATAAACATGGGTTCCCACTGATGTCTCCAACAATAATCTATTACCACATAGATCATTCTAGCCTCTTTCCCTTGCTTATCTGTAGACTCTTAATCTAACAGTGAGAAATGTGGTTCCTACCATTTGCAATCCATTTGCTTAATTAGTCAATTCCAGTATACATGTAGAGCAGTGTCAGAATTGTTAAACTCTGTCACCTTGGGGAATGACTTTATTTAATATAGTTTAGTACTTATATACTGTTTCTTTTGTCTTTAATCATACGTACATCACTATTTGAACACCCTTTTCTCCCACTCCCTTCATGGTTTCATACGTTTGTAATAACAGATTGTTTTGTTACATTCTGCATTTCATCTTTGGCTCCTCTAACCTCTTAAATTATGTTTTTAAAATTTTTATATGTTCCATCTGTTTTGATAAATACATATTGTCATGTATCTATATTCAGTATTATACAGAATAGTTTCACTACGCTAAAAATTTTCCTGGGCTGCACTGTTTCAGACCTCCCTACTTCCCTATAACCTCCTGGGAAACTCCTAGTACTTTTTATTGTTGCTATAGTTTTATCTTTTTCAGAATATCACTTATTCAGAATCATAAAGTAAGTAACCTTTTAAAATTTATCAATTTAAATCCATTCAAATTGTTGAGTGGCTTGATAGCTCATTTCTTTTTATTGCTAAATATTTCATTGTATGGATGATCACAGTTTGTTTATCTATTCACCTATTAACACTTTCATTGCTTCCAGTGTTTGGAAACTGAATAAATCTGTTATAAACATTTACATGGAAGTTTCTGTGTAAGCCTGTTTTGAAGTCAGTTGGGTCAGTGACTAGGAGAGCAATTGCAATTAACTGGATTTCATGATAAGATTATGTTTAGGTTTGTAAGAAACTGAAAACTATCTTGCAAAGTGGCTATATCATTTTTCATTTCCACCAGAAATGAATGAGAGTTCTTATTGCTCCACATCCTTGCTAGCATTTGGTATTGTTAGTTTTTTGTATTTTAACCATTCTAATAGCTGTGTATTGGTATATCATTGTGGTTTTAGTATTTGCAATTCTGTAATTACAAATGATCTTAAATATCGTTTTATACATTTACCATCTCTTTATCATTGGTTATTTTTCTTTTCAGATATTTTGTGCATTTAAAAATTGGATTGTTTGTATCCACATTGTTGAGTTTTAAGAGTTCTTGTATAATTTGGAGATAAGTACTTTATCAGATATATATTTTGCAAATATTTTCTCCCAATCTGTGGCTTGTCTTTTCATTCTCTTAACAATGTCTTTCACAGAACAGAATTTTTTAATTTTAATAAAATCCAACTTATCAGTTTTTTGTTTCATAGGTCTTAATTTTAATGTTTCATATAAAAACTCACTATTGAATGAAAGATCATATAGATTTTCTCCTAGATATTTTATAGATTTACATTTTACATTTAGGTCTTTGATCCTTTTTGAGTTAATTTTTGTATAGGGTGTGATATTTGTCTCTAGGTTCATTTTTGTGCATATACTGTATAATAGTTGAGAACCAATTGTTGCACAGACTATTCTTCCTTTGAATCACGTTTGCTTCTTTTTCAAAGATCAGTTTACTGTATTTGTGTGAGGGTCTCTTGCTGGGGTCTCCATTCTGTTGCATTGATCTATGTGTCCATTCTTTTGCAAATACTATATTGTTCTTATTACCAACTTTGTTCATTTACTGATTTTGTTGGCTAATCTAGGTCTTTAATCTTTCCATGTAAACTTTAGAATCAGTTTGTTATCTATAAAATAGCTCACTGGGATTTTGATTTGGGTTGTAATCAATCTATAGATCATGATGAGAAGAATTCATATTGATATTAACAATATTGAATCTTAATCCAGGAACACAGTATATCTCTTCATTTATTTAGATCTTTGATCCATTCTATCAGAGTTCTGTAGTTTTCTGTGTACATATTACAGAAACTCTGTATTTTGTTAGTATTATACCTAATTATTTTTTGGCGCTATTTAAATTATATATGTTTTTAAATTTCAAGATCCAATTGTTCATTACTAGTATATGTGAAAATAACTGATTTTGGTATGTTAACCTTGCATCGCACAACCTTTCTGTAATTGCTTATCGGTACCAGTAATTGCAGATTCTTTGGAATATTCTATTTAGACAATTATGTTACCTGCCAAAAAAGACAGTATTATTTCTTCCCTCCCAGTCTATATAACTTTTATTTCCATTTTTTCCCTTATTGAAATAGCTAGGTAATGTTGAGTAGGAGTGTTGAGAGAGGACATATTTGCCTTGTTTCTGATTTTAGGGGAAATCAGATTTTAGGGGAAAAGTGTCCAGTTTCTCTCCAGATGAGAAACTCCATTCTTTGCAGATGTTCTTTATCAAGTTGAGGAATTTTGTTTCTCTTCCTAGTTTGCGGATAGTTTTTCATGAAAGGGTATTCATGAAAATATTTTTTTAATCTCAAATGATATATTTTTTCTTAATCTGTTGATATGATAGATTACATTAATTACTGTTCAAAGTCAAACCAGCCTTTCATACTTGTAATAAATCCCATTAAGTTGTGGTATATAATTCTTTATACATTGTTAGAATCAATTTATTAACATTTCGTTGAGGACATTTGCATCTCTGTTCATGAGAAATATTGGTGAACTGGAGAGGTACATGTAAAAGTATGAAATTAGAGCACTCCCTGACACCATACACAAAAATAAACTCAAAATGGATTAAAGACCTAAATGTAAGGCCAGACACTATCAAACTCTTTGAAGAAAACATAGGCAGAACACTCTATGACGTAAATCACAGCAAGATCCTTTTTGACCCACCTCCTAGAGAAATGGAAATAAAAACAAAAATAAACAAATGGGACCTAATGAAACTTTAAAGCTTTTGCACAGCAAAGGAAACCATAAACAAGACCAAAAGACAACTCACAATGGGAGAAAATATTTGCAAATGAGGCAACTGACAAAGGATTAATTTCCAAAATTTAAAAGCAGCTCATGCAGCTCAATAACAAAAAAACAAACAACCCAATCCAAACATGGGAAAAGACCTAAATAGACATTTCTCCAAAGAAGATATACAGACTGCCAACAAACACATGAAAGAATGCTCAACATCATTAATCATTAGAGAAATGCAAATCAAAACTGCAATGAGATATCATCTCACACCAGTCAGAATAGCCATCATCAAAAAATCTAGAAACAGTAAATGCTGGGGAGAGGGTGTGGAGAAAAGGGAACACTCCTGCACTGCTGGTGGGAATGTGAATTTGTACAGCCAGTATGGAGAACAGTATGGAATTTCCTTAAAAAACTACAAATAGAACTGCCATATGACCCAGCAATCCCACTACTGGGCATATACCCTGAGAAAACCATAATTCAGAAAGAGTCATGTACCAAAATGTTCATTGCAGCTCTATTTACAATAGCCCGGAGATGGAAACAACCTAAGTGCCCATCATCGGATGAATGGATAAAGAAGATGTGGCACATATATACAATGGAATATTACTCAGCCATAAAAAGAAATGAAATTGAGTTATTTGTAATGAGGTGGATAGACCTAGAGTCTGTCATACAGAGTGAAGTAAGTCAGAAAGAGAAAGACAAATACCATATGCTAACACATATATATGGAATTTAAGACAAAAAAATGTCATGAAGAACCTAGGGTTAAGACAGGAATAAAGGCACAGACCTACTGGAGAACGGACTTGAGGATATGGGGAGGGGGAAGGGTGAGCTGTGACAAAGTGAGAGAGAGGCACGGACATATATACACTACCAAACGTAAGGTGGATAGCTAGTGGGAAGCAGCCGCATAGCACAGGGGTATCAGCTTGTTGCTTTGTGACCCCCTGGAGTGGTGGGATAGGGAGGGTGGGAGGGAGGGAGACGCAAGAGGGAAGAGATATGGGAACATATGTATATGTATAACTGACTCACTCTGTTATAAAGCAGAAACTAACACACCATTGTAAAGCAATTATACTCCAATAAAGATGTGAAAAAATAAAATAAAATAAAATTTATACAATACAGGATCCTAAGTGAGTCAAATATCTAAATTCACTAGGGTATGTTACTAAACATAATAGTGGGTTTAGCTGTTGTGACCATTTAAACATATTTCTTTTGTACAAAAAAGAAAATTTATTAATATTTTGTTGAGGACTTTGCATCTCTGTTCATGAGAAATATTGGTGTCTACTTTTCCTTGTTTTTTGGTAACATCTTTATTGTAGTATAAATGCTTTACGTTGTTTTGTTAGTTGCTGCTGTATAACAAAGTGAATCAGCTATATGTATACATATATCCTCGTATTCCCTCCCGTTTGTGTGTCCCTCCCACCCTACTTATCCCACCCCTCTATGTGGTCACAAAGCACTGAGCTGATCTCCCTGTGCTATGTAGCTGCTTCCCGCTAACTATCTGTTTTACATACGGTAGTGTATGTATATCACTGCAACTTTCTCACTTCGTCCCAGCTTACCCTTCCCCCTCCCCATGTCCTCAAGTCCATTTTCTACATCTGCATCTTTATTCCTGTCCTGCCCCTAAGTTCTTCAGAAAAAAAATTTTTTTTTGATTCCATATATATGTATTAGCATGGTATTTGTTTTTCTCTTTCTGACTTACTTCACTCTGTATGACAGACTCTACGTCCATCCACCTGACTGCAAATAACTCAGTTTCATTTCTTCTTATGACTCAGTAGCATTCCAATGTATATATGTGCCACATCTTCTTTATCCATTCATTTGTCAATAGACACTTAGGTTGCTTCCATATCCTGGCTATTGTAAATATTGGTGCAGTGAACATTGTGGTACGTGACTCTTTTTGAATTATGGTTTTCTCAGGGTATATGCCCAATATTGGGATTGCTGGGTCGTAATGTAGTTCTATTTTTAGCTTTTTAAGGAACCTCCATACTGTTCTCCATAGTGGTTGTATCAGTTTACATTCCCACCAACAGTGCAAGAGGGTTTCCCTTTCTCCACACCCTCTCCAGCATTCATTGTTTGTAGATTTTTTGATGATGGTCATTCTGACCAGTGTGAGGTGATACCTCATTGTAGTTTTGATTTGCATTTCTCTAATGATTAGTGACTTGAGCATCCTTTCATATGTTTGTTGGCAAACTGCATATCTTCTTTGGAGAAATATCTGTTTAGCTCTTCTGCCCATTTTTGGATTGGGTGCTTGTTTTTTTGATATTGAGCTGCATGAGCTGCTTGTGAATTTTGGAAATTAATCCTGTGTCAGTTGCTTCATTTGCAAATATTTTCTCCCATTCTGAGAGTTGTCTTTTCGTCTTCTTTATGGTTTCCTGTGCTGTGCAAAAGCTTTTAAGTTTCATTAGGTCCCATTTCTTTATTTATCTTTTTATTTCCATTTCTCTAGGACGTGGGTCAAAAAGAATCTTGCTGTGATTTATTTCATACAGTGTTCTGCCTATGTTTTCTTCAAAGAGTTTGATAGTGTCTGGCTTTACATTTAGGTCTGTCATCCATTTTGAGTTTACTTTTGTGTATGATGTTACGAAGTGTTCTACTTTCATTCCTTTATATGTAGCTGTCCAGTTTTCCCAGCACCACTTATTGAAGAGGCTGTCTTTTCTCCATTGTGTATGCTTGCCTCCTTTATCAAAGATAAGGTGACCATATATGTGTGGGTTTATCTCTGGGCTTTCTGTCCTGTTCCATTGATCTATATGTTTGTTTTTGTGCCAGTACCATACTGTCTTGATTACTGTAGCTTTGTAGTATAGTCTAAAGTCAGGGAGCCTGATTGCTCCAGCTCCGTTTCTCGTTCTCAAGATTGCTTTGGCTGTTTGGGGTCTTTTGTGTTTCCATACAAATTGTGAAATTTTTTGTTCTCTTTCTGTGAAAAATGTCATTGATAGTTTGATAGGGATTGCATTGAATCTGTAGATTGCTTTGGTTAGTATAGTCATTTTCACAATGTTGATTCTTCCAATCCAAGAACATGGTATACCTCTCCATCTGTTTGTGTCATGTTTGATGTCTTTCATCAGTGTCTTATAGTTTTGTGAGTACAGGCCTTTTACCTCCTTAGGTAGGTTTATTCCTAGGTATTTTATTCATTGCATTGCAGTGGTGAATGGGATTGTTTCCTTAGTTTTTCTTTCTGATCTTTCATTGTTAGTGTATAGGAATGCAAGAGATGTCTGTGCATTAATTTTGTATCCTGCTACTTTACCAAATTCATTGATTAGGTCTAGTAGTGTTCTGGTAGCATCTTTAGGGTTCTTTGTGTATGGTATCATGTCATCTGCAAACAGTGACAGTTTTACTTTTTCTTTTCTGATTTGTATTCCTTTATTTCTTTTTCTTCTCTGAATGCTGTGGCTAAAACTTCCAAAACTATGTTGAATAATAGTGGTTAGAGTGGGCAGCCTTGTCTTGTCCCTGATCTTTGTGGAAATGGTTTCAGTTTTTCACCATTGAGAATGATGTTGGCTCTGGGTTTGTCATATATGGCCTTTGTTATGTTGAGGTAAGTTCCCTCTGTGCCTACTTTCTGGAGAGTTTTTATCATAAATCGGTGTGGAATTTTGTCGAAAGCTTTTTGTGCATCTATTGAGATGATCATATGGTTTTTGTACTTCAGTTTGTTAATATGGTGTATCACATTGATTGATTTGCATATATTGATGAATCCTTGCATTCCTGGAATAAACCCCACTTGATCATGGTGTATGATGCTTTTAATGTGCTAGTATTTTGTTGAGGATTTTTGCATCTATGTTCATCAGTGAAATTGGCCTGTAGTTTTTTTTGTGACATCTTTGTCTGGTTTTGGTATAAGTGTGATGGTGGCCTTGTAGAATGAGTTTGGGAGTGTTCCTCCTTCTGCTGTATTTTGGAAGAGTTTGAAAAGGATAGACATTAGCTCTTTTCTAAATCTTTGATAGAATTCACCTGTAAAGCCATCTGGTCCTGGGCTTTTGTTTGTTGGAAGATTTTTAATCAGTTTCCATTTCAGTGCTTGTGATTTGTCTGTTTATATTTTCTGTTTCTTCCTGGTTCAGTCTTGGAAGGTTGTGCTTTTCTCTAACTTTGTTTCCTCCAGGTTGTCCGTTTTATTGGCATATAGTTGCTTGTAGTTATCTCTTATTATCCTTTGTATTTCTGCAGTGTCAATTGTTACTTCTCGTTTTTCATTTCTAATTCTGTTGATGTGAGTCTTGTCTGTTTTTTTCTTGATGAGTCTGGCTAATGGTTTATCAATTTTCTTTATCTTCTCAAAGAACCAGCTTTTAGTTTTATTGATATTTGCTGTTGTTTCCTTCATTTGTTTTTCATTTATTTCTGATCTGATCTTTATGATTTCTGTCTTTCTACTAACGTATTTTTTGTTGTTCTTTTTCTTTCTCTAGTTGCTTTAGGTGTAAGTTTAGGTTGTTTGAGATATTTCTTGTTTCTTGAGGTAGGATTGTATTGCTATAAACTTCCGTCTTAGAACTGCTTGTGCTGCATCCCATAGGTTTTGAATCGTCCTGTTTTCATTGTCATTTGTTTCTAGGTATTCGTTGGTTTCCTCTTTGATTTCTTCAGTGATCTCTTGGTTATTTAGTAGTGTATTGTTTAGTCTCCATCTGTTTTTATTTTTTACAGATTTTTTCCTGTAATTGATATCTAGTCTCATATTGTTGTCAGAAAAGATACTTGGTACAGTTTCAATTTTATTACATTTACTGAGGCTTGATTTGTGACCCAAGGTATGATTTATCCTGGAGAATGTTCTGTGAGCACTTGAGAAGAAAGCGTATTCTGTTGTTTCTGGATGGAACGTCCTATAAATATCAATGAAGTCCATCTTGTCTAATTGTCATTTAAAGCTTCTGTTTCATTATTTATTTTCATTTTGCATGATGTGTCTGTTGGTGAAAGTGGGGTTTTAAGGTCCCCTACTCTGGTGTTAAGGTCTCCTACTATTATTTTGTTACTGTTGATTTCCCCTTTTATGGCTGTTAACCATTGCCCTATGTGTTGAGGTGCTCCTATGTTGGGTGCATAAATATTCACAATTGTTATGTCTTCTTCTTGTATTGGTACCTTGATCATTATGTAGTATCCTTTTTTATCTCTTGTAATAGTGTTTATTATAAAGACTGTTTTGTCTGATAATGAGAATTGCTACTCCAGCTTTCTTTTGATATCCATTTGCATGGAATATCTTTTTCCATCCCCTCACTTTCAGTCTGTATGTGTCCTACGTCTGAAGTGGGTCTCTTGTAGACAGCATATATACAGGTCTTGTTTTTCTGTCTATTCAGCCAGTTTATGTCTTTTGGTTGGAGCATTTAATCCATTTACATTTAAGGTAATTATCAATATGTATGTTCCTATTACCATTTTTTAATTCTTTCGTGGTTTTTTTTTAGGTATTTTCCTTCTCTTGTGTTTCCTGACTAGAGAAGTTCCTTTAACATTTGTTGTAAAGCTGGTTTGGTGGTGCTGAATTCCCTTAGCTTTTGCTTGTCTGTAAAAGTTTTAATTTCTCTGTCGAATCTGAATGAGATCCTTGCTGGGTAGAGTAATCTTGGTTGTAGGTTTTTTCCTTTTCATCACTTTAAATATGTCTTGCCACTCCCTTCTGGCTTGCAGAGTTTCTGCTGAAAGATCAGTTGTTAACCTTATGGGGATTCCCTTGTATATTATTTGTTGTTTTTTCCTTGCTGCTTTTAATATTTTTTCTTTGTATTTAATTTTTGATAGTTTGATTAATATGTGTCTTGGCATGTTTCTCCTTGGATTTATCCTGTATGGGACTCTCTGCACTTCCTAGATTTGATTGACCATTTCCTGTCCCATGTTAGGGAACTGTCAACTACAATCTCTTCAAATAATTTCTCAGTCCCTTTCCTTTTCTCTTCTTCCTCTGGGACCCCTATAATTTGAATGTTGGTACATTTAATGTTGTCCCAGAGGTCTCTAAGACTGTCCTCAATTCTTTTCCTTCTTTTTTCTTTATTTTGCCCTGTGGTAGTTATTTTCACTCTTTTATCTTCCAGGTCAGTTATCTGTTCTTCTGCCACAGTTATTCTGCTATTGATTCCTTCTAGAAAATTTTTAAGTTCATTTATTGTGTTGTTCCTCATTGTTTGTTTGCTCTTTAGTTCTTCTATATCCTTGGTAACCATTTCTTGTATTTTCTCCATTCTGTTTCCAATATTTTGGATTATCTTTATTATCATTACTCTGAACTCTTTTTCAGGTAGATTGCCTGTTTCCCCTTCATTTGTTTGGTCTGGTTGGTTTTTACTTTTCTCTTTAATCTGCAGTGTATTTCTCTGTCTTCTCATTTTTCTTAACTTACTGTGTTTGGGGTCTCCTTTTCACAGGGTTTAAGTTCATAGTACCCGTTGTTTTTGGTGTTTGCCTGCAGTGGGTAAGGTTGGTTCATTGGGTTGTGTAGGATTCCTGGTTTAGGGGACTGGTGCCTGTGTTCTAGTGGATGAGGCTGTGTCTTGTCTTTCTGGTGGGAGGATCGCATCCAGTGGTGTGTTTTGAGGTGTCTGTGGACTTACTGTGATTTTAAGCA
Source organism: Stenella coeruleoalba (assembly GCF_951394435.1). Classification (NCBI taxonomy): domain Eukaryota; kingdom Metazoa; phylum Chordata; class Mammalia; order Artiodactyla; family Delphinidae; genus Stenella; species Stenella coeruleoalba. The sequence continues at coordinate 32,210,428 of NC_137157.1, forward strand.
CCCTCCCTCCTAGTGGGTGGGGATGTGTTTCTGTCTTGCTAGTTGTTTGTCATGGGGTGTCCATCTTTGGAGTTTTCTGGTCATTGAGTGGAACTGGGTCTTAGCATTGAGACGGAGGTCTCTGGGAGAGCTCTCGCCAATTGATATTACGTGGGGCCCGTACATCTCTGGTGGTCCAGTGTCCTGAACTTGGCTCTCCCACCTCAGAGGCTCAGGCCTCACACCTGGCTGGAGCACCAAGACACTGTCAGCCACACAGCTCAGAAGAAAAGGGAGAAAAAAAGAAAGAAAGAAAAAGGTACATAAAATAAGTAAAGTTAATAAAATAAAAACCTAAAAAATATATTATTAAAATTAAAAAGTAATAAAAAAAAGAAGAGAGCAACGAAACCAATAAACAAATCCTCCAGTGATAACAAGCACTAAAAACTAAACTAAGGTAACTGTATAAATCAGAAACTAGTTAGTCGCATACAGCAAACCCCAAGTCTACAGTTGCTCCCAAAGTCCACTGCCTCAATTTTGAGATGATTTGTTGTCTATTCAGGTATTCCACAGATACAGGGTACATCAAGTTGATATTGTGGAGATTTCATCTGCTACTTCTGAGGCTTCATGGAGAAATTTCCCTTTCTCTTCTTTGTTTGCACAACTGCTGTGGTTAAGCTTTGGATTTGGCCCTGCCTCTGCTTGTAGGTCACCCTTTGCATGTGTTCTTCCCCCAGACAGGAGGGGATTAAAGGAGCAGCTGATTAGGGGGCTCTGGCTCACTCAGGCGGGGAGGGGGGGTGGGGTGGGTAGGGAGGGGTATGGAATGCGGGGCGTGTCTGCGGCAGCATGGTGTTGCAACAGCCTGAGGCGAGCCATTTGTTCTTCCCAGGAAGTTGTCCCTGCATCATGGGACCCTGGTGGTTCTGGGCTGTACAGGCTTCTGGCAGGGGAGGTTTGGATAGTGATCTGTGCTTGTACACAGGATTCTTGGCGGCTGCAGCAGCAGCGTTAGCATTTCATGCCTGTCTCTGCTATCCATGCCAATAGCAATGGCTTATGCTTGTCGCTGAAGCTTGTTTAGGGGGTGCTCTGAATCCCCTCTCCTTTTTTTTTTTCTTTTTTTTTAGCGGGACATGGGCCTCTCACTGTTGTGGCCTCTCCTGCTGCGGAGCACAGGCTCTGGACACGCAGGCTCAGTGGCCATGGCTCACGGGCCCAGCCGCTCCGCGGCATGTGAGATCTTCCCAGACTGGGACACGAACCCATGTCCCCTGCATCGGCAGGCGGACTCTCAACCACTGCGCCACCAGGGAAGCCCCCCTCTCTTCTTGCACCCTGAAACAGCGGTCTCTTGACTTTTACGCATTTCCAGACTTTTTTCCCGATTCCCTTCTGGTTAGCTGTGGCACATTAGCTCCCTTCAGGCTGTGTTCACGCAGCCAGCCCCAGTCCTCTCCTTGGGATCTGACCTCCAACACCTGAGCCTCAGTTTCCAGGCCCCACCTGCCCCAGTGGGTGAGCACACAAGCCTCTCAGGCTGGTGAGTGCTGGTTGGCACCGATCCTCTGTGCGCAAATCTCTCCACTTTGCCCTCTGCACCCCAGTTGCTGCGCTCTCCTCCATGGTTCCAAAGCTTAACCCCCTGCCCACCCCCATCTGCTCCAGTGAAGGGGCTCCTAGTGTGTGGAATCTTTTCCTCCATCACAGCTCCCTCCCAGAGGTACAGGTCCAGTCCTTATTCTTTTGTCTCTGTTTTTTCTTTTTTCTTTTGCCATACCCAGGTACGTGGGGAGTTTCTTGCCTTTTGGGAAGTCTGAGGTTTTCTGCCAGTGTTCAGTAGGTGTTCTGTAGGAGTTGTTCTATATGTAGATGTTTTTTTGATGTATTTGTGGGGAGGAAGGTGATCTCCACGTCTTACTCCTCTGCCATCTTGAAGGTGTAGTTTTCCTCTCTTGTAAAGTCTTCTCTAGTTTTGGTATTACTGCAATGATGTCCTTAATGAGTGAGTTAAGATGTGTTCCCTCTACTTTTATTTTCTGAAAAAGTTTCTAGAGAATTGGTATCATTTCTTCCTTAAATGTTTGATAGAATTCATGAGTGAAATCCTCTGGGTTCATGCTTTCTCTTTTGGAAGATGATTAATTATTGATGGAATTTCTTTAATAGATATATTCCTATTCAGATTATCTTATTTCTCCTTGTATGAGTTCTGGTAGTTTGTGTGTTTTAAGAAATTGATCCATTTCTCCTACATGGTCAAATCTGTGGCTATAGAGTTTTATGCAGTATTTTTTTTTTTTTTTACCCTTTTTATGTTCATGTGATCAGTAAGGATGACCCCTTTTTCATTTCTGATATTGGTAATCTGTGTCCGTCTTTCTTTTTTTTCCAAGATTAGTCTGGCTAGACATTTATCAACTTTACTGGTCTTTTAAAAAATAAACTTTTAATATTGTTGATTTTTTATATGGAATTCTTGTTTTTTATTTCATTAATTTCTGTTTTATTTTCATTTCTTCTGCTTGTTTAAGGCTTGAATTACTCTTTTTTCTTTAAGATGGAAACAGAATATGGAGTTTAGATATTCCTGTCTTTTAATACATACATTTAATATTTTATATATATATATATATATATATATATATATATATGTATATGTATCTTTCTAAGCAGTGCTTTCATTGCAGCCCATGGATTTTGGTAAGTTGTATTTTCATTTAGTTCAAAAAAATTTCCAATATATATGAGACTTTTTCTTTAAGCAATGTGTTATTTTGTAGTGTGTTTTTAAATGTCAAAATATGTGGGATTTTTCCAGCTATTTTCTGTTATTGATATTTAGTTTAATCCCACTGTGGTCTTAGAACATATTTTGTATCATTTATATTCTTTAAATTTTTTTTTTTATAAATTTATTTATTTACAGCTGTGTTGGGTCTTCATTTCTGTGCTAGGGCTTTCTCTAGTTGCGGCGAGCGGGGGCCACTCTTCATTGCAGTGTGTGGGACTCTCACTATCGCGGTCTCTCGTTGCGGAGCACAGGCTCCAGACACGCAGGCTCAGTAGTTGTGGCTCACAGGCCCAGCCGCTCCGCGGCATGAGGGATCCTCCCAGACCAGGGCTCAAACCTGTGTCCCCTGCATTGGCAGGCAGACTCTCAACCACTGCGCCACCAGGGAAGCCCTTCTTTTAAATTTGATACTTTTATTTTTTTCATGGCTCATGTTGTCTTTTGTCTTTGTTCCGTATGATCTTAAATAAAATGTATTTTACCATTGTTGGATGGAGTATTCTATAAATATAAATTAGAATTTAAAGGTTTATACTAATCCATTGTCATAGTCCATGTTCCATCACCCTTCTGCACATCTGAAATCAGAGAATTGAATAATGATGTGATAGGAGATACCATACTGTCATCTCTACATCTTTAATGTGGCTCTGATATCTTCGGTTCCTCAAAGAATGTGATATTATTCCTTATTGGCTATTTAACAGGGAACATTCCTGAAGGACCAAAGTGGAATTCTGGTCCTTCAGGGATTTCATCATTTTGAGCCAGTATCGAGTAATGCCCTATATTCCTTCCTCCAGTTAGACTTTTCTGGTAAGTAGCTGCAGGTTCTTTTGGAGAAAAATAGGAGAAAGTTTTACAGTATATAATTTTCTTAAGGAGATCCTACCTTTTTCTTATTGAGATTCTGAGTTTGTAAACTAAAGCAGGTCTTGGAACTGAATGAGAGGTCGTGACCTTGTTGTGGTGACATGTCAGACCACTGTTCTGAATGAAACCAATATAAGTCAAAAATCATGAAGTGCTGGACATCTACTGCATCTTGTAACATTGTTTAAGTCCCAAAACCCAGACTGTCGTTACAGTTTTTGTTTATAGGAGGCAATAAATTACCTTTTATTTTTTATGTCCATTTTAATTTAGGTTGCTATTTCTTGCATCTGAATCATTCACAAGTGCAGATATTCTAAACTGTATGTGTTGATTTGTACTTGTGTAGCTTCTCACATGAAGAGCGAAGTAGTTTCTTCTCCTAAGATGGCATTTATTTACTCAGTGTTGATTAGCAATTTTTCCATACAACAATGGGCATATCATTTGTATATAAGAAAAATGGTAGGGGAGAGTTTCTGACTCCTTTTCTCTCAAACCCTTCTTCTCTTACCACCCCTTTATACCAATAAAGCTCAGTTTGCAGGTATTGCTGAAATCTTCATTGACTGTTCCACTGAAAATACCTTACTGGTGGACATTTTAGTTAGAGAGGAACAGCTACAGTAGGCCTGAAGGGGAAAAGGAAGAAGTTTCATCAGTTAGATTCTCAGTAAGGCAGAAATCACACATTTTATCAATTTGCTTTTTATACAAAAAGAGTAAACTTGCTGAGAAGCATCTATGAACACAGTGAAACTAAATTTTCTTCTTCCGTGTGACTACTATGTTATCTGGGAAATCTTATAAAAAGGGTTCCTCCAAAAGGCCTTCTTTTTACAGCTAATATAGGAAAGAATTGATAGAATCTGATCATTTCCTTTTACCGTAGCTCCTGTGTGACCTGTAAAAAAGTGAATATGTTGGAATAACAAACCTGGGTAAAATAAATAACCTGGGTATTTTGTTTGAGAAAAGTCTTATGCATAGTTGAAACATAATCTCACAGAATCTTTTGTTATGGTCAAATTCTTCTGTGAATGGCAATTTTGCTGAAGTATTTTATTGATAAGAGCCTAGGTTATTAAAGCTCATGACACTTCAGTTTGGATGCACAGAAAAATTCTTAAATTGCATTTATTATCCTTATAATAATGATTTTACCATGTTTCTTTTCATGATATGGGACAAAAATGTGTTATATTTATTTATTCTCTAAGCTATAATATGAAATAACTACACCATTCATTGTTTAAAGGTATGGTTTCACATTTGTATTTAAGATAAACTTTAAGGAAACACTCATATACTTCTCTGTCATTTACTTTTTAAAAGAAAAAAACAATTTAATATTCATTCTTTAACTTTTTCACCTTAAAACAAGTCTTGTTCTTTGTTGAAACGCCTCTCTTCCTTGATAGAAATGTAATTTTAGTTTATCTACATTGACATTTGAATTTGTAGGCATTCATTAAACATTCAGATTGTATAAATAATGCGATCTGTATTTTAACAAAGGAAGCTTTCATGGATGAATAACTTCTTCACTTGGCATTATGACAGCTTTTGAGAATTGGTAATTTCTGCGTTAAAAAGATACTGTCTGAAAATATCTTTACCAAAGGAGAGAATCAAATAGAATAACTTTTTTAAGAGTAGTTTTTAAGTGTTTTTGATCAAGTATATAAAATATATACCACATTTTATATCTTCTCTGGGAGAGTGGGTCCATTAAAAAGTTATCATATCCTTGACCAAAATATTATTTTCTATTAATTTGTAGTGTCTGTACTCTTTTTTACTCCTAGATCAACTTCCTTTACGCTCTGAAAAGACCCCTGTCCTTCTGTCTTCTTAGTGGCATAATCTTGAACTTTTATTTGTACAGTAATTCATGGTACAGTTCTCCTGACCTTTCCTTCTGCAGTTTGTTCAGCATGCTTAATCTCTTGTTTTCTTGACCAATGACCATCACACACATTTCCCCCTAGACCTGGGCATGTTGTGCAAACACCTTTATTCATTTGTCACATTAGAGCACAAATGCACTATTTGCACCACATCAACATGTGAGAGAATACATAGGAGAGTACCTGTTAGATTAGACTCTGTTTTATTGTTCTTTGAAAGTCTAAAACCTAGCAAATTATCTGGCACATGGTAGGCACACAACAAATATTTGCTTAATGAATAAGAATAATGCTTATTGTGCATGCAAAGAGAAAAATCAGGAAAGCCACCACAGGACGTGCAATAGTACTACATATAGAAAAAAAAAAAAACATGAGGGAAAAGAAATTAAAGGGAGCAATAAGAGTAGAACCATAGAAAACAGTAGGGGGTGGGGGCTCCTACGACATGCTTGGACCATAAAGAAGGCAAGAATAAGCAAGACAGTGTACAGCAATTAAGGAAAGATTTATTGAGTAGCTAGAATGTGCTGGACATTTTGAAAATTCGTCATTAATTTAATACATACTTATTAGGCACCAACTGTATACCAGCCACTGCTTTGGGTCCTGGAAATCCATCACTAAATAAAAAAGAGAAAGACTTTTGCCCTCATATAGCTCCATTTAGCATATATTTAAATAGTATATAATAATCATATAAAGAAGTTATATACTAAGGGGGAAGGTGAAAAATACTATGGGGAAAAATAAAATTGTAGAACAGGATAAGGGGGATCAAGTGTATTAATAGAGTGACCAGGAAGGCATCATTTAGAAGGTGCGGTCTGAATAAAGAGGGATGGATTGGAATTAGTTAAGTATATGTTTGGAGGAAGATAAATCTATGCAGTAGAAACAGTTAAAGCAAAGATCCCTAGAAGGGAGCTTTCCTGGGGTTTGGAAGGCACAGCAAGGAAACCAGAAAGGCTGGAGCAGAGGGAGCAAGGAGAAAAGCAGCAAGAGATTAGGTCAGATTTAGTGGTGGGATATAAGGAATGGAGAACAAATCATGAACATCATATATTTGGCTTTCACTCTGAGTGCGATGGAAAGCCATGGTAGGGGTTACAGTAGAGGAGTAGTTTGTCATTTGTTTAAAAAGGATTATCTTATTCAGTCCTTATAAAATTTCTATAAAGCAGTGTTTCAGTAAGAATTATTTTAGATGCAAGGAAACCAGCTGAAATTGGATTTCACAGTAAGGGTTTGGCTTTTTCCTGGAACAGTGGGCCTGGAGGAAGGTGTGGTTTAGTGATGGTTTAGTGAATTAATGATGCTTAATTCTGTGAGTATCATTGTGTACTTGTTATTCTCCTGGTCTTCACACCATACATGGTGTTTAGGTGGTTGTTGTAACTCTTAAGAGTCGCATTGTCACATAAGGCAGCAAGAAAGAAAAGCTTCTCGCTTTTGAACTTCCTCTCCTTCTCACCCTCTTACTCTGTCTTTATCAGGGAGTGAAATCTTTTCCAGAAATGTCTAACATGTGCCCCATGAGGTTCCTTTGAACAAAATAGTCATATCACATCTCCCACAGTAAACCAGTTACTAACTGGTGAGTGGGAATAGTATTCTGTCAATCGAGAGATGTCATCTGGAAAAGGACACTGATACCTGATATCTGAATAAAATTAGTTATGTTAATCAAGAATAAGGAGAAATGGCCTGTGAGTATGCAAGTGATGGTGTCTTTCAGAGACAGTAGACTTTATTATATGTATTAATAGATGAATAGAGGTTTGCAACTCTCCTAACATAATACAGCTAGAAAGGGCAGAGAAAGGATTGAACCCCCAGGTCTGTCTGGTTACAAAATCATGCTTCATTTTTGCTAAACCAGACTGGCCCTTCCATAACTATGACACATTGCTGTGGGGATTGTGGTAGGGACACCTTTGTCCAGACGGGAAATGCTATTAACTTACAACTGTTACGTGAACTGTTTAATGCCTTCTGACAAGACAAGCATATCTTCTCTCTTTAAACAGAGTTCATGTATAAAGCCAAATATTGGCTGGAGATTTGTGGGTAAGCAGAATCTCTCACAGTGGTCTAGTTACAAACCACAGAACTTGCTTTAGCTGGTTTAATCAGAAATAGAATTTAATAGGGGACTTCCCTGGTGGCGCAGTCGTTAAGAATCCGTCTGCCAATGCAGTGGACACGGGTTCGATCCTTGGTCCAGGAAGATCCCACATGCTGCAGAGCAACTAAGCTGTGCACCACAACTACTGAGCCTGCACTCTAGAGCCCACAAGCCGCAGCTACTGAGCCTGCGTGCCACAACTACTGAAGCCTGCACACCTAGAGCCCGTGCTCTGCAACAAGAGAAGCCACCACAATGAGAAGCCTGCGCACCGCAACAAAGATAGCCACTGCTAGCCGCAACTAGAGAAAGCCCGCGTGCAGCAACGAAGACCCAACGCAGCCAAAAATAAATGAAATTTTTAAAAAAAGAATTTAATTTAAAAAATATGATAGATCACAGAATCCCTGGAGGCTACACAGTCAGGAACATTATTGAGGTTATTCCAATAGCCTGCTGGCAGGCATAATCCTTTTGTCCCTGAGTTTAAGAAATAGGTGATTGCTGGACGTCTCCACAAGGATATTTACCACTGCTCTCTTTGACAGCTGTCACGGGATGTGGCTTTCTCAACTTTATTTTGTCTGTTTATATCCTCCTAAAGGTGTGTCTTCTTTGCAGAGGCAAGGACACATGCCTGTAATATTCATGTAATTAGTAGTGATGACCCCTCTTTTGTTTCTAATATTGGTAATTTGCATCTTCTCTCTTTTTCTCTTGGTTAGCCTAGCTAGATGTTTATCAGATTTGTTGATTTTTTTCAAAAAACGAACTTCTGTTTTTTTTTTTTAAACTATATTCTTCTCTTCAGTTTCATTCATTTCTCCTCCAAATTTATTATTTTTTTTTTCTTCTATTTTAGACTTAAATTGCTCTCCTTTCTCTGGTCTCCTACAGTGGATGCTAAGGTTATTATTGATTTTAGTTCTTTGTTCTTTTCTAAAATAGGTATTTTATGATAGAAAGTTCCCCCTATGCATTATTTTCACTACATCTCACAAATTTTGATGTTATATTTTCATTTAGTTCAAAATCTTTTTGTTTCCCTTGAGACTTATTTTCTGACTCTTTGTTCTTTAATTTGTGTAGTTTCCAAATAATTGCGGATTTTTCAACTATCTGTTACTGATTTCTAGTTTAATTAATGAAACACACTTTGCCTAGTTTCCATGCTGTTAAATTTGTTAAGCATGCTTTATATCCCAGAATGCGATCTGTTCTGGAGAATGTTCCTTGAGAGCTTGAGAAGAATGTGTACTTGATTTTTATTGGATGGAGCTTTCTGTAAATGTCAATTAGATAGATTTGATTAGTGGTGCTGTTCAGGTCAACTGTACCCTGAGTGATTTTTAGCCTGATTTATATATCAAATAAAGAAAGAGGGGTTTTGAAGTTTCCAAGTATAGTAGTAGATTTGTCTGTTTCTTCTTTCAGTTTTGCCTCATATATTTTGACACTTTGTTAGGTGGATAAATGTTAGTCATTCTGTAATGTCCCACTTACCCTTGATAACTTTCCTGGTTCTGATATTTGCTTTTCTGAAATTAAAAATCCACCTTTCTTTTGTTAATACTAGCACGGTATATCTTTATCCTTTAGTAAATATATTCAGACCATTCATATTTAAAGGATTATTGACATAGTTGGATTAATATCTACATTTAAAAAATAACTTTTGTAATTATCATTATAACTTTTGTAATTTTGTAATTATTTGTTCTTTTTGTTCTTTTTCCTCCCCTTTCCTCTTCTTCAGCTTTGTCTGATCTTAATTGAGTACTTTATATATTCCTATTTCCTCTTCTTTTAGCATATTGACTATACTTCATTAACATATTTTTTAGTGGTTGCCTTAGAGTTTGTCATATACTTTTATAACTAATCTAAGTTTGTATTCAAATAACATTATATACCTTACATACATTACAGCTACCCTGTATTAAAGAATCCTCAATTCATTTATGTCATTCATTTCATTTATCCAAATGCTATAATCACCCAATAATTTGTCATGATAATTACTTTAAACAAACTGTTATCTTTTAGACTAAGAATGAGCAAACTATAGATTGCCTTGGGTAATCTGTAGATTCAATGAAATCTCTATCAAAATATCAATGGCATTTTTCACAGAACTAGAACAAATAATTTAAAAATTTGTATGGATACACAAAAGACCCTGAATAGCCAAAACAATCCTGAGAAAGAAGAACAGAGCTGGAGGAATCACATTCTCTGAATTCAGAGTATACTACAAAACTATAGTAATCAAAACAGTATGGTATGGACACAAAAACAGATGCATTAATCAATGGAATGGAATAGAGAGCCCAGAAATAAACTCACATACTTATGGTCAATTAATCTATGACAAAGGAAGAAAGGTCTTCAATAAGTGGTGCTGGGAAAACTGCACAGCTACATGTAAAAGAATGAAATTAGAACATTCTCTAACACCATATACAATATAAACTCAAAACATATTAAAGACCAAAATGTAAGACCGGATACCATAAAATGTCTGGAGGAAAACAGGCAGAACACTCTTTGACATAAATTGCAGCAATATTTTTTGGATCTGTCTCCTAAAGCAAAGAAAACAAAAACAAAAGTAAGCAAGTGAGACCTAATTAAATGTAAAAGCTTTTTCACAGCAAAGGAAACTATCGACAAAAGGAAAAGATAACCTACTGAATGGGAGAAGACATTTGCAAATGATATGACTGATAAGAGGTTAATATCCAACATATATAAACAGCTCATATAACTCAACATCAAAAAAACAAACAACCTGATTATAAAATGGGCAGAAGAACTGAATAGACATTTTTTCCAAAGAGGAAATGCAGATGGCCAACAGGGACATGAAAATATGCTCAACGTTGCTAATCACCAGGGAAATGCAAATCAAAACCACAGTGAGATACCACCTCATACCTGTCAGAATGACTATTGTCAAAAAGAACACAAATAACAAATGTTGGCAAGGACGTGGAGAAAAGGGAACCTTTGTACACCGTTGATGGGAATGTAAATTGGTGCAGCCACTGTGGAAAACAGTACAGAGGTTTCTCAAAATAGTAAAAATAGAAATACCATATGACCCAGCAGTTTCACTCCTGGATATATATCTGAAAGAAACAAAAACACTAAATCAAAAAGACACATGTACCCCAATATTCATGGCAGCATTATTTATAATTGCTAAGCTATGAAAGCAACCTAAGTGTCCATCAACAGATGAATGGATAAAGAAGATGTGGTATATATAAATGTATACAATGGAATACTTCTCAACCATGAAAAAGAACAAAATTTTGCCACTTGCAACAACTTGGATGGACTTGGAGAGCATTATGCTAAGTCAAATAAGTCAAAACAGAGAAAGACAAATACTGTATGATAAATCACTTATATGTGGAATCTAAAAAATACAATAAACTAAAAAAGACTAAACTAAAAAGGAAGCAGACTCACAGATACAGAGAACAAACTAGTGGTTACCAGTGGGGAGTGGGGGAGGGGGGAAAGGGACTATAGGGGTAGGAGCAAAAAGGGTTATTATGGGATTATATGAAATCATGTGTGTGAAACTTGAAAATTGTAAAGCACTATAGAATTTAAAGAATCCTTCATTCAATAAGAAAAATCTAAAAATATATATTTTAAAAGAAAATTGAATAAGTAAACCAAAAATTTCCTGGTTTATGTTTTGATTCATTTTGTTTTGTTTTTTCTTCCTCCCATCCACACTGCTCAATATGTAATGAATAAGGTCACTTTGTGGTGAGTTCTTACCTTACTATTCTAAAATAAGGAATAAAAGGAGAATATTAAGTTTAAAAAAAAGAATGAGGAAACTATATACATATATAGTTTATATAGTTATATGTAAAACTAGCTATTATACTGGAGTGCTCTTTGTGTGATAGTAAGATATGGAAGAAGAGTAGCATTCTCTAATTTTATAGCTTTATCTCAGTCTTTTAGTTGTCTCTGTCCCTAGACTGTGGCTTTCACAAGTGTTTTTTTAGATTTTTTCCCCCTATTAAAAATAGGTGGCTGGAGTAGGAGAAATGCGCTTCACTGAGCTGCGAAGAGTCAAGTAAAGTCTTTTCCCTGGATAGTTGGCCTTTGTTATGTAGAAAACTCCAGGCATATTTCACAGAGATCTGTAATGGGATCTTACTTAGATCTTCACATTGAGAAGTGGACTTTCTGGAGGTAAGTCCTATGAATGGGATACCTCCAGTAAGTCTAATCTCCAGGAGATTTTCATTGTTACTCTAGCCTATATCCAGTTTCCGACAATTCATCAAAATTACTGTTAAATATTCCTACCAGTTTATGGCTCCAGTGGATTTTGTTCCAGGTTAACTGATCTTGGTTCTGTCTCACCGATTTCACCTGTCTCCACTCCAGATTTTGGTGTGACGGTTTACCCTGCAGCACATATACTCTAGTAGTCTAAAAAGAGTCATTGATTTTCAGTTTGTTCAGCTTTGTCTTGTTGTAAGGAATGAAATAATGACTTCTGAATTCTTTACAAATCAGAGTTGAATCCAGGAGTCTGGGAATCTGAATTTTGACTTTTACAATAAGGAACCATGACTCAGAACACTGGATTCCAACATTATAAGAATATAAAAATGTGGGAAATTACAGGAATAAACAAACACAGGATGAGTATTCGAAACATGCAGAGCTACCACAAATATCACACATCAGCAAAAAAGGGAGTCAGAAATGATGTTCGTATTTAATAACATTCAATTTAGCTAGTTTCACAGAATTGTTGGCTGGCTACTGGGATCAGAATATTTAGTCTGTTGTCTAATTTCTCTAGATGCTATTTGAAAGGGCAAAGATGGTATTTCCACAGTGACTTTTTTTTCTAAACTTCCAGTGCTGACCAGATGCCTACTGCCCTGTTCCTCTGATTGACATATTCTTTCCTTAGTTAAATTTAGATAGTCAGATTGATGACAAATGCTGGGAGCTGATTTTGTGAGGAGAACATTTCCTTGTCTCTGATCTGATTTACTATGTGCGCTATTATGTTAGAACAGTAAGTACATAATTTTATTGCTTTATTTGCCAATATATTATCTTATTCTAAATACTGAAAATAGACCAATTTCCAAGATGATAATATATTTGTACCCTACTCCATATGCCATTGTCTGTATTGGGCCACCTATTTTTAGAATCTTGTGGGAAAATAGAGATACTCAAATAATCAAATCTGTCCAATATTTGATTGGGAAAATATTCTGATGCTCATGATTTAGTGAGGTTTGAAGGTTCTCTTCAATTCCATTTATTTATGCTCTCTTTGCTGCCCCATTATACAGGTGAATTTGACCCAAGGGTGGACAGTAAGTACTTGTTGACTGACTGCAGCACAAATGTTAGCTGCCACAAAATAAAGTTGCCTACTAAGAAACAACAGGGTCAAAGCTGTTCACCCTAAATGAAGTATTTTTTGACAGTTTTGCTTGTAAAAAAGTTAATAATTGTAACAGGAGCTACAGTAATATTGTTGGTTTTTTTACGGTATGTACAGTATTACTGAAATATGTAAATGTAAGAAGTCTAGTTTAATAAGCTCTTTTTAAAGGTATGAATGTGCCCTCTTGATGGGAAGAAAAAAAAAAAGATAATTAGGTGACTGCTATGAAAGAACTCACATTTCTATCCTGGGCTATAGTGAAACATTCTGCCTGAGTTACACAGCTTGATATATCCCAGAAAATTGCATTTATAGTACTCCTAGAACAAGGAAGTATAGAAACTAATGTCATGACCTAAATAATAATTCTAAATCTAATAAGAGCCTATTTTAATGAAAGAATATGATTTAGAATATGCGTTTTAATAGCACTTATTAAACCTAATATATAGGAAAATTTATACTTGGAATATGTTGATGCAGCTGTTGAAAATAGGTAGAGAATTTTGACTTCTAAATCAGAGTATAAACATGAGAAGATATATTAGCTTCTTAATCTTCCTGGATTCTTGCCCTGTTGTGGAATCTCTGCCCATGGGTTAAGCTTCATGTATGGATCTGACACCAATCAAATCTTTGGATAACAAAGCATCACACCAAATTTGTGGTTAATCCGTCTCTGGCCATAATAGCTGAGCTGCCTGTAACCAGGATCCTGTTCCATCTATCATTGTCTTCTGATTAAGGACCTACCTTTTACTCTGGCATCACAATTCCATTTATATTTTCTAATTCTTCATCAGCTGAGTTGCTGTCATGACACATTAAATCTACAAATACTTGGGTTTCTGCTCACACATTTTGTCCTTTTTTCTGTTTGATGCTTCTTAACTTCCCCTATCTTCTTCTTATCTTTGCTTAGAAAGTCTGGTTCTAGGATTCATTTTAAGTTTGCTTTCAGCATGTAGTTGGGGGTTGTAACTGATATTATTATAATACTCTTGCCATCAAGCGAAATTTCAGGAATTTAAAAAAAAATTCTAGTTAGTGAAACTTAAGGATTTCTTTATATTGCTATTTGAGTTCATTCTCAAATTTGAGGATTCTAGTGTGACTGGTTCTACACAAGAGTATGCTGAAATGTTGGCCCCTCTCAGGGAAAAGTCATTTTATTCTTTTGATGGTCCATATTACTTTTTGTACCTTTTTTGACTCAATTTTTATGAGGTTCCATATTATTGTTTTTTGTGCATATCCTATGTCCTGTGGTCCTGTTCTTGAGAGTAGGATCTATAATTTCATTTGTTTACTCAGCAAATATTACCTCCTATGTTCGTATTCTCCTTCTCCTAGCACTTAACATAATACAGAACACACATACAGTAGGTGCTCAATAAATGCTGGCAAAAAGCTAGCAAAAGAGAATATTTTTATTTTTTCAACCTCCTTGGCATAGCTTCCCTCAATATGTCCTTAATGGTCAGAATGGAAAATTGACACAGTAGGTGTCTTTTGTTTTTGTGTATTTTCCCTAATTAAAAAAAAACCACATTGTACTGTTGGTGGAAATGTAAATTGGTACAACCACTATGGAACAGTTTGGAGGTTCCTCAAAAAATTAAAAATAGGGCTACCATATGACCCAGAAATTCACTTCTGGATATTTATCTAAAGAAAACAAAAACACTAATTTGAAAGGATACATACACCCCAGTGTTCCATTTCAGAATTATTTATGACATCTAAGACATGGAAGCAACCTAAGTATTCATCAGTACAGGAGTGGATAAAGAAGAATGAATATATATGTAACATTACTCAACCATAAAAAAGGATGAAATTTTGCCATTTGCAACAACATGGATGGACCCAGTGGATATTATAGTAAGTGAAATAAGTCAGACAGATAAAGACAAGCACCGTATGATTCCACTTATATGTGGAATCTAAAAAACAAAACAAACAAATGTGACAAAACAGAAACAGACTTATAGCTACAGGGAACAATTTGGTGATTGCCAGAGGGGAATGGGGTAGGGGGATAAGTGATTAAGGTGAAGGAGGTTAACAGGTACAAACTTCTAGTTATAAAATAAGTGTCATGAGGATAGTATGCACAGCATAAGGAATATAGTCAGTAATACTGTTATAACTTTGTATGGTGACAGATGGTAACTAGACTTACGGTGATCATTTCATTATGAAAATATTGACTCACTATGTGATACACCTGAAACTAATATAATATTGTAAATCAATTATACTTCAGTAAAGGAGAAAACACATTTTGAAAATATCATTTTGATATGTATCTTATTTCTAAATAAATGAGAAATTTGTTTACATGGGATAAAATTCTTAACTGAATTACAGAGAACTAGTCTAATAATTAATAGTTATGAGACAGAAGCAGAATATATTTGTTTATTCCTTTCAAAGATATCCTAAAGTGTCATGACAAAAGTTGCTGGTAATGCTTAGGAATATTGAAAAAGGAATTAAAATGCATCTAATTAGCTATCATTTTTGTGGCCAGTGGCTCATTTGGATGAAGCACTGATGCACTTTTCAGAGCTCACAAATACACTGTTGACATTGCAGGAATATTCTGTTTCCCACAGAAGAAATATATGTTGTCAGTGCAATACAAACAACTAACAACATTACAAAGGAGATGGAAGAAAAGGGTAATATGAATACAAAATAGGATTTTTTTTAAACTGTGTAAACATCGCAAATTTTGAATATTCCACATTTAACTGAAGTTGTCTTTAGGTTTTCTACAATTTTAATTTCTTCTGCAAAGTATAAATTGAAGAATTTACGGGCTGAAATAAATCCTTGGGCAATTATATGTTTAAAATATGTTTTTCCTTTTCTTGGTTGTGAGTCTCTTGAGAATAGGGATTATTGTGTCTTTTCCATCTCTGAATTCCCAGCATTTATACAATCCCTGATAAATAGTAAATGTCTAATGTTCGCTGAGTGAAGTAATTATTTTGATATTTCCTTATTGACCTCTTCACTCCAAGCTTTGTTTTCTAAAAAACATGAACTATTTTATTGCTTGTTATATTTTAAAAATTTCTCCTCTAGAATAAATTAAGGATAATATTTTTTATTGTGCCCAGGCTACACTAATGCCAGGATATTATGGTTATATGAGATTTTAAACATTATTTCTCTTTAAAACAAATACATTTGTATGCTGGTTGTGATAGAGAGGGTATTTACAGAGGAAAAAAAAAGCCTAATCATTGGAAGCCCCACTGTGTGGGGAAATATTCAACGATTGGAAAATTGTAAAGAATGAAAACCACCTAAGGTGATATCAGTGAAAAGAGTTAGCTTAAATTATTTAGATGAGATATCTATGTTGGGGACAATTATAGTATACAAGAAAAAAAATCTGCAATAGAAGAAAGAAGCAAAAATTACAGATGCTACACATCCTCAGAGTTTTTTGTTTTTTTTTGTTTTTTTTTTTGGTATGTGGGCCTCTCACTGTTGTGGCCTCTCCTGTTGCGGAGCACAGGCTCTGGACGCACAGGCTTAGCGGCCATGGCTCACGGGCCTAGCCACTCCGCGGCATGTGGGATCTTCCCGGACCGGGGCACGAACCCGTGTCCACTGCATCAGCAGGTGGACTCTCAACCACTGCACCACCAGGGAAGCCCTTTTTTGTTTGTTTTTTAGAGCTGGATTACCAGAACACTACTGCAAAAGTTATGGAAACTTAAACTTAATTAGAACCTTGAAATTAGAATCAATTATTCATCATACCTCTTACAGACTTTCTGAACTCATCCTCTTCTCTCCATTCTTCCTGGTTCTACTCTGCCTGCAGGATAAAATGCAACCATCGCAGTTTAACACACAAGGCAAACCATGCATTCATTTCTGTATTTCCCCATCTGCTTTAGTGACGTACAAACAGCCCATGTTTTCTTGTTTCTGTGAACTTTTGCATATGGTGGTCTCTCTGCTTAGAATAAATTTCTCCCATGTTTACTTTTCACCAAATTCTACTCATTCCTTAAAACTCAGCTATAGTATCTATCACTCTTTACGGAAACGTTTTCTTGACCTCTCCCATCACTACCATGTATTGAATTCAGCTTTCTGCTTTGTAATCCCATTGTAGGCTCTGATTACCCTTATTAATGCATATTTATGTCATAGAGTCTGTATTTGTTTTCTATTGCTGCTGTAACAAATTACCATAAATTTAGTGGCTTAAAATAATATGAATTTATTCTTAGAGTTTAGAGGTCAGAAGTTTGAAATGGGTCACAATGGGCTAAAATTAAGGTGTTGGTGAGGCTGTATTCCTTTCTTGAGGCTCTAGGGGAGAATCTGTTTCCTGGCTTTTTGCAGCTTCTAGAGGCTGCCCATATCTTTGATTCATGGGCATCATTCATCTTCAAAGCCATCAAGGGCTGGTTAGTTTTTCTCACATCATATCACTCTGACACTGATTTTTCTGCCTCTGTCTTCCAGATTTAAGGACTCTTGTGGCTATACTTAACCCACCTGGATAATCCAGGAAGGTCTCCCTATTTTAAAATAAGCTCATTAGCAACTTTAATTACATCTGTCACCTTAATTTCCCTTTGTAATATCACATAATATATTCATAAATTCTGAAGATTGGACTTGGATCTCTTTGGGAGGCTATTTTCTGCCTACCACAGAGTCATAGATATTATTTAACTTTCATGTATATAACCATAGTTTCCAACATTGTATAAGTGCTCATTACAGAATTTTTCAATAAATTAGTATTTACAAAATCATCAAGTTTTTCATAGAATCATGCAAGTTTAAAATTAGCAACAACCTTAAAGTTTAGCTCTTTCACATTTCTCGAGTTAAAGTAAGGGTTTCAAAAGTTTATTGATTGTGTATTTTTATGTTTTAATTCCTGCCCATGTAAAACTCACATTCTTACTCTGATACATAAAATGTTATTGAATACCTCACAAATGATGACACCATTTTTAGAGGTGCTCAACTTTAATAAAAACCCATTGGACAAATCTTCTTAAACCCCTATTTAAACATTCACATGAACTGCAAGCAGTTTTGAATATTTCAAGAATACACGGACCATTTTGTACAGTTTTTCAACATCAAAAATGTACCATCCTCTATACAAATTGTCCTTCTTAAAGTTTAGCATAAACAATAGTTTACAATTGATTTTTGTATCTTGCTAACATATAAATAAAAAATATGCCATAACTGAAACCACAAGAAAGAATTTATCTGTAAGCCCCTACTTTTAAAATAGGAAATAAAAAAAAATTTTTTTCACAATGAGATATGGGTTGGCACTTTAATTTGGGCTGATAACCCAAAAATATTCAAAAGTTACCTCAAAATAAAGAAAAATTTAAAGAAATATCTTGCCCAATGGTCCAGTGACAGTATATCCTCTGTGTAAATGAGTTACAGAAAGGTAATATTCTCATCTTTGAATAAATTTCTATTCAGCAAAAGTTGTTTAACTCCATAGCCCTCCATAACTTTGTGGAATGTGATATTGGAGAAGGCAATTGTTGTGTGAATGTATGGATTAATGTGATTTAACATCAGAGTGTTATTATTCAAAAAAACTTTTTGCACAATGTTTTAATATTACATTATGCAATACTAGGTTATTGATTTTATGGTTCTGGAAAGGCAGATTGAAAGAGGACATAAAAATTCAAAGGAACTTAACACTGTTTACAAAGACATGGGATTCTTGTATTGGCAAAATCAGTCAATTATATTATTAACAAAGCTAGATGAATAGTCAGCCAACACACAATTTCTGGGCTTTTTTTATATCTTATCCAGTTCAAAGTAACTTGAGATGATGTTAGATTTCCCAGAATATATAGTAGGCTCCCTTCCCTCTCAGGTATTAGGATCTGTGGAAAGCTGCCTCTTTCTATTTGTGTGGTAGGATTTTTTTTTTTTTTTTTTGCAAGTACTCTTTCTTGTTTGTCATTATTGTCATAAAATTGTTCTCATTAAATACAAAATATGCAAAGTACTGTGCTGCACTATATAAAGAACATTCAGCAGACATGGTCCAGCACTTTGATTTCTATAATCTTCCCAGTTCTATTACAGAGTTCCTGATTGCATAATTTTGTTCTTTCTTTGGTTTTTATGCTGTGGAATTGCTGATGCAATTACAGATTATGGGCAAAACTGTAGACTTCTTGATCATAGACAGCATAATGAACTAGGGAGTCATGAGTGTGAATATATTTTTGTATTTCATTTTTCTTGTAGGATTAAATGAAATTGAATAAAATTCCTAGCACAGTTGTAGTACCTAATAGTGATCAAAAAATATTGTAACTTTTCTCTCTGGAATGATTGAAAAGTACAACAGAAGTTTTGAAACACAGAAACAAGTGTAAGTCCATAAGGAAAAGACAAGTGTTAAAATAACAATTGTAAAAGACAAGGGCTCATATGAATATTCATTAATGTTTTCACTGTTGTATTCAAAGTTAGGAAGAGTATACCCTGAAGACAAAGGTTAATGATAATGGTATAAATAGAAATCTTGAAATATTTTATCCCATTATGCTTTACACAAAGGAAGTTGGGGATAATTAATGACTAAACCATCATCAGACATGCCAGAAAATGATAATCTTTTTTCTAATTGTAATTCTTAGGCATGATTAAAGATGATGATTTTATAAAAAGTTATTTTTCTTAGGGAATATTTAACCCCTTTATGTCCTTAATTTTAGCTGTAAAGTAAATAGCAGTTTATTCCTCTGATAGCTTTCTCTTTAATAGAGAGGAGCATGTTGTCAATTCTTCATTGATTATATAGTATTATAAAGATTACTTTGTTTTTTATAGCTCAATTACCTCTTTCGGTGAGTGCCAAGTTTTGCATAGCTTAAAGGTGAAGCTAAAGTTCTGGATAAAATTCATGTGTCCCATGACTGTAGAGTTCTCCACCAGCTCCCACAAACTGGGTGAGATTTAATCTTTATAATAAATTACTTACTCTACATCACATCTACTGGTCCTACCTCCCTGACAGAACCCTGTCTGCTGCACCTATCATGTATGTTTTGTAGTGGTCATGGTAGACAGATTATTTCTACAACATTCTGACAGTTTATCTTTGAAGTAAACTATGACCTATCTCTGTTAAATTACAAGTTAAAGTCATTTTTTTCTTAAAAATGAATGACTTCAAAAACTAAGATAATAGCTCTAAAGCTCATTTTATTGAACAACTGCATCAAACATATTAGAGTCACAGTAGGATTTACATGCTTAAATTTACATTCATGAGGCAAGAATACTAGCTTGTATTATGCACTGGCCCTTGACCATGAATCTCCTGTAAGTCATCCAAATTAATTTGCATAGGATCAATTCTAATCTCTGCTGTTGAGTGTTTTGTGTTAATCAAGGTGATTGGCTTGTAATTACTCGATTTACTTACACCCCTCCTCGGTTTCTGCATTACTAACAATTACCCTGGCTTTAATACTGTGAGAAATGAATTAAATCTATATCTAAATTGACTTTAAAATATTTAAAACCTATGTGACAGATCAATATGTCTTCTTTTTCTAGATTCCACAGAAGCAGCTTAATTTGTTGTCTCATTTCAAATTTTTGGATTATCCATGCACCTGGACCTCTGTAATGTCAAGCTGTGTATCTAATTGCATTCTCCTACTACCTAAAAAGAAATAAGAAATAGAACTGAAATGAATCTAATATGTGCTCATCTTTCCCCTATTTTTTTTTACTCTCTGTTTACATTTCATGAGTCTTCATATTTGTAAAGAAACTGAGACATGTATCCTTGACAGCAGAGACCCATTAACCTGATAATAATACGAACTGCTAAGGGAGTCAAAACATAACATCCTTTTTGGGCCCTCTTTAATGTTTAAAATGCTTCTCCATGCATAAACTTAATACTCATAAGAAAAGTGTGGAATAAGCAAATATTATCAGCCTTATTTCAAAGGTGAGGAAATTGAGACTCAGTGATTTAAATAACAAAATCACAGAGCAAAAATGTGACTGAGCCAAGATTTGAAATCTGGTTCGTCATTTTTTTTTTAAACACCTTTATTGGAGTATAATTGCTTTACAGTGTTGTGTTAATTTCTGCTGTATAACGAAGTGAATCAGCTATATGGATACGTATATCCCCATATCACCTCCCTCTTGCATTCCCTCCCACCCTCCCTATCCGACCCCTCTACGTGGTTGCAAAGCACTGAGCTGATCTCCCTGTGCTGTGCCACTGCTTCCCACTAGCTGCTTTACATTTGGTAGTGTATATATGCCAATGCTACTCTCTTACTTCGTCCCAGCTAACACTTCTTGCTCCCCGTGTCCTCAAGTCCATTCTCTACGTCTGTATCTTTATTCCTGTCCCACTCCTAGGTTCATCAGAACCATTTTTTTTTCTTTTTTTGGATTCCATATATATGTGTTAGCATACAGTATTTGTTTTTCTCTTTCTGACTTACTTTTTGATATTGAGCTGCATAAGCTGCTTGTGTATTTTGATTAATCCGTTGTCAGTTGCTTCATTTGCAAATATTTTCTCCCATTCTGGGGGTTGTCTTTTGGTCTT
This sequence comes from Stenella coeruleoalba, assembly GCF_951394435.1. NCBI lineage: Eukaryota > Metazoa > Chordata > Mammalia > Artiodactyla > Delphinidae > Stenella > Stenella coeruleoalba. The sequence continues at coordinate 32,232,202 of NC_137157.1, forward strand.
GTTTATGGTTTCCTTTGCTGTGCAAAAGCTTTTAAATTTCATTAGGTCTCATTTGTTTATTTTTGTTTTCAAAAATAAACAAATTGGAGGTTTATTGGAGGTGGGTCCAAAAGGATGGAGGTGGGTCCAAAAGGATCTTGCTGTGATTTATGTCATAGAGTGTTTGCCTATGTTTTCCTCTAAGAGTTTTATAGTGTCTGACCTTACATTTAGGTCTTTAACCCATATTGAGTTTATTTTTGTGTATGGTGTTATGAAGTGTTCTTACTTCATTGTTTTACATGTAGCTGTCCAGTTTTCCCAGCACCACTTATTGAAGAGGCTGTCTTTTCTCCATTGTATATGCTTGCCTCCTTTATCAAAGCTAAGGTGACCATATGTGTGTGGGTTTATCTCTGGGCTTTCTGTCCTGTTCCATTGATCTATGTTTCTGTTTTTGTGCCAGTACCATACTGTCTTGATTACTGTAGCTTTGTAGTATAGTCTGAAGTCAGGGAGCCTGATTCCTCCAGCTTCATTTTTCTTTCTCAAGATTGCTTTGGCTATTCGGGGTCTTTTGTGTTTCCATACAAATTGTGAAATTTTTTGTTCTAGTTCTGTGAAAAATGCCAGTGGTAGTTTGACAGGGATTGCATTGAATCTGTAGATTGCCTTGAGTAGTATAATCATTTTCATAATGTTGATTCTACCAATCCAAGCACATAGTATATCTCTCCATCTGTTTGTATCATCTTTAATTTCTTTCATCAGTGTCCTATAGTTTATAGACAGGTCTTTTGTCTCCTTAGGTAGGTTTATTCTAGGTATTTTATTCATTTTGCTGCAGTTGTAAATGGGAGTGTTTCCTTAATTTCTCTTTCAGATTTTTCATCATTAGTGTATAGGAATGCAAAAGATTTCTGTGCATTACTTTTGTATCCTGCTACTTTACCAAATGCATCGATTAGCTGTAGTAATTTTCTGGTAGCATCTTTAGGATTCTCTATGTATAGTATCATGTCATCTGCAAACAGTGACAGCTTTACTTCTTCTTTTCTGATTTGGATTCCTTTTATTTCTTTTTCTTCTCTGATTGCTGTGGCTAAAACTTCCAAAACTATGTTGAATAATAGTGGTGAGAGTGGGCAACCTTGTTTTGTTCCTGATCTTAGAGGAAATGGTATCAGTTTTTCACCACTGAGAATGATGTTGGCAGTGAGTTTGTCATGTATGGCCTTTATTATGTTGAGGTAGGTTCCCTCTATGCCTACTTTCTGGAGAGTTTTTATCATAAATGGGTGTTGAATTTTGTTGAAAGCTTTTTCTGCATCTATTGAGATTGTCATATGGCTTTTTATCCTTCAGTTTGTTAAGATGGTATATCCCATTGATTGATTTGCATGTACTGAAGAATCCTTGCATTCCTGGGATAAACCCCACTGGTCATGGTGTATGATCCTTTTAATGTGCTGTTGGTTCCTGTTTGCTAGTATTTTGTTGAGTATTTTTGCATGTATGTTCATCAGTGACATTGGCCTGTAGTTTTCTTTTTTTGTGACATCTTTGTTTTGGTATCAGCGTGATGGTGGCCTGGTAGACAGAGTTTGGGAGTGTTCCTCTCTGTGCTTAATTTTGGAAGAGTTTGAAAAGGATATGTGTTAGCTCTTCTCTTAGTGTTTGATAGAATTCAGCTGTGAAGCCACCTGGTCCTGGGCTTTTGTTTGTTGGAAGATTTTAATAACAGTTTCCATTTTGGTGCTTGTGATTGGTCTGTTTATATTTTCTCTTTCTTCCTGGTTCAGTTCAAAAAAGGTTGTGCTTTTTTCAGAATTTGTTCATTTCTTCCAGGTTGTCCATTTTATTGGCATATAGTTGCTTGTAGTCATCTGTCATGATCCTTTGATTTCTGCAGTGTCAGTTGTTACTTCTCCTTTTTAATTTCTAATTCTGTTGATATGAGTCATCTCCCTTTTTTTCTTGATGAGTCTGGCTAATGGTTTATCAATTTTGTTTATCTTCTCAAAGAACCAGCTTTTAGTTTTATTGATCTTTGCTATTGTTTCCTTCATTTCTTTTTCATTTATTTCTGGTCTGATCTTTATGATTTCTTTCCTTCTGCTAACTTTGTGGTTTTTTGTTCTTATTTCTCTAATTGCTTTAGGTGTAAGGTTAGGTGGTTTATGTGAGATTTTTCTCTTTTCTTGAGGTAGGATTGTATTGCTGTAAAATTCCCTCTTAGAACTGCTTTTGCTGAATCCCATAGGTTTTGGGTCATGATGTTTTCATTGTCATTTGTTTCTACGTATTTTTTGATTTTTTCTTTGATTTCTTCAGTGATTTCTTAGTTATATTGTAGTGTATTGTTTAGCCTCCATGTGTTTGTATTTTTTGCAGGTTTTTTTCCTGTAATTGATATCTAGACTCATAGCATTGTGGTTGGAAAAGATACTTGATATGATTTCAATTTTCTTAAATTTACCAAGGCTTGATTTGTGTTCTATCATGGGGAATGTTCCTTGAGAACTTGAGAAGAAAGTGTATTCTTTTGTTTTTGTATGGAATGTCCTATAGATATCAATTAAGTCCATGTTGTTTCATGTATCTTTTAAAGCTTGTATTTCCTTATTTATTTTCATTTCGGTTGATCTATCCATTGGTGAAAGTAGGGTGTTAAAGTCCCCTACTGTGATTGTGTTACTGTCGATTTCCCTTTTTATGGCTGTTAGCATTTGCCCTATGTATTGAGGTGCTCCTATGTTGGGTGTGTAAGTCTGTCTTTTTTTTTTTTTTTTTGCTGTACGCGGGCCTCTCACTGCTGTGGCCTCTCCCGTTGTGGACACGCAGGCTTAGCGGCCATGGCTCACGGGCCCAGCTGTTGGGATCATCCCAGATCGGGGCACGAACCCGTGTCCCCTGCATTGGCAGGCGGACTCTCAACCACCGCGCCACCAGGGAAGTCCAAGGGTGTGTAAATCTTTACACTTGTTGTATCTTCTTCTTGGATTGATCCCTTGATCATTTTGTAGCATCCTTCTTTGTCTCTTGTAATAGTTTTTATTTTAAAGTCTGTTTTGTCTGATATGATAATTGCTACTCCAGCTTTCTTTGATTTCCATTTGCATGGAATATCTCTTTCCATCCCCTCAGTTTCAGTCTGTATGTGTCCCTGGGTCTGAAGTAGGTCTCTTGTAGACAGCATATATATGGGTCTTGTTTTTGTATCCATTCATCCAGTCTATGTCTTTTGGTTGGAGCATTTAATCCATTTACATTTAAGGTGATTATATGTATGTTACTTTGACCATTTTCTTAATTGGTTTGGGTTTGTTTTTGTAGGTCTTTTCCTTCTCTTGTGTTTCCTGCCTAGAGGAGTTCCTTTAGAATTTGTCGTAAAGCTGGTATGGTGGTGCTGAATTCTCTTAGCTTTTGCTTGTCTGTAAAGATTTTAATTTCTCAGTTGGATTCTGAATGAGATCCTTGCTGGGTAGAGTAATCTTGGTTGTACGTTTTTCCTTTTCATCACTTTAAATATGTTCTGCCACTCTCTTCTGGCCTGCAGAGTTTCTGCTTACCGATCAGCTGTTAACCTTATGGGGATTCCCGTGTATGTTATTTGTTGCTTTTCCCTTGCTGCTTTTAATATTTTTACTTTGCATTTAATTTTTGATGGTTTGATTAATATGTGTCTCAGCATGTTTCTCTTTGGGTTTATCCTGTATGGTACTCTCTGTGCCTCCTGGACTTGGTTGACTATTTCCTTTCCCATGTTAGGGAAGTTTTCAACTATGATCTCTTTAAATATTTTCTCTGACCCTTTCTTTTTCTCTTCTTCTTCTGGGACCCCTATAATTCGCAAGTTGGTGTGTTTAATGTTGTCCCAGATTAATTAATTTAATGTTTGTCGATGATTAACATATTGGTCTCCTAATGAGTATTTGTTTTATCTTTGAATGTTTATTTCTAAAATGTTTGAATCCCTTTTTAATTATGGTACTTTTTCAGGTTATTTTTATCCTTAAGAGTATATATCTAGCATTAAAGGTTAGTGGTTCTCAAATTTTAGTATGTATTTGAATAGCCTGTTAAAATACAAATTGTTTCAACTTCAGAGTTTGTGATCCAGTATATCTGAAATGGGATTCAGGAATTTACATTTCTAATAAATTCTCAGTGATTCTGCTGCTCCTGGATTAAGGATAATACTTTGCAAACTTTTGTTATTGATGGAAATATCAAAGAATGTATAATATGAAGAAAAGAACTTTACTTTTGAAATAAGTGAAAAAACCCACATGCAAATAAAAAACACTTGACTTAATATATATATATTTTAATACACTTTGTTTTTTAGAACCATTTTAGGTTTACAGAACTATTAAGAATATAGTACACAGATGCCATATACCACATACCAAGGTTTATTAACATTTTTATTAACATTATATATGATTACAATCAATAAGCCAATACTGACACATTATTATTAATTAATATCCATAGTTTATTTAGATTTTCTTAGTTTTCACCTAATGTCTTTTTTTTGGTTCCAGGATACAACAGTTATTTGTTTGTTTGTTTTTGAATACTTCCTTATTTTGTTTTTTTGTGTGTGTGTCTTTGTTTTTTGAGTGCTTATCAATAAGTGCTTATTAATACTTTCTGGCAATACAAGTTGCTCCAGACTCATTTTTTATTATATTCTTCCCTAGTCTTAGAATCGGCCATATCTCCAAGGATCCCTGGTTACTTTTATTGGAGAATAATATTAGAAACTGAAATCTAGAGACTAGGTGTACTCATTGCTGCTGAATTGTTTCTCATCTGAGAGAGGAAAATATATATGTATTTATACTAACCATGTTTATGCATATCTTAGCTTGGGCTGCCATAACAAAATACCACAGACAGGATGGCTTAATAACTGAAATTTATGTTCTCATATTTCTGGAGGCTAGAAAGTGGGGATCAAGGTGCTAGCTTACGTTCTGGTAAAGCCTCTCTTCCTAGCTTGCAGATGGCCCCCCTTCTGGCTATGTCTTCAGATGGTCTTTACTCAGTGTGGTCACATGGAAGGGGGTGGTGGGCATTGAGAGAGAGAGAGAGGGAGAGAGAGAAAGCTTTGTCTTCTTAGAAGACCACTAATTCCGTCATGAAAGACCTACCCTCATGACCTAATCTAACACTGATTACTTCTCAAAGGCCCCATCTTCGAATACTATCACTTTGGGAGTTAGAACTTCAGCATACGACTTACGGAAGAATATACAAATACTTAGTCCATAGTATCACACGTATGTAGGAGTGAATACTAAAAATGAAGGATAATGGTGGAAGAGCCATAAAGTTAGGTCAGGCTAAATTTATTGATATGGGTTCACAAAACAGAGGTTCTGCATTTAATGTTATGGCTCATGGAGTTAGAAAGAGCTCTAGGAGTTTGTTTGGTTGGTTAACTGAGACACAGACCAAAAGGTGGCTCAGAGTGAGTGCTGGAAATGCTAGAGCTGCTTTGGTTTAATGTAGATGAAGGAATTCAAAAGCTTAGGGAGATTGAAATGTTAGAGTGAATTTATTATTTAAGATCCACTTACCCACACTGGGAATGTCCAGAAGACATACCTTTCACCAAAACTGTGACAAATAAATCTGTGAGAGTAGCCCCAGCATCTGTGAAGAGCTCTGTGATTGTTCTTCTCTGTGGGCCCAACCTTACAGTGGGAACTGCAATTACTGAATTGGGAAACCTAAATGCAGTAGTAATAATTGGACCCCAGGGTGGCAGGGGCCCGGTGGTACACTTAACCACCAAAGGCAAGATGGGAATATTTACCATAATGAAGAGCAGTGTCTAAGCAGCAATCAGAACAGTCTGACCTGTGCAGACCTGTAGTGTTGGCTAGTTAATCATGATGTTCTTTGAAGGGAGATAGGAATCTTACTAAATTTTTACTTAATCTGTATAAGCAGAAAAGTTCTAGGTCAAGTGAACAAAAGTCTAACCTGAATCATAAAAGCAAAGAATAGTGGCCCCTTAATTAATTCCCAGACTTGAGCCACCTTACAGACCCAGGACTCTGAATGAATGGAAGGCTTTATCCCCTTGAGGAAGGACCATGGTACATTGCCAGAAGTTTATAATCATTCATCTATATAATCATAGATCCCCAAAGGGGTCTATGGCCTGTGGAAATAGAAACTGAATAGAACATATTAGCCAAATGTGTAATAGCAAGATCAATTGCTGATTTGATGGAGATCATAAATTCATTAATATTATCTTGGGTATGGAGGTCTTAATGGAAGTCACAGAATTAAAGTTGTAGTAACCCAGTGTGAGGCACCTTCATTCTTTCCAGGTTTAAGACCAGGCAAAATTGCTGTCAAATGGAAAAGCAGTGGGAGAGCTACTCATTAATTAGGCCTTATAATATAGCCAGTTTGAATCCTTGAAGGTCAAGTTTAACTTACATTAAGTGTTTTAACTGGGAATCCTGAACCTCCAACACCCCCCAAAAAACTTCTTCAATATTCAGGTTATAAGAGGTAGATAATTCAGACTCTCCCTCTGATACCCTATAAGAAACTAAAATTAGTGGCCCAGGGCCTTTTCAAAAGACAGTAGGCACTACCAAGAAGAAAAATAGGAAACTCTACCTAGTAAATTAAAATCACATTTGGAAGTCATAATGGAATCAATACCATATCCCATAATGATGAAATCAGGCAACTCCTCCCTGGTAAGGAAAATCAACATCAGACAACAAAAGACTGTCAAATGCAGCTGCCCAATATTCTGTGAGCTGGTTGGACTTGTTACTCTTGGTCTGGGCGCTTTCATTTGTTTGTGATCTGGAGGCCCAAACCTTCCAAATAAACTCTTGTTTCAACTAAGCATGGTAAATGCTGAGGGCCACATGTCACCGATTGTGGCTGACGCAAGCTCTGCAGCCCAAAGACCTTGCTAACTTGCCTGTCACCAATTGAACTGACAACAGAGACAAAGGCCCTGTAATAATTTGCTAAATTAGAGGGCCTGACTACAAGCTAACGCTAGAGGTCCAATCTTAGCCACAGATATTTTACTTAATAAACAACCTGATACCCTATGAACAACATATACTCAAATCAGTCCATATGACTCAAAACCTATTTTCAGCAAAATCGTCATCATCTCTTTTCTGGGCAAAATGCTGGGTTGTTGACAGTTTTTAGGTTCAGCCACACTTAACCAGAGTTTTAATTGGGCTGCTCAGGTTCCAGTAGTTTAGTTCCGTTATGGCAGTGACACAGATGGCAGAGTCAGAGATTATGGCAGTGATACATCACCTTTGCTGGCTAAACAATCACAAAACCCCTTGAATTAGAAGATATTTGTAAATCAAGCTCCCAGGCCCAATGTTGCCTTCAAATTCCAATGTAGCTCAGCCTTGTTATAATACCGTATAGCCACAAAAACATGACCCATATCAATCTGAGTGGGCATCCACTTGGGACGAGTACCCATGTCCCATATCACCCTGACCCTGGAACTTACCACTAGAGATAACATTGTCTCAGATGGCATTGCCCTAGCCCAGGCATCACCATCAGAGATGACTTTTACCCCTTGCACTGGAGATGACTTCATCCTGGACACTTGTACCACTTCCCCAGCAATACCCATGGGCTGCCTCTCCTAAGAGCTCACAAATTATACATGGGACATTTATTACTTTTCTTGCTTCAATATAAGCGATTCTATTACATTTCTTGAGCTCATTGTTTGCTTAGCCCATGATGTCATATGTATCTTGTTCTCTTCCAAAACGTTCACCCCTACATTTCGATACCTAAAGAAAGATCTTGTAGTGAGTACCGTTGTCTATGCCACTCTAAAAAATACTGGAGATTATTGCTTTCCCCAGGAGCAACTGCCTCACACAGGTTCACCCCTTAACCTTCTGGGAAAAGTAACTCTCACTCTCCAGAATCCTCTCATATTCTGCCCCTCAGCCCTCTACCGTGACCTCCCACTGTGTCTCTGACCATGACTGTCACAGCTACCCCTTCCCCTTGGTTACAGAAAAAAAAAATACCACTAACCTCTAACTACCCCTTACTGAACTATCAGTTCATACCCTCCAACATTGTAACTCCAACTTGATCAAGGAATACAAGTTATTATTTTCATAAAAATGTTGCCAGTTAAAGACACTGTTAGAGACTCTAGAAATTTCAGATTTGTGTTCTTGGTTAATGCCATATAAATGGTGAACTTGCTTATGGGCTGGTGTATAAGCGACTCCTTGTCCTTCCATTGGTTTTTTTCTTTTTTCTCTCATAAGAAAATGTTTCCTAAACTGAGGACATCTTATACTCTCTGGAAGCCTCCTCTATTTTTCAGGCCACTCAAATACTTGAAATGATTGAGCTCAGTACTTATGTTAAGACATCAAGGGGTCAATTTTTAATACAGATTTTTTTTTTTTGAAAAGCTGTCTTGACCTAGTTTTGAGGTTCTGGCTAGAGGCCAGTCAGTTCTTCTTCCTGAGCAGCTGTAAATCCACACCCCAACCACTTCCTTTATGGGACTCTCACACTCTGGGCACACTATGCCCCTGTCCTAATTGCCCCTACGATGGGGTACCAGACAACTGGGGACAGCCTCTGAGCCTTGGAGCCTGCAGAATTATTCAAATTAGCCAATCTACAGGGAACCTGAAAAACCTAGCTAACCCTACCTTGATGGCTGTATATAAACTGCCATTTATACAGCTCTAGCTTTCTGTTACCTCGTCCCTCAGTACAACCTCCTGTTTGTCCCTACCTAGCAGCCTTCTCTTATTTGGATCTGTAAGGAACAGAGTTTGGCCTTTTGTCTATCTGAGTGTCACTGTGTTGTGTCCTGCTGTCAAAAAATCTTTACATCGTACAAAACAACTTACAGGGTTCCGAACCAATTCCAACATGTGTCATATTAAACCTGCACCCTTATGATAACACTACCAGCGTTGTAATTCTTTTTAGCGGACCACACATCCACTTTTCTGCTGGTGCCAACAAAGAAGCAAAGCAAGCTTCAACAAACTTAGCAAAGTGAATGTCAGCCTAGGAAGGAACTAGAGGCAACAGTATTGATTGAAAGATCCACACAGGAGATATATAAATGCAAAAGTTCTGATTTCCCACAACATGTTAGGCAGCTGTCGTTAACTCTGGGAGCCAAGTAGAACCATCAAGGAAGATTTTGCTAAATGCTGTTTCTAGGTTCTTAACCCAGAGACTCTGATTAGATCCAGAGATTGGTATTCATTAAGGTTTCCCAAGTGATTCAAACACGATGACAAGTAAAGGAATCATTACTGAGTTAAGGAAGTTGACCCTGGGAAACAGGGATGCAAGTGTAAGTGAATGTTAGACTAAATAAAAGCAACATAATAATAACCAATCAAAAATAGTTGACAGTCATTGAGAGCTAAACGTGTGATAGTCTCTGTGTAGCAGAAATGGCTGGTTGTCCAATGATAATATTTTTTTCCTTCTATCATAGACTGTTATTGCTTGGTATTGTCTACCTAGAAAATGATTATATTTCCCAACAGTCTTTGCATTTAGGGCCTGCTTTGTTCTCGATAAGGGAATGCTACCAAAAATGATGTGTGCCACTCTTAGGCCAGGGTAGCCAAGAAGAAGGATGCATCTTCTCCAAACACTTTCTTCTTTCCTTTCTTGGCCAGAGATCAATGTGCAGAGTAACCTTAGCTCACGTATTAAATGTGGCATTGTCTGAGTCAAGTTGACACTATAACAGACCACCCACCAACTTGGAACACTTGCACTAGATTGTTAAGGGCACAAGTGTAGTTATATTGTATCAAGCCAGTGACATTTCATATGCATTTATTACAGTAAATAACATTATTCTGACATAGAAAAATTTTAATATTAGAGTGTTGCATAACAAATATAAAATTTGTAGCCATGGCTTAGTGGTTGGGTGGCTGTCAATTAAAAAAAAGAGAGAAAGCATGGTGGAAGTCAGGAGAGCCTAGACATGCTGTGGGGAAAATGTTGCCTGCAATAACTTTGAAGCAGCCATGTGACTTAATGAACCTAAAGACTGAGGAGAAATTTTTGTGAAGATCCAGAATGTCATAACCTGTGTTGGCTATTATTGGTTGTCTTTAGCAAACTATTATAAGAAATATATGAGCTCAGGAAAGAATTGGTTCATTTTCAAACACAGAAAAATTATATAATTATGTGTGGAACATTTATATTTTCATATCATTAAATTGCAAGCTTAATATTGCAGGTTTTAAAAAATAAACATTTTATACATTGTAGAACAGATTTTAAAAATATGGAACTCATATAAAATTATATTTTTATAATTCTCTCACTTCCTTTCATGCTTTGATTTATCAACTTATATTGTTTAAAAGGATTGTGGTGAGAGTAATCTATACCTATAATGGGAAAACTATGAAATGTGAAGGTTGTGGCAGAAGATAACATGCCTTCACTGTTCTTTATGACTCAGAGAAATGACTGCTAAGGAATTTGGAAAACACTATTTGCTGATTATTTTGAGCCATGTATTTTTGCACAGGGCTTTGCAATTTATGAAGAATTTTTATAAACTCATTTGATATTCCAATTGAGCACATGAAATAGGACAGGAAGGACACAGATAGAAAGAGGGTTCATGCTAGCTAGGATTAAAAACATGAGATTTGGCGTTGGATTGACAGGGTTCTAATCCTTGTTCTTCTAGCTCTGTAACTTCAGACAAATTACTTAACTTCTCTGTCTTCAACTGTAAAATGAAGATATTTACTAGAACCCAAGAAGTTGTTGTAATTATTAAGTGAGCTATATATGCAAAATATTCAGAAGAATGACACAGGGAAAAACTAAGAACATTTTAACTATTGTCAGCTGTCATATTCAGAATAATGAAATTGTGACCCAAATAAATAAATTTACTAAAGATCATATAATGAATAAGTATATTCACCTAGAGTAGGCTCAGAATCTCTAGACTTCTAATTTAAGTATTCTTTCTTCTACATAATTACCTGCATTTTGGATAAATTAGTACAAACATTTATTCACTAATTTTCAAACTACAGATTTGTCTGAACTATGCTCCTGAATATAGCATAGCATATACATGAAAGAGATTTACATACCATATAAAATATTTTGTCTGTGTGTTCACCCATTTATCTGTTTCTCCTCATTTCCTGAGCATATGGAAACTTTTATTTCCGAGCATTCTTGATAATTGGCCATGTGGCTAGGTCTAGGTAATGGGCCAAGAGCAGAAGAGATGTGTGCATTTAAGAGCTAGTCTGTGATTTTTTTCTGGGCTTTATTTCCCTAGCACAGAAATAGTAGATATACATGTTGCGATAGAGAGCTTAAATATAGAAACAGCCTGCATCACTCAGCCACTTTACTCAGGCCAGTTGCCCTGAAGTTTCACCCCAGAGTGTCACTTTAGTTGGGTTAAGATATTGAATTTTGGAAGTTGTTTGCAATATAACCTAGTCAATCTTGTCTAATCTATTTTCATAAAGCTCTTCTGATTAACCAACTTAGGTCTTTCTTCAGCTTAGAAATATTTTCCTTGATGTTCTTTCTTTGATAATTATTTTTGTTTTATCTATTTTGTTTTACAATCTAGGTAGGGAATAAAATTATGTTTTTGATTTCTAGTATACTTAGATTCCTTCTTCTGGATTTCTGTCATCTTTTAATTCATAATTTCTTAAATTTTTGCTTAACACTCTTTATTTAAATATTTAATTTCTGGAGTTCATATTGTTAATTTCTTATACCTGCTGCATAATATTACATAATATCTATTATATATCCATTCCCTTAATGATGGACACCACCTACTCACTACCATGAACACCTTGCTAAGACATATTCTTATGTGTCTTTTATAAACGAGTGGAAGAATTACTTGGCTGTACATACTCAAGAATGTTCTTGGTTTACGTGTGTTACATTTTACTAAAACATTGCCAGAATTCTCATCATTATGATTGTCCCATTTGACACATCTACCAGTATTTCATGAAAGTTTCATTTTCACGTTTGCTAAAAACTGACATTATCTACTTTTCAAATATTTACTACTGAGATGTATGTAAAGCAAGTTATCATTTACATTTTATTTTGCATTTCTGTGCAAAAGTTTATCATCTCTATATGTCCTCGTTAGCTGTTTGCTTGCTCTTCTATAAATTGCCATTTCTTATATTTTGTCCTCATTTTCTTATTGATTTGAAAGCTTACACTGTGTATTGGTTTTGTACATCTTCTTCAGATTAACTTTTAGTGTGGAGTTCTTCAATTTAAAAGGGTTTTTAAAAATTTTAATTTACTCTGATTTCTAGGAGCACTTCTTTATTTTTCTCTTCTAATTTTACTGATATGATTTTCTCAATATTTACCCTGCAACTTTCATCATGATTTATAATTTGGCAATTAACTTTTTAAAATTTAAACAATTTTGGGGGGATTTCAGTTGATTTTCTATTGATGATTATCTTCTCCATATTTTTAGATAAAATATCTTCTTTAATCCAATTGAACATACTAACTAAAAATCTTCTAACATTTTATTCATTTCCAGAAATATTTTTTATAGGTGAGGCACTTTCTTTGATTTTAAAGAATAACCCACTATTTTGAATGTCATTTTTTTCATAGTTCTAATTATTTTTCTTTGTAAAATGCTTACAAATAGAGAATGAAGTTCTTTCTTTTTTTTCTAACTCTGAAACTGTATGCTGAAATTTTCAGTTAAAATATCCCACTTTTTAAGCTCAGTTCCTCCTATTCTTCCTTAGTAAGGGGAAGATCTTTAATTTCTTACCTTCTCTCACTTCCCCTTTATATTAATTTCCATCACCCAACACTCCTGACAATACCCTCAAATTCTGTCTCCTCTAACTAGAGCTACGTAGTAACTTCTGTCCAATGACCTGCCCTGTCCTAAATGTCATATTTCAACCTCCATGTTTTTATTATTGTTGGCTGTTTTCACTCTTTTGCATGCCGAAATCCTACTTACTCCTTAGTAATTCTCCTCATTCAGCAGGTTTCTTTAACTCTTCTAATGTGGTTTCCATAAACCTCTTATCTTGTTATATAGCTTCCTGAATCCACCATTACATTAGACATGTAAGCTCTTTGAAGAAAAAATCTTGTGATTTTCTTTCTTCATTCATCAATCTATCCTCAAGACCTATCTTATTGCTGAACATGTAATCGGTTTCCAATAAATATTTGTTGAATGAATAAATAATGATTGGGTGAGTATAGGCATATAGCAAGCTTCAAAGTGTCTTTTGATTTGTACTGATTCAAATCTCAGTTTCCTTCCTTATTTGGTAAGCTAGGACAAAATCCAATTATTCCTTGTAAATTTCTTTCTGGACCTGTGGAAATCTCATTTAGGAATAAAATATTTCAAATGAGTAGCACAATGCTCATTAATATGTCTTTTCAGAAACACACACACACACCCATACAGTAGCCTTTTGTAACTAACTTTCTGTATAAATCTTAATTACTGATTTATTTTTGAAATCTTTCTGATATAATAGTTTTCCTCCCCTTGGAGGAAGAAGTAAAATCTATATGCCTATACAGTGTGTAGAAGAGTTTTCCCCCCAAAGAACTGCACCCTAATTTTTTAAGTCCAGGTATAATTCTTATCAGAATATTTAAAGAAATTTAAGAAATGGAAGCAAAAAAAGGCTCTAGATTTTGTGTTCCAAGGAACATCTCTTTAAAAGCTATATCATTTTGAAGCTACATCTAGACAGTGTGTTTCTAGAATACTTTCAGATGAAAAATTGACTTACACATTTTAGAAAGAGTGTTTTTTTTAAGTCAATGTAATATAATTTGAAAATATGCAGTATGTAATACTTGTGGACATAAATTCCACCCAAGAATGTTCACAATTCAAAGGGGTTCCTTAGGGAAAGGGTGTAGTAATTGGTAAAGAGACTTGGTAGAGATACATCTCTGATTTCAAGGAGCACTTTTCTATGAATGAAAAGGAAAGAGGTAACTAATTGAAAAAAAAATGCTTTGAGTTAAAGCACAATCTACCCTAGGATAACTAGATTTAGAGTGGCTAATAAGCTGCAAATTGATTTTCAATTTACTATATATATATACTACAACTTAAAGTGTGTCTGTCATTGAGCTGAATTTGACCATCTCTTGCAAAGAGATTCTGCTACCCTCCATACATTTTAGGCGAGCAAACGCCCAATTTTGCCACATTCATGAAATCTAGTTTTACTATGTAATTACATATGTGAATGCTGTTCTTTGCCTAGTCTTATGTGATTTGGGGCCAATTGAAATATGCCATTTGAGCTTCTTGACATGAGGCAGTCTGAGGCAATGGAAACAACCCTAGAATTAAAGTCAAAATATTTATGTCTAAATTTCTTATTAGATCCTTATTGGATCCTCCAATTATTAAATCCTTAGTAAATCTATGATAACCCCGGTTTCTTCATGTAAAATGAGATCAGAAACACAACCTGGCCTTATCAAAGGAGATAATATTTGTGAAAGGTTTTAAGAAACTGTAAAACATTTTAGAAATATTATTTATCAATAATTCATTGTCAGCAGTTAATTTCCCTAAATTTTTTTATTTCACCTTTTCCTGAGTTGATTAAATAAAACATTCCTCTGGTATTATATATACAGCTTAATTGTTGGAATAAAAATCAATAAATAATAAAGCTTTCTAACTCTGCTGAGAATTTGTAAATATCATTGGCCCTCTGTATTTGCAGGTTCTGCCAACTGCAGATCGAAAATATTAGGAAAAAGATTCTAGAAAGTTCTGTAAAGCAAAACTTGACTTTGCCACTTGCCAGCAACCATTTACATAGCATTTACATTGTATTAGGTATCATAAGTAATCTAGAGATGATTTAAAGTTTATGTGAAGATGAAAATACTATGTCAATTTTATATAAGGGACTTGAGCATACCTAGATTTTGGTATCCACAGGGGTCCTGGAACCAATCCCTTCCCACTCCCCCCATACCCAGGGATAACTGTATATCTGCTTTATCAATCTGGAATATTTGTCAATCTGAAACTCTATTGTTTGATTCCTGCACTTGTGAATTTCCTGAACCAGTGAGGAAAATAGTTTAAGGGCATATACCCTTAGACTTACAAGTTTTTTTTTTCCCCAAGTAGAAACATTAAAAAGCAACTGCCATCTCTTTATCACCATTATTTTCTAAAACCAAGACATCTTGAACATCTTCCTCCTCCCCCAGATAGGAATATAATCTCTTAAAGGAGGTCTGGATAACATGGTATAGTATACTTGAGAAAGAGAAGAGGAAAGGGGAGACCATTACGACTCAGAATAGTTAATTTTAAGAGACATTTGTGGCACAGGATGATAGAGAGTTTTGTAACACGAAGAGAGCAGATATCAGAGAAGAGAAAAACTTCCTCCTGTTATAGTGATGAAGGCATCCTTTTTAAGATAGGGAGCAAAGTGGATGAGGCATGAATTGATTTCAGCAGCTTATAACCCAGTTCCTAACTGTGATTGGCAGGACAATTTAGATTCTACATAGATAGGATCGCAGAAATCCAACCTAGATGTAGGAGTTTGATTACATTGGTCTTCTGGTTAAATTGGGAGACTTTCTTCACCTTATTTCCTCTAAAAAATATCTTTTCAAAATAAGATTACATTGCATAGCTGGTTCTCTTGCAATATGCTAAAATTCATTTTTTAATATATAACTAATATATAGTTATAACCTGTCACAGATAATTAGATATTTTGTCACCATTTGGTGTAGTTATCTCATAGGATAGAAACAGTATTGAAATGGAAATCAGGAAACTTGTTTTCTATTCTCAACTACTAATTCGTTGACTTTGTGTAAGTCATTTGATCTTTCCAGAATAGAATTTTTATAATCTATGCATAGTATGCTTCACAGTAGAGATTTTCAATAATTTTTGTTGAAATGAACTGAGTCAAATCAAGAAACTTTGAAAATTGGATTTGAGTTTTACAGTTCCTACTACCTCTAAAGTTCTATGATTCATTCAAGCAATACTTGTGGTTTGCTTTCACTGTACTATCTGCAAAGTTCTACTTGCATCTTTCACTTGTGTATTAACCACTGACTGGTCAGTTGACTTTCCTTATCACTCAGAGAGTTGGTTATATAGGAACATTTGGTATAAATTTTTACCACCCTCATTTCTTTATCTTTCTCTACTAATTATAGACTCACATATATTTGGGCTTTCCTAGATGGTTTAGAAATATGAAGCACCTACTTTACGTATTTGGGGGGAACTAACGGCTTTTCTGACTCATCTCCATTTAGAGTTTGTTCTTTTAAGGTCTTTAAAAATACATATATGTAGAAATAAAAACACACATGAAAACATATACAAGTGCATATGTATGTGTGTATAATATATATCATAAATATAATGTGTATTCATATATATGAATATTATACATTTCATTCCCTAAATTGTGATTTCTCCAGTATTCTCATTTTATATATGAAGATTCTGAGGCAAATGAAAGGTAAATGATTCTAAAATCACAAAGCTTATTACTGGCAGAAGTAAGAGTGTAACTTATTTACAGAAGCCAATCTGCATGCTTTTATGAGTACCATTTTATTTTTAATGAAAACCCTGTTATGTTACAAATTTGAATAGTTACAGAAATAAGAGCCAGTAATAACATTAATTTTGTTTAATCATAGCAGCAAACAATTTATTTTGGATTATATAAATTGATTAGGGATGAAACAGCATATCAATTAGCTATTGCTACATAATGAACCATCTCAAAACTCAGTGACTTCAAACAACACCCACTTATTTAATCATGATTCTATGGTTTGGCATTTTTGTCCAGCCTAGGCTAGGTAGTTCTTTTGGTTTTGACTGGGGTCATTCACACATCTGTGATCAGCTGCCAAACTGGATGGAGGCTGGCTGGTCTAAAATGGCCTCAGCTAGGATAACCTGAATGTGCTTCATGTATTTGCATATCCTCCTAGGCTTGTTCATATAGTAGTCACAGGATTCCAAGAACAAGAGTGGAAGCATGCAAAATCTTTTGAGGACCAGGCTCAAAACTGGCCTGTTACTTCTGCTACATTTTATTGATCAAAGCAAGTCATAAAGCCAGCTCAGATTTAAGGGGTGGAGAAATAGTGGCAAAGTTACTATGTATAGGGGAGTGGATGCAGAAAGGAATAAGGAATTATGGTTGTTTGTGCAATTTCATATGAACAACGTTTTTGTAACTGTGGTACAAATCGGTTTAGTTTCATGGCTTCTCTGAAAAGGGATTAAGTGCCCAAATCACAGATTGGCACATCCTGGCATATATATACATATACCAAGTCCTGGCATGGATGCAGATGAACTGGTGATGAAAATGCAAATGATATAGCCGCTTCGGAAAACAGTTTGGCAGTTTCTTATAAAAATTTAATCATTTACACACCATACAGTAATCCTACTATTAGGTATTTAGCCAAGTGCAATGAAAACTTATGTTCTTACTGAAATATATGTTCCACCTTTTGTAAAAAACCTTCTATATTGAGTAAGCTAAATTCTGCAACTTAAAACCAAGGTTTGTTTATTTCTGTCTCATTTACAATTTCGATACACTGTTCAATAGGCAGTCTTCTGGGTAGTGACTGAAGGTCCAGAATCTTTTCCACTCATTAAGACCTTTAATTCCTTGATTATGTCTTTTGCATCTAAGTTGCAGATGGAAAAGTAGAAAGAGTAGAGGTGAATTTGGCAAACTAAGGCCAGGGGCTTAATCTGTGCCCCCCCACTTCCTTGTTTTTATATAAAATTTTATTGGAACATGGCCATACCCATTTGTTTACACAATGAGTATAGTTACATTTGTGTTATAATGACAGAGTTGAGTAGGTATGACAGAGACCATATGGTTCTCAAAGCCTAAAATGTTTACCGTCTAGCTGTTTATAGAAGAAGTCTGCCAACTCCTAAAGCAGAGGAATTTGTGATTTATAGGCCAAACCTGCAAGTTATCAATTTAAATGTGGCACTTAAGATGAAGTGTATTTCCCATCTCTGGATGGAGTTTTGTAATATTGCAGGGCAATATTATATGCCTTACTCACCTCTAGATTCTTATAACACATTCCCGACAAATCTGTGAAATCCAATACATGTCGAATTGTAAGAGAATGTTAATGAGACAGAGTTGTAAGTCATATGATATGAATTGTTCTTCCAGTAGTAGAAGAGGATTTGCTCAGCTACACTGTCGTCTGATCCTTGCTGGGTTCAGTGTATTCACTTGAGCAGCATGAGGCTTGCTGTGATATCCAGACCTCATCCACTTACCAACTGGGCACAGTTTTCCCTCAGTGCATTTCTTTACATATTCATCTAACTGCCAGTTAATAACTGCCATTTTCTGAAACTAGAACACGAAAGCTACTGCCATAGAGCTACATATTAGTATGTAGGTTTGGTTTATTTTTCAATATTTGTCTATACTAATGGCATCTCTATTAGTTAGAAAGTGTCGATATGTGAACAGCTATGATTACACTACATGAGAGAGACAAATGCATACTGTCCTTCATTTCTTTCCCATCTCCCTTACTTGCTTTTAACTTTATTGTATGTAGGAATAGGAGACTGGAGCCAAAATAAAGCAGTTAATTAAGAGCCTCTGTCTGGAATAGAAATAGGACAAGCTATGACCCCTAGGCCAAATCTGTCTACTGCCTGTTTTTTATAAATAAAGTTTTATTGGAACACAGCCATGCACTTTTATTTTTGTATTGTCTGTGGCTCCTTTAGCACTACAATGACAGAGTTGTGTAGTTGTGACACAGAGCATATAGCCCACAAAGCTTAGAATATTTACTATGCTGTCCTTTACATAACTATTTGTTGATCTCTGATAAGTTCATTTTGTTCAACAAGCCTCTTGAATACATGAATTTACCAATAAAAAAATCTCTTCAGTAATTTATTATGTATTATAAAAACAAATTCAGAAAATCTATGAACTGAATTTGCTTTATAAACAATAAGATGAGAACTTAATAAATGGTATGTTCTAAATCAAACCCTGGTTAGTCCTACAGCATGGTGGCATCAGATGAAAAACAGTAAATTGATTTTAGAAAAATATGGGAGGGATGAACCAAAAAGAAAATAGTATATTGAACTAGGCTCATCAACTAAACAAACATAGGATTTCTGCACTTGGGGCTGAGTATTTGTAAGTATGTTTATGCTTAGTATGAACACAGCTTAAAATTAGTTATAAAGGTATTCCAATGAAATAATAAGAGACATGTTCTATCTTATCTCTACTGCTAAAATTACTAGGCCAGAGATCATTGGTCAATGTTATCTCACTTAGTAGCTTCCTTTGCTGTTGCCATGGGACAAATTTTGCCTCATGTGGTAACAGATAGAATTGATTAGTTCTCACTAGAGAAGCATGGTATAGCAGTGTCTGAACATTCCTCTTCCAGAAGATGATTTGTATCATTTACAACAAAAGGATTCAATGAAAGCATTTTTTTTTCACTTTTGTCGTGAAATTTTTTACTTCTCATAAGTGCTTGTTACTTTGAATTATTTCTGTAAGAGATTGGAGAAAGCCTGCTTTCCAGGAATCCCATTAAGAAAAATTTGTAATTGGAGGTCCTCATAGTTCATCATTTTGAGTTAAAAAGAAAGATAAATAAGTTCTGAGGCTATAATATACAGCATAGTGACTATATTAACAATACTGTATTGTATATTTTAAATTTGCTGAGAGTAGATATTAACAATTCTCATCACAAGGAAGAAAATTTGTAACTATATGAGGTGATTGATGGATGTTAACTAAACTTGTGGTAATCATTTGGTAATACATACATGTATCAAATCATTATGTTGTACACCTTAAACTAATAGAAAATTATATGTCAATTATATCTTAATAAAATTGGAAAAAATAGTCAAAAAAAAGGAGAAGTTCACTAATGGGAGAAACCAAGTCATGTCAAAATTTGAACATGGATAAATTTGCTCGGATAAATTTGCTCTTTCCTCCTCTAATACAGGGAGAATCTCTGCTGCTTAAAAAGTAGGAAATATTTCAAGGACAAGGGCCTCACTGGCAGAAGGCTAAAGAAATGATGTAATATCTGACTTTACATATTTTATATTGAGTGGAAAATAAAAGGGATTTTTATCAAATGCTATCTCTGTATCCAGTGAGATGAAAATACTTACTGTTCTACATAAATCTGTTAATATGGTAGATAACATTTGAGAATTTTCTAATATTAATCCAACATTGGATATTGAGGTAAACCCCGTATGATCATGGTGTTATTTTGTTTATCAGTGCCTGTCCAGTAGGATTTTGTTTAGTATTTTTGCATATATATACACAAGTGAGGTGAATCTATAATTTTTATTTTTTATAATGTCTTTGCCAAGTTTTGTGTCATTCTGGCCTCATGGAATGAATTGGGGCATACTATCTTTTTTCTCTCTTCTCTGGAAGAGACTTCAAATGTTGGATTCATGAGTTTATTAAAAATTGGTCAAATTTGCCTATCAAATTCTTCAGACTTTGTATTTTCTTTGTGCGTATTCTTTCTGTGTATTTTCTTCAAGGAATATGTTATATTTATGTTCAAACTATAATAATAAAAAAGCTGAAGTACCTATGTTAATATCAGACAAAGTTGACTTTAGTATAAGAAATATCAATGATAAAGGTAACATTTCCCAATGATAAAAGAGTAAATTTACCGTATGCTAACACATATATATGAAATCTAAGAGAAAAAGAAAGGTCATGAAGAACCTAGGGGTAAGACGGGAATAAAGACACAGACCTACTAGAGCATGGACTTGAGGATATGGGGAGGGGGAGGGGTAGGCTGTGACGAGGTGAGCGAGTGGCATGGACATATATACACTACCAGGCGTAAAGTGGATAGCTAGTAGGAAGCAGCCGCGTAGCACAGGGAGATCAGCTGGGTGGTTTGTGACCACCTAGAGGGGTGGGATAGGGAGGGTGGGAGGGAGGGAGTCGCAGGAGAGAAGAGAAATGGGAACATGTGTATACGTATAACTGATTCACTTTGTTATAAAGCAGAAACTAGCACACCATTGTAAAGCAATTATACTTCAATAAAGATGTAAAAAAAAAAAAACGTAAATTAATCAAGAACTATAACGAGCCTAAATGTGTATGCCCCAAAAATAAAAGCTTTAAAACACATGAGGCAAACACTGACAAACCTGAAAGGAGAAATAGATAAATCCACAATTAAAATTGGTAATTTGAGTATTCCTCTGTCGGTAATAGATCAAGCAGAAAGAAGGTCAGGAAGTAGGTAGAATACTTGAACAACACTCTCAACCAATTAAACCTAATTAACATTTATAGAACACTACACCAGGCAACTGCAGAATACACAGTACTTTCTATTGCACATGGAACATTAACCATAGAACATATGCTTGGCCATAAAAGTCAATAAATTTAAAAGAATTGAAATCACTCAGAGTATATTCTCTGAAACTATAAAACTAAGTTAGAAATAAACAAAAATATATCTGGAAAACAACTCATGGTTCAGAGAAGAAATTACAAGGGAAATTAGAAAATAAATGAAAATAAAAACAAAACCTATTAAAATTTGTGGGTTGCAGCAAAAGCAGTACGTCAAGGAAAATTTGTGCTTTAGATACTTATATCAGAAGAAAAGTTTGAGACCAGTGATCTAGGCTTCTAAGCTTGCAACTTTAAAACTCAAAAAACTAAATTTAAACCAAAAAGATGGAAGGAAGGAAGCAATAAAGATAGGAGGAATAAAAGAAATAGAAAACTATAGAAGATGGAGAAAATCAATGTAATAAGGAGCAATCAACTTGAATGGCAACACTCAAGCCTCCTCAAATTGATAGTCACAAATATCTATTAATTATATGCATGTGAAATTTATACATCACTAAGCTTTTGCTGATTTTGTTTATATGTCATTTAGTTTAAAAGGTTTAGACATTGACATGCTAAAATGTAGGATACGAGATGTTATTTTATGATTCTGGGATTAACATTTTATGTAATACTTATTTTTCTCACTTTTTATAAAGGTCATGTTTATGATGAAGCTCATTTATCTACCATCTAAGCATGTTATAAAGCTGAGACCCTTGTTTAGAATCATGAACCTGGAAAATAAATAGATTTCAGCTTTCCTAGTTGTCTTTAATATCTATGTAAGGAAAGATAGTTTTGCTAAAAATTTATGGACTGAATCTATTTAGATTTTTTTTTAAATAGCACTTAACGCAGGTATTCATTTAATGTATATGGACATAAATATTGCCAAATGATGACAAGAGCAGTGCTACTCAGTGTCACCTACAAACTAGCAGCATCACCATCACCTAGGAGCTTTACGGAAATGCAAATTCTCATGTCCAATCCCAAACCTGGTCCCCAGAAGTCTGTTATAACAAGCTCTCCTGGTGATTCTTAGGCACGCCAACATAAGAAACACTGGCTTAGAGCCTCTCAAACGTGGTAGTTACCAATGTCTACTAGATTTTTACCCAAGTGGTCTGCTATGCAGAAATCTCAAAATCTATTAGATTTCTAATAGAAAACCAATGCAAGTTTAGTTAAATAACTCTTCTCTGTTCCTGAATTTTGCAAGAGGACAGGTAAATATCAAGATACATGTGATTTTATGTTATGTGGTTGAAATAAAATGTCCCAAGAACAGATTTCTTTACTCTCTCAGAAACATGTTTAACTAAAGTCCTTGGTGTTTTTACTTTTCTTTCCCCTCCTTATCCATTCCTCTTCAACATCTCCTGTTTATGGAGGAATACCATTCACCACTTGACAGCAAAAATGCCACTTACTTTTCTAATCCAAATATAAAATATAATCTGAGAATCATAAAAATAGAATCTCCTTTCTCAAAATATTATAGTGTTAGTACTATGATCTTCTAAACCAAAAGGCATATGAACAAAATTAGGGAAAGCTTAGTGATGCATTAATTTCACATGTTATATATTAATATGCTGGGCATTTGTGACTATTGCTATGAGGGGCTTGAGTGTTGTCCTTCAAGTTGATTCCTACTTACGTTGAGATGTCATTACTTTTCGTTAGTTAATACTTTGAGCTTTTGGGTATCATGTAGAAATTACATATTCTGCGCAAAAATCTCTCTTTATATTTTTATGTCTAAAGTCCCTTGCTTTGATGTGTGTTTTGTTTATGCTGAGGAAATTAGTTCAGTGTGCAGTAAGAGAGAGGGGAGGGAAAGAGTCCAGTGTTGTTATTTCTAATCTCTCACACTCTTGTCAGACCTAATGTTAAAAGCTACATTTCTTAACCTTGCAGAGGAAAACAGAAAACATTGTGTGTCTTCCAGCCACACTGAAAGTAAAGTAAATTAGTTATGCAGCAAAACTATTTTCCAACTATAATTTCACTGTATTGTATTACTTGAATTTGCCTACTGGCAAAAGAGTGATTGTCAGTTTGTATGAAATTTTGTAGTGTTAGCTTTAAATGAGAAAAAGCAGCAAAATTATATAATCACTAAGAGCAGTATTTCAAAGCAGTATTTACTGATAGAACTTTTTTGTGCCCTGTTCAACCATAATTAATTCACCCTTTGAATAGAAAGTGGGAATGACTGATTCCTTTGGGAAGCAGACTTTATCATGAAACATGTTTGCACTATATGGTAAGTAATAACAACAGTCCCTTTATATAAAGCCCCCTTCTTCTGAATGAGGCAAAATGGTTGTGCACAGGATCTTCAGAATCCTCCCAGAATCTCAATGAGGAAAGGAGCAAGTTCTCTGTACTTCTATTGCAAATACCTGGAATACAGCAAAATGACAGAAAAAAACACCAAAAAATTGAATCCAGGTCTAATATACTGTTCATGTTATTTCTAATTGTTAATGTGAAGGAAACATGCATTAAATTGGAAAGTTATAAAAATAAGTTATATTTGTTGCATGGATAGAACTAAGTGTGTTTCTGTGCTGGGAAAAGAACTAAAAATTAATCCCACTCTTATTGGGTCCTTCTGATTAAAAAATTGGAATTATCTATGGCTTAATTCTATCTTGAATTGGAAAATGTATGAAAAATTTATGAAATTGTACAATTTTAGAATTAGGAAGTAATTTATTTATTTGTGAGGTGATCACAGTGCTTGACACAGAGTAGGTATTCAGATTTGCAGAGCAATGCTCAGGAATACTAAATGATGTGGTCTGGGTCCCACAATTAGTTGCAACAGTCCTAGAGCTCCTGCTTAGTGGTCAGATGCTCCTTCCTTTTAGAAGCCATAAAAATTAACTCCATGAAATGAATCTTTGAAGAAGCTAACTGATAGCAAAACACCAAAACCATCTTTATAATAAAGTCATACAAAACTGTAAAGGGAATTTGCAGTTAGAAGAAAGATTACAGTGAAACAGAATAGGCAACAAGGTAACTATATCTGACAGCCAGATAGGTAGTTGTACTTGACGTTATGTAGTTTGAGATCTTGAAAACTAACTGATTTTTTTCTAATTTAATGATATTTTCCAGTGATTTCAATTCTTTTCAAATGTCTTATATTTGACTGATTAGCAATTGGCAGTGGAATTTTTTTAATTAGTTTGAAAATTTCTGCTATATACATTTTTGATTTAGAAATAAACACTTGTTTTGCTGAAATGATTCTGTGATTCACCTATGATTCATATTTTAATAATGTTTATTAACTTTGAAAGACAGGAAAATATAGCATAAAAACAAAAGCAACTCATGATACCCCAACCAGATAACATTATTTTTTAAAACACAGTACATTTACATGATTAAAAAATTCAAACAGTATAGAAATTCTGTTTTCATGTTTGGGGGTATATACTCAGAAGTGGAATTGCTGGATCATATGGCAGATCTATTTTTAATTATTTGAGGAATCTCCATTTTGTTTTCCACTGTGTTTAGACCAATTTACATTCCCACCAACAGTGTATCAGTGTTCCTTTTTTTACCACATCCTTGCCAGTGCCTGTTGTCTCTTGTCTTCCTCATGATACCCATTTAACAGACATGAGGTGATACATCATTGTGGCTTTGACTTGCATTTCCCTGTTAATTAAGTGATGTTGGGAACATTTTCAGGTACCTGTTGACCATTTGAAAATATTTGGAAAAATGTCTGTTGATTACCTCTGCCCAATTTTCAATCAGATTTTTTTTTTTGATTACTATGAGTTCTTTACATGTTTGGGATATTAACTCCTTATCCGTTAGGTGATATGCAAACATTTTCTCCCATTCCATAGGTTGCCTTTTGATTTTGTTGTTGGTTTCCTTTGCTGTGCTGAAGCATTTTAGTTTCAGGTAGTTCTAGTTGTCTATTTTTGCTTGTATTGCCTTTGCTTTTGATGTCAAACCTAAAAAAATCATTGCCAAAACCAATGTCAGGGAGCTTACCCCCCTATGTTTTATTCTGGGAGTTTTATGGTTCAGGGCTTACATTCAAGTCTTTATCCAATTTGAACTGATTTTTGTGTATGGTGTAAGATAGGGATCCACTTTCATTTGCACGTGGCCTTCCAATTTTTCCTCATCACCATTTATTGATGAGACTGTCATTTCCCTGTGTAGAGATTGCATTGAATCCATAGATGGCTTTGGGTACTATGGATATTTTAACAGTATTGGTTCTTTCCAATGTATGAGCAGATAATATCTTTCCATTTATCTCTGTCTTCTTCAGTTTTTCTCATCAGTGTCTTATAGATTTCAGTGTACAGGTCTTTCACCTCCTTGTTAAATTTATTCCTAGATTTTCTCTTTTTTAATGCTATTGTAAATGTGATTGTTTTCTTAGTTTCTCTTTCTGATAGTTTGTTGTTAGTGTACAGAAATATAACTGATTTTTGTATATTGCTTTTGTATCCTGCAAATTTGATGAATTAATTGACTAGTTTTAACAGATTTTTGGTGGACTCTTTAGGTTTTCTGCATATGACATCATATCATCTGCAAATAGTAACAATTTTGCTTCTTCCTTTCCTATTTAGATGCATTTTATTTATTTTTCTTGCCTAATAATTCTGGTTAGACCTTACAGTTCTATATTGAATAAAAGTGGTGAGAGTGGGCATCCATGGCTTTTTCCTGATTTTAGAGGAAAAGTTTTCAGTTTTTCACTATTGAGTATGATGTTAACTGTGGGCATAGATGCTTTTTTATAGGTGAAGACTTTCCCTTATGTTCTTTGCATGCTGGAATCTTTTATCCTGAATGTGTTTTGAATTATTTCAAATACGATTTCTTTAACTGTTGAAATGATCACATGACTTTTTATTCTGTTAATATTGTGATAAAACATTGATTTATTTATAGTAAATCAACCTCAGATCCTCAAAACAGTCTTGGACATTTGTTTTTTCCTTTCTATATTTGCTGTATTCAATTTGCAAATATATTTAAAAGATTTTCTGCATTTATATTTATAGGGAATTTTGGTCTATAGTATTTCTTTTTCTTTTTTCCTTTGTAATGTTTTTGATTTTGCTATCAGTGTATTTCTGGCCTTATAAAATGAACTGGGGATTATCCTTTCTTTCTGTATTTTCTGGATGAGTTGCTGTAGGCTTTGTACTATTCTTCCTTAAATATTTGATCTCTGTCTCCAGTACAAAACATCTGGTCATGGAGGTTTTTCTGGGGATGTTTTCAATTGCAAATTTTATTTCTTTAATTAATATAATATTTAAGATCTTTAATTTATTCTTGTGATGGTCTTAGTAATTTATTTTTTTAGGATATTTTTACATTTCATGTTGTTCATTGAATATTGGCATAAGATTGTTCTAATATTATTTTATATTCTTCTGAAGATCTATAGGATCTATAGAAATTCTTTGATTCTAGATATTCATGAGTTGTATTATAAGTTTATCCATTTTTATTAAAAATTTTCAGGAATAAACTCTTGACTTTGCTGTCTTTTTTCTGTTGTTTATTTACTCTTTCACTGATTTCTGTGATTATTTACAAATATTCTTTTTATTTTCACTACCTATTTTTTTTTTAGTTTCATAAACTGAGAGCTGAGTTTATTGACTTTGAACCTTTGTTTTTACTCGATTCATGAAGCTATAAATTTTCTTCTTATCACTGCTTTTGCTGCATTCCACAGATACTATTTTTTGCCTTTTCATTTTGATTTAGCAAAATTGTTTTCTAATTTCCTGAGTGAATTCTTCTTTGATACATGAGGTAGAACTATGATGTTTAATATACTGTCTTAGGGACCTACCTAGTAGTTTACAGTTACTGATTTTTAATGTAATTGTGTCTTAGTCTGAGAATATATTCTTGGACCATTCTTTTCTTGGAAATTTATTACGGAGTGTTTTGTCTATGTAAAAATATGCATTTGTGCAGTTTTTGGTGTACAATCCAATAGCTATCAAACAGATTATATTTGTTGTTAGTGTTCTTTAAGTATTCTATAGTCTTACTTATTAGCTGTCTGTCTGTTTTATTAGTTTTACAAGAGGAGTTTGGAGTAATTAACTGTAATTTTGGATATATATTTTTCTCTTCAGTTTTATTTTTCTTTATTTTTAAGTTATATTATGATTTGCATACATATTATAATTGATATTTTTTAACATCTTTATTGGAGTATAATTGCTTTACAATGTTGTGTTAGTTTCTACTGTGTAACAAAGTGAATCAGCTATATGTATACATATATACCCGTATCCCCTCCCTCTTGTGTCTCGCTCCCACCCTCCCTGTCACACCCCTCTAGGTGGTCATAAAGCACCGAGCTAATCTCCCTGTGTTATGTGGCTGCTCCCCACTAGCTATCTATTTCACATTTGGTAGTGTACATACGTCCATGCCACTCTCTCGCTTTGTCCCAGCTTACCCTTCCCCCTCCCTGTGTCCGCAAGTCCATTCCCCACGTCTGCGTCTTTATTCCTGACCTGCCCCTAGGTTCTTCAGAATCAGTTTTTTTTCTTTTTTTCCTTTTTTAGATTCCATATATATGTGTTAGCATACATATTTGTTTTTCTCTTTCTAACTTACTTCACTCTGTATGACAGACTCTGGGTCCATCCACCTAACTACAAATAACTCAATTTCGTTTCTTTTTATGGCTGAGTAA
Organism: Stenella coeruleoalba; assembly: GCF_951394435.1. Lineage (NCBI taxonomy): Eukaryota > Metazoa > Chordata > Mammalia > Artiodactyla > Delphinidae > Stenella > Stenella coeruleoalba. The sequence goes on from NC_137157.1 coordinate 32,260,474, forward strand.
TATTCCATTGTATATAGGTACCACATCTTTTTTATCCATTCATCTGTCGATGGACACTTCAGTTGCTTCCATGTCCTGGCTATTGTAAATAGTGATGCAGTGAACATTGTGGTACATGACTCTTTTTGAATTATGGTTTTCTCATGCCCAGTAGTGGGATTGCTGGGTCGTGTGGTAGTTCTATTTTTAGTTTTTTAAGGAACCTCCATACTGTTCTCCACAGTGGCTGTATCAAGTTACATTCCCACCAACAGTGCAAGAGGGTTCCCTTTTCCCCACACCCTCTCCAGCATTTATTGTTTGTAGATTTTTTGCTGGTGGACATTCTGACTGGTGTGAGATGATACCTCATTGTAGTTTTGATTAATATTTCTCCAGTGATTAGTGATGTTGAGCATCCTTTCATGTGTTTATGGCAATCTGTATATCTTCTTTGGAGAAATGTCTATTTAGGTCTTCTGCCCATTTTTGGATTGGGATGTTTGTTTTTTTAGATATTGAGCTGCAAGAGCTGCTTGTATATTTTGCAGACTAATCCTTTGTTAGTTTCTTCATTTGCAAATATTTTCTCCGATTCTGAGAGTTGTCTCTTCATCTTGCTTTTGGTTTCCTTTGCTGTGCAAAAGCTTTTAAGTTTCATTAGGTCCCATTTCTTTATTTTTGTTTTTACTTCCATTTCTCTAGGAGTTGGGTAAAAAAGGAACTTACTGTGATTTATGTCATAGAGTGTTCTGCCTAAGTTTTCCTCTAATAGTTTTATAGTGTCTGGACTTACATTTAGGTCTTTAATGCATTTTGAGTTTATTTCTATGTATGGTGTTAGGGAGTGTTCTAATTTCATTCTTTTACATGTGGCTGTCCAGTTTTCCTAGCATCAATTATTGAAGAGGCTGTCTTTTCTCCATTGTATATTCTTGCCTCCTTTATCAAAAATTAGGCGACCATATGTGCATGGGTTTATCTCTGGGCTTTCTATCGTGTTCCATTGATCTTTATTTCTGTTTTTGTGCCAGTACCATACTGTCTTGATTACTGTAGCTTTGCAATATAGTCTAAAGTCCAGGAGACTGATTCCTCCAGCTCCATTTTCCTTTCTCAAGATTGATTTGGCTATTCAGAGTCTTTTGTGTTTCCATACAAATTGTGAAGCTTTTTGTTCTAATGCTGTAAAAAATGTCATTGGTAGTTTGATAGGGATTGCATTGAATGTGTAGATTGCTTTGGGTTGTATAGTCATTTTCACAATGTTGATTCTTGCAATCCAAGAACAGGTGGTACATCTCTCCATCTGTTTGTATCATATTTAAATTCTTTCATCAGTGTCATAGTTTTCTGCATACAGGTCTTTTGTCTCCTTAGGTAGGTTTATTCCTAGGTATCTTACTCTTTGTGTTACAGTGGTAAATGGGAGTGTTTCCTTAATTTCTCTTTCAGATTTTTCATCCTTAGTGTATAGGAATGCAAGAGATTTCTGTGCATTAATTTTGTATCCTGCTACTTTATCAAATTCATGGATCAGTTCTGGTAGTTTTCTGCTATCATCGTTAGGTTTCTCTCTATATAGTATCATGTCATCTGCAAACAGTGACAGCTTTACTTATTTTCCAATTTAGATTCCTTTTATTTCGTTTTTTTTTTCTGATTGTTGTGACTAAAACTTCCAAAACTATGTTGAATAATAGTGCAGAGAGTGGACAACCTTGTCTTGCTCCTGATCTTAGAGGAAATGGTTTCAGTGTTTCACCCCTGAGAACAATGTTGCCTGTGGCTTTGTCATATATGGCCTTTATTATGTTGAGGTAATTTTGCTATATGCCTCCTTCTGGAAGGTTTTTATCATAAATGCGTGTTGAGTTTTGTCAAATGCTTTTTCTGCATCTATTGAGATGATCATATGCTTTTTGTCCTTGAATTTGTTAATATGGTTTATCACATGGATTTATTTGCATATATTGAAGAATCCTTACCTTCCTGGGACAAACACCACTTGATCATGGTATATGATCCTTTTAATGTGCTGTTGGATTCTGTTTCCTAGTATTTTGTTGAGGATTTCTGCACCTATGTTCATCAGTGATATTGGCCTGTAGTTTGCTTTTTTCGTGACATCATTGTCTCGTTTTGGTATCAGGGTGATGCTGGCCTCGTAGAATGAGTTTGGGAGTGTTCCTTCCTCTGCTATACTTTGCAAGAGTTTGAGAAGGTTAGGTGCTAGCTCTTGTCTAAATGTTTGATAGAATTCTCCTGTGAAGCCATCTGGTCCTGGGCTTTTGTTTTTTGGAAGATTTTTAATCACAGTTTCAATTTCAGTGCTTGTGATTCATCTGTTCATATTTTCTATTTCTTCCTGGTTCAGTCTTGCAAGGTTGTGCTTTTCTAAGAATTTGTCCATTTCTTCCATGTTGTCCATTTTATTGGCATAGAGTTGCTTGTAGTAATCTCTCATGATCCTTTGTATTTCTGCAGTGTCAGTTGTTACTTCTCCTTTTTCATTTCTAATTCTATTGCTTTGAGTCTTCTCCCTTTTTTTCTTGATGAGTCTGGCTAATGGTTTATCAATTTTACTTATATTCTCAAAGAACCAACTTTTAGTTTTATTGATCTTTGGTATTGTTTCCTTTATTACTTTTTCATCTATTTCTGATCTGATCTTTATGATTTCTTTCCTTCTGCTAACTTGGGTTTTTTTGGTTCTTCTTTCTCTAATTGCTTTAGGTGTACGGTTAGGTTGTTAATTTGAGATATTTCTTGTTTCTTGAGGTAGGATTGTATTACTAAACTTCCATCTTAGAACTGCTTTTGCTGCATTCCATAAGTTTTGAGTCGTCCTCTTTTTATTGTCATTTGTTTCTAGGTATTTTTTGGTTTCCTCTCTGATTTCTTCAGTGATCTTTTGGTTATTTTGTAGTGTATTGTTTAGCCTCCATGTGTTTGTATATTTTACGGAGTTTTTCCTGTAATTGATAGCTCATCTCATAGCATTGTGGTCAGAAGAGATACTTGATACAATTTCAGTTTTCTTAAATTTAGCAACGATTTCTTTGTTACCCAAGATATGATCTATCCTGGAGAATGTTCCATGAGCGCTTGAGAGGAAAGTGTATTCTGGTTTTATTGGGTGGAATGTCCTATAAATAACAATTAAGTCATCTTGTTTAATATATCATTTAGAGCTTCTCTTTCCTTATTTTTTTTTCATTTTGGTTGATCTATCCATTGGTGAAAGTGGGGTGTTAAAGTCCCCTACTATGATTGTGTTACTGTCAATTTCCGCTTTTATGGCTCTTAGCATTTGCCTTATGTATTGAGGTGCTCCTATGTTGGTTGTATAAATATTTACAATTGTTATATCTTCTTGGATTGATCCCTTGATCATTATGTAGTGTCCTTTTTTTCTGTCTTAAACGTCTTTATTTTGAAGTCTATTTTGTCTGATATGAGAATTGCTACTCCAGCTTTCTTTTGATTTCCACTTGCATGGAATATTTTTTTCTATCCTTCACTTTCTGTCTGTACGGGTCCCTAGGTCTGAAGTGGGTCTGTTGTAGACAGCTTATATATGGGTCTTGTTTTTGTATCCATTCAGCCAGTCTATGTCTTTTGGTTGGAGCATTTAATCCATTTACATTTAAAGTAGTTATCGATATGTATGTTCCTATTCCGATTTTCTTAATTTTTGGGTTTGTTATTGTAGGTCTTTTCCTTCTCTTGTTTCCTGCCTGGAGAAATTCCTTTAGCATTTGTTGTAAAGCTGGTTTGGTGGTGCTGAATTCTCTTAGCTTTTGCTTGTCTGTAAAGTTTTTTATTTCTGCATCAAATATGAATGAGATCCTTGCTGGTTAGAATAATCTTGGTTGTAGGTTTTTCCCTTTCATCACTTTAAATATGTCCTGCCACTCCCTTCTGGCTTCTAGAGTTTCTGCTCAAAGATTAGCTCTTAACCTTATGGGGTTTCCTTTGTGTGTTATTTGTTGATTTTCCCTTGCTGCTTTTAATATTTTTTCTTTGTATTTAATTTTTGATAGTTTGATTAATGTGTGTCTTGGCATGTTTCTCTTTGGATTTATCGTGCATGGGACTCTCTGTACTTCCTGGACTTGATTAACTCTTTTCTTTTCCCAAATTAGGGAAGTTTTCAACTATAACCTGTTGAAATGTTTTCTCGGTCCCTTTCTTTTTCTCTTCTTCTTCTGGGACCCCCATATTTCGAATGTTGGTGCATTTAATATTGTCCCAGAGGTCTCTGAGTCTGTCCTCAATTCTTTTCATTCTTTTTATTCTGCTCTGCTTTAGTAATTTCCACTATTTTATCTTCCAGGTCACTTATCCGTTCTTCTACCTCAGTTATTCTGCTACTGATTCCTTCTAGAGACTTTTTATTTTCATTTAGTGTGTTGTTCATCATTGTTTGCTTTTGCTCTTTTGTTCTTCTGCGTCCTTGTTAAATGTTTCTTGTATTTTCTCCATTCTATTTCCAAGATTTTGGATCATCTTTACTGTCATTACTCTGAATTCCTTTTCAGGTATACTGCCTATTTCCTCTTAACTTGTTTGGTCTGGTGTGTTTTAACTTGCTCCTGCATCTGCTGTGTGTTTCTCTGTCTTCTCATTTTGCTCAACCTACTGTGTTTGCGGTCTCCTTTTTTCAGGCTGAAGGTTCGTAGTTCCTGTTGTTTCTTGTGTCTGCCCCCAGTGGCTGTGGTTGGTTTGGTGGGTTCTGTTGGCTTCCTGGTGGAGGGGACTAGTGCCTGTGTTCTGGTGGATGAGACTGTATCTTGTCTTTCTGGTTGGTACGACTGTGTCTGGTGGTGTGTTTTTTTGGTGTCTGTGACCTTATTATGATGTCGGCAGCGTCTCTGCTAATGGTTGCGTTCCTGTCTTGTTAGTTGTTTGGCATGGGCTGTCCAACACTGTAGCTTGCTGGTCGTTCAGTAGTGCTGGGTCTTACCATTGAGATGGAGATCATTGGGAGAGCTTTCACCATTTGATATTACGTGGAGCTGGGAAGTCTCTGGTGTGCCAGTGTCCTTCACTCTGCTTTCCCACCTCAGGCACAGTTCTGACACCCGCCTGGAGCACCAAGACCCTGTGAGCCACATTGCTCAGAATTAAAGGGAGAAAATAAGAAAGAAAGAAGAAATGAAAAATAAAATAAAATTTATTAAAATAAAAAAAATTTTTTAAATTATTAAAAATAAAAAATTAAGTAATAAAAAAGGAAAAGAAAAAAGAAAGAAGAGAGCAACCAAACATAAAGCAAATCCACTAATGATAACAAGCGCTAAAAACTATACTAAAGAAAAAATAATAAAAAGGGCAGACAGAACCCTAGGACAAATGGTAAAAGCAAAGCTATACAGACAAAATCACACAAAGAAGCATACACATACACACTCACAAAAAGAGAAAAAGAAAAAAATACATTTTTTTTTTAAGAAAAAGGAAGAGAGCAACCAAATTAATAAAGAAATCTACTAAAGGTTATATACTCTAAATATTAAACTAAGATAAACATAAAACCAGAAACCAATTAGATGCAGAAAGCAAACCCCAAGTCTACAGTTGCTCTCAAAGTGCACTGCCTCAATTTGGGGATGATTCATTGTATATTCAGGTATTCCAGATATGCAGGGTACATCAAGTTGATTGTGGAGATTTAATCCGTTGCTCCTGAGGCTGCTGGGAGAGATTTCCCTTTCTCTTCTTTGTTTGCACCACTCCTGGGGTTCAGCTTTGGATTTGGCCCTGCCTCTGCATGTAGGTCGCCTGAGGGCGTCTGTTCCCTGCCCAGAGAAGACAGGGTTAAAGGAGCAGCTGATTAGGGGCTCTGGCTCACTCAGGCCTGCGGGAGAGAGGGGTACGGAATGTAGGCGAGCCTGTGGTGGCAGAGGCCAGCATGACATTGCAACAGACTGAGGCGGGCCATGTGTTCTCCTACTGAGGTTGTCTCTGGGTCATAGGACCCTGGCAGTGGTGGGCTGCACAGGTCCCTGGGAGGGGCGGTGTGGATAGTGACCTGTCCTTGCACACAGGCTTCTTGGTGGCTGTAGCAGCAGCGTTAGCATCTCATGCCTGTCTGTGGAGCTCATTTAGGCGGTGCTCTGTATCCCCTTCCCTCATGCACCCCGAAACAATGGTCTCTTGCCTCTTTGGCAGTTCCAGACTTTTTCCCGGACTCCCTTCCAGTTAGCTGTGTTGCACTAACCCCCTTCAGGTTGTGTTCACGCAGCCAACCCCAGTCCTCTCCCAGGGATCTGGCTTCTGAAGCCTGAGCCTCAGCTTCCATCCCCACCCGCCCTGGCCGGTGAGCAGACAAGCCTCTCCGGCTGGTGAGTACTGGTCGGCACTGGTCCTCTGTGCGGGAATCTCCGCTTTGCCCTCTACACCACTATTGCTGTGTTCTCCTCTGTGGCTCTGAAGCTCCCCCCGCCCCCCCCGCCCATCCCCCTTCTCCGCCAGTGAAGGGGCTTCCTAGTGTGTGGAAACTTTTCCTTCTTCAGTGCTCCCTCCCAGAGGTGCAGGTCCTGTCCCGATTCTTTTGTCTCTGCTTTTTCTTTTTTCTTTTGCCCTACCCAGGTACATGGGAATTTTCTTGCCTTTTGGGAAGTCTGAGGTCTTCTGCCAGCATTCAGTAGGTGTTCTGTATGAGTTGTTCCACATGTAGATGTATTTCTGATGTATCTGTGGGGAGGAAGGTGATCTCCACCTCTTACTCCTCTGCCACCTTGACGGTCTTCTCTGATACGTTTTCTTGATAAATTTACACTATTATTAGTATGAAATTTCCTTTATATTTCTGGTAATATTTTTTCTCCTGCAGCCTGTTTCATTTAAACTAGTATAGTCTCTCTTAAATTGATATAGCTTTCTTGTTATTTGTGTTTGCATTGTAAACATTTTCTCTCTTTTCACATTTAACTTATATGTGACTTTTCATTAACAGCTGTCCCTCATAGGAAACTTACAGTTTAGTCTTATTTATATCCAGTGTGAAAATATCTACCTCTTAATTAGTGTGTTTGGGCATTTTTGAATGCAGTTACTACTAGGTGAGATTTCAGTATCCCTTCTTATTTGTTTTCTATTTGTCCAGTCTATTCTTAATTACTTTTTCCTTCTTTAGTGCCTGTGATGGTTGGTTTTATATATCACCTTCGTGAGACTGTACTTCTCAGTTATTCTATCAAACACTATTCTAGGTGTTACTGTGTGGATATTTTGTAGATGTGATTAACATCTACAATCAGTTGAATTTAGGTAAGGTTTATTATCCTTGATAATCTGGGTAGGCCTCATACAATCGGTTGAAAGACCTTAAGAAGAAAACTGAGGTTTCCCTGAAGAAAAATAAACTTTTCCTGTGGACTACAGTGTCTGCTCCTACTTGAGAATTTCCAGCATACCATCCTGCCCTACAGAATTTAGACTTACCTACCCATACTCTACAGTTGCATAAACCAATTCCTTGAAATGAATTTCCTTCTCTCTATATGTATGTTTACACACACGTGTATAAACACGTGCACATATACATATACACACATTCATGCATACGTACCATATATATATACGTATAGTACATACATTACAAAATATATATATATGTAATTATGTTTCTTTGGTAGAACACTAACCGGTACAGATTTTGTTTCCAAGAGTGTTTCTAGAGGAGTAGAATCTTAAGGCTGAGTTCTTTGAATTGGTTCTGAGTTTTCTAAATTGGTTCTAGGTTTTAAAAAATTGGTTTTCTAATATGAGTATATTAAAGGCACTAATAACTCTATTCCCAGTGTTAAAGAAGGCACTCGTAATCTATAGTATGATATAGTAATAGAGATAAGTGAAATATCATCATTGGATACTACTAATCAAATACTGTTGTGGATTGAATCTCCCTAAAGTTCATATATTAAAACCTAATTCTTAATGTGATGGTATTTGTTGGTAGGGACTTTAGGAGGTAATTAGGTCATTTGGAGTTGGAGCCTTTGGGAGATAACTAAGAGGGTGAACTCTCATGAATGGGATTACTGCCATTATAAGAATACGAGAGGTTAGCAGTCTGCAGTTCAGAAGAAGGTCCTTGCTAATACCCAACCATGCTGTCACCTGATCTTAGAATTCTAGCCTCCAGAACTGTGAGAAATAAATTTTGCTGTTTATAAGTCACCCAGTTTATGGCATTTTTCTACAGCAGAAGTGAATAAGATAAATACAAATAGGAGGCAAGGTGACCCCATATTCAAAATTGAAACCATGATTTCCAGTTTTCAATTTTATATATACAGTTTATAGCATTTAATACTTCTACAGTCGATGAGAATAATAATAATAATAATAGTTCAATTATACTGACCATATTTAAAAATGGGAGTTAAAGATAAGCTATCACTTTATGTTAGCTTTATCATTTTTGTTACTTCTACTTTGTTTACTTACCCTTTGTAGTATTTATTCTTCTGTGTTTCCTTCAAAGTGTTAAACAACTTACATTTATTCATGTCTGAAATTTGTAGGGAATCCCATATTCAGCCTGCTACTTCTGCAATGTGGTACTACATTTTTAAACTTAATTCGTAATCTCTTCATACTCTTCAACTAAACAAGCACAGCAGATGTTTTATCTCAAGTTCCTCTCCAAGTTGAATAATCCCCAAATCATGAAGTCAAAATGAATGATAAATCATGTGTTAATATTTAGTGTGTGATATTTCAGTGTGCATATAGTATGTTACCATAGGTTTTCAAAGTAAGTGTGAATAAAACTTCGTGTAATGATTCAAGCTCCTTCCATGGTTCTCAAGAGTTCTGTGACATATCTTTTGGTGTAAATAATCTCTTAGGACCCTCCTTTCCAATACATTGACTCTAAATTTTCATGTTTAAAAAAAGCCTAGATTTCAAAAATAAACAAACCATGGCTGATAACTATTCTTTGACTTCCTGTGTTAACCACAATTCCAGCTTCATACATAATATGTAGTTTTTATATTGAACTTTCACTTTAAGATTAGTCCCTGAATTTTCTAAGCAGTAGAAATAGATGAGGGAGTTAATATGACAGGTGTTGATTTAGTAGGCTCCAATGGAGAGTGAATTTTCTTCTTGACTGTGTGCCTAATACTTTGGAAGGCATAGCATTTGCCTGAGGCCTATAAACATTGAACTTTTGGTTCAAAATGCTAGAATACATATTATGCAATTTTTTATGTGTGCTTGATTTAAAATAAAATAAAATTCTATAGAGGTTTTCCTCATTAATCTGCCCACTTTGATTCAGCCAACTCTGGTTCAGAGCTTTGAAGTGATTTGCTGACATAAGTAAGCATTGATGGGCATCAATACTTGAAACTCGGGGGTAATATATTCTGACTTTGCTTTTGAAGTTGTTCTAAACTATGAGTAACCAAAGAGAACTTCCTCAAATTAAACTTGCTTGTTAGTCCCATTTATATTTTTTCTTTGTTTTTTTATTCTAATATTACTATGAAGAATTTAGCATTATCTTTTTACTTTTAATAAGGAAAAAAAAGTTATTTGAAGGTTAATGTGACATTTTAAAGATCAGCAACAACCATCTGCTGTCTGTTTTCCAAATATAAACTTTTTATTTAATAGTGGAGTCACCATATATTTTGCAGCAGGGTGTCATCATCTTGTGCATGTGAGCCAGATCTGTACCTCTAAGTCTCTGATTCTCATCTTGCCTTCATAAATCAGATCTAATTTTCATTTGTCTTTGGGACATATTTATCTGTATTCCCTGTTGGGCACAACCCAATTTTGACTGTTTCCACCTCAAAATGACTTCTTTTTCCTGAATTCTCTGTATGTAAACTCAAAATTTCCCAACCACCAAGACCTGAAAACTTAGTTATTTCTCCCTTTCTTACCACCTCTCCCTCCAATTAATTGCAGTGTTCTGTGCATTGTAACCCTGCCTCTTAAATGCCTTTTGATGCTTCTTGCTGGCTTTTTTTACTTTATACTTGGTCTCTTTAAATAATTTATATATTCCTTCTGATTCAAATTTGACATTACTGACAAATTGTGTTCAGCAATGTTCAGTTCTGATCATATCATTCTCCTGCTTGAAAAATGTTAATTCCTTCTCATTGCCTCCTAAGGGGACCAGGTCAGGCACAAACCCTTAGAACTGTTTCTGCTTTCCTCAGAAATAGTCTTTTGTAGACGTTTCAGAGAGGGAATGCCTATGTACCACAAGTTACCTTGTTTTCTCGTTATTCAAAGTTATGTCTGGATAATGTTTGCATAGATCTATGCTCTGTAGATAATAAGGCTACAATTGGCTAACACTAAGTAAACAAATCAGAGTAGCAATGACTGATTGCCTACAACTCTGAAGTGAAGCTGTCATGTAGATGGCTGGGATGCTTGGGCAGAACATGTGATATTACCCTGAGAATAATCACAAAATAGATAAGGAGTAAATAAAGAATTCTTGAGTTAGCTAACAGCTAAAACAAACATCCTCTTAGTAAGAGTGATATCAAAATTTTTTTCTGTCAAATAACCTCACTCATCCCAGGTGAGCTCCTTAGAACTTCGGGTATAAGACCAGATGAAGGGAAAGGCAACTTGTAATGACAACTCTCTAACCTTTTGAAAAGAAACATATCTGATAATAAAGCCAATTGCAATGCATTATTATCCCAACAATTATCTTGAGAACTGAGATATCTAATGTGATACAACCCTAAGACTCATATAAGATTTTCCATAATATAACCTAATCATTTTTTACATTTATTGTCCTTAATTTCTTTACACATGCACTGCATTCCAGCCTTGCTCAGTTATGTGCCTTGACTTCTCTCTCTGCCTATGCAATGTTCCCTGGGTGCTTTATAGACCATTTAAGATGGAAAGGACAATCTCGCTATCAGATACCAGTTTATAAAATGTATTTCAAGTTAACAAAAACAGTGTTTTTGGAAGACGAGATGGGACTAACGTTGTCCATTCTCAGAAGGTACTGTGGCACTTAATATTCTCATTTCACAGCCCATCAACTATAACCTGTATCCTTTTAACCCCACTCATCTAGGTCCAGTATAATCTATAAGGTAAGGTTGAAATCTAATTTCTCAATCTTCACCATGAATTTTAGATTTCTAAATGACCTTATCATCTTATGCAACATTTTATCTATAAATGCTTTCTGGGCTAGCAGCCCTATTTCATACATGACAATATAGCTCCTTAAATCAAGAGCTAATTTGATTCTAATTTATATTTCTTGCAGGGCATCTTGCACATAGTAGATTTTCAATAAATATTTATAGAGTTGAATGTTAATACCGGTTTATAACTATATCTAGTAAATTATATTTTATTAAGATAAAAGGAAAACAAAATGGGTATTTTCTTACTAAGACTTTCATAAAGTAAAATATTAAAGGATAAACCTCCAGATATATATAATTTGGATTAGGATTTATGAATATGCCGCTGTAAAACAACTTTTTCACTTTTTTAAAAAAGATAGAGGACCTTAAAGATGGCAGAGGAGTAAGACATAGAGATCACCTTCCTCCCCACAAATACATCAAAAATACATCTACATGTGGAACACCTCCTACAGAACAGCTACTGAATGCTAGCAGAAGACCTCAGACTTCCCAAAATGCAAAAAAATCCATACAACACCTGGGTAGGGCAAAGGAAAAAACAGAAACAAAAGAATAGGGACAGGACCTGCACCTCTGGGAGGGAGCTGTGAGGAGGAAAAGTTTCCACACACTAAGAAGCCCCTTCACTGGTGGAGACGGGGAGGTGGGCAGGGGAGAAGCTTCGGAGCCACGGAGGAGAATGCAGCAACAAGGTTGCAGAGGGCAAAGCGGAGAGATTCCCTCACAGAGTATCAGTGCCGACCAGTACTCATCAGCCTGAGAGGCTTGTCTGCTCACCTGCTGGGGCGGGTGGGGGCTGGGAGCTGAGGTTCAGGCTTCAGAGGTCAGATCCCAGGGAGAGGACTGGGGTTGGCTGCATGAACACAGCCTGAAGGGGGCTAGTGCGCCACAGCTAGCCGGGAGGGAGTCCAGGACAAAGTCTGGAACTGCCTAAGAGGCAAGAGACCATTGTTTCGGAGTGCGTGAGGAGAGGGGATTCCTTCCTGTCTGTACACAGAAGGCAGAACACCACCTAAACAAGCTCCAGAGACGGCTGTGAGCTGTGACTATCAGCTTGGACCCCAGAATCGTTAATGCTGTTGCTGCAGCCACCAAGAAGCCTGTGTGCAAGCACAGGTCACTATCCACACCTCCCCTCCCGGGAGCCTGTGCATCCTGCCACTGCCAGGATCCCATGATCCAGGGACAAGTTCCCCAGGAGAAAACATGGTGCGCCTTGGACTGTTGCAGTGTCACACTGGCCTCTGCCACTGCAGGCTCACCCTGCATTCCAATTATAACTACCATACCCCTCCCTCCCACTGGCGTGAGTGAGCCAGAGCCCCCTAATCAGCGGCCCCTTTAACCCCGTCCTTTCTGGGTGGGAACAGATGCCTGAGGGTGACCTACACGCAGAAGCAGGGAGAAAACCAAAACTGAACACCTGGAGCTGTGCGAACAAAGAAGAGAAAGGGAAATTTCTCCATGCAGCCTCAGGAGCAGTGGATTAAATCCCCACAATCAACCTGATATACCCTGCATCTGTGGAATACCTGAATAGACGAAGAATCATCCCAAAATTGAGGTGGTGGACTTTGGGAGCAACTGTAGACATGGGATTTCCTGTCTGTGACTGATTTGTATCTGACTTTTATGTTTATCTTAGTATAGTTTATAGTGCTTGTTATCATTGGTGGATTTATTTATTGGTTTGATTGCTATCTTCTTTCCTTTTTTTGTTATTTTTCATTTAAAAAATTTTTATTTATTTATTATTTCTTTCTTTCCTTTTTTCTCCCTTTTCTTCTGAACTGTGTGGCTGACAGGGTCTTGGTGCTCTGGCCTGCGATCAGGCCTGAGCCTCTGAGGTAGGAGAGCCGAGTTCAGGACATTGGACCACCTGAACTCCTGATCCCACATAATATCAGTCACCAACAGAGCTCCCAGAGATCTCCATCTCAATGCTAAGACCCAAATCCACCCAATGGACAGCAAGCTCCAGTGCTGGATACACCATGCCAGTCAACTAGCAAGAAAAGTACACAGCCCCACCCATTAGCAGAGAAGTTGCCTAATATCATACTAACTACACAGACACTGCAAAACACACCACCAGATGCGGCCCTGCCCACCAGAAAGACAAGATCCAGCTCCATCCACCAGAACTCAGGCACCAGTGCCTTCCACCAGGACTCCTACACAACCCACTGAACCAACCTGACCCACTGCGGGCAGACACTGAAATCAATGGGAACTATGAACCTGCAGGCTGTGAAAAGGAGACCCAAACACAGTAAGTTAAACAAAATGAGAAGACAGAGAAATATGCCTCAGATGAAGGAGCAAAGTAAAAACCCACAAGACAAAACAAATGAAGATGAAATAGACAGTCTACCTGAAAAACAATTCAGAGTAATGATAGTAAAGATGATCCAAAATCTTGGAAATAGAATGGAGAAAATACAAGAAACGTTTAACAAGGACCTAGAAGAACTAAAGAGCAAACAAACTATGAACAGGACAATAAATGAAATTAAAAATTCTCTAGAAGGAATCAGTAGCAGAATAACTGAGGCAGAAGAATGGATAAGTGACCTGGAAGCTAAAATAGTGGAAATAACTACTGCAGAGAAGAACAAAGAAAAAAGAATGAAAAGAATTGAGGACAGTCTCAGACACCTCTGGGACAACATTAAACGCAACAACATTCGATTTATAGTGGTCTCAGAAGACGAAGAGAAAAAGAAAGGGACTGAGAAAATATTTGAAGAGATTATAGTTGAAAACTTCCCTAACATGAGAAAGGAAATAGTCAAGTCCAGGAAGCTCAGACAGTCCCATACAGGATAGATCGAAGGAGAAACATGCCAAGACACATAATAAATCAAACTCTCAAAAGTTAAATACAAAGAAAAAATATTAACAGCAGCAAGGGAAAAGCAACAAATAACATACAAGGGAATCCCCATAAGGTTAACAGCTGAACTTTCAGCAGAAACTCTGCAAGCCAGAAGGGACTGGCAGAACATATTTAAAGTGATGAAAGGGAAAAACCTACAACCAAGATTACTCTACCCAGCAAGGATCTCATTCAGATTCGATGGAGAAATTAAAATCTTTACAGACAAGCCAAAGCTGAGAGAGTTCAGCACCACCAAACCAGCTTTACAACAAATGCTAAAGGAACTTCTCTAGTCAGGAAACACAAGAGAAGGTAAAGACTTACAAAGAAAACCTCAGAACAATTAAGAAAATGGTAATAGGAACATACATATTGATAATTACCTTAAATGTAAATGGATTAAATGCTCCAACCAAAAGACATAGACTGCTGAATGGATACAAAAACAAGACCCATGTATATGTTCTCGACAAGAGACCCACTTCAGACCTAGGGACACATACAGACTGAAAGTGAGGGGATGGAAAAAGCTATCCCATCCAAATGGAAATCAGAAGCAGGAGTGGCAATCCTCATATCGGACAAAATAGACTTTAAAATAAAGATGATTACAAGAGAAAAGGAGAACTCTACCTGATGATCACAGGATCAATCCAAGAAGAAGATATAACAATTGTAAATATTTATGCACCCAACATAGGAGAATCTTAATACATAAGGCAAATGCTAACAGCCATAAAATGGGAAATCAACAGTAACACAATAATATTATTGGACTTTAACATTCCACTTTCACCAATGGACAGATCAACCAAAATGAAAATAGATAAGGAAACACAAGCTTTAAATGACACATGAAACAAGACGGACTTAATTTATATTTATAGGACATTCTGTCCAAAAACAACAGAATACTCTTTCTACTCAAGTGCTCATGGAACAATTTCCAGGATAGATCATTACAAAACCAACCTTGGGTAAATTTAAGAAGTTTGAAATTGTATCAAGTATGTCTTCCGACCACAACTCTTTGAGACTAGATATCAATTACAGGGGAAAAAACTGTAAAAAATAAAACCATGTCGAGGCTAAGCAATATGCTACTAAGTAACCAAGAGATCACTGAAGAAGTCAATGAGAAAATCAACAAATACCTAGAAACAAATGACAATGAAAACATGATGACCCAAAACCTATGGGATGCAGCAAAAGCAGTTCTAAGAGGGAAGTTTATAGAAGTACAATCACACCTCAAGAAGTAAGAAAAATCTCAAACAACCTAACCTTACACCTAAAGCAATTAGAGAAAGAAGACCTAAAAAAACCCAAAGTTACCAGAAGGAAAGAAATCATAAAGATCAGATCAGAAATAAATGGAAAAGAAATGAAGCAACTAATAACACAGATCTTTAAAACTAAAAGCTGCTTCTTTGAGAAGATAAACAAAATTGATGAACCATTAGCCAGCTTCATCAAGAAAAAAGGGAGAAGACTCAGATCAACAGAATTACAAATGAAAAAGGAGAAGTAACAACTGACACTGCAGAAATACAAAGGATCATGAGAGATTACTACAGGCAACTATATGCCAATAAAATGGACAACCTGGAAGAAATGGACAAATTCTGAGAAAAGCACAACCTTCCCAGACTGAACCAGGAAGAAATAGAAAATATAAACAGACCAATCACAAGCACTGAAATGGAAACTGTGATGAAAAATCTTCCAACAAACAAAAGCCCAGGACCAGATGGCTTCACAGGCAAATTCTATCAAACATTTAGAGAAGAGCTAACATCTATCCTTTACAAGCTCTTCCGCAACATAGCAGAGGGAGGTACATTCCAAAACTCATTCTATGAGGCCACCATCACCCTGATACCAAAACCAGAGAATGTTGTCACAAAGAAAAGAAAGCTACAGGCCAATATCACTGATGAATATAGATGCAAAAATCCTGAACAAAATTCTAGCAAACAGAATCCCACAGCGCATTAAAAGGATCATACACCATGATCCAGTGGGGTTTATCCCAGGAAGCAAGGATTCTTCAATATATGCAAATCAATCAATGAGATACACCATATTAACAAATTGAAGGATAAAAACCATACAATAATCTCAGTAGATTCAGAAAAAGCTTTTGAAAAAATTCAAAACCTATTCTGGATAAAAACTCTCCAGAAAGTAGGCAGAGAGGGGACTGACCTCAACATAATAAAGGCCATATATGACACACCCACATTGTTCTCAAGGGTGAAACATCATTCTCAAGGTTGAAACACTGAAACCATTTCCTGTAAAATCAAGAACAAGACAAGGTTGCCCATTTTCACCACTATTATTCAACATACTTTTGGAAGTTTTAGAAGAAAAACAAATAAAAGGAATCTAAATCAGAAAAGAAGAAGTAAAGCTGTCACTGTTTGCATATGACATACTTACTATACATAGAGAATCCTAAAGTTGCTACCAGAAAACTACTAGAGCTAAGTAATGAATTTGGTAGCATAGCAGGATAGAAGATTAATGCACAGAAATCTCTTGCACTCCTATATACTAATGATGAAAAATCTGAGCAAGAAATTAAGGAAACACTCCCATTTACCACTGCAACAAAAAGAATAAAATACCTGGGAAGAAACCTACCTAAAGAGACAAAAGACCTGTGTGCAGAAAACTATAAGACACTGATGAAAGAAATTAAAGATGATACAAACAGGTGGAGAGATATTCCGTGTTCTTGGATTGGAAGAATCAACATTGTGAAAGTGACTATACTACCCAAAGCAATCTACAGATTCAGAACAATCCCTATCAAACTACCAATGGCATTCTTCACAGAAGTAGAACAAAAATTTTACAATTTGTGTGGAAACACAAAAGACCCCAGATAGCAAAAGCAATCTTGAGAAAGAAAAACAGAGCTGGAGGAATCAGGCTCCCTGACTTCAGACTATATTACAAAGCTACAGTAATTAAGACAGTATGATACTGGCACAAAAACAGAAATATAAATCAATGGAACAGGATAGAAAGCCCAGAGATAAACTCACTCATATATGGTCACCTTATCTTTGATAAAGGAGGCAAGAATATACAGTGGAGAAAAGGCAGCCTCTTCAGTAAGTGGTGCTGGGAAAACTGGACAGCTACATGTAAAACAATGAAATTAGAACACTCCCTAACACCATACACCAAAATAAACTCAAAACGGATTAAAGACCTAAATATAAGGTCAGATACTATAAAACTCTTAGAGGAAAACATAGGCAGAACACTCTCTGAGTTAAATCACAGCAAGATCCTTTTTGACCCACCTCCTAGAGAAATGGAAATAAAAACAAAAATAAAGAAATGGGACCTAATGAAACTTAAAACTTTTGCACAGCAATGGAAACCATAACCAACACGAAAAGACAGCCCTTAGAATGGGAGAAGATATTTGCAAACAAAGCAACTGACACAGGATTAATCTGTAAAATATAGAAGCATCTCAAGAAGCTCAATATCAAAAAAACAAACAACCCAATCCAAAAATGGGCAGAAGACCTAAAGAGACTAAGGAGACAGTCCTCCAAAGCAGAAATACAGATTGCCGACAAACACATGAAAGGATGCTCAACATCACTAATCATTGGAGAAATGAAAATCAAAACTACAATGAGGTATTACTCACACCAGTCAGAATGGCCGTCATCAAAAAATCTACAAATAATAAATGCTGGAGAGGGTGTGGGAAAATGGAACCCTCTTGCACTGTTGGTGGGAATGTAAATTGATACAGCCACTGTTGAGAACAGTATGGAGGTTCCTTAAAAAACTACAAATAGAACTACCATATGACCTGGCAATCCCGCTCCTGGGCATATACCCTGAGAAACCCATAATTCAAAAATTGTCAAGTAGCACAATGTTCACTGCGGCACTATTTACAATAGCCAGGACATGGAAGCACACCAAGTGTCCATTTACAGATGAATGGATAAAGAAGATGTGGCACATATATACAATTGAATATTACTCAGCCAGAAAAAGAAACAAAACTGAGCTGTTGGTAGTGAGTGGGGTGGACCTAGAGTCTGTCATACAGAGTGAAGTAAGTTAGAAAGAGAAAAACAAATACTGTATGCTAACACTTATATATGGAATCTGAAAAAAAAAAAAAAAGTTCTTATGAACCTAGAGTCAGGACAGGAATAAAGACACAGACATAGCGAGTGGACTTGAGGCCACAGGGAGGTGGAAGGATAAGCTGGGATGAAGTGACATATATGCACTACCAAATGTAAAATAGACAGCTAGTGGGAAGCAGCCGCATAGCATAGCGAGATCAGCTGGGTGCTTTGTGAGCACCTAGAGGAGTGGGATAGGAAGGGTGGGAGGGACACGCATAAGGGAGGGAATATGTGGATATATGTATACCTAAAGCTGATTGATGTTGTTATACAGCAAAATGTAACACAATATTGTAAAGTATTTATACTCCAATAAAGATGTTAAAAAAATTTTTTTAATAAAACAGCAGCCATAATATTAAATATGGCAGCTGCAATATAATGGCTTAATGTAAAATTTAGGGTGTTTTCTGATTAAGGACAAGAAGAGAATACCTGAATATATTTATAAACACTTAATTGAAAAAACAAAGTATTTATACCTATGTAAATATTATGAATCACTTACATATTTTATTTAGAATTTATAGTTAATTGGCAAAATATTTGAAAAATTTTAGTTATAACATAATAAAGGATAAGTAAGTTTCCCTCTGGGAAATGCAGTGAATACTCTGAAAATACATCTATATATAAAAAAAATTATATGTATAGAATACGAACATTGTAGTTTAATACCTCAATGATGAGACAAGATAAAATAAGAATTATATTCCTTTTGAAAATGCTGAAAGCAGTCAATTGATTTTGTATAAATGAAACTTCCAAAACGTTGTATTTACATGTAAAGTAAAATTGAAGAACATTTCAGAAAGGTTTGTATACACTTATGGCAAACATTTATTTCGGAACTCAATGCTTCTGACAAGCCAAGTTTGCAATCTACCTGTTGATAAAGTCCAGATGATTTTCTTTGCTGTAACACTAAAAAGCAGTCAAAGTTGAAGGTTGACTCTGACACACACTTTACTGCATGAAAGATAGGAACATTGCAGTTTGTGGAATTTAAAGGAAGTGATTTGTGCCTCCCTCAGTGCACACCCAATTACTTAGAGATGCAGGATCTACAATATCTCCTGGACAGTGCCACGTATAATGGGATGTAGCTTTCATACTTTCCTCAAATTCATCCACTAGGATTAAAATGGGGGAATTTGATAAAGTGAACCAAGACAGAGGAAGAAAAGCATCCAGTTTTACACAATAACTAACTGGAAATATAATTTTATTAAAATCTTATTTTGGCCAGCTTTGGGTCTTCCACTCTTCTTACGACTCCTCCACCATTCCACCTCCGCACAAAAACAGATATTAAAGGAGCTGAATGACTGAGAACCTGTGCTAGAATCAAAGATGAAAAGGAGGCAAAAGAAGTGAAAACCAAACAACAAAAAATAGAGACTATCCTTAAGGAATGTGTGGATTTCCTAGAGACTAGAATTGAAAATGTCCTCTAGCTGATACCAAAAGACAGGATAAAGAAAGGCATGAGGGAAGGGGAGTTACATTAGGCAAGAGGAGCCACAAAAAATTCTCAGTTTCCTGGAGAGTCCATATTATCTACCTCCAACTCTTCAAAAATGCCACCAAATAAACTGTCAATGACCTATCATTCAGTGTAAGTCAAACTATCACTTGTTGCAGTAAGGGAGACTTCATCTTGCTACCTTGGTATGTTTTTTGGTAGTACTTCTGAAGTGTGTGTGGGGGGTGCGGTTATCAAGGCCATATATTCATAAGGTTTTAGGATCTGGTATTAGGAAGGTCTAAGCTCACTGATGTAGATATTTTATTAGTACTGGGTTAAGTTTATGACAGAATTGTTTAGGGTTGGTGGACACAGTAAGGCAAGGACTTGATGAGAAAAGTATTTTGATAAGCAAAAAGTTTGCCCAGTTGAGTGACTTATTACCCTAAAAAGGGGGCTGTTTACCTTAAGGGGAAATTGATTGTCCTGACAGAGGGCTATTTGAGCAGTATGTTGTTCTGAGAAGTGTTTTTTTAGAAAGTTCCTGAAATAAACAGTATAGTTACAAATTTATCTGCTTGGTCTGGGATTGTTTTTAGTAGTGAGGCCTTTTTAATGCCAACTGCTGAAATAGTTCTTGATTCTATTAATCTGTGTGGATGCAGGCAAGGTTTTTTCAAAGTAAATTAGAAGATCTACACAAATCTAAAGGCCAGTGTTGGACATTCTTCTCTATTCTCTCTGAATGTGTGGATGTGTAGAGATATAAGGTTTTTTTATAAAACAATAAATAATCCAAGTTCTTTCTTCTACTAATGTTTCTCATAGAAGTATATTTTAATATATAATTTAAAATTTTGTATCTTGAGTCATACCATAATGAGAATTAAAGACATATTTCAAATTAGAAAAAAAAATTTTCATCTTTAATGGCAAGGAGAATTGCACCCCTATGTTCATCACAGCATTATTTACAATAGCCAAGTTACGGAAACAACTTAAGTGCCCATCAACAGTTAAATGGATAAAGAAGATGTGGTGTATATACACTATGGAACCATAAGAAAAGGAGAAATCTTGCCCTTTGGACATGAATGGACCTTGAGGGTATTATACTAAGTGAAATAAGTCATATGGAGAAAGACAAATACTGTATGATTTCACTTGTGTTTAGCATATAACAAACAAACAATAAATGAGCAAACCAAACAACAACAACAACAATAAAAACATATAGATACAGAGAACAGAGTAGTGGTTATCAGAAGGGAAGGAACAGAGGACAGGAGGGAGAAATGGTTAAAGGGGATTAACTGTGTGGTAATGGATGAAAACTAAATATTTGGTGGTGAGCATGCTGTAGGGTATGCAGAGGTAGAAATATAATGTTGTATATATGAAACTTATATAAGGTTATAAACGAATGTTACCTCAATTAAAAAATTAATAAAATTTAGATACACAACTCCTTCAGTTACAATGAAAATGTGAACTAATAGAGGAAAAAGTTGACAAAGAAAAGACTAGGAACAAAAAATTGTAAAAGGCGTAATTATGAATAAAATTTAACCTAATCAGTAAATACAAAAAATACATGTTAAAGCATCAATGAGATGCTTTTGTTTAAAAATTAATGAAGATTCAAACACAAGAGTGTCCAGTGATATTTAGAATATTTTGAATTGGAACATTCATTCATTGTGTGACTATTTTGCTGCAGTTATTCTAGAGTGCAATTTGACAATGTCAGTCAAATGCATTAAGCATGCATTCCATTTCTAGGAATATTCCCACACAAACCAATCAGAGACATGTAAGAGATTCATGTTCAAAAAAGGTCGTTATAGAATATTTATAGGTGAGCAGAGTTCCAGCCATCACACCACATTCTAAGCAGCAGAATGAAGGAATGAATGAAGAGGAAGGGGCAAGAAATATGCAGCCGCTCTCTGTTATGGACAGTTGCAGGAGGCTTTATGTGACATCTAACTGTGCAGCTCTTAGTCACTTTGCATAAAACACTGGGAAATGTTTTCATTTTAGGCAGCCATGTGTCCAGCTAAAAACCAGAAATTCTATTATAATGTGAGAAAGGGAGTCTCTTTTACATTGTTTCACTGAGCAAATTAACTCCAATTTGTCTCAGTCTTTCCAATCTACTCTAGCCTCTTCTTAGAATAACTAAAAGGCTCATTAAAATTTCTTCCAAACAAAAAAGTTGCTCTTCTTTTTGAAAATAGCCTGCTACTATACTGGAATTTTGGTGGCTGTAGCCAGCCTGTTAAAAATAGCCATTGTTTTCCTTTGAAAGATACATGATAAAAACTCATTCACACATCCACATGTGTTTACAATTTAAAATAACAACATTCTAGGACTGTGAAAGAGTTTAGGAAATAAAGCAAAATATAAACAATTATTTGTTTTCTGGATAGTAGGATAGCAGGTGATTTTAACTTGTGTTTGTATTTAATACATTTTTTAAATGTTTTAAAAATAGATGCACCCCCAAATCACAAGAGAAATATCAATTTCTATGTATATCAATAAAAATTCCATTAATTAACCCATAATTCATTTTATAAATTGTATTTGAATATTTTATATTCCATATACCAAATATTATAAACAAACCACAGTTCTTATATTTAAGGGAGAGGTAGAAACATGTACCTACAATTTACAGTAGAATGACTTGGATGCAGTGGGTAGAGGTATGCATAGATTGGTGTTGTAGTGCTAAGCAGTTTCACTCTCCCCAAATTGTAGGGGCCAGAAAAATATTTGAGCTGAGTCTAAATATTGAAAAAGTGGGTAAGAGCACAAGAAAGTGCCTGTGTAAAGCTGTGAAGGTTATAGGTCTAAAAAGTTATCCTTTTGCAAGAACTGCATGTATATTGATGTTACTGGTAGAGTGTGTGTGTGTGTGTGTGTAGGTGTGTGAAATAGAGTCAGATTAGAGAGGTTTGCAGAGGTCCTGAAGGGCATGATATGTCATCTCAAGAAGTCCGAATTTGTTGTGAAAGGTTTGTGTAGAGATTGAAAGATTGCAATCAGGTAAATAGTGTCCTAAGATTTCCATTTTAGGAAGTGTCACATCTGATGTCCCTTCAATAAGTGGTCTAAGTCTCCAGGTAACATTAAAAATATACAGGAAAAATCCAAATTCAAGTCAATGAATATGTTTATTTGAGAACCTTACGATGTCAACGTAGTCCCATATCTTTAGCTCATGATGTGACAGTAGGTGTTACCTCCATTGACTAGCCAAAATAAGAAATCAGTATTGATTTTAGTTGTTTACATTTAAATGTTCCATTTAACCAAAGTTTAGCTAGTCTGTGCACAGATTTCCTACTTCTAGTTCAAACCCTTGCATGACTTATCTTTTAAACTCTGAATACTACAAGGCACTGCTTATCTTTTAAGTAGGGTACACATGTACAGCATTTGCATCACCATACCCACAGCTTATCACTTAAGCCCAGCATTGTACATGCATTCATTTCCCTACCATGTGTTTGTTCTTTCTTCTTTAGCCCTTTTCACTCCCTAAGAAAATGGTGTAATTCTGGATGGAACCTAAGGTTAGCGTTGTAAATGACAGAGTGTAGGAAGGCAAAAGTGTATTCAGGCAGAGCAAACTCATGGAATCAAAACCTGGGGATATTAAATTGGGAGATCAATTGAATATAAGCAATACCAGAAGGTAGTAAAATAATTTTTAAAATACTTAGGTGTTTTTGTTTATTTGTTTTGCCTGTATTATAATTCAGGTGAAAGACGCACCATATTTTCATGGAGCGCGGAGGAGCATCATAGAGCATTCAAGGGCATGCAATCTAAGTAGTCTGTGGAGCTTGGCATACCTTCTTCTCTTGCTGGTGAGAAGCCAAACAAAAACAAAACAAAAACAAAACAAAAACTTCTTAGATGCATTTTTTTTTTTTTTTTTTTTTTTGCGGTACGCGGGCCTCTCACTGCTGTGGCCTCTCCCGTTGCGGAGCACAGGCTCCGGACGCGCAGGCTCAGCGGCCATGGTTCACAGGCCCAGCCGCTCCGCGGCATGTGGGATCTTCCCAGACCAGGGCACGAACCCGTGTCCCCTGCATCGGCAGGCGGACTCTCAACCACTGCGCCACCAGGGAAGCCCTTAGATGCATTTTTAAAAGATCTCAATCTCTGCATTCCTCAGGTAATCCACAGAGCATATGTGACCACTTATAGTGTTTCCACGATGAACAATGGTATTATTTGTGTGTTATAAATGAATAATCTGAAACTCAGAGAAGTTAAATAACTTGTCTGATTTCACAATCCTATAATATAGCAGTATCATAGCTGTAACTTTTAGACTCTAGAGCCTGTGCTATTATGCTATAGATGTCATCAATTTAAAAAATATTCATCAACTTTATGAGATTGTCTCATCTTTACCTGATAAGGATTGAAAATCTCCATGTTCAGTTGACATAATAGACATGAATTGGAGGCTCCTTCTCCAATATTAGGTTTGATTTTCACAATATTGATGTTTATGAAACTATTTCAGGCATTCTATATAAAACCACCAAATAATATGACTGAACAATTTTTTTTTTTTTTTTTTTTTGGTACGCGGGCCTCTTACTGTTGTGGCCTCTCCCGTTGCGGAGCACAGGCTCCAGACGTGCAGGCTCAGCAGCCATGGCTCCCGGGCCCAGCCGCTCCGTGGCATGTGGGATCTTCCCAGACCGGGGCACGAACCCGTGTCCCCTGCATCAGCAGACGGACTCTCAACCACTGCGCCACCAGGGAAGCCCATGACTGAACAATTTTACTTCTAAATATATGTGCTACTATGTCCTTATATCATCTGGGCAATCTAGTCAAACTTTTTAAATTGTTCACATGCTTAAAGCTCTATGAATCTAAATTCTCTGAATATTTAATTTAAAAAAAAAACCTTTAAAAATAGTTCAGTTATGTTAGACTAGACTCTAAAGATATTTCACACTTATGGTTAGCTTCTTGGGGATCTACTCTCAAATATCCATGGATATTAATATTCTCCTCTTTCTTACTAGTTGGGAAAGTTTGAAGAGCATTAGTCTAACATAACTGAACTATTTTTAAAGGTTTTTTTTTTTAGAGTCTCATGTCTTGTCCTTAAATATTTTAAAATTTAAAAATTCTGTAACATATCCTTGTTTTAATAAAATCTGATTTAAATTATTTACTATCTGTACAAATTCTCCCTCTTGTTTTGAGTTATGGACTTGGTTCTCTTGCATTCAAAATAAAAACATCACATTGGGAAAAAAAATGTTACAGTTTTCCATGCAGGTGCTGATTGAGAGTACTGTGCCTTAAAAAACAATTTCTGCTAAATAAACTGACTCCATGAAGAGCCATTTATCACTTAGGTAAGCAATGTACTGAATTAACTTACCTTGGTATAACTTTTGTCAGAATTTTTCTTCATTCAAACAAAAGAATAGCAACTCAGTTTCAAAATCAAAGTCCCTGAATTGTTCACCCCCTCCAGTTAGCCACTGTACACCTGTATGGGACACAGATTTTTAGAATCCTTTTCCTGGAACATGATTATATAACTGAAGAGGTAACTATTTCTGCTTGAGAAGCTCATACCTACATCATTAACCCAGAATAAGAGTCTGGGCCCATGCTAGAAAAAGGTGTGGTTAGGGAAATGGAAAGAGATGAAAGCAAAGGTTATTTAAACCTCAGACTTTTTAAATGTTTGTTATCACCTGAAATGTGAGATAGGCATATAGGATGACTTTACAAGATACTAAATATAAATCTAAGTAGCAAAGGAACTTAAACTATTATTAATAAGAACAGCAAAGTATAGAGGGGAACATGTTTCTAAAAGTTGAGAGTTATAAGATGACATAAGTGAAAACACATGACATAAGCTAAAACACAATATATAAATGATCTCAATGGAATACTTGAGACTCTATGTCCCTTATAAAGACAAGAGATAGTATCACTTAGACATTGCTCTGATTTAAGTGTTTTTTAGTTTTAGACCAGACTTACTGTTAGGTTGAGCCATCATTTTGCCAAATGAAACTGTATTTAATTAAGTACGGACTAAACACATAAGCTTTATGCATTTTATTCCCTGGTTCCTTTTAAAGTATAGTAAAGGAAGAAAAAGGTAAAAACAAATAGCAATAAAGCCTTCATATATGTGTGCATGTGCATGTGAAACTATGTTATTTCATTTTATTTCTGAATGACAGAAAGTAGATTGGGAGGGTTGCTGAATAATGAATTCAAAAGTGGAGAGGGATGCAACTGGCAGAGCAGAAGGTCAGAGAGATTCCGGAGATAGAAACTTCAGAGATGGCAGAGAGTAAGGGGTAAGCAGGGCAGAATCTCATGGAGTGGGAGTGGACAAGGATTCCTGGCAAGATTCATGCTCCATGCAATGCCACAATTTCCCCCTTCTCTGATACCTTTGTAAGTTTTCTTGATGTCAAGAGTGAAGTGTGAATTTATTTATTTTCCTGCAAATTCCTACCCAGTTCATAACATAATTGTATGCTTTCATGTATATGAAATCTGTAATCAGTTTAGTTACAAAGAAGCAAAACAAGTCAAAAATTGTCCCTATGTTTATTAGATTGTAAGTTTGTAACTTGTCTTAGAAATAATTAATAACTTTATGATGGTGAACTTTCCTATTCAAGCACTTAGCCTAGCGTTCCATTTGTTCAGATATCAAGGATGATATACAGCTTGAGTCAACTTGTTGTGTCTCTCTTACTGCAATCAAAAAAAGCAAATGAAAAACAAAAATATTTATTATATGATCTGATAAAATCATAGATTTCAGGGTATACAAAGAAAATTTAACTTTATTCTAACACTTTATGGGTACATAACAACTATAGAATTGAGTCCTACAGCAACCTGTTCAATGCAATAGATTTTATGTCAGAATTGAGACCATATTTATTTCTTGTTTAGCATTTATATTCGTAGGCAATTAATTTGACATGAAATTCTAAGAAAATATGGGTATCAGATACTTCAGTTTTATATATTTTAAATTTTAATACCAAGCCAATAGATTATTTGCCGAATTTGTTTTAAACTCATGAACTACATATTAATGCTTGAAAGTTGAATATAGAAAGTAATTTTCTTTAGGTGTATTCTACTCTACAACACATAACTTAATATATTTTACATTTTATTGTTCATCTATATGTTTCTACAAAACTCTGATCATCAATGCATATATATATGCTAAATTTTTCCCCATCTGGGGCTCTTTATAGCAAAACGTCCTGAAAGGAAGGGTTGTCTACACACAGATGCTGTCTCCACTTTCTCACTTCTAATTTACGTTGAAGCACATCTTTCTGGCTTATCTGCCCTACCACATCAGTAAAATTCCTGTTGAAAAAAAGTCACCAATGACACCCTGTGTTATTCACTGAGATGGAGCATACATGCCTGTAGGATTCCTGACCACCTTTCCCAATTCACTGAATGATTTTCCTTCTCACCCACTGTTTTAGAGCCACACTGATCCTCTAAAAGTCAATAGAACATAACAAGCTGTTGCTTGCCTAATGGCCTTCTTTTTTTTTTTTTTTTTTTTTTTGCGGTACGTGGGCCTCTCGCTGCTGTGGCCTCTCCCGTTGCGGAGCACAGGCTCCGGACGCGCAGGCTCAGCGGCCATGGCTCACGGGCCCAGTCGCTCCGCGGCATGTGGGATCTTCCCGGACTGGGACACGAACCCGTGTCCCCTGCACTGGCAAGCGGACCCTCAACCACTGCGCCACCAGGGAAGCCCCCCTAATGGCCTTCTTGATTACAGTTTCCTTTACCTAAAATACATGCCCCCTTTTTTTTATAACTCACTTTTTCTAATCTTCCAGGACTTAATTTAAATATCTTCTAAGTCTTCACTGATCAGTCACCATGTGGAAGGAGCTACTACCTTCCCATGCATTATCTTGGTATCTTAACTATTTCATCTAAAATACTTATGATCTTCACTCTCTTATTTATTGTTTTATTCAACCTTGTATTCCCATCACCAAGCAAAATAACTATTAGCACTAGTTTCTCAGTTAATATTTTTGCAAAAAATGAATGAATACACAACTGCTCAATTGAGAGCATATATGTCTTCATTCTGTAAGAAATAAGTGATAGTTTGGTTAATATGCCTAAATTTAGTAGATCTCAGTTAAATATACATTTCTTGACAACGTGTAGAGATCTAAACTGGTTATAAAAGTGCTATGTAACTTGCTATCTGTGAGGTCTTTACATAGACTGTTTTCTCATCTTTAGAATGGAAATAATGATATTATAGAGTATACTTGTGTTTGCTACATAAAACATCTACTTTAGTCAGATATGAAAAAGACTTTAAAAAAAGAAAATCTAAGACATTTCAATGATACTAACTATTATTATTAAATCATTTAAAATCATTATCTTAGCTATTTGGCTGTAATTCCCTGTATTTAATCACAACAATTAGTATTTGACCATGCCAATCACCAAACTAGAAAGGAGGAAAGTTGGGCTTCCCTGGTGGTGCAGTGGTTGAGAGTCTGCCTGCTAATGCAGGGGACACGGGTTCGAGCCCTGGTCTGGGAGGATCCCACATGCCGTGGAGCAACTGGGCCTGTGAGCCACAACTACTGAGCCTGCGAGTCTGGAGCCTGTGCTCCACAACAGGAGAGGCCGCAATGGTGAGAGGCCCATGCACCGCGATGAAGAGTGGCCCCCGCTTGCCACAACTAGAGAGAGCCCTTGCACAGAAATGAAGACCCAACACAGCAAAAATAAACTCCTACCCCAACAGCTTAAAAAAAAAAAAAAGAAAGGAGGAAAGTGAAAACTATACAGTTTGTATAAAGTATTCTAAAAGATAGGCTAAAAAATATCCAAAAGACTTCTCTTAAACTTTATCTGAAAAATACTATAGTTTATTTTAAGTGAACTTCCCTTCACTTTTCCTCCCTGTAGCACTTGGTAGATTTATGGCTTTTCAAAAGAAGTTTAGTTCAGAGGTAAGATGGAGAGGCAGCGCACCTGAAAAGAAGATGACCCAGTACAAATGAAAGGTGGAGCACCACAGTATGAGAATAAGCAGATGGCAGAGATCAAGGCCTCAGACATGCTGAAGAAAGGGGAAAAAAATTACAGAGGGCTTAGGGACTAATGCCTCAAGATTTCAAAAGTGTTTCTTTCATCATGGTCTACAAGAGAGAAAGAAGAAAGGATTGACATTCAAAGAATCTCAAAATTTTTGTTGCTTATAAAACCCTGCCTTCCATCCTTTGATTTTACTGCTAACAGCCCTGCATTTTCAGGATCATGGAGGGCGCTAAGATCACAAACAGTATAGCTGCTATAATTTTCTTAGCACTTAAGAAATTGAAAAAAATTTAGAGAAAACCATGACTTCTGCATTACTTTCCAATACCTGACACTTTCCATTTGCTAAGCTCCTCTGGTGGATAAGAAAAATCCCAGGACAAGAGTGAAGGTATATAGTAGCAAAGAAGAAAGATGGTGGGGTGAAAAGACTGCTCCTAGGCAAGTGTCCCTTGCATGTGCAGAGTTCATAATATGTCTCAGCCTTAGAAAGTGAAGACTAGGAAAGAGACTCACCCAGTTTATATCATCAAAATGATAATATTCAGCTAATATTGGAGGGGAAAGCATAAAATTAGTGTCAGTTCTGGCTACTACTACATCCCAAGATAGCCAGTCTTTGCCATTTGAATTTTTCCACCTGTTCACATTCGTTCACCCTCCTTGCTAATAAGATAACTTGTGGCATAAATCAAGAATAACTGTTAGGCAAAATGCTACAGTTAGGCCACTACAAGGTAAATCTCTATGCAATCCCTGCCTCAGGCTTGTAAGTAGAAAAAAAAAAAACAGCATTAAGGAATAGTGTTGATTTTAAATAGAACTGGTTAAGATAGCTCTCTTTTACCCCTTTTGCAAGGTTTCATGGAGAATTATGAGGACTGAGTTATCTTTTTCTCAGAGTTACTACCTTTGAGGATCATACAGGAAACATGTGAAATAATTTAAGAAAATAATTAAGGGAATAATGGGAATGCTTGGCATATTTATATTATTATAGTATGCTGGCCCAGTTCAGCGGATAGAAGACCAGATAGTTCTGCCTCCCACTACAATGTGGGTCAACTAGGGGTTTTTTTTGTTTGTTTGTTTTGTTTTGTTTTGTTTGCGGTACGCGGGCCTCTCTCCGTTGTGGCCTCTCCCATTGCGGAGCACAGGCTCCAGATGCGCAGGCTCAGTGGCCATGGCTCACGGGCCCAGCCGCTCCGCGGCATGTGGGATCTTCCCGGAACGGGGCACAAACCCGTGTCCCCTGCATCGGCAGGTGGACTCTCAACCACTGCGCCACCAGGGAAGCCCCAACTAGGGTATCTTTTATCTGAGATTGTTCAGAAAACATTACCATCGTGGGAAGTAGCAAGATGCTTAGGAGGTTTAGGATCCCAATTTAAATAGGTTGGACATTCACTTCAGATCACCCCACTCTCACTTCATCTTTCTGTAGCTTATATATTCTCATAGCTGTTGTGCTAACCCTTTTGTCTCCAAATTGGGAGACAATTTTTATCTCCAAATTGGGAGATTGCTTTGTTTTCCTGTGCATTCTACTGAGCATTAGGTGAATGGATAGTAAACAAAAGCACCAATTTATTGACAACTACTTGATCATATACTTAATAGTATACATCCTTCTCTTTGTAGTGGAAAAGATTTCATTGTTAGGGTTTTCGTTGTTTTTTTTTAAAATTTATTTTTAACATCTTTATTGAAGTATAATTGCTTTACAATGGTGTGTAAGTTTCTGCTTTATGACAAAGTGAATCAGCTACACATATTCATATATCCCCATCTCTCCTCCCTCTTGCGTCTCCCTCCCTCCCATCCTCCCTATCCCATCCCTCTAGGTGGTCACAAAGCAACAAGCTGATCTCCCTGTGCTATGGGGCTGCTTCCCACTAGCTAATCTGTTTTACATTTGGTAGTGTATATATGCCCATGCCACTCTCTCACTTTGTCCCAGCTTACCCTGCCCCCTCCCTGTATCCTCAAGTCCATTCTCTAGTAGGTCTGCATCTTTATTGCCGTCCTGCCCCTAGGTTCTTCATAACTTTTTTTTTTTTTTTTTAGATTCCATATATATGTGTTAGCATGCGGTATTTGTGTTTCTCTTTCTGACTTACTTCACTCTGTATGACAGACTCTAGGTCCATCCACTTCACTACAAATAACTCAATTTCATTTCTTTTATGGCTGAGTAATATTCCATTGTATATATGTGCCACATCTTCTTTATCCATTCATTTGTCGATGGACATTTAGCTTGTTTCCATATCCTAGCTAGTGTAAATAGAGCTGCAATGAACATTGTGGCACGTGACTCTTTTTGAATTATGGTTTTCTCAGGGTATATGCCCAGTAGTGGGATTGCTGGGTCGTACGGTAGTTCTGTTTTTGGTATTTTAGGAAACCTCCATACTGTTCTCCATAGTGGCTGTATCAATTTACATTCCCAGCAAAAGTGCAAGAGGGTTCCCTTTTCTCCACACCCTCTCCAGCATTTATTGTTTGTAGATTTTTTGATGATAGCCATTCTGACTACTGTGAAGTGATACCTCATTGTACTTCTCATTTGCATTTCTCTAATGATTAGTGATGTTGAGCATCTTTCATGTGTTTGTTGGCAATCTGTATATCTTCTTTGGAGAAATGTCTGTTTAGGTCTTCTGCCCATTTTTGGATTGGGTTGTTTGTTTTTTTGATATTGATCTGCATGAGCTGCTTGTAAATTTTGGACATTAATCCTTTGTCAGTTGCTTCATTTGCAAATATTTTCTCCCATTCTGAGAGCTGTCTTTACATCTTGTTTATGGTTTCCTTTGCTGTGCAAAGGCTTTTAAGTTTCATTAGGTCCCATTTGTTTATTTTTGTTTTCATTTCCATTTTTCTAAGAGGTGGGTCAAAAAGGATCTTTCTGTGATTTATGTCATAGAGTGTTCTGCCTATGTTTTCCTCTAAAAGTTTTATAGTGTCTGGCCTTACATTTAGGTCTGCAGTCCATTTTGAGTTTATTTTTGTGTATGATTTCAGGGAATGTTCTAAATTCATTCTTTTACATGTAGCTGACCAGTTTTCCCAGCACCACTTTTCTTTTAAATTTTAATTTTTGAGTTTTATTTAATTATTTTTTTTTATACAGCAGGTCCTCACTAGTCATCAATTTTATACACATCGGTGTATACATGTCAATCCCAATCTCCCAATTCATTACACCACCACCCCGAACCCCCGCCGCTTTCCCCCCTTGGTGTCCATATGTTTGTTCTCTACATCTGTGTCTCAGTTTCTGCCCTGCAGACCGGTTCACCTGTACTGTTTTTCTAGGTTCCCCATATCTGCGTTAATATACGATATTTGTTTTTCTCTTTCTGACTTACTTCACTCTGTATGACAGTCTTTAGATCCATCGACGTTTCTACAAATGACCAAATTTCGTTACTTTTTATAGCTGAGTAATGTCCCGTTGTATATATGTACCACATCTTCTTTATCCATACATCTGTTGATGGGCATTTAGGTTGCTTCCATGACATGGCTATTCTAAATGGTGCTGCAGTGAACATTGGGGGCACATGTGTCTTTTTGAATTATGGTTTTCTCTGAGTATATGCCCAGTAGTGGGATTGCTGGATCATATGGTTATTCTATTTTTAGCTATTTAAGGAACCTCCATGCTGTTCTCCATAGTGGCTGTATCAATTTACATTCCCACCAACAGTGCAAGAAGGTTCCCTTTTCTCCACACCCTCTCCAGCATTTGTTGTTTGTTCATTTTCTGATGATGCCCATTCTAGCTGATGTGAGGTGATACCTCATTGTAGTTTTGATTTGCATTTCTCTAATAACTGTGATGTTGAGCAGCTTTTCATGTGCTTCTTGGCCATCTGTATGTCTTCTTTGGAGAAAGGTCTATTTAGGTCTCTTTTGCCCATTTTTGGATTGGGTTGTTTGTTTTCTTAATATTGACCTGCATGAGCTGTTTATATATTTTGGAGATTAATCCTTTGTCCATTGATTCGTTTGCAAATATTTTTCCCATTCTGAGGGTTGTCTTTGTGTCTTGTTTATGGTTTCCTTTGCTGTGTAAAAGCTTTGAAGTTTCATAGGTCCCATTTGTTTATTTTTGTTTTTATTTCCATTACTCTAAGCGGTGGATCAAAAAAGACGTTTCTGTGATTTATGTCAAAGACTCTTCCTCCTATGTTTTCCTCTAAGAGTTGTATATTGTCCATTCTTACATTTAGGTCTCCAGTCCATTTTGAGTTTATTTTTCTGTATGGTGTTAGGGAGTGTTTTAATTTCATTCTTTTACATGTAGCTGTCCAGTTTTCCCAGCACCACTTATTGAAGAGGCTGTCTTTTCTCCATTATATATCCTTGCCTCCTTTGTCATAGATTAGTTGACCATAGGTGCGTGGGTTTATCTCTGGGCTTTCTATCTTGTTCCATTGATCTATGTTTCTGTTTTTGTGCCAGTACCATATTGTCTTGATTACTGTATCTTTGTAGTATAGTCTGAAGTCAGGGAGTCTGATTCCTCCAGCTCTGTTTTTTTTCCCTCAAGACTGCTTTGGCTATTTGGGGTCTTTTGTGTCTCCATACAAATTTTAAGATTTTTTTGTTCTTGTTCTGTAAAAAAAAAATGCCATTGGTAATTTGATAGGGATTGTACTGAATCTGTAGATTGCTTTGGGTAGTATAGTCATTTTCACAATATTGATTCTTCCAATCCAAGAACATGGTATATATCTCTCCATCTGTTGGTATCATCTTTAATTTTTCATCAGTGTCTAATAGTTTTCTGCATTCAGGTCTTTTGTCTCCCTAGGTAGGTTTATTCCTAGGTATTTTATTCTTCTTGTTGCAGTGGTAAATGGGAGTGTTTCCCTAATTTCTCTTTCAGATTTTTCATCATTCGTGTATAGGAATGCAAGAGATTTCTGTGCATTGATTTTGTATCATGCAACTTTACCAAATTCATTGATTAGCTCTAGTAGTTTTCCGGTGGCATCTTTAGGATTCTCTATGTATAGTATCATGTCAGCTGCAAACAGTGACAGTTTTACTTCTTCTTTTCCAATTGGTATTCCTGTTATTTCTTTTTCTCCTTTGATTGCCATGGCTAGGACTTCCACAACTATGTTGAATAATAGTGGTGAGAGTGGACAACCTTGTCTCGTTCCTGCTCTTAGAGGAAATGGTTTCAGTTTTTCACCATTGAGAATGATGTTTGCTGTGGGTTTGTCGTATATGGCCTTTATTACGTTGAGGTAGGTTCCCTCTGTGCCTGCTATCTGGAGAGTTTTTATCATAAATGGGTGTTGAATTTTGTCAAAAGGTTTTTCTGTATCTATTGAGATGGTCATATGGTTTTTTTTCTTCAATTTGTTAATGTGGTTTATCACATTGATTGATGTACGTATATTGAAGAATCCTTGCATCCCTGGGATAAATCCAGCTTCGTCATGGTGTATGATCCTTTTCATGGCAGCACCACTTATTGACGAGGCTTTATTTTCTCAATTGTATATTCTTGCCTCCTTTATCAAAAGTAAGGTGACCAGGTGAGCATGGGTTTTTGTCTGTGCTTTCTAATCTGTTCCGTTGATCTATGTTTCTGTTTTTGTGCCAGTACCATATTGTCTTGATTACTGTAGCTTTCTAGTATAGTCTGAAGTCAGGGAGTCTGATTCCTGCAATTCTGTTTTTCTTTCTCAAGATTGCTTTGGCTGTTCGGGGTCTTTGTGTTTCTATACAGATTGTGAAATTTTCGGTTCAAGTTCTAAAAAAAATGCCATTGGTAAATTGATAGGGATTGCACTGGATCTGTAGATTGCTTTGGGTAGTATACTTCTTATCACAATGTTGATTCTTCCAATCCAAGAACATGGTTTATCTCTCCATCTTTTGTATCATCCTTAATTTCTTTCATCAGTGTCTTATAGTTTTCTGCATACAGGTCTTTTTTCTCCTTAGTTAGGTTTATTCCTAGGTATTTTATTCTTTTTGTTACAGTGGTTAATGGGAGTGTTTCCTTAATTTCTCTTTCATATTTTTCATCATTAGTGTATAGGAATTGAAGAGATTTCTGTGCATTAATTTTGTATCCTGCTACTTTCCGAAATTCATTGATTACCTCTAGTCGTTTTCTGTTAGCATCTTTAGGATTCTCTATGTACAGTATCATGTCATCTGCAAACAGTGACAGTTTTACTTCTTCTTTTCCAATTTGGATTCCTTTTATTTATTTTTCTTCTCTGATTGCTGTGGCTAAAGCTTCCAAAACAATGTTCAATAATAGTAGGAAGAGTAGGCAACCTTGTATTGTTCCTGATGTAAGTGGAAATGGTTTTGGTGTTTTCACCATTGAGGATGATGTTTGCTGTGGGTTGGTCATGCATGGCCTTTATTATGTTGAGATAAGTTCCCTCTATGCCTACTTTCTGGAGGTTTTTTATTATAATTAGGTGTTGAATTTTGTCAAAAGCTTTTTCTGCATCTAATGAGAAGATCATATGGTTTTTATCCCTCATTTTGTAATAATGGTGTATCACAGTGATTGATTTTTGTATATTGAAGAATTCTTGCGTTCCTGGTATAAACCCCAGTTGATCATGATGTATGATGCCTTTAATTTGCTGTTGGATTCTGTTCCCTAGTATTTTGTTGAGGATTTTTGCATCTATGTTCATCAGTGATATTGGCCTGTAGTTTTCTTTCTGTTTTGACATCTTTGTCTGGTCTTGGTATCAGGGTGAGGGTGGTCTCGTAGAATGAATTTGGGAGTGTTCTTCCCTCTGCTATATTTTGGAAGATTTTGAGAAATATAGTCATTAGCTCTTCTCTAAATGTTTGATAGAATTCACCTGTGAAGCCATCTGATCCTGGGCTTTTGTTTGTTGGAAGATTTTTAATCACAGTTTCAATTTCAGTGCTTGTGATTGTCTGTTTATATTTTCTATTTCTTCCTGGTTCAGTCTCAGAAGGTTATGCTTTTCTAAGCATGTGTCCATTTCTTTCAGGTTGTCCATGTTATTGGCATAGAGTTGCTTGTAGTAATCTCGCATGTTCCCTTGTATTTCTGCAGTGTCAGTTGTTTCTTCTCCTTTTTCATTTCTAATTCTATTGATTTGAGTCTACTCCCTTTTTTTGTTGATGATTCTGGCTAATGGTTTATCAATTTTGTTTATCTTCTCAAAGAACCAGATTTTAGTTTTATTGATCTTTGCTATTGTTTCCTTCCTTTCTTTTTCATTTATTTCTGATGAGATCTTTTTCATTTCTTTCCTTCTGCTAAGCTTGTGGTTGTTTTGTTCTTCTTTCTCTAATTGCTTTAGGTGTAAGGTTACATTGTTTATTTCAGAAGTTTATTGTTTCTTGAGGTAAGATTATATTGCTATAAACTTGACTTTTTTTTTTTACGTTTGTTCATTTTCTTTTTTAACATCTTTGTTGGAGTATAATTGCTTTACAATGGTGTGTTAGTTTCTGCTTTATGACAAAGTGAATCAGTTATACATATACATATGTTCACATATCTCTTCACTCTTGCATCTCCCTCCCTCCCAGCCTCCCTTTCCCACCCCTCTAGGTAGTCACAAAGCACCGAGGTGATCTCTCTATGCTATGTGGCTGTTTCCCACTAGCTATTTGTTTTATGTTTGGTAGTGTATATATGTCTATGCCAGTCTCTCACTTTGTCCCAGCTTACATTAAGTAAGCTCCCTGTGTCCTCAAGTCCATTCTCTAGTAGGTCTGCCTGTTTATTCCTGTCTTGCCCCTAGGTTCTACATGACCTTTTTTTTTTTTTTTTTTTTTTTTGTAGAATCCATATATATGTGTTAGCATACAGTATTTGTTTTTCTTTTTCTGACTTCGTTCAGTCTGTATGACAGACTCTGGGTCCATCCACCTCACTACAAATAGCTCAATTTCGTTTCCTTTTATAGCTGAGTAATATTCCATTGTATATATGTGCCACATCTTCTTTATCCATTCATCTGTCGATGGACACTTACGTTGCTTCCATGTGCTGGCTATTGTAAATAGAGCTGCAGTTAA
Organism: Stenella coeruleoalba; assembly: GCF_951394435.1. Lineage (NCBI taxonomy): Eukaryota > Metazoa > Chordata > Mammalia > Artiodactyla > Delphinidae > Stenella > Stenella coeruleoalba. The sequence continues at coordinate 32,297,353 of NC_137157.1, forward strand.
CATTGTGGTATATGTCTCTCTTTGAATTATGGTTTTCTCAAGGTATATGCCCAGTAGTGGGATTGCTGGGTCATGTGCTAGTTCTATTTTTGTGTTTTCTCAGGGTATATGCCCAGTAGTGGGGTTGCTGCATCATATGGTAGTTCTATTTTTAGGTTTTCTCAGGGTATATGCCCAGTAGTGCGGTTGCTGGGTCGCATGGTAGTTTTATTTTTAGTTTTTGAAGGAACCTCTATACTGGTCTCCATAGTGGCTGTATCAATTTACATTCCCACCAACAGTTCAAGAGGGTTCCCTTTTCTCCAAACCCTCTCCAGCATTTATTGTTTGTAGATTTTTTGATTATGGCCATTCTGACTGGTGTGAGATGATATCTCATTGTAGTTTTTATTTGCATTTCTCTAATGATTAATGATGTTTAGCATTCTTTCATGTGTTTGTTGGCAATCTATGTCTTCTTTGGAGAAATGTCTATATAGGTCTTCTGCCCATGTTTGGATTGGGTTTGTTTTTTTGATATTGAGCTGCATGAGCTGCTTGTAAATTTTAGAGATTAATCCTTTGTCAGTTCCTTCATTTGCAAATATTTTCTCCCGCTTTGAGGGTTATCTTTTTGTCTTGTTTATGGTTTCCTTTGATGTGCAAAAGCTTTTAAGTTTCATTAGGTCCCATTTGTTTATTTTTGTTTTTATTTCCATTTCTCTAGGAGGTGGGTCAAAAAGGATCTTGCTTTGTTGTATGTCATAGAGTGTTCTGCCTATGCTTTCCTCTAAGAGTTTGATAGTGTCTGGCCTTACATTTAGGTTTTAATCCATTTTGAGTTTATTTTTGTGTATGGTGTTAAGGAGTGTTCTACATTCATTCTTTTACATGTATCTGTCCAGTTTTCCCTGCACCACTTATTGAAGAAGCTGTCTTTTCTCTATTGTATATTCTTGACTCCTTTATCAAAGATATAGTGACCATATGTTCATGGGTTTACCTCTAGGCTTTCTATCCTGTTCCATTGATCTATATTTCTGTTTTTGTGCCAGTACTATAGTGTCTTGATTAGTGTAGCTTTGTAGTATAGTCTGAAGTCCAGGCGCCTGATTCCTCCAGCTCCATATTTCTTTCTGAAGATTGCTTTTGCTATTCGGGGTCTTTTGTGTTTCCATACATGTTGTGAAATTTTTTGTTCTATTTCTGTGCAAAATACCAGTGGTACTTTGATAGGGATTGCATTGAATCTGTCGATTGCTTTGGGTATAAACTTCCCTTCTAGAATTGCTCTTGCTGCATGCCATAGGTTTTGGGTCGTCGTGTTGTCATTGTCATTTGTTTGTAGGTATTTTTTGATTTCCTTTTTGATTTCTTCAGTGATCTCTTGGTTATTAAGTAGTGTACTGTTTAGCCTCCATGTATTTGTATTTTTTACAGCTTTTTTCCTGTAATTGATTTCTAGTGTCATAGTGTTGTGGTCAGAAAAGATACTTGATACAATTTCAATTATCTTAAATTTAACAAGGCTTGATTTGTTACCGAAGATATGAGCAATCCAGGAGAATGTTCCATGAGCACTTGAGAAGAAATTGTATTCTGTTGTGTTTGGATGGAATGTGTGATAAATATCAAGTAAATCATTTTGTTTAATGTATCATTTAGAGCTTGTGGTTCCTTATTTATTTCGTTTTGGATGATCTGCCCACTCGTGAAAGTGGAGTGTTAAAGTCCCCTACTATTATTCTGTTTCTGTTGATTTCCCTTTTATAGCTGTTACCATTTGCCTTATGTATTGAGGTGCTCTTCTGTTGGGTGCAGAAATATTTACAATTGTTATATCTTCTTCTTGGATTGATCCTTTTATCATTATGTAGTCTCCTTCTTTGTCTCTTCTAATAGTCTTTATTTTAAAGTCTGTTTTGTCTGATATGAGGATTGGTACTCCAACTATCTTTTGATTCCCATTTGCATAGAATATCTTTTTCCATCCCCTCACTTTCAGTCTGTATGTGTCCCTAGGTCTGAAGTGGGTCTCCTGTAGACAGTATATGTACGGGTCTTATTTTTGTATCCATTTAGCCAGTCTATGTCTTTTTGTTGGAGCATTTAATCCATTTACATTTAAGGTAATTATCGATATGTATGTTCCTAATACCATTTTCTTAGTCGTCTGCGGTTTGTTATTGTAGGTCTTTTCCTTCTCTTGTGTTTCCTGCCTAGAAAAGTTCCTTTAGCATTTGTTGTAAAGCTGGTTGGTGGTGCTGAATTCCCTTAGCTTTTGCTTGTCTGTAAAGGTTTTAATTTTTCTGTCGAATCTGAAAGAGATCCTTGCTGGATAGAGTAATCTTGGTTGTGGGTTTTTCCCTTTCATCACTTTAAATATGTCCTGCCTCTCCCTTCTGGCTTGCAGAGTTTCTGCTGAAAGATCAGCTGTTAACCTTATGGGGATTCCCTTGTGTGTTATTTGTTGTTTTTCCCTTGCTGCTTTTACTATTTTTCTTTGTATTTAAATTAACTTTTGATAGTTTGATTAATACATGTCTTTGCGTGTTTCTCCTTGGATTTATCCTGTATGGGACTCTGCGCTTCCTGGACTTAAGTATTTCCTTTCCCATACTAGGGAAGTTTCAAGTATAGTATCTTTAAATATTTTCTCAGTTCCTTTCTTTTTCTCTTCTTTTCTGGGACCCCTATAATTCGAATGTTGCTGCGTTCAATGTTGTCTCACCGGTCTCTGAGACTGTCCTCAATTCTTTTCATTCTTTTTTCTTTATTCTGCTCTGCGGTAATTATTTCCACTATTTTATCTTCCAGATCACTTATCCATTCTTCTACCTCAGTTATTCTGCTATTGATTCCTTCTAGAGAACTTTAAATTTCATTTATTGTGTTGTTCATCATTGTTCGTTTACTCTTTAGTTCTTCTAGGTCCTTGTCAATCATTTCTTGTATTTTCTCCATTCTATTTCCAAGATTTTGGATCATGTATAGTGTCATTGCTCTGAATTATTTTTCAGGTAGACTGCCTTTTTACTCTTCATTTGTTTGGTCTGATGGGTTTTTACCTGCTCCTTCATCTGCTGTGTGTTTCTCTGCCTTCTCATGTTCCTTAACTTACTGTGTTTGGGGTCTCCTTTTCACAGGCTGCAGGTTCTTAGTTTCCATTGTTTTTGGTGTCTGCCCTCAGTGTCTAAGGTTGGTTCAGTGGGTTGTGTATGCTTCCTGGTTGAGGGGACTAGTGCCTGTGTTCTGGTGGATGAGGCTGGATCTTGTCTTTCTGGTGGGCAGGTCTCCATCTGGTGGTGTGTTTTGGGGTGTCTGTGGCCTTATTATGATTTTAGGCAGCCTCCATGCTAATGGGTGGGGTTTTGTTCCTGTCTTGCTAGTTGTTTGGCATAGGGTGTCCAGCACTGTAGCTTGCTGGTCATTGAGTGGATCTGGGTCTTGGTGTGGAGATTGAGGTCTCTTGTGGACCAATGTCTTGAACTCGGCTCTCCCACCTCAGAGGCACAGGCCTGACTCCTGGCCAGAGCTACAAGATCCTGTCATCTGCACGGCTCAGAATAGAAGGGAGAAAAAAAGAAAGAAATAAATGAAAAATAATAACATAAAATAAATTTATTAAAATAAAAGTAAAATATAATTATTAAAAATAAAACAATTATAAAGTAATTTTAAAAAAAGAGAAAAAGAAAGAAGAGAGCAACCAATCCAAAAAACAAATCCACCAATGATTAGAAGTGCTAAAATCTGTACTAAAGAAAAAAACAAAATGGGCAGTCAGAAACCTAGGACAAATGGTAAAAGCAAAGCTATACACACAAAATTACACAGAAATATACACATACACACTCACAAAAAGAGAAGCAGGAAAAATATATATATATATTGTTACTCCCAAACTTCACTGCCTCAATTTGGGATGATTCATTGTCTATTCAGGTATTCCACAGGTGCAGGGTATATCAAGTTCATTGTGGAGATATAATCCGCTGCTCCTGAGGCTGCTGGGAGAAATTTCCCTTTCTCTTCTTTGTTTGCACAGCTCCTTTGGTTCAGCTTTGGATTTGGCCCCGCCCCTGAGTGTAGGTCGCCTGAGGGTGTCTGTTTTTTCTGCTCAGACTGGATGGGGTTAAAGGAGCAGCTGACTAGGGGACTCTGGCTCACTCAGGCTGGGGGTGGGGGGGAGGGGTACGGATGTGTGGCGAGCCTGTGGCAGCAGAGGCCAGCGTGATGTTGCACTAGCCTGAGGCACTCCATGACTTCTCCCAGGGAAGTTGTCCCTGGATCACAGGACCCTGGCAGTGGCTGGCTGCACAGGCTCCCAGGAGGGGAGGTGTGGGTAGTGAACTGTGCTTGTACACAGGCTTCTTGGTGGCCGCAGCAGCAGCCTTAGGGTCTCATGCCAGTCTGTGGGGTCTGCGCTGATAGCCACGACTCCCGCCCGTGTCTGGAGCTTGTTTAGACGGTGCTCTGAATCCCCTCTCCTCATGCACCGCGAAACGAAGAGGCAAGAAAGAGTCTCTTGCCGCCTTGGCAGCTCCAGACTTTTTCCTGGACTCCCTCCGGGCTAGCTGTGGTGCACTAGCCCCCTTCAGGCTTTGTTCACGCAGCCAACACCAGTCCTCTCCCTGGGATCTGACCTCAGATCCTGAAGCCTGAACCTCAGCTCCCAGCCCCCGCCTGCCCCGGCGGGTGAGCAGACAAGCCTCTCGGGCTGGTGAGTGCTGGTCGGCACCGATCCTCTGTGCGGGAATCTCTCTGCTTTTGCCTTCTGCATCCCTGTTGCTGTGTTCTCCTCCATGGATCCGAAGCTCCCCGCCCCGCCGCCCCGCCGTCTCTACCAGTGAAGGAGCTTCCTCGTGGAAACTTTTCCTCCTTCACAGCTCCCTCCCAGAGGTGCAGTTACTGTCCCTATTCTTTTGTTTTTGTTTTTTCTTTTTTCTTTTGTCCTACCCAGGTACGTGGGGAGTTTCTTGCCTTTTGGCAGGTCTGAGGTCTTCTGCCAGCGTTCAGTGGGTGTTCTGTACTAGTTGTTCCACATGAAGATGTATTTCTGATGTATTTGTGGGGAGGAAGCTGTTCTCCACATCTTACTTTTCCGCCATCTTGAAGGTCTCCCCTCTTTTTGTTTTTATAATTGAAACTGTATTTACAATATGGTTAGTGTTCTGGAGTCTGTTTTGTGAACTTAGTATTACCGCTTTTGTGTATGGCTAGGAGTTATATTTCTCAGAATCCTCTTCCCTTATGTTTCTAGGTTGCAGTTAGCCAAGAATATAACTTGTGCATGATTTGAAAAGTGAAACTGAAGTGGAAACCACTACTCTCAGCAAGTTATATTTATCAGAGATGGTGTCAGCAGGCTCTAGCTTCTAGCTTGTCTTCCGACTGTTGGCCTTGATAATGAACAGAGGTCTTAAGCTAATTACCAAGGGCTTGATTGTACTCTGTAGAGAGAAAACTTCCAGGATCTTTGCATGTCTTTTCTCCTCCATCTTCTTAGTGCTACCACTTTGATAGCCAGATGTGCACTGTTTCTGGGATTTTCCTGTAAGCTGTGACTTATTCACACAGACTGCTGCTGCAAGTATCATGGATAGTGACTCTCTGGTCCTTTGACATCCCCTTTTCCAGAATTCTAACTTCCTCGTGTCCTCTTATATATGTGTACATTGTAATTCCTATAGCAAACTACCTGTTTGCACAGTATCTTCTGTGGCTGTGGTTTCCTGAATGAGCCCTAACAGAGATTTTACGTATCAGTTCCTTGGGGGTAGAACCTTAAGGCTGTGATTTTGGAATTTGTTTTTTGATCTGATGGATTTAAAGACATTAATAGCCCCTTTGCCAGTGGTAAGTGAAACACTGGGAGTCCATGACAGTTAGTGACAAAATAGTTACTGAAATCATTACTTTTAATTATCTGGAGTCAAAGGTTTGTAGATGTCTAGGCTTTATATGACCACATAGCTGCTGCCATTCAAAATTATAGTGGAAATAAAGAGCATAAGGTGCTTGGGGTTGGTTTCCTATAAGAGCACTGGAAAATTTGAAGGAGGAAAAATGATGAACTCACAGCTTTACATTTCCATCTAAAGACCAGAGTACTAGCAAATTTCTGTTTGTTCTGAAATATACCCTTATCCCCTGTTAATCACAGGTTTAATATTTATGAAACCAAACCTACATTTGTTCCTTTTGTGGTTAAATTCTTCTGTAAATTAAAATTACAGCCTTGCAGGGTCTCATGTTAAACTTAGAATATTGATCGGGGAATAGTAACATGCGGAATATGGGATTGCAGACATAAGATCACAGTAAAATTTAACACTCTAAATTCTGAAAAATCTTTTCTGTTAGTATACCCTAGCAGGAAGAGGGTAGCCAACTCCTGCCTAAATAAACTGTAATGACCACTTATAAGTAAACAAATAAATATTTGGTAGGTATAATAGGCTGAGAAATGTCCTCCAGTGATATCAGGTCTTAATCCCTGGTACCTTTAAATGTTCCTTATTTGGAAGAAAGGTCTTTGCAGATATGATTAAGTTAAGAATGTTAAATGAGGAGATAATCCAGGATAATCTGGGTGGACCCTAAATGGTATAACATGACAAATGGCCTTATAAGAGAGAGGTACAGTGAGATACCCCACCACATAGAAAGAAGAGGGGATGGTGATGTGAAGATAGAGGCAGAGATTGAAGTGGTGCAGCCACAAGGCAAGGAATGCTGTCATTCACTAGAAACTAGGAGAAGCAAGAAATGGATTCTTTTTAAGAACCTCCAGAAGGAGAAGACACCTTAATTTTGGTGATGGAAACTGATTTTGGACCTCTGGCCTCCAGAACTGTTGAGAAGTACATTTCTGTTGTTTTAATCTACCAAGTTTGCAGTCCTTTTTTTTTTTTTTTAATAGCAGCCTTAGGAAACTAATAGAATAGAAAATTCTGCAGTGTCTCAAGATATACTCCAGCACCTCTGTGGCTTCTAGATCTATAAGCAGACTCAGATTTTCCTAGGCTTTAGGATGTTGGGTACACAATGTCATTAGTAAGAGTTATCTTATGCACCAAACTAATTGCAAGACTTTTACAGTTGAAGAGGCATATGTATGAGAACATATCCTAAAAGTAGAAGGAGAGGATAGAAGGATGTGATGTTGGAGTGGATTGAATTCATTAATATAACCACACTTAACTAGAAATTGTGGAGGTAATTAATTAACTTGAGAAACTTGGAGTGGATCTAGCAGTTTCTTGGATTGGTTCACTGGACTCTGGACACAAAGGTAAATTAAGTTGACGTGTCAGAATTTCCTGGATATATGGTAGAGAAAGACACACTAAGGTTTAGAGAGATTGGATGCTAGGATGTATTTACTACGTATGGCCTGCTCTGCTCTTCAATCCTCTCCTATGTCCTCCAGGTGGACACAGAATCTTTGACAAATATATTATTAAGAGGAGCATAAGCATCCTTGAAGAGCTCTGAGGTGACTGTTTCCTGAAGATCAGCAATGACAGTGGGAGAAGTTGCCACTAAAATGGGCACTCTGAATTCAGTGGGATAATGGGATCCCAGAGTGGCAGGGACCAAGTGGCAACAATTAACCTGCAGTGAAATGGTAGGCATGATTACTGCATGGATAGCAGGGTTGATACAGTTAGTCAGAATGGTTTGACCTTCAGGAACCTCTGACTAATTGATTCAGGTGTCTCTACTACTGAAATAGATGGGTACCCTACCATATAGCCTTTTATTTGATTTGTATAAATAGACAAATTCTAAGTCTGGTAAAAAAAAGTTAACTTGAATTAGCACAAAATAGAGTTAAGGATCTTTAACCAATACCCAAACTTGAACTTGTAAAGAAGTTGAGAGTCACTTGAAAATCTTTTTCTTTCTTGTATCACCCTCTCACCTAATAAAATATTAATTGATAATGATTAACCTTAAATCTCAATATGTAAGTACAGGATACTGAAGGAGAGGTATGAGACAACTTAGTGAAGAACTATTACTCAAGTTGATTATCAAAAGGAAAGAATGGAGAGATAACCAATAAGGACCTACTGTATAGCACAGAGAACTCTACTCAATATTCGGTAATAACATATATGGAAAAGAATCTGAAAAAAGAATGAATATATGTATAACTGAATCACTATGCTGTACACCTGAAAGTAACACAACACTGTAAATCAACTACACTCCAATAAAATAAAAAAAAATTTTAAAAAGGAAAGAATGGGGAAAATCCCGGTAAGAAGGATGAGTCCTACTTGGAGTGGAAAAACAGACATACAGGTGGAAAAAAGACATACAGGATGTTTTGCATCTTCCTTTAAAAAGATAGCCACTGTATTTTTGGTTTTATGAATATAGTTGTACTCTTTTAGTGGAATCATAATTTTGCTACTGTTTTACTTAGAATTAGATATGATTAAAATATGTATGTGTGGATATCAGGTTGACAGGAGGTTGGACTGTGCTGGATTGTGTTTTGTCAACTTGTAGTTACTGTCCCAGTCTAAAGCTAGAAAAATATTTACCACAATTCCTTTTCCTTATTGGTTTCAGGTTGGCACTGACTGAGGGAGGAATTTGCATGAGATTGGAAGATGGAAGTATAGCAGAAGCCATTGCTCTCAGAAGGTTGATGTATAGATGCCTGGCAGTCTCCAGCTTCCAGATCATCCTCCCCACTACTAGTCTAGTTAAACAACAGTGGCCTCAAGCACTAGAGTACACTTTCAATAGAAATGACAGCTTCCAAAGACCTCTCCATGAGCTCTCCTTTTGTGGGTCCACTTCAGCAGCCAGAAGAGTATGGCTGGAGGAATTTTCCTGCAAGCTCCAAGTTGCCCAATCAAGTCAGTGAAGAGGCTGTGATGGTGAGTGACTTTCTTTATTTCTCCAACTCCTGTCTTCCACACCTCAATTTTTCCAGCAGTAATTTCTATTTTCCCCACTATAGCTTTAACTCTCTCTTTTCCTGGCTTAACATTGACTGATTGATACAATTAGTATTTTAATAATATTTAATGATACCAGATTTCTTATTTATACTGCTATGCAATGAAGTAGTCTCTCTATGGACCATCATTATCACATACTCATGAAATGCAGTGGATAATAAAACTCTGCCCTAAAAGTGGTCACTAACTAAAAGAGGAAATATATTATTAACACATATTATATCTACATTTGTATAGCTTGACTATGATTTTCTCAGTGACATCTTGCAAATATTGACTACGTCATTAATATTTGATTGATATTTGTAACTCCACTAATAAGCCTTTTACTACTCTTACAAGTACTATGGTTTCACATATTTTTCATAATTATGTAAAGGGTATGTCAGTTTGAAGGTAAAATGCCTGCTTCCAAAATTATAGATTATGACAGAATTCAATGATAGATTTTATTTATTTATGACTTCCGTTCCTAATTATTTCGAATGTTTGAAATCCATTGTACCATCACCATCTGACTATTCACTGGAAGAGTCACTAAAACAGAAAGCATTAGCTGTGTTTGCAATAAACACATAAGCAAACAAACAAGCAAGTTAAATCAGTACTTTAAAAATGTTAGAAATAACTATGCACAATAGTCTTTTCGAAATGGCCCAAAGTTATTTCTATGTTTTTCTTTTAGAAAGCAAGCAGTCTTAGTTCCTTTGCTCTTAGACAAGAAAAATCTGTTTATCTTTGATATTTTCATAACACTGGCCATATTGTATTTAATGTTATACTGTTCTAAAACTTGCTTGGACAGTAATACCTCCTACAAAGGTCATGACTTTAGAAGATGCGTGAAGTGAAGTTAGTGGCACAAAACAGTGGGTAGTAAAGCATCATACAAGTCAGTGATTAACAAGGTCAATTGCTTCATATCTATTTGTGGTTCAGCACAGCTGGAGTGAAAAAAATGATAATGTTTGACTGGCAGTGTGCAGCAGTGTAATGTGGAATAATAAGGGAGCTGAAATCATCAGTTTACAAAAACTGTTAGTCTGACTAAGCAAACACGAAAAGAAAAGGCAAGTTGTCAAAAACAAAGATGGGGAAAAATCCATGTGAGAAATACAATGATGGAATACAAAAGTGCATGCCCCATATTCCTTTAAACAGCAGACCTGGAATACTAAAGTTGGTATTAAGTTCTGATTTAAACTGGTATATTGAACTTTCTTTGAAAGTGGCAAGCTCTACTTTCTTCCATCGTCAATCCCGTGAGCAAAAATAGGACATTTTTATGTTGGCAACCCGAATACAAATTTTATTTGAGAAACAGCCATAAGAGCTTTAACTACTAAATGCTATGATTATACTAGCGTTTCTTACATCATATATCTCAGGACTAATCACAAACAGCAAGGGTTTTTGTTGTGTTTTTTGTTTTTCTCTGTAAGACGGGTTATACCAACACATGTAAACATACATAAATCCATGTAAACTTTAGGGAAATAATTGTGAGAGATGGAGATTTTTATGTAGTGTTATGTCTTGTAAAAATAGCTTCAACATTGAGAGAGAGATCTAGCTGTCAATTATGATGTTGCTCTGCCCTTTTCTGCAGTTTCCAAAGTCTTTGAGGATATTTATATACTCTGACTTCTTAACCATTCATTTAGCTCTGATACCCAGAGAAGCAAAGTGCCCATTGACATCAGCGAGGGGTTTACTTGCACTAACAGCTGAAATGAAGTGCCCAGGGGAAGCTTTTTTCTAAAGAAAGTATTCATAAGGTGCATGCAGTTTTTCAAGGAGTCAGAGCTACCCTGTACTTGCAATCATTTGCTCTTTGTACTTGTCTGGGGCCGCCCAATCAATTATAGGAACATTAAAATGGAGAAGTGCTCAGCTAATGGTGCATAATGTTGGAGGTGTAGCCCTCTGCTTTTGTCTTCTTTGCACATTTGCTTTTTGATGTGAGAAATCAATTAAGATGACTAGCAAAACACACCACAGACATTCTGAAGAAGTCTTTTCCTTCTCTTTTATGTGTTTGAGAGAGCTTCCCAATCATTAACTAAGTCATAGTCACTAAGCCTCTCCTATTAATTGTCTCCTTTTCACCTTTATGGGTGAGGCAATTGACTTTCATTTAGTAAAATGCATTTGTCATTTCCAGAGATGATCAGAGAATACCATGTGGGTGGGCATCTGTGCAGCTTAAGATCTCCTCTGGAAAGAGATTCCCATGTATAAATATTCACTAAAACAGGAAAGTTGTCAAAATATATTCTTTGAGTTTATACCCACAGGTTAAGCCTGGATTTCTCATCCATATTCGTAAGAATTAGAAACATTAGGACAAGTTTTCCTATCTTTAGGGAAAAAAAAACAAAAAATTTATGGTAACCCACTTATTTAGGAGAAGGGAGGATTACAATTGGGCAGAAAAGAAATGAAATGGTAACTGTTTCTATTTTCATGGAAGATTTTTATCGATTAGATATTGAATCTTGATTTTATACCTATCAAGTTAGTGTCCAGTGTAAATAAAAGAATAAAATCAATCTTATAGATAGAATAAACGACAAGACTTTAAATCAGCTGTTCACATTGTGACCAGTGTATTAGACCAATGTATTAGACCAATGTATTAGTGATAGCACATCTGCTAGTAGTATGTATAAAAATAAAACATGATACAATATCAAGCTCATTTTACATTTCTAGTCATAATTTTTATATACTTTCATTTTATTTGTTCCTTAGCCAAACATAATTTCTTTCCAGCTCTGCAGTTTTAGACTACTTTTCATGGCTTGTATAAATAGCAGCAGTGTGTAGAATGTGAGTCCTGTTTCAAATTGATTACTCCAAATATGGGTAGGTTATGGTCTCTCTCTACCTTCCTATTTACCCCATTATAAACAACTGATTTTACTATAGGAAGGTATTTTTCAATGGTTGTCCAGTAAATACCTGACACTTTACCTATAAATGATCCTTTCTCTTTGCCTTGCAATTGATTAACTATGTTTGCTGTGAAGGTATTTAAGGTATCAGGGTTGTGAAGAGAGGGGAGGGAAGGAATAAGAAAATGATTTATAAAACCTTGGACTTTGGATTTCTATCAGTTAAAGGCAGGCTGAACAAAAGAAAGTTCCCAGAGCTAGGGAAGGTCTAGTTTACTCAGTAGAGCAAAACTGAAATCAATGAAAAATTTCCTTTAAAAACAGATTTTTCATTTTGTAGTGATGTTCTGTGCATGATCTCTAGGAAGCATTTTACATGTAGTACATTAGAAAAGGTTTTCTGTCCCCTGGGAAATAACAACCCCAGTAGAAAAAGTTACATCGTCCTTTAGTTGCTGAGATGGAGAATGTCAGACAAACCTTGTTGTTCTCGTTCTGTCTTGCAACACAAGCTAGATTTCTGACAAGCTGTCAAGTTGCCCAAAGGTTTGCATACCCTTCTTCCTTGTAGGTGTTGCCTTCTCCAGTGTGAACTGAAATAGGAAATATATCTAAAAACAGGATGGAGAGCATGATGTAATTAAGGTTTTTCTGATCATCTATTCTTTGCTGAGGGAAGAGCTCAGTTATTTCACAGGACTCGTTTGAAATGCTTTGCAGTGTGAATCATAGCACCCTGGAGGTTCTTATCTGGAACTCTGTTGTGCTCTTTCGTAAATTTGGTCCTGGAAATTTTGGAACAGACACACGAAAGATGCTGGCTAAATGATTTGGTGGAATGTCACCTTCAACTTTTTTTTTACAGTAATGTATCCCTGAATAAATACTTTTGGCCTATTGAACAAATTTCTGATATTTTGCATTTTACAGCTTTTCTTTTGTCCTTTCTTTAAAAACAGCCACAGAAGACTCTTTTTGAGTATTTTCTTCTTCAAACTCATTTTAAAGAGTTAATGTTTCTTTTTATTCCACTGTTTTTAAGATTTTAGTTATCATAGCTGTGACTTGACTCTAATTGGAAAAAGAATATGTGTATAAAAGTGTAGCTATCCTGTAGTGAGCATTACCACAGAGAATGAATATCTGAGCAGAAAGAAAAAAAGGTTATGCGATATGCTGTTCAGAAGTGGCATTAGGGGTATTTCAGGACTGATCTGGGCGAGGGGTTTGAGGCACCTGAATGAGCCCTGTGTACTTTGGAGGCCTTCAAAGTGAAAGGCATGGAGTAGTATTTATTGATCTCTGACACTGACCTCATTCTAACCTCATCTTTCTGTGAGCTTTGCAGTCTCTAACCTGCAAAGGGAAGTGTATCTCCTTTCTTGTTTTTGAAGAGTCAAATAATGGCTCTAGGAGAAATTTTTTTTTTTAAGATTTTATTTAAATCAGTGAGTCAGTAAAAAGCCAAAACATTTTCTTTTTCAAGACTTAGAGTTGTGATCTTTATTTACTTTAATCAAGGTAGTTGTGTTTTAGTTGTGTTAGCTACTGTGTGAGGGAGGCTGGATGTTTGAGATCGGTCTCTCATTTCTGCTGCAGCCATTGCAGCTCGTTTGTTCCTGTGCACACCTTAGGAACTTGGAAGGTTTGCTAATTGACTGTTGCTCAGTACATTGTGTGAGTGTGTGTGTGTGTGTGTGTGTGTGTGTGTGTGTGTGTGAATACACACATACATGCTTGCATTTGCACACAAGTTGAAAATACTGAAATCAAATCTTATTCTTTTAGAGGCTTGTCAAGTGGACAAAAAGTGAAAATGTAAGTTGTATGAATTACTAGTCTGTGTGTACTTTGTAAAAATATTGTCTTAGACATGTACCTTTGTGTGTACTCTGTTTAAGAAAAGGGTACATTTATTAGGTGATAGCACTGTATAGGCTGAGAACATGATCTTGCACATATACATTATCATTCATTGTCCTTCTGGAAAAACTTATCAAATAATATATGTCTTCAAACCGCCCCCCCAGCCCCTTTTAGCTTGGCAAACCCGTCTTATGGTTTCTTATGCATGGCGCACCTGAATATGGTATTTCTTAGAAATATGTGGAGAAATTTTTTATTTTAGGAAGGTCCTGTGATTTAGGACTCAAGGTCAGTGGAAATGCTATCACTCACTTATACTTCCAGGGGCTTTATACTTTGCATTGTGGTCTTCGCAGACATGATTTTCTAGTGGTAGGCCATGCAGATACCTTCCTCATTTTCTAGATGAGGAAACAGAGACTCGGGAGCAAATGGCTGACATGATAGCATCAGGACCAGTTATCAGGTGTCCTGGCAACAAGTCAGTGTCTAGCTCTGAAGAGCTTCCTGGTTATTTTTGCTCAAGTAACTGAGTAGAAATGAACTATTCTTATTTTCTAAAACAAACAACAAACTAAAAAAATAAGACCTATACGAAAGACTTGGGGGAATCTGCCTAAGGAATAATTGCTAGAAGTTGAAGTTAATACAGAAATGAAAATATACACTAACACTTTAATGTTTAATGTCCCCAGTATCTTTTTATGCCAGAAGTCCTTACCATTATCAGTGATTAATTGGATAAATAAAATGAGTACAAATGTTTGCATTTGACCCTATTGGAAACTGAAAATCCTTTCCAAATCCAAATGGCTGATATAGTGAACAAATACAATTTCAAATCCCTCAGAAAGCTTAAGTTGGGTTTTGAAGGCAGAAGCATTTTCCCCATAATGAAATTAGTAGTTTCATTTATAATTTATTAATTACACTGCATTTCTCTACATAAATAGACAAAGAGTTAATACAAATAAACATTGCCTTCAAGCTTTACTGAATATTAGAATAGCTTTTGATGAAGAATATTGAATGAAAATACAGTATAAAGTTTACTACATAAACTAAACTATAAAAAAATAATAGGATATAATAATAGGTAGAACAATATATGTCTTCATTTGAAGTGACAAATTACAGCAGCAGTAGCCCATATTTAAATATCTTTTTCTTATAATTAAAAAATTCAGCAAAAAAATAAAAACTCATTATTGCTTACAAATATATGTGATTCCAAATATACACATCCTAAAAAAATAAATAAAAATAGTCTTTATAGTCAATGCCAAAAGTAAATGACAGCTTAGAGTTAGTGACTAAAATAATCTAAAGGCTCTCTGTATTTGTAAGGAACCTCAGGATCTTATAATTTATTAAATTGTTCCACAGTCAAGAATGACCTTCATTAAACTCCTTAAGCTAAATCCAGTGATGTTAGGTTCCTGGTAAGAATATCCAGCAGTGACAGCCAATATTCTACTGTTTTCTTGATTCCATTATTTCAGTAAATTTATTTTAAAAGATCATATTAACCAAACTGTAAAATATTTAAATGTCTTTCCTTGTGGAAACATTGAATTTTAGTGACCAAGAACCAAGTTTGGGTTTTTTTTTGTTTGTTTTTGCGGTATCCGGGCCTCTCACTGTTGTGGCCTCTCTGGTTGCGGAGCAAAGGCTCCGGACGCGCAGGCTCAGAGGCCATGGCTCACGGGACCAGCCGCTCCGCGGCATGTGGGATCTTCCTGGACCGGGGCACGAAACCGTGTCCCCTGCTTCGGCAGGCGGACTCCCAACCACTGCACCACCAGGGAAGCCCCCAAGTTTGGTTTTTATTCCTAGATTCATAGGTGAGAACTAGGAGTCATTGTGAGGGATATGATTACAGTCAAATTTCTAATTTTATTAATGAGTCTGCTGAATTTATTTCTTAATAATTTGATGTAAATAGTTTTAAGCTTCTTATTAAGTAAAATTTTAGTACTTAGAGGCTTGGACTTTGGTTAGCAGCTGGATTTGAATCCTTGCTCGACCTCTAACTATCTGAGAGAATAGAGTAAATCTAGTAACTTCTTTTAATCCACATGTGATAAAAATGTAGATAAAAATAACACTGATCTTAAGGATTTGTTGTATTAAATAAACTAAGTACCCATTAAATTATTTTATTCATTCATTTAACACATGTATTTAAATTGCTTTCAGAATTCTCTTCTCTGTGCTATTTCTGCTATATCTAAAGCTACCATTGTATTTTCCTCCATTTTTTGTGCATAACATCTTGAAAGAGTTTTCTACATTCAAAGCCATTTCCACATGGGTGCTAACTCACAAAACTCTCACTTTTCATCCCTTCTTTAGCATCTGCATCAAACACTGAAATGAAATTTTTTCAGAGATTCCCAACCTTATAGGGTATTGTTTCAATCTTTTTCCCTCTCGACTTGTCTGCCTTATGAGTTAATTTGCTATCCACTACTTTCTGAAAGGTCTGCTGTGATTTCTATGGCATTGCGCTCTCCTCCACCTTCTCCTGCTTTTAAAAAGCAACATGACTTAGTGGTTTGAGAGAGCAGATTCTTGAACTAAATAGCCTTCAAATCTTAGTCCACATTACTAGCTGTATGACCCTAAGGAAGTTACTTAAAATCTCTGCTTCTTATTCTGTGCAATGAAGCTGACTGATATGTCAGGAGAATAAAATGAGTTACATGTAAAATGTTCAGAATGGTGTCTTTCACATAAGCATTCTCTATTATCTTTTCTTATACAATATAATCTCAATTATTTATGTATAAAAAAAGAAATCAAAATAATCTACCATAAAGTTTATTATTAATTTGTGGAATATTATAATTTTTTCCTTCTTTGCACTTTTCTACATTTTTTTCTTATATTCTGCAATGAGAATCAATCACAGTAAAATAAGAAAACACCACATTTTAAACAAATTGTCAAAGTAATCAAAAGTAAACCTTAGGGCTTCCCTGGTGGCGCAGTGGTTGAGAGTCCGCCTGCCGATGCAGGGGACACGGGTTCGTGCCCCGGTCCGGGAAGATCCCACATGCCGCGGAGCGGCTGGGCCCATGAGCCATGGCCGCTGAGCCTGCGCGTCCGGAGCCTGTGCTCCGCAACGGGAGAGGCCACAACAGTGAGAGGCCCGCATACCGCAAAAAAAAAAAAAAAAAAAGAATAAAGGCTAGACTTCCAGAAGGCTTCATTTAAAAAAAAAAAGAAATAGACATTATTTTAACTAAATACACAATCCAGTATTCACTAGTATATTTCAATTTTTATACACCTTCCTCTGCTCTATCCCTTCCCATCTCACATGAATGGGATTTTATGAAATTCTCAAACTTAAATGAGGTGACAACACTGGCAAATTGATGGTCTGTATCTTTCCTCACCTTCTACCTCAGGCAGTAATAACTTCTCTTTGGATGTTGCCTACAGCCTGGAGTCTAGAGGAGCATGCTGCCCCTTGACAAGCCACAGATCTCTATTTGATTTAATCGTTAAGAATGTGGGCTCTGGAGCCAAGAGCTGTACCTGGAACACAAGGCCCACCACTGTTTAGCTCAATGTTTCAGTTTCTTCATCTGTAAAATGGGATAATAATAGTAACTACCTAATAATGCTGTGATTATTAACAGAATAAATGTAAGTTGAGTGCTAAAAACAGTATCTGGAGATTTTTAAGAACTCAGTGAATATCCTCCTTATCTGTCTGCTCTTTTTCCTTCTATGTATCCTTTTATCCTACCTCTTATGGTAACACATTATAATCTTTACCTTTCCTTTTTTTTTTCTTCTAATCTCTTCCTCTTTCCCATTAAAATTCACTCATTTTGTGTATCACTTCAAGGATTTACTGGACTCCAGTGATTTAAAGAGAAAGCATGTATCACTCCTCTTATTACCTCTTTATTAAGTCATGTAGGAACTTGATGGATTAACATGCTAGCTGTCTAAGAAGTGCTAAAATTAAAGGGTTGAAATTAAACTTAGATACTTTTGGTCCAATTGTAGGCTGGTCAGAAAGATATAGAGAGGCAGTATCTTTTAAAATATGTTATCTTATACATGGTTGTTAACCATAACTTGTTTACTACTACTGCTGCTACTGTGCTACTATTACTATTACTAATGCCACCACCACCACCCCACCATTCCATTTGTATTCTGCTACTGAAAAAAATAATAAATGCTGTAATTTATTATGTCCTTGTCCTACTCCTGGAATGTGCTATGCATATGTTACCTCACGTGGCAAAAGGATTTGCAGATGTGATTAAGAATCTTGAATCGGGGATATTATCCTGGATTATCCAGCTGGGTCTAATGTGATCACAGGGGGCCTTATATAAAGAGAGAGGCAGAAGACCAGAGCAACAGAAAGTGATATTGTTAGTGCAAGTTTGTGTGCCGAATGCACAGCGAGGCCAAACAAACTGAAACATTGACGTTTGGAGCAGAGAGTTTCATTGCAGGGCCATGCAAGGAGATGGGTGCCTCATGCCCTAAAAAGCCCTGAGCTCCCCGAAGGATTTTGGCAAAGCATTTTTAAAAGCCAGGTAAGGGTGGGGGTGGGGGGTGGGTGGGGGGGTGGGGGGTGTAGGCCACAGGGTAAGTGATCAGCTTGTACACAGTTCTCTGACTGGCTGATGGTGAGGTCACAGGATGGTGTCATAGGGGTTAACATTATCTATCCTTAGGCTCCAGGAGGCTTGGGGCTATGTGCTCATGGTCATCAAGTAGTTAACATCTTCCATTTGGTAGGGAGTTTTCGCATCTATAAAACAACTCAGGAAATGTGCATCAAATACAGTTATCTAGGTACTTCAGAGAGGAATTAAAGCAGAGGATATGGGGGAAAGATCCTACATTACTGGCTTTGCAGATGGAGCAAGGCACCAGGAGTCAATGAAAGGAAGGCATGTAGCTCTAGGAGCCAGAGAAGGCAAGGAAAAGGATTTTCCTCTCAGAGCTTCTAGAAGGAACCAGCCCTGCTGACACCTTGAGTCTAGCCCAGTCAAGCTGATTTTGGATTTCTGACCTTTAGAACTGTATGAGAATAAATCTATGTTGTTTTGGGGTTTTTTTTTGCAGTATGCGGGCCTCTCACTGTCGTGGCCTCTCCCGTTGCGGAGCACAGGCTCCGGACACGCAGCCTCAGCGGCCATGGCTCACGGGCCCAGCCGCTCCGCGGCATGTGGGATCTTCCCGGACCGGGGCACGAACCCGTGTCCCCTGCATTGGCAGGTGGACTCTCAACCACTGCACCACCAGGGAAGCCCAATCTATGTTGTTTTAAGACACCAATTTTGTGGTAATTCAATACAGTACTAGTAGGAAATGTATAAAACCATTTTCTATGTGCCAAGCTTTGGACTTGGCATGCATAATCTCAACACTCACAACAATCCTGTGATATCCTGGCTTAGAAGAAGGGCATCCAGTTTGTATACCAGGTGTACCCAGCCCTTAGTGTTTATGAAGTGCACACTCTACACAGTTGTACACAGTAGTCCTGATGATCGGATTCTAGGTCCAGCAGCAGATTTTTAGAGGCCATATTCTTCATCTAAAAATAAAGCACTTGTTTATTCAAACTGGAATTTTATTTTAGGCTAGATAGGTGATATGTTAAACCACTTTGAAGTCACCTTTATATTCTAATGTTCAGCGTAAGAAATTAAAGTTCTGAACAAATTGCATTTTTCTGTAGCACAAATAGAGAATAAAGACATCTCCTAAGGTAGCTTCTGGATAGACATCATAGAAATAGAGATGATCTGAAAAATAAAGGAAAGCTCAGAATGAAACACAAAGTTGCAAACTTGCATATATGAACAACTCAACTATTGGCTCAGTCTGAGAAAAGAAATATCTCCAAAGGTTGCAGAATTCCATTATGAATTTGTAGAAAGTTATTATGTCATGAAGTACACATCTTTTACATTTTCCTTTTGACACATGCAGATAAAGAAATTCCTGGTGTGATTGCATTTGTGGAAGAGTTGATGGCTGGGTGTTAAAATGTGAAAAGTGACAGCGATTCTTCAGGGAGAAAAAAAAAACCCTTCAGAATACTGATGAGAGAAGATAGTATGAAAATAGACTTGGTAGGCATGGCTTTTATTTTCCTATCTTAACTTTGACAAAAACATCACATCCTGAAAATGGTACCTACAATTGATAAGAAAAGGCCAAACTGTGTGTGTGTATGTTTTTTGTTTTTTTTTTTTTTTACAGAATATTATATTCAAATAATGGGCTTTTTCTACAGTCTCTTAGTTTGCATTAGTTTCGAAAAAATATCATGCACAACTCATGAATATTCTGATTTCTAGTACATACTAACTTACGATTTTTGTAAATGGTCACAGGTGCAGATTTTTGCATGAGCAATGACACTGCTGTGAATGGAAACACTATGCATTTAGGAAAAGGGAAGAGGTGATATGGTTTTATAAATGTGTAGAGAGTGAATCTTTGTACAGTAAGTCTCCTGCACGTGAAACTTCAAGTTGCGAACTTTCAAAGATGCAAACACGCGTTCCCATGTCTAATCATGTAAGTTAGTTCACGTGTTTGGCGTACACTGTCACATGCATGCATCTTCTAAAAGTGGTTGTGCTTTTGTGTACTTTATTGTACAATACTGTATAGAGTACAGTAGTACAGTATCTTTATTTCCAGCCCAGGATGTCCAGAAGCAAGCGTAAAAGCAGTGGTGATGTAGCTGGTACTGTATTGTACTTTTCAAGGTATGGTACTGTATTGTAATTTTCAAGGTACTGTACTATATTGCGGCGAGCCGTTTCCGACCAGCAGAATAACGAGCCGCCACACGCAAGATTCTTCTCGTATCACACTTTATTGGAGCACAGCTTGGTTGAAGAAAGATGGAAGGAAGACCCCGCAATCCTATAGCAGTCTGCTTATATAGGGATTAAGAACATGTGTCGCTCTGTGATTGGCTTTCGCCGATGGTGCGATTTGTGAGCCAGCATCGGATAGGTCGCTACTTTAAAACCTCATTAGTATACTTAGCGCAAGCGCAGTGGCCACAGGAAGGATGACTCAGCTTATTTCAGCTTCCTGCCGCGTAGCAGTTAGCTGACCGCGCCCTACACTATATAAGATTAAAAATGTTTTATTTTTTGTGTTTATTTTTTATGTATTATTTGCGTGAAAAGTATTATAAACCTATTACAGTACAGTACTATATAGCCTATTGTGTTAGTTGGGTACCTAGCCTAAGTTTGGTGGATTTACGAACAAATTGGACTTACAAACTTGCTCTCAGAATGGAACTTGTTCATATGTAGGGGACTTACTGTACTTTATTCACAATTTACATGTGAACTGAAATGACACTGTGAATTTGGTGTCTAAAGTAAAGAAGAGACATGGAAATTTTAAATTGTCAGCTGCTTTTATACAGATTTTGGAGGAATGTTTACATGCATGCTAGAGAGTATATTTCAATAGTTTTACACTTGGAAACAAGGAGGAGTTTATATCAGGTAAGGAATTTGGTACTTTGAATATTGGATTTACTCTGATGGAGCACAAACAGACTTGCATCTGGTTAGTATTTTCAGTCAAGACCTCCAAGAAAAAGATAATGAGAAAAATTTGAGACTGTGGTTGAAGGACCTGTTAGAAATATGTCTACCGGGTAGGAGGTGCCTAGCAGATAGACAGGTACTCCCATAATATTTTGGCATAGAATTTCTTGTTCAGTTTATTTCCAGATATGATTCTTCCTGAGGAAGCGTTTTTTTGTTATTTAATGCTTATTTATTTTACCTGGGGAATTGGATTCTATGATTTTATTATAGTTACAAGGCAAACTTTTGCAATTACAAATTCTGTTCTACTTGAAATGATACTCTCCCTCTAATAATACTAATATCTATATCAGGTGCTATAAACATGTAAACAACTGTGTGATGCTTTATCTGCATTATCTCTAATCCTAATAAAAAACTCTTTAATATGGATATTATTTAACACCCATCTCAGTACTATTTTACATGACTATTTCTCATGTAATTGGTTTATGACATAATGTTAGATGGCACATTCCTGTTTTCTTATTTGAAATAATGTACAAGTACTCTTATGAAGAAAATTGTATTTAGGAGTTGAACTTAGCAAAAATAATAAACAATGCCTATAACAACTAGTAAATATATAGACTAAACAATGTGATGAGAACTCTCAGATAACTCAGACTGTAAAATCTTTTTCGTGTCAGCAGATATCATTGCCCTTTTCTCCATTTGCATGTAAGCCTATGAGTCCTTGAGAGGTACTCGCTTCTGTGTTCAGGCTGAAACGTTGACAGATCTCCTAGGGATTCAGTACAGTATTTCAGTACTCTCCCAAACTATTCTGGACCCATCACTAGGGAAAGGAGTGTAGTTTATATTCAGAAATAGAATGGGCTTTGTGGTCTAGGGAAGAAGGAGTTCTTTTTGCCTCATCAAAGTTCAAGACTAGAAAAAAAATGGTGCTTAATTTTTTGAAGGTAACCATGAATTTCCCTTCAGACTTTTATCTGAGTCAACTGCGATCTTTCCTTTTCTGCATTGCTACCATCCTTCACCCCTTTCCCAGTAGCTCAGACTCCTCTGCCCTTGATCCTGCTTTCCTGGAAACTATAGGCCACAACTTTTAGTATCAATAGTTGTTACCTTAGCATGCTTCCACTTTAAGCACAAAGCCTCTCTGAATGTTCAGACACAAAACAATGAGTAGAGATTGTGGAAATTAGTTCATTTTTTGGAAAGTATTTCCTTTTATTGGCACTTGTTTCTTTCCCACACAAGTTAGCTTTCCAGCTTCACTACTAGCAAGAATCATTTCAAGCATCTTTCTTGCAACTTTTGTTCCTCCAAAAATCCAGATTCTGTTTCTTCTAGTATGTCTTATTAGAAAACCCACATTATCTTTCTATTTTCAGTTTTTCTGTGGCATTATAATATTATTCTCTTTATTTTACAGATAAGGTAACTGGTTCAGTGAGGTTCTCATTGGAAAAAAATGGAGCAATAAATTATCTAACTCATGGAATTATTGAGAAAATTAGATTACTTAATACGTATAAAGTACTCTACAAGAACTCAATAAATCTTAGCTATTGTTGTATCTTTATGTTCATTATTAAGGACATAGGTTAACCAGATAGTAAATGGTAGTATTGGTGTTTGAGTGGGTTCATTTCCACCATAACTTCCTTTTGGTGGAAACTACAATTTTTTGAAATGTACTATCTGATGATGCAAAACTTTCAGAAGGACACAATAAGATGGACTGTAGAGCAGCCATCTTCAACATATTTTACATTATTTTAACACATTACTTGTAAAATATTAAAAATAAGTAAACAAATGTTTTGGAATAAAATCAGTATGTAACATTTTAGCTGTTTAATAATCCCAGGATAAACAACTATTGATAAAAAAATGTATTTGAAATCAGAAGGACTTTCATTTGCTATCTTTCTTTTGTTTCTGTGGTCAGATTCATTTACTAGAATGACCCGGTGTTTGAAGTTAAACCTGACATTACCTCTTATCAGCTGTGATCTTAGGCAAGTTTCCTTATCTCTTTAAGTTTAATTTTTTCAACTGTAAAATAATGATCATTAAAATAGATCAGAATTAATCGAGCACTTGGGAAGTGTGTTCTAAGCACTTTACATTGATTATCTAAGATAATTCTCAGGACAAACCCTACAGAGCAGGGGTCTCAATCCTAGATACACATCAGAATCATGAGGTGATTCTCATGAAATAAGAAAAACAAGATTCTCAGGATGGGGCTGCGGGGTGGTGGCATGAGATACTTTTTGTTTCCAAGATTATTCTAACATGCAGCTCAAGTTGAGAAACATGAAAATAGAAGTAAATACTGTTATATCCCATTTTTAGAGGCTGAGCACATTCCTTGGCTTGAGGCCCCCTTCCATCTTCAAATCCAGGAGTGATTGGTCAAATTTTTCCCACATTGCATCACTTTGACGCTGACTCTTAATGCCTCTCACTCCCACTTTCAAGAATTCCTCAGCTAGTCCATTAGAATCTTCTTGTTTTAAAGTCAGCTGGTTAGCAACCTTAATTCCCCCTTTTATTGTGACATAATATATTCATAGATTCTTGGCGTTAGGATGTAGACATTTTTGTGGAGACGTTATTCTGCCTGGCACTGTCTCTGATGGTTTTTCTCTTCTCCAGGCATCTTAATATAGTTGTGCTCAAGGCTTAGTTGTCTTCTCTCTCCTATCTTCTTTCATGCTTTTGGTACTCTCATCTTTAAAAACCTGAAATGTCAATTATACATTGGAGTCTCAAATTTACATCTCTAGCCCCAGTTTTTTTTAACCTTCAAGACTAGAATATTCATGTACTTGACATCTGTGTTAGATATTAGTAGATATTTCTAACTCAGTGTATTCTAAATGGAAATCTTGATGTACACCTTACCATACCTCCCCCAGATTCACTTCACCCCATAACCTTCCTCATTTCATGTGATGGTAATTCCATTTTTCCTGTTTGCTTAAGTCAGTTATCCTAGAATTATCCCTGACTCTCGTCTTTCTCTTACACAGTATCTCTAGTCCATTGTCCATTAAAATCCTGTTGTTTATGTCTTCAAAATAGACTCGACATTTTCAGTAAAACAAGCACCTCTTGATTTTTAAGTCAAACTTGGGAGGATGTATATCTCTCTCAAAAAAACACTTTTCAGATGAATTTTACATAGGAAAAAATTATACCCACATTCCCAAAACTCAATTCAATAAAATGTTTAACATTTTAACAAGATATATCAACAAATACTTTAATACAATATTTAAAATTAAGATTTTAACAAATTGATGTGTGGGAAAAATCTTGAATACATTCCAAATACAATTTACAAAATGTCAGAATCATGTGGAGACGTTTAAAAAAGGATTTTCAATATGAAAACACTAATTCAAAAAGGTACATGCATCTCAGTGTTCATAGAAGCACTGCTTACAATAGCCAAGACATGGAAGCAACCCAAGTGCCCATCAATAGGCATTTGGATTAAGAAGATGTGTGTGTTATTACTCAACCATCAAAAAGATTTAAATACTGACTGCACCAATGTGGTTGGACCTAGAGAATATCATGCTTCGTAAAATAAGTCAGATAAGGACAAATACTATATGATATCACTTATATGTGAAATCTAAGAAATAATACAAATGAATGTATATACAAAACAAAAACAGATTCATAGACAGAAAACAAACTTTTAGTTACCATAGGGGAGAGATAAGGGAGAAGAGACAAATTAGGGGTACAGGATTAACAGATACAAACTTCTAAATACAAAATAGATAAACAACAAGGATTTACTGTATAACACAGGGATTTATATCAATTATCTTGTAATAACCTATGATGGAATATAATCTGCAAAAATACTGAATCACTATGCTATACACCTGAAACTAATACAATATTATAAATCAGCTATACTTCAATTTAAAAAAAGTTTCAGCAAAACAAATGACCCCTTGGATTTTTCTAGTACTAACCAATGAAATTACTGACAAAACAAATCATTGTCAATATTCATATTTACTGTTTGGTGATCACAAGCATTTTGCTCTCTAACATAGTAATTTATTACTTGTGTATAGTCTTTTTATTATGTTTTTGTTACTGTGCTTTGATAATACATTACGGTTTAAATAATTTAAAATAAAGAGAAAGAGTATTTGGAGGTAGAAAGTCTGACTTTCAGAGGTGGGTTAGTCACATTAAGAAGTCATTGTTCATACATCCAGAATCTGACCACTTTTCAGCACTTCCACTGCTTCTGCCCTGGTATGAGCTGCCATTATTTCTCATTGGATTATACTGCAGTTAACTTTCCAATAGGTCTTGCTGTTTTAACCCCCTCACCTCTTTATACCAGTCTTTTCTCATGTCCCTTCTCTGCTCAAAACCCTCCAGTGAAAGCCAAAGTCCCTGCAATGGTCTACAAGGATCCATGTTATTGATATTTACCTCTCTCCCACCCTTACCACTTGGACTTGTTCCACTCTTTTCCCTCTGGGTGACTCTGTTCTAGCCACAGAGAATTCCTTCCTGTTTCTCAAACGCTCACACACTCTTAGGCCTTTTGTCTTCCTGTTCCCTGTACTTCTTCATAGCACCCTCTGGGTTAACATTCACTCCTGTTTTTTCCTCAAATCTCAACCTTATCATGAGGCTTATCCTGACTAGTGTATTTAATATTGCAACTTGCCTTCTCTACCACCCCATACTCCTCATCTTCCTTAAACCACTGTCTTTTCTTTTTCTTTTTCCTCTCATAGTATTTAACTTTTCTATCATGCTATATAATTCACTTATTATGTTTAGTGTTTTATTGCTTACCTGCCATCAGCTATAAGATCAGCTCCATGAGGGCAGAGCTTTTTGTTCATTGATAAATGTCAAGTACATAGAACAGTGCCAGACACCCTGACACATAGCTATGATCAATAATGAATTGTTAAGTTAACAATTGAATTAATAAATGAATTTTCCCAGTATTTCACTGTATAAGTGGAGCTGTATTTGAACACAGGCAGTCTACTGACTTCTGAGCCTGTGCACCTAAACTCTCTCTTTCCGTGTATATATGTGTGTATGTTGATGTATATATATACATATGTACATATACATACATATATATTTAAATTTATTATTTTACCTTGTAAACAATTTTAATAGAAAATTAATCATTATATATGGTACAAAATCTAAAACAGATATAATATGGATATAATAGATATAATATTTTATATAATATAATACTTTTAGGATGGAATAAGAGAAACTTTTACTGTGGGAAGCTGTTTCAACTTCAGAATAACTATTTTGAAGATTAAGTTATTTAATAATGTAAATGATTTAAAACATACTTGAAATAGAGTAGATGTTCAAAAGGGAAGCTGTTAATATTTATAAAACATGAACAATGATAGCTATTGATTAAGTGGCTTTAAGGATTCAACTCTATGATCTATGTAGACATTACTGCAATGTTAGTTCCCTCCCTTTCCCTCTAGCCCCTACATTCAAGTTCAACATACTGGAGTTTATAACCGTCACAATTTTCATTTTATGTTTAGTATGAAAACGTAGACTGAAGACAAAGACAGTTTCTTGTTAAAAAGGGAGTATGATGTGGTGGAAATTACACGGATTTGGCATCAATAAAAATGTCAATTTTTCACTTATTAATTCCAGTTTTCTCAACTGTAAATCAGGGATAATATTGCAAACCTTCTAGCACTGCTAACAAGATTAAGAATTAAGTAAGATTGTGTATGTCATTCTGCTAAACTCAAATTTCCTGCACTTGAGAGTGTGGGAAATATGTCCATAGTTTTGATCATTGTTTTCACTCAGTGCTGAAGAATTTTAAGCATCTTTTTTTTTGGAACTACATAGCAGCACAATTTATTCTTTGAAAAAAACCTTAGAAATACCTAGATAATTCATAAACCTATAATTCATAAACAGGAAAATTTTCTTTAATTATGATGCTTTTATTTTATTTTATTTTATTCGAAAAGAAAGTCACAAAAATTATAATCATCCTCATCAGTTCACTCAGTCCCATGTAATTCAGTTTTTTATCTTGATTTTTGTTAGCACTTTTATGAATTCATCAGTTTTCCATTAGAGTTCAGAAAATTCTTATTCATTCAGATCAGCAGTATAGTCAGTTACCAGAAACCTATACTTGTCAGAGTCTTTTCCATGAATTCTTTGAAGATGAAAACCTTTAACAGGAACATTTTTGCAAAAGCATCAGAGTACACCCAGAACTGTCTGCAAAGGACAAAAGACTTAAAAATGACCATGGTTAAAGATTTGATGAAAGTTCATAATAATGAAATTGACAAGGAAATTTAGTTATTTCTGAGCCTTATATTTAGGTCTCTAATCCATTTTGAGTTTATTTTTGTGTATGGCATTAGGGAGTGTTCTAATTTCATTCTTTTACATGTAGCTGTCCAGTTTTCCTAGCACCACTTATTGAAGAGACTGTCTTTTCTCCATTGTATATCTTTGCCTCCTTTGTCATAGATTAGTTGACCATAGGTATGTAGGTATATCTCTGGGCTTTCTGTCGTGTTCCATTGATCTATGTTTCTGTTTTTGTGCCAGTACCATATTGTCTTGATTACTGTAGCTTTGTAGTATAGTATGAAGTCAGGGAGTCTGATTACTCCAGCTCCATGTTTTTCCCTCAAGACTTCTTTGGCTCTTCGGGGTCTTTTGTGTCTCCATACAAATTTTAAGATGATTTGTTCTAGTTCCATAAGAAATGCCGTTGGTAATTTAATAGGGATTGCATCGAATCTGTAGATAGATTGCTTTGGGTAGTATAGTCATTTTCACAATATTGATTCTTCCAGTCCGAGAACATGGTATATCTCTCTATCTGTTGGTATCATCTTTAATTTCTTTCATCAGTGTCTTATAGTTTTCTGTATACAGGTCTTTTGTCTCCCTAGGTAGGTTTATTCCTAGGTATTTTATTCTTTTTGCTGCAATGGTAAATGGGAGTATTTTCATAATTTCTCTTTCAGATTTTTTATCATTAGTGTATAGGAATGTGAGAGATTACTGTGCATTAATTTTGTATCCTGCAACTTTAGCAAATTCATTGATTAGCTCTAGTAGTTTTCTGGTGGCCTTTTTAGGATTCTCTATGTATAGTATCATGTCATCAGCAAACAGTGAGAGTTTTACTTCTTCTTTTCCAATTTTTATTCTTTTTATTTATTTTTCTTCTCTGATTGCCATGGCTAGGACTTTGAAAACTATGTTAAATAATAGTGGTGAGAGTGGACATCCTTGTCTCGTTCCTGATCTTAGAGGAAATGGTTTCAGTTTTTTACCATTGAGAATGATGTTTGCTGTGGGTTTGTCATATATGGCCTTTATTATGTTGAGGTAGGTTCCCTCTGTGCCCACTTTTTGGAGAGTTTTTATCATAAATGGGTGTTGAATTTTGTCAAAAGCTTTTTCTGCGTCTATTGAGATGATCATATGGTTTTTATTCTTCAATTTGTTAATATGGTGTATCACACTGATTGATTTGTGTATTTTGAAGGTTCCTTGCATCCCTGGGATAAATCACACCTGATCATGGTGTATGATCCTTTTAATGTGATGTTGCATTCTGTTTGCTAGTATTGTGTTGAGGATTTTTGCATCTATATTCATCAGTGATATCGATCTGTAATTTTCTTTTTTTGTTGTATCTTTGTCTGGTTTTGGTATCAGGATGATGGTGGCCTCATAGAATGAGTTTGGGTGTGTTCTGTCCTCTGCAATTTTTTAGAAGAGTTTGAGAAGAATGGGTGTTAGCTCTTCTCTAAATGTTTGATAGAATTCACCTGTGAAGCCATCTGGCCCTGGACTTTTATTTGTTGGAAGATTTTTAATCACAGCATCAATTTCATTACTTATGATTGGTCTATTCTTATTTTCTGTTTCTTCCTGGTTTGTCTTGGAAGGTTATAGATTTCTAAGAATTTGTCCATTTCTTCCAGGTTGTCCATTTTATTAGCATAGAGTTGCTTGTAGTAGTCACTTAGGATGCTTTGTACTTCTGCGGTGTCTGTTGTAACCTCTCCTTTTTCATTTCTAATTTTATTGACTGGGTCCTCTCTCTCTTTTTCTTGAAGAGTCTGGCTAATGGTTTATCAATTTTGTTTATCTTCTCAAAGAACCAGCTTTTAATTTTATTGATCTTTGCTATTGTTTCTATTTCAGTTATTTCTGCTCTGATCTTTATGTTTTCTTTACTTCTGCTAACATTGACTTTTGTTTGTTCTTCTTTCTCTAGTTCCTTTAAGTGTAAGGTTAGATTGTTTACTTGAGATTTTTCTTGTTTCTTGAGGTAGGCTTGTATACCTATAAACATCCCTCTTAGAACTGCTTTTGCTGCATCCCATAGGTTTTGGATCGTCATGTTTTCATTGTCATTTGTCTGTAGGTATTTTTTGATTTCCTCTTTGATTTCTTCAGTGATCTCTTGGTTATTTAGTAATGTATTGTTAAGCCTCCATGTGTTTGTGATTTTTACAATTTTTTCCTTGTAATTCATTTCTAATCCCATAGCATTCTGGTCAGAAAAGACGCTTGATATGATTTCAATTTTCTTAAATTTACTGAAGCTTGATTTGTCACCCAAGATTTGATCTTGCCTGGAGAATGTTCCATGCACACTTGAGAATTAAGTGTAATCTGCTGTTTTGGCATGGAATGTCCTTTAAATATCAATTAAATCTATCTGGTCTATTGTGTCATTTAAAGCTTGTGTTTCCTAATTTATTTTCATTTTGGATGAACTGTCCATTGGTGTAAGTGAGGTATTAAAGTCCCCCACTATTATTGTGTTACTGTCGATTTCCTCTTTTATAGCTGTTAGCAGATGCCTTATGTATTGAGGTGCTCCTATGTTGGGTGCATATATATTTATAATTGTTATATCTTCTTCTTGGATTGATCTCTTGATCATTAGGTAGTGTCCTTCATTGTCTCTTGTAACATTCTTTATTTTAAAGTATATTTTATCTGATGTGAGTATAGGTAGTCCAGCTTTCTTTTGATTTCCATTTGCATGGAATATCTTTTTCCATCCCCTCACTTTCAGTCTGTATGTGTCGCTAGGTCTGAAGTGGTTCTCTTGTATACAGCATATATATGGGTGTTGTTTTTGCATCCATTCAGCAAGCCTGTGTCTTTTGGTTGGAGCATTTAATCCATTCACGTTTAATGTAATTATCTATATATATGTTCCTATGACCATTTTCTTGGTTGTTTTGGGTTTGTTTTTGTAGGTCCTTTTCTTCTCTTGTGTTCCCCACTTAGAGAAGTTCCTTTAGCATTTGTTGTATAGCTGGTTTGGGGTGCTGAATTCTCTTAGCTTTTGCTTTTCTGTAAAGCTTCTGATTTCTCCATCGAATCTGAATGAGATCCTTGGTGGGTAGAGTAATCCTGGTTGTAGGTTCTTCCCTTTCATCACTTTAAGTATATCATTCCAATCCCTTCTTGCTTGTAAAGTTTCTGCTGAGAAATCAGCTGTTAACATTATGGGAGTTCCCTTGTATGGTATTTGTCTTTTTTCCCTTACTGCTTTCAATAATTTTTCTTTGTCTTTAATTTTTTCCAATTTGATTACTATGTGTCTTGGCGTGTTTCTGCTTGGGTTTATCCTGTATGGAACTCGCTGTGCTTCCTCGGCTGGGTGGCTATTTCCTTTCCCATATTAGGGACGTTTTTGACTATAATGTCTTCAAATATTTTCTCTGGCTCTTTCTCTCTTCTCCCTCTGGGACCCCTATAATGTGAATGTTGTTGCATTTAATGTTGTCCCAGAGGTCTCTTAGGCTGTCTTCGTTTCTTTTCATTCTTTTTTCTTTATTCTGTTCTGCAGCAGTGAATTCCACCATTCTGTCTTCCTGGTCACTTATCCGTTCTTCTGCCTCAGTTATTCACCTGTTGATTCCTTCTAGTGTAGTTTTCATTTCAGTTATTGTATTGTTCATCTCTGTTTGTTTGTTCTTTAATTCTTCCAGATCTTTGTTAAACATTTCTTGCATCTTCTCGTTCTTTGCCTCCATTCTTTTTCCGAGGTCCTGGATCATCTTCACTATCATTATTCTGAATTCTTTTTCTGGAAGGTTGCCTATGTCCATTTCATTTAGTTGTTTTTCTGGGGTTTTATCTTGTTTCTTCATCTGGTACATAGCCCTCTGCCTTTTCATGTTGTCTGTCTTTCTGTGAATGTGGTTTTTGTTCCACAGGCTGTGGGATTGTAGTTCTTGCTTCTGCTGTCTGCCCTCTGGTGGATGAGGCTATCTGAGAGGCTTGATGGGAGGGACACGTGGTGGATAGAGCTGACTGTTGATCTGGTGGGCAGAGCTCAGTAAAGCTTTAATCCACTTGACTGTTGATGGGTGGGGCTGGGTTCCCTCCCTGTTGGTTGTTTGGCCTGAGGCAACCCAACACTGGAGCCTACCTGGGCTCTTTGATGGGGCTAATTACAGACTCTGGGAGCGCTCAGGACAAGGAATACTTCCCAGAGCTTCTGCTGCCAGTGTCCTTTTCCCCACAAGCCACAGCCACCCCCCACCTCTGCAGGGGACCCTTCAACATTAGCAGGCAGGTCTGGTTCAGTCTTCCCTGGCATCACTGCTCCTTCCCCTGGGTCCTGATGGGCACACTACTTTGTGTGTGCCCTCTAAGAGTGGAGTCTCTGTTTCCCCCTGTCCTGTCGAAGTTCTGCAATCAATTCCAACTAGGCTTCAAAGTCTGATTCTCTAGGAATTCCTCCTCCCATTGCCGGGCCCCCAGGTTGGGAAGCCTGATGTGGGGCTCAGATCCTTCACTCCAGTGGGTGGACTTCTGTGGTATAAGTGTTTTTCAGTCTGTGAGTCACCCACCCACCAGTTATGGGATTTGATTTTACTGTGATCACGCCCCTCCTGCCGTCTCATTGTGGCTTCTTCTTTGTCTTTGGATGTGGGGTATCCTTTTTGGTGAGTTCCAGTGTCTTCCTTTTGATGATTTTCCAGCAGCTAGTTGTGATTCTGGTGTTCTCGCAAGAGGGAGTGAAAGCACGTCCTTCTACTCCACCACCTTGGTTCCTCTCCTAAGCATCATTTTTTATCTTAAAGTAATCATATATATACTATAAAATAAAAATGAAAATTGACCTTTTTTTTAAAGTACGGGACATTTTATACTCTAGAAAGCTATTTTAATTGTGTTTCAATTCCTCTCTTGGAGCAAATTTCACCCTTTTCTCATTTTAAAAGTAATTCAGAGGTGAATTTTGTGAAGGGCTAACTATAAGAAGCATTTTATGAAATATCTGGCACTTAATATGTATTCAATAATTTCAGTGTCCCAAGCTCACCTTTAAAGCCTCATAAAATACTGAAATTAATCTCCATTGACTACTCTTCCTTTTCTCTTCCCTACCACATGCACAATAGCGCAGTCCTGTTTCAAAAATTTTAAGTTACTGAAATAGAGTACAGAACAATTCCATTGTTGATCTCATCTAGACCATTCTGTTTCTTTCCATTTCATGGAATATCTGCTGTTTGCTTTTCCCTATCACCTCCTGGAACTTTCTGTTTATTCTTTCTGCTTTACTACTGTAGCATTATCTCTTCTTTCTTTTCTCCTGTATGACAATGTTGACTTTTTTCTTCCCTTTTATTGCCTTCCTTTTCCTGGGATGACTATTCGAAATACATGAAGACTGAGCTATGGCAAAGATGTTAGTATTCATCTGGATGATTCAATTTACTAGGTATTTATAGTCAAATATGGAAAAATAAATCATATTACACAGTACTATTCAAAGAAAATTTCTCCTTAAGAAATGTTTTCAAGTGAAACATCATTTCCCTCAGGTATCTGTTCTATAAATTTAGATGATGATATATTTAGCTTCTTAAAATAAAGCATATGTATATATGCTATTTGCCACTACATATATACATAATATAATAAGGATATATATGTATAATGGCAATTAGTCAATATGGAAAAAGATGTAATATTTAGTGTCTCTGAAATTTTGGATATAGAATGTAAGTCCAAAGAGGCAATTTTGAAAGAAATGATTTTGAAAATATTGCTGTCAACCAAAGTAGATGATGGATAGCAAGTTTTCTCAGACAAAACCATCAAATAGAAACTGAAAAAGACCTGTTTCAGTAAAGCAGAGAATGTTTTGACTTCTATTTTAGAAAACTAAGGTAGCCCTAAATTCTAAAAGAAAACATAGAAATTAAAGGAACACTAACCTAGGGACTGCATTAAAAATCATATTTTTATACAACTGAAAGTTGGGAGGATCATTTTCATATTCCTGATCAAATTGCTTTAGGAAAGTCCCTACTTAAAATTAAACATGGCACAGATTCACTTTTTTCTCTTATGTTTTTAAGTTTAGAGTATAATAGAATATAAAATGGACAAAGAAAGTGAATTACTTTGAGATACAAGAGATTTAAAAAAAAAACATTTCACAGGCTAAATGAGTTTCTGTGTATTCATGTTCTGAATCAGTACTTATTTAATGAGTCAGTGAATAATGAAATTGTCCTCATTTATTAAGGAACAAGTTGTTCAGTGATATACTTTAAAAATTGTGAATTATTTTAAGAATCGTGTATATAATAATAATAAGCTAGATTATGGTCTAAAATATATATATATTTAGAAAGATTTCACTGCAGATAGATTATTCAAATTGATTTTTACAGCATATAATGATGCTAAGTAGAAGGATAAAAATGAAAGGTTCTTAAGAATTTCAGGTTTGAGAATATTATTGAGAGTTGTTAGAGAAAGTGTGTTTCAGTTATTTATTCTACAGATATTTATGAAATGCCTACTAGTGCCAGACACTATGTTGATAGTTGGGATACAATGTTGGAAAGATAAGGACTCAGTTTGCAAGAACCACAGGTGAAGAGAGCAGGCACACATGTAAACAGTTTGTAGTGATAAGTGCAATAATAGAAGTATGCACATGAAGTTATATAGTTTTAGAGAAGGCGATACTGAGTCTTTGATTGATTTTGTTATAATTGCACAGAGGAAGTAATATTGAGTTCAAGGCTTGAAAGATAGGTAGAAGTTGTCCAGTGGCAAGGTGAAATCACACTCAAAGGACAAGAAAAGGCAAGTAGTTCAAAATGGCCATGTCTTGAATGAGAGATGTGAAATTGCAGAGGTGGGTGGGGGCCATGAATTACAGAAAATATTTAAATACTAAAGATTGTGATTAAATAATTTTAAGGTGGTTTTCCTTATGTAGCTAGAGAATCTAATAAGTTAGGCACGGATGTATATTTGTTAAAGAGCAGGTATTCACATGATCTATAACAGTTTGTAAAATTACCTCTGTCTTCTTCAACATTCTGTCTTAAGTAGAAAAATATATATATTATCAAAATATAAGTATAGGTACTATGAATAAAAGTAAAAGTAAGTATAGGTACTATACACATCAGTTTTATAAATGAAGTATATGTAGTATGGATTATTTTAGAAAATACCCTTAAAAGCACTGTGGGTTTTTCTAAGTGTTTTTCTTACAATAGATATTCTTTGATTAATGTATGTGTACTTTTCTTAATTCTACTAGCATTTTTTTTCACTACACTCCAGGCATATCAGAAGATATGAATTCACTCTGCAGTAATAAGATTGATTTTATTTTATTATTTATTTATTATTAACATCTTTATTGCAATATAATTGCTTTACAGTGATGTGTTAGTTTCTGCTTTATAACAAAGTGAATCAGTATACATATACATATATCCCCATATCTCCTCCCTCTGTGTCTTCCTCCCACCCTCCCTATCCCACCCCTCTAGGTGGTCACAAAGCACTGAGCTGATCTCCCTGTGCTATATGGTTGCTTCCCACTAGCTATCTATAATACATTTGGTAGTGTGTATATGCCAGTGCTACTCTCCCACTTAGTCCCAGCATACCCTTCCCCTTTCCTGTGTCCTCAAATCCATTCTCTACTTCTGTGTCTTTATTCCTGTCCGGCTCCTAGGTTCATCAGATCCTTTTTTTTTTAGATTCCATATATATGTGTTACCATATGGTATTTGTTTTTCCCTTTCTGACTTACTTCACTCTGTGTGACAGACTCTTAGGTCCATCCTCCTCACTACAAAAAACTCAATTTCATTTCTTTTTATGGCTGAGTAATATTCCATTGAATACATGTGCCACATCTTCTTTATCCATTCATCTGTTGATGGACACTTAGGTTACTTCCATGTTCTGGCTATTGTAAATAGAGCTGCAGTGAACATTGTGGTACATGACCCTTTTCAAATTATGGTTTTCTCAGGGTATATACCCAGAAAAGGGATTGCTGGGTCATATGGTAGCTCTATTTTTAGTTTTTTAAGGAACCTCCATACTGTGCTCTACAGTGGTGGTATCAATTTACATTCCCACCAACAGTGCAGGAGGGATCCCTTTTCTCCACACCCTCTCCAGCATTTGTTGTTTGTAGATTTTTTGATGATGGCCATTCTGACAACTGGGAGGTGATACCTCATTGTAGTTTTGGTTTGTATTTCTCTAATGATTAGTGATGTTGAGCATCCTTTCATGTGTTTGTTGGCAATCTGTGTATCTTGTTTGGAGAAATATCTATTTAGGTCTTCTGCCCATTATTGGAATGGGTTGTTTTTTGGATTTTGAGCTGCATGAGCTCCTGGTAAATTTTGGAGATTAATCCTTTGTCAGTTGCTTCGTTGCCAAATATTTTCTCCAATTCTGAGGGTTGTCTTTCCGTCTTGTTTATGGTTTCCATTGCTGTGCAAAAGCATTTAAGTTTCATTAGGTCCCATTGGTTTATTTTTGTTTTTACTTCTGTTTCTTTAGGAGTTGGGTCAAAAAGGATCTTGGTGTGATTTATGTCATAGAGTGTTCTGCCTATCTTTTCTTCTAAGAGTTTTATAGTGTCTGATGTCTACATTTGACCTTACATCTTTAATC
The DNA here is from genome assembly GCF_951394435.1 of Stenella coeruleoalba. Taxonomy (NCBI): domain Eukaryota; kingdom Metazoa; phylum Chordata; class Mammalia; order Artiodactyla; family Delphinidae; genus Stenella; species Stenella coeruleoalba. The sequence goes on from NC_137157.1 coordinate 32,333,701, forward strand.
CATTTTGAGTTTTTTTGTGTTTTGGTTTTTTTTTTTGTGGTACGCAGGCCTCTCACTGTTGTAGCCTCTCCCGTTGTGGAGCACAGGCTCCGGACGCACAGACTCAGCGGCCATGGCTTATGGGCCCAGCTGCTCCGCGGCCTGTGGGATCTTCCTGGACCAGGGCATGAACCCGTGTCCCCTGCATTGGCAGGTGGAATCTCAACCACTGCAACACCAGGGAAGCCCCTGGGTTTATTTCTGTATATGGTGTTAGGGAGTGTTCTCATTTCATTCTTTTACATGTAGCTGTCCAGTTTTCCCTGCACCACATATTGAAGAGTCTGTCTCTTCTCCATTGTATATTCTTGCCTCATTTATCAAAGGTAAGGTGACCATCTATGTGTGGGTTTATCTCTGGGCCTTCTATACTGTTCCATTGAATATATTTCTGTTATTGTGCCAGTACCATACTGTCTTGATTACTGTAGCTTTGTAATATTGTCTGAAGTCTGGGAGCCTGATTCTTCCAGCTTTGATTTCTTTCTCAAGATTGCTTGAGCTATTCGGGGTCTTTTGTGTTTCCATACAAATTGTGAAATATTTTGTTTGAGTTCTCTGAAAAATTGCATTAGTGGTTTGATAGGGCTTGCACTGAATCTGTAGATTGTTTTGGGTAGTATAGTTATTTTCACAATGTTGATGCTTCTAATCCAAGAACATGGTATTTCTCTCCTCCTGTTTGTATCATCTTTAATTTCTTTCATCAGCGTCTTATAGGTTTCTGCATACAGGTCTTTTGTCTCCTTAGGTAGGTTTAACCGTAGGTATTTTATTCTTTTTGTTTCAATGGTAAATGGGGTGTTTCCTTAATTTCTGTTTCAGATTTTTTGTCGTTAGTGTATAGGAATGCAAGAGATTTCTGTGCATTAATTTTGTATCCTGCTACTTTTGCAAATTCATTGATTAGCTGTAGTAGTTTTCTGGTAGCATATTTAGAATTCTCTATGTATAGTATTTTCTCATCTGCAAACAGTGACAGTTTTACTTCTTTTCTGATTTGGATTCCTGTTATTTCTTTTTCTTCTCTGATTGCTGTGGCTAAAACTTCCAAAACTATATTGAATAATAGTGGAGAGAGTGGGCAACCTTGTCTTGTTCCTGATCTTAGAGGAAATGGTTGCAGTTTTTCACCATTGAGAGTGATGTTTGCTGTGGGTTTGTCATTTATGACCTTTATTATGTTGAGGTAGGTTCCCTCTATGCCTATTTCTGGAGAGTTTTTATCATAAATGGGTGTTGAATTTTGTCAAAAGCTTTTCTGCATCTATTGAGATGATCATATGGATGGTTTTTCTCCTTGAATTTGTTAATATGGTTTTTCACATTGATTGATTTGCGTATATTGAAATATCCTTGCATTCCTGGGATAAACTCCATTTGATCATGGTGTATGATCCTTTTAATGTGCTGTTGAATTCTGTTTGCTTGTAGTTTGTTGAGGATTTTTACATCTATTTTCATCAGTGGTATTGGCCTGTAGTTTTCTTTCTTTGTGACATCTTTGTCTGGTTTGGGTATCCGGGTGATGGTGGCCTTATAGAATGAGTTTGGGAATGTTCCTCCCTCTGCTATATTTTGGAAGAGTGTGAGAAGGATAGGTGTTAGCTCTTCTCTAAATGTTTGATAGAAGTCTCCTGTGAAGCCATCTGGTCCTGGGCTTTTGTTTGTTGGAGGATTTTTTTTTTTTTTTTACGCGGGCCTCTCACTGTTGTGGCCTCTCCTGTTGCGGAGCACAGGCTCCGGACGCGCAGGCTCAGCGGCCACGGCCCATGGGCCCAGCCGCTCTGCGGCATGCGGGATCCTCCCAGACCGGGGCACGAACCTGCGTCCCCTGCATCGGCAGGCGGACTCCCAACCACTGCGCCACCAGGGAAGGCCTGTTGGAGGATTTTTAATCACAGTTTCAATTTCAGTGCTTGTGATTGGTCTGTTTATATTTTCTATTTCTTCATGGTTCAGTCTCAGCAGATTGTACTTTTCTAAGAATTTGTCCATTTCTTCCAGTTTTTCCATTTTATTGGTATGTAGTTGCTTGTAGTAATCCCTCATGATTTTATGTATTTCTGCAGTGTCACTTGTTACTTCTCCTTTTTCATTTCTAATTCTGTTGATTTGAGTCTTCTCCCTTTTTTTTGTGATGGGTCTGGCTAATGGTTTATCAATTTTGTTTGTCTTCTCAAAGAACCAGCTTTTAGTTTCATTGATCTTTGCTGTTGTTTGCTTCATGTGTTTTTCATTGATTTCTGATCTGATCCTTATGATTTCTTTCCTTTGGCTAATTTAGGGTTTTTGGTTCTCCTTTCTCTAATTGCTTTAGGTGTAATGTTAGGTTGTTTATTTGAGGTAGTTCTTGTTTCTTGAGGTAGGATTGTATTGCTATAAACTTCCCTCTTAAAACTGCTTTTGCTGCATTCCATAGGTTTTGGGTCGTCATGTTTTCATTGTCATTTGTTTCTAGGTATTTTTTGATTTCCTCTTTGATTTCTTCAGTGATCTCTTCGTTATTTAGTAGTGTATTGTTTAGCTTCCATGTGTTTGTATTTTCTACAGATTTTTTTCCTGTAATTGATATCTAGTCTCGTAGTTTTTTGGTCAGAAAAGATATTTGATATGATTTCAGTTTTCTTAAATTTAACAAGGCTTGATTTGTTACCCAAGATATGGTCAATCCTGGCGATGGTCCATAAGCACTTGATGAGAAAGTGTATTCTGTGGTTTTTGGATTGAATGTACTATAATTATCAGTTAAGTCCATCTCATTTAATGTGACATTTAAAGCTTGTTTTTCCTTTTTTATTTTCATTTTGGATGATCTGTCCATTGCTGAAAGTGGTGTGTTAAAAGTCCCTTACTATGACTCTGTTACTTTCAGTTTCCCCTTTTATGGCTGTTAGCACTTGCCTTATGTATTGAAGTACTTCTATATTGGGTGCATAAATATTTACAATTGTTATATCTTCTTCTTCGATCGATCCCTTGATCATTATGTAGTGTCCTTCTTTGTCTCTTGTAATAGTCTTTATTTTAAAGTCTATTTTGTCTGATATGAGAATTGCTACCCCAGCTTTCTTTTGATTTCCATTTTCATGGAATATCTTTTTCCATCCCCTCACTTTCACTCTGTATGTGTCCCTAGGTGTGAAGTGGGTGTCTCCTGGATAGCATGTATATGGGTCTTGTTTTTGTATCCATTCTGCCAGTCTATATCTTTTGGTTGGAGCATTTAATCCATTTACATTTAAGGTAGTTATCGATATGTATGTTCCTATTACCATTTTCTTAATTGTTTTGGGTTTGTTATGGTAGGTCTTCTCCTTCTCTTGTGTTTCCTGCCTAGAGAAGTTCCTTTAGCATTTGTTGTGAAGCTGGTTTGTTGTTTGAATTCTCTTAGGTTTGGCTTATCTGTAAAGGTTTTAATTTCTCCATTGAATATGAATGGGATCCTTGCTGGGTAGAATAATCTTGGTTGTAGGTTATTCCCTTTCACCACTTTAAATATGTCCTGCCACTCCCTCTGGTTTGCAGTGTTTCTGCTGAAAGATCAGCTGTTAACCTTATGGGGATTTGCTTGTATGTTATTTGTTGTTTTTCCATTGCTGCTGTTAATATTTTTTATTTGCAGTTAATTTTTGATAGTTTGATTAATGTTTGTCTTGGCTTGTTTCTCTTTGGTTTTATCCTGTATGGGACTCTCTGTGCTTCTTGGACTTGACTGAGTATTTCTTTTTCCATATTAGGGAAGTTTTCGTCCAAAATCTCTTCAAATATTTTCTGAGTCCCTTTCTTTTTCTCTTCTTCTTCTGGGACCCTTATAATTCGAATGTTGTTGCATTTAATGTTGTCCCAGAGGTCTCTGAGACTGTCCTCAATTCTTTTCATTCTTTTTCCCTTATCCTGCCCTTTGGTCGTTATTTCCACTATTTTATTTTCCAGGTCACTTATCCGTTCTTCTGCCTCAGTTATTCTGCTGTTGATTCCTTCTAGAGAATTTTTAATTTCATCTATTGTGTTGTTCATCATTGTTTGTTTGCTCTTTCATTCTTCCAGGTTCTTGTTAAACGTTTCGTGTATTTTCTCCATTCTATTTCCATGTATTTGGATCATCTTTACTATCATTATTCTGAATTCTTTTTCAGGTAGACTGCCTCTTTCCTCTTCATTTGTTTGGTCTTGTGGGTGTTACCTTGCTCCTTCATGTGCTATGTGTTTCTCTGTCTTCTCATTTTTCTTAACTTACTGTGTTTGGGGTCTCCTTTTTGCAGCCTGCAGATTCTTAGTTCCCATTATTTTTTTGTGTCTGCCCCCAGTAGCTAAGGTTGATGGGTTGTGTAGGCTTCCTGGTTGAAGGGACTTGCGCCTGTGTTCTGGTGGATGAGTCTATATCTTGCCTTTCTGGTGGGCAGGACTGCATCCGGTGTTGTGTTTTGGGGTGTCGGTGACGTTATTATGATTTTATGCAGCCTCTCTGCTAATGGGTGGGGTTGTGTTCCTGTCTTGCTAGTTGTTTGGCATAAGGTGTCCAGCACTGTAGCTCTCTGGTCATTGAGTGGAGCTGGGTCTTAGCGTAGGAATGGAGATCTCTGAGAGAGCTTTCGCCGTTCGATATTACTAGGAACTGGGAGGTCTCTGGTGTACCAATGTCCTGAACTCGGCTCTCCCACTTCAGAGGCACAGGCCTGACCCCTGGCCGGAGCACCAAGACCCTGTCAGCCACACGGCTCAGAGGAAAAGGAAGTAAAAAGAGAAGGAAAAAATAAAATAAAGTTATTAAAATAAAAAATGTATATATAATTAAGAATAAAAATGTTAAAAAGTCATAAAAAAAGAAATGAAGAAGTGAGCAACCAAACCAATAAACAAGTCCACCAATGATAACAAGTGCTAAAAACTGTACTAAAGAAAAAAAAATGTACAGACAGAACCATAGGACAAATGTAAAAGCAAAGCTATACAGACAAAATCACACAAAGAAGCATAGATATACACACTCACAAAAAGAGAAAAAGGAAAAGTAATTATGTATCTATATTTTAAAAAAAATGGAAGATAGCAACCAAATAAATAAAGAAATCTACCAATAATAAGAAACTCTAAATGCTGAACTAAGATAAACATAATACCAGAAACAAATTAGATGCAGAAAGCAAACCCTAATTCTACAGTTGCTCCCAAAGTCCACCACCTCAATTTTGATATGATTTGTTGTCTATTCAGGTATTCCACATATGCAGGGTACATCCAGTTGATTGTGGAGATTCAATCCGCTGCTCCTGAGGCTGCTGGGAGAGATTTCCCTTTCTCTTCTTTGTTTGCACAGCTCCTGGGTTTCAGGTTTGGATTTGGCCTCACCTCTGTGTTTAGGTCACCCGAGGGCGTCTTTTCTTTGCTCAGACAGGATGAGGTTCAAGTAGCATCTGGTTAGGGGGCTCTGGCTCACTCAGGCCGGGGGTAGGGCGGGGTACAGAATGCGGGGTTAGCCTGTGTTGGCAGAGGCCGGAGTGACGTTGCAACAGCCTGAGGCGCGCTGTGTGTTCTTCTGGGGAAGTTGTCCCTGGATCACAGGACCCTGGCAGTGGTGGGCTGCACAGGCTCCCGGGAGGGGAGGTGTGGAGAGTGACCTGTGCTCTCACACAGGCTTTTTGGTGACTGCAGCAGCAGCCTCAGTGTTTCATGCCCGTCCCTGGGGTCCGCATTGAAAGCTGTGGCTCACGGTGTCTCTGGAGCTTGTTTAGGTAGTGCTCTGAATCCCCTCTCCTCGCACATCCCGAAACAATGGTCTCTTGCCTCTTAGGCAGTTCCAGACTTTTTCCCGGATTCCTGCCTGGTAGGTAGCCCCCTTCAGGCTGTGTTCACGCAGCCAACCCCAGTCCTCTCCCTGGGATCTGACCTCCAAAGCCAGAGCCTCAGCTCCCAGCCCCCACCCGCCCCGGGGGCGGTGAGCAGACAAGCCTCTTGGGCTGGTGACTGCTGGTTGGCACTGATCCTCTGTGCGGGAACCTCTCCACTTTGCCCTCTGCAGAGATTGATTTTAATTATTATATTCAAACTTTCCTATCTAGTGAGGTTTATCTTTGGTAATCTATATACGTACTAAAAAATGTTGCCATTTCCAAATGTATTTTGGTTTTTTTTGGGGAGAGATAATTACCATAAAAGTAGGTTATATGCTGTGCAAACAAATTAGTTTTCATTACTTTAGATTTATACCTGACCCACACTCTAATATTCAGCCTGATCATCAAATTTATTCCTAACGCTTGCTTCAAGATGATTCTGAGATGTTTTCGTAATTAAATCAGTTCTGAAGGGACAGATATTTTTCACCATTATGGATGTTTAAATACATGTTCTATCGGCACAGATAGCAATTCCCAAGAAGTTACCTATATATTTTGAGTAATAACATCTATGTCACAATAAATAAGTAGCCTCCTTAAATTAATACTTCAAAAACATTACTCACATAAATGTCCAAGTACTGACATGCTTATTAAAATAAATCACATTTCTTTGGAATCATACTCTGTATGTAATCAGGAGACATTTCTATTCAGTAACATTTCTTTCAAACATTTTGCCTAAATTGAAAATAAATATTTGTTATGAGGTTGCTTTACTATAAAAAGCTAAGTCATAATGTGTTAAAATTTTCGCTTGATTTTTATAATACTTACTAGTTAATAAAATATTAAATTTAAGAGTATAACAGACCTATTCATTCTAGATTTTGAAGTCCTTACAGCTGACAATCAGCATATTACTGAGTGGTATTCAGTCAAACTATTTAATCTCTCTGGGACCATGATAGTAGCTTCCATATTAGTGATAATTATTTTCAGTAATTAAGTTATGCTTGGCAAGTCAGTTGTTATAATGTCAGTTTCTTCACATTGCTACAATGATAGAATTACAGTTCTGATGCAATATAAAAAATCAAATAACTTACAGTTCTACTATGAGTTTAATTTGATTGTATCGTGAAGATCATTTCCATTGATAAAAGCCAAAAGATACAGTCTTCCTATGACAGGTTGACTTATGATCATTTCAATTGTTTCTTGGTAAATAAATATTAAGTTTCAGAATTCACTCACTTCTGTTATTGAAAAGAATATACATCTTTGATATTCTTCTCTCAAAGCAAGCATATCAAAAGACTCTTAGAAAAGCCATAGATATGTCTAATCAGATGGAGAGTATGATAATAAACAAAGTCAAGAGGAAATTTTATCACAAGAATGTAAAGAAAATCTCATACGTGTCATTAATATTTGCTAAAGTGTGACACATAATTGGAATATACAACGAAAGGACCTATCTTATTACTGACTGAAAAAAATGCACAACCTAAAAGTTGAGAGTTATGTTTTATTTGGCAGACATTCTTAGGACTTCAAGCCCGGGAGGCAGCATCTCAAATAACCCTGATAGACTGCTCTGAGGAGACGAGGGGGGAGCTAGGATATATAGGAGCTTTGCAACAAAGGGCAGGTAGTTGGGACATCAAAAGATTATTGTTAATTAAAGAGACCAGACATCTCTAGTTAAGGAATTTAGTGCTTTCCTATGTATGCAAAGATACAATAGTCTGGGCTCACTGAAATCCTTCCTTTGATATGCACCTCAGCTATCTTGGGCCACTATCCTGTGTTTTCTCGTCCTGAGTTTCCTCATGCTGCACCTTCAGGAGTAGCTGCAGTATGATGACTGCTAGATGACTGACATTCTTTTTTTTCCTTCCTGAGTTCCCTCAGGGCTCACTGGTTGGGGCACGTGGCAGCAGCAGCTGATTACTAGGTGAGCTTGGCAATGGGTAGCCCATTTGTCTCCATCCTGAGTTCCCTAAATGCTCACCATCCGGGCTGCAGCAGTGTGATGCAACATCCTTTATTTACTGTCATGGCAAGCCATATTTTAGTTCTTACTATTAAAAATATATTTAATAGAATAAAGGGAGGTAGCAATAGATGTCTGCAGAGTATACTATGCTATAGAAAATAACAAATTTGAAGGTGAAAGTTGGGCTAACATTATACAGAGGATGTAAATGCAACGGCAAAGAGACATCACAAAGTTAAGGTATTAAATGATGCTATGGCATTGAACTTTTTACAACCCAGAAAAATCAGAAATCCCATCCTGGTTTAAACATTGTTGATAATTTCTCATTTGCCCTGCTGAATGTTTCATGATAAGGTGAACAAAGCACTCAGGGGAATTGCTACACTGGACCTACTTTTCATCATCAAGAGAAAACTGATTTGTGATAGATGGAAAAACATGATAGAAAGTGATACTGTAATTTCAGAGTCCATAACCAAAGAAAAGTGTACTGCACATATCACTCATGAGCCTTAAATCACTGACTCGCATGCAAGACTGTTTCTCTAATCACTTGGAAGATATGTTGAAAGATAGGTCCTCAGGCTCCTCTTCAGATTGACTGAAATCAGAATCTCTGCAAATGGAAAAAAGGAATCTGTATTTCCAGGGTTTCCAGAGATAATCCTGCTGAGGAATCAGGTTTCCCAGGTAATTTTGCTGGGAACTGGTAGGAGTCTGTCTCCCAGATTGAAATAGTTTACCTTTAATCACCAATGCTCCGGCTCTGCCAAACTTTCTGGGAGTTGCCCTGTTCCTTTGGATGGAGAAAGGGTTCCAGTGGAAGGAGAATTAAGGATCAATCAGCCTTATGGATATCTAAAAAACAGCACACATACTAAAAAGAGGTAGATTCCCAATACTCTGCAGCCTTCCGTTTGTTTTGTTTTGTTTTTAATGAAAATGGCAAACAATGGAGAAGAAAATAAATCTCTCCTTACCTACTTTCCAGAAATCAGACTGTGGCCTAGCACAGGAAGGCTTTCTGCTATATTTCAATGCAGTTCTCTCAGGCTTTACCTGGAGGAAATCCTTCCCATATCTGGCAGTTGGCTGACTGTCAGTCATAGTTTTCTGCATTGGGAATTTTCAAAAATTTCTGCCTTTTATGTGTATATTTGTGGAAGTTGGAAGAGGATGCATAAGGGACTCCCAGCCTGATCTTATTTTAAACCTAACTTCTGCCTCATTGATTCTGTGACAGATACAATTGTTTCACTTCCATTGTCCCTGTCTTGAAATGCCCTACTGACCAAGGAGGAATTGAAAATGAAAGGAACAGAACTGTGACTATTCTATGTTTATGTAAGTGTCGGTCGCTCTAACAAATGTAAATAAGATCTTACAGACTCTACTTTAGAGCCTTAGTTAAATGTCAACAAATACAATTGCCCTTGATAGTCACCATCTAATAAGCTTCCATTTTTCATTGTTGACTTACGCTCTACTTAAATTATTTCACTTGAGGACACCGGTTATGATTATTCCCTTTCCTTACCTCACTGCAAGGCAGATATGATGATATCTGTGTCCAGAGAACTTAAATAACTTGTTCAAGTCTACACAGTAAACAACTCCATTTATATTTTTATCTTCCCAGAGAAGATTCTTCCTTGGTATTTGAGAATAATTGAACCAAATACTCATTGCACAGATAAGATATAATTTGATCACAATATGCATATATATTTCTATTATTGAGTCTTAAAAACTCAGCCAATTTTTAAGAGTATAACATTTTACAATTTAGTCATTTCTTGAAACTTGAGCAAATTAATTTTGTCAAGATTTTTTGAGGTCTTAGAATGTCACTACAAAAAGATATATGTTGTTTCCATCTGCTGATATCTGATGCATGTCTTTGGGAAAACGGCAGATGACTGCAGGCTATATAGATTGCAAACTTAGTGATAAGTCATTTTGAATACCGAATATTGAATATGAATAATTGTATTATTCCTTTGTCAAAGTGTTATTTATGCAGAGCTATGTGCACTATTGTTCCTTACCTATAATGGAGATAGCTTCATGAATTTTTTCCTATAAAAAGAATAATAACAATTAAATACTTCATGTATTAGTGTAGTTGCTTAAAACTCATGTCAAAGGATAGTCAATATTGATGAGTTTCACAGAGAGAAAAATTTTATTTCTTATTGTCCATTCTGGTTAGACAATTAAAATAAGGATCAGATTTAAGAGATCTGCATTCTTAACACATACTTTGCTCTTAACTCATTTTCCTGTCTTGGCCTTGCTTTTTCTTGCTTTCTTGTCCATAAAGTGTGGGATGGAGGTTGGAGGTTAAAAAGAATTAGTACACTGATATTCGCACTCTACTCCTATATGGAACTGTTGGCCTGTGACATAAACAAATTTTCTGTTCCTAAAATCAAATGGTAGAAATCTTTTTCCATTTTACAGGAAGTGAGTGGTAAAAGTTAAATTGGGATATTTTTCTTAATGTAAAACTTTCTCTGATAAAATTTTTCTTAATCCTTTAGAACCAGAAACCTCTTCTCTACTAATGAATACTAGCAGGTGATAAAATTAATTAGCAAATAGTAAATTGATATTAATTTGAACTGTAGAAAAGTGAAACACTAGAGAGCTCATGGTAACCTTATACATGTCATAATTCCTAGATTGTAGTAAACTCTGAGGAAAGATACTGTTATATTAATCACAATAACATTAGACCCAACCTATTAAATACTACAGAATAAAGAATAGTAGCATAAATGGACCTATTAAATTACTAATTGTATATTGTATAATAGTAATATTGCTAAGTCCTGGCTTCTGGTTCTGCAAATAAGGAGTTTGGAAGTCGCCACTCTGTCCTAACAACAAGTAAAAAGCTCAACAGACTGAAGAATCAGTAACTTTTCTTGGATTCGTAAGAGAGGAAAGGACACAGGGCAAACTACTACCCCCCAAACTGGACATTCAAACAAGTTAATACAGGGAGGCATAGCTTACTGGAGCAGAGAATTGCAAGCAGAATGGGAGGCAACGTCTGGGTAGAAAAATCTGAACTGTAATTGGAAAATTGCTGGAGGCTCAGTGTGGACAGCTCAGAGAGTTAAAAACTGTTAGGGGACCTAGTCATCAAGAGGCTCCCACAAGAAGCAGCTATATGTTCTCTATTAAAAACCCACTTTAAGTATAAAGACACATATAGATTAAAAATAAATGGAAAGAGAAAAATATACTATACTAATGCTAATGAAAAAAGTAGAAATAACTGTCTTAATTTGAGACAGAGCAAACTTCAAAACAAAATTTATTAGGGATTAAGAAGGGTATAACATAATGGTAAAGGAGTCAATTCTCCAAGCAGACATGTGCCCCCAAAAAAGAGCATCAAACAATGTGAGGCAAAAACTGATAGAATTGCAAGGGGAAATATATTAATCCATTATGATAGTTGGAGAATTTAACACGCCTCTATCAGAAATGGACATATCCAGCAGGCAGAGAATCTGAGTGGAAATAGTTGAACGCAAGAACATCATCAATCAACTGGATATATCTGACATCTATAAATTACATCATCCAACAATAGCAGAATACACATTCTTCTCAAGCTCACATGGGACATTCACCAAGCTAGGCTACATTATGAACCATAAAAAAAACTTAACAAATTAAAAAAAAATAGAAATCATATAATATCTGCTCTCAGACCACAATGGAATTGAATTAGAAATCTATAATGTAAATACAAATAGAAAATCCCCCAATACAGGCATAACTCGGAGATATTTTGGGTTCAGTTCCAGATACCTGTAATTAAGCAAAATACTGCAATTAAGTGAGTCACACAAAACTTTTTGTTTCCCAGTGCATAGAAAAGTTATGTTTACACTATGCTATAGTCTAGTAAGTGTGCAACAGCATTATGTCTAAAAAGTACCTTAATTAAAAAGTACTCTTGCGGGCTTCCCTGGTGGCGCAGTGGTTGAGGGTCCGCCTGCCGATGCAGGGGACACGGGTTCGTGCCCTGGTCCGGGAGGATCCCACATGCCGCGGAGCGGCTGGGCCCATGGGCCATGGCCGCTGAGCCAGCATGTCCGGAGCCTGTGCTCCGCAACGGGAGAGGCCACGACAGTGAGAGGCCCACATAACGCAAAAAAAAAAAAAAAAAAAAAAAAAAAAAAGTACTCTTGCTAAAAAATGCTAACCATCATCTGAGTCTTCTGCGAGTTGTAATGTTTTTGCGGGCAGAGGTTCTTGCCTTGATGTTGATGGCTGCTGACTGATCAGGGTGGTGGGTGCTGAAGGTGGCTGTGGCGATTTTAAAATAAGACAACAGTGAAGTTTGCTCTATTGACTCCTCTTTTAATGAACGATTTCTCTGTAGTAGCATGCAATGCTGTTTGATAGCATTATATACACAGTAGAGCTTCTTACAGAATCAGTGCCACTCTTCTTAAACCCTGCTGCTGCTTTATCACCTAAGTTTGTGTAATATTCTAAATCCCTTGTTGTCATTTTAACAATATTCACAGCATCTTCACCAGGAGTAGATTCTACTTCAAGACACCATTTTCTTTGCTCATCCATAAGAAGCAACTCCTGATCCATTCAACTTTTATCACTACATTGTAGCAATTCAATCTTCAGGTTCTAATTCTAGTTTTCTAGAATCTTCAGGTTCTACTTCTAGTTTTCTTGCTATTTCCACCACCTCTGCAGTTACTTCCACACTGAAGTCTTGAGCCCCTCAAAGTCATTCATGGGGGTTGAAATCAACTTCTTCCAAACTCCTGTTAATGTTGATATTTGGACTTCTTCCCATGAATTACAAATGTTCTTAATGACATTTAGAATAGTGAATCATTTCCAGAAGGTTTTCAATTTACTTTGCCCAGATTCATCAGATGAATCACTGTCTATGACAATTATAGCCTTAAAAAATGTATTTCTTAAGTGATGAGACTTGAAAGTCAAAATTATTCCTTGATCCATGGCTGTAGAATGGATGTGGTGTTAGCAGGTGTGAAAACAACATGAATCTTATTGTACATGTCCATCAGAGCTCTTGAGTGACCAGGTGCATTGTAGATGAGAACTAATATTTTGAAAGAAACCTTTTCTTCTTAGCAGTAGTTCTCAACAGAGGGCCTAAAATATACAGTAAACCATTTTTTAAACATGTATACTGTTATCCAGGCTTTGCTGTTCCATTTATAGAGCAAGGCAGAGTCAATTTAGCATAATTCTGAAAGGCCCTAGGATTTTTAGAATGGTAAATGAGCATTGGTTTCCACTTAAAGTTATCTATATTGGCCCTAAAAAAGAGGGTCAACCTGTCCTTTGAAGCTTTGAAGCAGGCATTGACTTTTCCTTTCTAGCTACGAAAGTCCTAGATGGCATCTTCTTCCAATATAAGGCTGTTACATTGAAAACCTGTTATTCAGGGTAGCCACCTTCATTACTTATCTTAGCTAGATCTTCTGGATAATTTGCTGCAGCTTCTATATCAGCACTTGCTGCTTCACCTTGAACTTTTATGTTATGAAGAGGACTTCTTTCCTTAAACTTCATGAACCAACCTCTGCTAGTTTCAGACTTTTCTTCTGAACCTTCCTCATTGTGCTTAGCCTTCACAGAGCTGAAGAGCGCTAGAGCTTTGCTCTGGATTAGGTTTTCGCTTAGGAAATGTTGAGGCTGTTTTTGTCTTCTATCCAGAGCACTTAAACTTTCTCTTTGTATACAATAAGATTGTTTTACTTTCTTATAATTCATGTGTTTACTGGAGTAGCACTTTTAATTTCTTTCAAGAACTTTTCCTTTGCATTCACAACTTGGCTGTTTGGCACAAGAGGCCTAGTTTTCAGCCTATCTTAGCTTCTGCCATACCTTCCTCACTAAGCTTAATAATTTCTAGCTTTTGATTTAAAGTGAGAGACATGTGACTCTTCCTTTCACTTGAACACTTCGAGGTCATTGTAGGGTATTAGTTGGCATAATTTAAATATTTTTGTGTTTTAAGAAATAGAGAGGCTTGGGACAATGGAGAGAAATGGCAAAATGGCTGGTCAGTGGAACAGTGAGAACACACACATTTATAGATTGTTTGCTGTCTTATATGAGTATGGATTGTGGCACTTCAAAACAATGACAGTAATAACATCAAAAATCACTGATCACAGATCACCAAAAATATAATAATAATAAAAAGAGTTTGAAATATTGCAAGAATTACCAAAATGTGACACAGAGACAGGAAGTGAGCAGATGCTGTTAGGAAAATGGTGCCAATAGACTTGGGGACTCAAGGTTGCCAAAAACCTTTAGTTTGATAAAAGTACAATATCTGTGAAGCAAAATAAAGTGAAGTGCAAGAAAATAAAGTATGCCTCTACATCGAGATTAAACAATAAACTTCTAAATAACACATGGACCAAAGAAGAAATCTCAAGAGAAATATCAAAATATTATGAGCTAAATGAAAATGAAAGCACACTTTATCAAAATATGTGGGATGCAGTGAAATCAGTGCTTAAAAGGAAATTTATAGCATTGAATGCATATATCAAAAAAGGAGAAAGATACAAAGTCAATCTAAGTTTTCTCCTTACAAAACTAGAATAAGAAAGATAAATTTAATATAAAATAAACAGAAGAAATAAATAATAAGAATTAGAACATAAGTCAATGAAAATGAAAACAGGAAATCAGTATAAAAAAATCACTGGGTGGTTTGTGACCACCTAGAGGGGTGGGATAGGGAGGATGGGAGGGAGGGAGACGCAAGAGGGAAGAGATATGGGAACATATGTGTATGTATAACTGGTTCACTTTGTTATAAAGCAGAAACTAACACACCATTGTAAAGCAATTATACTCCAATAAAGATGTTAAAAAAAAAAATTACTGAAACCAAAAGGGGTCTCTTTGAAAAGATCAATGCTAACTAAAAAAAAAAAGTGGAGACAAATTGCTAATATCAGAAAAGAAAGAGGGGACATCACTATAGATCCCATGGACATTAAAAGGATAGTAAATGAATAGTATGAACAATTTTACTCCCACAAATTTGATAACCTGAATGAAATGGATCAACTCCTTGAAAGATATAGTTTGTCAAAACTCACACAAGAAGAAATAGACAATCCAAATAGGCCTATGTCTGGAAAATAAATTGTATCCATAATTAATAACCTTCCAAGACAGAAAGTACAAGGCCCAGATGGGTTCCCTGGTGAATTCTATCAAACATTTAAGGAAGAAATTATATCAATTCTCTACAATCTCTTTCAGAGTATAGAAATAGAGGGAATATGTCCTAACTCATTCTTTGAGGCCAGTATTACCCTAATACGAAAACCAAAGACATTTCAAGAAGAGAAATCCACAGACCAAGATCTCTAATGAATATAGATGTAAAAATCTGCAACAAAATTTTAGCAAATCAAATTCAGCAGTGTATAAAAAGATTTATATACCATGAGCAAGTAGGATTTATTCCAGATATGCAAGGCCATTTTGGCATATGGAATCAATTACTGTGACCCATCATATCAACTGGCTGAAAAAGAAAGATCACGTGACTATATTAGTAGATACAGCATTTTATTTATAGTGTCCTAAGAAGTAGAAACCACCCAAATATTCACCTACTAATGAATGCATAAACAAAATATAATATGTCCATAAATGGAATATTATTAAGCAATAAAAGTAATAAACTACTGATACAAGGTACAACATGGATGGACCTTAAAATATTAGATGAAGAAACCCAGTCACAAATATTCATATATTGTATGATTCCATTTGTATGAAATGTCCATATTAGGCTAGCTTATAGAGACCAGAATTAAATTAGTGGTTGCCTTAAAATGGGTGATTTGGGTGGGGTATGGGAAAGTGGCTGCTAATGGATATGGAGTTTCTTTTGAGGATTGATGAAAATGTCCTACAATTAGATTGTCGTGATGGTTACACAACTCTGAATATACGAAAACCAATTTTAAATGGATGAGTTGTATGGTATGTGAATTATACCTCAATGATACTACTGAAAAAAGAAGATACAAAATCCTAGGTTGGTCCTGCTGAGTGATGAGTTAGATAATTATTTCAAATTCATAAAAAAATTGAGTTCTACAGTTAATTCAAATTGTAGAACATCAAATATTATTCAGAAATTCCTGAAACATGCTGGGTAAAAAAACAAATTTCAAAGAAATGGCAATCAGCTAGGCAGGATATCACTCACAGATAAAAATAGATGCCAGAAGACAAAGTGCAAAAGGAAAATAATCATAAACCTAAAATTCCAAACTAGCCGAGCCATTCTTTAAAAATAAGGCCAAAATAAATATTTTTTCAGGCATACAGAGACCTAAATATTTCCTACTCAAAATTTTCCTTGCAGAATTACAAAAAGATCTTCCATATCCTCAGTATTAACCTAGAGAAAAGAAGCTGCACTAATAAAGCAATAGTGAACCAAAATATTGGTAGATAATGGTGATACAAAATAAGTAATAGATCAAAAATAATAGTCCCAGAAACAGAATAATGAAAAAACATGTCTGTCACTGTGGATATGTGTATTTTAAAATGCTAAACGTAGGTAATAGATAATCATGAGAAAGTTATAAGTTGAAGGAGATTGAAGAGAAATTAAAGTGTACTATTTTCCTTGTTTTATTGAGAGGGAAAATAGACATTTTTAGACTTTTCAAGTTTGAATTAAATATTGCTGTTAAAAAATTTAATAAACTTTTCCAGTAATGGCAAATAACTCATTATCCTAGCAATGAGTATAACTAAAAAAAAAAAAAGGTTAAAGCAACAACAAAAAATTAAAAGACTCTTTGACAGCATGAGAAAATTAGCAGTATAGTAAAGAATCACTGGAAAAGGAAGACAGAAATCCAGTGTGTTGAGTCCTATATTTCTTTTGTGGAGGCATTTGCTGATTCCAGGAATAAGCAACCAAAAACTAAGAAACTGAAGGGTACATTTAGCAACTTCTTAGGCTAGAAGGACAAAATTCAGAGTCCAGGTTCCAAAACAAATTTCAGAGATATATACTTTCTCTTTTAGATCCTCAAAGGCTATAGTCTAGCAACAGAGGAGAAAAAGGAGAAGGTAGACTCTCCTGGGAACTATAGCAACTTGAGGAAATGCAGCCAAACTGTGCTATAAGAGGGACATTTGTTAAAAGAAAGAAAAGTTAAACTATAAAGTCTTCATCTTAAGAATACAGGACTCTGTTTCAGGAAATATATTTTAGAGTGCTCTTTTTCAATTTCTTAGACTACAACCCACAGTAAACATTGCATTTTGCATTAGGATCCAGTAGCAAAAACACCTAAACCTTAAATTGACTTATGATTCATGAAACATGATTTACACCTGTTATGTGTTATAGTCTTATATCCTTCATTTTATTTTCTTCTAATTTTTTAATGATGGGTATGAACTAAATTAATTTTAGAACCTACTACTGACTCACAACTCACAGATTTAAAAACACTACAACAAAGAATCTCTCACTCATGGGCTTTAGAAAAGAGACATCAACAAAGATAATCATAGAATAATGTTTATAAATTAGAAACAAGTTAAATTATATCAATGTAGGAATGTACTACATACTTTAAATGTGTGCATTTTATAGTACATGTTATACCAAAAATGATTAAAATATGGAATAAAGATGAGAACCAACTGTATAGATAAAATATAATTTTGATTGATAAAATATATTTTCCAAACTTGTAAGCCAATATATTTGAAAATTTCAATGAAGTGGATGAATATAAACAGTCAAAACTGGAACAAGTATTAAAAAGCATATTTTAATGAGCCAAATGTTCCTGAGATTTAAATTGAGAATTTATTCTGCAGCATTATTGCAGAATAACCTGACTTAATACAATGAATAAATTGTGAGATATACCTAGGTTTAAATACAATATAACAAGAATTCATAATGATTCAGGTTTTTAAACTGCAAACAGGATAGTTCTTAAAATACACTTTTACATTAAAAGTAAGAAATTGTATTTATAGCAAAATATATTTTAAATATTTTTAATTTAAGTAATATAAGGGAGAGGCTTTGCACAGAGTGATGGAGATTGTGTGTAATGAATAGTACCTGAGGTCCAAATTAAACATAAATATATAACAAATATAGAAAAATATTAATCATTACTAATGCTAGGTCTTGGGAATATTGATATCTGTAATATTATTTTTATAATTTAATGTGCTTTTAAAGTCTTTGTTAAAATTTACCTTTACTTTTTGTCATTCTTGAATCACGTAGGCATTTATACTTCTTTTCTTTATCTCATACCTTCATATATTCATTGCTTAAGTTTTTAAATTCATAATATTATAGTTCATTATATTATTTTCTTGCTCTTAATATTTGTGATTCATCTAAGTGTGCCTAACAGCATAGTGTCTGACAGTATCACTTTCACAGAAAATGATCTTGAATTGAATTGAGTTAAATATATTGTTCTGGTATTCTTCTGATATATATCAAATTAGTACTAATTTTTTTAGATTTAAGGGAAGAATAATTTTCTTGTGAATGTGAATCTAGTAGGTTTCTAACTTTATCCTCTGGCCCTTTGCTTGTCCCTGAAAATCGTGTTCTGTTCTTCTTTAGGCTGTTAGAGGAGAGGAGCAGCAAAGGGTTGTAAATTGATTGGTCATGTGATTGTGGAAAGTCCTTTGAGCCTCCATGACTTGTTAGACCCAAACGGCTAATTTCAGCTTTGGAAAAAATATATATACTTTGAAATGTAATAAAGCCTAAATTGGAAAATAGCTTTTATAAGTTCTTCAATATAATGCGAAGTCAGTTGAGTTTTTCTTTTGTTACGGATATTAGAATTATACCATAAAGGTAAAGTTTTTCCTGTCATATGTAGAAGAAATATTAAGATTATAATATATACATGTTAATTATTAATATTCTTAATTGCACTTGCTATCTAAGCCATTGAGCATACCTAAAATATTTAAATATAATACTTCTAATGTTATATGAAATATAAATATATGCAATGTGATACATAAACTGATTAAGAATCAACTTAAGGCAACTTCTTTCCTTTTGAAATAGAGTCCTCATTATATTGGCTTAATTCAGAGGTCTTTAATTTAAATGCTGAATATCCCTAGAATCGGGCAGAATTTAGATAATCTGACAGCTGGATGGAAAAAAAAATTACATCTTTATTTTCATGAACCTCTCACTGAAATTTAGCTTTTCTTCAATCATAAATTTTGATTACCCCATAGTAGTATTAGCAGTATCAATTAGATATCTTCATATCTCATTGCAGTCGTTACAGGTAATCTTGAAATATCACTACTTTAAAATTATGGTAGTTATTAGACTCACTGCAAGATATTAATATTTAATGCATTAATCAAGAAGTGCAGACATTATTTTACTATATTACAATTAAAATATTTTAATAGCTATTTGAATATAATTACTTTTTATAATTTTATATATTTTATTTATTTACACGATTTTTCTGATTTGAGATAGGTCCTTAAGCTTTATAGACTATCAAAGAACTAAAACACTTCTTTGTGATATTTAATGCAGAAATATTAATATTTAACAGCATAAAAATAAATATATAGAAGAAATAAAATATATATTTGTTAAAGTAAAACTGTGTTTTATAAATGTGAATTATATCTTTTAAAAATATTATCATGGCTAACATTACAATCTGCATCTATGCTCACATGGATGCTTTTAGGACATTTCAAAATATGATAGGTAATGGTTGACCAGTGTTGTTTAGGAAAATTTGCTTGAGGTTTTTTTTTTGTTTTGGTTTGGTTTTTGTCTGTATGCCACTGGGTTTGGCATAATGTTGGAAATTCCCAGTTGGTGAGGCTCTAGGGATGAAGACAGGCGTATTTCATTGGTATTCTCACAAAAGGATAGTAATTCTAGAACTTTCCAACATTCATTGGGCAGGGACTAGAGATAGTTATTTGGTGGAAGTTGACAGGACTATTTAATGAGTTAGGGCCCAGGAGTAATCCCAAAGTCATTAAACTTTTTTCTAAGATCTCTGTGAAATGTGGTTTATTTGGTAGAAAATGATGCAAATAAATTGAAGAGAACCAGAAATTTCAGTGTAACTAGTTCCGTGTAGAACTGTTTTCCTATCTTCCAAGAAATAAATTAGCCATTTTCTAAGATCTCAATAAATTTCCCCCTTCCTAGAGTTTCAAGCAGAGGATGAATAGGGCAATATAACTGAAAGCCTCTTTGGGGATTTTCCTATCGATAATTCACTCTGAGTTAGGAGCACTGCATTCTTATTGTATTAATACAATGTTTCTTATCATGGCATAGCCTTGCACCTGCACTGTGGCATAGCTCTACGTCTTCAGATAACCAATAGGAACCTAATTTCTCTTCAGGGTCCGAGTGCCTTAGTGTTGTAATATACATGGGAAATATCTAGGGAGAAATTTACATCTAGCAACAGTGAATTCTTCTTCATACTAAAACAAGATACATATTTTCCTCTGCATTGTATTTTTGCAAATATGATCAACATTTATTCAGGGAAAAACAGCCACCGATCATTACCAATAATAAAATAATATACACACATTTGCCCACAAAAAATAAACAAACAAAACCCATTTCAAACTTATCATATGCCGAGCATGATGTTAATCCTTGGAGGTATAAACTGACAAGGGTATACTACTGCTCTCTAAGGAGCTAATTTTGATTACAGTAGACACTATAATATTGTCTTGCCCCCTCCCCTTAAAAAAATGTGTTATCTTTTTAGTATGTAATAGTCTACAGGCTCACCCTTCATCTTGTTCTTTGATCTACTGTTTGCATGTTGCTGATTTCATACTAACGGTGCAGTTCAAGATGTTAAAGAACCTGAACTGTTTAACCTGTAGACTTCCCCGCAGTCTAAATGTTGCTGATTTTAAACTCATTGTGCAGTTAAAGAAGTACCTCTGTCCATTGTTTTTTTTCTGTATATTGGCAGGTGGGTTCAGAGGCTTGTTCAGACTCAGATTCCATTCCTTTGACAAAACTTAAGTTAGTGGTGTGTTCTTTCTTCAGGAGGGATGCAATGTCTGCTTCTCTCTATTCTTGTAGCAACTACAGCTGTAGATGGTCAATGCTTAGATCCATTCATTCATTGGGACTTCAAAGGGATGGTATTGTACTTTAGTAATTAAAAAATTATCAACTAGAAATACTTCTGTAAAGTGGCACTTTCTTTAAAGTATTATTTGGTTTTCCAGTGGTACAGCTTATATAAAAAATTTAGGACAGGGACTTTCCTGGCAGTCCAGTGGTTAAGACTCCACACTTCCAATGCCAGGCACAGGTTCGATTCCTCATCTGGGAACTAAGATCCCACATGCTGTGTCATGTGGCCAATAAATAAATAAACTAATTAATTTTTAAAAATATAGGACATTCATGCTTGTTTTTCTCTCTTTTATTTCCAATTGTCAAGATAATGAATGAGCTCCCTTATTATTCTCCAAAGTAAAAACTCATTAATTTAAAAGTTTTTGATGAGTTTCAATCCATTGCAATGATTTTCCTTATTGATGCTCAAATTTTCTCTTCTTTGACTGGCGTGTATCTTTTAATGTTACCCCTGAAATTTTTTTGATATGACTCTAACAATCTTTAGTTGCTTCCTTGCTATCAAGAAATATGACAAGGTATTTCATGATAATTCTATACATTTACTGCTCAATTCCTGGAAGCAGCCATTTCTCTAAAGGACCCTGATTTTGTTCCAAAGGGAATGTCATTTACAATGTGGATGTTAGAGATACTCTTTGCCATTGAGTCGCTAATTTCATCTAGGCCTTTTGAATAGACAAAGCTAGTGTGTAGTGTGTGTATGTGTGTATGTGTATGTATGGTAATAAAATACTACATAAGTAAACAATGACCCTACCCAATTAAATTCAGGGTTACAGGGTTTACACTTAACCTCCTTTGTATTATATCTGTATCTCTTTTGTTGCACCCAGAGCATACTAATTCACTTGTGCACGGGAGAGGATGCAATTAGAAAGTTTCGTGATTATTCATTTACTTTTACCGCATCACAGTCACTGTTATGGACTGAATTGTATCCCCTCAAAATTCACATGTTGAAGCCCTTACCTCCCTATATTTGGAGATAGGGCATATAAGGAGGTTATAAGTGTTAAATGAGGTTATAAGCATGGGGTCTTAATTTGATAGGACTGTTGTCCTAAACAAGAAGAGGGAGATACACCAGAGAGTTCTCTTTCTGTCGCACACACAAGTCATGGGGGGATACAGCAAGAAGGTGCTCATTTTAAAGCCAGAAAGAGTCACCAGAAACCATTCCTGATGGCATCTTGATCTTGAACTTGTAGCCTCCAGACTGTGAGAAAATAAATTTCTGTCCTTTAAGCTACCAAATCTGTGGTATTTTGTTATGGCAGCCCTAGCTAAGACAATTACAAACATCTCAAATTAACAATACTAATAGTACCACTACTTGTATGACTTGGAAATCAGTTAACAATTTTTGTGTAAGCTCTCCCCATTTTCCACCCATGGTTCACAGTTGACTGTATCTTATCACAACATAAAGCCATTACTCACTGTTTCTCCCTTTTAACTTTCATTTGTTCTTAGTTCAATGAGTAACTATACATATTTAATGCTCATTGCTGGTCTTAATATCTGTTCAGTTATGTTGGATGTCTGCACCTTATTTTCTAGTAAATTCTTCAGGAAAGGCCTTTGAAAATAAGAATCCATAAATTTTTGGTGATAAATGTTTAGCCCTACTCTTTGTACTTAAAAGCCAGTTTTTCTGGCTATATGTCTGTGGCTCATATTTTTTTCCCTTATGTATCTTAAATATGTTACTCCATTTATTTTATGGCATATTGCATTGCTTTTATGAAGTCTGATGATAATAAACTACCCTTTCCTTTATAAGTCACTTGCTCTTTTCCCTAGATCTCCAAAGGAATTTTTATTGTTAATGTTGAATGATTTTATAAGAATATGACTTGCTTTTGGTTATTCCAAGTTGATATTCTCAGTTATGTAGGGTGCTCTCTCAATATATAATTTTTTATTAATTTCAGGAAAGTTTCTTGAATAATATTTAGTATTTGTTCTCATATTTGGTTTTCTTCTTCATGGACTGCATTTATAAATATGTTGGATTTCTTTGCCTAATGTAAACATTATTTTCTGACAAATCATTCTTATCTTTTTCTTCTTTTCACTTTTAAGAAAATAAAGACTTATTTTCATCCTCTAGTTGCCTGATTGTTGTTTTTATTTGCTCTTGCATTTCTTCTATTTTAGTCTTCATTTCTGAAAAGATTGTTTTATTTAATTTCTGTTTCTTTTCCAGAGTTATTTTTTAAGATGGAAAATGTTGCATCAGTTACAGTTTTATTTTAACTTACTTTGTGGTTATATCTTCTTATAATGTTATTATTCAGAGCACTGCCATTTTGCTATTTTGCTTCATATTCTCTTTTTTCTTTGTCTAGGTTGTTACTACAATATTTTCTTATGCTCATTTTCAATGCTAAATTAAATTCTCTAAATTTTAGAAGGAATTAGATACACAATAATCTTTATTAACTTCAGAGAGTCTCCTTTTCTATTGTTTACACATGTCTTCAGAAATATGGCAAATTATATTCTGAAATTCCCCAGTCTTATTATTTTTCCCACTTTTATGGGTGCCTTCTCTCTCCTCCATCTCTATTATCCCTTTTCTATTCAACTTTGATTCTAATCCCAGGAGATTTCTCTTAGTGAGGAGGCTTTCATGAAAGGGATCCCTGTTTGGTCATTTTTGAGATTTCAGAGGTTGTAATCTGCTTTCGCATCTTCAGACGTTGCTGAGGGACTTTGTGACCTATTGAATTGGGCAGGCCCTCTCCCAGCTCAAGCCACTATGAATTCACATTGACTGTTTTCATGTTCTCCTGTTTGCAGGTGTTTCAGAGGCTCTCCTGCTTTCCTCTGCCTCCTCTTGCTCTAATACTCTACAGGTCTTATGGGTAACAGCAGTTTGTTTTCACCTACGTGTAATTTGGTGTTTCTGGTTATATCCTGCTACTTAGTTTTGTTATAATTATTGCCCATGAGTTTTTGGCTTTGCTGTTTATCTGCCTGTTTTAATGTGGGGATTTGGAGATATTCAAGCATTAAGCAGCCACTACCACCAATTGCCGCTCCCTCCCCCCCACCCAGATTCTTGAGATCTCAGTAGCTACTCAGTAAGCTCCTAAGAAGTGCCTGCTTTGGTGCTTCAGGTTGATTTATTTATAGAGGATTCCTTGACTTTCCCTCACTGGGCCCTTGCAGTGTTTGTGCAGGCCTCTAATTACCTGTATTAAAACCTTCTGTGTATTTGAATGAACTCTGATACAATTATAATTTGAAAAAACAAGATAATACTGTGGATTTGGAAGAAAGAAGTGCTTTAAGTAGATAGCAGAAAAAATCATACCAATTGTTTGGTGCTATAATAAGAGGTAGACCTGAAATTCTAGAAAACAATAATAAGGTTTTTATTGATGAGACCTGTACAGTGGAGAGTTGAAGCGCTAAGTTCTTTATTTCCCTCCTTTGGAAAAAGTTAGAGGTACTGACTACATTTAGAGTTGGTTATTTTTAAAAATGTGTGTACAAATAGTCTCAGCAACTGTGGGAAGAAGATTCAAATAGGGTTTGTTTTGAGGATGGAATACCTTAACTCATTTATTCATAAGTCTAAAAGAGATTTTGAAGTGTTTCAAAATACCATGGGCTTCCCTGGTGGCGCAGTGGTTGAGAATCTGCCTGCCAATGCAGGGGACACGGGTTCGAGCCCTGGTCTGGGAAGATCCCACATGCCGCGGAGCAACTAAGCCCGTGCGCCACAACTACTGAGCCTGCGCGTCTGGAGTCCGTGCTCCGCAACAAGAGAGGCCGCGATAGTGAGAGGCCCGTGCACCGCGATGAAGAGTAGCTCCCGCTCGCCACAACTAGAGAAAGCCCTTGCACAGCAACGAAGACCCAACACAACCAAAAATAAATAAATTAATTAAAAAAAAAAAAATACCTGCCTATGGTAGGTTATTAATTTAACATAAGTTTCTTGATGCCCTGTTTGGTATTTAATAAATATAAATTAAATAAATATACAAATTAGTATAGTTAAATACTTCATAGGAAGAAATATATGGCCATTAAGACCGTCAATATTTATTTAAGTGTTAGAAATAATAAAAGCTATTAAAAAGAGATCATTGCACGTATTGTTTATATGTGAAATTCCAATGCTTTATAAATTAAACTTTTAGCAAATAAAAATGCAGTTTGATCACTGAAGTTTGAAGAGGGACCAAAAAACAATGATCTTCTTTTCCTTCCCCTCCCATGTTCTGAACCATTTGAAATATAAGATAAAGAAGCCAGATAAAATATCTCTTTTTATTACTGAAGATGCTGATACAGGGGAATGTAGGCATGTGAGAGTAATGAGATACCTAATACTTAATCTCAAATTTATAAAGATTTACACATTGTACACTTCTCTATGTTTTGTTCTCTGCCCCTGGAATATTTACAGCAGGGAGGAGCAAAAGACAATGTACATTTCCTGTGGACTGTTTTTTGGGTCCCAAAATTAAGGAAGAGGAAGCATTGAGCCATAGCATGCCAAGATCATAATCTCAAACACTTGGAGCAGATAACTTGTTCTACTTTCAGAGGGGATTAACAGATGAAGAAGGAGTGTTATGCTAGTGATAGCCTAATAGACAGAAATCAGGTGTAACAGTTTCATTTTGACTACATTATGATTTTGACTTTGAAATAGTAAATACTCATTCTGAGCTTTGGTAATTTAATATTGAAATTGATGTTATTTGTAGTTGAATTTAGACGGATTGGGGAATTAACTGGATGAATGATTTATTTTTTGCTTTGGGAAATTATTTAGTTTTTCTTTTGGAAAGGTATCAGAAGAAGTTTTAATGGATGTCTCTTTCCTCAGTATATTTTTTTCTGTTGCCAACAAAAGTATTTCAGAACTATTTCATTGACCTCAAATCAACTTGCAGTGCTTGAAGAGGCAGCTTAGAGATTGGGACATATTTGGTTTTCTGACGGTTTTGTTATTTCTCCCACAGAAAAAGTATTTTTTTTTTAAATAATAGGCTGATTTCCCAATTTTTACCTTCACCCTCTGCTAACCCCTTCAGGTTTTTCAGAGGTCTACAAGACTTCAGAACTTACAGGGCCACAAAGAAACAATAAGTGACAGATATCAGAACTCTTTATACTAAGTGGAAAATCACACATACAAAAAAAACAATTACTATGTGGTTAAGGGGCTTTGAAAGACACCTTCATCACATCCTTATTTGAATTGCAAAGATAGGTATAACGCAGCATCCTTTCTCACTGTGCACTGTTACTGCCTACCTAAATCAGATACTGAAGATCTGTATCACTGATAAGGAGCTTTCGAAAAGCAGAGAAAGCTAGTTTTTATGCCATTGCTATTTGCCCACAGAAAAATAAATGTTCCAGTTAATTTCTTTGTATGTTGGTGGCATGAGTTAATTTTTGAATCTCAAAGGTATTTGTGCTATCTAAACACAATCACACAATCCCAGAAAGAAGCAGTTGCTATAGACTAAGTCTCATTTCCACATGGACAAGAGCTTTTAATCCCATATGTAATTTGAACATGATGTTCCAGGACACTGCTGGGCAGGGTACGAAAGGCACTGATTATCATTATTGCTAAGTGCATCTGCCCCTTCTGGCTCAGAATTAAGGAAATTATACACACACACACACACACACACACACACATATATGGAAAATGACTTCTTTCTATAAGTTAATGTCAAAGCATTAAAACAAAATTATCTTCATGATTCTAATTCCTATTTTATGCCTTCTACCTGAATTTTCTTTAAGAGGTTCCCCTCTACTTCCAAATATTGCATACTTTATTATATTAAGAAATACTTATTATTGCCATATTTAGAAATCTATGGATCATATTTTAATGTTAATCAGAATGCTGGCTTATATTAAACTTAGTCAAAAGTACAATTACATGGAGATATTTGGGTTAGTTTATATGTTTTTCTTCAACATTTGTATAGACTTAAGAACCACACATGGATGAGTTCTTTACAGTTTCATTCATTCAACTGATATTTATTGAGAACCTCATATATGTTGAGCGTTGTTTTGTCTCCAGAGATATAGTAGTGAACAAAACTGTTAAAAATCTCTATCTTCCTGGACTTCCAAATTTATGGGATGAAACATATAATATAGAAAAAAATTTAATAAGCAAACTATATACTATATTAAAAGATGATTAACATTTTGGAGAAAAATAAAGTTAGTGGATAGGAACAGCTGGCAACCACAAGCCTCACTAAAAACTTGACGTTTGGGCCAGGATTTAGGAAGGAAATTGGCAAGCCTCATAAATACCTTAGGAAAAAGCATTTTAGGCAGAAAGGAGAGCAGATACAAAGGTGGGAACCTTCCTGACAAGCTCAGAGAACAGCTAATGAAATACTGAATGCTGTGACTGTAGCAGATGACATGAGGGTGAGAGTATTACAAACTGAGGCCAGAAAAGATAAAGTGCAGGAAACAGAAGATGTTGTAGGCCTAGTGGGCACACCAACACCTAAGCTTTTATGCTGTGTGAGATCAGAGTTGGATAGTATAGACATCACTGGAGGGTTTTCAGCAAATAAGTGATGTGTTTTCACTTATGTTTTAGAAGAATCATGTTCTCTGCTGTATTGACAAGAGATAAGAGGGCTATGGAGGAAGCCAAGAGTCCAGTTCAAAGACAATTTCAATGAAAACATTTTCCCACATGTTACTTATAAATAAATTATTTGGGATTAAGAAAAACAATTATGATCCATACATAATTATCTGTAGTGGGCTACATTATCTGCGTTGTAGCCCCCAAAAGATACATCCACATCCTACTCCCTGGAACTTGTGCTTGTTGCTTTCTTTGGAAAGAGGGTCTTTATAGAGTTAAATAAATTGAGGATCCTGAGATGAGAAGATAATCTTGTATTATCCGGGCAGGCCCCAAGTTCAATGGCAAGTATCCTTACAAGAGAGATGCACAGAGAGGATTAATACATATAGTAGAAGGTGATGGAGCCACAGCCTAGGAATACTGACCGTCACTAGTGGAAGCTGGAAGAGGCAGGAAACAGATTCTCCCCTAGAGCCTCTGTAGGAGTGGTGCCTCTGCCAGTGCTTTGATTTCATACTTCTGGAGTTAAGGACTGTAAAAGAATAAACTTCTGTTGTTTCAAGCTACCCAATTTTTGGTAATTTATTATGGCAGCCACAGAAAAGTAATAGAGCATCTGAAATTCAGTTCGTAATGAGTAAATATTTTTTTTAATTCTAAGAAATGCTGTATATTTATATATGTAGTACATAATGGCTTTAACACTTCAAATGTCCCCAATTAGTAATGATTATTTCTGTTGAATGCACAGAAAATAGCCAAATTCCTATGAAATTTGCTTAGATTATGTTATGGTTCTTAACACACCAAATAAGGTCTTAAACTTCAGAGGAGTTAAGTCCTTGTAATGAATCTGTCTCTCTCATGGTAAGATATACATTACATAAAATTTTAACCATTTTAAGTTTACAGTTTTGTGACCCTAAGTGCTTTCATATTGTTGTGTAATCATCACCGTTGTCCATTTCCAGAACTTTTTCATCATCTCAAACTGAAACTCTGTATCTATTAAACAATAACTCCCTATTTTCCTCTTCCTCCAGCCCCTGGAAATCACCATTTTACTTCCTATCTCCATGAATTTAAT
Source organism: Stenella coeruleoalba (assembly GCF_951394435.1). Classification (NCBI taxonomy): domain Eukaryota; kingdom Metazoa; phylum Chordata; class Mammalia; order Artiodactyla; family Delphinidae; genus Stenella; species Stenella coeruleoalba. Next base: position 32,362,540 of record NC_137157.1, read on the forward strand.
GATTCTAGTACTTTATATAAATGGAATTATACAATATTTGTCCTTTTGTGTCTGGCTTTCTTCACATAGCATAATGTTTTCAAGGTTTATCTGTGTTATAGCGTTTATCAGAATTTCCTTCCTCTTTAATTATTGATGAATCTTGTAACAAGATGCTGAATGAGACTTTCTCTGTTTCCTGGAAATTTGGCTAAAGGCTCATACCTGAACACAAATGGCACAAAATAGCTCATATGCTAAAAAGAGCCCCAAAATCATACCAGCTGACACATCCCTTTAGGATTTACTAAGAGACTATAAAATTGGCCCTGATATTATTATCTCATCCTTACCATGACTTTCCATCCTGATCTGTATTTGCATATTCAGAGTTCTATATGTTTAGTAATAGTGAGAGTTAGGAATCATTGCTTTATAAGGGAATTGTTGTGGCTTTTCTCTCTCTTCTGTGTGCTTGCCCTCTGCAGCCCCACTCGATGACAAGTAAGTAGGTTGCCAAGAAAATCCCTTGAGAATATCATAATGGCTGTGAGATGGATAGAACAACGTATTCTCAAGTTGGATTTTGACAGCAAGCTTGTGATTTGCTCTGTGTATATTTGAGCAGAAGAGGACTGCAGAAAGATGAAAGGGTGAGAGAGGATACAGTATGGAGCACTGTCACTCCCATTATATGATGAGTCAAGGATGTATAAACTTAAGGTGTGTGTCACAAAAATACCAAGGTTTGAAATGTCTTGCAAGACCTGACCTAAGAGGGAAGGCTTCCAGGTGAGGAAAACAGAATCAAGAGGCTATAGGGCAGATTTTTGTTGAGGGTAGTTGAAGTGGTCCAGAAATGACAGATCAGATCACATATTCCTTCCTGGGGAATATGCAGAAGGGAGATCTCTGCCACATACCTAAAAGCTCTCTTGTGTGCTCCATGCAGCACCTGACTATCCAGTCTATCTCACAAAAGACATCAGTAACCTGTGAGTGTGAGTAAAATAAAACCACAACACCTAGTCGATTAAAAAAAAAAAAGTTTTTCTTTTCCCTGATTCAGCTGTGGCCTCAACACACATTTAAGGGGGTTGGCTATATAGGAGGTGTATCTGTCTGGGTTATACGAGAGAAACAGAACCAGTAGGAGGTATGCATTAAGAAATGTAATGGGGGCTTCCCTGGTGGCGCAGTGGTTGAGAGTCTGCCTGCCGATGCAGGGGACACGGGTTCGTGCCCCGGTCCGGGAAGATCCCACATGCCGCGGAGCGGCTGGGCCCGTGAGCCATGGCCGCTGAGCCTGCGCGTCTGGAGCCTGTGCTCCACAACGGGAGAGGCCACAACAGTGAGAGGCCCGCATACCGCAAAAAAAAAAAAAAAGGAATTAACCTACGTAATTGTGAGGTCTGGCTGTGCAGTTCTGAAATCTGGAGGTCAGGCTTTTGGGAAGGGTAGACTGAAACTCTTCGGCACAAGTTGAAGGTGCTATCCACAAGTTAAATTTCTTCTTAAAAGAAGCCCCAGTTCTTCTTATAAGGCCTTTAAATTGATTGAATCAGGCCCATCCATATTATCAAGGTTAATTTTGCTTACTTAAACTGATTATGGACTTCAATCACATCTGTAAAATACCTTAACAACACATAGATTAGTGTTTAATTAAATAACTGATGACTATAGCGCAACAAAGTTGACACATAAAACTGGTCATAATTGCATCAAGAAGAATAAAATACCTAGGAATAAAACAACAACAAACAAACAAGAAACGGGCCTTCACAGGAGGAGTGAAAAGTAAATTATTATGCTCTCAAAGTCCCTCAGACTGAAGCATAGTAAGTGTTGGACACAAAGGAGAATATAACATTAAAATGTTAAACTGTATTAAATTGGCTTGATCTTTTCTTTTACCTAAAAGTGATTTGGATATTAAGACATCCGCCAAACAGCCTTAAATGACAAGCTACATCATTTAAAGATTTATTGAGCACACACTATAGGATGAACTGTTCTCAGTGATTTAGGTGGGTCACAGAACAAAACAAAGGTCCTTGTAATCATGGATATTACATAGTGATGGGAGAAGGCAGACAATAAATAATAAACAGAAAAGTAAGTAAGTTGCATTCTATGTTAGAAGGTGAAAAGTGCTATGGCAAAAAAAAAAAATATTGCAAAGTGAGGGAAATCAGGTATTTAATAGGGAGAACAGTTTCATTTTTAAATAGACTAATCAAGGTGGATCTCAATGAGAGGATGGAGTTTAAATGAAGACTTGAAGCGAGTTAGTCAAGCAACATTCCAGGAAGAGGAAACAGCTATGCAAAGTCCTATGAAAGGAGCATGACTGTCATGCAAGGAGGTCAGGAAGACAGCAGTGGGAGAAGAGAGCAGACAAGGAACCAGGGCAAGGAGGGGAGTATTGGCATTTAATCTATTATAGGGTTTTGAGCAGAATAATGACATTATCATAGCGTGGTTGAAAGCTGTGATTGGGAAACATAAAATGTTTTGTGTTTGTACCCCCTCACTCCCTCCTTTCCATAATTCAACCTATTCTGTAAACTGGTTATATACACATACTGTAGTCAAAGAGCAAACCAGCATTTTTTTTCAGGAATTAAAGGTCTTTTAGCTTCCAAATATTTCCAATTTAATTCTCTTACAAGATGGAACAGTTGAGTATCTAAGACACTTCAACTCATTAGTTTATGCTAGACGCCAATGTTGCTTATACTCACAAGGTAAAGACAACTCAGCTTGTGAATATGATCTAGGCTTTAAAAAGACACAGCTTTCATGTAAGAAGCCATTAATGTGTTTATAACAACTATAACTCTGGCTGCAAAGAGTGGAATGTACTGCAGAATTAAAGGATGCTGAGGAAATGCGGCATATTTTTGGATTCTTGATTTGTGTAAAGCCCCTGAATGGTTTAGTGGCAAGAGGAATTTTCCCCACCATCCCTAAATGCCACCATGGTGGTGACAGGGCTGCTGCATCCTAGCTTACCTTTAACCTCAAGGGTACTCAGCATAGAACCAGAAAGAAGTATCAAAAGATGAAAGTAGGACTTAACGCTTTCACCCCTTGGCTCTTGCTCTCAAGATGAACTGTGATTAAGATATCAAGTTCTTATTTTCACTAAGCCATCTCCAGTGTATCAGTCAGAGCTCGGGGACACTTAATAGCTTATTTTCAGAGAGTCAAATTGAGAATGCATGCACACACATGTAAATGGAAAGGGATATAGCATCTGCAGGGCTTGTGAGATGGATGGGTGAATTTCAAACAAATAAAAACATTTTCTAAAATCATTTCTGTCATTGCAAATCAAGAGCTTCCACATTAAACTGGTTTAGAATTATGAACTAAGTTAGAGTTTTTCATGTGTCTTTAGGACTTAAGGGCTGGGGCACACCTCTGTATAGGTGTTTATTTACCTGCTTCACAAAAACTCTTCTTCCTGACACATCTAATAGAATACTTCAGTCATTTAAAGCTTTTAAAGGAGGTCAACTGCTTCCAAAAATACCAGCCAGGAAAAGACCTTGGTGGATTTTGCGTAAGGAGGGAAGGATGCAGCTAAAATAACAAGAAAATGAAAAGCAAACTTTCACAATTGAGCCCTGGTCCCCAGTAGAGTTTCTTTTTACTGTTAAAACTCAGCGCAAAATGTAATGGCAGAAATGTCTGTATGCTGAAGATGCAGCATATTTCACATGTGAGACCACTTGCTTGACTTTAAACTGGGAAACTCTTCATTTATATTATTTGGAAACTGTTGTGGTGCATGTATATGAACTTACGTTGGGTTGCCCACTAACCAATTTAGTTTTCAGAGAAATTAGCATTTATCTTCTGATAAATCTGATTTATCAGATTTTTAAAATAATTTTATTTTGGATTACAGAACAAATATCAATCTTTAGAAAGATTGTTTTTAAACATTGATTTCTCCTTGATCTGGAAAGAAATAAGGAACAAAGAGTATCAGGAAAGAACACCAATGTAGCATCCAGTAGGACTGAGGTTAGAAAGAGATTTGAAATAACTGCAACATTTTTTTTCAATGTGACTCAAATTACTGGGGCAGAAATTGTTAATGCATTATGGCCTGAGCGATTGCCCATATATGGTGCCCTCTGCTCTAGCCCAGGCAGGCATGATTAAATGGTGTTTGTTCTTTTAGCTGTATGGTACCTGAGAATGTCATAAACATTATATAGATACTACACCTTCCATCCGTTTTCACTGCCTTTTTCCCCCCAACAATGAAATGCTGAGTTCTGTCACCTGTGGGTAGTTATAATAATCACAGCTGTTGATATTGCCAAAGGTAGGAACAGAACTGGATCAAGGAAAATGTGACCCAAAGTACATGACTTTAGCTCCAGTTGTGACAGCTAATGTAATCACTGCCAGAGGAAAATGAGTCCCTTGACTAAACTCACCCTGATTTGTTATCTGATTAAAAAATGTCTGGTAGAGGGAAAAGGCAACATTTTTGGGCATGCTTGGTTGTTGCACATAAATTTGATGATTGAGAATTGATAACGACCCTTAAGATACTATAGACAGTGGGATCTCACGTATACTTTAGAATATACTACATGTTGATACCTTGACTATTAGAGCTTAGGTTTTTATGGTGGAAATAAAGGCCATAGGTGCAGAATGCAAAGACTCCCAACACTTTGCCATGATTAATAACTGCATTTCAGGAAGGAGATACATATGCAGTAGCCACCACCACATCCTAGTTATGTGATTCATCAAGATTATAAGCTTTTAAAACTTATATGTGAGTACAACCTGAGGGCTTTCCCAAGCACTACCCGGTAATCACCACACAAGGCTTTGTGATTCTCAGGGAGAGGAGACAGCTTGTGATACTCCTCAGATAAAGGGAAATGAGTCTTGAGTTAGTAAAGCTCAGAAAGACTGTTAGGAACTTAAGCTAATAATACACACTTGAAAACAGTTACATTGTTTAATCAAATGTTTAAGCTCAATTATTATGTTGGGACTTTTTCTTTCTACTGACAGCATCCATGTATTACAGAGGAGCTGATTTCCTCATTAACGTATTGGTAATTTTTTTCTAAAACCTGAATTTTTACATCAAATGAACACATTTTTTATTTAAGTCTGAGTACTTCCTCAACTATTACTTTATTATAGAAAGTCTACTGAAACAGAAAATATTTTTTGGAATGTAGAGTTAGTTAGTGGCTGTGACTGGTCAATGACCAGATGTGTAAGGAAGCCAATCTGACTTTGTTGTGAAGCCTGAAATCTTATTCAGAAGTCAATTAGCTTTTTTCTTTTTCAGTAACATTTGAGCAAGGGTTGAATCTTTGGAGAGAGCAGGTGGACTCCTGAGTTGATTACTTTGAAGACCAATATTCATTTGGTTGAATACAGTCAGAGAAGTTTTAGTTCAATATTCAAAATGTACTTGCTACCCTACTACAGACCAAGACTGCTAGATTCCGAGTCAATGGTAATAAACAATACAGTCGTCATAACACTACTTACTATTATTATCTTATTTTAAAAAAATGAGATAAATTTAGAATCTGTAATGTTGCAAAGCCTTTCCTTATGGAAATTACATATATATGTATTTTCTTTATTCAACAAATAGGTATTAAGAATAACTATTATGCAAGAAAATGTGTAATCAGTAAGCAGGTACTAAGGTAAATGAAGCATGTTTCCTGCTCTCAGGAAGTTTATGACCTTGAGAGAGATCTATTCCCATTACTATGATACAAGGTGGTATGGAACATAAGGTTATAGACTTAAAATTTTAAATAGTATATATTTTAAAATTTATTAAAATCTGCATTTAAGAAGGAAATGAAGGGAGCACTCACACACCTATCTCTTAATTATGTTTTAATTACAAGTTTAAAAATATAAAAATAGAAAACTTGTAAAAATACGCACCTCAGGACTCTGTTTAAAAATTGTCTTGTGATATTTGGGGATGGCTGGGGGTAAGACTGGTTAGATTCAGAAAAGGCTGATATTCCAGACATAATATAAAAATGTAAGCTTCAAAATGTTTTCCCTAAAGAGTACTATTTACATATATTTCAAAGCTGTCACAGTATCTGTCCAGTAAAGCATTAAGTATTTTTTAGTTTCTTGAAGATATAAATATATTTTTTCTACTGAAGGATTTGTGACCTTTTGTTGTTATAGTGGCTGGTTTCTTTATCAAGGGTAGTGTATAGTAAGTAGGGAAAGCTGAATTACCTGGAACCTGCCAAGCTCATTTCCACCAGAAGTCCTATCATGCTAGGTGAAGTAAGTCAGACAGAGAAAGATGCATACTGTATGATTTCACTTATATGGGGAATCTAAAAATCAAAACAAATAAACATAACAAAACAGAAAGAGTTATAGATGCAGAGAACAAATAGGTGGTTGCCAGAGGGGAGAGAGGTGGTTCGAGGAAAGAAATAGGTGAGGGAGATTAAGAGGTACAACCTTCTAGTTGCACAAGAAATGAGTCACAGGTATGAAATGTGCAGGGTAGGGAATGTAATCAATAATTATATAATATCTTTGTATGGTGACAGGTAGTAACTAGACTTATCATAATGACCACTTTGAATGTATAGAAATATTAAATCACTATGTTGTTTAACAGGAACTAACATAGTGTTGTAGGTCAATTATACTTCAAAAACAAACAAACAAACAAACTCATAGAAAAAGGGATCAGATTTGTGGTTACCAGAGGCAGGGACTGGGGGGAGGAGGAAGAAGATGAAGGCAGTCAAAAGGTACAAACTTCCAGCTATAAAATAAATAAGGATATAAAGTACAACATAAAAAATATAATTAACACTGCTGTATGTTGTATGTGAAAGCTAAGAGGGTACATCGTAAGTGTTCTTATTTTGTATGTATATGAGATGATGAATGTTTACAAGACTTAGTATGATAATTTCATGATGTATGTAAGTCAAATCATTATGCTGTAAACCTTAAACTTGTACAGTGCTGTATGTCAATTATATCTCACTAAAACTGGAAGAAAAAATATCTTGGTGAATTAATGCATTTTTAGAAGCAGAAGAGATTAATTCTGGTTGAACAGATAAGGTATACATTATAGGTGGTATTTCAGTTCTAATTTACATATAAATATTAACAGATGAAAGTGGAGTAAGAGAGGAGAGTTTAGATAAAAGCATAAAGAAAGACCAACAGGGAAAAAAGAACAGAGTTTTGTTGAGTAAATGATTCTTTTTGTCTGGCATAGAAAGCCTTCAGTGAAGCCTCAGATTAAGAAAATGACTTGAGGTATAAATTATGTGCTACTGGTTTGTACTGGTTGGTAGTCAGTAATGAACCATTGATATTTTAGTCAAAGTAGTGACATATAAGGGACGTTATAAAAAATAATCTGGTTGCTGTAAGTAGAATGGGATAAAACTAGAGGACTAATGGACAGGAAAGACTGTTGGCCTTAAAGAAACTGAAAGAAGTAAACAATCAAAACTGCATTATAATCTTGCTGCAAGAGAAAGGCCTCAAGCAAACCAATTCTAAGATTGCTCTCTTTGTAGAGACATGTTCTGGAAAAAGAGGTTAAATAACCATTATGAGAGTAGAGCAGATATTAAAAGGAAAGAATATTTAGTTAAAGATTAATACTCTAAACTGAAATTCAGTTGTGGGCAAACTCCCCAGAAATTTGTAATCTCATATGCATTTATCAAAACCTTACTAACACATTTTGTTAGGAAAACAGATTTCTTCCCAGAAGGAGGTTATGAATCCTATGACACACACGACTCTTTCCCAGATCAGGTCAGGGGCAACTTTTCCTTGACAGAAGTAAAGGACAGCCAGGTGCTCACTAAGACATGTTTAGACAGAGGAAGGCTAACTGGTTGCCTAGCATAAATTTAACAACTTGGTCATGATCTAGAACCTGTCCTTCATTTCTCTTAGAGACCAGATTTTGTATACACACCAAAAAATACGTCTGTCTCTTAAAGATGGACTTACACTAAATCAGGAGGCCAGATGCTTGATGTATCTGGCCAGCACATTCTGTTCCAGAAAGCATGCCACTGGGAAGTCAAATGATAATCGGAACAACTAGAATCAGAGTAAGAGAAATTGGATGATTTATATGTTTACTGATGTCAGTTACTGATAATCTGATGTATCCATTTCCATACTTTAGATATTATTGCCTAAGTTTATTTAACTCACTAGTGATAGAATTTGCAAGATTAAAAGTCTAGTTTAAAGGAAGATATAATAACTGGTATTTAATGTAGTTATTTTTTTTTAATCCTGAATTAGAAAATAATTAACATAAGACAATAAAGCCATAATCTTTGGGGTTATCTTCTATGGGCAGATAAAAGTCATTTAATCTTATCCATTTTCCTAATCATGGCAAAGGATTGGAGGTATAACCAGTAAATCAAAGTGCTGTTATCTGGTATCAGATCATTCTGAAGCAGGCTTGTTAGGCAGTGATCCAGCATGACATTATTAAAAATTCACACTATCAAAATGTATTAATTCAAAAATGTATGAATACTTTTCATCCCAACATGTTTGTTCTGTAACTTTCCTTTTCCATGGCATTCCAGTCTTGCTATCTTCCCTTCTGATGGACTCATTCCTTTATAGGGTATGTTAATACTTTCAAGCAATGGTCATGGTTAACTCTTAATTGCCTTGGAGTTAAGCAGGTGATTTGGTCACTTTTAGTTGAATAGATACACTTTCTTTAACATTTGACTTGTTGCTTTTAACTCTCAGAGGAAGATTTTATATGCTTTATTTTGTGTTCTTGAGAGATAGTTAATTTTAACTCCCAGGTTGGCTACAGTCCCATGTTAAAGAACATAACACATGATGTTAAAGAACATCTGTCTGTCTCAGGACAGATATAGAGAAAAATCAACAAGACTTTTGAAGATAGAAATGAACCAAACATGATTCTGACACTGAGCCTAAGGAAATGGAATTAGTGGGACATTAATGAAAAATGGAAATCTGGAGAGGAAGCTGATATAGGAAGGAACTTAAGTTTAGTTTCCTCTAATAAAGAATCTCTGAGAGTGCGTACGTAGAGTTATCTTGGAATCTAATATGTGACATTCAAAGAAGTACTATAGTGAGAAAATGTCCCAAGTTTTCAAAGAAAAACTAAAAACTAGTTAAGGACTGTTTAGCTTCAGTAACTATATATTTGGTGGTAGTGAAATTGTGAGTTATTTCTGTTTCTTCTTTATGCTTTTCTTTGTTTTCCAAGTTTTTATAATGGGTGTGCATTTTTTTCATTATAAAATAAGAAATAATAAATGTTTTAAGAAGACTTCCCTGAACCTTTTTTATTAAAGATTTTTTTGATGTGGACCATTTTTAAAGTCTTTATTGAATTTGTTACAATATTGCTTCTGTTTTTTGTTTTGGTGTTTTTATTGGCCGTGAGGTATGTGGGATCTTAGCTCCCCAACCAGGGATCGAACCTGCACCCCCTGCATTGGAAGGCGAAATCTTAACCACTGGACCACCAAGGAGGTCCCCTCTTGAGCTTTTATTGATGGAGCATGTGTCCTAAATATTACAAAGGGAAAGTTTGTTTATATAATATATTAAAAAGTACTGTATATTCGTATGGAATTTCTGTACTTGAGTTTGGAAACATTGTTGAGGCCCTTTAGAAGAAGATTAACAGTGAAAGAAACACAAGTGATTTTATATATACATTCCTTCACCCACACATAAATTTTGCTTTCAAACATGTAATGTGATCAACATTTTCTTTCAAAGATGCAATATGTAATGCAGGAGAATATAGATTTCTGGGATATGGTGGTAGGTGTTTACTTCTGATTTTGATGAAAAACTTTTAAAATACCTTTCCACATGCAACTTTAGCCTTAAACAAGTAGGCCTAAAGGTTATAGATTCATAATAAATGCAGACTATTTCAATTTTATTTTTTCTTCATGAAATTAGAGATGAACATGCTTTCCCCATGCCATATTTCCACCTTCATTTGCAATCATCTGTATATGTTATTTTCAAGTTTTTCACTTAGTCTTTTTAAAAAAATTTCTGGGACATGAATAAGATTTCCTAATACAGATTTAAAAACTTTCAGAGAGGCAAGATACAGTCATGCAGAGAGAATAAAACTAACTGTATATTTGCTCCAAATAACGCTAACAAAGGATTATCAGATCCATTCTTGAGTAGTTTCTGAAAAACTAGAGAAAACCAATGCATTGATTATTGGGTATTAGGCATTTGGTATTGGGCTAAAAAGAGGCTAATGGGAAATGTTGTTTAGTCACAGTAATGGCCAAGTTCTGTATTCAGTGTTTTCAAGGCCCTGTTCCTCATGTCCCAGGATATGCCTTGTGTTAGGGACTGAATGTTTGTATTCCTCCAGAATTGATGTGTTGAAGTTCTAACCTCTAATGTGGTGGTATTTAGAGGTAAGGGCTTTGGGAGATAATTAGATTTGGATAAAGTCATGAGGGTCAGGCTCTAATGATGGCATTAGTGTCCCTACAAGAAGAGGGAGACACCAGAGCCCATTCTCTTTCCTCCATAGGAGAGCACAGTGAGAAGTTGGTAGTTTGCAGGCCAGGCAGAGGTTTCTCACCCTGAACCTTATCTACTAGCACCTTTATCTTGGACTTACAGGCACCAGAACTGTGAGAAATAAATTTTTGTTGTTTAAGCCTCTCAGTGTACCATATGTATTTTGTTTTGGCAGCCCAAGCTAAGACATTTTGAAACCAAAATTAACCTCCAGCTCAACTCTCTATGACCTCCAGTTCTGTTATTGCATTTCCATGACAGTGCTATCTCCTTATTATCTTACTTAAATCTTTACAATAACCCTCCCCATTACTTGTGCTTTTTGGAGTAAGACTGATTTCTTCAAAACAAGATCACAAACAAAACAAAAATTTTTAAGACATAATATTACATTCTAGTTAAAAAAATGTTGCAATCTAGGGCCCTGTAGATATGTTAGATGTTATCTAGAGACTCAATTTGTATGATTACAATCCAAACCTAAAACAAAACACAGTTTACAAAAACTTCCTTTTACATTTGACACAATTTCCTTGTATCTAATTACTGGGCTGTTGTTTCAAATTTTTAGTACTTTATGTTCAAGTAGTTTAGCGATGCTGAAACAGTTTTACCAGTTTGCACAATAAGAAAAAATTATATTCTGGCTTAACTTGTTTTTTATAAAAAAGAAGGTCCAGGTGGCTATAATATTTTTACCTTTATAAGCATATCAGAATTAAAATATGCAGCTTGGTGAACTGCTCACAGGTGTTTGGCAGAAATGATAGCAGTTTACTTACCAAAATGATGTACAAAGTACAAAACCAGGGACAGCACAAACTGGCACATTTCCTGGTATACCAGAGCATGTCAAAATGATGAAAATGCCCAAATAGTCATGAAGTTTTATAAAATCATGTTTTTCAGAAACTTTAAAAAGTGTTTTTAGCTCTGAATTTTTAAAAAAACATCAAGCAAATAGGATTTTTAAAACAAAATACATAAATGATAAAAATAATATATATGTATTATAGCAAAGTCCGACCTTTGTTAGGACACCTTAAAACTTGCAACTACCTAAATGAGTATAATTATAAGAAGGAAATGGTAATGATTTTCATCTTTGAAACTTTAAAACCCTTCCATGTGAGACAACATTTGATAGACTGGAGTTATTCATGCTCTCCTTATCAGGTCCTGCCAGGTTGATGCTGTCTCCTATCTTCTCTGAACTGCACTGGTTCTTCCCAGCCTGCTCTCGGATGTGTCTTGTAACAGTTGGCATTACGGATCATCTCATCTCGCAATCACCAGCCAGCTCCCAAACCAGCATCCGTGTTGATTCCTACCTAGAGCCTCCAGCAGTTCTTAGCACAGAGTCCAGCCCACCTTGGGCACTGTGTGTAGTAGCACATTATCTGATGTACACAATTTTCTGCCAAATTCTCTGCCCACTCTCACTCTAACAATCTTGAATATGTTAATCAGGTGGTATACAATCAGCCTAGATAATCTGTCTATAAAAGTGTTGTTTTATGACTCTAGGTTTAATGTGGTTGTTATATAGCCCTAACAACTGGACTAGAAGATGTTGGGGGGGGAGATAAGGAAAATCATTAAATTCCTTATTAATTAAATGCTTAATTGAACTATCTTAGTATATGTGTATTTAATGGGAATTGTCATGATATCAGAGATAGAGATTACTGTAAGTCTGTTTTCTCTGAACATAAGTTAAAATTCAATTCTTGTTGAGAGTGATACAAAGATTCTTAAAACTAATTACATAATTATGTATATCAACAATAGCTGCAAGACCTCACAGTGATTAGAATGTCAATGAACTGCTAACTGCACTGCTGTGCCATTGATTAAAGGAAAGAAATGGGATAGGCTACTACTGAAGAAGCGGGTGTATAAATTGTTTGAAGGTAGCACTTGGTGTTTTACATATATATACACATATGTAGATACATGTGTGTATGTATACATATATATGCCAGCTTGCTAATGGCCTACGGTTTTATATGAATCAAGGTTACTTGGCAAAATGGGATCTCATTACAATGAGGGCATTCAAGAGATCTGGAGAAGGTCCAGGTCCCATAAAATATAATATGAAAATTCTTAAGCTTTGAACTGACATTAAATGACATAAACACCCTAGAATTTATGCATTCTCACAAGAGTAATACTATAACATAATTTATCTTGACACATCATGAACTGGTCAAATTAAAAGTACCAAACAGAAACAGTTACAAGAAAAGCAATGTACAACATAGTCCATATTGTAGTGGGCATTTATCCCATCATTTAATATGAAGAGGATCTTTTGTACTATGTAAGAACCACTGTGGTTCTTTTACCTGTGAATTATCTACTTTATTAAATTGATTTCAAAATATTGTTCTTTTTATATGAGTTTACTGATCTGTTATAAAACCATATGAAAAGTACACCACACTCATTTCATAGATTAACTTAAGGTATAATGTGTTTTAATAGACTTCATCTGCCACAAGGCATAGCTGTTTATTTTAAAGTATTTATAAATAAAATATAGTATATCATATATTAAAACTCCATTAACACTTTTTTTTTGCAGTAAGAGGGCCTCTCACTGTTGTGGTTTTTGCGGTAAGAGGGCCTCTCACTGTTGTGGCTTCTCCTGTTGTGGAGCACAGGCTCTGGACGCGCAGGCTCAGCGGCCATGGCTCACAGGACCAGCCGCTCTGCGGCATCTGGGATTTTCCCGGACCGGGGCACGAACCCATGTCCCCTGCATCGGCAGGCGGACTCTCAACCACTGAGCCACCAGGGAAGCCCCATTAACACATTTTAAAGGTTGTTAGATAATGTTGGAGAAGGAATAATATGCAATTTACTATAAAAATGATGGTACAAGTAAGAATTAATATTCTTTATTACTCTTTTAAACTTGTACTAGGATAAATTTTTTTTCTCTTAAAAAAAAAAAAGAAAAAAAATCAGTCTGCTCTTAGATTTTCCAATTATTTCTTAAGCCAAAACTTCATATTTATAATATTTAACAGAAGTTTGGGGTATTTTTCTAATTACTATTTTATAGGTAAGTATCTTTGGTACTAATATTACTAATATTTTGATATCTTTGAGGATATAATATGACAGAGTAAATTATATACAGTTCTTGACGTTAATTTAATGATTTAATATAGTTGCATGAAGCTAAGTTATGTGAATCTTGAAAGTCAGCTAAAGTTGCCTTTTTCTTTCACACAGATGCAGACACACAGGCACACAGACACAGACACACACACACATGCACATGCACACGCACACGCACATGCACATGCACACAATTAAATTGTAGCATCCTAAACCACATCCCTGTCCAATGACCTTCCCCAGGTTTAAGTGAATTCTCTGGGGCTTAAAATTTCATGGCACATTTGGCTTCCAAGTTTCTGATGCTGCTGAAAATCCCTTGTGTCTCATCTCTTGAGGCTGTTTCTGTCTCTTTTCTCTGCCTTAACTTGAAACTCAGCCCTGTTTCCCTTGTGTACACAAAAGCAACATAAAACAAAAACCTTCAGAAGACATTTGTATTTCATGATGGTCTTAACCTAAGATTTCAGATTAAGGAAGGGGTTTACTTCACAGTAATGCTAACATGTTAGAATTAAAAGCAGACATTGCCATCCTTAAACAACATTTGGTTAATCCATCAACATGAATTTTGAGACACTTTTACCCGTAAGCTCTAACCTGATGCAAGCTGGCCTGGTCTTTCTCTTCTCTCATCCCTCCCATCTTCTCTTTTATCTGTACTCCCCACTTGCCCCCAACTCCTAAGTTCTTAATTATTTTTCATGCCATAAAAAATATGCACTTTGGGGCTTCCCTGGTGGCGCAGTGGTTGAGAGTCTGCCTGCCAATGCAAGGGACATGGGTTCGTGCCCCGGTCCGGGAAGATCCCACATGCCGCAGAGCAGCTGGGCCCATGAGCCTGCGCGTCCGGAGCCTGTGCTCCGCAGCAGGAGAGGCCACAACAGTGAGAGGCCCGCGTACCGCAAAAAAAAAAAAAAAAAAAAAAGCACTTTATTCAGATCAATTCACTTCTTCTTTAAACATAGACCTAAATGCAGAAGCCATCCATGCATTTATTGATAACCTTATTATTATGTCAGAAGCTTCCAAATTATATTTTTTCAAGAGCACCTTAGCAGTTTGTATGAGCAGAACATAGACAATATAAGGATTTATTGCCCCTCACACAGTCAACCCTGATACAACAGGGGTCGGGAGCAGTGTGTACACTTCATTTATACATTTATTCAGCAAACAGTTCATAAATTGATCCTTGTTCAGTCACAAAGACAGGTGCTAGGAATTCAAAGTAGAACTAGATATAGCTTCTGTCTCCAAGGAATTCAGGAATTATTATGAGAAAACAAAGAGTAAAGAGGTAATTATAACTAACATGGTGAGGTGAGGGTAGAGTGGGCAGAGCGTATCTTCAAGGAGACTACCCAGAAAAAAAGTATATCTAGGTGATACATAAAGAATGAGCTGAAATCATTAAGGTGGAGGAATGGCGTTTAGATGATTTCAGGCATAGAAAGCAGAATGAACAAATTTGTGGAGAAAATGCTTGAGTGTAGGATATAAGGGAAGGCTTGGCCAGAGAAGGGGGTGAAGGGCTAGGTAAGGGGCTGTCATGAAAATTGTGTTTTCTATTTGCAGAAATTTTATTTATAGTAAAGTTAATAAAAAAAGTATTGATAATCTTGAAGCAAGGTAATGATTCAGTAGTCATTTTTTTCTCAATAAAATATTTACCTTTATTAGCATTTAATGAATCATTTTTAAAAGAAAACTATAAATGAAATATATATTGTTCTTGATTCAACTGTGCTTCAAAACATGTTATAAATATTATTTTAAGAAGAAAAATTTTTATAGTATAAAATCTAGCTTTTATGGCCAAATATGACTGACCCTTATATATGAATACAGTGATTCCATTTAGAAATACACTTTGAAATAACTCAGGTCTCTGAATAAGCCAGGTGTCTTTGTGAGGCTTCCTTTAGCTCTTTCTGGAGTTTTTAAATGGAGAGTGACCTTGAGCTATGAAAACTCAAAACTTCAAAAAAAAGTCTACAAAGCCAACATTTGCATGAGAGGCAGTAGAAAAATCTATGCAGTAAGTTTCTGCCTCAACACATTCTTTCAAAATTTTTCTCATTTCACAAAAAATAGTTAATTCACCCAAATTATTATTTTCAACATTCTATCATAAATTCTTTTGAAACTATTTTATTTAGAACAAATAGCCCATAAATTATTTTATGTGATTTTTTAAATAAAGCTTTCAGTTAGCTTTAGGATTAGAATTGGTAGAACCAATGCTGTTTTGCATAAATAACTTGAGGATAGTCTTCATGCTCCATTCCACTGTAGGAAAACTGAAACCAGACAGCCTCTCAAGACCAACTGCTATAGCAACCAAAGATTCGAGTGTAGATTTATCAAGCTATAGCTAAAAAGTCATAGGTGCCAAGAGGCAAGTATATTTCCAAGAAAGAAGTTAGTTTATCTCAGAAATCTTTTCTCTAGGCTCCTAATGCTTAGCCTATCTTTGCAGCCTAGCACCTGTTAAAAAGATGTGCAAAAGTATAAATATCGGAGCACACAAAAATATGTTTCATAGCCAAAAACTTGTGTTGTATTGCAACAGCTGGTGGTAGAATCAGTAATCTGAAGGTCATTTGGAATCTTGAAATCTGCTTTTATAGAGAAAATGTACAAAGTCAGGGTAATGAACTGACTAAATATTCTCTCATCAGGCCAATTTCATGTTGGGACTTAATGAGATGGATTTATTGCCATTCCATTGGAATTAAGCAGATGAGATAAGGGGAAAATATTTTTTATTCCATGCTTACCTGGATGAGTTTTATTACTTTCTTTTATCTGGTTTTTATTCCAGTGGGAATAAACACATTTTCTGTATTTTGTATTTCCTATTCATTCTTTTGTTTTTTGCCATATTTGTATAATTGCTTTACAATATTGTGTTAGTTTCTGCTGTATAACAGAGTCAATCAGCTGTATGTATACATATATACCCATATCCCCTCCCTCTTGCGTCTCCCTCCACCCTCCCTATCCCACCCATCCAGGTGGCCACAAACCAGCAAGCTGATTTCCCTGTGCTATACAGCTGCTTCCCACTAGCGATCTATTTTACATTTGGTAGTGTGTATATGTCAGTGCTACTCTGTCACTTCATCCCAGCTTACTCTTCCCCCTCCCCATGTCGTCAAGTCTATTCTCTACGTCTGCATCTTTATTCTTGTCCTGCCCCTAGGTTCATCAGAATCATTTTTTTTTTCAGATTCCATATATATGTGTTAGCATACGGTATTGGTTTTTCTCCATCTGACTTACTTCACTCTGTATGACAGATCCATCCACTTAACTACAAAGAGCCAATTTCGTTTCTTTTTATGGCTGAGTAATATTCCATTGTATATATGTGCCACATTTTTTTTATCCATTCATCTGTCGATGGACACTTACATTGCTTCCATGACCTGCCTATTGTAAATAGTGCTGCATGACTCTTAGAATTATGGATTACTCAGGGTATGTGCCCAGTGGTGGGATTACTGGGTCATATGGTAGTTCTGTTTTTAGTTTTTTAAGGAACCTCCATACTGTTCTCCATAGTGGCTGTATCAATTTACTTTCCCACCAACAGTACAAGAGGGTTCCCTTTTCTCCACACCCTCTCCAACATTTATTCTTTGTAGACTTTTTGATGATGGCCATTCTGACTGGTGTGAGGTGATACCATGTTGTAGTTTTGATTTGCATTTCTCTAATGATTAGTGATGTTGAGCATCCTTTCATGTGTTTTTTGACAATCTGTATATCTTCCTTGGAGAAATGTCTATTTAGGTCTTGTGCCCATTTTTGGAATGGGTTTGTTTTTTTGATATTGAGCTGCATGAGCTGCTTGTATAATTTGGATATGAGTCAGTTGCTTCATTTGCAAATATTTTCTCCCATTCTGAGGGTTGTCTTTTGGTCTTGTTTATGGTTTCCTTTGCTGTGCAAAAGCTTGAAGTTTCATTAGGTCCCATTTGTTTATTTTTTTTTTATTTCCATTTCTCTAGGAGGTGGGTCAAAAAGAATCTTGCTTTGATTTATGTTATAGAGTGTTCTGCCTATATTTTCCTCTAAGAGTTTGATAGTGTCTGGCCTTACATTTAGGTCTTTAATCCATTTTGAGTTTATCTGTGTAAAGTCTTCTAACTTCATTCTTTTACATGTAGCTGTCCAGTTTTCCCAGCACCACTTATTGAAGAGGCTGTCTTTTCTCCATTGTATATTCTTGCCTCGTTGTTCAAAGATAAGGTGACCATATGTGCGTGGGTTTATCTCAGGGCTTTCTATCATGTTACATTGATCTGTATTTCTTTTTTTGTGTCAGTAACATGCTGTCTTGATTACTGAAGCTTTGTGATATAGTCTGAAGTCAGGGAGCCTGATTCTTCCAGCTCTATTTTCTTTCTCAAGATTGCTTTGGCTATTCGGAGTGTTTTGTGTTTCCATACAAATTGTGAAATTTTTTGTTATAGTCCTGTGAAAAATGCCATAAGGATTGCAGTGAATCTGTAGGTTGCTTTGGGTAGTATAGTCATTTTCACAATATTGATTCTTCCAATCCCAGACCATAGTATATCTCTCCATCTACTTGTATCATCTTTAATTTCTTTCATCAGTGTCTTACAGTTTTCTGCATACAGGTTTTTTGTCTCCTTAGGTAGGTTTATTCCTAGGTATTTTATTCTTTTTGTTGCAATGATAAATGGAGTGTTTCCTTAATTTCTCTTTCCGAATTTTCATAATTAGTGTATAGGAATGCAAGAGATTTCTCTGCATTTATTTTGTACCCAGTTGCTTTACCAAATTCATTGATTAGCTCTAGTAGTTTTCCGGTAGCATCTTCAGGATTCTCCATGTATAGTATCATGTCATCTGCAAACAGTGACAGTTTACTTCTTCTTTTCCAATTTGGATTCCTTTTATCTTTTTCTTCTCTGATTGCTGTGGCTAAAACTTCCAAAACTATGTTGAATAATAGTGTGAGAGTGGGCAGCCTTGTCTTGTTCCTGATCTTCGAGGAAATGGTTTCAGTTGTTCACCATTGAGAATGATGTTGGCTATTGGTTTGTCATACATGGCCTTTATTATGTTGAGGTATGTTCCCTCTATGCCTACTTTCTGGAGAGTTTTTATCATGAATAGGTGTTGAATTTTGTTGAAAGTTTTTCTGCATCTATTGAGATTATCATACGGTTTTTATCCTTGAATTTGTTAATGTGGTGTATCACATTGATTGATTTGCATATATTGAAGAATCCTGCATTTCTGGGGCAAATCACACTTTATTATGGTGTATTGATTCTTTTAATGTGCTGTGGGATTGTTTGCTAGGATTTTGTTGAGGATTTTTGCATCTATGTTCATCAGTGATATTGTCCTGTAGTTTTCTTTTTTTGTGGCAGCTTTGTCTCATTTTGGTATCAGGGTGATAGTGGTCATGTAGAATGAGTTTGGGAGTGTTCCTCCCTCTGCTATATTTTGGAAGAGTTTGAGAAGGATAGGTGTTAGCTCTTCTCTAAATGTTTCATAGAATTTGCTTGTGAAGCCATCTTGTCCTGGGCTTTTGTTTTTTGGAAGATTTTTAATCAGACTTTCCATTTCAGTGCTTGTGATTGTTCTGTTTATATTTTCTATTTCTTCCTGGTTCACTCTTGAAAGTTTGTACTTTTCTAAGAACTTGTCAATTACTTCCAGGTTGTCCATTTTATTGGCATATAGTTGCTTGTAGTAATCTCTCATGATCCTTTAATTTCTGCAGGGTCAGTAGTTACTTCTCCTTTTTCATTTCTAATTCTATTGATTTGAGCCTAACCCTTTTTTTCTTGATGAGTCTGGCTAATGGTTTATCGTTTTGTTTGTCTTCTCAAAGAGCCAGCTTTTAAGTTTATTGAGCTTTGCTATTGTTTTCTTCATGTCTTTTTCATTTATTTCTGATCTGATTTTTATGAATTCTTTCCTTGTGCTAACTTTGGTGGTTTTTTTGTTCTTCTTTCTCTAATTGCTTTAGGTGTAAGATTAGGTTGTTTATTTGAGGTGTTTCTTGTTTCTTGAAGTAGGATTGTATTGCTATAAACTTGCCGCTTAGAACTGCTTTTGCTGCATCCCATAGGTTTTGGGTCATTGTGTTTTCATTGTCATTTGTTTCTAGGTATTTTTTGATTTCCTCTTTGACGTCTTCAGTGATCTCTTGATTATTTAATAGTGTATTGTTTAGCTTCCATGTGTTTGTATTTTTTACAGATTTTTCCTTTAATTGATATCTAGTCTCATGGCATTGTGGTCAGAAAAGATACTTGATATGATTTCAATTTTGTGAAATTTACCATGCTTGATACGTGATCTATCCTGGAGAATGTTCCATGAGCACTTGAGAAGAAAGTGTATTCTGTTGTTTTTGGATGGATCGTCCTGTGAATAGGAGTTAAGTCCATGTTGTTTCATGTGTCATTTGAAGCTTGTGTTTCCTTATTTATTTTCATTTTGGGTGATCTGTCCATTGGTGGACGTGGGGTGTTAAGGATCCCTACTATTATTGTGTTACTGTTGATTTCCCCTTCTATGGCTGTTAGCATTTGCCTTATGCATTGAGGTACTCCTATGTTGGGTGCATAAATATTTACAATTTTTATATCTTCTTCTTGGATTGATCCCTTGATCATTATGTAGTATCCTTCTTTGTCTCTTGTAATAGTCTTTATTTTAAAGTCTGTTTTGTCTGATATGAGAATTGCTATTCCAGCTTTCTTTTGATTTCCATTTGCATGGAATATCTTTTTCCATCCCCTCACTTTCAGTCTGTATGTGTCCCTAGGTCTGAAATGGGTCTCTTGTACACAGCATATATATGGGTATTGTTGTTATATCCATTCAGCCATTCTATGTTTTTTGGTTGGAGTATTTAATCCATTTACATTTAAGGTAGTTATCAATATGTATGCTCCTATTACCATTTTCTTAATTGTTTTGGGTTTGTTTTTGTAGGTGTTTTCCTTCTCTTGTGTTTCTGCCGAGAGAAGTTCCTTTAGCATATGTTGTAAAGCTGGTTTGGTGGTGCTGAGTTCTCTTAACTTTTGCTTGTCTGTAAACGTTTTAATTTCTCCATCGAATCTGAATGAGATTCTTGCTTTGTAGAGTATCTTGGTTGTTGGTTTTTCCCTTTCGTCACTTTAAATATGTCCTGCCACTCCCTTCTGGCTTGCATAGTTTCTTCTGAAAGGTCAGGTGTTAACCTTATGGGGAATCCCTTGTATGTTACTTGTTGTTTTTCCATTGTTGCTTTTAATATTTTTTCTTTGTATTTAATTTTGATAGTTTGATTAATATGTGTCTTGGTGTGTTTCTCTTTGGATTTATCCTGTATGGGACTCTCTGCACTTCCTGGACTTGATTGACTCTTTTCCTTTCCTAAATTAGGGCAGTTTTCAACTATAATCTTGAAATATTTTCTCAATCCCTTTCTTTTTCTCTTCTTCTTTTGGGTCCCCTATAATTCCAATGTTGGTGTGTTTAATGTTGTCCCAGAAGTCTGAGACTGTCCTCAATTCTTTTTGTTCTTTTTTCTTTTTTCTGCTCTGTGGTAGTTATTTCCACTGTTTTATTTTCCAGGTCACCTATCTGTTCTTCTGCCTCAGTTATTCTGCTATTGATTTATTCTAGAATATTTTTAATTTCATTTATTGTGTTGTTCATCATTGTTTGTTTGCTCTTTAGTTCTAGGTCCTTGTTAAACGTTTCTTGTATTTTCTCCATTCTATTTCCAAGATTTTGGATCATCTTTACTGTCATTACTCTGAATTGTTTTTCAAGTAGACTGCCTATTTCCTCTTCATTTTTTGGTCTGGTGGGTTTTTACCTTGCTCCTTCATCTGGTACATATTTCTCTGTCTTCTCATTTTGTTTGGGGTCTCCTTTTCACAGGCTGTAAGCTCATCATTCCCGTTGTTTTTGGTGTCTGCCCCCAGTGGGTCAGGTTGGTTCGGTGGGTTGTGTAGGCTTCCTGTTGTAGGGGACTGTTGCCTGTGTTCTCGTGGGTGGGGTGGATCTTGTCTTTCTGGTGGTCAGGTCCATGGCAGGTGGTGTGTTTTGTGGTGTCTGTGAAGTTAGTATGATTTTAGGCAGCCTCTCTGCTAATAGGTGGGGTTTTGATCCTGTCATGCTAGTTGTTTGGCATGGGGCGTCCAGCACTGAAGCTTGCTGGCTGTTGAGTGGAACTGGGTCTTAGCACTGAGGTGGAGATGTCTGGGAGAGCTGTCACCAATTGGTATTATGTGGGGCTGGGAAATCTCTTGTCATCCAATGTCCTGAACTCAGCTTTCCCATCTCAGAGGCTCAGGCCTGACACCAGGCTGGAGCACCAAGACTCTGTCAGCCACATGGCTCAGAAGAAAAGGGAGAAAAAAAGAAATAAAAAAATAATAATTAAAAATATTAAAATAAAAAGAAATTTCAATTATTAAAACAAAAAAATTAAAAATGTAATAATAATAAAAAAAGAAGAGAGCAACCAAACCAATAAACAAATCCAGCAATGATAACAAGAGGTAAAAACTATACTAAGATAAACGTGAAAATCAGAAACAATCAGTCGCAGACAGCAAACCCCAAGTGTACTCGTGCTCCCAGAGTCAGCTACCTCAGTTTTAGGATGATTCATTGTCTGTTCAGGTATTCTACAGATGCAGGGTACGTCAAGTTGATTGTGGGAATTTATTCTCCTGCTGCTGAGGCTACAGAGAGAAATTTCCTTTTCTCTTCTTTTTTTGCACAGCCCCTGATGTTCAGCTTTGGTTTGGGCCCCACCTGTGGGTTTAGGTTGCCCTCAGGCATCTATTCTCTGCCCAGATAGGAGGAGGTTAAAGCAGTGGCTGATTAGGGGCCTCTGGCTCACTCATGCTGGGAGGAGTGAGGGGTACGGTAGTTATAATTGGAATGCGGGGCAAGCCTGTGGCAGCAGAGGCTGGCGTGACATTGCAACAGCCTGAGGTGTGCTGTATGTTCTCCCGGGGAACTTGTCACTGGATAACGGGACCCTGGCAGTGGCAGGCCTCACATGCTCCCGGGGTGGTGTGGATAGTGACCTGTGTTTGCGCACAGAATTCTTGGTGGCTGCAGCAGCAGCGTTAGCGTTACGTGCCCGTCTCTGGGGTCCGAGCTGATAGCCGCGGCTAACGCGCATCTCTGGAGCTTATTTAGGCGGTGCTCTGCCTTCTGTGGACAGATCAGAAAGGATTCCCCATCCCTCGTGCACCCCAAAACAATTGTCTCTTGCCTCTTAGAGAAGTCCAGACTGTTTTCCGGACTCCCTCCCAGCTAGCTGTGGCACACTAGCCCCCTCAGGCTGTCTTCACACAGCCAACCCCAGTCCTCTCCCGGGGATCTGACCTCCAAAGCCCAAACCTCAGTTCCCAGACCCCACCCACCCTGGCAGGTGAGCAGACAAATCTCTCAGGCTGGTGAGTACTGGTCGGCACTGATCCTCTTTGCAGGAATCTCTCTGCTTTGCCCTCTGCACCCCTGTTTCTGCGCTCTCCTCCATGGCTCTGAAG
The DNA here is from genome assembly GCF_951394435.1 of Stenella coeruleoalba. Taxonomy (NCBI): domain Eukaryota; kingdom Metazoa; phylum Chordata; class Mammalia; order Artiodactyla; family Delphinidae; genus Stenella; species Stenella coeruleoalba. Next base: position 32,385,816 of record NC_137157.1, read on the forward strand.
CATCCCCCCGCCGTCCCCCCGTCTCCGTCAGTGAAGGGGCTTCCTAGTGTGTGGAAACTTTTCCTCCTTCACAGCTCCCTCCCAGAGGTGCAGGTCCCATCCCTATTGTTTTGTCTCTGTTTTTCTTTTGCCCCACCCAGGTGTTATGGGGATTTTCTTGCCCTTTGGGAAGTCTGAGGTCTTCTGCCAGGGTTCAGTAGGTGTTCTGTAGGAGTTGTTCCACATGTAGATGTGTTTTTGATGTATTTGTGGGGAGAAAGGTGATCTCCATGTCTTACTCCTCCACCATCTTGAAGGTCCCCCCAATTTATTCTTAAGTTAAAGAAAACATGAATTTCGGGATATGTTTTCCTAATAAATTTTATTTGTCTATTTTAGTTCTTTGGCTTTGTGAAATTTTTCTGACAAATTAGTGAAGTTAACTATCCTTACCAGTATGAATTATGGATTTTTGAAGCTAGAACCAACTTTTAAATTATCTTCTCCAATGATATTAAAGTTATTCCAGGATGGCAGCCATTGTAGGGATATATGTGTGGGTGAGGGTGACCAGGGGGAGCACAGTAATTGTGGCTCTGTAACTACCACCGCCACATTGGTCAGGATAACTTGTCTGTTATCCTTATATCTGTTTCTTTTTTAAATTTGGTTTTCTAAGTGATCTGTCATAGGAATATTGTTTAAAAAGAAATTACTCTTGGGCTTCCCTGGTGGCGCAGTGGTTGAGAGTCCGCCTGCCGATGCAGGGGACATGGGTTCATGCCCTGGTCTGGGAAGATCCCACATGCCGCGGAGCGGCTGGGCCCGTGAGCCATGGCCGCTGAGCCTGCGCGTCCAGAGTCTGTGCTCTGCAACGGGAGAGGCCACAACAGTGAGAGGCCTGCTTACCGCCAAAAAAAAAAAAAAAAGGAAATTACTCTTACTAAAAAGATGTTTTAGGTTGTATATCATTCCAATTTGAAAGGTATGAAAAATGAGACTATCTGATATCAACTTCAGCAATATTTATTTCAAATCTTTTTACTTATTTTTCTTACTGTTCGTAATAGTAATTGTATGTGTCAACTTGAATGGACCACAGGGTGCTCAGATATTTGGTCAAACATTATTCAAGGTGTGTCCATGAGGGTATTTCTGGATGAGATTAACATTTGAATCAGTAGACTGAGTAAAGCAGATCACCCTCCCTAATAAAATGGTCCTCATCCAATCAGTAGAAGGCCTGACAGGAGCAAAAGGACTGAGTGAGGGGGGACTCACTCCTACCTGAATATCTCTTCCTGACTTCCAACTCTACCTGAAACATCATCTCTTCTCGGTTCTCGAGCTTGTTGATTTTTAGACTAGAACTTACACCTCTGGCTCTCCTGGTTCTCAGGCCTTCAGCCTCTGACTGGAACTGTCTCCAACTCTCCCAGGTCGCCAGCTTGCCAAATACAGGTCTTGGGACTTCTCAGCCTCCATAATCACATGAGCCAATTATAATAAATCTCTTCTTATAAATCTATATACACACATCCTATTGATTCTGTTTCTGAAGAGAACACTGCCTAATACGCCATTTTTAAGAAACCTATATTCCTGACTTTCTCTTAGAGTCAGGGACCTTTCCTCATTTTAATGTTACCTTTGCAGCTTCTGACTCATTATTTATACTCTACACAATCTCAAACGGAGAAAGAAATCCTCTGTAAACTCTCTCTCATATTTTATGTGGTGATATCTGCTGTGAAATGAGTACTTTTGGAACAACTTGGGTCATGTACCCGCCAGTCCCTAAACTGGGGAAAGTTAGTGTTACTCAGTCTGTCCATGAACCAGCTGAGGTCCATCAACTGTTGTTACTAGCCTACAAGCAGTTACACGGCTTCTGCCAGGAAGGACATCACCTTTGTCGCTGAGCATATTCTGTAGATCAGCTGTCATTTTCTTTTCAAAGCAAGAATTTCTTTAAGCTGTTGATTTACATTCTGGAGCCACCTCTTGTCTCTTTGTGTATGTCACATGCCTACTCTTAATTAAGATAGGCAGGATCTAGTGATTGACAGTCCTAATTGGGGGAGAAAAAGCAGCTCCAAAAAGGAAAGGGAGATACTGCATCAGAAGAAGAGGAAAGCTATTCAGAACAGACACCACCTCTCAAATAAACTATGCGTATATCCAACAAACAAAAATGCTGTCAAATAGCCATGAAAAGAGGTGGAGGAAACTGAAATGTTTATTACTAAGTAAAAGAAGCCAATCTGAAAAGGCTAAATACCATATGATTTCAATTATAGAACATTCTGGAAAAGGCAAAGCTACGGTAAAAAAAATCACTGGTTGCCATGGGCTGGGTGGGGAGTGGGTGGGGTGGGGGCCGATGAATATGTAGAGCACAGAGGATTTTTAGGGTGGTGAAAATACCAGTATGATAATATGATAGTAGATACATGTCATTATATGTTTGTGCACACCCGTAGAATGTACAACACCAAGAGTAAAACCCAAGGTAAACTATGAACTTTGGGTGATTATGATGTGTCCATGTAGGTTCATCAGTTGTAACAAATGTACCACTCTGGTTCTGGCTATTGATGGTGAGGAAGCTCTGCATGTGTAGGGGCAGGAGTATATGGGAAATTTCTGCACCTTCCCCTTAATTTTATTGTGGACCAAGAAGAGCTTTAAAACCATAAAGTCTTAATAAAAACACAACAACTCAAAAACAAAACAAAACATGGGTTTATGCTACAGGCACTTAAAAATATATATTTTTAATCCAATGAATATACCCTGAGAAAAAGATATTGTCATTTCTGTGTTAAGCCTGAGAAAACCCATGTTCTGCAATGTTAAGTTCAGTGCTTGAGATTACAAAGCTGGCATGCAGTACAATTGGTATGATCACTTAGGATTCCAAAACTCATGTTTTTTTTGTTATAACACAAGAAATTATAGGCAGTATCATTTGTCAGGGATTGGAGAGAGAAGAATGGAAAGGATTAGGGATGGTTAAAGAAAACTTTCTGTGGAGTTGGGAGTTAAGCTAAGTCTTTAGGTATTAGCCAGCTTATCAAGGTGAGCAGTATGCTGGAGAAGAAAACCCTCTAGGCAGAGGGAAGAGTATGAGGACCATCATGGAAGCCTCCAGTTTTAGTACTGTTAAAGTAGAAATTGCACTGGGCAAAGTTAAGCAGGCAAGAAAGTCTTTATTCAGATTATTGCAATAGGGGAGAGATTGAACTCCAACTGCACTGAAAGAAAAAGCAGAAGGATACGTAAGTGCTGAAGTGAGCTAGTGAAAAAGTACTGGAAAACATTAAGGGTAAGGTTGATAAATGAAATGTGTCTAGCACATGGAGTTATACCTGAGTTTACAAATATTTGTCTCTGTGATACGGCCATCTGGGTTTGCTAATTGTCACCCAGTGAAGCTTCCTTCCTTCCCTCAGAGACTGGGAGGTAGGGTTGCTTTCCCTTTTGATGTTTCCATTTCAGAGGTGGTTTCTGAATTTTTGAGAAAGCTATGTCCTGGGTTGTAATACTGGCAAGAGGCTGGAAGATTTACATACATTTCAAAGGGGCAGAGAAAGAATTTTTAATTGCAAGCTTTCTAAAGTAAATTTTCTAAGTAAAGGGAGGTCATTGACCTATAGTAAAGAATAAATCTGTCTAATGTATAGTCAAGTTAAGGGGAATATTAAGTCCATCTTGATGCATCAAAATCATGAGGCATGTTTAAAAATGTAGTTTTAGGTCCCTCCCCCAGAGATTCTGTTCCCGTATTCACCTTTGTCCACCCTTAAATAAATAATTATTTAAAGAATGACACTTCCCATGATTTGGGAGTAGGTGGAAAGGGGTGGATGAAACTGGATGTGGGAAGAAACTAAGTCATGAAGTGCCTTTTATATAACACAAGTTTGGATTTTATTGGGATATGGATTTTATTCTTTAGGCCAGGGTTCCAAAATATGGACTGCCTGCATCAGAATCCCTTGGGAAGCAAATGTCTAGTATTCACCACAGAACTATAGTTCAGAACTTCTGTGGTAGTTATGGAGATGCAGAGATGACCACTGTTGACCTTTTTGTGTATTTCATTCTTATTTCATTCTCATTTTGTTTCCTCTGGGATTTCTTTCTGCATAGTTAGTAACATATTGTTATACATTGTCCTATAACCTAAGTGTTTTATTATTTTATTTAAAAATCAGATGCATAATAATGCATTATATTAATGTATTATAATTTACTGAATGACTCTCCCATCCTTCAATATTAAAGTAGTTTTTAAGTTATCTTTTTATAAATAATGTTTCAATAAGTTAGTGTATGCCTGTTTTTTTCCTTATTTGATATTACTTTCTAGTACAGATTCTAATAAGTAGGATTACTTAGTCAAAAACTATAAATATTTATAGAACTCTTGATTTCTAAATTGTTAACCAGCTAGGTTATATAAATTTATACCTTTATATGCAGCATATAAAGAATTGATTATACAGAATTCTTGATGACATTTAGCATTACACTTACAAAATATTTATCTCTCTTCCTCTTCCTTCCTTTTTTAAAAACTAATTTATTAGATGAACTATGGAATCTTGTTTTTACTTGAAGGTATTTAATTTGTTTAAACTGATGAAATTGCATTATTGTTAGCTTTTAACTACCTTTATTTCTTCTTTTTTTAAATTAAAGTATACTTGATTTACAGTATTGTGTTAGTTTCAGGTGTACAGCAAAATGATTCAGTTTTATATATATATATATATATATATATATATATATATATATACTTTCTTCAGCTTCTTTTCCATTATAGATTATTACAAGATATTGAATATGGTTCCCTGTGCTATACACAAATCCTTGATGTTTACCTGTTTTATATATAGTGCTATGTATCTGTTAGCCCATACTCTTAATTTTTCTACCTCTCCCCCTTTCCCCTTTGGTAACCATAAGTTTGTTTTCTATGTCTGTAAGTCTGTTTCTGGTTTGTCAACAAATTCATTTGTATTATTTTTTAGGTTCCACATACAAGTGATATGATATAATATTTGTCTTTCTCTGTCTGACTTCACTTAATATGATATTCTCTAGGTCTATCAGCCACATTTATTTCTGTTGTAAATTTTAGGTTCAGGTTCTTTGTTTAACTTATGCAATGTTCATCCTTTGTTTGTTTCCACTGTAATGACTCTGTAGGCAATGAGGACACTGACATTTGCCTTCCATTAATGTAGCATATGCTTTCCCAAGTTTGCTGTTTGTCTTCAAACCTTCTTACGTGGTAGAATTTTGATATACTGGTGTTTTTATTTAGTCAATTTTATCAATATTTACTTCATATTTTCTGCTTTGGGGGATACTACATCATTTTCTTTTTCAGGCCTCATATTCCTCCTCTCTGTCTTCACATGAACACGTTTTTCTGGGAAGGAGGAGATGAGAGTGAAGATAGTGTGGCTTTTTACAATAAATGCATTTACTTGTTGAAACAGTTCAACTAATATTGCAATGTGATACCACCAATTCTATTTGCCTTCTAATATGCTGTTTTTCATGGATTAAATTCTCAGAATAAAAGACAGAATGACTTGTACTCCTATATGCATATTTTGGCCACCTGAAAAGCTGTATCTGTACCACAGAAGGTTAGCTGCCCAGTTTTTTCTTTGGCACAGACCCTAGAACTCTATCCAGGAACAAAATATTGTAAAGGGGAAAGACATCTACTAGGAGCTCTCAGTTTCTCTTTTATGTTACAAGGAGTGTGAGGTAACTGATATTCTGATTTCAGTTTCATGGATGTTGCAATTAGTGGAATTTACTCCTGGGATGTGACAGTTGTCTGGGTGTCTGTCAGTCTTATGTGTGTGTGTGTGTGTGTGTGTGTGTGTTTTCTTTTGAAATCTTCATCTATATTTTTTAAAAGAGGTTGATTTATAGACCATTAGTTAGACATGATTTTAAATGGAAAGTTATTTTATTCCTCTTTATATGACCTTTTTATTCCTCTTTATATGGGATATCTGGAAAATGTTTCCCTCTTCCCCATTCCCTTGGTGGATGTAGAGTCGTGCTCTCAATTTAAAACTGGAGAGGAGATAACTGAGAACTGGCTCCTTTTTTTTCTTATATCCAGCAAGTCTTCAGCTAGTATAGCTCTGAAGGAATTAAATGGATCTTCTCCTGTGCTACATAGTTTCTCTGTAGATAATTTTATGGGTCAATAATATAGCACAGTGTATAAAACATCTTTGACCAAGAGCTGCTCAAGAAAAAAATACACTCCTGCAAACAGATTGTTCCCAGGATTCTTATGTCCTCCATCCTCTAATAAACTGATTAAAGGAAGGTAACTGCAAATCAAAAGATAAGAAATAAATCACCTCCCATCTCCTATGACACTGCTGCCTATTGGGATCTATATTCTCTCTCAATAGATAGATAGATCGATCGATCGATCGATCGATCTTCATCAACTTATAGGTTTATATCCCAATAAGCCCATCATAAATTGAAAATATTGTAAGTCGAAAATGCATTTAATACACCTAATCTACTGAACAGCAGCTCACCCTAAAGATGCTCAGAACACTTAGCCTATAGTTGGACAAAGTCATCTAACAGAAAGCCTATTTTATAATAAAGTGTTAAATATCTCATTTAATTCATTGACTGTCTTACTGAAAGTGAAAAACAGAATGTTTGTATGGGTACAGGATGATCATAAGTATATTGGTTATTTACCCTCATGATCACATGGCTGACTGGGAGATGTAGCTTGCTGCTGCTGCCCAGAATCAGGAGAGAGTATTGTTCTGCGTATTGGTGATTGTCTCACAAGATCAAAATTCAAAGTATTGTTCCTACTAAATGCATACTGCTTTTGCACCATCTGAAAGTCAGAAAATCTTAAACCATAATAAGTCAGGGACCTCTGTGTGTTTGTATGTATATATACATATATATATATTTATATATATGATATATTATGATATATAATTACATTTATATATATGTATATATACATATATATTTTTATATATATGATATATTATGATATATAATTACATTTATATATATATATATATATATATATATATATATATATATATATATATAAGGTATGATACATATTAAGGGTATGATACATGATTCTGGTCCACACAGAAAACAATAGCCTAGAGTAGAATTATTATTTAGTTGCCTGACATGGATGCCATGTCTTCAAAATGAGGAGAAAAAGCTGGATCATGATATAGCATCATTCTTCCTTCCTTAGGACTTAAGAGTGATTCCCATGTTTGATCTCTACACATTGCAAGCATAAGTATACAAATGTACTGCTTAATAGTAGCAACTGACATAATTTGAACAGTTTTAATAAAGCAAAGATAATTACTGCACACACACACAAACACTCTTCAGGTAGTTAAAACATCTGCCTGATTTTCCTCACAGTCATATTTTTTTTCACAGTAATTATCTTCTATTGTTTCAAAGTGTTTGAGCATTGAAGTGTTAGGCTTAATTGAGTATGATGGTTAAAAAGAGCATCTACAGCTGGATTGCCAATTTAAAAAAAATGAGCCTTTGTATAATTCATACAGAATGCATTAAACATAAATGTAATATTTGCTGCAACCATCATGTTCATCATTAAGATTTTCCCAAGTACTTTTAATGTAGTAATTTAAGTACTAGGAAACTACACTTCGTAATTTCTGTAGTGAAGAGCCATGCTCATATGTGGCCATCAATATCCATGAACTGATGCATCTGTATCATTTAATGTGTTTCTCAAAATGTGCTTGGATACCACCTGCACTGGAGTTATCTAAGATGGCTGGTAAAGTATAATTTCCAGTATGTATCAGAGACTGAAATTTTTACCAGCAGCCCAGGTGATTTTCACATTTAGGATTCACTGAAATTGGGATGAGTTTATTTCAGTTTTTCATGTGAATCATAATTACTTGGGTCTCTTTTTCATTTCTCATTTCAACTTTTGAATAATTGTGACATTTTCAATCAATGGGATTTTTTGTCTTATCTACATAGAGCTATGTGAAGCAAGTAGCTAAATGATAGTTTTAAGAAATGCTTTGTAGCTTTCTTAGTTAGGCTAGCACTTTTATATTTTACAGTAATCTCCAATTTAGGGGGTGAGTGGTATCAGATCAATTCTTAAACATATGAAAATACCTTTTATCACTGTGACCTGCTCTCTACTCCTCAGGGATGTGAGAGGCAACTTTTTGATAGACCTCATCAACACTGTGTTGCCATTTTCTGACATAGGGTTAACCAAGGAAGCCATTATCTGAGAATGTTTTTAACAGGATATAGCTGGTCTGTCTTGATTGCTTATTATAAACACACGTGGAGTTATGGACCTGTGGAATACAGTTGGTTGAAGAACAAAAGTTAGTCCTGTAGGCTCTCAATCTGAATGAATAATGAAGTTATAAACAAGAAACCCGAATCTGAGAAACTTTCTTGTCTCTTAAGTCATACTGGACACATCATTAGATCTCATCTGTTACTTTGAGATGACAGACATGTCTCAAGGCAGAAAAGGGAACTTTTGTGTTTTAAGCTGTGTTTGATGGTTTAGATCCCTTCAAGAAACCAATGCTTTGATGCTTCATCTGTGCCTGCTGTTTTCTTATATCCTCTTCTAATCATTAATTAATTTTTGTGCTGGTTAAGATCATGATTGTGTGAGTTTGCTTTGACCATTCAGTGCATTTCTGCATGCAACTTTCTGGCATAAGTCAGAGAGGAGAACAAGCCTGTCATTCAGTTCAGAGAACTTATATGATTACTTTGCTATTTGTGAGACATAAAGTTTGAAAATTATAAGCCCCCAATGATCTGGTTCATATAGGAAAAAAGCCTATAAAAGTAAATGGTTACACTTAAAACTGGTTAAAATGGTAAATTTTATGTTATGAATATTTTACCACAATTTAAAAAAAAAGCAAATAGTTAGTGGAATAGCTGATAGTTCTGATTAGCTGAGTGTGTTGTGTGTGCACTCATGTGGCCTCTTACTGAATGGATGTGTGTTCATACTACAGGACTGTTGATGGCGGTAAGGCTAGGCTTCCTGATGGATACTGTCTTGTTTTTTATCTAGAAGCTAAACAAACAAGAGCCTTCAATCTGTTTACCCTTCACTGGAAGTAAGCTCACACACTCTCCTATTCTGTTTCTTAACAGGTACACAAATATCTATCAAATCTTTAAATTGCAATTAAAAAAATGAAAGCAATTTTGCATTTTGCAAAATTTTTTTTCAGTCAAGAGTTTGTCTCCTGCTTATCTGAAAGACCTTGGACATATACTTTCCAGACGGCTAAATTATTCTTTTTCTCTGTCCCACAGAGTTTAAAGATTTGAAAACACGTGTTAGGCTACACATCTTTGAGCTGAACTCGGAAACTTGATTACCAGGTTAGGGTTCTTGTAACTGAGAGCAGGGAACTTTTCCTTGGACTAATGTGTGTAGATAGATAACAGACCTTATTTTTCTTTCACTTAGGTGAGAATGATAGTAATATTTTAGATGGATACTGGGAACAGGAGTGATGGTGAAATGTGGAAATAAGAACTCTTCAGTGCTGAAAATAAAGGAGAGAGCGGGCCTAGACAATAGAGAGCTAGGCTTGAAACAAAAACTTATTCAATTAGCTAGATCAAATAAATAGTGTACATAGAAGAACTACATAACTACAACCTACCTACTCTCCATAGCTGGGGCCCCCAACCCCCGGGCCACAGACCGGACTGTTAGGAACCGGGCCGCACAGCAGGAGCTGAGTGGCGGGCGAGCAAGTGAAGCTTCATCTGCCACCCCGCATAGCTCCCCATTGCTCATATTACCGCCTGAACCATCGCTCACATTACTGCCTGAAGCATCCCCCTCCCCGATCCATGGAAAAACTGTCTTCCATGAAACCAGTCCCTGGTGCCAGAAAGGTTGGGGACCGCTGCTCTATAGAGTTTATAATTGGTGGTGCAAATAAGAAAGTGTTGAGATTCCACAGGAGAGGACACAACCAAATTTTAATAAGCAAAGGGCTTCTAGAGTGAACTAATATGCATGATATAATTTAAAATGTAATATTTCAGAAGATCTTAGATTTACTTCCCTTTTACAGTGTAAATGGAAAGGAAAAGCCTAATCATATGTTTTTAAAATCAGGTCATTTTCATTATTAAATTCTTGGCATAGGATAACAGCTTTCGATAGCTTTTGCATATGGAGGTTCAAAATGATATTGCATAAAACATTTACAGTATTTTCCATAGCTGGAAACACTAGGTATTTTGCCCTTCTCAATTATTACAACTACTTTCAAACCACAGTTTCGGGTCCAGAAAAGTTTGTATTACCACTTACACATTCATTTCACTGTACTTATTACTCTGTGATTCGGTTATATGCACCTATGTTACCTGCTTTTGTATAACTGAACATCTAATAATGGCTGTGGCTGGTATGTATTGTACCATTGCTCTGATAGGACTTCTCTTACATGTGAAGCATTTCCATTGCTATAATATGAGCACCATTGCAACACTGAGGCTATTTTAAATCTGTATTCTAGAGTAACAATAGTTTCTGTGAACATATTCCTAAAGATATTATCTGGTAAAAGGAATATTGTAAAGACAAAAATATCAGGGGTTATAAAGCAAGAGCATTAGTATGTAATTCAGTTACAAAGTCAATCAACCGTAAGTCATAAGTCCCTAAGAAAACAGGCTTAATTAGTTTGTGTGCACAACCTGTGAAACAACTTGTCAGGGAACTAAATTAACTTGATTAAAAATAAATAAATAAATAAAGCTTAGATCAGAGGCAAAAAAAATCCCAGTGGCATTTTGCCATTAATAGTCATTTTGTTGATATGTGTGACCTAGAATATTATATTTTAGGATTATATATTGCTAACCCATAGTTAATATTGCAGGATCTCTTTGTCTTTCTTGTGTGCAGCTATCTTACTACATGCTATGCAATTTTAACACAAAGGAGAGTAAAATTCTCCTTTGGAAATAGTTCTTTCAAGTACAGTTGATAATTTAAGAGCATAAACTACACTTTAACCAAGCTCTCTTGAGGGAACATATAATTTTGGAGTGTATTTCTCCTACTAAGTTGAAGCTAGGTTATAATTCTTTTCTGTAATTCTGTCCATATTACTTACTTTGTGCTAATGTGTCACTGTTCCTCATAATTTATTTCACAATAGATTTTAATCATGGGAAAATAAAAATTAGAGAAAAGACATATGAATACACTTTTGAATTTATGAAAAATTTCCTCACATGCCATTTTCTTCTGAAAGGGTCAAGTTGCATGACCATGATTTTGATATCCCCCAAGTTATTTTAGTAATTTTTACCCAATTATTTTTTTTTTTCTGATTAACCATTGAAATATGAGAGAAAGGTGTATTTACCACATTTTACAAGTGCTAATGAAGGCATACATCTAAAAGTTCAGGGTAAACTAAGCAGATCCTAGAAATAGAAGTTTTCATGAAATTATTTCTGTTCATTTCATCTTTTTTTGTGGGAAGAATATTACCCCACAAAATTCACCCATAGAATATAAGCTCTAGAAGGCAACTACCCAATTGTAAGTTGCATTCTACACTTAAATTCTTATATTTCTCACCAAAATTTAGTAATGTAACCATCATACGCCCAAAGAGTAAGCAAAATAAGAACAATCACTTAAATTCAGAAAAGTTATTAACAGAGTTAACTGTGTAACTCAACATACTTATATAGGCACAGATACCTGGGTTTGGAGGTTAACCATGGTGAAGAAGAATAATTGGCAGAATATTTGGAAAAAACATAAAATTACCAAAAAATACATACCTAAAAACATCTTCTTTTTCAGTATTATGGAATAATTACTAGATTAAACATATGAAATTTCTTCTTTTTGCAAATCAAAAACTCTTGAATATTGGACATTTCCAGTGGTTCAAGTTAAGAATTAGGTACCCCAGTTTATTTTATCAGGAGATGTTCTCCTCTTTAGCAATCAAATATTTATCTAGCCACTTATGGTTTTTTGGCTGCAATTAGAAAATTCTTAATCTTTAGAATTTTTCTTAGTTGAAATGTGGGAGAAATACATTCTCAACGTGACAGCCAGGATGACTCATTTGAACTATTTCAGATCGTATTACTGCTCTGTTCAAACCCTCCCTTAGCTGGCCATTTGATTCAGATTTAAAGTTTAAATTTTTTAAATGGTCTAGAAGGCCCTTCATGACCTACCCCCTGCACTCTTTGGCCTTTCAGACTTCATCTGCTACCACTCTCTCTTCTTTTTTTTTTTTTTTTTTTTTACCACTCTCTCTTTTACTCACATTGCTCTTCCACGTTGACCTTCTTGCTATTTCTTGAACATACCAGACACCCTCTCACTTCAGTCAGGGATTTTTCACTGTCTATTCCTTCTGTCTAGAATGTTCTTTCTTCACATATAAGGATGGATTACATCCTTAGTTCTTCCAGGACTCTGCTCACCATGAGGGCGGGTATTTCTCTCAATATCTGATACTGAATAGCATACTCACAACCACTGAATTTATTACTCCCCTTGCCACTTAGATTTTTTTCCCTCTACTATACTCATCGCCATCTAATCAATACATATTTACTCATTTATTTGGTAGTTGGCTGTCTTCACCCATAGAATGTAAGCTCTAGAAGGCAAGCACTTTGTTTTTATCCACTTCTATGTTCTAAGATCCAAGCATGTAGTTGACACCAATAAATAACTGAATAAATGACTAGTTTGAATGATGGAAAGTCTCCTCTCCAGAAGAGGTACTGGATATCAAAATCTTGAACTCTGTGACTAAGATCTAAGGATCTATATTCAAAGACGTTTCCCTAAAATCTTTCAATTTTGAATTTTTTTTTTCAATACCTTACCTTGCTGAGCCAGGCAAGTTACTCTCAGTAGAAAGAGAAATGAATTTGAGTAAATTGATGTTAAGAATTTGTGTCTTTAAATTCTTAACTGACAATAATTTAGCCTAGATTAGTAATAACCTGGGTTTGGAAAATGAACAGTGATTGTATTTCATAGTATATTGAAAGAAAAAAGAATTAAGAATATTGTTTTGTGAAGAAAGGACTGGCTCCAGTGCACGATCAAGAAGACCTAAAGACAATAAACAGGTTTAATTAAAAAGTCAAAGGGGAAAGCATACTATCCTCTCTAGAGATGTTTATTCACTCAAATAATATTTCAAAGCTTGTCTCCTGTCAGGCACAACTATAAGTGTTATGCAGTTTTGAATAAGCCAAAATTCTTGCTCAGAGTTCTAGTTGAAACAGAAAAATAAACTATTTAATAAATGAAAAAAATCATTTTAGATGGTGATATGAAGAAAATAAAAGTTAGTAACTAGACTTTGATGGGATAGATTGGATAGATTCCTGAATGCTAGAAATAAACAACAATGAAAAGATCTGGGGGAATGATTGCCAGGCAGAGGGAACAAGATATGCAAAGGCATTGAGAGCAGAAAGACCTTGGTGTGTACAAGAACAAAGTGCAGACTGACAGAGTTGGATCACGGGATACTGGAGGAGTAAAAGTGAGAAGAGAGTAACGGAGAGGAGATTGAATAGATAAGCAAGATGTGGCCTATCTAAGGCCTTGCTTCCTTGCTGGTCATAGGAAGAAGGTTTGCTTTATGTTAAGGTCCATTTGAAGATTTTAAACAAGTGAGTGGCATGATGTGTTTTTAAAAATGGTTTCCTGAGCTACTATGTGGGGATTGTCATATTTTAGCCAGATTTATTTAAGTAATTTTTGAGTAATAAAATTATTATTTCATACATATTAATACTTTTGGATGATGCCTTTAGAATGGAAATATATTCGTAAATACTGGATGCAATTTTATATTACACTTTAATATTTACTTCATACAATTTTGTTTTTCATTCTAATTTTTGAATTGCTTGTTTTTATCTTTCAAAACTCTCTGCCTTCGCCTGTGCATCTCTTTATTCCCCCTGACTCAGTTATTCTGGTTATTTGAGAATTAGCTAAAGTGAAAAATGAAGTAATCATAATTGGAAAGCCTTAATTGTGTTTAGACTAGATTGTTAGAAAACTGAAATTTCTTCAGCACCACTACCAATCTCATTTAGCTATTTTAAAAGATATAAAGCTATTTTTTTTCCTGATTTACCGAATTTGTCTATTTCATCATTCTGTGTGTATCAGTGTCCTGTAGCTGCTGTAACTAATTACAGACTTGCTATCTTAAAACAAGATACACTCAAAGTGTATTTGATTAATTCACTCAAAGTTCTGAAGGCCAGACGTCCAAAATTTTTATCGCTGGGCTGGGACCAATAAGTCAGCAGGGACACATTCTCTCCAAAGGCTCTAGGGAAGAATCCAGCCTCACCTCTTCCAAATTCTAGTGGCTGCCAGTTTTCCTTGAATTCTGGCCACATTACTCCAATCATCAAAGACAGCATCTTCAAGTCTCTCTCTGCTTCTTCATATAACCTTCTTATGTGCATGTATTAAATATTCCTCTGTGTCTCATAAGTATATATGTAAGTCCATTTAGGGCCCAACCAGAAAGTCTAGAGTAATCTCCTGTTCTCAAAAATCTTTAATTACATCTGCAAGGTCCTTTTTTTTTTTTTTTTTTTTTTTTTGACATATAAGGTAATATCCACAGGTTCCAGCCATTAAGATATGGATATCTTTGGGAGGTCATTTTGTTTAGCTTACCAGACTATGTCTAGTATGTCAATATATATGTATCTATTTTTTGTCCCATACCTGTATTTTGTTTGTTTTTGTTCATTTAAAATATTTTTCTATAATTTTAATATCTCAAATAAATGAAAGAAAATTTTGAAAGATGAGTGGATTTTCGAAGTGTTATTTCATTTACATGAGAAAATCTGGGACTGTGAATAACAATTCATACTGATTAATCTGACACTCCTAAGAAATGAATTCTGTTTGTTGGAATTTGATTAAGTGTTTTTTGTTCTTTTTTTCTTGAATTTGTGCCCCTTGATATTCCCAGATGTCAGCAATTCCTCGTATATCCCAACTTCACTATTCTTGCAGGGAAGTTGATTCTGCTGTTACTGCTAACTGACCTTGATTTGGAAGTTAAAACACACCAGCTACTGCAGAGCCCACTTACTCTTACCGGCCCTTTCTCACTTCCAGTCCCCACTCCTCCCCCGTGTAGACCTCTGTTGGTGCTGATCCTACTCTTCTGCAGTAGTACTCCTCTATGCATATACTGGGCTGCAATTTCAATATTGGGGGTATTATAAAAGAGTTCATACTGGAGGAAACATTTGGGATGGATCTTGCAAAATGAGGAGGCAGAGAATGTGAGAAAAGATTTTACTGTGATAGCTAAGAGCATGTGTCAAGCCAAAAAAAAAAAAATGTGTGAAATGGCTGTTTGTTCTGTGAAAGGTGAGATATTTAATGTCATTGGAACACAGAGTGAGGTAAAGTGGCAGAAGTTGAAGCTGAGGAAATGAAATAAGATGATTTTTGAGCTTAACATTTTTCCTATAATTCAGTAAACAAATATTTATCAAATACATGTTATAAACCAGACAGTTCTTTCACACTGCCTTTTGCCCTCACAGATTTATACTGATATGTCAAGGAGTTTGAAATTTATCATAAAGCAGGAAGAGAATCGAAATATATTCTAAATTACAGAAATAAAGGTATCAGATTTAGTTTTTAATAAGCTGAATTTATTTAGAGACTGAAAATGGTTTAAAATAAGAAGTGGCTGGTGGTATAAATAGGGAGAGGCAGGTGCAGTCTGACCAGAGTTGATAAGGTCTGAACTAGCACTCTGTCAGTGGGGATAAACAGTAAAGATTATTCTCCAGAGATGCTTGTGAGAAAGAATTTCATTTCAGTTATTTGCTAAAATATTCTTCTTGTATGTAAGGATAGGTGTGGTGTATGGATTGGGCAAATCTAAAGTATCCAGTATGGATATATGGATGAATTGGAACTTCATTTACCTGGAATACATAAGAATATGTTTATTTTAGAAGTAATTATGGATACTGTGGTAGGCAGAATTCTAAGATGGCTTCCAAGATTTCCCACCCCTGTTGCACACACCAGGCATAGTCCAAGGCACAGTGAATACGACAAAGTTTATTCCTGTAACTAGGTTATAATATATGTCACAGTTGACGTCGACATAGGGAAATTATCCAGGTCGGTTTGACCTAATTACATGAGTCCTTTAAAAGCAGAGAGCTTTTTCTGGCTGGTCACAATGGAGGAAGTCAGAGATTCAATGTGTGAGAAGGATTCAATGAGCCACTGTTGGCTTGAAGATGGAGAGGCCACGTGACAAGGGTCTAGGCAGCCTTTAGAAGCTGAGAGTGATCCCTGGGTTATAACCAGCAAGGGAAAGGGGAATTCAGTCACTATAGGTGCAAGGAACTGAAATTTCCTAACAACAAGAAATGATCTTGGAAACGAATTTTTCCCCAGAGACTTCCGAGAACTCAGCCTATCCAACATCTTGAAAACAGCCTTGTGATATTCTTAGCAGAGAACCTAGTTATACCATGCTAAACTTCTGACCTACAGAAACTGAGTTAACAAATCAATATGGCTTTATGCTGCAAAATTTGTGGCATTTTGATGCATAGCAATAGAAAATAAATACAAAATGACTACAGTACCTATACAAGTTAATACAAAAATGATAAAAGAAAATATATAAAACTTTCAGGGCTTCCCTGGTGGCCCAGTGGTTGAGAGTCCACCTGCCGATGCAGGGCACAAGGGTTCGTGCCCCGGTCTGGGAAGATCCCACATGCTGCAGAGCGGCTGGGCCCGTGAACCATGGCCGCTAAGCCTGCGCGTCCGGAGCGCGTCCGGAGCCTGTGCTCCACAACGGGAGAGGCCACAACAGTGAGAGGCTCCCATACCGCAAAAAAAAAAAAAAAAAAAAAAAAATTTCACAATATTAGAAAATGCTATGCTGTTAAATAATAATAATTTGGAATTTTAATGAAGTTGAAAGATTTTCTTCAAAAATATGTAAAACAATATCATATGGAAAACATGAACAGACTAGACCAGTAACTGTAGAAGAAACTGGACATGTTGCCAAAGTGTTATTCTTACCAAGTATAGAATGAACTGATTTTAGATTAAGTTTTAAAGCTTGTAAAAACTTTCCATCTTTGGTATATTGACCATCTATAAAGAAAAATGGTATTCTTCTCGATCCATTTCCTGAGGCATATATGAAAGAGGCAATAAACTCTCTTAAAATCAATCACACATATTATATATTTCCATTATTAAAGTTACTATCATACATGTATATATTTTCCATATGAACTAAAAGTTTAAATAACATACACTACTATTTAAAATATAGAAAAATTGCATTGAAATATTAGAAAACATCTTAATATTAGGAAATGTATACTAGGACAATATATCTAAAGAATGAACTAGACATAG
Source organism: Stenella coeruleoalba (assembly GCF_951394435.1). NCBI lineage: Eukaryota > Metazoa > Chordata > Mammalia > Artiodactyla > Delphinidae > Stenella > Stenella coeruleoalba. Next base: position 32,403,370 of record NC_137157.1, read on the forward strand.
AAGAGAGAAGAGCAACAACGAGAATATCATATGAAATTCAGATTTACTCTGGAGCAAGTTCAGGAGGTGAGGCTGGTTCGTGATGGGTTCTGAATATAAGGGGTAAGATTGCAAGCATATTGGGTTTATATGCCATGCCTAGAAGTTTGGGATTTATCCTTCATCTTAGGTAAAGAGTACAAGAGTTTTTTAATCTGCAGAGTGACATGATCAGATATATCTCTCAGAAAGAGAAGTATGCTAACATTGTGGAGAACAGACTCTAAGTAGAAGAAGGTGTTGTCAGGATAATGGGTTAAGGTCAAAAAGAAAATAATAAAGTATAGGACTCAGATATTGCTATGAGGACTAAGAGTTGAAGTCATATTTATGAGAAATTTCTGTTGCAGAATTGACTGGACTTGGAAGGAAAATGGATATTATGTTAAATAGTCAAGTTTATTCAGAAAATTTTTAGTTTATGAGGATGGGCAAATGGACCCCATTTACTTATGGAACACAAAAGACCACACTCATATAAGGTTCAATGTAATGTGATTAGTTTTAGACTTGTTGGACTTCAGATAACTTTGTCCAGAAAGAATAAAAACATATGGGTCAACAAAAATATGATCAGCAAGTTAGCAGATGTTAACGTGTATCTGAAATAATGAGTGAAAAATTTAGGCCATAAAATTTTACTTATATTTTTGATGACACTAATGCAAAAACTACCATATCTGATTATAAAGTATGAGAAGACGCTCATAAAAAACATTAAATATTTGTAATTTTCAGATGAGAAGATTTTAGATGTAAATTATAAAAGTTTTGAATGTCTTGTCACTCAGTAGGTACCCAGAATGAAAAAATAAGCTAACATCATTACATAAAATATTACTGAAGAAATGTATTTTTAAAGTTAATTTTGGGATTCACTAAGAACATACATTTCTACTTTCACATGTCTAATTAAGATGGAGATGATCTTGCTAGATGAAGAAAAATTTTGAATTGACTCACTGGAGATATCAAACTCTTTAGACTAATGAGAAAAAAATTTTGGTAAATCATATGGTTTAGATATCTTGTTCTATCTATAAGTTTAGATATCTTGGTTCTTTTTCTTACATATTTAAACTAATTGACTTATAATTAACAAATGACTCAGAACTGTTATTTTTCCATGAGTATATTTTTGGTGGCTATTGTTAAATTTTGACAAATGTATCAATAGTATATTAAATTATATTAATAGTATACTACAGCTCTAATAATTCACTATGTTCCCAGTCTAAGTGCTAATAATATTGGTAGCTCTTGAATATTATTTTACAGTTGACAATAAAGCATAAATAGTAATATTTGCATCACAATCCCCAAGGTTTTTCATGATCTCCATAATGCTAGAAGTTGAATTAGAGTAATTGGAAATCAGAAATGCCAGGATTTAGGGAATTCTAAAAACTAATGGCTTAAATTTTCTTTAAAAAAGATATAATATGATGCAAGGAGAAGGGCAAAATCACACTTGTGATATTCTTTCCCCAAATCCACAGCCCCAATCTAATCATGAGAAAACACCAGACAACAAAATTGAGGGACATTTTCAAAATCCTGGCCATTAATTTTCAGAAGTGTCAAGGTTATGAAAGAAAAGGGGAGTGCAAAAATGTTACAAATGGAAAAAAAACTAAAGATATATGACCTCTAAATGCAATGTGCCATCCTGGATTGGATCCTGGAACAGAAAAAGGACATTGGTAGCAAAGCTGGTAAAACCTGAGTAAAATCTGTAGTTTAGTTTAGGACTCTGATATCTACAGCCCATGGGCCTGATCAGTCGAGTTGCTTGTTTTTCAAGTTTTAGTGGAGTACAACCATACCCATTTCTTTATGTAATGTTTCCATAAAGGCTGCTTTCACAGTATAAGGGCAGAGCTGATGACTTGGGGAAAAGACCATACGGTCCACAAGCCTAAAATAATGACTAAGTATCTATTTACAGAAAATGTTTACTTACCTCTGGTTTAGTTAATAGTACTATATCAGTGTTAATTTCTTATCTTAAAAATTGTATCATGATTATGATACAATTATGATTATGAATCTGGGTGAAGGGTGTACAGGAATACTCGGTACCCCGTGAAACTCTTGTAAGAATCTAAAATTATTTAAAAATAAATAGTTTAAAAAAAAGATGTAATGGCTTAGAGTTCTGGCTTTGGAATCAGACAGAAGTAAACTTAAATCCCACCTTTGCAACCTAACTACTGTGTGTTTTTCATCTCTAATATTTGGGTAATAATGGTACCTACTCACATAGGGCACTTGATAATATTAAATGTAATGATGTACTTTTGGCCACTGCACATGATGAAGCTCAATTCATGGTAATTTACATGTAGTAATGATAGTTTTCACAATATTATAAAGTATAATAATGGCCTAGGAAAATATGATGTTTGCTCTAAAAATATTCATCCTTGCAGGTCACTTATTTTCTATTTTTACTTTACAAAATGGGTTGTCTCAGACCTACTGGGATTGGTAGATGTTCATGGAGGAAGAGAGCTGTAATTTTCTGCTGGAATCAAGAGAGAATGTATCTGTTTTCATTTTGACGGAAATTTCTGAACAACTATGCTGCGTGGAATTAATGAATCATTCACTGAGGTTTAGACTAATTTTAGGAAAATAAATGAAGGAAGTTATTCAGAAAATATACATTTATCAGTCCTCAGAAATGAATGATTTATTGACCTTCAGTACTCTTTAAGGTTCATATAAAACAAAATTACTTAAAATAATACAATTTTAGAACCAGTAGGGATCTACCAAATCAATTAATTTAACTACCTGCCTTCTCATTTTTCAGTATAGGACTTAATAAAAATCATGCAAGCAGTGTCAATCTGAAACTACAGTTTGTCTCACTGCACCACAGCATATATGCCTATATTTTATAAATTACATCTAAATCCTATGATTATATCCCAGCATTTAAAATAAATATATATGAAAATCTATCCTAAAATATTGTCATTTAGAGTATATTAATATTCTCATTGCCCCATTTTATTCAGAAGAAAAGTTTAGGATAAGAATTTAACCTGTGTGTATGTTTGAGGAAAAGTAGCTGTCCCTCAGAGACATTGTTATAATTTGCTCTACCAAAAACATTGAATGATTGAAAAAATAACCTTATAGGCATCATGGAGAACTCTTGTGACTTTTGTGACTGATATAAAGTTGAATTAATTACATGTCCTCTTTGAGATTTGTAAACCTCTAGTATTATTGTATGAAATCTACAGCCTTACTATCCAAATGCAATACTCACCTTTTGTGGCAATCAGACTAAATTCTTTCGTGTCTCTTTAGATCTAAGAATAATTAAATGTGAACTATTTCTTTTTCATATTTCATGGAAATAGATATTAAAAGTTACAAGCAATTATTTCCACATCTTTTTCACAGTGAATTTAAATCTACTTCGTGAGAAAGTCTGATCTTTACAGTTTTTTTATTTTAACGTCTTTATTGGAGCATAATTGCTTTACAATGTTGTGTTAGTTTCTGCTAACAAAGTGAATCAGCTATATGTATACATGTATCCCCATATCCCCTCCCTCTTGCATCTCACTCCCACCCTCCCTATCCCACCCCTCTAGGTGGTCACAGAGCACCAAGCTGATCTCCCCGGGCAATGCAGCTGCTTCCCACTAGCTATCTATTTTACATTTGGTAGTGTATATATGTCCATGCCACTCTCTCACTTTGTCCCAGCTTACCATTCCCCCTCCCTGTGTCCTCAAGTCCATTCTCTACATCTGAGTCTTTATTCCTGTCCTGCCCCTATGTTGTTTTTTTTTAGATGTTTATGGAGAAAGCTTTTTTTTTTTTTAGATTCCATATATATATTTGTTAGGGTATGGTATTTGTTTTTGTCTTTCTGACTTACTTCACTCTGTATGACAGACTCTTTGTCCATCCACTTAACTACAAATAACTCAATTTCGTTTCTTTTTGTGGTTGAGTAATATTCCATTGTATATATATGCCACATCTTCTTTATCCATTCATCTGTCGGTGGGCACTTAGGTTGCTTCCATGTCCTGGCTGTTGTAAATAGAACTGCAGTGAACATTTTGGTACATGACTCTTTTTGAATTATGGTTTACTCAGGGTATATGCCCAGTAGTGGGATTACTGGGACATATGGTAGTTCTATTTTTAGATTTTTAAGGAACCTCCATACTGTTCTCCATAGTGGCTGTATCAATTTACATTCTCACCAACAGTGCAAGAGGGTTCCCTTTTTTCCACACCCTCTCCAGCATTTATTGTTTCTAGATTTTTTGATGATGGCCATTCTGACTTGTGTAAGGTAATACCTCATTGTAGTTTTGGTTTGCATTTCTCTAATGATTAGTGATGTTGAGCATCCTTTCATGTGTTTATTGGCAAACTGTATATCTTCTTTGGAGAAATGTCTATTTAGGGCTTCTGCCCATTTTTTGGATTGGGTTGTTTGTTGTTTTGATATTGGGCTGCATGAGCTGCTTGTAAATTCTGGAGATTAATTCTTTGTCAGTTGCTTTGTGTGCAAGTATCTTCTCTGTCTTTTCATCTTGTTTATGGTTTCCTTTGCTGTGCAAAAGCTTTTAAGTTTCATTAGCTCCCATTTGTTTATTTTTGTTTTTATTTCCATTTCTCTAGAGGGGGGTCAAAAGGAATCTTGCTGTGATTTATGTCTTATAGTGTTCTTCCTATGTTTTCCTCTAAGAGTTTTTTAGTGTGTGGCCTTATATTTAGGTCTTTAATCCATTTTGAGTTTATTTTTGTGTATGGTGTTAGGGAGTGTTCTAATTTCATTCTTTTACATGTAGCTGTCCAGTTTTCCCAGCACCACTTATTGAAGAGGCTGTCTTTTCTCCATTGTATATTCTTGCCTCCTTTTTCAAAAATAAGGTGACCATATGTGCATGGGTTTATCTCTGGGCTTTCTATCCTGTTCCATTGATCAATATTTCTGTTTTTGTGCCAGTACCATACTGTGTTGATTACTGTAGCTTTGTAATATAGTCTGAAATCAGGGCACCTGATTACTCCAGCTCTGTTTTTCTTTCTCAAGATTTTTTTTGGCTATTCAGGGTCTTTTGTGTTTGCATACAAATTGTGAATTTTTTTGTTCTAGTTCTGTGAAAAATGCCATTGGTAGTTAGATAGGGATTGCATTGAATATGTAGATTGCTTTGGGTAGTGTGGTCATTTTCACAGTGTTGATTCTTCCAATTCAAGAACATGGTATATCTCTTCCTCTGTTTGTATCATCTTTAATTTCTTTCATCGGTGTCTTATAGTTTTCTGCATGCAGAGTTTTTTCCTTAGGTAGGTTTATTCCTAGGTATTTCTTCTTTTTGTTGCAATGGTAAATGGGAGTGTTTCCTTAATTTCTATTTCAGATTTTTCATCATTAGTGTATAGGAATGCAAGAGATTTCTATGCATTAATTTTGTATCCTGCTTCTTTACTAAATTCATTGATTAGCTCTAGTAGTTTCCTGGTAGCATCTTTAGGATTGTCTATGTATAGTATCATGTCATCTGCAAACAGTGACAGTTTTACTTCTTCTTTTCTGATTTGGATTCCTTTTATTTCTTTTTCTTCTCTGATTGCTGTGGCTGAAACTTCCAAAACTATGTTGAATAATAGTGGTGAGATTGGGCATCCTTGTCTTTTTCCTGATTTTATCGGAAATGGCTTCAGTTTTTCACCATTGAGAATGATGTTGGCTGTGCATTTGTCATATATGGCCTCTATTATGTTGAGGTAAATTCCCTCCATGTCTGCTTTCTGGAGAGTTTTTATCGTAAAAGGGTGTTGAAGTTTTTTGAAAGCTTTTTCTTCATCTATTGAGGTGATCGTATGGTTTTTCTCCTTCAGTTTGTGAATATGGTGTATCACATTGATTGATTTGTGTATATTGAAGTATCCTTGCATTCCTGGATTAAACCTGACTTGATCATGGTGTATGATCCTTTTAATGTGCTGTTGGATTCTGTTTGCTAGTACTTTGTTGAGGATTTTTTCATCTATATTCATCAGTGATATTGGTCTGTAATTTTCTTTTTGTGTGATATCTTTGTCTGTTTTTGGTATCAGGTTGATGGTGGCCTTGTAGAATGAATTTGGGAGTGTTCCTGCCTCTGCAGTGTTTTGGAAGACTTTGAGAATCAAAAAGCATAATCACTTGTGGAGAAATTCTAACATATCTTTTTCGAATAATGCAGTATAAAACTCTCCCAAATTCTTTATGTAATATAGCAGGCCAGAGTCGACTGATTTCTCTGTAAATCAGAGACTAAGCAAAATAAAATAATGGTACTTAAGGAAAAAAGTGACAGAAAAAAGAAAAAAAGTGACATTTATACACGCCATTATATACAGAGTCATCTTGCCTGAGGAAAGAAACTAAGAAAACTAAATTATGAAAATCTTATAATCTGGATTTTCCTCTTTTCTTCCTCACCCTCTTCCTCATGCTTCCCTTCTTTCTCCCCTTCCTCCACTTTCTTCTTTTAACTTAGAATCTACCTTACCTATTATGCCTAGGAAAGACAAAATGGATTGGATGTACAAACGTTTCAGAAGAAAATAATTTAGGAGCTGTGTATATTTGCCAGAACACTCTATCTTAATATAGATACATTATGTCTCACTTCAGTTTCTCCTTAATTTTAAACTCAAGTAGATTAAGTAGCAGCTTATCCAAAAGATTAAACATTTCTCTATTCAAACTGTAAAGCTCTTTTACTATTTATATATTATATGTTGACTTTTTTTCTCTTCAATTTCATATGCAGTAGTAACTAAGTGATTTTGTGGCCTGTGGTTTGGAGCCACCATTACAACCTCTCAGGTTTTGGGTGCCCTAAAGGAGTTTGATATCTTGAGAAGCAGTGAAACCTGCTTTTCCTATGGATAGTTTCTCTTCACCCCAAAACAGAGATTACAGTTTAGAATATTTCTCTGGAGCTTTGATCACTATTCCTGAATTTGACTGGTACACAAATCAGGTATAATATTCTTCCTAATCACACTGAACATTTTTGGCAAATAAATTACACTTTACCTGCTTCTATGTTTCTCCCATACCTGTGTACATAAGGAAAGTTCACAAAGATGTTTACACGTTAGGTTAAGTAATTAGACCAAGAGATGGTTTCTAGAGGTCTGTGTTCAGAGAGGGAAATAGCATAAATGGAGGATGCATTATGATAGATAGCTATTTTAGTTGTTTTCTATATGTGATAGCATTGAATCAATAAGATGCCTCTATGATTAAGCAATTATTTTCTGTTATCCCCATTATTTCTAATAGCTCTTCTATTTGTGTTATATACATGATAGCATTGGATAAATGACATCTGTATGATTAAGCAATTATTATTGTTTTTGTTATCTTAATTGTTTTAGATGAGGAAGAAAAAGTCCAATGTGAAAAGGGGTTGAAACAAATTTTGCTAGACTAAATCCTGGCACATCACAGTATCAAGTTGATTACCATTAGAATCCCTAGATCATTGCCATCATTTGACCCTTCGCTCATGCAGCAAATACTTCACATCTTTCATTTCCTCAAGTATTGAGGAGAATACAGAGAGGAAGACTTCAAGGATACATTTAATGTAATAATGACAAGCAGACACAACACCATAATACAAAGCAAAGGTATTTGGCGCCATAAACTAGGTATAAAAATTCAGCCAAGATAAATGTACTGCTCACCACTCAGCCTTTTCCTGGACAAATTCATACTGAATATGACTCCCAAATTCTTTTTCTAAGTGTGTCATGTTCCTGCTCCAAAAAAGCTTTACTGGCTCAATATTTCTTACTGTTCTATGCTTGAACTCTACTTACTTTTTTCTGCTTCACTCATCTGTTTAAAAAATACTTTATAAATTATTTATTTCATTGAAGCATAGTTGATTTACAATATTGTGCTATTTTCTACTGTACAGCAAAGTGACTCAGTTATACATGTATATACATACTTTTTCATATTCTTTCCCATTATGGTTTATCACAGGACATTGAGTATAGTTCCCCTGTGCTGTACAGTAGGACCTTGTTGTTTATCCATTCTATGTAAGACAGTTTGCATCTATTGAGCCCAAACTCCTAATCCATTCCTCCCCACCTTGGCAACCACAAGTCTCTTCTCTATGTCTGTGAGTCTGTTTCTGTTTCATAGGTAAGTTCATTTGTGTCATATTTTAGATTCCACATGTAAGTGATATCATATGGTATTTGTTTTTCTCTTTATCACTTCACTTAATATGATAATCTCTAGGTCCATCCATGTTGCTGCAAATGGCATTATTTCATTCTTTTTCATGGCTGAGTAATATTCCGTCATATGTATATATATGGACATTTAGGTTGTTTCAGTGTCTTGGCTATTGTAAATAATGTTGCTATGAACATTGGGGTGCGCATATGTTTTTGAATTAGAGTTTTCTCCAAATATATTCCCAGGAGTGGGATTGCAGGATCATATGTTAACTCTATTTTTAGTTTTTTGAGGAACCTCCATACTGTTTTCCATAGTGGCTGTACCAAGTTATATTCCAACAGAGTAGGAGGGTTCCCTTTTTGGAGAAATGTCTACTTAGGTCTTCTGCCCTAAATAGACATTGGATCATTTTTCAGTTGGATTGTTTGTTTTCTTGTTATTGAGTTGTATGAGCTGTTTGTATATTCTGGAAATTAAGCCCTTGTTGGTCATTTTGTTTATGGTTTCCTTTGCTGTACAAAAGCTTGTAAGTTTGATTAGGTCCCATTTGTTTCTTTTTCCTTTTTTTTTTTAAGTTTATTTATTTATTAATTTTTTTGGCTGCATTGGGTCTTCGTTGCTGTGTAGGCTTTCTCTAGTTGCAGCGAGCAGGGGCTGCTCTTTGTTGCGGTGCACAGGCTTCTCATTGCAGTGGCTTCTTGTTGCAGAGCATGGGCTCTAGGCATGCAGGCTTCAGAAGTTGTGGCTTATGGCCTCAGTAGTTGTGGCTCGCAAGCTCTAGAGTCCAGGCTCAGTTGTTGTGGTGCACGGGCTTTGTTGCTCTACGGCATGTGGGATCTTCCTGGATCAGGGCTCAAACCTGTTTCCCCTGCATTGGCAGGCAGATTCTTAACCACTGCGCCCCCAGGGAAGTCCCTCTTTTTGTTTTTATTTCTATTGCCTGACCTAATGAGACATTGGTACAATTTATGTCAGAGAACGTTTGGCCTATGGTTTCTTCTAAGAGTTTTATGGTGTCATGTCTTATATTTAAGTCTGTAAGCCATTTTGTGTTTATTTTTGTGTGTGGTGTGAGAGTGTGTTCTAACTTGATTGATTTACATCATTTAACAAATATTTTAGACTATTAGTCTTTAAAACGCTTATTAGGCACTCTTAGCAAAAGAAAAAAATAGCCCTTCTCTCTCCAATATGAGTACATTTCTATTTATTAATTGTGCATATGTACTGCTATCATTAGTTATGAATTTTGCTCACAATATGTTCTTTGAGTGAAGTTAATGTTAAGCATAGTTGACATAATCAGTATTTCAAATAGTCATAGATAATTTTGAATATTTTTTCATTTTCAAACCTTGCAGAATAGTTTTTTAATAATTTCTTTATTTCATTTTTAAGTTTGCAAAGTTTCCAAAACAGCGACTATATCTTCTTATCTTATTTAAAAGGAATAAAATGTAGCAAAAGAATAATCCTATATTTACATAACAAAATTGATCTCAACTTGACCAATTAATTCTTCCCTAAACTATAGAAAATAATTCTCTGATTGGTACTACCTTTTATGGTTTGTAAGTTTATTTTGAAAAGTGCATTCTGATAATAAACTAGAAGAATTAGAACAGAGTGGAGAAATCTACAAAAGAGTATAGTATAAGCCATGTTAATTTTAGAAAAAAAGTGTGACAGACCAATAAATAAAATGTCAAAATAGAATGAAAGGAAACGGAACAAAACCGAGCTGTAGTTAAACTAAAGAAACAAGAGGAAAAGAAAAAAATACTATTATTATACAATAGCATTACATTCTTCCCTTAGAAATCATTTGTGTCCATTTAAGTTTTTTAAAGCCTGAGTCATCATCTAATCCAACTTTTCTATTTTATGGTTGAGGAAACTTGCTTTCTTTGGGGAAAAATTATGCTCAGAGATTGAGATTGTCTTCGCCAATATTTTATTTAACATAGGTTCATTGCAGGAATTATAATAATTTCACAATAGCATACAGGATAATGTCTCTTAATAAGCCAATAAAGAAAAAACATACTCCAAATCATTGATAGATCAATTACACTGTTGTTCCAGGAAAGGGCAGATAAAAGGAATAAAGTCCAAATTCAGTTGAGGTGTACCTTTTTACCAGTTGGTTCTCGGGAGAGTCAGCTTAGCCAACTAAGAGCTGACAGTCCAGTTGCTGGAGCACCGGAGAAAGTCCCTTGTTGCTAGATCACATTGCTAGGAAACAAAGACACTGGTGTTGACCAGCAAGATAATCTTCTTGGGGCCACTGCATGGTTTTCTTCACTGCATGGCAGGAGCTATTGCCCCAAGGTCTTTGTAGAGAGAGTTGCATCAGCAAAGAGTCACCTTGCTCAGACTGAAAACTCCCAGGCAGTCCTCACAAACTTGGTATTTATAGTCTAAATGTCCCCTCCCCATAGTTGCTTCTCCATGTGTTCTTATTGTTAAGCCCCCAGTGGCACCCCTCAGCCACTGAGTTACTGAATGCTTATCAGCAACCATAGATGTCAATGTCGTCGACATCCTGGCACAACAATTTCACTTATATCAAAACAACTTTACCTATAAAAACAACTTCATTTCTGTCATAAACAAGTGGATTTGAAATCATATCAAATCACGACATAACATAATGCAAGAATAAACTGGGTGCATGTGTTGTCCAAAGGCAGATTGCCTGAGTCAGGTATGGAAACCCAAATCTAGATGTCCTGAAGGCCAGTTCCCTGTTCTCCCCCGTGCACCACACCCACAGCCCTGCATTGTGTGGAAAGTTGGAGAGCTGAAGTTCAGAAAACAGCACAAAGTGAAATAGGACAAAAGCCAAATAAATCAGGAAACACATAAGAAGACAAATGAAAACTATGGTAAGTCAATTGTTCTTAACTGGGGATGATTTTGCCTCCAGGGGATAGTTGGTGATTCCTGGAGGCCATTTCTTGATTGTCACAATTTGAGGAGTAGGGATGTTACTGGAATCTAGTGAGTAGATGTTTGGGATGTTCCTAAATACCCTAAAATGCACAAGACAACCTGCATACCAAAGAATTATCAGCAACAGAAGGCCAATAGTACATTAGCCAAGAAACACTAAATTTAAAATCTTAATAATTACACACAAAGAGAGAGAGTGAGAATGAGGAAGAGAGAGAGAGTGGGAATAAAAAGGAAAGCAGAGTGAAACAACATGGAGATGCAAATATAAATGTCAGAAATAGAAAAAGTGGAAAATGCATAACAAACAAGATGCTACACAATTTTATATATGTATATGATTAATTCCCTGGGGAAAATAAATGTCTTCACCCATTTCCACGTAAACTCATTTTTCTGATAGAGGATGAAGAATATTTTATCTAGATAAATAGTGCTTTCTTCACTGGATAGCTGTGAGCAAAAATGTTATTAAATGATTTTACTGGAGGAATAGTGAAACTCTAAAACCATACCTTTCATGTCAGACTTTGCCTCGTAGAGAGGATTTTCACAGAGGTGTGGTGTGTTCTTCTGAACTCTAATTTATATAGGAAATATTGTCATGCCTTAACCATCAAGGTTCTTTGCTGTTCAGAGATAAGAAGATTCTATTTTTCATTTTTGTGTGGTGTTTGTATCTAGGTTTTGAATAATTTATTTTAGTTCTTTGAAGAGAAGTAAACATGTTTTCAAGTTCAGCTTCACATCAGCTCTGATTGCATGCATTTCAAAAGAGCTCTTAAATTTTCCTCAAAACTATAAAAATCAGAAGCAAACATATACATTTAAATAATAATAATAATAATTATGTAGCACTTATTAAGTGATTGTGAGTTCCAGGAACCATTCTGAGAGCTTTACATGATTTATTTTGTAATTCTCATATATGAAATAGATGACATTAGTATTATACCTATTGGATATATGAGAAAACAGAGGCACATTGAAGTTAAATAACTCCACCGCAGTCTCACTGAACTACGGTAGAAGTTAGAACTTGAATTCAAATTCAGGTATCTGGTCCCAGAGCTCTTATTCCTAATCACCATGATATATTTTCTGTGCCAAATTTTGTCTGATTTATGGGCAACTTTTTTTTTTGGCCATGCCCCACGTCTTGCAAGATCTTAGTTCCCTGACCAGGGATTGAACCTGGTGTAGTGCAGCTGAGTCCTAACCACTGGACCATAGGGAATTATCCCTTTTTTTTTTTTATGTGAAACTTCAGGAGATCTCAGTGCTTCTTGTAAAGTATGTGGTAGGAATTCCCTATCAATGAAGACTAGAGCCTATGGACTGATGCTTGCAGAGATAGCTGCCTAACTAATATCTACCATCCCATTATTATTTAACAAAAGAATATGAATTTAATGTCAGTGGCTCTTAAAAGAGGGGCAGTCAGCTAGCATAAGCCTTAGTGCCTATACTCCTTGCTCCTATCTTCTGCCTGGAATGTCAGCTTTCTGTCTGGACAATGAGGTAACAATTACAATGAACATCACTTACTAAAAATGACAAAGTTCAAAAAACAGCCTGGACCCTGCTGATCATGGGTTAGCTATACCAGCCCTGGATTAAAACCCCTACACTGGGCTTCCCTGGTGGCGCAGTGGTTGAGAGTCCGCCTGCCGATGCAGCAGACACGGGTTTGTGCTCCGGTATGGGAGGATCCCACATGCCGCGGAGCGGCTGGGCCCATGAGCCATGACTGCTGAGCCTGTGCGTCTGGAGCCTGTGCTCTGCAACTGGAGAGGCCACAACAGTGAGAGGCCCACGTACCGCAAATAAAAAAACAAAAAACCCTACACTTTGTTTACATGAGAGAAAAATAAACCACCTTCTTATTTAAACTATTGCTATTGTCAGGCTCTGCTACTGGCAGATGAATCCAAGTCCTGATACAGATACTACACATAGATGACTTTTTACCCTTCGTTTTCAACATTGATTTTTTTTTTTTAATAAAAGGAAAAAGGAAACGTGGCTTACTGAGCACATCTGTTTATCTCCTCTCCCCTTAATTCTTATTGAAATTACAGAAAATTAAGTTAAAATTAAGGAAAAAGATACATATATATATATATATATATATATACACACACACACATATACTGGAAACAAGAAAGAGAGTTATGAGTGCAGCAGACATTTGTATGGAATTTCAGGAAGAAAGCAAGTAGAATAAATATAACTGACTGCGAAATTGGACAAGTGAAATGGCAACCCCCAAACGTTCACGAGAAAGCTATTGCAGAGGTGGTAGTGGCTTTCCTCAGTGAGGTCCTAAAGGAACTCTGAACTCAGAATCATCAACTACAGGAAGGGACCGTTGTGCAATCTTCGGGGCTATTAGAACCTTGATAATCTGGAGTCACCACTTACTACACATCTGATCTCTCAGTAGAACCTGTAGCTCTAGCTGCCAATTATGTCCAAGTTACAATCAGTTAGTACTCAGACATACCTCACAGATATTGCAGGTTTGGTTCCAGACCACCACAATAAAACTAATATTGTAATAAATCGAATCACACAGTTTTTTGATTTCCCAGTGCATATAAAATTATGTTTACACTATACTGTAATCTATTAGTATGGAAGAGCATTATGTCTAAATAATGTACAAACATTAATTTAAAAATAATTCATTGCTAAAAAATGCTAGCCATTATCTGAGCCTTCAGAGACTCATAGTAGTAACATCAAAGAGCACTGACCACAGATCACCGTAACAAAGATAATAATAGTGAAAAAGTTTGCAATATTGTGAGAATTACCAAAAATGCAACAGAGAGACACCAAGTATGCAAATGCTGTTGGAAAAATGGCGCTGATAGACTTGCTTGATGCAGGGTTGCCACAAACCTTCAAATAGTAAAAAAATGCAATATCTGCAATGTGCAATAGAATGAGATACATCTGTACACTGTGTCCCTTGTCTGCTTGAAGTCTCCCAGTCACTTTGTATCTGACTCAGAGTGAAACCAACATCCTCCCAGTGGCCAACCAGGCCATATTGATCTTACCTTCCACTCCCCCTCTAACCATATTTCCTACTTCTTTCCCCCTGCGTCACTCCATTGCATCCACACAGCCTCCTTACTGTTACCTGAAACACCCCATAACGCTCCCCGTTTAAGCCTGTGCCATGAAATTTCTTTCCCTGTCTGGGATGCTTTCCCCTCAGGAAGCCACATGGTTTCTTTCCTCACTTCCTTCAATTATTTCCTTAAAGGTTTCCTTCTCTGTAAGGCCTTTCTTAACTACTTTATAACTTCAGCACTCTCCCCCAACTCTCCCTGTCCCCTTGCCCTGTTTATTTCCTTAATATTTACCACCATTAGACATACTAGGTATTTATTTTATTTGTCTTGTTTAGTTCTGTGTCTTCTCACTAGAATTTACAATTTCTGAAGGCAGAGATTGTTACACTTAATTTATTTTTATATTTACTGCTATATCCTGATCCTCTGATATAGAACCTGACCCAAACCAATAAGTTCTTTTTATGAATGAAGAATGAATACTTTAGGAGTTTGGGGTTAGTTGAAACCTCCCATTCCTCTGCTTATATCAAGTGTCATCGAAAGTAATATTTTGTCCATAAAGTCATAAGTTCTTTTTTAAAAGGGTGAATAATAGCTTAGTAGGGATCCTGGATGGGCTTTGGGGCTCACACAAAACAAGAAAGAATTACAGTTTCTTCCATATCTCAATAATAGACATTCAGAAAAGTAGAAAATACAGTTGCCCCATAAAGTGACTTCACTCTTCATCCCAAGAGTGAAGTCACTTTCACTTCAAACTTATATAAAAGGGGTATTTTTAAAATAATGAAATCAGACTCCCCGCTTGACGATTATAAATAATCCACAGGGAAGGGAGAAACAGAAATCCAGTGCCAATTTCAGTGAAACTAAACAAGAACTAAATTCTTCCCCACGATTCTTCCCCATCCAAAATTAATATAAGACCCACTCTGAGCACTATAGACTGAGTCATAGTACACCAGAGAGAGTGAGAGAAAAAATGCTATGGCTGCAGATATAAGAGAGAGACGCAAAGGACATTTCAAATGTGTACGGAGCTCATTCTGAGTTGTAAAACCTTACACCTTGTCTGTTATAACTGAAATGGCTGCCTGTAGTGGAATCAGGGGTTTTCTTTTAGACTTGGTTTGTTACTCAAAAGCAGAAAGAATAGAGGTGAATGAAGAATTACACAGATATATCACATATGCAGTGATGAAATGGATACTTCCATAGTCGGTCTACTCAGAACCAATAATCTTAGAGTAGAAAAGTAAAACTGAAGAATTGCTCAAGTTCTGCAACCTTATATTTTTTCAATTTTTAATGATTTCTGTAAATTTGGAAAACACCTTGTGTTAGTTTTTATTTACCTATATATTTGAATGAGTTTAAAGTATCTACATTTAGTCAATGGTTCATAAAAATCCCAATATCCCACTGATATCCAAATGACAATAACAACAGAAACAACAAAGGTAAGAGGAAGAAGACTGATTTGAACAATAGATGTGGAAATGGAGGGACTGGCCAGAGCCATCCAAGTGTGATGACAAAAGAGCTTTCTATCTCAAGGACCAAGTTGATGAATAGAAACAGATCCAGGACTATGGTGTGAATAAGTCAGAATTCTCAACAGGCAGAGGCTGTTTGGCCACTGATTGGAAAATAGAGACCCTGCCAAGCCCCCGGCCCCCAACCCTCTATTCCATAGACCACGAGCTATGCACAGTACTGGGCTTTCTAATCTGCCTCTCCCAAATGGGAGGCACTGGGTCTTATGTTGAAATGGTAACCTAATGGAAAGTCTCACTTTCTGCAATTCATCTTTAGAAATAATTCTGTATAATTTAAAGGCATGATTTCTGTCACAGAGCTGTACTTCAAAATTATTTTTAGGTTGCTGATATCTTACTTTTAGGAGATTTGACTAGATACTAGTTTCTATCTGCCAGTGATTCCTCAGAGCAGTTGTACGTTTCAGAGAGGCAGAGCAAAAATTCCCTCTCCCCTGAAATAAGCCATTCCTGCTGGTTTCTTGAGAAACATATCTCAACTAATTCCCTACTTCCTCTTCATTCCTGGGGTAAATAGAATAAGAACTCATTTCTGATTTTGTTCTGCCTTTCTAAATCTTCAAATATATAAGCTCTTTGGCATTAATATACAAATCTAAGTGGGAAACCAAAGCACAGAATTGACCCTCTGAATGTAAAACTTTTCTTAAAAGTTCTAAACAATGTATGGGGAGATTTTGATCAAAAGGTAGAAAGTTGCCATTATGTTGGAGGAATAAGTCTAGAGAGCTAATGTACAGCATGATGACAGTAGTTAATATTACTATGTATTCAGTACTGGAACTTTCCTAAAAGAGTAAATTTCAGGTGGTTTCATCACAAAAAAATGGTAACTGTGTGAAGAGATACGGTAATTAGCTTAAAAATAGGAATCATTTCACTATGTATATGTATATCAAATCATCATGTTGTACACCTTAAATACATACAATTTTAAAAACATGTTAAAGCTCTAAACAGTAGAGTTGTGAAGTGTTTGGACACAAATTTCTTGGTAAATACACTCTAACCTAAGTGGAAATATTAATTTTAAAGTGGTAACATGAGATGAAAATTTAGTGAATTTTTTATGGCTAGGGAAAGGAGTGACCAATAACATCTTAGAAAACTATGTATTAAAAGTGAAAATAACCACTTCCTCTCAGAACAGAGTGCGGTATATAACCTAAAGACATGAATTTATTCTGTGCCTTGTTGAAAATAGCAGTTATACATTAATATTAACATAGTTTCAAAAACATTAGATTTTATAAGCATTAGTATCATTAATTATAAGTTTTTAATACTAGACAAATATGAGAAATGAGTGCATTATTAATACACAGATACCTGAAGAGAATCTCTCAGCAGAAAGAAATCTACGAAACTGGAAGATTATAGTTTGTCATTTTTACCCATTTCTGACATCCTTTTTTTTTTTGTTTGTTTGTTTTTGTACATGCATTCTACTTATTTATTTCCTTGTTATGATTTACTCTTAATGACCTTTCTAAGGGGAAGCTGGCAATTTCATACATATATTCCCTATATTAAAAAATTGTTATTTTTTGGTTTTTTTTTAAACATCTTTATTGGTGTATAACTGCTTTACAATGATGTGTTAGTTTTTGCTTTATAACAAAGTGAATCAGCTATACATATACATATATACCCATATCTCCTCCCTCTTGCATCTCCCTCCCGTCCTCCCTATCCCAGCCCTCTAGTTGGTCAAAAAGCACCGAGCTGATCTCCCTATGCTATGTGGCTGCTTCCCACTAGCTATCTATTTTCTGTTTGGTAATATATATTAGTCCATGCCACTCTCACTTTGTCCCAGCCTACCCTTCCCCCACCCTGTGACCTCAAGTCCATTCTCTACATCTGCGTCATTATTCATGTCCTGCCCTTACGTTCTTCATAACCATTTTTTAGATTCCATATATATGTGTTAGCATACGGTATTTGTATTTCTCTTTCTGACTTACTTTGCTCTGTAGACAGACTCTAGGTCCATCACCTCACTATAAATAACTCCATTTCATTTCTTTTTATGGCAGAGTAATACTCAATTGTATATATGTGCCAAATCTTTATACATTCATCTGTCAATGGACACTTAGGTGGCTTCCATGTCTTGACTAGTGTAAATAGAGATACAATGAAGATTGTGGTACATGATTGAATTATGGTTTTCTCAGGGTATATGCCCAGTAGTGGGGTTGCTGGGTAGTATGGTAGCTCTATTTTTACTTTTTTAAGGAACCTCCATAGTGGCTGTATCAGTTTACATTTCCACCAACAGCGCAAGAGGGTTCCCTTTTCTCTACACCCTCTCCAGCATTTATTATTTGTAGACTTTTTGATAATGGCCATTCTGACCGGTGTGAGATGATATCTCATTGTAGTTTTGATTTGCAATTCTCTAATGATTAATGATGTTGAGCATTCTTTCATGTGTTTGTTGGCAGTCTGTATATCTTCTTTGGAGAAATGTCTATTTAGGTCTTCTGCCCATTTTTGGATTGGGTTGTTTTTTTTTTTTGTTATGGAGCTGCATGAGCTGCTTGTAAATTTTGGAGATTAATCCTTTGTCAGTTGTTTCAATTGCAAATATTTTCTCCCATTCTGAGGGTTGTCTTTTGGTCTTGTTTATGGTTTCCTTTGCTATGCCAAAGCTTTTAAGTTTCATTAGGTCCCATTTGTTTATTTTTGCTTTTATTTCCATTTCTCTAGGAGGTGGGTCATAGAGCTGTGATTTATGTCATAGAGCGTTCTTCCTATGTTTTCCTCTAAGAGTTTGATAGTTTCTGGCCTTACATTTAGGTCTATAATTGATTTTGAGATTATTTTTGTGTATGGTGTTAGAGAGTGTTCTAATTTCATTCTTTTACATGTAGCTGTCCAGTTATCCCAGCACCACTTATTGAAGAGACTGTCTTTTCTCCATTGTATATTCTTGCCTTCTTTATCAAAAATAAGGTGACCACATGTATGTGGATTTATCTCTCGGGTTTCTATCCTATTCCATTGATCTATATTTCTGTTTTTGTGCCAGTACCATACTGTCTTGATTACTATAGTTTTGTAATATAGTCTGAAGTCAGGTAACCTGATTCCCCCAGCTCCGTTTTTCTTTCTCAAGATTGCTTTGGTTATTCGCGGTCTTTTGTGTTTCCATACAAATTGTGAAATTCTTTTCTCTAGTTCTGTGAAAAATGCCATTGGTAGTTTGATAGGGATTGCATTGAATCTTTAGATTGCTTTGGGTTGTATAGTCATTTTCACAATGTTGATTCTTCCAATCCAAGAACAGATGGTATATCTCTCCATGTGTTTGTATCATCTTTAATTTCTTTCATCAGTGTCTTATAGTTTTCTGCATACAGGTCTTTTGTCTCCTTAGGTAGGTTTATTCCTAGGTCTATTTTTGTGCATGGTGTTAGGAAGTGTTCTAATTTCATTTTGTTACATGCTTCTGTCCAGTTTTCCCAGCACCACTTATTGAAGAGGCTGTCTTTCCTCTATTATATATTCTTGCCTCCTTTATCAAAAATAAGGTGACCATATGTGTGTGGGTATATCTCTGGGATTTCTATCCTGTTCCGTTGATTTATATTTCTTTCTTTGTGCCATTACCATACTGTCTTGATTACTGTAGCTTTATAGTATAGTCTGAAGCCAGTGAGCCTGGTTCTTCCAGCTCAGTTTTCTTTCTCAAGATTGCTTTGGCTATTTGGGGTCTTTTGTATTTCCAGACAAATTGTGAAATTTTTTCTTCTACTTCCGTGAAAAATGCGATTGGTTGTTAGATAGGGATTGCATTGAATTTGTAGATTGCTTTGGGTAGTATGGTCATTTTCACATTGTTGATTCTTCCAATCCAAGAAAATGGTATATCTCTCCATCTGTTTGTATCATCTTTAATTTCTTTCATCAGAGTCTTATAGTTTCTGCATGCAGGGTTTTTGTCTCCTAAGGTAGGTTTATTCCTAGATATTTCTTCTTTTTGTTGCAATGGTAAATGGGAGTGTTTCCTTAATTTCTATTTCAGATTTTTCATCATTAGTGTATAGGAATGCAAGCGATTTCTGTGCATTAATTTTGTATCCTGCTACTTTACCAAATTCACTCATTAGTTGTAGTAATTTTCTGGTAGCATCTTTAGGATTCTCTATGTATAGTATCATGTCATCTGCAAACAGTGACAGCTTTACTTTTTCTTTTCTGATTTGGATTCCTTTTATTTCTTTTTCTTCTCCGATTGCTGTGGCTGAAACTCCCAAACTACGTTGAATAATAGCAGTGTGAGTGGGCATACTTGTCTTGTTCCTGATCTTAGTGGAAATGGTTTCATTTTTTCACCATTGAGAATGATGTTGGCTGTAGGTTTGTCATATTTGACCTTTATTATGTTGAGGTAAATTCCCTCTATGCCTACTATCTGTGGGGTTTTGTCATAAATGGGTATTGAATTTTGTCAAAAGCTTTTTCTGCATCTATTGAGATTATAATATGGTTTTTATCCTTCAATTTGGTAAAAAGGTTTATCTCATTGATTGATTTGCATATATTGAAGAATCCTTGAATTCCTGGGATAAACCCCACTTGATCATGGTGTATGATCCTTTTAATGTGCTGTTGGATTCTGTTTGCTAGTATTTTGTTGAGAATTTTTGCATTTATGTTCATCAGTGATATTGCTCTGTAGTCTTCTTTTGTTATGACATCTTTGTCTGGATTTGGTATCAGGGTGATAGTGGCCTCATAGAGTGAGTTTGGGAGTGTTCTTCCCTCTGCTATATTTTGGAAGAGTTTGAGAAGGATATGTTTTAACTCTTCTCTAAATGTTTGTTAGAATTCGCCTGTGTAGCCATCTGGTCCTGGGCTTTTGTTTGTTGGAAGATTTTTAATCAAGGTCTCAGTTTCCATGCTTGTGATTGATCTGTTTATATTTTCTATTTCTTCTTGTCCAGTCTTGGAAGGTTGTGCTTTTCGAAGACTTTGTCCATTTCTTCCAGGTTGTCCATTTTATTGGCATATAGTTGCTTGTAGTAATCTCTCATGATCCTTTGCATTTCTGCACTGTCAGTTGTTATTTCTCCTTTTCATTTCTAATTCTATTGATTTGAGTCTTCTCCCTTTTTTTCTTGATGAATCTGGTTAATGGTTTATCAATTTTGTTTATCTTCTCAAAGTTCCAGCTTTTAGTTTTATTGATCTCTGCTATTGTTTCCTTCATGTCTTTTTCATTTATTTCTGATCTGATCTTTCTGATTTCTTTCCTTCTGCTAACTTTGGGGTTTTTCTGTTCTTCTCTCTCTAATCACTTTAGGTGTAAGTTTAGGTTGTATTTGAGATGTTTCTTGTTTCTTGAGGTAGGATTGTATTGCTATAAATTTCCCTCTTAGAACTGCTTTTGCTGCATCCCATTGGTTTTGTTTATCGTGTTTTCATTGTCATTTGTTTCTAGGTATTTTTTGATTTCCTCTTTGATTTCTTCAGTGATCTTGGTTACTAAGTAGTGTATTGTTTAGCCTCCATGTATTTTTATTTCGCTCAGATTTTTTCCTGTAATTGATAGCTCATCTCATAGCGTTGTAGTTGGAAAAGATACTTGATACCATTTCAGTTTTCTTAAATTTACCAAGGCTTGATTTGTGACCCAAGATATGATCTATCCTGGAGAATGTTCCATGAGCTCTAGAGAAGAAAGTTTATTCTGTTGGTTTTGGATGGAATGTGCTTTAACTATTAATTAAGTTCATCTTGTTGAATGTGTCTGTTGAATGTGTCATTTAAACCTTGTGTTTCCTTATTTATTTTCATTTTGGATGATCTGTCCTTTGGTGGAAGTTGGGTGTTAAATTCCCCTACTATTATTTTGTTACTGCCGATTTCCCCTTTTATGGCTGTTAGCATTTGCCTTATGTATTAAGGTGCTCCTATGTTGGGTGCATAAATATTTACAATTGTTTTATTTTCTCCTTGGATTGATCCCTTTATCGCTATGTAGTGTCCTTCTTTGTTTCTTGTAACAGTCTTTAAAGTCCATTTTGTCTGATATGAGAATTGCTACTGCAGCTTTCTTTTGATTTCCATTTGCATGGAATAACTTTTTCCATCCCCTCACTTTCAGCCTGTATGTGTCCGTAGGTCTGAAGTGGGTCTCTTGTAGACAGCATATATACGCGTCTTGTTTTTGTATGCATTCAGCCAGTCTATGTCTTTTGGTTGGAGCATTTAATCCATATCCATTTAAGGTAGTTATCAATATGTAAGTTCCTATTACCAGTTTTTTAATTGTTTTGGGTTTGTTACTGTAGGTCATTTCCTTCTCTTGTGTTTCCTGCCTAGAGAAGTTCGTTTAGCATTTGATGTAAAGCTGGTTTGGTGGTGCTCAATTCTCTTAGCTTTTGCCTATCTATAAGGGTTTTAATTTCTCCATCGAATCTGAATGAGATCCTTGCTGGGTAGAGTAATCTTGCTTGTTGGTGTTTCCCTTTCATCCCTTTATATATGTCCTGCCACTCCCTTCTTGCTTGCAGAGTTTCTGCTGAAAGATCAGCTCTTAGCCTTATGTGGATTCCTTTGTATGTTATTTGTTGTTTTTCCATTGCTGCTTTTAATATATTTTCTTTGTATTTAATTTTTGATAGTTTGATTAATATGTGTCTTGGCTTGTTTCTCTTTGTATTTATCCTGTATCGGACTCTGTGTGCTTCCTGGACTTGCTTAACTGTTTCGTTTCCCATATTAGGAATGTTTTCAACTATAATCTCTTCAAATATATTCTAAGTCCCTTTCTTTTTCTCTTCTTCTTCTGGGACCCATATAATTCAAATGTTGGTGCATTTAATGTTGTCCCAGAGATCCCTGAGACTGTCCTCAATTCTTTTCATTCTTTTTCTTTATTCTGCCCTGTGGTAGTTATTTCCAGTATTTCATCTTCCAGCTCACTTATCCGTTTTTCTGCCTCAGTTATTCTGCTATTGATCCTTATAGAGAATTTTTAATTTCACTTATTGTGTTGTTCATCATTGTTTGTTTGCTGTTTAGTTCTTCTAGGTCCTTGTTAAGTGTTTCTTCTCTCAGGCTGGTGAGTGCTGGTCGCACCGATCCTTTGTGCAGGAGTCTCTTCGCTTTGCCGTCTGCACCTTTGTTGCTGTGCTCTCCTCCGTGGCTCCAAAGCTCCCCCCACCCCACCCCCCCGTCTCCTCCAGTGAAGGGGCTTCCTTGTGTGTGGAAACCTTTCCTCCTTCACAGCTCCCTCCCAGAAGTGCAGGTCCTGTCCCTATTCTTTTGTCTCTGTTTTTTCTTTTTTCTTTTGCCCTACCCAGGTATGTGGGGACTTTCTTGCCTTTGGGGAGGTCTGAGGTCTTCTGCCAGCGTTCAGCATATGTTCTGTAGGAGTTGTTCCACATGTAGATGTATTTCTGATGTATTTGTGGGGAGGGAGACCATCTCCGTGTCTCACTTCTCCACCATCTTTTGAGGGTCTCCCCTGACGTCTTGAATATACACTTTGTATATGGTTGTATATGGACATATAAATATAAATGTATTCATGGGTATGAGAATTTAGTTTTTTCCTTTAGCCTTTGACATGAAACAAACCTCTGAAAATAGACCCGACTCAAGCTTCTGTGCATCTTTGACCTTTTGTTTCCAAACTTTTCTTTCTTACAGAGATAACTTTCAACCTTGTTGGTGTATTTTTGCCCCTCTGTGATACCTCTTGCTATTTCTTGAGATTTTGTTTTTGTATCCTCTTTCAGAGTAAGGTGTTTACTTTTAGGAGGCTCAGTTTCTCTCTTAGATTTTGCTTTTACCTCAAGATTACTCATTCACAGCTCTTTTCCCCATGACTGACCTCTATGCCTTATATCAAGTCAACAACACTCTTCCAAAAAAGCAGGGTCAGGGACTTCACTGGTGGTCCAGTGGTTAAGACTTCCTCTTCCAATGCAGGGAGTGAAGGTTCAATCCCTGGTCAGGGAACTAAGATCCCACATGTCTGGGGCCTAAAAATCAAAACATAAAAACAGAAGCAATATTGTAACAAATTCATCAAGTCTTAAAAAATAATAAAAACAAAAAACAGGGTCAGAGCCAGAAGTCAAGAAGAAACAACAGTTTTTTCATAGAGGTGCCCTGTTATACTTAATAAATCTTAAGGAACAAGGTAAAAAATGCAGCTGAGCCAGCACCATGAAAAACCAGAAATTATTAGCCACTGAAATATTTAAATTATCTCCAGTAATGAAAGCTCACTACCTTTCTCCACAAATGACTTACAGTAGGGATTTGCTTTAAATGTTAAAAGTGAGTAGTTAATTTAAGAAAGGGACCTTAGTAGTAGGCTGTCAGGCAAGTTGGGAGGGTGGGGTCATAGAGTGAGAAAGGCACACAGAAGTAATCGAACCGGTAAGCAGTGCTCTATGCAGAGAGAGATGATTTTTAAAAACAGAGAGTTATAACATTTAATATTTGGTTTTTAGCTCTGCTAGATATGGCATAATACCCTCTATTATTTCCATATTTTCAGTAATGATCTTTTATACAAAATTGCCTTGTGATTGTATTGTTTGGGAAATAATGAAGGGGAGTGAAAGGAAGCTGTTTTCCTTAACTGGGTAATAAGAGGCACAGAAACAAGACCAGCAACAGAAAGGAAAGGAGGTTTGAATGAGACTGAGAATTGCCAGCAGTAGAATGTTAGATGAAAAAATGAATAGTGAGAATATCGATAGTTTGGGAACGAAAAATTGTATTTCCAACTCTCTGTGCATGAGTAACTACATTAGGTTATTAGAGAGTGAAACTTGAAGGTCCTGGGAACAGTTTGTTACACAATTTGTAGTCTAATTTTTCTTTCAACACAAATTTGTGCATCTGGAATTTAGCCACAAGAAAATTTTGTTTTTGTTTTTGTTTAATAACAAAAGAGAGTGTTGGAAAGTTTGACTCAATTTGGCCAACTATGCACATGAATGGATTTCTCTTAATTTCCTAAATAACTAGAAATGATAGAAAAGACAATAAAAATAAAGAAGGAGAAAGAAGGAAGAAAACAAGGAGAAAAGAATAATACACTGAAACTTTGCCTCCAAAAAGTGACATCAGGAGCAAAATATCTGGGGGAACCCTTCCATGAAAGAAAGATTAACATAAGGCAGAGAAGATCATAGAAGAGGAATTGCCACCAAAGACTAGAGTGATTTTGTGGTGACCCAGAATCAGAGGAATGGAAACTAGAAGCAGGTAGGTGCCAGCATGTGGGTGATTGGTTGAGAAATTGCACTGGAAGTGGTGAGACTAGGTCTTATCCTATTCTCATCCTCGTTCTTGCACTACAGTAGATACGAGGGTCATTTGTCCAAAGAAGGCAGTAAGGGTGGTGTGAGATGTGGCAGTGTCCTGAGAGTGATTCTGATATCCTCCCTTCCCAGCCAGAAGATGAACTAGTGACACACAGAGAAGAGCCATCAAATTCCCGATGAGTTAGCTTGTAGATATCGACAAGCTGATTCAAAAGTTTATATAAAGAAGCAAAAGACCCAGAATAGCCAACAAAATGTTGAAGGAGACAAAGTTGCAAGGCTGACACTACCCAACTTCAAGACTTACTATAAACTACCATATATCAAGACAGTATGGTATTGGTAAAATAAGAGACAAACAGATCGGTGGAACAGAATAGAGAGGGCAGAAATAGATCCCCATAAATATAGTCAACTGATCTTTGATAAAGGAGCAAAAACAATATAATGGTGCAAAGGTAGTCTTCTTAATAAATAGTGCTAGAACAAATACACATCTACAAAAACAAAAAATCTAGATACAGACCTTAAACACCGTGCACAAAAAATAATTCAAAATGGATCACAGATCTAAATGTAAAATGCAAAACTATAAAACTCCTACAAGATAACATAGTTTAGGGGCAGAGAATACATGGGGAATCTTTATCTTCCCCTCAATTTTGCTGTGAGCCTAAAACTGCTCT
Source organism: Stenella coeruleoalba (assembly GCF_951394435.1). NCBI lineage: Eukaryota > Metazoa > Chordata > Mammalia > Artiodactyla > Delphinidae > Stenella > Stenella coeruleoalba. Next base: position 32,429,245 of record NC_137157.1, read on the forward strand.
ATAAAATTAAGTTTTAATTAAAGAAAAATTGAAAGGGTTTGCTCCCCTGTCAGATGAATATTTAAAGGGATGAGATGAAAATAAATATCAAATTCCTGGCTTGTATTTCTGAAAAAATTGGCATATGAAATAGAGGGAATAGGAGAGTCAGAGAAATAGTGGGTTTTGTTTAGATGTAATGAGTTCAGCAGTCTATGTGCTATCCAGGTGCTATTTCTACAACTAAGAAGTGAGATATTTGAGTAGCTTTGGTTTAAGATTGTCTCAAATATATAGGTTTTGATTTTAGAGTTTTGGATATTTTAATATAGCAGAATTGGCCGTAGGAAGAGGCCAAAGTGGGTGAGGAAAAGGGAATTCTTAATAGTTTTGATTTAAATGGTTTAACTCTTAACTGTAATATTGATATATCATTACAACTAAAAATGCTAGTTTATGTAGTAAGTTACTTGAAATTTATTTTATCTTATTATTAAAATTGCAGTGGGAGTTATTATTTTGAATAGTTGTAAATAAAGAGTGCATTGCTATGAGGAAGAATTCTTTTCCAACAGTGGAGTTTTTCTACTTAACGAAAGTTTGTATGGTTTTAATATTTTAGTTGATCCCCCTTTCAGTCTGAGGAATAAAAGTGCACAGGAGGAGATCTGGAAAACTTAGGTCCAGTCTGTTCCCTGGAGTTTCTCTAACTACCAAGCTGACTGAACAGAACTGTGTATTTGTATTTGAGGTGTGGATTATTCTTCACTAGAGATTAGTCCTTAGAATGTGGACTTGAAAAGGTCAGAACTTCTATCCATTAAGCCATCAAGCTTTTTTTATATAATAAGAGTAGATGAAAGGTTTTAACTTGAATCACAAATGTAAAGTTCAGCAGAATGATCATATCTCAAATTGAAAGAACAAGGCAAAATAGCTTTGTCATTGCAAGTATTGGAATCCAGTGGTCTAAATGTCAGTACAGAATGACAGAGTATCAAATCTTGGAACATATCACTAAAAGCCAGAAGATAGGGTGATTTTCAGGTTTCTAAGTTCAAATTATATTTGTAAATAGAATGCATAGTTTTAGCCCTGCTTATCTACTACTGGTATGAGTTTAGACTTTATGACAGCATACTTATCTCTATTTATATGCTAATAACTTGATTCTCCATTTAAAATCCAATTATTGCTACTGCAAAGGTATAATATGCCACATACAAGAAACTAAGCAGGTGTTACACCTACTACTTAAACAGAATTTAATTGCATATTTAGTATGATGAAATGAAGACAGGTTTGGTTTCATTTTCTTATGAAATATTATCATATGGGATACTTATAGTTTGACATATTTATAGCTCTTTTATTAAATTGTAACATCCAAATATTTTCTAAAACATTACCAAGGTGTTGTGTTTGTAATTTTCTTTCGAAGTGACAAACACTGGCTTCTTCCTTTTATTGTATTTTTTCTTTTTTTTAAATACTATTGTACTAAATTTAATATATTTATACAAAAAGAGGAGGAAAAATGAAACTAGGCATTTTTTCTGAAACACTATCTCCTATATATTGGAAAGTAATTCATATTTTCTCATAAAGAACAATGGGCTTTCATAGTATTCTGACTTGAGGATGTAGAGATTTCTCACAAATCAAAGAAAACAAAACTGAACAAATAAACTCTTATTACTCTTTTCTAATGAAATGATCTGGGAAACAAAACAGACACATTCTCTGCCATTACATTTAGCATACTTGAAAGTATAACCCACCATGCATATGGTTTACCTTGGGTGCTGATTTTTAAAAAAATATATATATGAGGGTTTGGTGTTTGTTATGGGTTGGATCGTGTTCCATCCAAAGATATTTATAAGCCCTAATCTCTGTACCTGTGAATGTGACCTTATTTGGAAATAGGGTCTTTGCAGAGGTAATCAAGTTAAGATGAGGTCAGTGGATGGGCCCTTAATCCAATATGACTGATGTTCTTACAAAAAGATGGAAATTTGAGCAGAGCCACACAGAAAAGATGGCCATGTGAAGATGGAGGCAGAGACTGGTGTTATGCTGCCAAAAGAGAAGGAATTCCTAGATCTACCAAAAGGTGGGAGAAGTAAGGAAGGATCCTCCCCTGGAGGCTTCAGAAGGAGGATGGTCTTGCCAGAACATGTTGATTTTAGATTTCTAGCCTCCAGAACTGTGGGAAAATAAATTTCTGTTGTTTTAAGTGACCCAGTTTCTGGTATTTTGTTATGGCAGTCCTATGAAATGAATACAGGATTTATTGGATTGATTCTAAAATAAAATTAGAATTAAAGAATTCAATTTAGAATTAACTTTTTAAAAACAAATGATCATATGATATTACCATCTACCTTTCTTTGTTACTGTCATCCTTCTAACTCTGCTCACTGTCCCTCATTCATTGAGGATTTTGACACCTGGATCAAGTTCTCTCTCTGCAACACTACTCACATCATCAGTCTTTGTTAACTTATATAGATGATCAACTCAGCAGCCTGGTCTCCTGGTTTCTCAGCATGCTCACTCCCATGATCATTTCTTCTGCTCCATCTTAGCTGTCCCACCAGTGTCATGTCCTAGACTTTATCACTGCCAGTAATGTAAAAATCTTGATTTCAAGTTAGCCCACACTATGATCATTACTTCACTTCCTATCTTTTCATCTCACTTCCGCTACTATCGCTACTCTTTCTTTTTTTTTAAACTATGCTGGCTCTATCAGTTTCTCACTCATCTTCATTCTCCTTCAATTTTTACTTCTACCCATAAGTAGATTAATTTTACCAAAATTGCTTTTATTAAAATTACTTCCTTTTTAAGTGTTAGATCAATTTATGGGATATAATCAAAATACAACTTTGGCTTTGTCTTGCACTGTCCCTTCAAGATTCTTCTTAGATCTTGAATACAGATGTGGGCTGGCTCCATGAATTTTCAGTTCAGTTTAAGGAGTTAGAATGTCTATACAGAACTGTGTTTGCTTTAGTTCACAGTATCAGCTCACTTCAGGAATCACAATAAACCACCCCCAATAATAATAAAATTTCCAAGCTCAGTTTAACAATATGTCACTTCTGCAGTACTGATAGGTCATTTCAGAGAGGAGGATATGGGCTTGGTCCTTCTCTCATTTCCTATTATTTACTTAACGAACTGGTTAATTCATTCTTTTGTTCTCTCCTTGGTTGGGACTTAGGAAGGGAACAGGAGTAAGGGATCTGAGAATTTTCTTAATTGAATTAGCACTTTCATAAATTGTGCTTACTCTCCCTGGGTCTGGCACATGTTTAAAATTGACACTATCTCTTTAGGAGCACTTTTATTGGCTTCTCATAAACCCTCAACATTGTCATTCAGTTTCATTTCCCTCTACAAGAACTACCAGAGCAGAGGTAAACCTCCAGATTCCTTTTTTGCTAGTTTGGTCCTATTGAGCATGGTCTAAGATGACCATCTTGCCATCTCCCATCTTGTCCATGAGAATAGTCATGCATTCCTTGCCCCAAGAATCTCTGGAAGTGAATGCTGACTCCAAAGTAACAGTAACTTACCTTTAGTCTATTTCCAAAGTAACTTGCAATCCCATCTCTGCTGCCTTCCAGAGTCTTTAGCCAGAGCTGAGATTCCAGTCTACTGTTTTTCCTGAGTTGAAAGGAGAACAGATTAAGATCAGAATAGACCACTTGAAGCCCAATCCTACTATGCCTGAGGTGAAAAGGCAGGTACTCCATATTTTTACCATGGAGGTGATGGAAGTGGTGAGACTAACAACTTTATCCAAAGGCATTCTTCTGAAAAAAAATCTCATTTCTAAAATATTTCTTCCTTCCCTATACTGACTCGTTTTTCTATTCCTTATTTGGATGAGAGTTCAAATAATTTTTTTAAATTTCAAATTATTAAGAATTTCACTTGCATATCCTGCACTCTGAAAATCCTGAAATTTATATTGGTATGCGCACCCCCCCCCAAATACTTCACTTTAACATCTTCCCTTATCTGTATCCACTCTGTCTTAGATAAAGTAACACTAATTGTTATAACATTTCCTTGTGTTAACAAAATAGAATTTTATTTTTTCACAAAGAGTCTAATAAGATATTACATGAATAGATGGACTTGGTTAGGAAAAGGAAAATACAAACATTCTTATCAGTGTCACAAGTCTCAATTGGGTTCTTTGTGGTTTAGCTGATCAATTCACTCTCCCACTCACAAAGAAATAGTTTACATTTTCTTTACTTGAACCTTTTATATGCCTTCTCCTAACCAACCTCATGTTCTTATTTCCCTGAGAAATAGAAACAATCAAGGGAGCTAATTCCTATTCCCATCATCAAATCTACTAACCTACCTGCATCTCTATCCATAGCCTTTGATTTTTTCCTCACTACAGATAAGCTATGTGGACTTCTAAGGGCAAGCCTTTTACTTATGCACTGGAATCTATCATTTTGTTTTGTTGTGGTGGTGGTAATTGTTGTTGTTTTCCTTGTCAGCACAAGAACTTTGCTTCCAGAGTTGTTTTCCTCTCTACAGCATCATGCAATTTCCCTTCTCTTCTGTATCATTTTATTAGCATCAATCAATTCCCATCTTAAAAATAAAACCCTTTTTACCCCCATATTTCTCTCTAGCTATGAGCACATTTCCTTTTACCCCTTATGGTAAAACCCTTTTTAAAAAGTTGACTGTAATCCCAATCTTCATTGGTATTCCTCAATTCTCATTCTCCCCAAACTTGTATCTTTTGTACTTTCATCCTCATCACACCACTGAACCTTTTCAGGTCAGGTGCAACACTGATATTTACATTGCTAAATGTAATAATCAATTATCGGTCCACATCTTAATTTCTTAGCTACATTGCATATAATGAACTGTTTGTTAGAACTATTTTTTTAAATTTCCTTCCGGACACCGGAGTCTCCTTGTTTTCCTTTTTTTTCCATTGGCTATTATCTTTTAGTCTTATTTATTGGTCCCTCCTTTCAGTCCAACTTCTAAACATTTGGTTAACTCAGGGCTCAGCCCTCAGTCTTTTGTTCACTATCAACACGCACTCTCTAGATGATCTCACCCAGTCTGTTTATATCCATACGATTACTGATACTGCATCTCTAGCTACAATCTCTCCCTGCGCTCCAAATACATATGCTTTATTCAACTGCTTATTTTACACTTAGATATCTAATATGTATATGAAAGTCAATGAACCTAAAAAGAACTCAAACTTATTCTTATAAAAATGCTTTGCCCAAAGTTATCTACTGTAGTAGGCAGAATTCTAAGATGACTGTCAAGATTCTCACACAACCACAAGAAACTGAATTCAGCCAAGAACTAATGAGCTTAGAATGGGACTCCAAACCTCAGATGGTACTGCTGCCCTGGAAGACATCTTAATATCAGCCTCGTGAGGCTCTGAGCAAAGGATCAGGCTAAGCAGTACTCAGACTCCTTATCTACAGAATCTGTAAGATAATAAATGGGTGTTGTTTTAAGCTGCTAATAACAATTACTTAGTATAAAAATCAAACATCCACTTCTCCAAAACCTAGGCAGACAGCTTGGAGTCAAACTTGCTTCTTTTTTCTCTCACAGTCCACATATGATTTTATCAACTAGTCTTATGAGTTCTCAAAATGTAATCAAAATTAGGCCACTTTTTATAACCTCCCTTGCCTATGATCTCCCTATGACCTAGTCCAAGTCTTACAATATGTTGCCTGAACACCTGTAATACTCTTCTAACCAACCTCTTTGCTTCTGCTTTGGCCCTCTTATTGTTATCCTCAGAGTAGTCTGAGTAGTTTTTAACAACATAAATTATATTATGTCTCATTCCTATGCTAAATTTTATATGTGCTTTTTATCACATAGAGAATAAAATCCCAAATTCTTACATGACTCTGACACTCAAAGTGATCTGGCTCTTGGCTATTTCTTCTATATTAGCTCCTACCATTCTCCTACTTACTCCATCTACTAGAGGCCCACTGACATTATTCCTTTCCTTGAATATGACAAGCTTTTCCCAGCCCAAAGCCTTTGAACATCCTATTTCCTCTGCCTGGTATGCTCATACTCCAGATTTTATTTGATTTTTCTCATTCATCTCATTCAGATCTTTCTTTTCAGGAAGAACTTCTTTGATCACCTTATCTACAATGCACTTTGCCTCCCTCATTTTTCTCTCTCGCCTGCATTATTTTTGCATTATAGTAAATATTTATGTAATTACTTGTTTAATATCTATTTTATTTTACTAAAAAACGGAAGAAAAAAAGGCCTATATATCCCCCAAACCTGAAGATCATAACTCATTGGACTTGCATATTAAATCTTTCTTAAATTTATTAATATTCTTTATTTCTGCTTTTTATTTATTCTTATTCTGTAATGCTTATTTTCTATTTTTTAATACTTATTTTTATTTCTTAGATTAATAATTTATTAATTTTTCTTAGATTTGTTCCAGAATGAATAACTAACTGAAGTCTGCCAAATAAATGAATCTGGGTCTTCCTCCCTTAGAATTTCATAGGATATTTGAAACATGGCAATGCTTTATGTACATAATTGTGTCACATATGATATATGATTTGTTTGGATAAGTGAAGCAATCTTGCTTATTGGTTTTTAGGATATTACTAAGTTCTATTGCATATAACATATAGTCATATATTTCAAATATTAACATACATAAAGATTATATTAAAAACAGTTATGTATGCAGGTTTTTAGGCTCCAACTCCAGAGATTCTGAAAATAAAAAAAATTCTCAGGTGTTAGCCAAGAATTCAGCATTTATGGGAATTCCCTGGTGGTCCAGTGGTTAGGGCTCCATGCTTCCACTGCAGGGGGCACAGATTCGATCCCTAGTCAGGGAACTAAGATCCCATAAGCTGCATAATGTGACCAAAAAATAAATTAAAAAAAAAAGAATTCAGCATTTATAAGGAAATATCCTAGTGATTCTGATGCAGGTGATCCTCAAATACCACTTGATTAGCACGTATAGAATATGTCTAAAATATACTTTTTTATTCAGCCAACTAATTGTGTTCCTACAGTTTACCGTTTACTTTGTAAACACGTAAATCAGTGAGCATATGCCTGATGGCTTGCAAAATGCATTTGAACTAGATCTATTTGCTAGAGAATGGTAATTTCTCGATTTTTCATCTTTAGTTTTATCTTCATTTGAGATCTTGAGTTTCTCTCATGTTACATAATGTTCTACAACTGTGCTGTCCATTACTGTAGGTATTAGCCACGTATAGCTATTGAGCGCTTGAAATGTGATTGTTCTAAATTAAGATGTGCTGTACGAGTAAATATATATATAGTATTTTAATGACAGTTTTTTAAAAAGTAAAATATATTATAAATATTTTTAATATGGGTTAAGTGGTCAAATACTATTTGGGATATCTTGGATAAAATAAAATATGTTACTACATTTAATTTTATCTATATCTTTTACTTTTCTGATGTGGTACTAGAAAACTTGAAATTAAATACGGGTTCACATCATATTTCTATAGGACAGCAATGTTCCAGACAATGACCAGCTTTTATTGGTTTAATAATCAATTCAGGGAGTCAGCAATTTTTTCTTCAACAAATTTAAAGTGCTTTTGTGATCCTGATAATCTTAGATCTTTGGACAACCCTGAAATTTTAAATTATGATTATCTGTAATTATTTTCACTGTAGGTCTGCTCTGGTCATTGCTCTTTGAGTATCTGTGGAGTGCCAAATTTTAAAGAACAAATGCATTCTTATAAAATTTTAGCATTATCTTTCTCATTCCAAATTTAATTTGTTTATGTATTTTTCATAAATGTTTTTTCTTAAATGGGAAAAAATAATTTATATAAACAAGCTTTCATAATAGCTCTAATGATAACACACAGGAAAGTAAACATAATGTTGAAGAAGAGAAAAGCTACATATATTTGAGGCATGCAAAGGCCCTGTGGTCCTTCAATTATGAGAAACAAATTAGAACCATATATCAGAGCTAGTCCAGAGACAATAAAAAAGAGGAAAATGAAAATACAGATAGAACCAATCACCAGCTTCACTGGCATGTCTTGTGAGAGCAATTAACTTTGACTAGATAATAAGAGTGAGAGGAAAAGCTATAAAATTAATTATTTTATAAAGTAAATACATACTCTTAAATTATTTAAAAATCCTTTGTATAGAAAAGTAAAGCTATATTTCTTGTACCCTTTGAAAATTTAGGTTCTTTTGTATGCAACTAATTTTCTTTTCAATTTTGTTTGTTGTATTGCCTTATACAGTGTAGAAATTTTCTACTTCTTCAAATATATGTAGATTATTCAGTTTCATTTTCTTAAATCATTCACAATGCTATTTCAATTGAATACCAATAATGAGTCACTATGCAGTTATCTAACACTGAATTCTAATTTAGAGAATAAAGGAAGAACAGAATAACTGACGATAAGAAATCTACATTGGGTACCCATTTTAAGCTAGATAAAGCTCCAAATAATTTAAAAAGTTGCCTTCTACCATTATAATGAACTAAAGAAGAAACAGAAATATCACAAAGACATCCTCAAAATGTTAATAAAATATTTTCTAGAATGTTCATAGAGTAAATCAAGCAAACATATTGGTTTGTGCTCAGTTTACTCTGTGTCTTAGTATGATTAGACATTAAAGTATAGTCATAAAAAAATCAGTATTGACCTAACATAATCATGTATCAGTTAAATGAATTAGTCATTACTTTGTCATACAATTAATTTAGGCTAATTGTTTAATAGGATAGTCCATAAAAGTCAGTGGTACTTATGATCTCCTGGAAATCATTATTTATTTGTCTCCCTCTCCCCCACCCCCCACCCCAACTACACTAGCACTTAGGCACAGTGTATGATACATAATACGGTCTCAATAAATTGTTGCTAAATGAATGAACAAATGAAAGCATGAATGGATAAAAGAATTGTCCTTGATAGCTTAGAGAGATTCATGTTTTGGAGACAAAGAAGCGCTGGTTTAGGTGATTTCTTGTTTGGGTATTTCTTTGCTTATCCAAGTGCTTCCAATAATGTACTCTTCTAGATGATTTTCACGAAGTGGATATCTGATGTTCTGGACTGCTTAGCAACTGCTTCCTTCTTTTTTTAGAGACACTTTTTCTCCTGTGAGAAACCCATTACATACATTTTAAATGAGGTTTAGCCTACCCCAACCCTGGGTGGCTATAGAAATAGGTAAATAATCCAGAATAGGTTAATCAGAGGAAAACTAAGCTGATTATTGGAGTTCTGACCAGGATTTTTCATCCAGAGATTTAAGAAAGTAATTTCTCATTTACTTGCTGTGCTTTAAGTAAATTCTGCTTTGTCCTTGAACATCCCAGTTATATGAACCAATATATTTCTTTCTTCTTAGGCTAATGTGAGATAAGTTTCTGTCACTTTTAGTTATGACCCTGTCTCATTCTTGGACCGCACATACTTTATGGGCTTATGTAGTGCTTCATTCATTTATTCATTCAACATTTTTGAGCTCCAGCTGAGAATTAAATGTCTGGTCCTTTATGAGGTGCTAAATATACTAAGAAAAATTATATTGAATCCCTAACTTTGAAGACTGGAGTTTGGAGGCATGCAAGGAGAAGGTTGGGACTAGAATGGAGGAAAGTACTATGCAAAATGGCATGGGAACACAGAAAGAAAAAAGAGACTAACTTGGCTTGAGAGAAAGTCTCCAAGAGAAATTAACATCTGAACTCTTTTTTTAAAAAAGTGTGGCAAGGGGCTTCCCTGGTGGCACAGTGGTTGAGAGTCCGCCTGCCGATGCAGGGGACACGGGTTCATGCCCCAGTCCAGGAAGATCCCACATGCCGCGGAGCGGCTGGGCCCATGAGCCATGGCCACTGAGCCTGTGCGTCCGAAGCCTGTGCTCTGCAACGGGAGAGGCCACAACAGTGAGAGGCCCGCGTACCGAAAAAAAAAAAAAAGTGTGACAGTCATGAAAGAGTAAAGCAGTTTTCCTCTGCTGTGATTTTATTAAAGTTGAATATATTTTAATAAGCATTCAGCAATGCTAGCTCATGTCAACCATGTTTATTGAACAATTATCCTCCTATTTTCACTTCTCTGTATCTCTATTACAGGATAATTAGATTATACTTAACAAAAAAATTTCCCCAAAGCATAATGGCCAACATTAGACACAGTATATGACCTCAATATATCACAGTCATCCATAAATCTATTCACAAGGACCCTATACATCCTGAAGACAATATTTTTCGTCTTTAACCTCAGAAATAACTCAGAACCAATATAATTTCAAAACTCATAGAGAAAGCAGGTTAACGTTCTTTTTTTTAATCATTTTTTAACATCTTTATTGGAGTACAATTGCTTTACAATACTGTGTTAGTTTCTGCTGTAAAACAAAATGAATCAGCTATACATATACATATATCCCCATATCCCCTCCCTCTTGTGTGTCCCTCCCACCCGACCTATTCCACCCCTCTAGGTGGTCACAAGCGCTGAGCTGATCTCCCTGTGCTATGTGGCTGCTTCCCACTAGCTATCTATTTTACATTTGGTAGTGTATATATGTCAGTGCCACTCTCTCACTTCGTCCCAGCCTACCCTTCCTCATCCCCGTGTCCTTAAGTCCATTCTCTACGTCTGTGTCTTTATTCCTGTCCTCCCCCTAGGTTCTTCAGAACCTTTCTTTTATTTTAGATTTCCATATATATCTGTTAGCATGCAGTCTTTGACTTTCTCTTTCTGACTTACTTCACTCAGTATGACAGACTCTAGGTCCATCCACCTCACTATAAATAACAATATCATTTCTTTTTATGGCAGAGTAATATTCCATTGTATATATGTGCCACATATTCTTTCTCCATTCATCTGTTGATGGACACTTAGGTTGCTTCCATGTCCTGCCTATTGTAAATAGTGCTGCAGTGAACATTGTTGTGTATGACTCTTTTTGAATTAGAGTTTGCTCAGGGTATATCCCCAGTAGTGGGATTGCTGGTCATAAGGTAATTCTATTTTTAGTTTTTTAAGGAACCTGCATACTGTTCTCCATACTGGCTGCATCAATTTACATTTCCACCAACAGTGCCAGAGGGTTCCCTATTCTCCACACCCTCTCCAGCATTTGTTGTTTGTAGATTTTTTGATGATGGCCATTCTGACCAGTGTGAAGTGATACCTCATTATAGTTTTAATTTGCATTTCTTTAACGATTACTGATATTGAGCATCCTTTCATGTGTTTGTTGGCAATCTGTATACCTTCCTTGGAGAAATTTCTATTTAAGTCTTCTGCCCATTTTTGGATTGGGTTGTTTGTTTTTTTGATATTGAGCTGCATGAGATGATTGCATAATTTGGCGATTAATCCTTTGTCAGTTGCTTCGTTTGCAAATATTTTCTCCCATTCTGAGCGTTGTCTTTTTGTCTTGTTTATGGTTTCCTTTACTGTACAAAAGCTTTTAAGTTTCATTAGGTCCTATTTGTTTACTTTTGTTTTTATTTCCATTACTCTAGGAGATGGGTCACAAAGGATCTTGCTGTGATTTATGTCATAGAGTGTCCTGCCTATGTTTTCCTCTAAGAGTTTAATAGTGTCTGGTTTTATATTTAGGTCTTTAATCTATTTTGAGTTTATTTTTGCCTATGGTGTTAGGGAGTTTTCTAAATTCATTCTTTTACATGTAGCTGTGCAGTTTTCCCAGCACCACTTATTGAAAGAGGCTGTCTTTTCTCCATTGTGTATGCTTGCCTGCTTTATCAAAGATAAGGTGACCATATATGCATGGGTTTATCTCTGGGCTCTCTGTCCTGTTCCATTGATCTATATTTCTGTTTTTGTGCCAGTACCATGCTTTCTTGATTACTGTTGTTTTGTGGTATAGTTTGAAGTCAGGGAGCCTGATTCCTCCAACTCTGTTTTTCTTTCTCAAGGTTGCTTTGGCTATTCGGGGTCTTTTATGTTTCCATACAAGTTGTGAAATTTATTGTTTTAGTTCTGTGAAAAAGGCCATTGGTAGTTTGATAGGGATTGCATTGAATCTGTAGATAGCTTTGGGTAGTATATTCATTTTCCCAATGTTGATTCTTCCAATCCAAGAACATGGTATATCTCTCCATCTGTTGTATCATCTTTAATTTCTTTCATCAGTGTCTTATAGTTTTCTGCATAAAGGTCTTTTGTCTCCTTAGGTAGGTTTATTCCAAGAGATTTTATTCTTTTTGTTGCAATAGCAAATGGGAGTCTTTCCTTAATTTCTCTTTCAGATTCTTCATCACTAGTGTATAGGAATACAAGAGATTTCTGTGCATTAATTTTGAATCCTGCTACTTTTCCAAATTCACTGATTAGCTCTAGTAGTTTTCTGGTAGCATCTTTAGGATTCTCTACATATAGTATCATGTCATCTGCAAACAGTGACATTTTTACTTCTTTTCTGATTTGGATTCCTTTTATTTCTTTCCTTCTGTGATTGCTGTGGCTAAAACTTCCAAAACTATGTTGAATAATAGTGGTGAGAGTGGGAAACCTTGTCTTGTTCCTGACCTTAGTGGAAATAGTTTCAGCTTTTCACCATTGAGAGGAAAGTTTATAGCAATACAATCCTACCTCAAGAAACAAGAAAAATCTCAAATAAACAACCTAACCTTACACCTAAAGCAATTAGAGAAAGAAGAACAAAAACCCAAAGTTAGCAGAAGGAAAGAAATCATAAAGATCAGATCAGCAATAAATGAAAAAGACATGAAGGAAACAATAGCAAAGATCAATAAAACTAAAAGCTGGAACTTTGAGAAGATAAAGAAAATTGATAAACCATTACCCAAACTCATCAAGAAAAAAAGGGAGATGACTCAAATCAACAGAATTAGAAATGAAAAAGGAGAAGTAACTACTGACCCTGCAGAAATGCAAAGGATTATGAAAGATTACTGCAAGCAACTATATGCCAACAAATTGGACAACCTGGAAGAAATGGACAAATTCTTAGAAAAGCACAACCTTCCGCAACTGAACCAGGAAGAAATAGAAAATATGAACAGACGAATCACAAGCACTGAAATTGCGAGTGTGATGAAAAATCTTCCAACAAACAAAAGCCCAGGACCAGATGTCTTCACAGGAGAATTCTATCAAACATTTAGAGAAGAGCTGACACCTATCTTCCTCAAACTCTTCCAAAATATAGTAGAGGGAGGAACACTCCCAAACTCATTCTATGAGGCCACCATCACCCTGATACCAAAACCAGACAAAGGTGTCACAAAAAAAGAAAACTACAAGCCAATATCACTGATGAATATACGTGCAAAAATCCTCAACAAAATACTAGCAAACAGAATCCAACAGCACATTAAAAGGGTCATACACCATGATCAAGTGTGGTTTATCCCAGGAATGCAAGGATTCTTCAATATATGCAAATCAATCAATGTGATACACCATATTAACAAATTGAAGGATAAAAACCATATGATCATCTCAATAGGTGCAGAAAAAGCTTTTGACAAAATACAACAGCTATTTATGATAAAAACCCTCCTGAAAGTAGGCATAGAGGGAACTTACCTCAACATGATAAAGGCCATATGTAAGAAACCCACAGCAAACATCGTTCTCAGTGGTGAAAAACAGGTTAACGTTCTGCACAACCAATAATTTTAATTGCCCTCCATTGCATCTCAGTTAGTCAAATGCAAAGAGAAGCCATGAAGGCCTTTGTTTTATGTATTGTCTCCCTACATCTTAGGAAGTCCGGAAGAAGGGCCTTCTCTGTGGAACAGGGACAGGAAAATGTATCAGAGTAGTGTTCTGCTACCATGGGATAAGACTTGCGGTTTAGTTGAAGTAAATTAAAGAATAAAAAATAAAAGAAAAACATCATCCATTAGGAGAACATCATTCAGGTGACAATAAATTTAAGCAACACTAAAATATTTTTCCCAACTAGAGGAATGTTATTATTTTTGATGCTAAGTATATTTTCTCACTCTGGATTTTGGTACACATATACACATGCATGCATATTCATATACACCCACATTCACACAAGCATGGTCCCACATATCCCATATATATATAATGGTACACAATATTTGTGTACTAGAATTACATATTTAATTTTATGTAATTTATCCACATATGTTCTTTTAGTGCACAATGGTGGTTCTTTAAACAATCAACATTTAGCATTATTTTGGAGGGTATGGAGTTTACATGTTAAATAATGGCATTTTTAAAAATCAGATACAAAATTTCTTTTGATAATACATATCAGAAAATCTCTGAACCTCAAAAAATGTAAGCAACATGACCTCAAGGTACACTGCTTTTACATGATGCAGGCAGGAGTCATCCAGGTTTGTCTGATGCTGTAGTCAACACTCTCTCTATTATGCTACACGAAAGGTAAGATAATTCAGTCTAATCCAAAGAATGATGAATGCATGTGATTCTTATTCAGAAGACTAATTTTAATGTAATAATGGAAATAATTTATAATTGTCAAGCTAATTAGTTGTAGTTAGTGAATGATAACTATCACAGGTACTTAAATTATTTTCCTAAGTATTTTATGTTATACCTGTCAAATCATACTAGTGCAATTATTTTACACTTTGAGTTTTTTCAAGTGAGGTTTAACTTTAGCATAGTGAAATTTGTGGTATTTTACATGTGTGGCTAAAAATACTTGCATTGTTTGAGAAGCCCAAAGTGGCCATCGTCTTCTAGGCAGTGTTTAAATCCCTGCGTAGTGATTAAAAAAATAATAATTCTTGGTAAATTTTATTCTCCAGGGATTTTGTATTGTCAACATGTTAAAAAAATCTTAATATATCCAACTTTATTTTATTAAATTTTATCTTTATTTTATTTTTTCTTTATATATTTAACTTAAACAGGAAAATTTTGATGGAAAATTAACATATTTATCATTAGAAACATTTGGGGCTTCTTAAACAGTATAAAAGGTAGCTGTGTATTTAAGAATGCAAAGAATACATTAACTTCTAGGTAGCTGAAAATAACAGAGAGAGAGAGATGCTAGAGTCTAAAGTTAATGAGCAGGGACTTCCCTATCAGCCCAGTGTGTAGGACTCTGTGCTTCCAGTGCAGGGGTTGTGGGCTCGATCCCTGGGTGGGGGATGAAGATCCCACATGCTGTGTGGTGTGGCCAAAAAATAAAAATAAAATACAGTTGATGAGAATTGGTTTTTAAGTACTATATGATATCTCTCTAGATAATTTATTGTTTAAAATTATGCTATATCTTTATCTATAAATACAACGCTAAGATCTTTTATAGCCTGGTAAGTGCACATCAGATTTACTTAAAATATTTCATACAACTCCATGATCTGGAATCACTTTGTCATAGACCTCTAGTTCTTCATTTTTAATACTGTATTATCTATTATTAATCTCAGTAGATCTGTTTGCATTTTTAATGAATTAAATAAGTTAATTTGTTAATTAATTATTATACCAGCATCCATTTAAACAGCTGCTTCAGGCTAGGGCCTGAGAAGGTGGGAGTTATACAAACAAAAGTAAGACATCACCTAAGTAGGTGAGACAGTCTTTTGACAAAATAATTAAAATATGGAAAGATAAGGATATGATAGTTACATGCAAAAGACATAATGAGATTATGTCAGTCAAGCTTCAAAGAGAAAATGATGTTTAAACTTTGACTTTTGGATAATAAATATGTGTTCATTGGGTAGAGAAAGTGAAGGTGGGCAATCCAGGTAAGGGGAATGGAATTGAAAAGGCGCTGAGACTTTCCTGTATAAGAGATGAGCTTCTGGATTCACACTATAGCTGATAGGGAGGAAGGATGAAATGTATTAATCAAGAGAATAAAGTAATCATACTTTTATTTTGGATGAATAACTGGAAGCACTGTAATGAATGAATTGGAGGAATAAAAACTAGAGCCAAGAACATTGTACAAATAGTGTGGAAGCAAGATGAATGGTCTCTGAATTAAAACTATGGACAAGCAGATGGAGAAGGCAGATTGGAATTTACTGATACATAGAAAGTAAAAGCAGCAAACCTTAGCTACTGATTAGATGTTTTGAGTTTTGGAAGATGAAGAAAGGGTAGCCTTGGATTTTGGTGATTGGCTGTCTTAATGCTTCATTCATTCAGCAAATATTTGTTAAGTAATATCTTGGGAAAGAGCTACGTAAGACTTAATTTCCTCATGCCTTGTAGGGAAGAATTGACACTCGAGCATTCTAAGGAAGAGGGATGCTTAAAGTTATAACAGAATTCATACGTAACTATTCAGCATATTTAAATTTAGAGCTGATTTTAATCCCTGAAATAATGTCTCATTTTACCCCTTCATAACTCTGCTTTTTCTTGGGAGGATGTTGTTATTGCTCAGATTTTGTGTTTCTTCTTGGAACTTAGAGTGACAATACACCATCACCACCATCCCAGAGGTGTCTTCATTTGCAGAGCATTATTTACTCTATTAAATTACTAGGGCTGCTGTAACAAGTTACCACAAAATAGGTGGCTTAAAACAACAGAAATGTATTGGCTTGCAGTTTGGGAGGCTAGAAGTCTAAAAACAAGGTGTGGAAGGGAAGTTGTTTCTGGAAGCTGACCTACCTTTAGGCTCATAACTTCCTTTTTCTTAGAGCATTCACTTTTGGGAACTTGTAACTGTAATTTCTTTTTCTGCTTCTTTGATATGCAAATCTTTGTAAAAGCTTCTTGTCAGTTTTACAACCCAGGAGTGTCTTTCTCAAGGACCACCCCTGTACTGATCAAGGAAGACCATGCCCTCTATCTCCCAGTTCCTATGAGAGGGTAGAAACCTAATTCTCATAAGGATACCCATCGGTCATTGTATTAGAAGCCCACTCTAATTCATTATGACCTCATTTTAACTTGATCACATCTACAAGGCCCTATTTCCAAATAAGGTTATATTCATAGGTACCAGGGGTTAGGACTTCAACATATTTTTTTGAAGGGACACAATTTAACCCACAACATGTACAAAGAGTTTAAATGTGTTCATGGGAAATGTATCCATACTTGAACCTTCTCTTTAGGTTCTGGTTTAATAATTATAAATACCTCCTTAAAATCCTTGGTGTGAGGGTCTGGTGGCAGCACATGTTCAAAACTATTTATGTGCAAATATATCAGCTAATCTTTTATCCCAGATTTTCAAAACCAGTTTTTCCCTCTGATCCAGCAGATGCTCTCTGGGGTAAATTGTTCTCCTATCCTCTCCCTCCTTGGCTCATTAACAGGGCAAGATTCTGGTAGATGTTGGGTCATGCAGCTGTGGAATTTTTCAGGTTCTTGGGCTGGCCCATGTCCCAGCTGATGCAGTAAGGGTCGGAAAACAGCAGATTGGGCTCCCATAGGCCCTAAATTTGGCACTGAATTTGCCCAGTTCAGAAAATTATAGGCTGTCATTTCTGCTAAGCTCATTCAATACACTGTATTCCTTTCCTTCCCTAAAATCTTTCTTTGACTCCTGACACATTTTCAGGGATTCATATTTGCTTGTATTGAAACCATGCACCTCAGATTGGGACTTGAACCCACAATCTTTTAATTGAGATCACACGCCTGGTCTCAGGACTTAATGAAGCTCAGGTTCTTGATGTCTTGTCACAGGAAGAATTCAGTGAGAGAAACAGTGGTAGGTACGAAGTGGATTTATTTAGAGAGAAACACTCCACAGAGTGTGGACCATCTTGGAAGGCAAGAGAGGTGCCAGGGTATGGGGTTGTCATCTTTTATAGGGGTGGTTAATTTCATAGGCTAATGAGTGGGAGGATTGTTCCAACTATTTTGGGGAAGGGGTGGGGATTTCCAGGAATTGGGCCACCACCCACTTTTTGACCTTTTATGGTTGGCCTTGGAACTGTCATGGTGCCTGTGGGTGTGTCATTTACCATGCTGATGTGTTACAATGAGCATATACTGAGGCTCAAGGTCTAGTGGAAGTTGACTGATCTGCCATCTTGGACCTAGTTGGTTCTAATCAGTTTATGTCGTGTCCTTGGGCTATGTCATTCTTTTAAAGGCTGTGCCCTTCCCCCTTCCTGTCTCATTATAGTACCTGATGGCTCCAGGCAACTTCCAGTATTCATTGCCCCCCCCAAGAGAAGAATGCATCAAGTAGTTCATATGTATTCCCAGACTCTAGGGGGTAGGCATATTTCAACTTCTCCTCAAAATTATTTCTCACTCACTTGAGATGCTCTCAACTTTTACTTTACAGAGAGAAGGGTGAAGAAATCAAAGAGGAACAATCACCTATCCTGCCTACTTGCTTTATCTATGCAAGATCTGTCTTCTTCCTTTTTTTCTCCTTATATTTTTATTTCTAAAGCTCATCCCTCAATTAGTGTTCCTTTACATTTGCAAAGACTATGGACTATCCATTATCTTCTCTCTTTTTAACATCAATCTCTTCCTTTTTTATTTTCTCCTTTTCAAAACCTTTTAACATGCTTGAATTATTTACCTTTTTAAAATAAAGCAAAATAAATCAATCTCCTTGGAATAACTCCACCACACCTCCAGATACTCTTCTATCCACCCCCTTTGAGAAATAGAACTCTTGACAGAATATGTTACTCTTACTTTCTCCATTTTTCACCTCATGTTCACTGTAGTCTGTCACTTAACTCAAAGTGCTAAAATCACTCTATGTAATTGTAACTGGGTGTTAAATTTGAAGTATCTCAAAACACAAAGATATAATCCATATGTAACCTGAAGTGAGGTTCTAACCAAGTAGTAACATTTGAAAATCAAGTGTTAGTGAAGAGCTTAGATGACTCTTAAAAGCCCTCAAACACATAGATATTATGAAAGGGTCTGGAGTTGAAGATTAGAGAGGATTTGAAGAGGAAGATTTAAAGAGAGTTGCCACATTGCTGTGATTTCTACTCCCTGCCCCCACCAAAAAGAGAAAGGTAAATTCCTTGCTTCCTTATCTCAAAGCAATATATAAGAACAAAAAAGGCTACTAATATGTGTCCCTGTGCCCAATGCACAGTGAGGCCAAACAAACTAAAATGTTGGAGTTTGGAGCAGAGAAGGTTTTATTGCAGGGCCAAACAAGGAGAATGGGTGGCTCATGCTCAAAACCCCCAAACTCCCCAGTGGTTTTCAGGGAGAAGTTTTTAATAGGCAAAATTTGGGGTGAAGGCTGCAGGGTGGGTGACTTTCTTCTGATTGGTTGGTGATGAGGTAGCAGGGCCCTGTTCCAGGAATCTTGTGCTCAGCCTGAAGTTACTGTCTCCCACCTGGTAGGGCCTTAGTACCTCCTTAGTTCCTGCAGAAGAACTCAAAGATATTGTTATATATATATATATATCCCTTGAGGAGGAACCAGGATCCTGCTTTAATAGCTGCACTATTGTTTCTTGATTGCTCCTCTTTTGTTTCTGCATTCCCTTACTTCCCTGATTAGCAACTGTTAGAATATGCCCTTTGGTACTCAGGGAAGGTCTAGGAGGCTGAAGCCTTTTTTCTAAAAACAAGAAATGGGAACACAAGAAGGGTTTGTACCTGGGAGGGCCCCAAAGGTTCCTGCTTGGTTTCACATAGTAGTTGGAATGGGTCTGATTTCCACCTAGTAAATCTAAAGGGGCAGAGGATGGCTTTTAGCTGATAGATCAGCACAAGAATTTCTGTACTCTTAAAGATTGTGATTTATTGTTTTTAATAAATCACTGACAGAGTAAATAAGAGCAATGTAGGGGAGCAGAATTTGCCACCCCAAAATATGTCTCTTTGGCATACTTCTTTTTTAAGGCTGATTTTTTTTTTTTAAGAAACAGCAGACATGGGGAAAAAACTCTGAAAACCAAGTAGGAATTACCCTTTTGTAAAAAACATTTACATTTATAAGGGAAATTTCCATTTGTATGTGTGTCTTCCTTCTGTACCAGGAAGAGGAGAATTATCAGACCTCAAGAAATTTGTTTCAATGGAGAAGGTAATGACTTAAATCTGTATAATGACCTTGTTTCCTGTATTTTCCTGGTGATCTCCATAACTGTCACTCCCCACCCTCAACAACCTCTTCTGTTTTTAGCTGAGGATGGAATTTAAGGTGAGGGCTTCAGCCATTTTGGCAAGTTACTTAGTTTTTCTGGGTCTCTCTCGTGTATGTATGTTGTTAATCTTTTGTTCTATTTTCTCCTGTTAATCTGTCTCATGTCAATTTAATTCTTAGACCATCCAGAAAAAGGTAGATGGGTAGAGGAAAATTTCTTCCTCCCAAACAGTGATGAGAGAAAAGAGAGGAAAGGAGAGAGAAAGACTTAGACTCTATCCAGTACAACCAACAAAGGAGAAAACAGGTATCAGTAAAGAGAACTAAGGTATTTAAGATCTCACTGAATTTTTAGGTAAACTGGAATATTACAGGATTGTATGAGCAAGAATTAACTGACTTGGGAGGCATTTATTTGGGACGTAGGCTATAATATCCTGGCAAGTACCCCACAGGATAGAGAAAATTTGGGGCTAGGGTAGCTCATAGAAGAATAGAGAAAGTGGAGACTAACACTGAGTAAAGGTAAGATGCCTGGATTTCAAGGTCAGTACAATAGAGGAAAGCATAAAGTGGTTTAAGAATATGAGCAAGTTGAAATAGTTATATTACATGAGGCTACTAGAGACACCATGGGATTATGTTCTACAAGAAGACCCAGAGGACACAGCCTTTACCTCAAGGCCACCAAAAATATGTTACTAGCATCACTAAGTTCAGTGGTTGTTCTCATATGCAGGCTAAGTACGTCAGTAGGAGAAGCAGTCTCAAAACTAGAACTTGACTTATTAAATGGCAGAACAGGGATAATGAGACCTGAAAGCAGTAGATGTCAAGTGGCAGTGCTTAACCACCAGGAGGTAGGGATACACAGTTTTTGCAATGACTTGCCAAGAGATCTTGACCCACAGGTGATTATGGAAAGGTCAATGGAACATGGCATCTCTAGGGACAAATAAAAGGGCAGTCACCCAGGGTTCTGTTTAACATCTACAGTCAGAAAAAGTCAAGAATGTAGAAGCAATAGGTTGAGGACAATTGCCCCAACCTAGTCACAATTCCCTCATCAGTCTCCATACCTGATCCAATTTTAAGGTCCATATACCACTGACAAAAGAGATGTCTTGGTTTATAAGAAGCAAGGACATACTACAGAGATTCCCTCATTAGAACCTATGGCAATTTACTTAGTTAACTGAACACTGGGAAAGAGGAATATTCCAACATTTAGAAACAATTAGATCCAGGGTCTTAGCTGACGTTGATACATAGAGATATAGAGCATCATCATAGCCTCCTGCTAGATTGAGAACGTATGGTGGCCAGGAAATAAATGGATTTCTAGCTAAAATTCAGCTTAGACTCTATCCACCAATTGGTCAATTTGCCATTACCTGAGTATTTAACTAGAAAGACTTACTTTATTATAGAATAACCCCCATATGGGGTAGAAATTATCAAAACCTGGAAGGCCAATGCAAACCTCCGAAACTGCATTCAGATCTCTTTTCAAAAGAGAACCTGCTGTGATGATTGGCATTAGCTGACTGCATTCATCTGCCAGAATTTGCCCCAGGGATCCCACCAAGGTGACTGTCTCCCCAAGCTGCTGCTGACTAATGACTACGCATAATGAGGGTACTAGAGTTGGACCATTCTTACCCAATACAGGACTTCTCTAATGGGCAATCCCTGCCCTGGGGCTCCTTCAGCCTAGATTAAGACTTTATTAGAGCTGCCCTGCAATCTTTCACTCTTCCTACAAAATACTCCTTTTCTTCAACAGTCAGTTCTGCATTAGGGTCTGAAGGCTCTTCCTGACTACTCTAAAGTTTTACAGGCATTTTCTGTAGTACATCTCTTGCACCTCTAATTCTGTCTTGGCATCATCTTCTTAGAAGACTTGAACTGAAACAAAATCTGTAACTTGACCTAAAAGGCACTTAATAAATTGGACTTCTCCTTCATTACACTGGCCTTGTCAAGTACAATTTTACCTTTTGATCTCTAAGAATACAAGGTTATTTTCATTTTTTTTATGAAGCCACATGATATAGCACTTTGTGATCTTTGCATATTTTCTTTTCTGCCTGGAATTCCATTCCTCTTTACCTGCTCAGCTTTATTTAGTTGCTGTGACTCTCAGGATGGGCTAGATAATTTTCAGTTATAAAAATACCTTCCTGTGCAAAAAAATATCAAGAATTTCAAGAGAGCTACAGCAGAGAAACCAGGTGTGCAGGTGTGAGCCCTGCTGAATTCAGTGTAATGTGCACAGGTCACATACCCATGAAGCTGGACCTGCCTACTCATCTTTTGTGACTGAGCTGTAATGTTTCATCAAAGAAGTCTTGGATGATCCTCTGTATAAAAGAAGTCTGCAGGCTTGTGTTGATGACCTTTATTGTGGATTGATAACCAAGATTTATACATTATTTATCTTGGTGAACTCTTTTAAAGATACCAGAGTAACCAAATCAAAGAACAACTCATATTAAGTTTTTTAATGAACTTTTTCTTTGTGTTGTAAAGACCACATTTAAAAAATTCATGCAAAATTTGATTTTTTAAAATAGACCTAATACTATTTTCTACTCAGACTTTCATCATCAACTATTGCTTACTAGCTGATTGCCCATTCAGTGTTCATTCCTTCCATGTGTACTACCGCTGACTTGCTTTAAGAACACCTACCCTTGTATTCTCAATGTGGCCTTTCATTCCAAGGAGATGAACTACACTGATTTAAACAGTACTGTTAACTGCTTGCAATGTACTCTTTATGAGTGTCTGCTGAGATTGACTGTGCCCTTCACCTTTGCTTTGTCATTCTACCAATCTCAAAGGCTCTTATTGTTAATAAAATGAAAAGTAATTTGTGGAATTGTTTGGATGATGTTACTTTATGTCTCCTGACAAGGTAGAAAATAAAATTGCCCTCACGTTTTAATATGTGTTCATTCATATTTTAAGAGTATAGAATCACCAGCTTTAGTCTCCAAAATGCTAATGATAATTAGCAGATAATTTGATATGCCTTTTGTTTTTCCATTTGGAGTATATTTCTATGTTTAGGCATATTTTAAAAGCATTTTAAATTACAAAAATGGTATGAGTTTATGGTGATAAATATAGAATATATGAGGAGAACAAAAAGGTAATACAAATCAATCATATCTCATAGACTTTATTACAACTAATCATTCTTACACATTTTTTTCCTATGCCTATATATGTGTAATCTAGTTCAAAGATGGATTTCCATGACTTTAAGATGTAGAAAAAATTGGATAAGATTGTTTCAAATCCCATCTTTCTTTACTTTCTGAAAATCCAGAATCCTCCTCATGATTTCTGGGAATTCCCAATCACCTATGGTTCTAAGCCTCTCTTTCCATTGAATTTGTTCTACTTAATGATGTTCTGGATAATCTAACCATATTATTTCACACAGTGATGTAAGATTAATAATGACTATGAATGATGTAAAGTATATTTTCATATGCTAATTTGCCATCCATCTATCTTCTTTGATGAAGTGTCTTATCAAATCTTTTGTCCAGGGACTTCCCTGGTGGTCCAGTGATAGAGAATCCACCTTCCAATGCAGGGGATGCAGGTTCAATACCTGGTTGGGGAACTAAGAAAGATGCCACATGCCACCAGGCAACTAAGCCCGTGTGCCACAACTATTGAGCTCATGCACCTCAATGAGAGAGCCCACATGCCGCAAACTACAGAGCCTGTGCACTCTGGAGCCCATGCACCACAACTACAGACCCCAGGTACCCTGGAGCCTGCGCACCACAGTTAGAGAAAACCCACACGCCACAACTAGAGAGAAGCCCCAGCACCACAACAAAGAGACTGTGCACCATAACTAAAGATCCCACATGCCTCAACGAAGATCCCATGTGCTGCAACTAAGACCGGATGCAGCCAAAAAAATAAGGAAAATTAATTTTTAAAAAATTATAGAAGAAATCTTTTGTCCTTTTTTTTTTTTTTTTTTTTGTGGTATGCGGGCCTCTCACTGTTGTGGCGTCTCCCTTTGCGGAGCACAGGCTCCGGACGCACAGGCTCAGTGGCCATGGCTCACAGGCCCAGCCTCTCCGCGGCATGTGGGATCTTCCCAGACCGGGGCACGAACCCGTGTCCCCTGCATCAGCAGGCAGACTCTCAACCACTGCGCCACCAGGGAAGCCCTCTTTTGTCCATTTTTATTAAGTTTTTTGTCTTTCCTTTTTTAATTTTTGAGAGTTCTTTATATATGGGTCCAAGTGCTTTGTCAGGTACATTTTACAAATATTTTTCACCCAGCTTGTGGTTAGTCTCTATTCTTTTAAGCAGACATTTTTAATTTTGACAGACTACAACATATCAAGTTTTTTCCTTTGTATTGTCTTATCTAAGAAATTTTTGCCAAACCCAAGTTATAAAGATTTTTTTCTTTTGTTTTCTTTTAACAGTTTCATAGTTATAGTTTTGACTTTTAAGTATAAGTTCCATTTTCTGTTAGCCTTTTTAAAATTTGCATTTTGGGGGAGGAATATATATATCCAATTTTTCTTTTATCATTTGTTGGCCAAAAAAACACTGAATTACCCCTGTACGTCTATAAAAAAATCAGTTGCTCATGTATATGTGGGTCTGCTTCTGGATTCTCTAATTTGATCGATTGTTCTATTTCTCTATCTTTATGCTAATCCTATACCATCTTAATAACAGTAGAATTATAATAAGTTGAAGTCACGTAGTGTTAAATCACCAACTTAGTTCTTTTTCAGAGTTGGCTTGCCTAGTCTAGATCCTTTGCATTGCATATACATTTTAAAGTCATCAGTTTCTACTAAAATTCTGCTAGGATTTTAATCAAGAATGTGTTGAATAAAAAAAAAGAATGTGTTGAATTTACAAATCAATTTGGAGAGGATTGACATCTTAGCAATATTGAGTCTTTCTACACATGAACATAGAACATCTCACTTATTTAGCTCATCTTTAATTTCTAGTACCACTTTTTCTAATTTTAGCATATAGATCTTTAAACCTTCTGTCAGATATATGCTTAAGCATTTCATATTTATTGATACTATTAAATAATAATTTTTTTTATTGTTTTCAGTTTATGTAATTTATTGAATACAATTGATTTTGTATATTTAACTTGTATCCTGTGACCTTACTAAACTCACTGATTGGTTCTGGTAGCTCTATTGTAGACTGCCTCTGAATTTCTACATAGATGACCTGATCACATCTGCAAAACAAACAAATAGTTTTACTTTCTCCTTTTCAATCTGGATGCTTTTAATTTCTTTTTCTTGCCTTATTTAATTATGTAGAACTGCAAGTACACTGTTAAGCAGAAGTGGTTAAGGCAGGTATCCTGTCTTGTCCCTGATATTACAGAAAAAATATTCAGTGTTTCACCGTTAACTGTGATGCTAGCTGTAGATTTTTTGTTGACACCTTTTTATAAAGTTGAGAAAATTTCCTTCTATTCTTAATTTCCAGATAGTTTTTTTTTTTCAGTAGAGGATGTTGGATTTTGCCAAATGCTTCTGCATTAGTATGATAATATAGTTTTCCATTCTTGACTTATTAATATGGTAAATTAGATTAATTTTCAAATGTGAAAACAATCTTGCATTCATGGGACATGCCGCAATTAATCATGATGTTTTATCCTTTTTATATACTGTTGAGTTCTATTTGCTAAAATTTTATTTAGAATTTTATATCCATGTTCCTGAGGGACAGTTTTCCGTATTTCCCCCCTTTCATTGTCTTTGGTTTTGGAATCAGAGGAATGGTGGCCTCAGAATTAACTGGGGAGTATTCATTCCTCTTCAGTTTTCTGGAAGACTTTATGAAAATTAGTATTATTCCTTCCTTAAAATTTTGGTGGAATTTATTAATGAAGCCATCTGGGCCTGGAAACTTACTCAAGGCAGTAAGCTAGGCCAATTATAGCACTCACCTTATTGTTTCCCATTTCTCGGGTTTTATTGTCCTTTATTGCCTGATGTCCAACAATGTGAAAATCACGTCTTCGTATATATTTTCCTATTATTTTAGTTTTGTCTAGTGGGAAGGTAATTCCAATACACATTATTTTGTCTTGGCTAGAAACAAAAATCCTTATTGATTTAATATCTATTATTTAAATTTTTATTTATAGATCTCTTATATTTTGCAAAATTATGCTATTACTGAATCTTAAGAACTAAACTAGCCCTAATTTTATGTCTCATGCTTTTGTTGTGATGGTAGTTATTGTCACCATTATTGCTTGGTTTTGGATTTTAGCTAGCAAGTTTAATACATTTCATTCAGCCTTAAATGAAGAGAGTTTCTCTGTGACCTCTTTTAGCAAACAAACAAGAAAGGCGGACTTTCTGTGGTTTCATTTATTGTTCAAATTATTTCCTTCACTATCTTCTTCTCAGATTTTAATTAAATGGCAAGCTAGTGTAAAAAATCACTTTATTATTTAAGTAATAGAAAACTTTGGGAAAAAAGTGATTGGAACTAGATCCATGAAGTTGAGTTATACTTTATCAAGTAACTTAATTTCTTTTTTTTTAAGTCTTTATTGAATTTGTTAAAATATTGCTTCTGTTTTATGTTTTGGTTTGTTTTTTTGGCCGTGAGGCCTGTGGGATCTTAGCTCCCCAACAAGGGATCGAACCCGCACCCCTGCATTGGAAGGCGAAGTCTTAACCACTGGACAGCCCAGGAAGTCCCTCAAGTAACTTAATTTCTGCATCATGTTTTCTATATGTTTGATAAAGCCTTTTAATTAAGGGCCAGCTTTCTGGATACCATTTCCTTTTTGCTCAGTCTTACCATGAGATGTAAGCTGACACTGCCCTACACTCTTCCTGAATTAAGCCCCTTCTACACTATGGATGTTCTGGATATAATCACAAAATCATCCCTAAACCCTCTTTTACCACTGTTTCAAATTCTACTAATCCTTAGCCATAAAACTGGTCAATTAGTTGTTCCCTCTCTGCCCAACACCTTCACTTTGCCTGCAGTCTTTTTTTTTTCCTCCAAAATTATAGGAATTAGTGGATTGTACTATCATAGGTTCTGTACTTTCTCAGGTTGTATGGTTGCAGATAACCCCTCAGGGCCTTCCCATCTGCAGTAGACCCAGCAAAAATTTCTCAACAGTTCTGACACTGGAATTATAGCCTTTTACACCAGCAATTTCATTGAGATCTGGGAAAAAATGTGCATAAAGTCAAATGTCATCTTATGCCTAAATATTTGCATATATATGCAATATATATACAAATATATAAACAATATTAGTACACTTTATTAGAAAACTTCTTAATGTACACTTTCTAATTTCATACATGTAATACCTCTGTGGAAAACTTGGAAGGCATATATAAATTACAATTTACATGTAAGAAAAACTTTCAAGCAAATAAATTTATAAAACATATAAGATGGACGATGTATAAGCAACAAAGTCAGGCCTATAAGTAAAGTCCACTCTACATTTCCATCTCATGGAAAATGATTGAAGTTTGACTATAGAGAGTAACAGAAAATTATTACTTTTTTATTATTAGGCTATTTTTAGGACCACAGATAGTTAAAATCTGTAAAACATTTAGAGAAGTAGAATTATTTTTGGACTTACAGAATTGTTCCTCATCTTAGAGGAAATGCTTTCAGAGTTTCATCACTGAATATGATGTTAGCTGTGGGCTTGTCATATATGGCCATTATGATGTGAACATATGTTTCCTCTATACCTACTTTTTTGAGAGCTTTTATCATAAATAGATGTTGAATTTTATGAAAAGATTTTCTGCATCTATTGAGATGATCATGTGATTTTTATTCTTCAAGTTGTTGTATCACATTTAGTGATTTGAGAATACTGAAACATTCTTGCATCCCTGGGATAAATATCACTTGATCATGGTGTATGATCCTTTTAATGTATTGTTGAATTCAGTTTGCTAATATTTTATTGAAGATTTTTGCATCTATATTCATCAGTGATATTGGCCTGCAATTTTCTTTTTTTTTGTGATACTTTTATCTGGTTGTAGTATCAGGGTGATTCTGTCCTTGTAGAATAAATCTGGAAACATTTCCTCCTCTGTAATTTTTTGGAATAGTTTGAGAAGGATAGGTGTTAACTTTTCTCTAAATGTTGGTAGGATTCACTTGTAAAGCCATCTGGTCATGGACTTGTGTTTGTTGGGAGGTTTTTTGTTTTGTTGTTTTTTTTATTACTGGTACAATTTCATTACTGGTAGTTGGTCTGTTATATTTTCTATTTCTTCCTGTTGCAATCTTAGGAGAGATTGTACATTTCTAGGAATTTGTCCATTTCTTCTAAGTTATCTGTTTTATTGGCATATAATTATTTGTAGTAATATTTTATGATCCTTTTTATTTCTGTGGTGTCATTTGTAACTTCTCCTTTTTCATTTCTGATTTTATTGATTTGGGCCCTCTCCTGTTTTACTTGTTGGATCTGGCTAAATGTTTATTAACTTAATTTATCTTCTCAAAGAACCCAGTCTTAGTTTCATTGATATTGTCTATTTTTTTTAGTCTCTATTTCATTTATTTCTTCTTTGATCTTTAGATTTTACTTCCTTCTAGTAAGTCTTGGATTTATTTGCTCTTTTTCTAGTTCATTTTGGTGTGAGAATAGGTTGTTTATTTGAGATTTTTGTTATTTCCTGAGGTAGGCTTGTATTGCTATAAGCTTCCCTCTTAGAAGTGCTTTTGCTGTGTCCCATAAATTTTAGATCATTGTGTCTTTGTTTTTAATGTCTCCAGGTATTTAAAAAATTTTTTTTCTTTGATTTTTTCTGTGATCCATTGGTTGTTTTATAGCACATTGTTTAGCCTCCATGTTTTTGTATTTTTTGCAATTTTTTCCTCAGAGTTGATTTCTAATTGTAGTGTTGTGGTAGGAAAGGATGCTTGATATCATTTCAGTCCTCTTAAATTTACTGAGATTTGTTTTGTAGTCTAGCATGTAATCTATCCTGGGCAGTGTTGCCTGTGCACTTGAAAGTGTGCATTCTGCTGCTTTGGGATGGAATATTCTCTATATACTAAGTTCATCTGATCTAAGTAATTTAAGGCCAATGGTTCCTTATTGATTTTCTGTCTGGATGACCTGTCTATTGTCAGTGAGGTGTTAAAGTCCTCTACTATTATTGTGTTACTGTCAATTTCTCCCTTTATGCCTGTTATTATTTGCTTGTATTTAAGTGCTCCTATATTAGGTGCATATATATTTACAGTTATCACATTTTCTTCTTGGTCCATTGATCATTATTTTATGTCCTTCTTTGTTTCTTGTTATAGTCTTTGTTTTAAAGTCTATATTGGCCGATGTAAATACTGCTACCATGGCTTTCTCTTAAATTCCATTTGCATGGAATACCTTTTTCCATCCCCTTACTTTCAGTCTGTGTGTGTCTTTAGATCTGAAATGAGACTTTTATAGGCAGCATATATATGGATCTTGTTTTTTTTTTAATCCATTGAGCCATTTTATGTCCTTTGATTGGAATATTTAGTCCCTTTACATTTAAAGTAATTATGATGTGTATGTACTTATTGTCATTTTTAAAATTTGGGAGTTGTTTTTGTAGTTCTTTTTTGATCCTTTCTTCTTCTTTTGCTCTCTTTCCATGTGATTTGAGGACTATCTTTAGTGTTATGTTTGGATTACTTTCTCTTTCTTGTTTGCATATCTATTATATGTATTGTAGATTTTTAGTTTGTGGTCAACATGAAGTTTATATATAGCGTGTGTCTTTGTATGATTCTCTTTGGGTTGATCCTGTTGAAACTCTCTGTGCTTCCTGGACGTGGATATCTGTTTCCTTTTCCAGATTAGAGAAGTTTTTAGCTATTATGTCTTCAGATAAGTTATATGCCCCTTTCTCTCTCTTCTCTTTTTGGGACCTCTGTAATGCAAATATTAGTATGTATGATGTTGTCCCAGAGGTCCCTTCAATTGTACTCATTTATTTTTATTCTTTTTTCTGTTCACCTTGAGTGATTTCTGCTACTCTGTCTTTCAGTTCTCTGATCCCTTCCTCTGTGTCATCTAATCTACTGTTGATTCCTTCTAGTGTAGTTTTTATTTCAGTTACTGTATTCTTCAGCTCCATTTTATTTCAGTACTGTATTTCTTCAGCTGTCATCTAATCTACTATTGATTCCTTCTAGTGTAGTTTTTATTTCAGTTACTGTATTCTTCAGCTTCAGTTCTTCTTTATATTTTCTAACTCTTTGTTAAATTTCTCATTGTGTTTTTTCCATTCTCCTCCTGAGTTCTTTGAACATCTTTCTGGTCATTACCATGAACCATCTATTGGATAGATTGCTTATATCCACTTCACTTAGTTTTTCTTCTGGTTTTTTTTCTTGTTGTTCCTTCATTTGGAACATATTCCTCTGTAACCTCATTTTGCCTAATTCACTGTTTTTATCTGTATGTATTTGATAGGTTAGTTATGTTTCTTGATCTTGAAGAAGTTGCTTTATGTAGGAGACATCCTTTCCATCCCAGGAGTACACTCCCCTCTTGTCACCAAGGCTATATTCTCTTGGGGTGCCCCCTATGTGGGCTATGTGAGCCCTTCTATCGTGGCAGCTGATTACTGTGGGTGGTTTTTAGGCAGTCTGTTAGGCTCATCCCCAGTCTGATTTGTTGCCAGGCCCTGCCTTGTGTAGAGGCTGCTGGCTACTGTAGGTGCAGCTGGGTCCCAGAGTGGCTCGTTTTGGGGCTGGTGTTCCTAGATCTAGTGTTAGCCTGTTGGTGGGCAGGGCTGGTTCCTAACATGACTAGCTGTGGGATTTTGGGTGTCCCAGATCTGGAAATGGTCCTCTAGTGAATGAAGCCAGAGCCCAGGGGGTTCTGGGGCTAGTGCTGACTAACTGGTGGGTAGAGCTGGGTCCTGGGTTCTCTGACTGCTTGGCCCTGGGAGTCCTGGAGTTGGTGTCAGCCTGCTGGTGGGTGGGGCCGGTATCCAGGGGTTCCAGGGGCTTGTTCCCACCCATTGGTGAGTGAGGCTCATCCTGGGACCAGTGCTTTCCCACTGATTAGTGGAGCCAGGTCTGAGGGTCTCTGGCTGTAGGGCCCTGGGGATTCTGGAGTTGGTGTTTGTCTGCTAGTTAGTGGGGATGGGCCTTGAGCTCTCTGGTGAGTGATACTGTGTCCCTGGGCAGCTGGGGACTCAAGGGGTCCTAAGGCAGCTGGCCTACTGGCGGGTAGGGCTATTTCCCCCCAACTAGCTAGGTGGGTTGGCCTGAGGCATCGCAGTACTGGTGCCTAGAGACTGGTGATCAGGGCCAGTCCCAGTGCTAATAAGGTGCAGGGAGGATTCCAAAATGGTGCTTGCCAGCACTGATGTCCTGTGGTAGAACAAGCTCCTAAAAATGGCTGCCACCAGCATCTGTATCCCCAGGGTTAGTTCCAGTTACCTCTTCTGGAGGCTCTCCAAAGTCAGCAGGTGGCTCTAACCCAGGCTCCTTGCAAATTACTCCTTCTGTCCTGGGTCTCAAAGCATGTGAGATTTTGTGTGCACCCTTTAAGAGTGGAATCTCTATTTCCTACAGCCTTTTGGCTCTCCCGAATGTAAGCCCCACTGACCTTCAAAGCCAAATGTTCTGGGGGCTCGTCTTCCCAGTGCAGGACCCCTGGACTGGGGAGACTTATGTGGGCTTGGACCCCTCACTCCTTGGGGAGAACCTCTGCAATTGTAATTATCTTCCCATTTGTGGGTCCCACTCACATACTCCCACCTGGGGTTACAAGTCTTAACTATATTGTGTCTCCACCCTTCCTAAACATCTCGTGATTTCTTCTCTATATCTTTAGTTTGTAGAAGATCTTTTCTGCTAGTCTTCAGGTCTTTCTCATTAATAGTTGCTCTGTAAATAGTTGTGATTTTGTTGTCCCTGTGGGAGGAGGCGACCTCAGAGTCTTCCTATTCTGCCTTCTTGGTCACCTCCTAATAGTCACTAGCTTTCTAAAGAGAGTTCATGTATCTTTTTTTAAGATAAAATATTTTACTTCTTTCCCCATTTCTTTCCAAGTTTCATTTAGGCTAGGTGCAGTATGAGGACTAAGGATCATCAACTAATTCTAATCTGTGATTCATAGTATAAGTGAAGTTTGCTTTTCTTATACCTACAGCTATGGCAACATATTTCTTTACTAAATAAGACAATTCCTTTCTATTTTCCTGACATAGCAAGAGCGTCATGTGTCAGATCTCTGACACTCCCGGTTGGAAATAGAGTTTGCTAGAGTAAAAGCAGATGTAGGGATTGGGAACACTGCCAAAGTGGAAATACTGTAAGAATACAAAATATTTTTCTATGAGTTTGACAGTGCCTAAAGAATTTTAGGTTGTCATCAGTACTTTGAATCCCAGGAAGCAGCTTGATAAGGAGAGCCTGTATAATGCTAAGTAGAATTACAGTAATTTTCAGCTATTAGTGTCAGGTATATAATAGGTTTGCCACAAAATCAATACTTCTGACATCAAGTTGAGATAAAGAAAAGTCCCACTATCTACAGGGGTCAAGTCTATGGGCCTGGGACAAGTACCTCATCAAATTATTACCCCTATCCTCAACCCCACAACTATATCTTGTTCAAGAATGCTGATTAAATTTTAGGCTGAAAAAAATTTGCTGTCTTACTATATAATTTCTCAGGTTCTGTCCAGTCAACTTGATTAAACTTTGACTCCCTTGATAGCTTTCATTCTTCACATTCATCACCCCCTTCTTGTACTTAAGTCCTTTGCTCTGCAGCTTAGAGCCCAATGTTTAATTGCACTCTTGCTGATACCTTACATTTTCTTGGCCCCATTTCTTTGCCTTGTTTTCTACTTGTGGTGAAGGTGGTTAACAACTGTCAGCTATTTTCTCTGCTCCTACATCTACATGTTATCTTGAAGGAATTTATGTATTCACCCAGACTGATGCTCTGTCTCTACGTGTTTCTACCTCTCTCTACCCTCGGTGGTTTTCTTAAGTGTCTACTGTGATATTATTTAATTTTTTAGTGAGTTCTTTTTCACCAGAAACTGTTTTAAACTTTTTCTATCCATTCTGGTAACAACTTATCTTTCCCCTCATACTCAGCAGAAGATTTCACCTACTTAGTGGAATGAGCGCCCTCAGTAAACATTTCCTCAGGTTACAGCCCCTCCATTCTTTCTTCCTAACATTTTGTCACAATGAGTAGATTTCTTTTCTCAAGTGCAAGGCCAACAGCTCCACCGGTGCCTTGGATGTTACCCCTGTTCCAATGTCTGTTAAATATATCATTACTTTCATATATTAGATATATTTTCTTGTCTGTTGTTTTCTTTCAGTCTTTAACAGTCATGAACATATCCCATCACAAAATATCCTCCTTCCACCTGACATCACTTCCTATCTTTCTCTTCCTCTTTATGACTAAGTTACCTAAATATGTGGTTTTCACCTTTTTCCCCTCACATTGCTATACTTCATGAAATCTGTGTTCTGCTCCTATTCACTCACCACAGTGGCCTCTTTGTGACTAAAAAGAATGAAAACATTTTCATACCTATCTTCCTTTCACTTTCTGCATCTTTTGACACTGATTTGCTGACCACTCTTTTGTTCTTTAAATTCTCACTTATTTGATTTCTAGTCTTTTTTCCTCAGTCTCTTTTGTGGACTTCTTATTCATTCCCCATCCCCTGGGTGCCTGTGTTCTCATGAATATTGTCTTCTGATCTCTTTTCTCTTTATCCATTTTCTTTGGCAGAGAATACCAATTCCAGTGGCTTCAGTTACCACTTCTATATTAATGATATTCAAATATATATTTCTACTCTGATTTTCTCTCCCAAGATCCTGTCTTATTTATGCAACTGCTTATTGTTATTTCTTGAAATGCACTGTGAAGCACAGAGCGTGAAATGCAGTCTGACGCAAACACCCATACTTCCCCTAATCTACTAATGCTTCCTCTTTTCTGGATCTTAGTAAATGTCTCCACCACCAGCGCAGCTACCTAAGCTAAATCCTAAGTAAACTAATGGCCTCCTTCCTCTGGTTTAATGTCAATCCTACTTCCAACTAGTCAATCACTAAGACATAGTTGAAATATCTCCAGGGTCTGATCATTTCTTTTAAAATCATTCTTATTTTCTTATATCCCTACTGAAATTTTACTTCACTCTAAACATAAAACTTCCCTTGAAATCAGCAAGAGAAAGTATTCCATCTTCCATTCTAAAACAAGAGGATTAGAATTTATCTTATTTCCTATAGCCATTTGTCTATCATTTTTCTGCCACCATCATTAAAAACCTTGCCTTTTAAAAATTTGCTAACAGTGTCAATCCACTTTTCCATTATTTGTGAAGATGCAGAAACATTTATCCAGCCTTCAATGAAATGAATAACTGCTTCCCAGTCTTTCATCTTCTACCTCTACACTGATGACATTTAGGTTTCTTAGTACCTTTACTTCATATACTTGAATTGTCTCTTCTTTGACCATATTTTACATACCTATAGACTTTTAAATAACATTTCCTTGCAAAACACTGATCTACTGCTAAGAGCTAAGATGTTCAGATCTCTGAACATCTCTTTTTTAACCACAATCGTGTATTCTTAAATCTACTATTCTTTTCTTTCTTCATCTATTTTGGGACATATGGTTCCTCAACTCACATCTAATCTCTCAGTCTACATATTTTACCTGCCTCTTTATCAAGTCTGAATGTAATTATCAATGATAAATTATATAAAAATGTTCTCTGAAGATTTTTCTACTTTCATTTTATTTTCATTGTAGGACGGACTATGTCCATTTAGTCAACAAGCATATAATGAATATCCACTCCTTCTTAGGTGCTATTCTAGGTACATACATAGCAATGAACCAATGACTGATCTCCTGTAGCTTTAAGTCTAATCAGGGAAGATAGATAATAGGAAAATAATTAACATGTATATGGTGGTAAGATGTGCTGCAGAGAGGAACAAAGCAGGATAAGGTGATAGAAAATGTGCCTATTTTACTTTATTTACATTTAATTTTATTTATTTATTTTTTGTACGCACATCATATATATTTTATTCTTACGAGAATAGTGGAAATGCACAAAACTCACTGAACCGTATTTTGTTGTTGTTGTTCTTTATTTTTTTTTTTATTTTTTAACATCTTTATTGGGGTATAATTGCTTTACAATGATGTGTTAGTTTCTGCTTTATAACAAAGTGAATCAGTTATACATATACATATGTTCCCATATCTCTTCCCTCTTGCGTCTCCCTCCCTCCCACCCTCCCTATCCCACCCCTCCAGGCGGTCACAAAGCACGGAGCTGATATCCCTGTGCTATGCGGCTGCTTCCCACTAGCTATCTACCTTATGTTTGGTAGTGTATATGTGTCCATGCCTCTCTCTCGCTTTGTCACAGCTCACCCTTCCCCCTCCCCATATCCTCAAGTCCGTTCTCCAGTAGGTCTGTGTCTTTATTCCTGTCTTACCCATAGGTTCTTCATGACATTTTTTCCCCTTAAATTCCATATATATGTGTTAGCATACACTATTTGTCTTTCTCTTTCTGACTTACTTCACTCTGTATGACAGACTCTAGGTCTATCCACTTCATTACATATAGCTTAATTTCATTTCTTTTTATGGCTGAGTAATATTCCATTGTATATATGTGCCACATCTTCTTTATCCATTCATCCGATGATGGGCACATAGATTGTTTCCATCTCCGGGATATTGTAAATAGAGTTGCAATGAACATTTTCGTACATGACTTTTTTTGAATTTTGGTTTTCTCAGGGTATATGCCCAGTAGTGGGATTGCTGGGTCATATGGTAGTTCTATTTGGAGTTTTGTAAGGAAGCTCCATACTGTTCTCCGTAGTGGCTGAACCAATTCACATTCCCACCAGCAGTGCAAAAGTGTTCCCTTTTCTCCACACCCTCTCCAGCATTTATTGTTTGTAGATTTTTTGATGATGGCCATTCTGACTGGTGTGAGATGATATCTCATTGTAGTTTTAATTTGCATTTCTCTAATGATTAATGATGTAGAGCATTCTTACATGTGTTTGTTGGCAGTCTGTATACCTTCTTTGGAGAAATGTCTATTTAGGTCTTCTGCCCATTTTTGGATTGGGTTGTTTGTTTTTTTATTATTGAGCTACATGAGCTGTTTGTAAATTTTGGAAATTAATCCTTTGTCAGTTGCTTCGTTTGCAAATATTTTCTCCCATTCTGAGGGTTGTCTTTTGGTCTTGTTTATGGTTTCC
This sequence comes from Stenella coeruleoalba, assembly GCF_951394435.1. Taxonomy (NCBI): domain Eukaryota; kingdom Metazoa; phylum Chordata; class Mammalia; order Artiodactyla; family Delphinidae; genus Stenella; species Stenella coeruleoalba. The sequence goes on from NC_137157.1 coordinate 32,465,722, forward strand.
TTTGCTGTGCAAAAGCTTTGAAGTTTCATTAGGTCCCATTTGTTTATTTTTGTTTTTATTTCCATTTCTCTAGGAGGTGGGTCACAAAGGATCTTGCTGTGATTTATGTCATACAGTGTTCTGTCTATGTTTTCCTCTGAGAGTTTGATAGTTTCTGGCCTTACATTTAGGTCTTTAATCCATTTTGAGCTTATTTTTGTGTATGGTGTTAGGGAGTGAGCTAATCTCATACTTTTACATGTACCTGTCCAGTTTTCCCAGCACCACTTATTGAAGAGGCTGTCATTTCTCCACTGTACATTCCTGTCTCCTTTATCAAAGATAAGGTGACCATATGTGTGTGGGTTTATCTCTGGGCTTTCTATCCTATTCCATTGATCTATCTTTCTGTTTCTGTGCCAGTACCATACTGTCTTGATTAGTGTAGCTTTGTAGTATAGTCTGAAGTCAGGGAGCCTGATTCCTCCAGCTCCGTTTTTCATTCTCAAGATTGCTTTGGCTATTCGGGGTCTTTTGTGTTTCCATACAAATTGTGAAATTTTTTGTTCTACTTCTGTGAAAAATGCCAGTGGTAGTTTCATAGGGATTGCATTGAATCTGTAGATTGCTTTGGGTAGTAGAGTCATTTTCACAATGTTGATTCTTCCAGTCTGAGAATGCGGTATATCTCTCCATCTATTTGTATCATCTTTAATTTCTTTCATCAGTGTCTTATAATTTTCTGCAAACAGGTCTTTTGTCTCCTTAGGTATTTTGTCTCCTAGATATTTTATTTTTTTTGTTGCAATGGTAAATGGGAGTGTTTTCTTGATTTCACTTTCAGATTTTTCATCTTTAGTGTATAGGAATGCCAGAGATTTCTGTGCATTAATTTTGTATCCTGCAACTTTACCAAATTCATTGATTAGCTGTAGTAGTTTTCTGGTAGCATCTTTAGGATTCTCTATGTATAGTATCATGTCATCTGCAAGCAGTGACAGCTTTATTTCTTCTTTTCCGATTTGGATTCCTTTTATTTCCTTTTCTTCTCTGATTGCTGTGGCTGAAACTTCCAAAACTATATTGAATAAGAATGGTGAGAGTGGGCAACCTTGTCTTGTTCCTGATCTTAGTGGAAATGCTTTCAGTTTTTCACCATTGAGGATGATGTTGGCTGTGGATTTGTCATATGTGGCCTTTATTATGTTGAGGGAAGTTCCCTCTATGCCTACTTTCTGCAGGGTTTTTATCATAAATGGGTGTTGAATTTTGTTTAAAGCTTTCTCTGCATCTATTGAGATGATCATACGGTTTTTCTCCTTCAATTTGTTAATATGGTTTATCACATTGATAGATTTGCATATATTGAAGAATCCTTGCATTCCTGGAATAAACCCCACTTGATCATGGTGTATGATCCTTTCAGTGTGCTGTTGGATTCTGTTTGCTAGTATTTTGTTGAGGATTTTTGCATCTATGTTCATCAGTGATATTGGCCTGTAGTTTTCTTTCTTTGTGACATCCTTGTCTGGTTTTGGTATCAAGGTGATGGTGGCCTCGTAGAATGAGTTTGGGAGTGTTCCTCCCTCTGCTATATTTTGGAAGAGTTTGAGAAGGATAGGTGTTAGCTCTTCTCTAAATGTTTGATAGAATTCCCCTGTGAAGCCATCTGGTCCTGGGCTTCTGTTTGTTGGAAGATTTTTAATCATAGTTTCAATTTCAGTGCTTGTGATTGGTCTATTCATATTTTCTATTTCTTCCTGATTCAGTCTTGGCAGATTGTGCATTTCTGAGAATTTTGTCCATTTCTTCCAGGTTGTCTATTTTATTGCCATAGAGTTGCTTGTAGTAATCTATCATGATCTTTTTAATTTCTGCAGTGTCAGTTGTTACTTCTCCTTTTTTAATTTCTAATTCTGTTGATTTGAGTCTTCTCCCTTTTTTTCTTGATGAGTCTGGCTAATGAGTCTGGTCTATTTTGTTTATCTTCTCAAAGAACCAGCTTTTAGTTTTATTGATCTTTGCTATTGTTTTCTTCATTTCTTTTTGATTTATTTCTGATCTGATTTTTATGATTTCTTTCCTTCTGCTAACTTTGGGGTTTTTTTGTTCTTCTTTCTCTAATTGCTTTAGGTGCAAGGTTAGGTTGTTTATTCGAGATGTTTCCTGTTTCTTAAGGTGGGCTTGTATTGCTGTAGACTTCCCTCTTAGAACTGCTTTTGCTGCATCCCATAGGTTTTGGGTCATCGTGTCTCCATTGTCATTTGTTTCTAGGTATTTTTTTATTTCCTCTTTGATATCTTCAGTGATCACTTCGTTATTAAGTAGTGTGTTGTTTAGCCTCCATGTGTTTGTATTTTTTACAGATCTTTTCCCTTAATTGATATCTAGTATCATGGCTTTGTGGTTGAAAAAGATACTTGATACAATTTCAATTTTCTTATATTTTCCAAGGCTTGATTTGTGACCGAAGATATGATTTATCCTGGAGAATGTTCCATGAGCACTTGAGAAAAATGTGTATTCTGTTGTTTTTGGATGGAGTGTCCTATAAATATCAATTAAGTCCATCTTGTTTAATGTATCATTTAAATCTTGTGTTTCCTTATTTATTTTCATTTTGGATGATCTGTCCATTGGTGAAAGTGGGGTGTTAAAGTCCCCTACTGTGATTGTGTTACTGTTGATTTCCCCTTTTATGTTTCCCACTTAGAGAAGTTCCTTTAGCATTTGTTGTAAAGCTGGTTTGGTGGTGCTGAACTCTCTCAGCTTTTGCTTGTCTGTAAAGGTTTTAATTTCTCCATCAAATCTGAATGAAATCCTTGCTGGGTAGAGTAATCTTGGTTGCAGGTTTTTTTCCTTCATCACTTTCAGTATGTACTGCCACTCCCTTCTGGCTTGCAGAGTTTCTGCTGAGAGATCAGCTGTTAACCTTATGGGGATTCCCTTGTGTGTTATTTGTTGTTTTTCCCTTGCTGCTTTTAATTTGCTTTCTTTGTATTTAATTTTTGACAGTTTTATTAATATGTGTCTTGGCGTATTTCTCCTTGGATTTATCCTGTATGGGTCTCTCTGTGCTTCCTGGACTTGATTAACTATTTCCTTTTCCATATTAGGGAAGTTTTGAACTATAATCTCTTCGAATATTTTCTCAGTCTGTTTGTTTTTCTCTTCTTCTTCTGGAACCCCTATAATTCGAATATTGGTGCATTTAATGTTGTCCCTGAGGTCTCTGAGACTGTCCTCAGTTCTTTTCATTCTTCTTTCTTTATTCTGCTCTGCAGTAGTTATTTCCACTATTTTATCTTCCAGGTCACTTATCCGTTCTTCTGCCTCAGTTATTCTGCTATTGATCCCATCTAGAGTCTTTTTCATTTCATTTATTGTGTTGTTCATCATTGTTTGTTTCATCTTTAGTTCTTCTAGGTCCTTGTTAAATGTTTCTTGCATTTTGTCTATTCTATTTCCAAGATTTTGGATCATCTTTACTATCATTATTCTGAATACTTTTTCAGGTAGACTGCCTATTTCCTCTTCATTTGTTAGGTCTGGTGTGTTTTTATCTTGCTCCTTCATCTGCTGTGTGTTTTTCTGTCTTCTCATTTTGCTTATCTTACTGTGTTTGGGGTCTCCTTTTTGCAGGCTCCATGTTCATAGTTCCCGTTGTTTTTGATGTCTGTCCCCAGTGGCTAAGGTTGGTTCAGTGGGTTGTGTAGGCTTCCTGGTGGAGGGGACTAGTGCTTGTGTTCTGGTGGATGAGCCTGGATCTTGTCTCTCTAGTGGGCAGGTCCACGTCTGGTGGTGTGTTTTGGGGTGTCTGTGGCCTTATTATGATTTTAGGCAGCCTTTCTGCTAATGGGTGGGGTTGTGTTCCTGTTTTGCTAGTTGTTTGGCATAGGTTGTCCAGCACTGTAGCTTTCTGGTCGTTGAGTGAACCTGGGTGCTGATGTTGAGATGGAGATCTCTGGGAGATTTTTGCCATTTGATATTATGTGGATCTGGGAGGTCTCTTGTGGACCAGTGTCCTGAAGTTGGCTCTCCCACCTCAGAGGCACAGTACTGACTCCTGGCTGCAGCACCAAGAGCCTTTCATCCACACGGCTCAGAATAAAAGGGAGAAAAGGTAGAGTGAAAGAATTAGTAGAAGTAGGAAGAAAGAAAGAAAGAGAGAGAGAGAGAGATAGAAAGGAGCAAAGGAAGGAAGGAAGAAAGAAAAGAAGGAAGGAAGGAAAGAAAGGAGGGAGGGAGAGAGGGAGGGAGGAAGGAAGGAAGGAAGGAGGGAGGGAAGGAAGGAAAAAAGAAAGAAAAGGAAAGAAAGGAGGGAGGGAGGAAGGAAGGAAGGAGGGAAGGAAGGAAAAGAGAAAGAAAGAAGATACAGTAAAATAAAATAAAGTAAAATATAATAAAGTTATTAAATTAAAAAATAATTATTTAGAAAAAAAAGAAAAAAAGGGACTGATAGAGCCTTAGGACAAATGGTGGAAGCAAAGCTATACAGCGAAAAATCTCACGCAGAAGGGGAAAAGGGGAAAAAATCATAGATCTTGCTCTCAAAGTCCACCTCCTCAATTTGGGATGATTCGTTGTCTAAAGGAGGTAAGGAAGGAAGGAAGAAAGAAAGGAACGAGGGCGGGAGGGAGGGAAGGAAGGAAGGAAGGAAAGAAAGAAAGGAAGAAGGTAAAGTAAAATAAAGTTATTAAAATTAAAATTAATTATTAAGAAAAAAATTTAAAAAGAAAACCGAAAAAAAAAAAAACGGATGGATAGAACCCTAGGACAAATGGTGGAAGCAAAGCTATACAGGCAGAATCTCACGCAGAAGCATACACACTCACATACACACTCACAAAAAGAGGAAAAGGGGAAAAAATCATAAATCTTGCTCTCAAAGTCCACCTCCTCAATTTGGGATGATTCGTAGTCTATTCAGGTATTCCACAGATGCAGGGTACATCAAGTTGATCGCGGACCTTTAATCCGCTGCTTCTGAGGCTGCTGGGAGAGATTTCCCTTTCTCTTCTTTGTTCTCACAGCTCCCAAGGGCTCAGCTTTGGATTTGGCCCCGCCTCTGCATGTAGGCCGCTGGAGGGCGTCTGTTTCTTGCTCAGACAGGACAGGGTTAAAGGAGCAGCTGATTCGGGGGCTCTGGCTCACTCAGGCCAGGGGGAGGGAGGGGCGCGTAGTGCGGGGGGAGGGAGGGGTGCAGAGTGCGGGGTGAGCCTGTGGCGGCAGAGGCCGCTGTGATGTTGCACCAGCCTGAGGCCTGCCATGCGTTCTTCCAGGGAAGTTGTCCCTGGATACCGGGAACCTGGCAGTGGCGGGCTACACAGGCTCCCCGGAAGAGGGGTGTGGATAGTGAGTGACCTGTGCTCGCACACAGGCCCCTTGGTGGCGGCAGCAGCAGCCTTAGCGTCTCCCGCCCGTCTCTGGGGTCCGCGCTTTTAGCCGCCACTCGCGCCCATCCCTGGAGTTCCTTTAAGCAGCGCTCTTAAACCCCTCTCCTCGTGCACCAGGAAACCAAGAGGGAAGAAAAAGTCTCTTGCCTCTGGCAGCTCCAGACCTTTTCCCGGACGCCCTCCCGGCTAGCCGTGGTGCACTACCCCCTTCAGGCTGTGTTCACGCAGCCAACCCTAGTCCTGTCCCTGCGCTCCCACTGAAGCCCGAGCCTCAGCTTGCAGCCCTGCCTGCCCCGGCGGGTGAGCAGACAAGCCTCTCGGGATGGTGAGTGCCGGTCGGCACCGATCCTCTGTGCGGGAATCTCTCCGCTTTGCCCTCCACACCCCTGTGGCTGTGCTCTCCTCCACGGCACTGAAGCTCTCCCCTCTGCCTCCCGCAGTCTCCACCTGCAAAGGGGCTTCCTAGTGTGTGGAAACCTTTCCTCCTTCACAGCTCCCTCCCACTGGTGCAGGTCCCGTCCCTATTGTTTTGTCTCTGTTTTTTCTTTTTTTCTTATGCCCTACCCAGGTACGTGGGGAGTTTCTTGCCTTTTGGGAGGTCTGAGGTCTTCTGCCAGCATTCAGTACATGTTCTGTAGGCGTTGTTCCACGTGTAGATGTATTTCTGGTGTATCTGTGCGGAGGAAGGTGATCTCCGCGTCTTACTCTTCCACCATCTTCCCCTCTGCCCCCTACATTTTATTTATAATTTAATAAATAATAATAAATTGTTATGTCATTTCTTTGAGACATAGGCCTTTAGATACTTTTTAAGGTAAAAGTTTAGGGTACAACAAAATGAAAGCAGACACTGACTTATGCAGAAATATCTTGGTGTTGTAGAATAGGCTTTCTCTGAGTGACAATAAATTTTTAAAAGGGAGATAGGTTGGTTTGTTTGTTTGTTTTTCAAACATGAATTCCCAAGACTATGACACCCTGAATTTTGAGTTATAGAACTAATAGTGCTTATTTAATAGTCTGTTAAAATTTAGAGGTACCTTTTTTTTTTTTTTTGCAGTACGCGGGCCTCTCACTGTTGTGGCCTCTCCCGTTGCGGAGCACAGGCTCCAGACACGCAGGCTCAGCGGCCATAGCTCACAGGCGTAGCCGCTCCGCAGCATGTGGGATCTTCCCGGAACGGGGCACAAACCCGTGTCTGCTGCATCGGCAGGCGGACTCTCAACCACTGCGCCACCAGGGAAGCCCTAGAGGTACCTTTTTGATTGCTTTTCCTCCAAACTAGTTTACAAATCAGTTATTTCATTACTTACTATATTGATCCAATAAAAGAAGTGTTTTTTTTCTTCAGTTGCTCGCAAAGCATAATGCTGTTCGCAAGTCTTATGAACTCATGGTTGGCACAAAGACTTACTCAAAAGTAATAAAAATATTATTCAAACAAACATTGTATTCAAAATATCCCCAAGCTACAAACTGATTGTGCAGTAATTTCAAGCAATATGTGAGAGAACATTTCCAGGACAAGACACATACAAGCTGTTCCTTGGTTTTGTGATAAATTTGATTTACAACACTTTATTGGAACATTCAAAATCAGTATGTTTCGTGATATCATTGTCCAAAAGTTCACTGCAAAGTCCTAGTGCTTTAATTCACTCAGACAGAATTTGCCTTAATAATGATGATAATAAATTTAATAAAAATTACATTAATAATAATATAGCATTGTTTTCCAACCATTGTAATCAAATAAAGAATAAAAAATTCAGTCAGATGATGGTAATTTTCAAGGGCCCTGACAAACATTAAGAAAATTTTTCTTTTTCTGGTAAGAATATTATCATTGAGTAAAATAACTTTGTGGTGAAACTGTTCTGTATGATTCTATAACGGTAGGGCGTATTCATGACTTTATGCATTTTTCAAAACGTTTTTACAATACAAATCTTTTTACAACACAGAGAGTGAACCTTAATGTACATAAATTAAAAAGAAATTCTTTAGGAGGTTGGAGGATCCCAGGAAAGAATGCAGACTGTGACGAACTAATCTTACTGATTATAAATGTATTAAAAAACCTGAAGGGGAAGGGAGAAAAATGCTGATCTGTGTAACTCTGGAACTGACTAAAGGAACAAGAAATTGTATGTAAGCACTGTATTTTCTTTGATTAAGTTGTTTTTGATGAGGGTATGGGTTAACTATTCTGATACTGCTATACATGTATGTTTGAACTGAAAAACTTCATAAATGGATGGCAGACTCATCCCACCTGTCTCCCATCTGGGATCCAGGTTTCTTACTCTTATAGTGGAAATTTATAGATAATCAGGGAAGGAGGTTAGAGTGGTCAGTGCGATAATGGATTAGAGTTGGAGATATCAATAAGAACTTATATTTCATTTAATATAAAGATGGTTACATATAGAAATATCTATAGATATGTGTATATATGTCGGTAAGTACACCTATATACTTTAGTCTGTCAGCTGAGATGGCCTAAAAGAAATGACACCCCAGTATCAGTGAGTGCACCTAGTGCCCAGAACTTGCTTTCTAGTACCATTCTCCATTAAAATAAATCAGGTATTTTTATAGAAATTGTAATCATAGGACTAGGGCAGAATATAACATATAAGCATAAAGCATCTTGTAGTGCCAGAAAGTACGAAAGTGTTTAAAAAACCCAACCATATAAGCAAACAAAACAAAAAACCCATTGATGGAATATGTTAAAGGAGAGCTGGAGCCAAATGAAAGAACTCCCAGTGGTCAAAGATGAAGCAATTTGAGCAAAAAAACACATAAATAATATTGTATTAAAACCTGAAGATTAAATAAATATCCATGTGTTTATACTGATATAAATTACTAAATAAATACATGTAGAAAAAGAGAAAAATCTTTTGTACAGAAGAATTTTAAATAAATGCTGTAGATACCCCATCCTAAAAAGAGAAGGTATAACTCCTACTCCTTAGGTGCAGGCTATGCATAGTGATTTCCTTGCAAAGAATAGAGTGTGACAAAGGAGGAAAATACATAACCTTACAGTGGAGGAACCTGACAAACTCCACTTTAGTCAGGTGATCAAGGTCAACCTTAAAAGTCATAAATAATGTTGATAGCATGCCCCTTTGATATCATGTGATGAAAATGGCATTTTATCTCTGTTATCTTCCTCTCAAAACCTTCCTCTAATCATGAAAAAATCAAACAAATTCCAATAGAGAGGCATCTCATACAGTCAGTATACCTGACTAGTGCCTCCTTGAAACCATCAAGTCACAAAAATAAGGAAAGTCTCAGCAAATGTCACAGCCAAGAGGAGCCTAAGAACGCATGACAATCAAATGTATCACAATAGCTTGCATGGGATCCTGGAACAGAAGAAAGACTTTAGTTAAAAAATAAGGACATTTGAATAAACTATGACTTTAGTTAATAAAGTGGTATCAATATTAGTTCATTAATTCTAACAAGTATATCCTACCACTAGGGGAAACTTTGTGTGGTTGTGGGTGTAATTTGGGGGCTCTCTGTACCATATAGTCAATTTTTCTGAAAATCTAAAAGTTTTCTAAAAAACAAAGTATATTAATAAAGATAGGTTGGATAATATTAAGAATTTCCATTTTAATATCCTTAATTTGTATTTCAATGTACTGATAGAGTTTATACAAATACTTAAGGTTTCTAACTTACTTATAAACGTTTTCCTATGATGGATAATGTCTTACTTCATCTTTGTAAAAGATATAAATGACACTATTGTGTTTAACATCTAAGCAGGCTGCAGCTCCAGAAATTTGGGAACTTTGCTAATGGAAGTCACTTTAGGAAGACATTTAACTATTTTAGTTGTTATTGAAATAATTTCATTATAAGCAGTAGTTCAGACAAATTTGTGTAGTAATAATGAAAAACCCTTTTCAATCTGGGATAAGAATTGTATGTGATACATAATTGTGCTTTTACCATTATACTGAATAGTAAGCTTCCCACATTAATATTATTAATACCACTCGAAACACTGGTAATGCTGTAAATGGATCTAAATAAAATAATATCAAAGTAATCCAGCTACCATTATAAACACTTTTGGGGGAATATATTGTCTCTATTTTAGGAAATTGTATTGTATTCATTCATACTCTTAGCATATATAATCATTAAGATGTTGAATAAACACTTCTGGAAATTGGAGGGCAATTTGCCTTCCTTATTTGGAAGAATTCAGTAAAGTAGAAAGCTATTTTTTACTATTTAGTCTTGGAGCTTCCTGATATATTTATGTGAGTAAAATTTTAGAAATTGGAAGTACGTATGAAAACACTTGCTATTTCTTTCAGAGACCCCTTGCTCTTATTCTCTCTCATAGTAATGACACTTTCAACACACAGGCTAACTCTGTACAATGGGAGTCCGCATGGATTTTGAACTCTAAGAGAGCAGAAGTTAAATCCTGGCTCTTATTATTTAACTCTGTGACTTTAGGTACCCTCTCTGTGCCTCAGTTTGCAAATTGATAAATTGGTACCGATAGTGCTATCTACCTGGTCATATGATGAGCATGCCTCCATAAAGTATTACATAAAGTTTAGGACAATATTTGAAACTTTTAGTGTTAACAGGAGATTTTTTTTTTTCTTGAGAAACTGAATAGATGCAGTTGAGTTTAAGCATGGAGAGTATAGTTTGAAAAGCTCAAGGAAGGAGTGAAAGCATCTCAAGATCTTAATAAACTTTGTGGTGTCTGGCCTCTACTTATTCTTCTCTACAGTGCTCCACTCCAGCAAGCCATATTGCTGTACTCCAGGACCCCATAATTGCTGAATTCCCTCTTAAAATAAGGCCTTCCCACTTACAATCTCCTCTTCCTGGAATGCTAAGTGAACACACATATATGTGAACACACAACAGCACATACACACATGCACATACTTTTGCTTAATTCTAATCAGTCTGTGTGTCACATCCTCAAAAATGATTTTTCTGATGTCTCTAAGTCATTTTTCTATTATATACTTTCATAGTACTCTGTATCTTGCCTTTGTGGATCATTTAACAAGTTTACATTTCAGTTGCTTTGTGTGATTGATTAAATGTCCATCTCCCACACTACTATGAAAACATCTTTGAGGTAGTAACTCTATCTTGTTTTGTACATCACATACCCCTAGTGTCTCATCACTGCAAGGCACATAATAAATACAAGATAAGCAATTGTCGTGATATGAATGAAAAGTCAGCTTGCCTCATCAAGCTGAAACAAACATGAAACAGGTGAGAAAAGGAAGAGTATTTCTTTAGACTTTGCTGTCCATTCTTTTCCAGAACGAACTGACATTAATTGCTTCTTGAGAAAGAAAAATAAAATGCACCCCCTTGCCCCCACACATAGAGTTAATGTCATCAATTCTTAGAGCAAGTATTAGAAGATTGACTTTTCTGTTGACTTTTATAATTAACACGTAGATTAATCCAGATTTCATTCCAGAGCAAAATGATGCAAAAAGTGATTTTAAGGCAGGCACTCAGTATTTCTGTGCACTGTAAATTTTAAATGGAAGTCATATACTGTACTGCACATGAAAGATATTCCAAACGTAAAGCAAGAGCATTAACCCCCCAAAAAGAAGAGGAAGAATCAATTGAATGCATCCTAGCAGTTTGCATTATATTACTTTTTTGCATTTATTCTTTAACATAATCGATTTTTAAAGATCATCCGATATGCATATCAATAAACATCTTAGAAATCTTTTCATACTAAGCTCTGTCTGGAATAGCATTAGGAGGTTTATTCTTATGAAATGCTATTGTAATTAAGGTTGATTTGAGTCAAATGAAATTCACAGGAGATTAACTTCAAGCTTCGAAAATCCCATGATACCTAGTATGGTGGCATGCATCCTAAAGCTAATCTAATTATTTGATGACAGTTCCAGTATTGAAGATTATTTCACTTAATTGTTTTCACTTTGCCTCTTTGGGGACTCTACTATCTGAAATAAAGTTAAAAATGTCTTTATTTTTCCCCTCAAGGCAACTGGACCTCCTCCTTGAAGTGAATCAGCTGACAAACTATGTCTCCTTTAGTTATAATTAATTTGAATATTTTTAATTGTTAGTTATTATTATTTTAGAAAATTCCCTTAATAAACATAATACAAACATCCTATATCAGTAGCATACTGACACAGTTTATATTATAGGAACAACAAAACAAAAACATAAAACAAATCTCAGAGGTTGATTCTTACTTCTCTGATATTCAGTATAAGCCTAACCATCTCTGCAGAAGGGTGGTTATCCATGTGATGGCTCATTGTATATATATACATCTACACATGGAATCAGGGAAGAGGAAATGGAAATTGAACAAATTATTCCACACAAACATGTCAAACATAAATTCTACTCATATTTAATTGCTCAGAGCAAGTCATGTAGCCATGTCTTTCTTCACAGGTGGGAAGGTACAATTCTGTCATTTGCCTGGAAGTAGAAATGTGATACCAGTGCGTTTTGGCCATATATGTTACATAGTCCCAGCAATAATAAATAGAAATTTGATTCCTTTCTTTCTCTTTCCCAGTTTAGGTGGATTCCACAGAGTGACTATTGAAGTTATTTTCTTGATCTTTTTTCTAGGCATAAGTTTGAGTAAAAGTATATGGCAAGACCATATTCTCTACTCTTATGACCATCACATTTAGTAACTGGACAATTAGTGATTGCATCTTGCATAGTTAGTCATCATTTTTGGCCAGTGGCTCTCTTTGTGTTCATTAGCATCCTCTTGAGTAATATTCCTACTAATCCTTAATGTAGAGATCTAGGTTGTGGTTTGGGGATTTGTATTTTAAATCACCCTTGGGGGGGGGTCTAATCAAAGTTGTTCATAAGTGGTACTTAGAGGAACACTGATCTAGTGGCATGAAATTCTCGTGTGCTTACCCAGTTGAAAATTAAATTCAGCTGTACTCTTTTATCCAACATGACAGGTAAGGATTTTAATTAATAATAGGAATGGAGGCATCCATAACGGTGCCAGCTGCTTTTCCTCTAATAGATACCAAAGTAGAAGTAGAAAAAAACGGTAGAAAAACGGAGACTGATAGATCTGAATTTGAATCATGATTATTCTACTAACTGGACATGTGACATTGAGAAAGATGTTAACCTTTCTATCTTGAGTATCCCTCATGTTTAAGAGGAAGTTGCAGTGTCTACCAAAAAGACTTGGGGAGAGAATCTAATGAGTGATAATTGTAAAGCAATTAGCACATATTAGTCATCCCATTCAACATTTGTGTGCCGCCAAAGTACTAGATACTGCATTAAATGTATATGAAAATATGTGTTAGAATTCAAGAATTTAAAGCCCAATTAAAGATAGAGTTACATAGAAAAGTGAGAGTTATATTACTAGATTATTACATATTAGATAGGTAAAGTAGCTCATCTGAGACCACAGAGTTAAGAAGTGGATTTGAGCATGAATTTAAGTGCTGGCAGTTTGACTCGACAATGCTAAACAGAGAAGAAAACCTGCATATATATGCTAGGGAACATTTTCTTTTCTTGAAGACTACAGTGAACCACTGAAAGAATTTTAGAAGAGGAGTACTGTTTCCAGATTTCACTTTTATGAAGAGTATTCTGGAAGCAGTAAAGATGGCTTTTGTTTTATTTAGTTTTGTTTTGAGGGAAGAAATTCTGAAGTCAAGAAGAACCATTAAAAGGCTATTGCAGCAATCCACATGAGAAAAAGAAGAGATTACACTAAGACAATGATGACTGAGAGAAGAAATATTTTAAAGGTTATATACAATGAAGATACATAGAACTAAATAAGTAATTACAGGTAGATATTTAAGAAGAATGGATATTCAAACTTGGTCCCAATTTTTTTCTTGGTGGTTGGATCATTGTTTTTCACATTCACCGTGGTTGGGGAAACCACTGGAGAACACCAGGATGAAGAGGAGGTGATGATGCATTCATATTTAGATATGTTGAGGCTGGAATTTGGTGTAACATGCATATCATGCCAGTACAATGTGTGATACATGTTCTGGATCCCAAAGAGGACAATTTGGACTAAAGATAGACAAGGGTGTCATTAGCATGTGATAATGAAATTATATATTTGAATAAACTTGTCCGTGGTTAGTGAGTAGAGATGAAAAGGCAAAATGTTAATAAAAATTAAACATCCAACTTGTATAATATATTAGAATAACTGAAGTGAAAAAACATGGGTAAAGACAAATACTAATACCAGGTGAAATATACTATGTGTTTACAGTGTTAAGGGCATATGCTGAGTCCTTAATATGTAAAACCTCCTTAATATTATTTCAGCTTTATGCAGTAATGTTTTATAACCATCTATTAGAAAGGAAGTAGAGTCTTAATAATATTAAGACTCTTCCCCAAATTTCACATATCTAAAAAGTAAAGAAGTTAGAGTTTAAATTCAAGAATTCTTGACCTATGTGCTGTCTTGTTAACCACTAGGTATCCTGCTTCCAAAGAATAACCACAGATGGGAGTGAGGAAGAGCAGGACCTGCAAAGATTTAGAGCAAACAGAAATAAGTATCTGCAAATCTTAAAGAGATTAAAGAACAGTGGTGGGGCTTTGAAGTTAGGTGAAGGGTAGGCAGTTCCAGCTTGAAAGCATAATACCTTATGTTTAAGACTTAAGAGATAGAGCTGTTAAGGAAATGAGAAAATTCAGGGTGTGGTATTGGGGGTGAGTGGCTGAAGTGGAATAGACATGAAGATCCATAGACTAGAGAATGAAAAAGAACTGTGAGTCTATGTTACAAAGAGCACATGCACAGAACTGAGGGCAGGGCAGATGGTGAGTTTTTTGGAGAGAGATATTGATATCAGTGTTAACGTCTTCAAAGAATTGGAGGGAAGGATGTATCCGTGAAGTGTAGGTATAACAGAGATGAGGAAAATAATTATGTGATGTGTTAATTTAATTTTCAGACTTTTCCCTTATAACTCTCATTTAACTGCTCAAGCCCAGTATTACTGATTTTTTAATTCTGACAGTGCAAGAAAAAATAAATGGAGCACTGCCAAAGAAGTCACATTGATCCTCCTTCTGTGCGTTTGATTATATAGTATTCTTCTCCAACATTCTCAGCCTTTGTTGACCTTCTGCTTTTGAGAACCTTATGAGACTCTAGAGTTATCTGTCTAAACTGACCTTGAGGTGTTTAACCCACAGACTTTATTTAATATGCTCTGACTCAAGCCTAATCTTTACCCTGTCATTGTAGACTATCAGCTGCCTTACTGACCCAATTCACTGCATTCCAGCAACCTCCTGCTTCTTTAGTCTCCTGGGTCCTGTCTTTGCATATCTTCCTGACATTTCCCATAGGGCCCTTGGTTGCCTAAGCATGATGTGAAAGAACATTCCATGTTTTTCTGGCTAAAAGAAATTCATATACTTGCTTTGGGTTAGAAGAAAATTCTACAAACGCAGCCCCTACAATACTGTAAGACTAAAACATTTTAATAATAAAGTACCAACTAAGTCATATGTGATTTAAGTCTTGTCCCCTAATTTTTTTTTTTTTTTCTTAAATAGATTTACTGATATACTGGTGGGGGGAATAAACAGCTTTGATTTACCATGAGAGAATTTTGGATTTGCAGCTCAGTGGGGCTTTGGCTTCTATAAGCTTCTTTCATTGTGAAATTAATTATTTAAATAATTACAATAAAGTAAATGAACCATCATCTCAAAACAGAACCCAGTGTACTTCCTGCTGGTCCCCTGAGGGGCCTTTTTCTGTAGTTTAGTGTAACCATGTCATCGATTCAATTCACCAGTTTGTGTTTCCTGCTTTATGGACTAAGCACTGCAGGGGCTGTAATGTTCTAACTGCCTTTGTTTCTCCTTCTTCTCTAGGGCCATGTTAGTATTTTACCAACAACTGACAAGGTTTGGTGGGAGGCAGGAGGTAGAACAGCATGTCTGTGGAGTAATTCATGTTAAATATATGTATATTTAATTATCTATACTTAGATTTACATATCGTAATTTGGAGTCTGTAAAAGCATTAGAATCTCAGTTTATTGCTAACAGCATGGCACTTCGGTTTTCAGAGATGAGTTGATATGGGACTAATGAGATTTACTATCAGATATTTGACTTTGCCTGAAATTGCCTTCTTCACTCTCTCAATAAGTAGTAAGATTTCACTAAGTCTCTTATCTCAGGAATATTGCTTTAAACTGAGACCCTTAATGCTACTAAGTGATTAAAGAAGTAAGTTTTGAAATGTATGACAAGATTCTTTACTTATTAAAACCTTGGAAGAAGCAGAGCAAGGTAAGTACTTGATTTTATGTGTGTGTGTGTGTGTATATATAATTTAAAAGAAAAAAGCAGTATGCTAGATAAAGAAGGAACCATACTTTCAAAGGACTTACTTATATGGCATGTAGACAAACAAAAATGTAGCCACTTAGGGGCTTATTAGTGATACCTAATAACTACAGGGAAAGGTAAAACCTTATCAACTATTCTTTGCTAACTCCTTAAAATAGTCTAGGTTGTCAAACTAATCATGATCTAATACAAATCACACTAATGAGGTTATGGAGTACATTTCATATGGGGAAGGAATACAGCTTGGAAATGTTCACAGTTTTGCGAAGAAAATGATGGCTTTTTTGTGGTTCCACGTTGGTGGAACACAGGTCCGACTAAAATTCCTAAGAATTGAGATAGTTTAGTAGTGGAAAGATAGAGTCTGAAATGGTGTGGTCAAAGGCACGTAAGTAAGCTTTACTTACTTTTCAACAATTTTGGCCACATTTGTAGTTTTTTTCAGAGATGTTTCTGTAGCACAAATAACATGAATTTGGGTGATATTTGATTCTTACAGAAACACAGAAAGATGACTTTTCATCCACGTGATATCTTAGTTTCCTAGAAGCTAAGGTAGCTAAGTGACAAGAAACACACACAAAAATAGAGAATTGGGAAAAACATATAAAAAGTAATTTTATCATAAAATATCCCCTCAACCTCCACATGCCTTAACTGCCTTTCATGTTTAGTATTGTTTATTTGTTGTTTTTGTACCTCTCTGCAACATTTTACATGCTATCTCAATATTAACTTCCAATTCATTAATTCTCTCCCTGCCTAGGTCTGCTTATGGGTGTATATCATATATTGCATCTTAAAAAATAATTAGTCTCTATATTTAACATTTTAATTGGCTTTACCACACTCAAAGTTTTGCTTGTTTTACTTTTTTTTTTTTTGCGGTACACGGGCCTCTCGCTGTTGTGGCCTCTCACGTTGCGGAGCACAGGCTCCGGACGCGCAGGCTCAGTGGCCATGGCTCATGGGCCCAGCCGCTCCGCGGCATGTGGGATCTTCCTGGACCGGGGCACGAACCCGTGTCCCCTGCATCAGCAGGCGGACTCTCAACCACTGTGCCACCAGGGAAGCCCATTTTACTTCTATTTTTAGTTCATATTGTTAAATGTAAGTTATACCTTCATTTAAATTTTTGAATATAGAAAAAACATACTAATTTAAAATTAATATTTGTTCAACTGCTTTATAAATTAAGTGGATCTGGAGAGAATTTGTTTCTGATTTTGTTAGCTATATTTTTTTAGTATTTATTTATTTATTTTAGTTATGGCACACGGGATCTTCCTTGCAGCATGTGGGATCTTTAGTTGTGGCATGCAGGATCTTTAGTTGCACCATGTGGGGTCTTTAGTTGGGGCATGTGGGATCTAATTCCCTGACCAGAGATTGAACGTGGGCCCCCTGCATTGGGAGGGTGGAGTCTTAGCCACTGGACCACCAGGGAAGTCCCTGTTGTTAGCTGTTTTTTGAGGTATTGTATCTCTTCATGTGCTATTGAATTTTATATTTCATACTTCTTTTAAGTGATTCTTCTCTTTCTCTCTCTCTCATTCTCTTTCTCTGTTTCTCATTCTCTGCCTCTCTCTCTCTCTCCTCTCTCTTTCTCTTTCTACTTCTGTGCAGTTTTTCTATTAAACAGTTTTGCAGTTGACATAACTGGACTAGCTTCCTATTCAAGAACCAGGTTATAGTGACAGTTGTTAGTTCAAGAGTCACAGTTTTTAAGCAAATCAAATCAGAGCATGGGAGATGGCTTGGCACATTTCTTGGTCCTGAGACTCTGTTACTTCTTACTTGTCCAAGCTCACATTTGTTCATAGGCCATAGCTTCAGGCCTCCTTCCAAAATGGTAGAATCTTAAACCAGTCCCTGGCTTCATACAGTGATCCTAGTTTTGCAACCCACTCCCTTCTTGAGAGCACCCTTTTAATTGCCTTTACATCATTAAAAATCCAACCCAAATATTATTGCTCACCTCCAAACTTTTAGACAAAAAGCATCACTAGACCTAGGGAGGAACATTTCAGAAAGATGAAGGGATCAAACCATGAGGAAGATAAATTGATTTAATAAATTGATTCTGCATGTACCCTATAGCAGAGCTTCAACATACATAAATCAAAATTTTATAGAACTAAATGGATTAGTTACCAGCATTCACAGTCTGAGATTTTAATGTACCTCTCAGTAGCTGATAGAAGAAACAGAACAACAACTAAAACAAACATCAGTAAGGATACAAAAGGACAAAGGGATGATGTAATTCAATGAACTCGTTCTGATTGGAGTATATAGAACACTGAACAAAACAATGACAGAAAATTCATTCTTTCTGAGAATGCACTTGGAAAGTCATCAAGATTGACCATATGGTGATTCATAAAATAAGCCTCAACCAATTTCAATGGATTGAAGTAATTCAAAGCATATTATCACATCAAAATAAGCTAGACAGTCCCCAGAGCTACCAAGTTATGCAATATACTCCTAAACAACTAAAAATCAAAGAAAAAACAAAATAAAAATTGGGAAGTAGTTAAAATATGAACTACAATTAAATGTGTACTGTTAAAACTTGTAAGATTCAGCCAAAGCCAAAGGATTCTCTAGAGAATTTTGAGGCTTTAATATATATTTAAGTAAAGGAAACAGGATGACAATCAATAAGAAATTTCCAATGTCATAAAGGAAAAAGGAATATCACTACACATCTTAAAGATAATAAAAAAACCATAAGAGGAAATTAAAAATAATTCATGCCAATTAATTTGCCTATTTATATAAAGCAGACAATCATCTTCAAATACACAACTTACAAAAAATGACTCAGGAAGAAAAGAAATAAATAGAAAATGGAAATAATCTTATATTCATTTAAAAAATTATATTGAAATTACTTTCCTATGAAGAAAATAACAGGCTCAATTAATTCATTCATTGTTTTACACATACATTTGAGAAATAAATAGCATCAAATTACACAAAGCAAAAATTGTCAAAAATAAATGGAAAAAATACACAATTCCAAAGTTCACAGCTAAAGGTTTTAACATTATTTTCTCAGAAATTGGTAGAACATAGAGTTTTTTAAAAATCCATAGACATAGATAATCTGAACAATACTATCAACCTTGTCCTAATTAATATTTGTAGCATGGTATTACATCCAACAACTGGAAAACACACATTTCTTGCAAGTCCAAAATACATAAGCCAGAAGATTGATTTGTGCATATATGATTTGTGATAAAGGTGACAAAGCAATGTAATGAGGAAAAATAGACTTTTTTCCATAAATAATGCTGGATTAACTGGCTGTCCATATGGAAAAAGAAAAAATGTTGAAAATTATTTTAAACCATACATACTTGGCATGTAAATATGAAAGACAAAAATATTAATGTTTCAATGAGAAAACATAAGAGAATATTTTCACAATTTTGGCCCTTGGCAAAGTTTTCTTAAATAAGATACTAACCGCGTTAACCATAAAAGACTAAGTGTTAAAGTGGACTGTATTAAAATTAATAATTTTTGTTTCTTAAAATATATTACTAAAGCAATATAAAAAGAAGCAACAGAATGGGAACAGATATTGGTAGTACATATTTAAAACAAAGGACTTGATTCCAGAATATATAAAGAAGTTATATGAATCTATAAGAAAAAAGCAGAGAAAAATAATAAAATAATGGGTAAAATATTTTAAACAGGCACTTCACAAAGGAGGATATCAAAATTACATTTAACATATAAAAGCTGCTCATTTTATTTGCCATCAGAGAAAAGCAAATTAAGACCACAATATAATAATACTGCACAGTCACCAGGCATGTATGAGAAAAAGTACAAAAAATACCAAGTAGAATCAACTAAAACTTTCAAACACTTCTCTTAGGCGTGTACTTAAAAAAACTTATCAATACTTACTTTTTAGTAGTTCCGTTGAGATATAGTTCATATACACTATTATTTGACCATTTAAAGTGTACAGTTAAATGGATTTTAGTATATTCAAGATATGTGCAATCATTACCACAGTCAGTTTTAGAACATTTTCACCATCTAAAAATGCAAACACATACCCTTTAGCTATCAGTTTCTACCAAGCCCAAGGAAAACACTGATTTTATTTCTATCTATAGATTTCCCTATTCTGGACATTTCATATTTTATAATATGCAATCTTTTGTGACTGGTCTTTTTTTACTTAGTGTAATGTTTCCATTCATGTTGTGGTATGTATCACTACTTCATTCCATTTTTATGCTCAGATTATATTCTGTTGTATGGATATTCCACATTTTGTTTATCCATTCATCAGTTGATTGCCATTTGGGTTGTTTTCATTTTTAGGGTATTATAAATCATGCTGCTATATATATTTGTGCACACATTTTTGTGTAGACATATATTTTCATTTCTTTTGGGTATATACTGAGGAGTGGGATGGCTGGGTCATAAGGTATCTCTGTGTTTAGTTGTGTGAGGAATTGCCAGGCTATTTTCCAAGATGGCTGCATTGCTGACATTTCTACTAGCCAATGCTTGTTATTATCTGAGTTTGATACCAGTCAATCTAATGTCTGTGAAGTGTATTTCATTGTGGTTTTGATTGACATTTCTTTTATAACTAATTATGTTGAACATCTTTTCATGTGCTTACTGGTTATTTGTATATTTTTGGAGAAATGTGTATTTGAATTGTTTGCCCATTTTAAATTAGTTCACCTGTCTTTTTATTATTGAGTTATATGAGTCCTATATATATTGTGAATACATGCCCCTTATCAGATGTATAAATTGCAAATATTTTCTCTAATTCTGTGGGTCATATTTTCACTTTTTTTAATGGTGTCCTTTAGAGCAAAAAGGTTTTTACTTTAGTGAAGTCCATTTTTTTTTTTTTCCTTTATCACTCATGCCTTTAGTGTCATTATCTAAGAATCCTTTTCCAAATCCCAGATCATGATGGTTTACCTCTATGTTTTCTTCTAACAGTTTTATAGTTTTAGTTCTTATGTTTAGGTCATGACCATTTTGAGTTAATTTTTGTATATGGTGTGAGTTCAGAGTCCAACTTCATTCTTTTGCATGTTGTCTGAACACTTGCTACCCTTGTTAAAAATCAATTGACCATTTATGTATGAGTTTATTTTTTGACTATCAGTTCTATTCCATTGATCTATATGTCTATCCTTGTGCCAGCACCACCACTGTCTTGATTTTGTTGCTTTGTCTTAGCTTTTGAAATCAGGATATGTGAGTCCTCCTACTTTGTTCTTCTTTTTCAAGATTGTTTCTGCTATTCTCAGCCCCTTGCAATTCCCTATGAATTTTAGAATCAACATGTCAATTTCTACAAAGTCAGCTGAGCTTCTGATAGGGATTGCATTGAGTCTGTAGAACACGTTGGGGAGCATCACCATATTAAGAATGTTAAGTCTTCTGATATGTGAACACAAAATGTTTCTCCAGTTATTTAGGTCTTTAATTTCTTTTAACAATTATTTGTATCTTGAATGGATTAAAAATAGAGCAGTATTGGGATAACTGAGAAAAGAAAAGAGAAGATCCACATAAGAGTGGGGGAGGTGTTCTGAGCAAAAAAAAAAAAATTTCAGAGAGTCATTTGCCTTATTTAGGTACCCTACACAAAGAAGGAGTTCTGTGAAATCAGACAAGGCCACTGATCCTTGCCTTTTTCTAAAAGTTCAGGAAAACCAATTTATATTAAACATTATCACCAGAAAATTATCAAGTTTAAAACCCATTCAAAGTTAGTATAAGAAAAAGGGGAATGAGTAGAATACGTTTCCTACAGACAATGAATGGAATAAGATGCTCGAGGAGCAGATGCCTTAGATGCCTTAGAATAAGATGCTCATGGAGCAGGACTTCTATTTTAAAATGAACTTAAATCTATAAAGAAAATGATACAAGATGTGAAAGAACAATACACATCAGAATTAGAAAAACCCAAAATTGAGATGATAAAACTTATTAAAGAATGATATAAATGAAAAAATTCATTTTCAGAAGTTAAGAATAAACTAGAAAAAATACAATAACAAATTAAGAAAACAGATACTGCTTTAAAAGAAGTACTGTAAAAGGAGGAACATTTATAAAACTACCAGAAATGAAATAATAAATATTGAATAAACAAAGAAGATCCACTTTACAGATCTAAAAACTCCCTGAAGAAGAAAACCAGAGTAAGGAAACAGAACAAATACTAAAATATAACTGGAGGAAACATTCCTGAAATAAACATTACAAAAAAAAAAAAAACTTTTCATGCTACATAATAAAAGGGCATACCACATGCTTAATATAAGAATATTGACCTAGAAAAATCTATTTCAATACCTATTTTAATAAAATTCCTGGCCTTTACAGAATAAAAAAAATGTCTTTAGTTATTTAGGCAAGAGTAGCAAGTGAATTATAAACAAAAGAAAATTAGGTTATCATTAGACTGACAGCAGTGCTTCATTACAGATCAAAATGGAGCACCTTATTTAAGATATTCAGTGAAAAAAATGTTCACCAAAGAGTTAATATATAATAGAAATTACTTTCAAGTATAAAGGTCACAGACAAACTCTTATCTTAATTTAGGAAATATTGTTACCATGAGACCTTTCTAAAACTCCATTACTGAATGAGTTTTAAACAACCAAATGACTAGAGACAACATAAGGGATTGTGTGAGCATAAAACATATTATTACTTGTACAACTAAGATTAAATGGGGACTAAAAAGACAGAAAAAGATACATAGTGTACAATTGCTGTATATTCAAACAATGTAGACACAGTACAAGTATAAAGTAGAGGGAGTTTAGGAACAACAAAAGCAAAAGAAAAATTTTAACTGTTCTCAGTAAATATTTTGGTGGTAGTAGTAGTATTATTGTTATTCTATGTATAATTTGAGATAAAGTAAATGGTCAATTATGATAAAATCTAATATGCTTATCCTCTGGGTCCTTGATAACTAAGATTCTTGGTGTGGAACAAAAGAAATAAAGATATAATGCAGAAAACATTACACAGAAATTATATAGTCCTGGACTTTAGTTGGAAATATGGGAGCTTCTGTGTAGAATGATTATATATTCAGTATTCTGTATAGAATTAGAATTATCACCATTTTCCGTATGTAATTAATTAATGGCTCTGGGTCTTAACATCAACAGTTATTAACATCACATACACACACACACACACACACACACACACACACACACACACACACACACAAAACAACCAGACATTTTGTGCTTCCTAATATAAAAACACACCACCATCTGTAGACTAGCCTATTGGACAGAATGTGATTCTTACCAAAATTCTGAGTCCAGCAGCCAATTTGCAGAAAATATAGAGGACAAAGATACATGTTGAATTGTATCACAACTATGAGATCAACAAAACCTATAATGTGGGAAAATCTACAAGATCTTTAAAGGCTAACTTATAAGTAATAAAATGGGATAAAGGGGAAATTTATAAACTAAAAGCTACTTAAAAGACATTTTTAAAAAGTGGACCAGACTAAATCACAGTGTCTAGGGATGCACACATGTATTGTAAAACATAAGAAGCACAAGAAACTGATTCCTACAGAAGTCAAGAGTAGTGTTTACTTTGTGGAGAGGTAGAGTTGAGATGGAAACAAGGCACGTAGAAGAGTTCCTGGGGTAGATGGCCAAGTTGTATATCTTAACTTGGGTGATGATTACAAGTGCATTTGCCTCATAATATCTCATTAAACTATACATTTGTTTTGTGGGTTTTTTTTTGTGTGTGTGTGTGGTACGCGGGCCTCTCACCGCTGTGGCCTCTCCCGTTGCGGAGCACAGGCTCCGGATCGCAGGCCCAGCGGCCATGGCTCACGGGCCCAGCCGCTCTGCGGCATGTGGGATCCTCCCGGACCGGGGTACGAACCCGTGTCCCCTGCATCAGCAGGCGGACTCCCAACCACTGCACCACCAGGGAAGCCCCTGTTTTGTGTTTTTCTGTATCACTGTTTTACAAATTTTTTAAAAAAAAAATTATTTTCTTTTCACTGTACAGTAATGAAGTAAGAAGTTTTAAAAAGGATGGTCAAAAACAGAAACAGCGTGTCATTGTTACACCAGCTCTAAAAGAAAGTTCCCTGAGATTTTAATAATAATAATAATAATAATTTTTAAACATTCCAAACTACAATTAAATATGAGAATACTGTGGATAGCATGTCTAAAAAAAAAAAAGAAAAAAATAAACTTGGGAGTATTGGGGTAATAACAAATATACCTACAAGATTTTACTACACTAAGCAGAAAGTCTTTGTAAGGAAAGAATAGAGAAACAGAATATAAGATCTACCAAGAAGAGAACCTAGCATTTTTATTTTTCCTGAATGTACTATTATGTTCCCTTTTTTTAGTACCTAAAATAGTCACCTTAATTAAGGCAAATTTATAGATTGTTAATTCTAAATGATACTTAGTTAATTTGGGGAATAAACATGAGTTAGTTGCTTAGTTTAGTCAAAATTGACCCAAGAAGGCAAAGTGTCTGTATTGGAGATATGGATAGGCAAACATTTGTCTTTTACAGTAGAAATTCATTTTGCCATTTAATAAGGAATATAATTTTTGCATTCAACTGCATTTAGGTTGTAATAAGAAAACTTTTAATACATAAATGCCCCTAACTTTTCTGTTTTCTTTGTTTGCAAAAGAACTTTTAGAATTATTTTCTTTCTTTTAATTTCCCCTTCCTGAACTCAGAGGAGAGTCCTAGTTTGACAGACTTTTTATGGAATTTGTAAAGCAAAATTTGTAGGAGTAAAAGATGAGGATAAGTTTGTAGACTGGAGCTGGGTTGGAGTTTGAAGTGAGTGGTCCCTTGTGGTACATGAGTGTGGTGGAGAGGGGGCAAAGGTAGAACTATTTTTTTTTTTTTTTCCAACATGTGGGCCTCTCACTGCTGTGGCCTCTCTCGTCGCGGAGCACAGGCTCCGGATGCGTAGGCTCAGCAGCCATGGCTCACGGGCCCAGCCGCTCCGCGGCATGTGGGATCTTCCCGGACCGGGGCACGAACCCGTGTCCCCTGCATCAGCAGGTGGACTCTCAACCACTGCGCCACCAGGAAAGCCCAAGGTAGAACTTTTTAAATGTTCTGATCTATAGATCTCTTCACATTACTATAGTTACTTTGATATTATTGCTGCTTTTAATTTCTGTATGTGGTTTTTAGACTTAGGCTGCTTTGGGGGTAGACCATTTGGAGAAGAAATTTACATGCAGGAAACATTCAAAACTAGACCCTTACATCAGTAAGTTATCATTGGGTTATATAAACCACTGCATAACATAATGACTTAAAACAATTTATTTTTTCTCACTACCCTATTAGTTGACTAGGCAGTTCTCCTGATGTAGACCAGGCTCTGCTGATCTTGGCTGGGCTCACTTCTGTATCAGCTAGTATAAGCTCTCCTTTTGGGGTTTGTCTGTTGGGACTTCAGCTTTCCTCCCTATATTCTCTCATCCTCCTGTGGGCTAGTACAGACTTAGTTTCATGGATGAGACAGAAATCCAGTGGAGACACAAAGTCTTTGAAGCCTGTGCTCAGAAGTGGCACACCTTCACTTCTGCTGATTTCTGTTAGCCGAAGTAAGTAGTAAACCCAGCTCAGATTCAAGGGGTGGTAGGAAAAAAAATAACCGAAACTCCACCTCTTGAAAAGAGGAGCTTATGAAGTCACAAAGCACAGGGTATGGAGACAGGAAGGCCAGTACCTGGGACCATAAATTAAATCAATCTACTACAATATTCTGCATCATTTAAGATTTAGTTTTGTAAATATTATTCTAAGAGAATAAGAGCTTCAGCTTTCCAAGCTCTCATGTTTCAAGTTTCCTTTATAAATATAGAGGCATTTGATATGTAGTCATAGCTTATTTGTTATTTTAACATGTGAATGAGAATTAACAAAGTTAATTACAGAAAGCTCTTGACTGTTAGAGAATGAAAGTAGGGTTCAATGGGACACTAAAAATAAGTGGTTAAAAACTGGAACACATTATATTTGCATAAATCATTTAATTACTTTTGTAATTTTCATGCTTGTTTACTATATGCATATGCATTTGAGTTTGGCCTTGAATAATAGAAAACCCACAGTAGCAGCCATTTATACAAATTATAAGTTCATTTCTCTTATGTAGAATTCAATGTCAGGGGTCACAGCTATAAGGCATTCCATGGTGTTATATCTAGGCTTCTTTTTGTTCCACCATACTTTTAAAATAAACTCAATTTTGGAATAAGTTTAGATGTTAGGTAAAAGTTACAAACATAATACAAAAAGCTAATGTATATCCCTCATCAACTTCCCCCCCTGTTAACATATTACAATACAATGTAAGAAACCAACAGTGGTGCATTACTATTAACTAAAACTCTGACTTCATTTGAATTTACTTGTTTTTCTATTGATATATTTTTCTGTTCCAGGATCCAATTCAGGGTACCAAATGGCATTTATGTCTCATACCTGTGAAGTCTCCTCTGGTCTGTGACACTTTATCAATCTTTCCTACTTTTCCATGACCTTGATAGTCTTGAGGCATACTGGCCAGGTATCCTGTAGACTGTCTCCCAGTCTGTGTTTATTTGATTTTTTTCATGGTTAGACTGGGGTTGTTTTTTTGGCAAGAATATTAGAGGCAGAGTGCTTTTCTCATCACATCATATGAGTGGGCAGATGACATTATTGGTGATATTAACCATCACTTTGTCAAAGTAGTGTTTGCCAGGTTTCTCTACTCTAAATTTACTTTGCTTTTCTTTCTATACTCTATTCCTTGTTATCACATTACTAGATCCAGTGTACCTTTAAGAGGGAAGGGATTAAACTCCACCTCCTGGAATGGGGAGACACTACATATATTAAATGGAAGTTTGTAAGAAGCAAGGAAGATTTATCTCTTCCATTTAATCACTTATTTAATTGCTTATTTATATTACTATGGCTCTTATTGATACTTATTTTATACTTTGGATTATAATCCAATACTATATTATTAATTTTGTGGCTCAAATTATTCCAGTTTTGACCTCTGGGAGCTATTTAAGTTTGACTTCAATTTTTCTATGACATGTCACCATCCTTCTGTTTTTTCTGAGCACACCCTTACATTATGGTACTTAAAGGCACTCCAGAATCACCTTATATTTTCCCTGTCCCCATTCTAGAGTAAGTCATTTTTCCAATAAGCCCTAGTTCCTTTAATGGAAATGATAATTAGAAACCAAAATCTGAATGCTAGGTGTGCTTGTTGCTTCTGAGGTGTTTCTGTTTCTAGGCTCTCTCAATAGATAGAACTAGGTAATTTGAATATATACTAGCCCATGTATACACAGATATTTATAATTATTTCTTTATCTGTTCTATCTGTGTGTGTACACACACACACACATTTATATATTAGCTAAACATGAGTTTATTCTCATGTCTCTGACTCCAATCCAGTACCACATGGTTTATTCAACCTTCCTTCCTTGCTTTTCTGTAACTTCCCTCTATGAGAGTAAGAAATTGGCTTCCACTATCTTCTACCCATTTATTTACCTGTACACACTATGCCTTTTTGATCTTATTGTATAAGGTAAGAGCCTGCACATTGCAGGTAGTTTATTGGAGGTAGAGACAGAAAATTATAGGTAAAGAGCACATATGAAACTTCCTTTGAGAAAGGGTTTCTAGAAGCTAATCTGCAACTTCTGCTGAAATTCCATTAGAAAAAAATTAGTCACAAGACCACACAAAGCTGAAAGGGAGTTTTGGAAATGTAATCTTTATCCTGGGAAGCAGAATGCCAAGCTTAAAAAACCAAAATCCAAAAACACCAGAAAAACAAAAAATTTAAAACAAAAAATTATTACTATGAAAGATGGGAAAATAAGGGAAGAAAAATTGGAAAAAAGCTAAGAGTTTATCCTACACATTACCTGGATATTACTTCTCCAGAACATTATTATTATTATTTTAATGAATTAAGCAAGGACAAGGAAATAGTCAATTTTGTAATTTATTTCAGAATAACTAAAGGTCATATAAATAGACTGGCACAATGAACTTTTGAATCTTTTATTTCCCTTCATTTTTGCCATTATCCATAGTCCAGTTGATTTAAGGAAAATGAACAAGTGATTAATTTGTTTAAAGTCAAAAGGGATCTAGGAATTAGGATGAAAAAGCCAGTATCTGCTGTCATTAAGGAGTCTGGAGAGACTATTTCATCATGTTGTCTAAAATTTTCTTTAAATGCATGAAAGAAGTAGTACTTTTATTTTTATATCACTGTTTCCCCTATTCTCCTAACAAGGATTTTGAGCAGTGACATTAATCTGTTGACCATTGCTGAATATATCAGATATGCTTTATAAATACACACCTGCTGTGCTGCTGAAAGAACCTGGTATTTTCTGATGCTCCATTGAATACAATGGACTGACAGCTTAAAAAGGCAGAATGAAAGAGAGGTGGGAGGGAAGTCCAAGAGTAAATGGGTTAATAATACACCATAATACATTCTTCACTGAAACCAGTTATTACTGAAAAGAATGAAAGGACAACAAAGTCTTAAATAAAGGCAATCTTATGAAATATAATAATACTAGAACTTGTGCTAAAATAGATATACTCCTCAGACTGAACTGATTAGAAACTCTTAAATTCATGGTTCTGTGACCTTTTATTTAAAGTCTGAGTTATTTAGAAATGACGGCCTTGAGTGTGAGGTAGCCAAGTTAGGCATAATACTTATACAATATTAAAATGCAAAGAAATTTTATCAGAAAAAAATTGGCATATTATACTCCCCTATATAACATTACATTTTAAAAGTTTCAACAAAAGACCTATAAAACCTCTGTGTATAGCTGCATAATGACTCCCAATTGTTCTAAGAAATAGCTCAGTCCATGGAAAACATTATAAAGAAATTTCGTTCAGCTGTGAATATATCTATTCCTTTGACATAGTCATAGCAATTCAAGCATGAGAATGAATACAAAATAGGCCTTACTAAACCTGAAATGGGATTTTTTCTGTGTTTTAAAATTATATGCCCCTTCTAAGAAGTGAGAATGTTTGGGGATCATTCAATTAAAGCTACTAGACACATGAAACTTTAAGGTGAAAGTATTCCAGTAATTAGTCTTTCTTTTGTAATTATAGCTGTGGAAATGTACTTTCTTTTTTCTTTTTCCTTTGTAATTTTTGAATATCTTACTACAACTTTCATACTGAAAAGCTCATGCGTTAAAAATAGTTGAAAATTCTACATTTAAACAGAATATACAGTGTCTACATCCCTCTATTATCGATTTATTTCAGGTTATTTTAGGTTTCAATTTATTATCATCTCAAATATGTATTAATTAACATGAGTGTAAATATCTATCTTCTTACAGAAAAATAACTTAGATTTTGTCAATTAGTAACAATAATGATGGCCACAATACTAAAAGAATCAAAAAATAGTTTTTCTACACACGTTTTGTCAATTCTAGTTTCTTTGTTGGATTAAAAAAAGTTATTTTTTAACATGCAAACATTTCTGAAATTTTTAAATACCCATAGAAATTATTGCAACCATAGGCTTTTAATAATTTTTTACATAACAAAAATATTACCCTTTTAGTAAGTTTTGGGGAATTACACTATAATTAATTACTTTAGTCCTTTTTTTACTCCTGGAACCATGCTATGATCTTCTTATTCAATGATGTTTAACTTTTCCATATACTTCCAGATGATTATTATATTTCCCCTTAAGCTTCACTTGGCTAAACTTATATATATTTATTTCTTTAATATTTGTTTCTTCTCCCAAGGAAAATCTCTCTGGCTTGTTAAGAGCTCCAAGGATTGTCCTCTGAATTTCTTTTCATTTCTCTTCATCTTTTGGTACTGATGTTTGACATCTCAGGTGTGATGATGGTAGGGGGTAGCTGACTTTTAGCATTTTCCTATTTCTATGGTGTATATAGCCATACTAAGGTTATTTCAAGCTAAGAGATACACATTTGGCTTTTGAGAGGCTATGGAAGAAGGTTCCAGTTCACCACTGAATTTATCTATACCTCTTTGTTTGTGGTCAGTTGTTTCATAGTTTACTAGAATGTGCTATGATTATTCAAGACAGGTTGAGCACTATTGAAATAACTTTCTAGGCCCAAGATGGAGCCACTTTTGCCTGGGGTGTCATGTCAACAAACTGAGACTTGGATAACTTTCTTGTAAATGTTCCACTTGACCAGAAACTTGGTATATCCAGTCAGCTAATCCTCAAATGCCAGGCCAACTCTGGGCTTTCTTACTCCAGTCCAGGTTGACTATATGGCCCCAGCCAATCATATATTTTCTGTTTTTCTCTTCCTTGTTCTTTATTCTTTGTCCTATAAAAGCCTCGTGCCCTCCTTTTACACTTCTCTGAATGGAGACTGTTTCCATTATGAAGGGTTAAAGTTTGTTACTAGCACTTAAATTGTCTTCTTTAATCAGTTTTAACACCACTATTAACTAAGTTTCCCTGAATTGCTTAAAGTATTTTCCTTTTATTCCCACTATATATGCATAATTTTCCACATTAGGACATGACTGGAAGTTGGACATTCTATCTCTGAATAGATACTATATGCTTTCAACCCAATTTCCTATTCTTTCAACAGTGTTTAACTTTTTATAAATTTCAGTATATCAAAACAAGACCATTATTGTATTATTTTCTTTATTTCTAGTAACTTTGATTTCTTGATTCAACAAACGAAGTGATTCTCTTCTAAATTACTTCTAGTCTTTCTCCCAGTCTTCTGACCACTTCTTTTAAGTCCCTCATCTCAGGCTCTTTCTTCCTCCTTTATCAGTCCTATACCTGAGTGCTTCTCATATTTTAGTGTACGAAGAACAAATGAAGAATGTTTAAAAATGTAGTGTCCTGGACCTAACAGATTCTGATTTAGTAGATTGCCCCCCACACCAGGAGCAGCATTTTTACAAGCACCAAGATTATTTTAATGTGGCCGTTTCACGAACCACATTTGGATAAATACCACATAAATCGTATTATTCTCCTGTCTCATGTCCTTTCATTTGGTGATATTTTTCTCCCTAGCTTAAACATGCAATGGATTTAAAAATCTATATCTCAAAGCTTGTTCAAAGATGCTTACCAAACATCCTTTTTTAAAGTGTTGCAGAAGTTAGTATAATATTAAGACCACTTAGTTCATTGTAACAAAATCCTTTGTGTGCATCTCTCCACAAAAATATGTTTAGGCAGACCAAAATTTTCAACAGTTTCCCCCCAAAAGAAGAGAGAGAACTCACACAAAGAGTTAAAAATAATGTGGTTAAAAAAACCCAAACAAACAAACAGCAATGTATGATATCTAAATGTGGTATAGAATTGCTTTGAGTAGAGAATAAAGGAGTTATTTGTAGTGAGGTGGATGGACCTAGAGTCTGTCATACAGAGTGAAGTAAGTCAGAAAGAGAAAAACAAATACCGTATGCTAACACATATATATGGAATCTAAGGAAAAAAAAAAAGTCATGAAGAACTTAGGGGCAAGATAGGAATAAAGACACAGACCTACTAGAGCATGGACTTGAGGATATGGGGAGGGGGAAGGGTGAGCTGTGACAAAGTGAGAGAATGGCATGGGGACATATATACACTACCAAATGTGAAATAGATAGCTAGTGGGAAGCAGCCGCATAGCACAGGGAGATCAGCTCGGTGCTTTGTGACCACCTAGAAGGGCGGGATAGGGAGAGTGGGAGGGAGCGAGATGCAAGAGGGAAGAGATATGGGAACATATGTATATGTATAACTGATTCACTTTGTTATAAAGCAGAAACTAACACACCATTGTAAAGCAATTATACTCCAATAAAGATGTTAAAAAATATATATATATTTTTAATTAGTTCCCAGGTCTCTAGTTGTGCTGAAATGTCTTCATCATTGTTTGTATGTAGCATCTCACAAATGGGGAAAAAAAAGTGCTGTCAAATTACAGCACCTGGTTTAAAAACTTCAACGGTTCTGCCATGACTAGTTATGAGAGCTTAGTAAGTGCTTTCAGCATTCTAACCTTTCACATATCTATTCTTTTTTTTTTTAACGTCTTTATTGGAGTATAATTGCTTTACAGTGGTGTGTTAGTTTCTGCTGTACAACAAAGTGAATCAGCTATACGTATACATATATCCCCATATCGCCTCCCTCTTACGTCTCCCTCGCACCCATATATCTATTCTTGAAAGAGGCATGAAATTGTCTACATGTTCAGCCTGTACGTCCCTTACTAATCTAACTCAGGACTAATTAACTGCAGACTAACAGAGTTTTGGGGAGCTCAGTAAGAAAGCAAGATGCCTCACTAAATTGTCACTCATCCAGAATCCTTATCTTTTGAGCCAAATTGGTGCATCTCTTACATTAACACCTGCTTGTACGCTGGAAGCCGTTGCATTCCTACATCACAAGTCTCATCCTCACATGCAACCCTCCCCAATAAATTGAATGTATAAGCTAAGCCCATTAATGTTTTATGGTATATGTTGTTGTATTTTTAGCATTAGAATATACTCATTCAGATATTTTATTCATATTTTGACATTTTGTATCTAAATAATTTACTCATTTTGCAATGTATGTTGTGCTTGATATGGGATTTAGGTAAAATGAGATTTCTTTTTCAAAAGCCAATGAAATATTTTAACATATTATTAAATATTTTTACTTTCCTCACTAATTTTAATACTTTATTTTATGTTAGAATATTAACTATATACTGTTTTTATTCATGGTTGGCAATTTCTTCATTGATCTCTATCAATTTTTCTATCAATAACACACTGATTTAATTAGTAGTTTCATTTTCTGAGTCATTGTACCTCTCATTACTGTAAATTTACTATTTCACGTATCTATTACAGCCTTCTAATTATCCAAGAAAGTTTTTGAATATATTTTTAAAAATTGCAAAAAAAATGTTATCTGGGAAATTATATCAGACAGTTTAAATTTAGAAGTTATTTTACAAAGAATTTACAAATTCTTATCACTCAGTGATTCCTTGGTCTATATACATAAAATTAGGATTTTTAAGTTACTCTAATAGCACATCTTTTATAGGTAAGTGAAGCAATCTATAATAATTGTTATAACCAAGAGGGCTAAATATATGGCACTAGAGCCATGGGGTTGGACAGGCTGAGCAGACAATTATGAGGAGTCTTGGACCTCAGACTAGACATGAGGGGTAATGACAGTTTCACAGCAGATGGCAGGATGGAATAATAATAACCAGTGTAGACAAAGATACAGAACAAGAACCAATCTCATCTTGCTTTCCACCCCAATTATTAATATTATGTCATTTAACTCCAAGACTTCTAGAAATTAAGACTTAGGAATTTGAGGATAAGAGGAAGGTATGGGACAAATCCGAACTGACTAAATTTATTCTCAGTTGAGGAGGTTATATTTTTTCCAATGCATAGAATGGGAGCTTTGGACAGAAATTATAACATCTAATTTTGGCATGCTACCAATTTCTGGATGGAGGCTCAAAAACTTTAAGGTTTCTTTTGGTAAACAAAACAAAACCAAATTTCGTATTAACGTTCAGTCTAATTCTCAACAGCATTTTTACAGTTTTACTAGGTTGGGACCCATCTTGGAATCAGTTAATATAAAAATCTTTTTCTTTTACAGACATAATTATTCCTGGCAAGTCACACATTCAACCTTCAACATAAAGTTTCAGAAAGACTTCTCCCACTCATTTATCAATGAAAGTTTCATGTTGGAACTAATTATTTTTAATTGACTATGTAGAAGGTGACTTTTCCACATAGACAATAATTTTTGAGACTCTGAACCTCAGAGCACTAATTGTAACTTAATTAGTTTATACATTTGTTCAGCTCACGGTTTCAAGGCCCCTGCCCTATTTCAGAAATTACACATCCTTATCTGTAAAAAGAGAAAGATTAACTCACACATATTAAGCAGAGTTACTCATGGTTGAAAGTGATAACGTAAGATGTGCATGAGCCTAGAATTTTAATTTTTATCGTGTTTAGACTTTAGCTGTTCCTTTAGGGAGAGGAGGATTCTGGATAGCCAGGACTTTTTTTTTTCTCTCTTCTTTTTTTTTAAGCTTTTTGTACTCCCACCTCCCATGTAACCTACATCTAAAATATTGGAATTTATCCTTTTTTTCCCCTGAATCAGGACTCTGTATCATTTTAAAGTGGATATGTAGATGTGTCTCTTGTTAACTGATGCTTCATGACCAAGTCAACTGACAATAATTAATTGTATATGTCTCATTACCTTCCCAATGCCAGTTCTGTTTTCTATTACAAATGCAGAAAAGCTGTCTCTTACTCTCAGACTTTTTTCATTTGCTTCTGCATGCCACCTAGATGATCCCTAAATGCTAGAAGCAAGCTCTAGAGGCTTTTCATTTCTTGTGAAGTCTGTGTAACAAAACTGAGGGGAAAGGGTACAAATTCTAAGCTAATCTTCCCACCATTGTGCTATCTCTTGCATCAAAGGAGATGTGAGGCCAAAAGAATGGAGAGATAACAAAATACCAGGGATCTTTAATTGCCCAGACAGTCATGTAAATATATCTAGGGTCCCATTAGCCCTCCATGGGCAATCCCTTTGTTTCCCAAGACAAGAGGAGAATGGGCTAATAAAGGAAGTGATAGAGGAAGAAGTTGCTAGAGTCTTTTTTTTTTTTTTTTTTTTTTTTTTGCGGTACACGGGCCTCTCACTGTTGTGGCCTCTCCCGTTGCGGAGCACAGGCTCCGGACGCGCAGGCTCAGCGGCCATGGCTCACGGGCCCAGCCGCTCCGCGGCGTGTGGGATCTTCCCGGACCGGGGCACGAACCTGTGTCCCCTGCATCGGCAGGCAGACTCTCAACCACTGTGCCACCAGGGAAGCCCTAGAGTCTCTTCACTTCAATTTTTTCTCTCTTCATTTTGAATGTATTGCCATGTAGCTTTCACATATCTTAGGAACATGAGCTGAGCAACTCAAGTCCATAAAGTCTGATGAGGTCCGCAATCTATAAAACTCCTTATTCCATATCCTCATCTGATGTTTTAGTTACATGTCAAAGTCAGAAGTAGATTCTTTTTCTAGGTCAAGTCTAATTTCAGAGGCAGAAATTTTAGGATAAAATATACCTAAAAGTAAGACAAAATATTTTATTCTTATCACTTTATTTCCTTCTAAAAACACTATTCCATGATTTTCATATTTTACAACATTGGTTTTAGTGCTCTTCTTATGCAGTGGACTCTTTCAAAAAAGTCCAGTTTGCTAACTGGGCCCTCCACATTTTATGGGGTAGCAGACAGAGGGTTTTGCCTACAAGTGGATTACTTTCTCAAAGGGAAGAAATATTTTAGATGTGTTATAACCTATCCCAGGGAGCATCCAATTATAACTCCACTCCTAATTAAAACAGGTTTAATGGTCAGGTTCTTACCTGTGCTTCAGTTTGAGCAGTAAAAGCAAGCTGATAGGATTTTTGAAGCAAGGTTTCCCACTGGAACTTTGCAAGCACTGCATGCTTCATTTATGGTAATTATATGAAATTTATCTTTGTGAGAAAAGTATACACATATCTTGGCATAGCTTTCTTGAGAAAAATAGGTAATAGGCACAATTTGTTACATCCATCCTTTTCCCCCGCCTCCTAAGAAAGATAAAAAAAAAAAAAATGAGAATGAGTGTTAAGAAATTACAGACCTATAAAACATGATTTACCAAGGTCTCTTGGAACTCAGACTTTGAAGGAAGTTGTACCAACCCAAAAGAGTGTTAGGAAGAGACCCAGAGAGATATGGGTCTCTCACATGTGCTTTTCAGGAAAAAAAAAATTGAGCAGTCATCAGGTCATCAAATACATTAGGAAACCACTTCGTCGCCTCTCCACTTTATGTGCATTGCCTTTAAATCTCAGACACTGGGCAGCTGGAAGTCTATTGCCCTATTTCTTTCTTTTGCGGGGGAAGGAGCAGATGGAATGCACTTTTCTCCTCTTTCCGGCTCCGCCTTCCCTTCCTTCACCTTCCTTTTCTCTTCACCCCTCCTTCCTCAAGAATTAAAATATTTTTAATCAGCTTAAAATTTAAGCATCAAACTCTTAAAATGTTTCTTGACCTAGGCAGAGCACAGATTGTTTTTAGGCTGGTGAAAATACTCTGTATGATGTTATAATGATGGATATATGTTATTATGAATTTGCCTAAACACATAGAATGTACAACACTAAGCGTGAACTCTAAGGTAAAGGATGGACATTAGATGATTATGATTTACTAAAGTGGATTCATCCTTGCTGAAAAAATAAAAACTCACCATTCTGGTGAGTGATGTTAGTAACAGGGAAGGCAATGCATGTGTGGAGGTATGAGGTTTATGGGAAATCTCTGTACATCCCTCTCAT
The DNA here is from genome assembly GCF_951394435.1 of Stenella coeruleoalba. Classification (NCBI taxonomy): domain Eukaryota; kingdom Metazoa; phylum Chordata; class Mammalia; order Artiodactyla; family Delphinidae; genus Stenella; species Stenella coeruleoalba. The sequence goes on from NC_137157.1 coordinate 32,502,084, forward strand.
ATTTGTTCTAAACCTAAAACTTCTCTAAAAATATAGTATATATATTAAAAAAAAAAAACCTCTCCTGACCTTCAATACAACTGTTATCTTAAAGGGTTTCATCCTGAAAGATAAACATAACAAAACTTTTTGCTAAAGGAACAATATTTGCACATTTTAAAAATGATACAATATTAGAAACCTTCTTCTTTCACATTAGTTTTGTGCTTTTAAATTGATTATGTAATACTCATAAGGTCAAAAAGCATGTTGATGGATTGCTTTGGTAAATAGTGGCATAGATAAAAGTTCATAACACATTAAAAGACTAAAATGTACACTTACAAAACATTAAGCTAATTCTACTTTTATTGAAAAATATAGATATACATGTAAAATGCATATATTTATCTTCATATATTTATATGGGACATGATAGATTAAAATTTGGGCGGGATGGCATGATTATTTGTAATTATTATTTTGTCGTGATATTTCTCTGTAGTTGTATGTATTTTACAATAATTATTCTTATAACAGCTAACACAGTAACATTTTTAAATGACATGTGTATCTATAAAAGAGAAGATACAAATATAACTGAACAAAGATTAAACATATATTTATGGCAAAAGACATCATAAGAAAGTAATAAACAGAGGGAAATATTTGCAATACATGTGATCATCTAAGAATTAATGACCAAAATATACAGAGAGCTTTTGCAAATTGACGGGGAAAAAACCGCCCCAACATGAAAATGGTCAAAAGATAAAAAGAGGAAATTTATAAAAGAGCAAAATTTAAATAAACAACCATACAACATCAGGAAAATAAAAATTAAAGCAACAGTGACATATCAATTTTTGTTTATCATGTTGGCCCAAACACAAACATGTTAAAACCCAGTGCTAGCAAAGATGTGAATTACTACAGTACACCTGAAAGATAATCTGACAATACCTATGCCAAGAGAAAAAATGAACATTACCTTTAAATTATTTTGATACATATGAGAAAGATATAAATGCATTAGTACAGAAGGATATGTGTATTATGTTTGTATTTGCATAACGTGGAGAAAATTTTCTGAATTTGGGACATGCTCAAGCATTATCTTCTTTACCATACCCCTTTTCTCCCTATTATCTCATATCGACTCAGTTTTGACATACATAAGATCATTTTGCTTTCCTTTATGTGTTCTAACTCTTTTTTGTACTTTTCCATGTCTTTTTCTTTCTGTGCTTCATTATAGATAATTTTCACACAGACCTATAAGAGTTTCTAATTTTCTCTCTCCATCTGTGTCTATTCAAATCATTTCGGGTTCTAATTTAAACTGCTATGTATTTTTTTAAATTATGTAAAAATTATTTAGCTCTTTCTCAAGCTTCCTAATCAATTTTGACAAGTATGTTGCCTATACATCATATAGTCTATACTCTTTTTTGTATTTTGAACACTTTTAGCATTCTTATTTTTATATCATTTATATCATGATGTAAATATACAGATGTTACTATCTGTATTACCTTTGAGTCTGATTCCAAACTTGTTTTCTATTTACTATTTTGTTATTTTATTTATTTATTTATTTTATACAGCAGGTTCTTATTAATTATCTTTTTTTTTTTTTTAGTTAACGTTCATCACTATATTTTTTTAACATCTTTATTGGAGTAAAATTGCTTTACAATGGTGTGTTAGTTTCTGCTATATAACAAAGTGAATCACCTATATGGATATATATATCCCCATATCACCTCCCTCTTGCATCTCCCTTCCACCCTCCCTATCCCGCACCCATCCAAGTGGTCACAAAGCACCGAGCTGATCTCCCTGTGCTTTGCAGCTGCTTCCCACTAGCTATCTATTTTACATTTGGTAGTGTATATATGTCCATGCCACTCTCTCACTTCATCCCAGCTTACCCTTCCCCCTTCCCATGTCCTCAAGTCCATTCTCTATGTCTGCGTCTTTATTCCTGTCCTGCCCCTAGGTTCTTCAGAACCGTTTTTCTTTTTAGATTATATATATATATGTGTTAGTGTATGGCATTTTATTTTCTCTTTATGACTTACTTCACTCTGTATGACAGACTCTAGGTCCATCCACCTCACTACAAATAACTCAGTTTCATTTCTTTTTTAGGCTGAGTAATATTCCATTTTATATATGTGCCACACTTCTTTATCCATTCATCTGTTCATGGACACTTAGGTTGCTTCCATGTCCTAGCTATTGTAAATAGAGCTGCAGTGAACTTTGTGGTACATGACTCTCTTTGAATTATGGTTTTCTCAGGGTACATACCCAGTAGTGGGATTGCTGGGTCATATGGTAGTTCTTTTTTTAGTTTTTAAGGAACCTGCATACTGTTCTCCATAGCGGCTGTATCAATTTACATTCCCACCAACAGTGCAAGAGGTTTCCCTTTTCTCCACACCCTCTCCAGCATTTGTTGTTTGTAGATTTTTTGATGATGGCCATTCTGACCGGTGTGAGGTGATACTTCATTGTAGTTTTGATTTGTTGATTTGATAGAAATGTCTATTTAGGTCTTCTCCCCAGTTTTTGATTAGGTTGTTTGTTTTCTTAATATTGAGCTGCATGAGCTGTTTATATATTTTGGAGATCACTCCTTTGTCCATTGATTCATTTGCAGATATTTTCTCCCATTCTTAATGTTGTCTGTTTGTATTTTTTATAGTTTCCTTTGCTGTGCAAAAGCTTTTGTTTCATTAGTATAAAATGATACTATACATAGATAATCTTAAAGATGCCACCAGAAAACTACTAGAGCTAATCAATGTATTTGGTAAAGTTACAGGACACAAAATTAATGCACAGAAATCTCTTGCATTCCTGTACACTAACAGTGAAAGATCAGAAAGAGAAATGAAGGAAACAATCCCATTCACCATTGCAACAAAAAGAATAAAATACCTAGGAATAAACCTACCTAAGGAGGTAAAAGACCTGTACTCAGAAAACTGTAAGACACTGATGAAAGAAATCAAAGGTGATACAAACAGATGAAGAGATATACCATGTTCTTGGATTGGAAGAATCAATAATATGAAAATGACGATGGTGCCCAAAGTAATCTACAGATTCAATGCAATCCCTATCCATTTACCAATGGCATTTTTTACAGAACTAGAACAAATAATCTTAAAATTTGTATGGAGACACAAAACACTCCGAATAGCCAAAGCAATCTTGAGGGAAAAAAACGGAGCTCGAGGAATCAGAATCCCTGACTTCAGACCATACTACATAGCTACAGTAATCAAGGCAATATGGTACTGACATACCATAAAACAGAAATATAGATCAATGGAACAGTACAGAAAGCACAGAGATAAACCCACATACCTATGGTCAACTAATCTATGACAAAGGAAGCAAGGATATGCAATGGAGAAAAGACAGTCTCTTTCCTAGGTTGTGCCGGGAAAACTGGACAGCTACATGTAAAAGAATGAAATTAGAACACTTCCTAACACCATAAACAAAAATAAACTAAAAATGGATTAAAGACCTAAATGTAAGACCAGACACTATAAAACTCAACTCTTAGAGGAAAACATAGGAAGAACACTCTTTGACATAAATCACAGCAAGATCTTTTTTTTTTTTTTTTTTTTTTTTTTTGCGGTACGTGGGCCTCTCCCATTGTGGAGCACAGGCTCCGAACGCGCAGGCTCAGCGGCCATGGCTCACGGGCCTAGCCGCTCCGTGGCATGTGGGATCCTCCCGGACCGGGGCACGAACCCGTGTCCCCTGCATCGGCAGGCGGACTCTCAACCACTGCACCACCAGCGAAGCCCTGCAAGAGCTTTTTGACCCATCTCCTAGAGTAATGGAAATAAAAACAAAAATAAACCAATGGGACCTAATGAAACTTCAAAGCTTTTCGCAGCAAAGGAATCTATTTATTATTATTCTGTATCATTTGTTAACTTAAAAATGTTTGTAGTTTGTCATTGTAATTTTATGTTCCTTTGAACTGTATATATAGGAATAATTTAAATTCTGGGTTTAATATACTTTTTTCTCCAAAGGGATATTCCTTATTTCTGCTCAAGTGCCATCATATACTTTCAAACTAAAACTATTTAAAACTAAATTTTGTGTGTGGATTCCTTGGGCCCATGCTGGGAGTACAGTTTGTAGTTAGATATTCTTAGAGGAGACATTTCTTTCCTCTTTCTTTCCCTTTCTTCTCTCACTGTTTCTCTCCATGGTTAGCCAAAATAAGACAGCTGAGGTATCCCCTTCATCTCCCTCTACAGGCGGGGATATATTTTTCTAATTCACCCACTGAGGGTAATGGCTTCCAGGGGTTCTAATTTACACAGGGTTTTCATTGTTTTCCCCTTTCACTTGAGTTATTTGGCTTTGTCCTCTGTCTCCTGCACAAGACCAATTAATCTACAATCTCTAGGTCAGCATGCATAGTCTGAAGCTACCAGGCAAACACTACAAGCTTAACTCTTGGATTTTTATTGTCTCTTATCTTTCATCTACCAATCTAAGGATATGACTGGGACATTTGTGTTTCTATTCTCAGAGAGTTTTCTAGGTCAAAATCAGAAACAGATTGAAGGCTGCCTTTCTTCTCCCTCTGACTTTTTGAAAGTTATACCTTCTTAAAGTCTCTGCTCACTGTTCTTGCAGGAAAAGATAAAGAAGTCAGTGCTCCTGAGGCAACTAGTGAGAGCAGTGTGTCCTCAGACTAAGCCGAAAACCAGCGTAGTTAACTTCCTCAGGAGATTGCACCTCTATCCCTTGGAAGCATCTCAGGGGCCAAAAGGTTCACCTAACAATCGTGTTTCCTTTGCAATGAGATTTACAGACTTGTTGAGGATTCCTAAACACAAATGGGATGCAGTGGCATAAAGAAGTGTCTTGGATTTTTATGCATGAGAACCTAGGATTGGAAGACCCCATATAACTGATATTTCTTTTATCATTAGCCAGAGAAGCTGGGGAAGAGTGTTGGGAAAGTGAAAAGGCTAGATAGATTTGGATTTTAAATAATTTATGTAATATGACAAATGTTATTTATTTCTGCACATCTCATTCATACCTGCAGTTGTTTTCACATGCTCACTCCTTAGTACGGTGATCCTCCTTGAAGAGAACTGTTTATTGTCTTGTTCATGTGCTCTTACATCTTCCGGAAGCAAAGATCTTATATGTCCCAAGACATATACATATGGGATAATTGTGTATGCTGACCTCATATCCAGATTTTTATAGAGATTGTATTATGCTCCATGTTTTACAGTAGTTACCTACCTTAACCTTCCATTGACTAGTTAAAGCAGTACAACTGTTAGAATATATGTAAATTTTATTTACAAATTGATTAGAATTTGGCGACACAGCTGTAAAATTCAGAAGTATACAGTGCATTGGCAAAGAGCAGGTTACAGCAATCATTATAGCTTCAGGCCATGAATTGTTTCCTTTCTCTCCATCTATTATCTCTGAAATTTTCTGCTTACCTGAAATACACTAAACAGATTTTTAAAACTGACTAGTCTATTGTAATTCATTTCCATAATTTAAGACAGCACTGGTGATTTTGTACAAATAGTGAGGAGAAATGAATTCTAGTTCAAAATCATAATTCCCTGGATATATAGTAGGTCTTTTCATTTGTAAAGCGAGGCATGGTAATCCCCTATTTATTTCACAAAGTTATTTATTTATTTATTTTTAAATATCTTTATTGAAGTATAATTGCTTTACAATGGTGTGTTCATTTCTACTTTATAACAAAGTGAATCGGTTATACATATACATATATTCCCATATCTCTTCCCTCTTGTGTCTCCCTCCCATCCTCCCTATCCCACCCCTCTAGGTTGTCACAAAGCACCAAGCTGATCTCCCTGTGCTATGTGGCTGCTTCCTAGTAGCTAACTGTTTTACATTTGGTAGTGTATATATGTCTATGCCACTCTCTCATTTCGTCCCAGCTTATCCTTTCCCATACCTGTGTCCTCAAATCCATTCTCTACATCTGTGTCTTTATTCCTGTCCTCACCCTAGGTTCTTCAGAACCATTCTTTTTTTTTTTTTTTTTGTAGATTCCATACATATGTGTTAGCATACAGTATTTGTTTTTCTCTTTCTGACTTACTTCAGTCTGAATGACAGACTCTAGGTCCATCCACCTCACTACAAATAACTCAATTTCGTTTCTTTTATGGCAGACTAATATTCCATTGTATATATGTACCACACTTCTTTATCCATGCATTCATCTGTCGATGGACACTTATGTTGCTTCCATGTCCTGGCTATTGTAAATAGAGCTGCAATGAACACTGTGGTACATGACTCTTTTTAAATTATGGTTTTCTCCGGGTATATGCCCAGTAGTGGAATTGCTGGGTTGTATGGTAGTTCTATTTTTAGTTTTTTAAGGAAATAACATACTGTTCTCCATAGTGGCTGTATCAATTTACATTACCACCAACAGTGCAAGAGTGTTCCCTTTTCTCCACACCCTCTCCAGCGTTTATTGTTAGTAGATATTTTGATGATGGCCATTTTGACTGGTGTGAGGTGATACCTCATTGTAGTTTTGATTTGCATTTCTCTAATGATTAGTGATGTTGAGCATCCATTCATGTGTTTGTTGGCAATCTGTATATCTTCTTTGGAGAAAGGTCTATTTAGGTCTTCTGCCCATTTTTGGATTGGGTTGTTTGTTTTTTTGATATTGAGCTGCATGAGCTGCGTCTAAATTTTGGGGATTAGTCCTTTGTCAGTGGCTTCATTTGCAAATATTTTCTCCCATTCTGAGGGTTTTCTTTTCATCTTCTTTATGTTTTCCATTGCTGTGCAAAAGCTTTTGAGTTTCCTTAGGTCCCATTTGTTTATTTTTGTGTTTATTTCCATTTCTGTAGGAGGTGGGTCAAAAAGGATCTTGCTGTGATTAATGACATAGAAAGTTCTGCCTATGTTTTCCTCTAAGAGTTTTATAGTGTCTGGCCTTCCATTTAGGTCTTTAATCCATTTTGAGTTTATTGTCGTATATGGTGTTAGGGAGTGTTCTAATTTCATTCTTTTACACGTAGCTGTCCAGTTTTCCAAGTACCACTTATTGAAGAGGCTGTCTTTTCTCCATTGTATATTCTTGCCTACGTTGTCAAAAATAAGGTTACCAGGGCTTCCCTGATGGTGCAGTGGTTGAGAGTCCGCCTGCTGATACAGGGGACACGGGTTCGTGCCCCGGTCCAGGAAGATCCCACATGCCGCGGAGCGGCTAGGCCCATGAGCCATGGCCAATGAGCCTGCGCGTCTGGAGCCTGTGCTCCGCAACGGGAGAGGCCACAAAAGTGAGAGGCCCGCGTACCGCAAAAAAAAAGATAAGGTGACCATATGTGCGTGGGTTTATCTCGGGGCTTTCTATCCTGTTCCACTGATCTATATTTCTGTTTTTGTGCCAGTACCATACTGTCTTGATTACTGTAGCTTTGTAGTATAGTCTGAAGTCTGAGAGCCTGATTCTTCCAGGTCCATTTTTCTTTCTCAAGATTGCTTTGGCTCTTCAGGGTCTTTTCTGTTTCCATACAAATTGTGAAATTTTTTGTTCTACTTCTGTGAAAAATCCCAGTGGTAGTTTGATAGGGATTGCATTGAATCTGTAGATTGTTTGGGTAGTATAGTTATTTTAACAATGTTGATTCTCCCAATCCAAGAACATGATATATCTCTCCGTTTCTATCATCTTTATTTTTTTTCATCAGTGTCTTATAGTTTTCTGCATACAGGTCTTTTGTCTCCTTAGGTAGGTTTATTCCTAGGTATTTTATTCTTTTTGTTGGAATGGTAAATGGGAATGTTTCCTTAATTTCTCTTTCAGGTTTTTAATCATTGGTGTATAAGAATGCAAGAGATATCTGTGTATTAATTTTTTATCCTGCTGCTTTACCAAATTCATTGATTAGCTCTAGTAGTTTTCTGGTAGCATCTTTAGGATTCCCTATGTATAGTATCATGTCATCTCCAAACAGTGACAGTTTTACTTATTCTTTTCCAATTTGGATTCCTTTTATTTATTTTCTTCTCTGTTTCCTGTGGCTAAAACTTCCAAAACTATGTTGAATAATAGTAGTGCGAGTGGGCAACCTTGTCTTCTTCCTGATCTTAGTGGAAATGGTTTTAGTTTTTCACCATTGAGAATGACATTGGCTGTGGCTTTGTCATATATGGCCTTTATTATGTTGAGGAAAGTTCGCTCTATCTCTACTTTCTGGAGGGTTTTGTCATAAATGGGTGTTGAATTTTGACAAAAGCTTTTTCTGCATCTATTGAGATGATCATATGGTTTTTCTCCTTGAATTCGTTAATATGGTTTTTCACATTGATTGATTTGCATATATTGAAGAATCCTTGCATTCCCGGGATAAACCCCACTTGATCTTGGTTTAGGATCCTTTTAATGTGCTGTGGGATTCTGTTTGCTAGTATTTTGTTGTGGATTTTTGCATCTGTGTTCATCAGTGATATTGGCCTGTAGTTTTCTTTCTTTGTGACATCTTTGTCTGGTTTTGGTATCAGGGTGATGGTGACCTCATAGAATGAGTTTGGGAGTGTTCCTCCCTCTGCTGTATTTTGGAAGAGTTTGAGAATGATAGCTGTTAGCTTTCCTCAAAATGTTTGATAGAATTCCCCTGTGAAGACATCTGGTCCGGGGCTTTTGTTCGTTGGAAGATTTTTTTTTTTTTTTGCGGTACGCAAGCCTCTCACTTTTGTGGCCTCTCCCGTTGCACAAGAGCACAGGCTCTGGATGCACAGGCTCAGCGGCCATGGCTCACGGGCCCAGCTGCTCCACGGCATGTGGGATCTTCCCAGACCCGGGGCATGAACCCATGTCCCCTGCATCGGCAGGCGGACTCTACCTCTGTGCCACCATGGAAGCCCCTGTTGGAAGATTTTTTAATCACAGTTTCAATTTAAGTGCTCGTGATTGGTCTGTTTATATTTTCTATTTCTTCCTGGTTCAGTCTAGGAATGTTGTGCTTTTCTAAGAATTTGTCCATTTCTTCCAGGTTGTCCATTTTATTGGCATATAGTTGCTTCTAGTCATCTCTCATGATCCTTTGGTATTTCTGCAGTGTTAGTTTTTACTTCTCCTTTTTCATTTCTAATTCTCTTGATTTGAGTCTTCTCCCATTTTTTCTTGATGATTCTGGCTAATGGTTTATCAATTTTGTTTATCTTCTCATAGTTCCAGCGTTTACTTTTATTGATCTTTGCTATTGTTTCCTTCATTTCTTTTTCATTGATTTCTGATCTGATCTTTATTATTTCTTTCCTTCTGCTTACTTTGGGGTTTTTTTTTTTTTTCTTCTATCTCTAATTGCTTTAGGTGTAAAGTTAGGTTTTTTATTTGAGATGTTTCTTCTTTCTTGAGGTAGGATTGTATTGCTATAAACTTTCTTTTAGAACTGCTGTTGCTGCATCCTATAGGTTTTGGGTCATTGTTATTTCATTGTCATTTTTCTAGGTATTTTTTAATTTCCTCTTTTATTTCTTCAGTGCTCTGTTAGTTATTTAGAAGTGTATTTTTTAGCCTCCATTGAGCAGTCTTTGACAACCAATTATGATGTCAAGTTGTTTGAAGGGGAAGATGATTTAATGTCTTATTTCTGATATAGAGGGTCAAGAGACCAAGACATACATTTTGGAATTTGTTGAAGATATGCTTGTGAGCTTCTTAATGAAAAACTGGTCTGGGTTCAGAGAGCTGAAGTGAAGGCTTCTTTTACTCCATATGAAAATTGATTCACTAACCCACAGTCCTAGTGACTGTCCTCATCATTTATTTAGACTTGTTTTATTGAAACATATAAGTAGCTAGTTCTCTTCACAGTAAAGAGGAGAAAAGTGAAAGAACCGAAGAATTCTTCATGTTTTCCTTTATATGAAGTGTGGTTTCCCAAGCTCAGCACCAATGACAACTGTTCTACATAATTATTTGTTGTTAAGGCAGTGGGTCGGGAGAGGGACAGGTTGGACAGTGGTAAGGAGAGGGGTATCCTGTACACTGCAGGATGTTTAGCAGTATCCCTGGCCTCTATCCACTAAATGCCAGCAACCTCTCCATTCATGACAACCAAAAATATTTCTTGCCATTGCCAAAATTTCCCCGAAGGCAAAATCACCCACAGTTAAATACCTCTGATATAATTATAATCAGAATTTGCCTTATATAATAGGTTATGCTAACTGGCAGAACTAGGGATGGCATATAATAGTTAACCAAGTGACATGTTTTATTATAGCCTTAGCCTTGTTCACGCCCTTAGATATTGGTAACTTCATCTTGGAACCATTAGTTCCTCAACTGTTCTTACTCTAGTAAAATAAGGAGGTTTTTGGTAGGTGTGTGAGAAGAGGTTTATGTCCAATGAGAATGAAGCAATGGTATTTGGCCCATAAATAAAGTTTACACTCATAAAGAATCAAAGATAGACAGGAAGTTATCTCCTCTCTGAAAATTCCCTCGGAAAGCCTTCTCAACAAGCCAACCCTGGTACACTCCAGAAAAATAAGGTAACCAAATTTCCCAATTTGCCTGGAACACTGACTTGCTTATGCTTGTTGCTCCTGATTGGTTATTAAGAATAAATTCCTCTCACTCTCAAAAGTGTCTTAGTTCAGGACAAGAAGTTAAAAAATATAACCCTTTATCAGTGGTAGTCTACTACTTTTGAACTAGCCATAGTTCTTGGCCTCCTAATTATCCCAGAAAGACCTACTACAACTCATTGCAGGTAACAATTGGACAGGCAGTTTTGTCTGGAATTTAAGAGCATGGACTCTGGAGTCAGAAAGTCTAAGCTCAAATTCTAACCCCATCACTTACTAGCCATGATACTTTGGCTCTTAGTTTCCTCATCTTTAAAATGTGGTTTATAATAACAGTTGCTTCCTCATAAGATCACATACATAAAATACTTAAATTACATATAAAATAACATGCATAAAATACTTAGAACTTTCCGTGACACAATACTATTACATTTTTGGCTCATGATATCTTGACCCTTGTCTCTTCTACTGTGCACACTGGGGAAAAAAAAAAAAAAAGGTGTGGGAGACTATACACATGTTTTTCCTTGTAAACTGAAATTGTGCCATCAACTTACTCATTAAATAGTTCTGATGTTTTCCAGTTGCTTGTTTCAATAAAATTTGAATCACATTGCACTTGGTCATTTATAAGTGGTTTTTCTGCACTTAATAATAATTTCATTTGTGTTTATATACTTTTCAATATCACATTTAGATTATTATTATTAATGCTATTACATTATACACTTTTCTTCCTGGAGAATAAATTTCAATATTTATCTGGTCAGGAGTTTGGAAATGAATGTAGACTTCTAAAATAGCCCCCAGTGATCCTTACCTCCTGATATTCATACTTCTGTGTAATCTTTCACCTTAATACGGGTTTACTGGCTTGCTTCTAACTGGTAACACATTGCAAAGGTAAAGAGATGTCACTTCTGTGATTAAGTTACTAAAGATTGTGATTTCCATCCTATTAGCAGATGCTCTGTGCTAGTTCCTTAGCTTATAGGTTTCGACGGAGAGAACTTCCACGTGGAGAGGGCTACGTGTCAGAGAACTGAGGCTTTCAGTCCAACAACCCAAGAAGAAATGAATACTACCAAGAACCACACGAGCTTGGAAGTGGATCCTTTCCCAGGCAGGTTTCGAGATGACTAAAGACAGAGGATTCCTTGATTACAGTCTGTGAGAGTCTCTGAAGCTGCAGGCCCACATTCCCATTCAGTACAAACTGTGAGATAACAATTATATGCTCTTTTAAGCCTAGCTTTTTGACAATATAATATGCAGCAAAAGCTAATTCATTTAAAAAAAGAAGAGAGAGAGAATGTGGTACATATGCTCATAAGCTATTCTTACCTAAAAGTACATTCAACTAAAAATAAACTCGTTGCCCGTGCTCCATATTTCCTTTATCTCATTGACATCATCATAACCTTGATTTTTCATGTAAACCTCTGTTTAAAACTTTTAAAGAAATTTTGGTATGAAAGTGAACAGAAAGTGGAGCAGTGGGAATAAGGGAGGCCTTGTTTAGTTTTTGTTTGTTTTGCTTTGAGAGAGGAGATCCTAGGCTTAAGTGAATAATCCAGGAAGAGGGTGAAATAGATGACAATGGAGGTGGAAGAGGGACAAGCAGAAGAGAAATTCTTAAGAAAGCAAGCTGGGATGGCATCCAGAGGAGCCTAGAAGGAGGAATCCATCTTTGACTGGAGGGGCAATACTTTAGCCCTCACTTCACAGAAGGTGAGAAAGAGGGGTAAATATTTAGGTATGCTGGCAATTTTACTGATGATCATAAAAGGGAATTCATGAATCAGTGTATGTAATCTGTATATTACCAATATAAAATGACTTGAATGTAATAAAATATAACTGATGAACTATATAGACATAATTAAACCTATTTCTAATGAAATAGGAAATATTGTGAACCTGTCTGTTTTACTTGGGGAGAATACAAATACAGATGGTCCCTGACTTTTGATTTTTTGACTTTACAATGGTGCAAAAGCAATAAGCATTCAGTAAAAACCATGCCTCAGACTTTGAATTTTCATCGTTTTCCAGGCTAGTGATATTCAGTAGGACACTCTCGTGATGCTGGGCAGTGGCAGCATCTGCAATTCCCAGTCAGCCATGCAATCACGAGGGGAAATAACTGATACACTTACAAGCATTCTGTACCCTTACAACCATTCTGTTTTTCACTCTCAATAAACTACTTTATTCAATAAACTGCTTTATTATAAAATATGCTTTGTGTTAGATGAGTTTGCCCAACTGTAGGCTAATGTAAGTGTTCTGAACATTTAACATAGGCTAGGCTAAGCTACGATGTTTGGTAGACTAGGTATATCATATTAAATGCATTTTCAACATACAATATTTTCAACCTATGACGGGTTTATTGGGACATAACACCATCTTAAGTCGACAAAGATCTGTATACTACTCATGGGTGCCATCTTCTATGTTCCACCTTGTAAACATTTTTAGCATGTGAGGAAATACAAGGAAGATGTATGCTTTGATCTGCCATCAGAAATAATTAAGTACTGAAACTGAATCAGTACTGAATGTGCAGGCAAAGAGCAAGCTAAAATTGAACATGTACCTTTGAAGAGCTACTGATGTTTTAACTTAGCCTCAAACACTGCTATTTATTCATGCTGTCAATTTGTGTTATCCAGTTACAAAGAATCAGCTTTATCCTCACCTTTGATCCCTGAGGGCACTGAAAAATACCTTCTTGCATATGATCTCAAGAGGATTTCATCCTAATCTCATTCTCTAAGGCAGCTGGCTTCATGCCCAGATACCCCAAAATGCAGGTCAGTTGGTGAAATGGTCATGTTCTCATTTCCACAAAGAGCAAATGATGCCCTTTTGCTGTGTATGGACTTCCCAGGCATGTAAAAATCTATCCTGGGTAGAAAGAGACAAATGGAAATAGAAAGGTTCATGGCAAAAGTGCATAATATACTGAAGAGTTTCCCCAATGTCAGTGTATTTGCCATTGCCCTCTACGATGGCATTGTAATCAAGAGGCAGTGAAATGAGGAGAGCACACTGACTGGTTCATAATTTTTTTAATGTCAATATTAAAGAACTGTCCTTTATTATGATTTTTATAATTTCTATGTTTTTGTGCTAAAATATATTTTATATATTTCATTGTACAAAGTTTGGGCAATAGTAATTTTGTTCATACCATTCCTGACAAAATTAAATTTGTCAACCCTATCATGAAATCCAAATATTTGGGAAATACTAATCTTGGCTAAGATGGATGTTCAGTTTTACTTTATAGCAGAGTGGTGAAGAAAGTGTGCTTTGTAGTCAGATTGTGTTCATATTACAGCCCCAGGAATGGCACTGGGACATTGGACAGTTTACTTACTTAGTCTATTCCTTAATCTCCTCAGATATAAAATAGCCTAATGAAAGGAACTAAGCTCATGAGTGAGCAATTAATTCATTCATAAATATATACAATATCTGGCAAGGAGGAAGCATGCTCCGTCAGGGTAGTCTGTTATCATCTTAAAGCACTGAAACTCTCTTAGCACAATTATAATTAACGTTTATTAATTAATGTTAATTAATTAATTTAATGTAACAGCAATGAAGCTCTGGAAAATCATGTTTTCTTTTTAATTAAGCATACATTTGTTGAGCAATTACTATTTTCTAGAAACTATCCTATAATTTAGAAATACAAAATTAAACCAGACAGGATCCTCAGAGAGTCTGCAAGCTAATTCCTTAATTTTCAATGAAAGTTTTATTTATATGTTTAAGCAGATATTTTAAACTGGTGACCTTTGCTTGGTATTAAGCAGACCTCTGAGATAGAAGCTGGGAAAGCTGAAAAGTTAAAGACAGGAAGACACCAAGAAGATTGCCAGTGACAAAGTGGGCTAAGAAGAATTAATTCCAAGGGAGGAGAAAAAGAAAGAAATTCAAAGTAACTGATAAATGGGAATTTGTTAGTTTCTGTGTTTGCAACCATTTAGCACAGAAATGCATTCTTTAAAAAGTAATCTTTCTGCAATTTTCCTTGTAACCTAAAGTAAACAGTATCATTTTCCTTAGTACTCACATGGTGCCTCAACTTCAAGAATTTTTTAGAGAGCAACTGGTGGAGTTAGTAAATTTTATTAGGATTTGATAGAAATATAATTGTGAACTATTATTTTGATCTGCATAATCACAGTAATCAAAAGTTTCAACCAGTTAATACAAGTATTTTCTATTTATAAAAGGTGAATTGAGTAATATCGTATGATTCAATTTTCACTTGAAATGTCTCCATCATCCACGTCCTGCCCCATGCAATCCATCTTCAACTCCAGTTGATATTGAAGTTCCCATACAAAGGTCCACATCTCTCTAACTTGATGTTCATTGCTCTTTGAATGGTATCCTATCACTTCCTGGGCTCAGTTTGGTAGATTGGTGTACTAATAAACTGAAAATCAGTATAATACAATCTATAAAATTCAGGAAAAATGAAAGATTTGCTTTTTTTCAATCAATTTCCATAGAAACCAAGTTGTTTAGTGCCTACAGCAGGCATGAAAAATTGTTGGGTAAACAAGTAGGCCATGCCTCATAAGGCAAGAAATTTACCGATGTCCACCTGTGCCAAGGAGGGCAGAGAGCCTTATGACATTTTTACCCTATGCTGAACATGCTGACACTAAATGAATGAGATGTAAGTTCTTTCACTTGTTGATTTATGAATAAGTTTGAACATATAACTGAAGGATGGAATTTTTAATGCCTACTGAATGAAGACACAGCTCAAGGCCTGATTAACAATTTTAATATATACCTATGAAGTTTCACTAGGTAGGCAGTTAGTACACATCTTAGGGGTACAAGTGATTTTTGATAGTAAAAATGATGGAGGCAAGTGTCTTAGTCAAAATTAACTTCCTACAACATTCCATGCCTACCACGTGAAACTAAGTTATAGTTGGGGGTCATACTATGTAATAATTGTCTTTCTCAGAAGGAAAAAGAAAGAAACAGATATACTCTCAAGAAGTCCTCCATGATTGAAGTGATAGTAATATTTCCTAGTAATATTTCCTAAATCCCCTAGCAAGAGCCATTCACTTCCTCCTCTGAATTCAGAATAGCATTTAAATTATACCATGAAGTATACTTTCACAGAAAATGAGGGAATGAAAATTAAAAAGAGCATTTAAAAATTTAATGTTATAAAAGAATAATGTGAAAGAAATCTATTGCTGTTCATTAAATAAACAATATGTTAGCAGAAAGATATGACTGTTTTCTCAACAAAGAAGACTGGGAAGGTGGGGAAGGATAACAGTTTCCTTTGTGATAATATTGAAAAATGTATGTACTAAATGTAAAAGTGAGAAATAAAACTGCTTTGTACATCCAAAATATATAAATATGTATTAGTTTCAAATAGTTATTTTTCCAGGACATTGAAATTCCTAGTACTCAGAGAACTAATATTAGCATATCAAAGGGGGATACAGACTTGTTTTTTCAAATTACACTAGAGCATTTAGAAAATGAAGTCGCTCTCACAAGAAAGGAATCCATTAAAATGAATAAGGAAAAAGTTAGAAAGCAGGTAAATTCAGAGACACACATGTTGAAACAAATACCTAGTGAGGGTTAATGCAAATGGACCATGAATGTATTTGATTATATTAAAACCTTTTCCTAATGTGCATAAAAGAAAACTAAAACTTATTAAAATTAAAGAATTCATAAAAGTTGCAGTATAAGAGAGAGTTGGGTGTGATACTCAGTTTGTGTGTCAGCTTGACTAAGCTCCAGCCTCCAGTTATTCAATCAAATACTAATCTAAGTATACCTGTGAAAGCCTTTTGTAGATGTGACTGAAGTCCAGGAACAGGCGATTTTAAGTAAAGGGATTATTTTAGTTAATCTGGGCAGGCCTGATTCAGTCAGTTGAAAGACTCTAAGAGCAGAACTGAGGCTTCCCCAAAGAGGAAAATTTCTGCCTGAGGATAAGAGCTTTGACTCATTCCCCAGAATTCCAGCCTACCCTTCCTGAAGGTCTGCCTTAGGGATTTCAGATTTTCATCCCTGCCTCCTAAAATCATGTAAGTCAATTCCTTCCAGTAAATCTCTTAATATATGTCTCCTCCAGGTATGTTTCTCTGGTTGAACCTTGACTGACACGTGGAGTTTAACGTCTTCATATGTCATATTTGCAATTCCTTTCAGTCAGTAGTCATTTAGCAAGCAGTTATTTCAAAGTTATAGGCAAGTAATTGAATTCAGCTAGTCTCTACTTAATATTTGACTGATTAGTCTATTCAGCCAAAATAGTTTTGCCTCCTGGATGAGTCACTGACCATGATCAAATTTAAACTTTTGATCTTGCCTCCAAGCATGTTTCTCTTCTAGTATTCCTAATCTCTGATATGGCACATCTAGGTTCATCCCAGAAATCTGAGAGTCATCTCTAACACAAGTTCTCTTTCTCAGTCTTCCACATCAAGAATACTCCTGTCTATCATAGCAGTTCCAGAAACCCAAATATAAAGGACTTAGGGGAGGGTGTGAGCACAATCAGCTGGAAGGTGAGAAACTAGGGTGAATAGCATTTAACACAGCATTGAGAGTTTCCAAATTCAGCATGTTAACCCCCTTCTCTCTTTCTGCACTGCACTATCTTAATCAATGGATAGTAGCTTTCTAAGTGTATCTCCTGCTTCTCTCTCCCTGTCACTTGACAAGTATTTTTGAGCACCTACTATGAGACAGACATCTCCAGGTACTACAGTTTAATAAAAGAAAGGAAAAAAAAAAATCCTGCCATCATAGAACTTGCACTCTCCTGGCAGGAAAGAGAGAAACAATAAAAATAATTTAGGTAATTTACATGTTAGCAAGTGAGGAGTGCTATGAAAAAATAAGTCATGTAAGACGAATAAGAGTGCTGGGAACAGGTAAAAAAAACTATTTTTAGAAGTGTGGTCAAGGTAGTCTTTAAAGATCAAAAGCTTTAACGTAGAGCAAAGGCTCTGGGTCATGTGTCAACAAAAATTTGTTGTTGTAGGTGTGACTGAGGAAGAGCAAGACTCCAGGTAGCTGCGAGGGTGTAAATGAAGGTAAGAGAGAAGGAGATCAAAGAGCTCAGGACACTAAGAAGCAGATTGTGCAAGCGCTTGAAGGCCACTGAATTGTACTCTGTATGAGAAGGAAGGGCATTAAAGAGTTTTGAACAAAGGTGACATCATCTGACTTACATTTTAAAGGATTCTTATTACTGCTGTGTTGAAAATGAACAGTAGAGGAGTAAATGTGGATGCAGGAAGTCAGTTAAGAAGCTACTAAAATAATCTGAGAGACAATGGCTGGATCAAGATGAAAGCAGTGGGAATGAGAAATGGTCAGATTCTAGATATATTTTCAAAGCAGACCCAACAGGATTTTCTAACTGAATAGATCCACTGTCCATATAGTAATCAATGAAATCTTTTTTCTTTAAATTCATTTAGCAATAAACATTTTGTTCGGTCCCATTATCTGCCAGGCACTGCTCTAGGATCTGGTGCTCACAGTGAACAATATGATCCCTAAAGTCTGATCATTTCAAGTCTTTATTTTAAATCATTCAGAGTCTTCCCATCTATTTAGCACAGAACTCCAGTTCTTTGAAGATGGGCAATCAGAACTGTTACGATCTTGTCCTTGCTTATTTTTCTCCAATGTGTCCCTTCTACCCTGTCTCCTCTCTCCAGCCTTACTCTACTTTCTATCCACACTCAACTGTTCGTTTTGCTTCTGAGGTTTGTCCATGTTCCTCCAATACTACTAAACAGGTTTTAAAAAGTGATTGTTGGAATTTGCACTCTCACTAAAGAGTTTCAGTTGCTCCAAATACTTAAGATTTCCTTGCAAACAGTGGAGATTTTCAGTCATTTTCATTGTACCTATTTTGGTGGGTATGCAGTAGTTGCCTTAATTTGAATTTCCTGATAATTAACATGTTTAAAGACCTTTTTATATGTTTATAGCCATTTACATACTCTTTTAAATAAATACTGATTTGCATGTTTTACATATTTTTATCTGGGTTATATGTCCTTTTTTAATTGATTGTAGAAATTCTTGTCATCTATACATATTGTGACTATTTTCTTCAGCCTTGTGGGATCCCTTTGTACTCTGTTAATGGAGTTTTTTGCTGTCGACTTGTTCTCAATCTTAATATAGTTCAATATGTCTCTCTATGTATATAGTGAGTGTTTATGAGTGTGTATGTCTTTTCTAAGAAACCTTTGTCTACTCTGAGGTCACAAAGATGTTCTTCTACTTTTTCTTGAAAAAGCTTTATTCATTTGTCTTCAATATGTAGACCGAAATCCATTTGGAATTGATTTTCATGTATTTTTTAAGATAGGCATTGCCTTTTTAAATCACAGGTATATTCTCAGCACCCAGCAACAGAACTGAATAAATAGTTCTTGAATGTCTGACAAAATAAATGAATGAGTGAAAACATAGATTTGGGTAAGCTCTAAAAGAGTAAGGTATGTAGGATAATGTGTATAAGCAGGTATTTTAGGTTAGCTGTTCAAAATTCCATTTCCAACTTCATTATCCCTTCTCTGATATAAATGTTAAATCTTGACATCTCAGCTTCTATTGCAGCCAGAGATAGCCATGTGGCCCTTTTCAGGCCAATAAGATATAAGCAGAGGTCACTATTGATGTTAATTTCTTTTTCTCCTGCTGATGGCCTGTAATAGGCTTATAGTATGATGCCTGAAGGTAGAGTACCTATACTGTGGCCCTGAGGTTAAGAATGAGCACAAGAAACAAACAACATTTTTAAGAAAAATACTTTTAAGAAAAAACATATAACAAGAGCTCTGGTCCCCAATAGTATTATTGAATATCTATACCAGTCATATTCCTGAACTTTGTAGTATGCATTACAAATGGCCTCCACTTGTGTTCTTTGGTGATACAATATGTGGCATTGATTTTCTATTATTTGCAACCAAATGCATTCCTAAATGGAGAAATCTAAGGGATCAGTCTACATTTCCTGTTTGAGAATGCCATATGTTTTAAAGGATAACTTTCTCACACACCATAAATGAAAAACTAAGAAATGTCCTTCCTTTCAGCTTGTGCTGTGCTCATGGAAGTCAGAACCCCTGACCCCTGAATACTGGCTCTGCAGTTTACTAGGTATTTCTCTCCTGAGAAATTTACTTAATAACAATTACAGGTCTTTAGTTTGCTCTCTATTAAAAAATAAAATAGGAATAAAAAATCTTATTTGGGGAGTTATTTTGGAGAAAGGCTTATAGCAATGTGTGAAAGGTACCTGGCACAAGGTAGGTATTTAATATATTTTATGTATAACCCTTCACATATGTCACATGTGAAGTTCAGTTAAAACATCATTTACCTTGTAGAAAAAAGGGCAGGGATATTTTCAGACATTTACAATATTAAGTGTTATTTGTGATCAAAAATTTGAATTATAATTCTGTAACGGCAATTTAATAAATTATCATGGCCTAAGGAACTTTATGATGCTTCCAAAATATGCAAATTATTATCAGACAGTTCCATGAGTGCCAGGAAAACAATGCTAATTATCTGATATGAAGACAATTTATTTGCCCAAATATTTAGAATTTTATGACAATTTTTTTAGAATACTTTTATATTGTTTCTCAAGAGGGTAACAAGCATAATTTTGAGATTTATAATCTCATATCTGTAATTTGTGCATGTGCTAATGCATTAATAAAAGCAAATTTATCTTTCTTTAAAATAGCAAATTAAACCATAGCTTAAATTGGTTTCATCCAAATAGGATAGTACATTGATTCAAATATTTGATTTGTTTCGCAGGCGAGACAGACAAGTAACAAGGAAAAATAAGAGTGATTTTTTTTAAAAGACTGAAATGCACTTGAAATTGATAAAGCACCAATTTTAGATGGCATACACAACATTAAGAAGATTAAGGGAAAAGAGCAAAGAAATCAGTAAACCATTAACTGACCTTTTAAAAATTGCTTAGGCTTAGAAAGGTTCCTAAGGAGAGAAAAATAACAGGTATTTTTGCTGTATGTTGTTGTTGTTTAGAAATAAATCAAGAAATTATATCCTAATCAACTGAAGACGTGCATTTCAGAAAATCATTCAGCTGTATGGGAGCAAATACTGGCAAAGCTTATTACTACACAATCCAGTTACTTCAACACTGAGAACAGAAAGCCATGCCAAATTTTAGTAGCTCTTAGAAAATATTACAGCAATCATACACCAGGGATTTCAGAAGCTGTTAAAAACTGTCATTAATTTATACATAAAATTCTGTCACAAACTTTGAAAACTGAAAATAAAATATAATCAAAACCTCAGAATAGTCTAACAAATGGCACAATAAATTTATTTATTCTGTTTCAAAAAAGCAATCTGGGATATCTATAGGAAGAAGAAGGAAATTATAATAATACCTTATATTTAGTACTCACTACTGTTAAGGCACATTCACATTAGTCATCTCATTTGAATCATTCAATAACTTTGTGATGTATAGCTTTTATTATGTTGAGGTAAGTTCCCTCTATGCCCACTTTCTGGAGGGTTTTTATCGTAAATGGGTGTTGACTTTTCTCGAAAGCTTTTTCTGCATCTATTGCGATGATCACCTGGTTTCTCTACCTCAATTTGTTAATATGGTTTATCACATTGATTTGCATATACTGAAGAATCCTTGCATTCCTAGGATAAACCCCACTTGATCATGGTGTATGATTCTTTTAATGTGTTGTTGGATTCTGTTTGCTAGTATCTTGTTGAGGATTTTGCATCTGTGTTCATCAGTGATACTGGCCTGTAGTTTTCATTATTTGTGACATCTTTGTCTGGTTTTGGTGTCAGGGTGATGGTAGCTGCATAGAATGAGTTTGGGAGTGTTCTCCCTTTGCTACATTTTGGAGGAGTTTGAGAAGGATAAGTGTTAGATCTTCTCTAAATGTTTGATAGAATTCGCCTGTGAAGCCATCTGGTCCTGGGCTTGTGTTTGTTAGATTTTTAATCACAGTCTCCAATTTCAGTGCTTGTGATTGGTCTGTTTATATTTTCTATTTCTTCCTCGTTCAGTCTAGGAAGGTTGTGCTTTTCTAAGAATTTATCCATTTCTTCCAGGTTGTCCATTTTATTGGCATATAGTTGCTTGTAGTAATCTCTCACGACCCTCTGTATTTCTACAGTGTCAGTAGAAATACAGTGTCTCCTTTTTCATTTCTAATTCTATTGATTTGAGTCTTTTCCCTTTTTTTCTTAATGAGTCTGACTAGTGTTTATCAATTTTGTTTATCTTCTCAAAGAACAAGCTTTTTTTTTTTTTTTTTTTTTTTTGCAGTACGTGGGCTTCTCACTGTTGTGGCCTCTCCCGTTGCGGAGCACAGGCTCCGGACACGCAGGCTCAGCAGCAATGGCTCACAGGCCCAGCCGCTCCACGGTATGTGGGATGTTCCTGGACTGGGGCACGAACCCGTGTCCCCTGCATCGGCAGGCAGACTCTCAACCACTGCATCACCAGGGAAGCCCAAGAACAAGCTTTTAATTTCATTGATCTTTGCTATTGTTTCCTTCATTTATTTTCATTTATTTCTGATCTGATCCTTATGATTTCTTTCCTTCTGCTAACTCTGGGTATTTTTGTTCTTCTTTCTCTAATTTCTTTAGGTGTAAGGTTAGGTTGTTTATTTGAGATGTCTCTTGTTACGTAAGGTAGGATTATATTGCTATAAACTTCCCTCTTAACGGTAAAAACCTGAAACCATTTCCACTAAGATCAGGAACAAGACAACGTTGCCCACTCTCACGACTATTATTCAACATACTTTTGGAAGTCTTAGCCACAGCAATCAGAGAAGAAAAAGAAATAAAAGAAATCCAAATCAGAAAAGAAGAAGTAAAACTGTCACTGTTTGCAGATGCCATGATACTATACATAGGGAATCCTACAGATGCTACCAGAAAAATACTGGAGCTAATCAATGTATTTGGTAAAGTTGCAGGATACAAAATCAATGCACAGAAATCTCTTGCATTCCTATACACTAATGATTAAAAATCAGAAAAAGAAATTAAGGAAACACTCCCATTCACCACTGCAAAAAAAGAATAAAATACCTAAGAATAAACTTACCTAAGGATGTAAAAGACCTCTACTCAGAAAACTATAAGATACTGATGATAGAAATCAAATATGACACAAACAGACGGAGAGATATACAATGTTTTGGATTGGAAGAATCAATATTTCTATCAAATCCTAATTAAAAAATTTACTAACTCCACCAGTTGCCCTCTAAAAAATTCTTCTTGAAGTTGAGGCACCATGTGAGTACTAAGGAAAATGATACTGTTTACTTTAGGTTACAAGGAAAATTGCAGGAAGATTACTTTTTAAAGAATGCATTTCTGTGCTAAATGGTTGCAAACACAGAAACTAACAAACTCCCATTTATCAGTTACTTTGTATTTCTTTCTTTTTCTCCTTCCTTGGAATTAATTCTTCCCAGCCCACTTTGTCACTGGCAATCTTTTTGGTGTCTTCCTCTCTTTAACTTTTCAGCTTTCCCAGCTTCTGTCTCAGAGGTCTGCTTAATTCCAAGCAAAGGTCACCTGTTTAAACATATAAATAAAACTTTCATTGAAAATTAAGGAATTAGCTTGCAGACTCTCTGAGGATCCTGTCTGGTTTAATTTTGTATTTCTAAATTATAGGATAGTTTCTAGAAAATAGTAATTGCTCAACAAATGTATGCTTAATTAAAAAGAAAAAATGATTTTCCAGAGCTTCATTGCTGTTACATTAAATTAATTAATTAACATTAATTAATAAACGTTAATTATAATTGTGCTAAGAGAGTTTCAGTGCTTTAAGATGATAACAGACTACCCTGACGGAGCATGCTTCCTCCTTGCCAGATATTGTATATATTTATGAATGAATTAATTGCTCACTCATGAGCTTAGTTCCTTTCATTAGGCTATTTTATATCTGAGGAGATTAAGGAATAGACTAAGTAAGTAAACTGTCCAATGTCCCAGTGCCATTCCTGGGGCTGTAATATGAACACAATCTGACTACAAAGCACACTTTCTTCACCACTCTGCTATAAAGTAAAACTGAACATCCATCTTAGCCAAGATTAGTATTTCCCAAATATTTGGATTTCATGATAGGGTTGACAAATTTAATTTTGTCAGGAATGGTATGAACAAAATTACTATTGCCCAAACTTTGTACAATGAAATATATAAAATATATTTTAGCACAAAAACATAGAAATTATAAAAATCATAATAAAGGACAGTTCTTTAATATTGACATTAAAAAAATTATGAACCAGTCAGTGTGCTCTCCTCATTTCACTGCCTCTTGATTACAATGCCATCGTAGAGGGCAATGGCAAATACACTGACATTGGGGAAACTCTTCAGTATATTATGCACTTTTGCCATGAACCTTTCTATTTCCATTTGTCTCTTTCTACCCAGGATAGATTTTTACATGCCTGGGAAGTCCATACACAGCAAAAGGGCATCATTTGCTCTTTGTGGAAATGAGAACATGACCATTTCACCAACTGACCTGCATTTTGGGGTATCTGGGCATGAAGCCAGCTGCCTTAGAGAATGAGATTAGGATGAAATCCTCTTGAGATCATATGCAAGAAGGTATTTTTCAGTGCCCTCAGGGATCAAAGGTGAGGATAAAGCTGATTCTTTGTAACTGGATAACACAAATTGACAGCATGAATAAATAGCAGTGTTTGAGGCTAAGTTAAAACATCAGTAGCTCTTCAAAGGTACATGTTCAATTTTAGCTTGCTCTTTGCCTGCACATTCAGTACTGATTCAGTTTCAGTACTTAATTATTTCTGATGGCAGATCAAAGCATACATCTTCCTTGTATTTCCTCACATGCTAAAAATGTTTACAAGGTGGAACATAGAAGATGGCACCCATGAGTAGTATACAGATCTTTGTCGACTTAAGATGGTGTTATGTCCCAATAAACCCGTCATAGGTTGAAAATATTGTATGTTGAAAATGCATTTAATATGATATACCTAGTCTACCAAACATCGTAGCTTAGCCTAGCCTATGTTAAATGTTCAGAACACTTACATTAGCCTACAGTTGGGCAAACTCATCTAACACAAAGCATATTTTATAATAAAGCAGTTTATTGAATAAAGTAGTTTATTGAGAGTGAAAAACAGAATGGTTGTAAGGGTACAGAATGCTTGTAAGTGTATCAGTTATTTCCCCTCGTGATTGCATGGCTGACTGGGAATTGCAGATGCTGCCACTGCCCAGCATCACGAGAGTGTCCTACTGAATATCACTAGCCTGGAAAACGATGAAAATTCAAAGTCTGAGGCATGGTTTTTACTGAATGCTTATTGCTTTTGCACCATTGTAAAGTCAAAAAATCAAAAGTCAGGGACCATCTGTATTTGTATTCTCCCCAAGTAAAACAGACAGGTTCACAATATTTCCTATTTCATTAGAAATAGGTTTAATTATGTCTATATAGTTCATCAGTTATATTTTATTACATTCAAGTCATTTTATATTGGTAATATACAGATTACATACACTGATTCATGAATTCCCTTTTATGATCATCAGTAAAATTGCCAGCATACCTAAATATTTACCCCTCTTTCTCACCTTCTGTGAAGTGAGGGCTAAAGTATTGCCCCTCCAGTCAAAGATGGATTCCTCCTTCTAGGCTCCTCTGGATGCCATCCCAGCTTGCTTTCTTAAGAATTTCTCTTCTGCTTGTCCCTCTTCCACCTCCATTGTCATCTATTTCACCCTCTTCCTGGATTATTCACTTAAGCCTAGGATCTCCTCTCTCAAAGCAAAACAAACAAAAACTAAACAAGGCCTCCCTTATTCCCACTGCTCCACTTTCTGTTCACTTTCATACCAAAATTTCTTTAAAAGTTTTAAACAGAGGTTTACATGAAAAATCAAGGTTATGATGATGTCAATGAGATAAAGGAAATATGGAGCACGGGCAACGAGTTTATTTTTAGTTGAATGTACTTTTAGGTAAGAATAGCTTATGAGCATATGTACCACATTCTCTCTCTCTTCTTTTTTTAAATGAATTAGCTTTTGCTGCATATTATATTGTCAAAAAGCTAGGCTTAAAAGAGCATATAATTGTTATCTCACAGTTTGTACTGAATGGGAATGTGGGCCTGCAGCTTCAGAGACTCTCACAGACTGTAATCAAGGAATCCTCTGTCTTTAGTCATCTCGAAACCTGCCTGGGAAAGGATCCACTTCCAAGCTCGTGTGGTTCTTGGTAGTATTCATTTCTTCTTGGGTTGTTGGACTGAAAGCCTCAGTTCTCTGACACGTAGCCCTCTCCACGTGGAAGTTCTCTCCGTCGAAACCTATAAGCTAAGGAACTAGCACAGAGCATCTGCTAATAGGATGGAAATCACAATCTTTAGTAACTTAATCACAGAAGTGACATCTCTTTACCTTTGCAATGTGTTACCAGTTAGAAGCAAGCCAGTAAACCCGTATTAAGGTGAAAGATTACACAGAAGTATGAATATCAGGAGGTAAGGATCACTGGGGGCTATTTTAGAAGTCTACATTCATTTCCAAACTCCTGACCAGATAAATATTGAAATTTATTCTCCAGGAAGAAAAGTGTATAATGTAATAGCATTAATAATAATAATCTAAATGTGATATTGAAAAGTATATAAACACAAATGAAATTATTATTAAGTGCAGAAAAACCACTTATAAATGACCAAGTGCAATGTGATTCAAATTTTATTGAAACAAGCAACTGGAAAACATCAGAACTATTTAATGAGTAAGTTGATGGCACAATTTCAGTTTACAAGGAAAAACATGTGTATAGTCTCCCACACCTTTTTTTTTTTTTTTCCCCAGTGTGCACAGTAGAAGAGACAAGGGTCAAGATATCATGAGCCAAAAATGTAATAGTATTGTGTCACGGAAAGTTCTAAGTATTTTATGCATGTTATTTTATATGTAATTTAAGTATTTTATGTATGTGATCTTATGAGGAAGCAACTGTTATTATAAACCACATTTTAAAGATGAGGAAACTAAGAGCCAAAGTATCATGGCTAGTAAGTGATGGGGTTAGAATTTGAGCTTAGACTTTCTGACTCCAGAGTCCATGCTCTTAAATTCCAGACAAAACTGCCTGTCCAATTGTTACCTGCAATGAGTTGTAGTAGGTCTTTCTGGGATAATTAGGAGGCCAAGAACTATGGCTAGTTCAAAAGTAGTAGACTACCACTGATAAAGGGTTATATTTTTTAACTTCTTGTCCTGAACTAAGACACTTTTGAGAGTGAGAGGAATTTATTCTTAATAACCAATCAGGAGCAACAAGCATAAGCAAGTCAGTGTTCCAGGCAAATTGGGAAATTTGGTTACCTTATTTTTCTGGAGTGTACCAGGGTTGGCTTGTTGAGAAGGCTTTCCGAGGGAATTTTCAGAGAGGAGATAACTTCCTGTCTATCTTTGATTCTTTATGAGTGTAAACTTTATTTATGGGCCAAATACCATTGCTTCATTCTCATTGGACATAAACCTCTTCTCACACACCTACCAAAAACCTCCTTATTTTACTAGAGTAAGAACAGTTGAGGAACTAATGGTTCCAAGATGAAGTTACCAATATCTAAGGGCGTGAACAAGGCTAAGGCTATAATAAAACATGTCACTTGGTTAACTATTATATGCCATCCCTAGTTCTGCCAGTTAGCATAACCTATTATATAAGGCAAATTCTGATTATAATTATATCAGAGGTATTTAACTGTGGGTGATTTTGCCTTCGGGGAAATTTTGGCAATGGCAAGAAATATTTTTGGTTGTCATGAATGGAGAGGTTGCTGGCATTTAGTGGATAGAGGCCAGGGATACTGCTAAACATCCTGCAGTGTACAGGATACCCCTCTCCTTACCACTGTCCAACCTGTCCCTCTCCCGACCCACTGCCTTAACAACAAATAATTATGTAGAACAGTTGTCATTGGTGCTGAGCTTGGGAAACCACACTTCATATAAAGGAAAAAATGGAGAATTCTTAGGTCTTTTATTTTTCTCCTCTTACTTTGAAAAGAACTAGCTACTTATATGTTTCAATAAAACAAGTCTAAATAAATGATGAGGACAGTCACTAGGACTGTGGGTTACTGAATCAATTTTAATATGGAGTAAAAGAAGCCTTCACTTCAGCTCTCTGAACTCAGACCAGTTTTTCAGTAGGAATCTCACAAGTATATCTTCAACAAATTCCAAAATATATGTCTTGGTCTCTTGACCCTCTATATCAGAAATAAGACATTAAACCATGTTACCCTTCAAACAACTTCACATTATTATTAGTTATCAAAAATTGCTGTATGATTCTGAAAGGGCTACATTAATGAGAAGGAGAGGAAGACAAGTCCTGCTTAGGCCTACTCAATGATAGGGAAAAAGAGATTAAAAAGTGTTGACTAAGAAAATTTTTTAAAGTAGCATGCTCTGGCTTAAGTTAGTAAATTGAATGCATTTGAAGCAACTATAAAATATTGTCAAAACATATATTGACAATACATGGGGATACGTCAAACATTACATTACATGACTATAAAATATTGTCAAAACATGTATTGACAATACATGGGGATACGTCAAACATTCGGTCATTATAGTGACCTATTCCTCTCAGCGTCCATGTATTTTTTAAATTCCAACTACTGGATTACTGAGAAAGTATGAATTTCTTCGTGCTATTTTTTAAGTTACCTTCATAGAAAAGCCGTTAGAAAAATAGTGTGGACATGTGACATCATTGCTTTACATGTATTTTGCCTATACTCACAAACTAGTTTGGAGAGAAAAAGCTTGAATTAGATAAACAATTTTATTTTTTAATAATTAAAACTTTGGAAATAAAACTAGATTCTATTTTGATTTTGTTTTATTGTTTTTAAAGCAGTAAATGCTAGGGGCTTCCCTGGTGGCGCAGTGGTTGAGAGTCTGCCTGCCGATGCAGGGGACACGGGTTCATGCCCCGGTCCGGAAAGATCCCACATGCTGCGGAGCGGCTGGGCCTGTGAGCCATGGCCGCTGAGCCTGCGCGTCCAGAGCCTGTGCTTCGCAACGGGAGAGGCCACAACAGTGAGCGGCCCGCGTACCGCAAAAAAAAGAAAAAAAAAAAAAAGAAGAAAAAAAAACTACAACAACGAAAAAAAACCAAAATAAAAAAACAGTAAATGCTGAAATACACAAATAAGCAAGTAAAGATTACATGACATATCACCATACACAGGACATCACTATCAAAATTTTCATTCTTCCAGGTTCATGTGTATGCTCATATATAATTGGAGTCTTTCTGTGCTACCGTTTTATAATTTTTTTTCTGTTATTTTGAAGATAATTTGAAGTTCAGTACAAAAAATCATTTAATAACAAGTTTGGTCAAAAGGCTAATTACTGCTTTTTAAAGTATATCTGAGTATAATTAGCTATCTGATGCTGTTTATTTTTTCATTTTTTAGCCTTACTATTTTAATTTTTGTAAGAATCATTTTCCGTTTATGAGAACGTCATCTAGAAAATGCCTCTAAGATACTTCAAATGTAGTCTGGAATCCAGTTTCCATCATAAGTACATTTTCTAAGTAATACAAAACATTTTGACTAGCCCTAACTCAATTTTCCTACATCCTTTCCTATAAAATGCACATGCATGTACACACAAAAGCATATGATTACATTAATTGATCACAAGATTGAATTAATATTTAAGAATTATTTATAAGATAAGGAAACTTGCTTTATACGGACTTAAGGCCATATATATCACAAATCTGCATATATAAGCCAAATGTTGTCTAGACCACAACATGGTCTAGACCACAGTGGGTCTGAGACTTTATGCTACTTGCAAGTCAATAAGCTAGTTTACTGACATTTTATGGATATTGTCAGAAAGCATGAGATTCTGGTCTTAGAGACAAAAGATAGTTTACTTCCAATTGCAGAAGTAGTAACCAATGTGTGATCATTTTCTTGTGGTGGTTCCTCGAGCCTAAATTCCCACAGGATGATGCAAACAGGCAAGGTGTTACCTGCACATGCAGTAAGTTTTACAGGGAAGAAACCATAATCTCAGAAAACTCCAATCTTTTATAATGGGCTGCAAACAAACCTGTCCCTTTGTTTGGTAGGGAGATATTATCTTTATTATACTGGAAAAGAAACAAACCTCTCTTTGCTCCAGGTGGAGACACTATATTTTCTAAGTCTGTTTGCTGTACAAATATCCTTGAAAGGATAATCTGGAAAAAGTGACTGTCAGTGCTTCTGCTTGCAAGACTACAGACATGTTAGAGATCTATGAAGTGTCTTCCAACAAGTGGTAACCCAATGTTAAACAGAGTCATTGATCTGAACAACCTCAGGTGGATTATCTAGTTTTATAATCTACATAATTTAACTAGGACTAATGTGATCTGAAACACATAAACAAAGCGTTCCCTTAAAAAGACACATTATAAATTTTTGAAATGGGTAATTGTTCAAATATTAACACAACTATGAAGTCACTCCCCAACCCGGTTCCTTTCCCCTCTATTTTCCTGCCATCTAATGTTAACCACTTTTTCAGTTTCTTAGATATCCTTTCAGCTTTTCTTTATGCAAATATAAGCAAATGTGGACAAATTCTTGTTTTCCAAGTTTCTTAAGCAGTTCCGGTAATATTTTTACTTGGTACATATTGAATCCTTTCCTCCATGTTTCTATATATAGAGAGAGAGCTTCTTAATATTTCATTATGTTGATATACTTTAGTTCCAATTACAAAAGACTTTATCATTGAATAGATGAGGTATTTTGTCTTTCAGTACTTCAGTAATGCAAAGATTTATGGTATACACATTGCTTTACATCTGTAGAGGAATAACTTCAGGATAAACTTCAGAAATAGCATTATTGAATAAAAGGGAAAATGTAGTTGAAAATTTTTGTAGATATTGCCAAATTACCTTCCATAAGGGCTGTATCATTTTGTACTCTCTCCAACAGTGTATAAGATTTCTTGTTTTCAGAGAGCTTTATTTAATGATGCTCAAACTGGGTATTCATCTGGAAATGATAAAATTGGCCCATAATACATACCATCTACTAGTATAAACTTCAAGTGAATCAATGATTCAAATGCAAAAAAATAATAATAAAGCCAGAAATACTAGAAGAAAACATAGGTGAATGGCTTGTATATCTGAATAAAAGTGTTTCAAACACAGACACACACATACACATGCACAGAGACACCTTCTATATAACAGTTATACTAATAAAATAATAATGACAATAAGGGGGGGAAAAAGAGGAAACCACTGAAAAGAAGAGCAATGAGGAAACAATAGCCCTATAAGATTTATTAAACCAGTAATGAAAAAACATGTGTTACTGGTTTTTGAGTAGACAAGGAGACAAAAAAAAAGAAAAAGCTCAAATGCATATGGAAATTTAAGGAGCCTTTTTAATCACAGCAATTAAAGATAAACTGTTGTACCTTGTTGGACCTTTAACTTTTTCTCATTTCTCTTAAGGTTTTATTTTTTGATTCTTTCTTTTTTGAGTTCTGTCAGTTCTTTCACTTTTATGGGTTGTCTGGCCATGTCTTGCTTGAGTTCTTGTATTCCTGTTTTGAACTTTTCATTCATTCTCCGCTTGGTTCATCATTACTATAATTGTTTTTAATTCATGGTAGAATGTTTACAGTGTTTATCTGTTCCATGGCAACATTTACTTGAGGAATTATTTTGTAGAAAAGTTATGTAGCTCTCTGTCATTTATCTAATCCTTATTTGAGTATTTTCCTTCTTCATTTTTGATTACCTATATTTAGGCAATTGGCAATTTATGGACTAGTTCTTTGCAAGAGTTTTCTTCCTGGGAAGGGAGGGGCATAAGGTAAAGGGAGAAATAGATCCCTGGTACATTATTTTAGCCCCTAGATCCAAATGTCCTGAGGTTAGAATCAATCTAGATTCCTAGAAGTCATTAGAGTGATGGGGTAGATCTCTAGCCTTTGCAAAGGATTTCTTCACTTGATAAGATGATTTTCTGTTTCCTTCAAATGTAGTCTTCTGTCCAGCCATGACTTTGCTGCCTCTTCAAATTTAAGCAGGTGCTAGAGGCTTTTCGCTTCCTGCCGTGCACTCCCAGTCTCTTCATCAGCTGATGCCTCTCATGAATGCATCCAATATGATTTTCCTACTTTTGGAAGATGTTTTTTGCTGGTGCTTTCAGAGCTTTTCACTCTGTATTTTCCCCACCTTTCCTCTATTTCTTTACTACTACTCCTGCTTCTTTGGAGAAATCTGTCCTGCTCATAGCATTTCTTACTAATGATGGGGAGCTCACCTTTTGGGAATGATTCTTAACTGGAGGTGTCTGAGATTACCATTGCTGGTTTTCTGTGGCTCAGCTCTCTGTGTAACTTCTTACAGAAATTCTTACATTGCTCTATTGGTCTCAACTAATTTTGGTTATGCTTAAAAGCGTATTGCAATTTTCAGGTTTTATGTCACATAGTTTGTATGAAAATTCACTTATGGATTTCCCCCTGCTTTTACTTTGTTTCTGGAGGAGAAATGGTAAGATTCAGAATTAAGTTGCTACAATGTTAATACTAGTAATCTTTTTGAGTGTTTTGTTTTTAATGAGGGGCTCAAAGCCCATTTTACAATTAAAAACACAACATTTATTCAACTATAAATGATAGACTCGTTCCATACAAATATTGCTAATAGGAATATAATTTGATTAAACAGGGAATTACAGCTTCATAAAGTTGTTCTTTAAACATGATCTAGTTAGTGTAAAAAGTTATCTTCTTTATATTCTTGCCTAATCTTTATTGCAGCAGTTCAGAAAGTACAGGTACAGCTTTAGGAGGATTGATAACTCTCTGGGGGATCTCAAGAGTTATATTTGAGAAGCTATTAAGTGAGACTTCGAGTAACATGATATCATTTTGAGAAAATTATATCAAGAAATGACTCTCTGGCTTCTTCTTACTCATTGCAAATTTCCCTGTAGCCAACCTAAGCATTATATTTCAATTTATTATTCACTCTGCTGCTCTAGTAGGGAAAAAAAAAAACTTCTATTTTTTGACTTTCCATCCATCGATACTGGCTTCATTTTGCATCATGGTTGGTGAGGTGAGGTCACTCCTTCAGTTAACTTTGTATTATTAATCCATTAATTTCTTACTTTGTCTTGCTTTGAAATGCAAAAAAAAATATTAAAAACAGTGGATTGATTGGCAGTCTATCACAAAAGCAAACAATGTTGTTTATGTTTATTTTAACATCATTTATCATTTTATTTTGGCTGCAAGATCTGCCCTTTTCCTATAATGCCGAATCCCTTAATCTTTTACCAACCATTTTCAAGAATTGCATCTCTTAGGCAATATGACCATTCTATTTAATAGACACAATAGAACATGCACTTTAATATTGTTTTTCATAATATCTATTATGGGAAATTATAAAATTATTCCACTGGATGTTGTCATTTACCTAATCATTGTAAGGAAATATTTTCTTTTCTTTTAGAGATAGTTTTAATCAACAATGGAAATCCATTCATCATTTTAAAGTAACTCAACATTTTTTTTGGTTCAGTATCTATTTCTTTTTCCAAAATTGGTTTGGTGAGCTAGGTCGATAGATCTCAGCTGGGCTCGTTCATGCATATGCAGTTAACTGGAGGGTGGTCTGGGTTATGGTTGTGGCAGTCTTACCTGGGACAGATCAGTGTCTTGCCTGAGACAGATCACTACATGTAGTCTCTCATTCTCCATCAGTCTCGCTGGTGCTTATTCCCATGGTAGTTGGCAGCAGTAAAGAAAGAGAGCAGAAGCATTCTATTGGCCAAAGCAAGTCACAAAGCCATGCCAGATTCAAAGGGTAGAAAACTAGACTCCACCTTTGATAGTAAAAGCTGTAAAGTCACATTGTACTGCAAAGTGTGTGCAAACAGGGAAATGCGAATAATGGAGGTCATTTGTGTAATCAGTGTACCAACCCTTTCAATATGGAACTACCTCATCCCCACCTCTAGTATTTCTGTTATTTGTAGTGATCTTCCTTTTGCCTCTTGACTATGCACATGTTTCAAGATCTGGGGCAATCAGTGTATCCAAAGCCTCTGATACAATAATTAATCAGGGCTGGGCACATGACCAAAAGAGTCTCTGCTTTTTAGAACAGACGCTGATGATATACTTGCAGGATAAAGGGAGGTTGACAAAATGAGGTACAAGAGGTAAAGGGAGAAATAGATCCCTGGTACATTATTTTAGCCCCTAGATCCAAATGTCCTGAGGTTAGAATCAATCTAGATTCCTAGAAGTCATATTTTTACATTCCTAAATAAATTCTTTTTCTTAACAAAGCCAATTTGAATTAGGTTAGCTCCTGCTTTTAAATGAAGCAGCTCTGATTAATATATCACATATACACTTAAGTGATACATCTGCAAATATATGGACTGGTATAAATTCACTTGAATGTTTCTTGCCTGTTGTTGGTATCATACATTAATAATTTTTGTGTAACTGACTCAGTGCCAGAAATGATGATTATGAATTAATAACTTGAGGATTATCTACCTGTGCATTTCACTATCATGTAATACTTATGTTCCATAATAAAACCCTTTTTTAATCATTCATTAAATTGATCACTTATTAGAAAAAGAACATTTATTAAGTGAAAGATACTGAGCTAAGCTATGACTGAAAGAGACAAAGTCATTATCCTCGTGGAACTTATACTTTTAATACTATTTAAAATCCTGAGTTACTTAGGTTTTCAGAAAAAAATGACTGTTGCAAATCTTAACAGTATCAATGTTAAAATGGTGAATGTTGAATGATGCATTATTTGAAAGTTAAGTTTCAAAAAACCTGTTCAGCTGTTTTTGAGACATGACGAGCAGAGTGAGAAAATCTATTTTATTCATTTTTCAAAAGTTGCCCTTTTCTAATGTCAAGCTACTACAGAATGAATGAACTTTGGATGTGTCATTCTTGGAATGTTATGTAATTTGTTCTGAGTATGAATTAGTCAGGCTGAGGCTTTGAGTGCATTAGAAACAAGGAAGATGAGCTGAACACTTCCCTAAAGGGCAAAAATACTCTTATGTCTGTTTAGCTCAGTGTGTGCCATTTCTTTTTCAGTGGAGATTTCCCAGTTTTACTGTACTGTTGTCTAATCTGCCAATGTATCCTTAAAAGTATTATGGTCAGGACAAAATGGACAGAAGAATTGGAATTGGAATAAAGTAATGACATACTTTATTGGATTGACTTACTACCCAGAAATGAATAAATCCACAAAAAATAAATCCACAAAAAATGAGAGACATAAGGACACTCTTTTTTTCTATAATTCTTGTGGTTTAACTTGGTTCCCAGTTTAAAATTAAATAATTCATTTATGCAACCAGCATTTTATCTGAAAATCAGAAAGCCTTTAGTGTGCTTTGTTTTTACTATATTCACAAATTTTCTAGTTGAAGTGGTTGATATCTTTAATGTTGTAAAAGCACACAGACATATCCTAAAAAGACACTTGACAGTGAAAGGTCTAGGACATATGTTGTAATACTCACATACGAAAGCCACAGTATGATCCTAGGATGCTGGGAAGTAGAGAGAATTATTGGGGGGGCTGGGGGGAGGGCAAAGAGTACAGTGACACAAAATGGGGAAGTAGTAGAAGCAGGTGAGTAGAAGGACCTGGCTGGAAAGATGTCAATACATGTTTTGCTTCTCCTCCTTCTGCCTTCCCTAGTCCCTGACAGCTTCCATCTTAATCCTGAAATAATACCCTTGTTTATGGGACAATCTTAATGAAAACAGTTCATAGCTAGAGTATATCTTGTTTTTTTTTCTTTTTTCCTAATCTGATTCTGGGAATTATCCCTCCCCCATTTCACGTGATTCCTGTGACATTGTCAGAGAGGAAGGCCTGCACTTCCCACCCTGTGTTCTGGCTGTGTCATCACTCAGGGCACAGAGGCTGGTTCATAGGTGAGTGCACTTCTGAAGCAGAGCCAGTCAGGACCCTTACAATATTGACACTGTGAGAGAGATTGGTTCCACTTTATTTATTTTTTAGATAACTTCAATAGAATGTTTCTAATGTGCCAAACACTATTCCAAGTTATTTATGCAGAAGAAATTAATTCTCACAATAACTTTATGAGCTTTAATACTGTT
This sequence comes from Stenella coeruleoalba, assembly GCF_951394435.1. NCBI lineage: Eukaryota > Metazoa > Chordata > Mammalia > Artiodactyla > Delphinidae > Stenella > Stenella coeruleoalba. The sequence goes on from NC_137157.1 coordinate 32,538,069, forward strand.
ATTATACTCATTTTATAGAAAAACAGAAGCTCAGAGGTGTTAAGTTGCTTACCCAAGTTCACATTAGCTAGTAAGTTGCAAGACTAGACTTCTAAACAATACTGGCTCAAGCTGCTTTCTCTTAACCAACTTATGATATTATTTCTCTTCTGAAATTGTAAATTATAAACACTACATAACCCTGAGCACAGTAGGGGTCTTGCCTGAAAACACGATCAACAGAATAAAAGCATAGCCAATAATATAATAATAACAACAACAACAACAGAGAGGGAGAGACAGGCTGACAACATTATTTGAACACATTTCTATTCAATCTTATAATGAATCACAACACTTCCTCCTTCCATTCTATTCTCTTTGGTAGGCTATTTCTTCTCCAGCATATACAGACAGAACAAATATTATCATGTGATACCCAAAATCCTTTGCTGTCACATTCTGATATCCTGGTGATAGATCAAAATGACTGTTTTAAGAATTGAAAAATAGGGTAAATGGCCATCATTCCTAGGAATAGCCTTGAGTGTTTATTCATTTACCTTTCCTTCCTTCATTCTTCCATTCTAAGACCCTTATGTTGATATGGACTTTAATAATTCATATCTGAGACTGAATTCAGGTAAATGTGTGGGAGGTGTCACCATCTAATTACATATCAGAAAAAAACTACATGCCGAAGGAAAATCATTTAGTCATGCTTTTATGCTCCATGGCATGAAAGCATTACTTAGGCCTCTTCATAACACAAAGAGAACTCTGTCCATTTCTATTTAGCACACTAAAAGAGGTAGTTTGCAAACAATAGCAGAGAACTTAAGCAGAAGATTCCCACAAGATTGTCCTTGTACACATATTCTGCACCGCATTCTCTACTTTACTACAGGCTCTCATCATGCCTTCATTCTCGACCAGCTATTCAAGTCTTTTGGGTAGTTTTGGGTAGTGATTATAGAAAGATATTTCAGAGTTTTCAGTAAAGTGCTCCTTTACCAAAAGGAAGAAAAAATATGTCACTGTTATTGCACCCTATTTCTTGTAGCATATGATACATATGTCTCTAACTGGGACTAACTGGGACTAACTAGTACCTAACTGGGACTAGAAAATGAAACAGTAAAGAAAACAATAAGCCAGAGTTGTTTTTGCCCCCAGCACCCACTAACATACAGAACGCTTCTCATTTAGCTGGCAAAATGTTTTAAACACAAAGCCAGTACCCAAATGTGATATTTCCTTTGTCTGGGAAGAGAGTCTAGTGTTTATTCTTCAGCAGTCCCTGAAGCTCTGAGCAAGCCATGACTTTCTTTACATGCAACTCAGTTGACTCTTCAGGACCTGTAGCTGAATGTCTAACATCAAATAACTTTAGCCTTTAGATTTTATTTTCAAAATCTTTTCTATTTTGCTCTTTTAAAGCTGCTTTCCACATAGATCCAGATGAAACATAGATCCTGATAAAACATGGCTCCAGATAAAAAATTTCTGTGGCTCTCTGCATTATTTTCTCTACCAGCTGAGGCCAAAGTTTAAATTATCTCTGTGATTCTTTGGTCTGAAACATTGTGGTTTCTTTCTGAGGAAGAATTATTTTAGTACTTTGTTATAGTGAATTGCATTGCCAAACATATTTTTATTGTGAAGTGTATTTATAAAGAAAGAAGTTCTTAATCTTTTATTGGAAGATTTTGCTTAAACAGATCTTTTATTTTTTCCTTAACATAATTTCTGTAGACTTTGGTTTGATCCTTTATTAATCTTTAAGACTTGAAACAACATTGTCTTTAATTATAGGAGTGATAAGTGCAGCCAGATGGGTGTGTGTAATAAGTTCATTTAAACCTTTTTAAACAAAATACCAGTTTGTTTCTGCTTCTTTAGTTCTTTGTGGAGGCAGCTGCCTTTGTCTTATATAAATTAATGCACTGACTCAATTTAGATGTATTTACTTTGGCCCCTCTTTTAAACTCCCTTAGAGAACCATTAGGAACTCTGTTGACAGTTAGTTGAAGCTTAAGTGAGTCACACAATATATTCAAATTGCAATCCGAAACATCAACTCTATTGACTGTATACCTAGCTTGATCACCATATGGAATTGCTCCAATCTTGTCCATTATGTCTGTAAAATATTACTTGAATCCATCCTGTGAGACCTATTGCAGGCACTTGTCATCTCTTACCTGAAGTTTTAACTTTCTACATAATATACATGTATCCATTTTCTTCTATCACCATTCAGTTCATTCTCAATATTGCTGACATAGTTTTTTACAAAGAAAATTTTTGCAAATAGTTCTCACGGTGAAGAAACTGGTGATAGTCTGTTTCAAAATTAAAATCTAAGGTTCTTACCATAGTATGTTGGGACTTCTTGAAAATAGTTTTTATCATAGTTTTGCAGCTTAATTTCCAGCTAACGATTACCAAAAATACATTATACTTTATCAATACATGTGTGCTTGAGAATGTCAAGTACTTTTTACTTTCCCTGACTGGCCTAAGTAGATTTTATTTGATGATGTTTACTTGGATTATATTTTATACAAGATAATTTTCTAAGAGTTGAACTATAGGAAAAATAAAATAGACAATGTCTTTGTTGTTTTCCAAATTATACTATAAAGAGAGAGATCTAAACAAATGATTAAACATATATATGGAAAGGAGTCCACAGTAAATGTGAATATTTATATATGTAATAATTTTAGATAGTAATAAGTGCTATGAATAAAATGAAAAGAATATAGTAAGTTAGTGCTTTTTCAACAAGTTGAAAGCAATTTAAACATAGCCATATTTATAACTTAGCATAATAATAATAGCTAAAATGTATTGTGTTTACTATTAGTACACGCATTATTCCAGACACTTTTTCATGGATTAAATTATACTACCAGGTCATTATTACAGATGAAGTAACAGAGCTAGAGAAAGCTTAAATAAATTGTCTAAACCATAACTAGGGAAGCTAAGAAGAGTCTTCTTCCAGAGTTTATACTCTTAATAACTGTGCTCTGCTGCCTCTTTCTACTTGGTATTGCAGTAATTTATGTCCCTACAATCCTCACCCTGGACCCTCACCAGTTGATGGTTAAGCAGCTTGTTAGAAGGGACCGTGCCCAATTCATCTTCATATCATACGTGTCAGCATGTATTCAGTGTTCACTAAATTGTTATTGATTAAGTTATACTCTTGAAGAATGCATGTTGAATGTACTAATCTTGTCAAATTACATTTTGTACATGTTCAATGGGGGAAAAAGAGAAAGAGAGAGGATTCTCCATAGTTTCAGTATGAATTTTTGAATTAGCTTAGGTTGTATATACTTTCTAAATAAAATACTGTATACAGAATGGGGGCAAGAGGTTGTCCACTCATTCATATGCTCAACTTTTGCAGAAGTATAACTAGGCCTTCCCTTTGTTAGAAGTGAATTTTCCATGAATCTCTCATGTTACTTCATGTCTAGGCATTACCAGACAATTTGCTCAGATTTATTTATACCCCAGTAGAGTAAAGATAGAGATGTCTCACTCCCATCTATAGAGAAGATTCACTTACATTCCAGGGTAATAATAATAATGTGTCTCTCTCTTTGGAAAAAGAAGATATTCAGGTTGCCAGCAGCCCCTATGTAAGACCAAGGGCTTCCTAATCTCTGGCTTCCTCCTCTTGTAATACATTCTCACAGTGTAAGATTCAACACCCAACTCTAATCATGTTGCTTTGTGGGAACTGGGGCTTGTTAACCAGCACAAAGATAATGTTCTGTCTACTGTCATTTTTGTGAGTAATAAACATTGTCTCTCTGGCCCAGAAGTTTTATGATTTTCTGCTACCATATATGCAAATGTAGCAAGATAACTTATCTTGCAAGTAGAATAAAATCTCAATCTCTTCATAATTCCAGACTTAAAAACTCATAAAAAATCAGAAGAGGCCTGAATTCTGGGGAGTTAAATCCCAAAATTTTCCATTACAGATGGAATAAAGTATTGATATCAGGAACTATGTTTTTTCCACATTATTTATCTGATATCAAGTAGCATCTGGCTTTAGAAGATACTTGCTATAGTTTTCTTTAACAAATGAATGAATAGTAATACAAACAGTAAATATCCCTATTCTTACCCTATAGTAGAGTGAGAAAAAATGTTTTAAATAATATTTACAGTTAGATTCCCTTCCTAAGAGTTCTAAGTAACACACAAATGAAGGATTGCACCTGCATATGTGTTTCACTGTTACTGGATAGTTCATGAGAGTTAAAGATCATTTTTATGATGATGTAACTTAGATGAATGTTATGTGGTTGCTAACCTAGACTCACCATCCAAATAAAATCTCATCTCTGATCCACCAATTCAAGCCACTATTTAAGTAGTTAAGAAATATAAATCAATACAATTTTATTTTCTGGAAGAGACAAATACCTAAAAATAAATAAATAAATATATATAGCTACTTACTGCAGTACCTTATGAGAGCTCAGTACCAAGACCTTCTGAAAAAATGTTCTCTTTCATATTTCTCCAAGTCGAGCTTCCAGTCTTGACTAGCTAATCTGATAAACTAGTTTTCTTCTGAGAATTTTTCATAACATAAACTGTGTCATTTGTGAATAAAGATAATTCTCCTTTTTTTCCAATTATTATATCTTTTATTTGTTTGTTTATTTGTCTTGCCTTGTGTTAATTCTAATCATAGTTGAGGGAGGAGAAAGGAGACTGAAGGAAAAGACCACACTTACGTACTTTCCCTTTTTACTGCTGTTCTCTGGTCTAGGGAGAGAAAAGAAACTTTACATTGAATGTAAGATAAAAGTACTTATTTAGCTTAGACTAGACTTTTTCATTGCCTGAAATTTACTATTAAATTTTGAGTTCTGACCACATTTCTGACAAGGGGCAGGGAAGTAAGAACCATCAGAGCTTTTTAACAGTGAAAAATAAAACTGTTTCTTGATTTCTCCCTAAAGATGTAAGTTCAGCACGTCTTTATAAAACCAGGGCATTTAGGAGTTTATCCATTGTGCTTCACATACATACACACAGAGATGTATAGAAGATTGGTCACTAAAACATTAATGTTATATCAAAGAGATGGGATTTCAAGTTTTTTGTTGTTTTTTTTTTTTAACATGAAAGCACAATTCCATTCAGTTGTAACCTGAACTTAGAGTTAGAAATTGGTGCTCATCTTTCTTTTAAAACAGATACATTTTCTTTAGGCTTATCTCTAACTGCAGTTCCCCAGATACCAGAAAAACCTCTCTCCCAACACGCATGTACATGAGTACACATACAAGGATGCAAGTAGAAAGTCTCCCAAACACTTCAACACTAAGTTTCTGACAGACCTTCTCTGCAAAGATGCAATTCGTATGGCTCATTAAAGTATGAGTCTCAATCAAAAAAATATATAAAACCTTAAGTATTCAAATATGCAGCACAATCAAGGAAGCATACCAGCTGATTGTTAAAATATGCAGCCTGTTCAGTCAATCCCATTAAAGACAATTTTAGAGACTAAAGTATGTTTGAAAAATTAGTAAAATATGTGATTTCAGTTGTCAAGTATATTCAAATATTTCAAAAGATACAAGAACTTGTTGTGAGGAAAAATAGAAAACATTTGAACTCTGCTAGTGAAGAAAGCCTGCACTCGGTCTATGGGAGTGAGTTCCAGTGTGATGAGAGCAGGGAATAAAAGCAGGTGTGAAGGATGTGGTCCCCTGTATCACAGCTCTGCTTTTGAAAATCTCAGAAAACTAGAGCGTGGAATGGTGAATAGCAAATGGTGAGATTAGTTCTTCCTTTATGCCCTGGGGGAGCAGCATTTTAGTCTACTGGAAGATATATAAAGCGCCCAGGGGATAGTAACTAAGGCAGAGAAAGGGAGGTCTTTTTGTGAAACTGCAGAAATTGCCTTCTTCCAACAAAATGTTGTGAGGCAAAACTGCCAATTTAGCATAGTTTTGGCTTAAAACCATTTCCTTATTTTGTCCATTAATTTTTAAAACTCTTTTTCTCCCACAAAGAATAAAACTGTATCATTGAAATATTGCGGTTGGTGCTTATATTATGCAGCTTGATTATGTTACGTTAGTCATATCATATGTCTTTATTTAATAAGAGAAGGAACACTTTAAAATATTTATACAGTCTCTTCTTTTGGTGAATTCAGCTTGTGATGAGAGAGGATATGTCTGGTTTCACATAAACAGGCACTATGCAGCCTTTCCAAAAACGTGCAGATGGTTAGTTGGTAATATCAAGTAGTCTTTTGCACAGATGGAGGAATAAAAATGATTAGTGGAAATTACACAGGAAGACTCATTCAGATCATGGCAAATGTAACTGTGTAGGAGTTATGGTTTATATTTCCAAGCTGAAATAGGACAAAAAAAGATTGGCCTATCAGAAAAAGATGTGGTCAATTCAACGATCAGTACCCAGAAGTCCAATAACATATGAAATATATGGTCATTTTAGAAGTACTCAGAAAGCTGCAATTTAGCATTCTTCTTTCTCAGGCTCTCCACTCAGCTGACTGTGAACACATTTATTAGAAATCATATTCTCTCAGCAACAATAGTTTGGCTTAAAAACACCTTTGGGAAACTTTACTCATTTTAAGTTTTCTAGTTCTCTCCTTAATGGCTAAGTTATGCAACTTTTCATGACTATGTAAAGACTAGCATGGCATTTATGTAAAACAAACAAACAAAAAGCTTACAGCTACATCTGTGAGACTTCTTGATTTTTCTCAGGTCGAAGCATATCTGAGTTCTTTCAAATTGCATTCTAGAAAGTGAGCATGTTGAGTGTGTGCATTTATTTCTCATCTACCCCTGGGATTTTAATTCTAGGTTATTTAAATACGTTGAGAAAAAAAGAACATTTCTTTTATACAGAGAGAATCACCATCTTAAAAGTTTGGAAAAATGACTCAACCACACATCTAAAATTTTTCTAAATATAAAGGTCAATGGGTTTCATTTAGAAAATTATGAATATATTGTCATTGGTACATTTTTTAAGAAAAATAAGATTGATTTTTTAAACTCAAGGTAAATATAAGTTGATTTTGTCCATTTTTAGGCTATTAATTCATATTTTATTGAAACAATTTTATATGTAAAGTTCTAATTCAGTTTCAGTATGCTTTATGGCATTATAATGTAGGGTTTCTGAGAAGTTCTAATGCAAGATCTTTCAAAGAGCAATTTAAACACTAGTTAAAGTATTATCACGATACACTCACAATGACACACACAATGACAACAAAAGTGTTGCATACCTAGATGTAGACTTTTAAGAAATATTCAGGCTATATGTGAACTATAACATCCTCTATTGGCACACATAAATGAAGTTTATATGTTTTGAAATGAAGTTTTGTAAATATAGACATGCATTGTCTTGGGATTACACAGTAAAGATGTCAGACTTCTCTAACTATTTTTCCAGATTCAGTGCAATTCCAATTACAATTCTAATGGGATTATGTGAAACTTGATTAAATGGTTCAAAAGATCATCTGCAAGAATATAAAGAATATAAATATATAAAGAATATAATCTGCCAGAGATTATTAGAAACATCTAATGAACAAAATAGGGCTGGATTATGCCCTTTCAAATTTAAATGTATTAGGGAAATACAGTAAAAAATAAGTGTGTAATACTGATTTAAAAAATAGGCATATTAACCTATGGACCACAGCAAAGAATCAAAAAACAGATATGAATAAATATGAGAATTTAGTATATGATAAAGTTGGAGAAGAGGCCACTAAACATAAGTAAGTGATTTATAAAAGAAAAATACATGTTTTTTAAAAAATTCATTCAACATTTTAGTCTTGAATATCTACTACATGCCAGAACCTGTTCCAGTTGCTAGAGATAGAAAACTATAGAAAAGAGACCAAACCCTTATAGAGTGTAAATCCTGATGGGGGAAGACAAACAATAAATACTAAATCAATATATGGTATATCAGGTAGTGAAAATGCCATGAAAAAAGAATAAGGGAGGCAGAGTGTGATTGCTGAATAGGGTTGTGCTATTTTATAGAAGGTAACCAGGGAAGTTGTCCTTCCAAGTAGCATTTGTGCAAACTAATGCAATACTTTTGTATAAAAGATTGGCAAAGATGAAGAAAAGAGACAAGATTAGCATAAGGATATAGGGAAAGAGTTTGTTTTATGTGCTATTGGTGAACATGTAGATTGATAACAACTTTTCTGTTGTGCATTTTGGCAATATATATAAAATTCTTTTCATTAAGGAGGTAATCAAACAGTGGCAAAGATTCATGCTGAAGCACTTTTTATATTGACATAAAAGGGAAATAACCTCAAATTTATTAAATGATAGTGGTAAAATAAAATTATGGTTTATCCAAACAAGGAGAGATTACATACCCATGGAAAGATAGATAAAATGCTTTGTTCAATAATAAATGTTATAAAATTGGAAGTACAGTGTAACTCCATGAGTATAAAATTATGTTATCAATTTGCATTTCTCTCTCTCTCTCTCTCTCTCTCTCTCTCTCTCTCACACACACACACACACACACACACACCTGAAAAGTCATTCATCAAAATAGTAACATAGATTGTCTAAGAGAGATGAGATTTTGAGTGGTTTTTACCTTATTTACTTTTTATTGTTGAATTATTTAGAGTAAGCATATATTATTTTTATAATGGCTTATACAATAAAGTTATTTTTCTGTTTTAAAACACTCTGTATAAACATCAGTTCTGTAGTAGTTACAAAGAAGTTACCATAATGTTAATACAGGTTAATTAATGTAATTTAAAAAATAAATTTCAAGCAAACATTTAAAGTGATGTAGAGGTGTGAACTGAAAGTAATGCTCTGTTTTGTGAATGGGACAAAAATGGTCATTGTAAAGTCAAGTATTCATGAGACAGATTGTTTTTTCTCCAGGTTACCTTAAGTCAGATAGGAAGAAAGGAAGATCTTTAAAGGCAATGGAGCCGAAGACGCCCGAGTCACTAATCCAGTAGTCCATATAAAGAAGGACAATAATGTGAATAAATCCTAAAGCAGGGAAAGTCTTAAGTGGACATGCTAAAGGAAGAGATTCACTTTCTTCTCAATGCCTTCCATTCTGCCCTGATGCCATCTTTCTACTTGAATAGGCAGGCACTGAGTGAATGAACAGTAATTTCTTTGAAAAAGACTTCATTGAGTTGTTATTGAAACACACTGCGATATTAAATATTTCTGTCAATGAAACTATGAAGGATAAAGAAGAAAGACAACAAAGATTTATAACAGTTGAAGTTTAGTGCGATTAAGGGCAGTTTGTACCTTCTATTTAAAAATTCTCAAAGGTTTTATTCTTACATGCTGTTAGTCAACACTGGTTTATTGTTTAATAGCATCTAGTGTATCCTTGTAGGGGACTGTGTTCTATTTTAACCATTATCAAATGAAAAAACATGATTCTATTTTTTTTCATGATCACTAAACAGTAAGTATTCTGGCCATTTGAAACACAAGAAATCATGATCCCCACCCAGATCTGTTTCTCTCTCCTTTATTCCTTTCCAGATAGATATTTCCACAATCTAAAAATCTGTCAAGCCAAAAACTCGTGTCATCTTTAATTCTTTCCTATCTCTTAACCCAATGCAATATCTGTCACTGAACCTTATTGACTTTTTTTAATGTCTTTAAAACATATCCTCTTTTTTCATCTTTACTGTCACTACCTTAGCTCAGACTTTTATGATTTCTCACCTGGATTGCTGCACAATCTCAAAACTCTTTGCTTTACTTTCCTCTTGTTTTCTGCAATCCATCCAACCCTTTGCTGTCAATAGTCTTTCTTAAGCATAAATTCAATCTATTTCACTTTGATGCTTAAAAGCATTGAACAGCATCCTCAAATCTAAAAAGTTATAGATGATCTATCCACTACACGTCCTCCCACTCTCCCCCCTCAGAACCTGATAGAATCACACTTCAGTCATACTAAAATATATGTAATTTCTTGAGTGTTTATGCTTCTATGCTTTTACACAAGATATTCTCTGTCAAACACACACTCCTTTCAAACCTCTCATCAACCCCGCTATTGTTTATTTATTTATTTGTTTTAAATGAAGTTAATATTTTACTAGTCCTTTAAAATTCAACTCACATATGATTGTCTCTGAGAAAGTTTTTCTGTGTAATCCAGTATGATAAATCATCTCACAGCACCTGTGCTTACTATATCACAATCCATATCACATTGCATTACAATTGTGTGTTCATTTGTCAATTTCTTCACTTTACAGCTCTTGATGGGAGGACATTTTTTTTTCTAATTTTTGTATTTCTAGAATCTTACAGCGTGACCGTGGTCAGTAAATATTTTCTGAATGTAGAATCTAGAGATAACATACATTATCTATTTGAATCTATCAAATCCCACCAAATAGCTATACTTAGGCCATCAGAAGAGTGCTAGTCTCTTGTATTTTTTAAAACTTCTTTTTGTGCAAGAATTCATAGCATACTTTGTGTTGTGTTTCTAACAAAACATAAGATCATTTTCCTAAAATTATTATGAAGTTTAACCACATATCATATGAATATGATCATATATTATAAGTGTGATCCTTATAGTATAATTTTTTAAACTTTTATGAAAATGAACAATTATTGATTCATCAGATATGTATTGACTGTGTACTGTGTGTCAGGTACTGTAATAAACTCTAGAGTAGAAGAAAAAAAAACACATACTTTTCCTATCCTTATAGGACCATTAGTCTTCATCTTCTGTTTAGGGTAAAAAACAATGCAGTGAACCTAGAGTCTCTTCCCTGAATAGAAATATAAGAAGCCTGTAAAAAAGAAACAAGGAGGTTAGACAAAGAGTTAGTGAAAATGTGAAAAAACAAAGATTGTCATAATAAAACCACTTATTGTGGTAACCAGCTTGCTTTCATTTATGATATTTAAGCCTCTTAAGAAAGTGGGTAACTGTCAAACTTTTATGTTATTTCATAACGTAGAACTGTTTATGATTGTGACTTACAGATGTTTATACCAGCAAGATTACTGTAATATAGAAAGCAGGGTGAGACTTGGTATGGGCCTTGATGGAGAATATTATTTTTGGCAGGCAGATGGAAGAAGGAATAACTATCTTAGTGAAGGCACAAAGGTGGCAAAGTGAGACAGTGAATACATTTATTTGGCTTGAACAGGGATTTGGAATAGGGGAAAAACAGGCTTAGCTCTGGAAAAGCAAGGCAGTTGGATTAACCTGACCCTTGAATTGTAGCTTAAGGAGCTTGGAATTTATCCTGCAGGGAGGTGAGTAAGGTGTCTTACTTTTATTCTGCAGATGACACTATTGAAATAGTATTCTAGAATGTTTGATCTGGCTGGGGATTACAGGATGCACTGAAAGGAGAAAAATCTCCTGTAATGAGGGAAGAATTCATAAAAGATGTGGTCATGGAAATAAAAAGTATAAAATATATAGAAATTTAAATTTAACCATTTTGCTGAGTAGAATATACTCTAATATGTGTTTCATGTCTATTTGCCCTGTCTCTCTTTTGCTGTTACCTAATGTTACAGTCAACAAATTCAGACAAGCTAGTTGTTTCAAACATTTGGGATGTTTCAGGAGACACCTGGCTGATTAACAAGAATGTTCACTTTCCAGAGAGTTGATTTGTAATTTACAAATTTACAGTTTACAGCCCTGTCTTTTTCTGTCATCTTCTGGAAAGTTATCAAGAAAATAAAAGTGACCCAGACAAAGAAAAATAACTGACTCCAGGAAAATGAGGACAGTGCAAAATAGAAAAGAATCTAGTTTGGGATTAAGCACTCTGCTTTAGTACCATCGATACAAACTGAAGGAGTTTTTTTCAAGTACATTAGCATCAACACTTAATCACTTAATGCACTAGGTGGAATTAATGTGGAATTGGAACTGGCATCAAAGCCAATGAATGCAAGTATGGAAGCCTATAGCCTTCAAAATAAATGAAATAATAAAGAAATGAGTTTTTTGGAAATTGTAGAGAGGTGGAAAAGAGGGGACTGTGGAAAGCAAGCTGTCATTCTCAATTCAGACTATATTCAAGTGAGGAGAATTTCTGTCAGGTTACATAAAGATGGTTTTTTAGACAGGTATGTCATCCAGGTGTGAGAAGTGTATCCTGCTGTGTTATTAGGAATAGTTTCCTGGTAGGGGATACCTTCTACTGTCAGACATAATGATCAATCTGCCTTACTGTAATAGTATAATTTTAATTTAGTCCTTGGGCCAGATTTCAGTTAGGCATGTAAGACCCTGTTGCAATGTTAGTTTGTATGTAGTGTATAAGAATGTCTACTTCGCCATACATAGCTGCTGGGACAGAAGAAGACATAATTCCTAATTCATTTCATTGCCAAATCTCATGCTCTTGCCTTTGCTTACAGTTTTTTTTTTCTTTCTTTCTTTCTTTTTTTTTTTTTTTTTACTGATTATTTAGTCCTCTGGCTTTCACATAGATGTCCTCTTCAGAAATTCAGCATCTCAAAGATGCTCAAGTTTTCATCATTACAGAATGAAAAGGAAAAGATCTTTTAACATAGTCTGAGAAAAAGTCTTAGGGGCTGTTATAGCAAAAATACCATAAACTGGGTGGCTTATAAATAATAGAAATTTATTTCTCACAGTTTTAGAGGCTGGCAAGTCCAAGATCAAGGTGCTGGCAGATTTGGTGTCTGGTGAAAGCTGGCTTCCTCATAGAGGGCACATTCTTGCTGTGTCATCAGATGATGGAAGGAACAAGAAAGCTCTCTGGAACCTCTTTTATAAAGGCCTAGCTTCTAATATCACCTTGGGGATTAAGATGTCAACATATGAATTTTGAAGGGACACAAACATTCAGACTATAGCAGAAGCTCAGAGGTCTTTGAAACAGAGTCCTTGTTGCCCTCTTGAGAAAGTAAGATAAAATACCATTTCTTTGCTCCTTCTTTTCTGATGATCCTCAAGCCTGGAGAAAGAAGATTGCATTGATTTTTCAGTCAGGATAGTTCTTGCTATTCATGAGCTCTTCCATAGATTGATTGGATACTGACCTTAGTATAACTTTTAATCCTTGTTCTTAATTCTGCTGCTGGAAGCCACAACATAATAATAACTAACAGAATAAAAATAGCCAATTTTATAATTACTTATAATTTGCTAACATTTTATTTTTGAGACCATATATTTTAGCCATTTCTTTCTGAGCGCTCTTTAAACATGCTTTAATCTGTATACTTATTCCTTGAGGTAGTTGTCATTATTCCCATTTAGAACTGAGGAAATTGTAACCTAAAAGGTTTAACCAACCTTCACCCAACTAGTAAATGACTAATCCAAGTAAAGAGTATAACTCAGTTCAAAGATCACTTTGTTAAGAATTACACAATGCTACCTTGTGCAGGTCTATTGTGCTGTGGGAAAGGTTCTTTAGAGGCAAGTCAAAGGTCAGTAGGTCACAGGGGTCATGAAAGAGCAGAGTATTGTAGTGCTCGTTTGCTAAGAGCTGTTCAAATGATTTCTTCTTCTTCTCTAAAAATTCCCAACTTAATTGAAGTTTATGCTACTAGGTTGCACTACCTATTTCCCTCTGAGATTCCCAATACTACCTTGCATCATCCCATTTACTTATGCAAATACTTCTAATCCCATAATTTTTTTGGCCTGAATGATGAACTCAGTTTCCTTTGGCCCTATATTGTTTTAGCCATGTTTCAGAATCCACCCCATGTTCACATTCCCTTCACTCCTCTCAGGTTAGTTTAGATATGAGAGTTTTCACCTTACGCATAGTCTTTAATTCTTTGCCCCTCTGTCTTTTAGTCAGAATCATCTGATTAACCTCTTTCTCTGCGTAAACCCAACTGAGCAACTGAATAGTGCTAGGGAAATTTTCTAGGATCTATGAATTTTAAATTGACTTTTAACACTGTCAGACAATTCTACTATACTTTCTCATTTTGTTGAGATGACTGTCTCACATTTTTCACCTGTATTATTCAACTCTCCTGTCATCCCATTCTCTGTTGGGTGTTTGCTCCATAATTCCTAGAAAAAATAGAGGCAGTCAGTTGATCACCAAAGCCAGTAATTTTATTTCACTTTTGTATGCATTACACTCCTTTCTTCTCATATAAACAGAAGTGTTCTTGTTCTAAACAAGCCCAATCCCTCCACTTGTGCTATAGCTCTTGCCACTCAAATAATCTTCCATTGGCCCTATTTCATTTACAGTAATTCAAGCTACTAAAAAAAAAAAAGCCAAAATATGTAAGATGACCACACAGTAAATAAGTTCCTCACATAATAATTCAAGACCAGAGAGCCTGATCTACAAATGGCTCTCCTCCATTTAATGATTCAGAGACTAAGGTTTCTTTTGTTTTATTAATTCAGATGCCCTGGGGCCTTGTCATCAGAAGGGAAAAGAGAACATGGAGCATGGTATGCATATCCATTACTTAAAAGGACACACATCACCTTTTCTCACATTCCGTGGGTGAGAACTAATTACACAGCCGTACCAGGAAGTGAAGTGGACAATATAGTCTCTAATAACAGGCAACTACTTATAAGAAAAACTCTGTTTTAAAAGGATGATCAGAAAATATGGTGTACAATTAAGTATCTTCTCCATAAGGACCCAAAAAAAGAGATCAGATGAGTAGATAGTCTAATTTTTTAAAAATCTTGTAAGTTTTTTCCTTTAAAACATGGAGAACAAAAGTTTCAAAAAGAAAAATGTACCAATTAAAAGACAGACATCCATATTGAATCATTATGTTGTACACTGAAACTAATATAATGTGTCAATTATACCTCAATACAATAATTAAAAATAAAAGCAAACATAAGACCCAGTTGTATGTTGTCTACAAGAAACCACTTTAAATATAAAGTACATAGAGGTTAAAATAAATGGATGGAGAAAAATATACCATGCTAATACTAATCAAAAGAAAATAGTAGTGGCTATATTAATTTCAGACAGAGTAGACTTCAAAGCAAGGAAACTTATCAGTAATAAGAAGGGCATTACATGATCATAAAGGGGTCAATTCTCCAAGAAGATGTAAACATCTTTAATGTGTATATGCTAAAAACAGGGTATCAAATTACATGAGGCAAAAACTGAAAGAAATTCAAAAAGAAAACAGTTGAATTTACAGCTGGAGACTTCAACACTCATCTATCAGAAATGGACAGATCCACTCTCACAATGTATACATATATCAAATCACCATGATGTACACTTTAAATATCTTACAATTTTATATGTCAATTACATCGCAATAAAACTGAAATTTTAAAAAAAGAAATGGACATATTCAACAGGAAGAAAATCAGTAAGGACATAGTAGAACTCAACAACACTATCAACCAACTGGATATAATCAACATCTACAGACTCCTTCATTCAACAACAGCAGAATATACATTCTTCTCAAGATCACATAGAACATTCACTGAGATAGACCACATTTTGGGCCATAAAAAACATGTAAACAAATTTAAAAGAATAGAAATCATACAATGTCTGCTCTCAGGCTAAAATGGAATTAAACTAGCATTCAATAACAGAAAGATAATGAGAAAATCCCCAAATTCATGAAGATTAAAAAACACTTCTAAATAACACATGGATCAAAAAAGACATGTCAAGAGAAACTTTAAAAAATTCTGAACTAATGTACACAAATGTAAAATGCAAGCTATAAAACTACTAGAAGATAACAGAAGAAAATCTAGATAACCTTGGGTTTCATGATGACTTTTTAGATACAATATCAGGGATGTTATGTGCTTCATTAAAGAAATAATTGATGTTGGACTTCATTAAATTAAAAAGTTCTGCTCTGGGAAAGATAACGTCAAGAGAATGAGAAGACAAGCCATACGCTACAATGTTTGCAATAGACATATCTGATCGAGGATTGTTATCTAAAATACACAAAGAACTCATAAAACTCAGCAATAAGAATATGAACAACTCATTTAAAAAATGGGGCAAAACCTTAACAGACACCTCATCAAAGAAGATACATAGAAAACAAATAAGCATATGGAAAGATGCTCCACAAAATACTCCATCAGTGAAATGCAAATTAAAACAATAATGAGATACTACTAGACAGCTATTTGAATGGCCAAAATCTGGAATACTGACAAACCAAATGCTGTCAAGGATGTGGAGCAACCAGAATGTCATTCATTGCTGGTGGAAATGCAAAATGGTACCACCACTTTGAAACAGTTTCACGTTTTTTGCTTTTTTGGGGTTTTTTGTTTTGTTTTGTTTTTTATAAAACTAAACATACTCTTCCCATACAATCCAGCAATAGTGCTCCTTGGTATTTATCCAAATGAGTTGAAAGCTTATGTTACACAAAAACCTGCATGAAAATATTTATAGCAGCTTTATTCGTAATTACCAAAATTTGGAAGCAACCAAAATTTTCTTTAGTAGGTGAATAAATAAACTGTGGTACCTCCTAACAATGGAATATTTTTAATGCCAAAAAGAAATAAGCTATTAAATTATAAAAAGACATGGAAGAATTTTAAATTCATTTACAAAGTAAAAGAAACCAATCTGATTATTCCAGCTGTATGATATTCCGGAACAGTCAAAATTACAGAGACAGTAAATAGATCAGTGCTTGGCAGGAATGAGAGCATGGAGGGTGGGGATAGGGATGAATCTGTGGAGCACAGAGGATTTTTAGGGCAGTGGAAATACTCTGTATGGTACTATGATGATAGGTATATGTCATTATACATTTGTTCAAACCCTGAGACAGTACACCACCAAGAGTGAACTCTTAATGTAAATTATGAACTTTGAGTGATTATGATGTGTCAATATAGGTTCATCAGTTGTAACAGATGTACCACTCTGGTGCAGGATGTTTATAATGGGGGAGGCTATGCATGTGTGGGGCGGGAGTATACAAGAAATCTTTGTAACTTCTCAATTTTTCTCTTTTTCTCAGTTTTGCCTAAAGCTGCTCTAAAAAATTATCGTAAAAGAAAAAAAGAAGGCAAATGTGGCCAACTGTTTTGAATGCTGCTGAGAAATTGGATAAAATGAGAAGGGGGTAGTAACTATTGAAATTATAAAGCTCTAAGTCATTTTTAACTTTAACAAAAGTAATTCTTATAGGCATTTGGGAAATAATAGTGTGGTTCTGCTGAAGGGAAAAGAAACTTTTTTTTGGCCGATTGTCTGTAAACAACACTTTTGAAAAGCTTTGCTGTGATGGTGAGTTTAGAAATGATGCAGTAATTTGAAGGATGGCATGGTTATTTTCATTAAGTGTATGGCTATGTGAGTAAATGAATAAAGGAAGGTATAAACAGAATGTAAATATTTCTGAAATTCTTTGAAATTGCTATTTGCTTACGAATGTCAGGTAGAATAGCACATTTATTCATAATGTTTCATCTTTAACCCATTGAAAGATAGATACATGGCTTTTTCGGCTGTTGTTACTTTTTCATAAATAATGAGATTTTCTTGATTGGAATGCTGTCAGCCTTCAGAAACCTGTCTTGGCAGCATGCCACTTCCTTCTTCTCACTTTTGTTACCTCTTCCTTTTAAATAACAGTTCCCACACAGATAGGCTTCAATAATGAGTTCTGATTACTTTTAAAAATCTAAACAAAATGTCTAGCATTATATTTCACTACCTGAATGCAGGAAATTTAGTTCAGAGGAATCGCTACCATCTCTATGCCTCTCCACATTAGAAGGAAAACATAATCTAAAAGTAGTTGTATATGCTTTTATACCCTTTTTAGACAAAAGAGATGACTATTTTGAATGGCCAGTTCTTAACAAGAACTCCCACATTGTTTAGCTCATAGAGGAGGTCACATAAGCATGTATTTTGTTTTTATTATTATTATTACAAAACTCCCCCAAGTAGCACATTCTCCAACTCAACTTCTTTTCAGAGCTCAGGAAAAGATATTTCTAAATATCTCAAGACCAAATGTCATCTTCTTCCTATTGTCAAATTATTCCCTTTTGTCTGATGCCATAGATTCTGAGCAAGAAGCCATGAAGGTGAAAGGGTAATGAGAATGTACACTGGGGGCTGTTGCCACCAGGACCTCCATATCAAGGTGCACAGGTTGTGCATTTCACAGAGACGCCTGTCCCTGGGAGTGAGAGGCTGAAATCTACTTTACAATTTGCTCGTTAAAGAGCTGTTTATCCCTGAAGCAAGAGGTGTCTTTTCCTAATTTGTTCACACATTCTGTTTATAACTCATATGTCAACTGGTGGTAGCCCTGATACCCACTTTTTAGAAATAAAGTCAAGACAACACAAATATGTAGCACTTATGTGCAGAATTGTCTGTTATTTTTTTTTCACAGCCTGCTTCTCTTTTTTTTTTTTAAACTTATCACACAATTCAAGAATTAACACATTTATTGGCATTCCACCCCCATGCACTTTCCTAGGAATCTTGTATACTTTTTCTTTTAAAATTCTCTAAAACAACCCTTTAATGCAGATATTGTTACTTTCACTTTAAAGAAGAGGCAGTTGAGATTCAGAGAGTTTAATTAACTTGCCAAACACCTAATAAATAGCAGAAACAGCTTTTAAGTCCATGAGTCTGAAGCCAAAACTCATTTTCTTCTCAATATGCATTTTAACATTTCTGTGATCAGTTTTCTTACCATAGAAATGTCTCTCACTGGTGAACTGCTCGCAATATTCCATTTAAAGTACATAAACCATGCCTCTGAAGGCTCACAATAACAGTATAGAGCAGAAAGAGCAGATAATAATACCTTAATTCCACAGATGATAACACTGAAGCCCAGAAAGACTAAATGACTTTTCCTTGGCCACAGCCTCTAATTTATAAAACTACAGTAAGACCACATCTTCAGATTCCTTTTTTCTTGCTCTGTCCCTCTTTACTACACATATCCTGTTGATTGCATTTAATTTTTATATCAGAATCAAAAAGCCTTTGATATTTTCATTTCTAGCTAAGATAGTATAAATGAAACCAGATATAACCTCCTGCTTGAAACAGTAAAAAAAATTGGGCCAAATAGATAGTAATAATAATTTTCAAGCTATCAGGCTGCAAAGGACAGTGAACCTTGAGAGATGGGAAATAGATAATATGAGCCTTTCAATTCTCTGTCTTGAGAGAAATTCCACAGTGCTGCCCAAGGAGAGCAATAGCTTGGCAGTATCTCTGAATTCAGGAGATGGAACCAGGTGTCTGGAGAGCCAAGGTGACTAGAGTTTGTACGGCACACTGGAGATCTTCAGAGGGTTCTCGCCAGTCTCCAACAGAGTATGTAAACATATGACGAAGCTATGCTAGACTGGGGAAGAACCAACAGCAAAGATTAGAAGAAACAATCTCGAAAGCTTACACATGACCGAAAGTAACTCCTTTTACCACCAGCCGGAATGGAAAACCTTATAATGCATAGGATATTAGATAGAGTTCTGAGAAGGGTTTTGCCTCAGTAGGAGTGTGAGAGATGGAGGATTAGCCCTCGACTAAATCTGGCCTGGTTTCTCCTAAAATAGCTTAAGATCAGGAACTGAAAGGATTAAACTGTTTACAATTAATTTAAGCACTATCCAGACTAAGGCACAATAATAGTTAATAAAAGTACGAATAGGGCTTCCCTGGTGGCGCAGTGGTTGAGAGTCCGCCTGCCAATGCAGGGAACATGGGTTCGTGCCCCGGTCCGGGAGGATCTCACATGCCGCGGAGAGGCTGGGCCCGTGAGCCATGGCCGCTGAGCCTGCGCGTCCGGAGCCTGTGCTCTTCAACGGGAGAGGCCACAACAATGAGAGGCCTGCGTACCGAAAAAAAAAACAAAACAAAACAAAAAATACAAATATATCTAGCACACAAGATATAAAATTCTGTAATTTATTTTGAGTTAATTTTTGTACCTGGGTTAGGTATGAATGTGGATATCAAAAACTATCTCTTCTTCACTGAATTCTTTTTACCTTTCTTGAAAATAAGTTGTACGTGTATGTGTGAGTCTGTTTCCAAACTCTCTATTCTGTTTCTTTTATCTATTTGTCTCTTTGTGCCAGTGCCACACTATCTTGATTATTGTAGCTTTATAATAAGCTTTGGAATTGGGGAGTGTTTATTCTCTAAATTATTGCTCTTTTTCAAAGTTATTTTGGCTATTCTAGGTCCTTTGCATCTTCACATGTGTTTAAGATTCAGTTTATTGTTTTCTACACACTTCATACACACACCCACACAAAGTCTGCTGGGTTTTGATAAGGATTGCATTTAACCTATAGATCAATTTCAGGAGAACTGTCATTTTAAAGGTATTGTCTTCCCACCATGAACATGGTCAATCTCTCAGCTTATCTAATTCTTGAATTTCTCTTAGCCATACTTTGTAGTTTTTGTTTACAGGTTTTACAGATCTTTGGTCTGATTTATCCCCAAATAGTTCATATTTTGGTACTATTATTTATCGTATTATATCTTAATTTCAACTTCCAATTATTTGTTACTCATATAGAAAACCAAAACAAAGCAATTTTTTATATTGATCTTGTATCATGAAAACTTGCTAAACCTGGTAGTTTTAGTATCTTTTTTGTTGATTCCATCAGATTTCTACAAGGAAGATCATTTCATTTGTGAGTAAGGACAATTTCACTTCTTCCTGTCCAATTTGAATGCTTTTTATTTTTCTTTCTTACATGTTTGCCCTGGGTATAACATCCAGTAATACGTTCGATAGAAGTTCTGAGAACAGAACTTGTCTTGTTGCTGATCTTAGGGTAAATCATTCGATCTTTCACCATTTAGTATGATTTTAGCAGTAGTTTTTTCATGGATACCCTTTTCTGTTTTAACTAGATAGATTGATTTCTGTTACCTATAGTGGAATCCTGACTGATACAGATATTGTTTAAAGAAAACAGGTACATTTTGTGTGAAATTAAAAGTGCTTTTCATCACACCAATGCACACAGAAATCCATCCTCTCTCCCACTCTCTTATATAAGATCCTTATAGTAGTGCTAGGGCTAGGATTACCATAACAAGATACTGTAAGACTGGATAACTTAACAGAAATTTACCTCTCATATTTCTAGAGGCTTGAAGTCCAAGATCAAGGTGTCAACAAGTTTAGTTTGTCTTGCTGCATCTTCCTTGTCTTGAAGATGGCTCTCTTCTTGCCCTGTCCTCATGACCTTTTCTCTGTATGTGCACATCTCTGCTATCTCTGCCTCATCTAATAAGAACACCAATAATATCGGATTAGGGTCCCACCTTTATAACCTAATTCAATCTTTATTACCTCTTTAAAGGCCTTGTCTCCAAATACAGTCACATTGGGGGAGCAGGCTTTCAACATAAATTTGGGGAGAGGGGGATGCAATTGAGTTCATAATAATCATATTATTAATTTCTAGTTATGTGTCTGAATAGAGTTATTTTTTATTGAAATTTAGCTGACTCTCATATATTCCAACAATTTTAAACATATTTATATAACTTTACAGCACTATTATTACTATATATATTGCTGTATATCTGTCTTTATCTTAGCAATTAGCTCCCAGTTTTGTACCATAGAAGTGATAAAGGTGTCAATGGCATAGGGCTTTGCAATTAAACAGATCAAAATTTTATTTCTGGTATCACCTTTTAAAAGCACAAGCTCTAATATCAGAAAGAATAGGGTTTGAATCTTGGCTTTACTACTTAGCAGCTCTAGTTCTTGTTCAAGTTGCTTTAACTTGCTCACTCTTATATCCTAATGTGTAAAACAGAAAGAGAGCTTGTGACTGTTGAGTGCATGTAGATGTAAACACTTTATGAAGTGTACCTGGGGCACAGTTAATGCCAGACACACATTGTTGTTTTTACTATGATTTCTTTTCTTCTTTTCCTGAATTATGGGGACAACACTATCTAAGCAGGCTGGATTGTCTGTTGCTAGGTCAGCATCAGCACTTGTTCATCCTGACTAAAGCTGGGAATTGCTTTCCTCAGAATTCTCTTTGGGATGTGGTTCCAATATAGAGTTTGCCAAGGAGAACTCATTTAAGATTAAGAAGTAGGTATAGGGCTTCCCTGGTGGCGCAGTGGTTGAGAGTCTGCCTGCCAATGCAGGGGACACGGGTTCGTGCCCTGGTCCGGGAAGATCCCACATGCCGTGGAGTGGCTGGACCCGTGAGCCATGGCCGCTGAGCCTGTGTGTCCGGAGCCTGTGCTCTGCAATGGGAGAGGCCACAACAGTGAGAGGCCCGCGTACTGCAAAAAAAAAAAAAAAGAAGAAGAAGTAGGTATAGGTCAGACACGGTGGCTTTATTCGATGGGGTGGTTAGAACAGAAAAGGCAGCTTTGCAGATGTTTCCTTGAAATTTCACTTGTTGATCCTACTTCTGAGGCTTGGATTCTCCATCTGTGCTCGTGCTTGAGGGTGAAAAAGTTAGTTACTGTCCCGTTTCCTAGCCATAGCTTTCCTCACAATCATTGTTAAGCCTTCCCTTCATTACGCCTTAGTCATCATATTAACCCCTACTTAACTGTAATATGTGACGAGGATGTTCTTTCCTGCAGGAACTCAAAATGATAAACTAGTAGGGGGTCATAGATGTTATTAAATAAATTAACACCCATCTTAAGAAGATACTTAGCACAGTGCCTGACACAAAGGATGTGCTCAGTAAATTATTCTTTTCCTCTTTCTATACTGTATTTCATGAGTATAGACGTATATAGCTATATATCATATAACTATATATTACATAAGTATACATTAAATTCTATAATTATTCTTTAATGTTTTTACAGTTATTAGTCCCATTTTATAGACCAGATACCTGAATTTCAGTAAGTTAACTTGCCCAATAGCTTAAAGAGAAAAAAAAAAATTAGACCTGGGATTTAAACCCAGATCTGGCTGATTATAAGCCCCATATACTTTTCATAAATCCATTTTGTCCACACAGATCAAACTTAATGAAAGATTCATGCTTTGCAGAATATGATTTGTGCTTCAGATATCACTTATAGGTCAGCTTCTGATTATTCTTAAGAAATAATAGTGTAAAAGATCCAGTCATGAACTAGATACGCCCCACATAAAAAATAAAGTTTTAATGTCTAGAAAAAGAGACAAGAAATTTTGATCCTTAAGTTGATAGCAATTAGTTTCTAAATGCCTGATATAACAAACTTTGTTAGACTAGAGATAATTTGAGTATTTATTCTAGCTTTTAAATTTTGAACATGTATATAATATTTTCCCACCATGAGAGATATTTTAGTTAGGGTAATAAAACCTGCTATAATAGCTACACCCCAAATTATCAGAAGCTAAACACAATTGAAGTTTATTTTTCAATCACATAAGTCCAAACAGGTGGATCTGATAGGTGGACAGTCCTCTTGTAAGATGTGATGTAAAGACCCTAGCTTTTTCCACCTTATGCTCTTTCAATATTTAAAATGTGGATTCCATTGTCACCTTTCTCTTCTGCATAAAGACAGCAGAGTGGGAAAAACCTAGAGAGTTATGGTGAGAGAGTTTTAGGGGCCTGGCCTGAATGTGGTATGTATTATTTCTGCCCCATAAACTATAAGCAAGCTATGTTGTCAAACCCGCCTACTAAGGATGGTAAAAAATGCAGTATAGCCATGTGTACAGAAAAGAGAAATGAGATTGAAAATGAGAAAGGAGACTGCCACAAAGTGTAATATCATTTTCCTGGAATCAAAAATATTCTAAATCCAGAAACTTAGGAGGCAATGATAGCTTGAAAAAAAGTTATGCATAGAAACTTAGATTGGTTCCTGCATTAAAGTAAGAATAAAGTTCAGCCAAGAGTGAAGTTTATTGAAAGTTCATAGAAATGATACTGGTAACAGTGTTTCTAGTTACACCAATAAAACTAAAATAATAATTATAATAATGAGATTAAAACTAATGAGAGAAGTCAGACCATTTTCTAATACCTTTATGAATTTAAAAAAAATTAATCCTCTCAGTAACTCATGAGATAGCTTCTAATGACTTCAGTGTTCAGTCAAAGAAACTGATTTACATAAATTATTTGTTTAAAATTATACAGCAACATGGTGGACACAGATTTGAACTCAAATATTTCGACTCCAACGTCATGCTCTACACTATAGGTAATCCCCTTTATAGCTTAGCATCCTAAAATAATTCAAGTATTTTTGCCTCATCTAATCTTTTAAAATATTACAGCTAATAAAATCAGAATAGTTTATTTCCTGTTGGCAACATATATTTAAAAGAAGAAGCCTTGTGTGTTTTTATTATAGTAGCTTAAAGAAGAAAAGCATAGAACTAGATACTTTCTCAGCTTCCTGCTGTTCCCATGTGTGTGTAATTTCAAAGCATACTTTAAAGTGTGAAGTAGCTGCATGCAAGTACATTAGTTTCTTTAGCAGGAAACCAGAGCTTCCAAGGAGATCTTTCAAGAAAGTGCTAAGGGCCAGGGTGTGAAATAGAGGAAGTGATGATGCATACCTGATGGCAAATTATTGTTTGTTGTTATGTGATCACTCAAGCAATTGTTGGCTGAAGTGCTCTGCTACCTGCTCCTTTGTCACATCTGTCAACAAAACTGCATTGTTCCTTTGGCTCAGCTCTCCCAGGCCAGACTTCTGCTTAACGGATATTTTCAGATGTTGCTTTCACTTTTCAATAAGCTTCAAAAGAGCATCACATCATGGTTCATAATTGCATGGTATGCTCCAACTCCTCTGCTGGTGTATGTTTGGCTTTTTCTTCCAGAATTGGAAAGATGTGAGTTCACTTTGCAAAAGGAATTGCATTTTCTTAAAATTGCCTCTTCATGTCTGGATATACAGAATAGGATAATGCCAATCTCAGTTTGATAAAATTCTATTACTAAATCATCATAATTGATAATATTCCTTTCATTTTTCCTTCAAGTCAACAATTGTTTTTCAGCTTAACATATTGGATAAATAAAACTCAGAAACTCAAGTCAATCCACATTATTTAAATATATTCTTTGAAAATAATCATACATTTTTTGATAGCAAGAGAGCTAATTGGAATCAGTAGCTGGGTTTACATACAAGTTTTCTAGGAGTATGCAGGGTGCTTATAAATGAATGAAGTGTGAGGTTAAAGTTATTTGTCTTTAAAGTTAACAAGTACATATTGATAGTGTGATTTTTTTTTCCTTCATTTACCATAAGATACTTGTGAAGATAAACCCCAGGAGTGAATTTACTTGAGAGAATCTCTTATCTTTTTCTTCAACATAGAAGGCCCATTAAAGAAATCAATTTGGAGATTTTAAGGCAGTAGTATTGACACTCTCCCTAGGGATTTTGAGACCTGGTGTGACATTGCAAAGAGTAGAGGAGGACATGAAGAATAAGCTTTTTTCAACTAAGGCATTTGGTCATTAGTGCAAATATAAATTAAGCTAATTACATAAAGTAAAATGAGATATTATCCTTCTAATTACCTCAAACAAGAGAAAATACATTGATTAACTACAATATAGGGCCATACAAAATATTCTGAAATGGGTATCTAGAATACATTCTAATGGTGTACACATCGACACTTTGCAAAATTCAATTTTCTGTGAAATGTAATGCAAATTACATTGAAAATTATAATTTATTACCATGCAATAGTGCTATTGATTTAATTTTTCAAATACATTTCTTTAAGATTAAATGTTGTAAAAATTCTTCCTTTACAACTCACATACAGAAGAAGTTATTATAATAGTACGATGAGTATGTATTGATTTGGAGTGTTGTAGAACAATTAAGTTGGAATTTGTTTAAGTTCTATATTTTAATTAGCATAAAATATGATTAGAACATCTATAGTAAAATTTGATAATAGCTTGGGTATTGGATTTTACAGAATTAGTAATAATTTTCTTAGATGGGATAATAATCTAAGGTTATGCTAGAGAATGTTCTAAATCTTTGTAGACACATGGTTAACTATGTAAGACTTAAGTGTTATGATATCTCAAATACTTTGAAAGTATTCAGTAAATTTAGGTAGATGATAGATAGGAAATAGATAAATGTAGCAAATATGGCAACATATTGATAATTGTTGAACCTAGGCTGTGAGTATAGTGTAGTAAAACCTTCCTTTAACTTTTTGTATATTTGAAAATATTAATAAAAATGTTGAAAAAATAAAACAATTATAAATCAGAAGAAAAAACTACATTGCACAGTTATCATGTATACAGTGTAAATTTTTAGAGTTTGAGGGTAAATATTTTCTTATGTTCTCTTGCAAAAATAGCATAGTAAAATAGCTAAGGACTATTCTGTTTACTAATTATCAACAGGATCTGTGTTTGCAATATCTATTTTTTTAATGTTATTTACCTGCCTGCATCTCCACTTGTATATACTTGCAAGTGTCATACTTACTGTAAATAATTTTAAATACTCAGTGATATCAATAGATATGTGTGTAAATGAACTTTAAGTATAACCTTGGGGTAATCGTTCAAGTGAGTCATTCACATTAGGAATTTACTCAGCTCTTCAAAGAACTTAAATACTTAACAGGAGTATACATTCCAAAGGTGGCCACAGTAAGTTCTTTAGGATATTACTACATAAATAGAAATTAGCTTAGGAGATAATAGAATTTTTCTTTGTTGCAGTGAGTGGTATTCAAGTTATGTAGTTGACTAGAAATATGGACCAAGCACTACTACCCCTGTATGAACCATGAATGGAGAATATGCAGTCTGCAACCTTCCAAGTGGAGCCTTGAATCTAGAACTCTATCAGTTTTCTATCCTTTCATTTAAGGGAAGTTTGTGTAGATTGCTCTGATAGGAATATTAGTTGATTCGGCCAGAAGAATGGTATTGTCTTTACATTGAGAACTGAGACCATCTTTGCCAATACCTATGACAAAATCACATCTGTTTTTGCAGCAAAAAATTTTGCCTGGTTATATAGGACCATACACCAGTAACTTACTTTTGTGTTTGCTTCAGAAAACTCCGACAAATTAATTCATGAGTGACAACAATCTGCACACCTAGGCAAACATCTTGCTTATCAAACAGCAGTTTACTTGTCAAGACTTGCTTGAAGATCTTCACTTCTCTGGGTCTACCAATCCTCAACCATTATGTCAACCACTTTGCCCAATACCAATCAATTCTATACCTTACCTTGAAAGATCTGCCTCAAAAAAACTTGAACCCAGACTGTAAAACCCTGTAACCTGTCACTTCTGACTTCTTCCTTTGGAGACCCTTCTAAGACTCTATCAAGGTGGTGTTTTTGCTTCCTGAAGTGATTCCTAATCACCTAGATTTATAGGTTGTCTAGCAATATTTGGGGGTATTCAACAACCTCAAAATGGACTCTTGTTATAAGGAATTTGTCAGACTGCCTAAAAGGACAAAGTGCAAGGACTTTACTAACTTATGCCTGCTTGCAAATTAACGTTTGATGTGGTAGAACTTGGTCTGAAACTAGCCTTCGTCAGAATATAACACCTGTTGGTTGAGTTTGTGTGGGAGAAACCTATAGCCATTCACTTATCTCTCAAGTTGCAGGCCAAATATATCCACTAAAACTTCAGGGAAATTGGGAATGGTCAAATTGGCTTATATTGTTGTGCAAAAGCAAGGTAAATGACATGGGTGGGGCATCGTAAAGAACATATGCTATTACTGAAATGTGTATTCCTGATATGAAGTCATGACAAGGAATAATATTTCTTACACATAACCCCCAGTGTATTTTTCTCTGTAGGAAAAGATAAGTATTTTAGTAAACAAAAGAAAAATGTTAATAAAATGAACTAACTAAAATCAGTATCCAGGGAAAAAGATTAAAACAATAGTTGTCCTATTGCCAGAAAGTTGCTATGCCATCAAATAACCTTAAACCACATATATATTATATTTCCTTATATAGACACTCAAATTTAACTATGTGACTTAAAGTGAATAGAATGTTGCCTAAAACTAAAATTTTAAATAATCCTTATCTTTGGAAATATCACAAACCCCCAGAGTCTAGCATAAGGTAAGATTTTAATAATACTACACATGATAATCAGTCGGGGTAATACTTGCAAAATAGTGGCATATTGCTGTGGCCTTTGGAAAAAATTATACAGTAATTAATGCTTGTTTGTAGAATTATTCTCCTCCTAGTTTCCTCAAGATCTTAGTCTATGTAGAAATGGAGTTTTGAGTATTTATTCATACTAAAGTATGAGTGATGGAAATCAGTCACTACTGGCTTGTTTAAGTATTTAATTTAAAAAAGCACTCTGTGCAAAGCACTATGATGGCCTTGAGTAGATTTCTGTGCGTGAGATATATCAACAAAATTTAAGTACTTGAAGTTTTTGGAGTCAGTATCAACTGTGGCTCAGCCTTTTATTATCTGCATCACAATGGAAAAATCTTTTTTTCCAGTTTTATTGAGAAATAATTGACATATATCACAACATGATGGTTTGATTTACATATATTGAGGTTGGGGATGGAGGGGTGTGCCACTGGCTGATAGAACTGTTGGATAGAACTGCTGGCTTGGTTCCCTATCTAAGTAAGTCTGTAGGATATCCTCTGTAGTTGCCTGTTTTTTCTGGTGAGGGTTACTGGATGGTTGGGACTGGACCCGATATCTGGCGGTGGATGAGGCTGTGAATTAACTTATCTGTTCTGGCCGGGCAGCGGGGTGGAACCTGGGACCTGTACCGCTCTTTGGGGAATCTGGATCAGGCCAGAGTGTCCCCTGAACTCCCTGATCAGGTGAGGCCACAGGCTTTGCTCTGCAGGTGGAGGAAGCCGTAGGCTGTGATCTCTGTTTGAATGTACTGTACATGGGGCTAGTAAATGGGCTATGCAGCCTCCCATGTGCTCTGGTTAGGTTCTCCGGTAGAACAGGCTGAAGCCTGTATTCAGCCATGAGTGGGACTGTGCATTAGATTTTCTGCTCAGGTGCAGTGGGAGAAGCAGCTCTAAAGCCAGTTAAGCTCTTTGTTCGTTGTCTGAACTCACGCCCACCCACAATTCAGGTTCCTTGATTGACCAGGGCCACTGGCTTTACTTGGCAAACTATCAGCTCTGCCCACCCACATCTTGGCTCGAGAGCTGCCAGGCTGCACAGCTTGCAGGAGTTGTCTCCAGCCCTTCTGGTCAGGTGGGGCCGGAAGAAACTCTCCACATCAGGTGGGGCTGTAATTTAGCTCTCTGCCTGGGGTGGGCAAAATGGGCTCTAGGGCCAGCCAAACTCCTCCTTTGAGGATCCGAATCAGGCAGCACCCCTCTGAGTTCCCTGGTCAGAGTACACCCCCAAGTGGTTTCTGCAGAAGAGCAAAGCCACCAGTTGGGATTACTGCCTGGGAACTGCAGGTATACACTCAGTCTGCCAAGATCCCTGTAATGGTTGTTGCAAGCCCCTCCCCACTTCTCCATCACAGATTCCCAGTTGTTGAGCCCCACAGACTTCACTTCAGTCCTCGTGGTACAAGATCAGAGTAGAGGCTCCCACAAAGCAGCCCACAATGCTGAGAGGAACTGGAAGCTCAGGGGAGATCTCTCCACTGCACTGGCCTGGGGGAGGGACAGTGTGGTCAACATGTGGCTGCTTCTCTTACCCTTCTAATGGGGTGAGTTTTGGTCCAGTGGTATGGCAGCGGGGGTGCTTCAGCCTCATCCCCATGATCTAGGATTCTCTCAGTGGTGTCTTGTTCTTGAATAGCGGTCATTCTTCTTGTGAGGGAGAGCAAAGTTAGGAACAACCCATGTCACCATCTTGGTGATGTCAGAATGGGAAAATCTCCTAATTTCTCTGAGCTTTAGCTTTCTTATGTCTTAGAAAATTGAGTTACTGATCCTAAGCTCTTATGATGGTATGAGGATTAAATAAAATAAGTTATAGGAAGCACATTGTATTCTACTCCCTACTAAATATACCACAGTCTATCTGGAGACACAGAGATAAATATAAACTTACAGCTATGAAGCAGCCAGAATCAATGTAGAGGTGTAACACATTCATTACAACGGCATGCGATGAGTAGCAATGATTCTTCCGGTATTTTATGGGCATATGTCTTACTGGCACACATGGTTTCAGTGCTTTTGAGTACTTGAAATCGTACCAAGTTGTCACTTTCACTGCCTCTGTTTTCAGTGGCATCACACAATCGTGAAAATCATCTTGTTTCTCACTTAAGTCAGGAATAATTTTTTTTTTTACATCATAGAATTAGATTGCCCACTGAAATATAAAGATGGTAATACACCATAGGTGAGAAGATATAATTATCATAACTTTCTTTCTCTTCACCTTGTCCCTTCCCTTAAAATGTAAATTATAATGAGATGAAGACTTGAAGTAGAAAGTAGCTCTGTGGGTTTTGTTTTTCATATGAAGAGAGGCTGAGTTAGGTTGAGCACACTGGCTTCATTCTCAGTTGAGGAGTGGTTGGTTTTTTTTTTGCGGTACGCGGGCCACTCACTGTTGTGGCCTCTCCCGTTGCGGAGCACTGGCTTACGGGCCCAGCGGCTCCGCGGCATGTGGGATCTTCCCGGACTGGGACACAAACCCGTGTCCCCTGCATCGGCAGGCGGACTCCCAACCACTGCGCCACCAGGGAAGCCCGAGGAGTGGTTGTTTTAAATCTGCTCTCACTCTGCAACACCTTGAGCAGCCTCGTGATTGCACAAATTAATTTTGCAGCTCCTGCTGCTGATTTTAATGATGTCAATTTGCCACTTATCTACTTTTATATTCTTTATTTTAAATATATAGAGGAAAAGGGAAAGTAATTTCCCTTTTGTTATTTTCAAGTACTGTATAATTTCTGGAGGAAAAAAATGTAAGGTACTCCTCCCTCTGAAAAAAAAATTTTTTTGAAACAGAAATTTAGCAAATGAAACTTTGCTAACTCAAGAGAGCAACATTCTATCCTTAAATTACATATACAGATTTACTCTTTTGATTCCTCAGTTAATTAAAGTAGAATCCTATTATGATGTGAGTCATTACAGAGTCCAATCACACCCCTTACAAGTCTTTGTTCTTTCAGTTTCCTCCTCTCATTCTGACTTCTCTCTTCTTTTCACTTACATATATAATTCCCATTCTTCTGCAGGAAACGCTTCCTGATCTCTCAATTTTATATTTAATACTACCCTTTAATTCCCTGAACACATTTTCAGACTCCAAATTGGCTAAGACTGTGGGCCAAGTTCAGTTTTTTTCTGAAATATTTTAAAAAGTACGAGTGTGTTACTTGAATTTAATTCCCAGCTAAATCCATAGGACCTCTAAATGTTACTGCTTTATCATCTTTAAAATGAAAATGGCAATAGTATTTACATGTGGGTTTGTTGAAGATTAACACATACCTAGGATTTAACCAAGCACATAGTGAACATTTAAGAACTTAAGCTATTATGATGATGATTAATGTCTACAATTGTTGTTTTGGAATCTATGTCTCTAACAAGTATTTGCTACTTAAATAATATACTGCTCTGTATCATTATGTAGATGATACTCTTAAATTTGTATTGGATCCCTAATAAAATTATGAATCTCAAAGTTTGTAATAATGTCATCAGTTTCTTTCATGTCAGCCCACCCTATTCAAAGTGGTACTTCATTCAGAATTAGGCATATAACATTGCTAAATAATAACATCATTACTAAATAATGACATCAAATTATTTGGAATAGTTATTAATTTAATAAATATTTATTAAATTCCTTCTACATGAAAAAAACAGCGATAGAAAGAAAAAGTCTTCTTTCCAGGAAATTCACAGTTTAATAAAGATAAATCGTAGTAGCAAAGAGGAATTCTAATAGAAAAGGACATTACCTATGAAATGAATACAGCCCAGTAAATTCTTGACATTTAAAATACACATATTTATTTAGTATATGTTTTAGGCTTTATAGGCCATACAGTTTCTGTTGCACCTATTTAATTCTGTCATTGTAGCATGAAAACAGCCGTAGACAATACATAAACAAATATGTATGGCTAATGGTCTAATAAAACTTTATTTATGGATATAAAGTTTGAATTTTATATAATTTCTTTATATCACAAAATATGATTCTTCCTTTGATATAGTTTTTCCCAACCATTTAATAATGTAAAAACTATTCTTAGCTTGCAGGCTGTATAAAAATAGATAGTGGGCCAGATAGGGCCCACAAGCCACATTTTGCTGATCTCTGGTAGATATAATTGCATCTTGTTAGGCAGTAATTGCCTTGTCTCTTTTTATACTATGCTAAAAATTCTACAGTGTTAAGTGCCAAAAGAAGATTGAGATACGGTGTTCAGGAAATTTCAAGGAAGGCCTTATGAAGAGTGAAGATTTTAAACTGACTCCAAGTTTACTGCCAACGGGAGCAATTAGCTTCATTCTCTTCTCTGACTGGAAGTTGCAGGCATAAAGCAGTTCAGCCAGCTGACAAGGTGTATGCTATTTGGCATTCCAAAAAATAAATGAAAATTCTCCAGACCCTTACGTACATACTCGTTTATTTTGTTCAGTCATTATCATTATCATATCTCCATAGGACTTTTTCTAGTCAGTCTTGACGAGGTATGTTGAACTTCTTAGGGTATTCAACTATATTGCATGAATTAAGCAATCTTTTTTTCTCTCCCCTGCCTCCCACCATTTTCATCTTGGAAATGACTGAGATTTTCAGTGGATCGAGATTACCGTTCTTTGTTGCCCAAGGCATGTCTCTGGCTTTTAGTCATTGTGACCCCAATTTGAAATTTTTGCTGTCCTTAGATCTGACCCCTTCTTGCCTTGTCCTCAAGCCTTGGCCCAACACAAAAGCCAGAATGACCCTTTTATCACATCTAGGCTTCAGTGTCCTTTCAACAAATATCATGGCAGTGCCTTTGGAAAATATTTCCTGGGATCTGTTTATATAAAATTCTGTACGACGTACTACCTTTTCTCAGTAATTGGAATATGCTTATAGTCACAGCTAATATCTAAAATCTCAAAATGTGTGCCTCTTACTTGTTAACCTGTGATTTTGTTCTCTCGAGTGTTTTGTGGCTATGGCCACATTCATTTCATAAGCAATATCCTTTTTCCATTAGGATTCTTCTCTCTTGCTGGGTTTAAAGAAAGATTTATTTTCACTCCCACTGTTAGTCTGGCTTCCCTGACTCCTCCATTCTTTTGTTGTCTCTTTGAGCCTGTCTCTTGCTGTTATGGATATTTTATACAGGTCATGCACTGTATCGGTATTACCTCTGGCTGAATCCTTTTGTCTCCCTCAAATGTCAATAGTCAGCCTGATAATTTTCCCAAATATTCAGTGCTTTTCAGCTGATACATCCTGATATAGAACTAAAGCATGAATTCTTCTCAAAATAATTTTTCTTTTTCCTTTCCAACTAGAATATTTATGCCAAAGAAATGTCAAATTTACCAGCTGTCCCTACTTTTCACCCCAAAATAAGGAGGATATACAACAATATATATCCAAATGCTTCTTTTTACAATAATAACAGTAATATGATGTGGCTTTGTGGTCAAAAAGCATCAGATGTGGAATTCGAACTGAATTCAAATTTCTAATTTTGTTTCTATATTTAATCAAGTCATTTCACTTTGCTGAGTTTCTGTTTTCTTAAATTTGAGAATTACAAGAACAATAATACCTACCTTTAGGGTAGTTGTGTTAAATGTTTTATAAAAGTAACTTATTGCAGCACGCTCTGAGCAAATGAAACTAGACTAAGCATAAAGGAAAAAAAAAGTGGCAGCACAGCATAGTGGTTCAGAACCACTGATGGATGCCGGAACCACATGGCTGGCTTGATATCACAGCTGGACGTTACTTACAGGATGTGTGATGTCAGGCAGCTACTTGACTCATCTAATCTGCGAACAGCCCTGTGTGCTCCTATCCTGCCAACTAGAAGCAGCCAATGAGCTTGAAGCTGGGTGTTATCAAGTGCCTCTTCATGCTGAACCTATACTAGGTGCATTATCTACTTTACCCATCTTGGAAACTCTGTAAGCCATGTGGCTGACAGGGTCTTCGTGCTCTGGATGGCTGTCAGGCCTGAGCCTCTGAGATGGGAGAGCCAAGTTCAGAACATTAGACCACCAAAGACCTCCCGGCCCCACGTAATGTCAAACAGCGAGAGCTCTCCCAGAGATCTCCATCTCAATGCTAAGACCCACCTCCACTCAATGACCAGCAAGCTCCAGAGCCGGACATCCCATGCCAAACAACTAGCAAGACAGGAACACAACCCCACCCATGAGCAGAGAGGTTGCCTAAAATCATAAGGCCACAGACACCCCAAAACACACCACCAGACGCAGTCCTGCCCACCAGAAAGACAAGGTCCAGCCTCATCCACCAGAACACAGGCACCAGTCCCCTCCACCAGGAAGCCTATACAACACACTGAATCAAGCTTACCCACTGGAGGCAGACACCAAAAACAACAGGAACTATGAGCCTACAGCCTATGAAAAGGAGACCCCAAACGCAGTAAGTTAAGCAAAATGAGAAGACAGAGAAACACACAACAGATGAAGGAGCAAGATAAAAACCCACCAGACCAAACAAATGAACAGGATATAGGCAGTCTACCTGAAAAAGAATTCAGAGTAATGATAGTAAAGATGATCCAAAGTCTTGGAAATAGAATGGAGAAAATACAAGAAATGTTTAATAAGGACCGAGAAGAAGCAAAGAGCAAACAAACAATGATAAACAACAAAATAACTGAAATTAGAAATTCTCTAGAGGGAATCAATAGCAGAATAACTGAGGCAGAAGAATGGATAAGTGAACTGGAAGATAAAATAGTGGAAATAACTACCACAGAACAGAATAAAGAAAAAATCATGAAAAGAATTGAGAACAGTCATAGAGATCTCTGGGACAACATTAAAAGCACCAACGTTCGAATTATAGGGGTCCCAGAAGAAGAAGAGAAAAAGAAAGGGACTGAGAAAAATATTTGAAGAGATTTTGGTTGAAAACTTCCCTAATATGGAAAAGGAAATAGTCAATCAAGTCCAGGAAGTGCAGAGAGTCCCATACAGGATAAATCCAAAGAAATACACCAAGACACATATTAATCAAACTATCAAAAATTAAATACACAAAAAAATATTGAAAGCAGCAAGGGAAAAGCAACAAAAACATACAAGGGAATCCCCATAAGCTTAACAACTGATCTTTCAGCAGAAACTCTGCAGGCCAGAAGGGAGTGGTAGGACATATTAGAAGTGATGAAAGGGAATAACCTACAACCAAGATTACTCTACCCAGCAAGGACCTCATTCAGATTCAACAGAGAAATTAAAATCTTTACAGACATGCAAAAGCTAAGAGAATTCAGCACCACCAAACCAACTTTCTAACAAATGCTAAAGGAACTTCTCTAGGCAGGAAACACAAGAGAAGGAAAAGACCTACAAAAACAAACCCCAAGCAATTAAGAAAATGGTAATAGGAACATACATATCGATAGTTACCTTAAATGTAAATGGGTTAAATGCTCCAACCAAAAGACATAGACTGGCTGAATGGATACAAAAACAAGACCATATATATGCTGTCTACAAGAGACCCATTTCAGACCTAGGGACACATACAGACTGAAAGTGAGGGGATGGAAAAAGATATTCCATACAAATGGAAATCAGAAGAAAGCTGGAGTAGCGATTCTCAAATCAGACAAAGTAGAGTCTTTAAAATAAATACTATTACAAGAGACAAAGAAGGACACTACATAACGATCAAGGGACCAATCTAAGAAGAAGTTATAACAATTGTAAATATTTATGCATCCAACATAGGCACATGGCAATACATAAGGCAAATGCTGATGCCCATAAAAGGGGAAATTGACAGTAACACAATAATAGTAGGGGACTTTAACACCCCACTTTCCCCAATGGCTAGATCAACCAAAATAAAAATAAATAAGGAAACACAAGCTTTATGACACGTTAAACAAGATGGACTTAATTGATATTTAAAGGACATTCCATCCAAAAACAACAGAATACACATTCTTCTCAAGTGCTCCTGGAACATTCTATGGGATAGATCATATCTTGGGTCACAAATCAAGCCTTGTTAAATTTAAGAAAATTGGAAATCATATCAAGAATCTTTTCTAACCACATCGCTATGAGACTAGATATCAATTACAGGGAAAAAAAAAAAAACTATAAAAACTACAAACACATGGAGGCTAAGCAATACACTACTAAATAACCAAGAGATCACTGAAGAAATCAAAGAGGAAATAAAAAAAATACCTAGAAACAAATGACACTGAAAACACAGCGACCCAAAACCTATGGGATGCAGCAAAAGCAGTTCTAAGATGGAAGTTTATAGCAATACAATTCTACCTCAAGAAACAAGAAACATCTCAAATAAACAACCTAACCTTACACCTAAAGCTATTAGAGAAAGAATAACAAAAAAAACCCAAAGTTAGCAGAAGGAAAGAAATCATAAAGATCAGATCAGAAGTAAATGAAAAAGAAATGAAGGGAATAATACCAAAGATCAATAAAAGTAAAAGCTGGTTCTTTGAGAAGATAAACAAAATTGATAAACTATTAGCCAGATTCATCAAAAAAAAAAAAAAAAGGGAGAAGACTCAAATCAAAAGAATTAGAAATGAAAAAGGAGAAGTAACAACTGACACTGCATGTGTCAGTTGGATCATGAGAGATGATGACATGCAACTATACGCCAACAACCTGGAAGAAATGGACAAATTCTTAGGAAAGCACAACCTTCTGAGACTGAACTAGGAAGAAATAGAATATAGAAAAAGACCAATCACAAGCACTGAAATGAAACTGTGATTAAAAGTCTTCCAACAAACAAAATCACAGGGCCAGATGTCATCACAGGCAAATTCTATCAAACATTTAGAGAAGAGCTAACACCTATGTTTCTCAAAATTTTCTGAAATATAGCAGAAGGAGGAACACCCCATACTCATTCTACGAGGCCACCATCACCCTGGTGCCAAGAACAGATATAGATGTTACAAAAAAAGCAAACTACAGGCCAATATTACTGATGAACAAAGATGCAAAAATCCTCAACAAAATCCTAGCAAACAGAATCCAACAACACATTAAAAGGATCATACACCATGATCAAGTGGGGTTTAACCCAGGAATGCAAGGATTCTTCAATATACACAAATCAATCAATGTGATACACCATATTAACAAATTTAAGGTTAAAAACCATATTATAATTTCAGTAGATGCAGAAGAAGCTTTTGACAAAATTCAACACCCATTTATGATTAAAAAAAAAAAAAACCCTCCAGAAAGCAGGCATAGAGGGAACTTACCTCAACATATTAAAGGTTATATATGACAAACCCACAGCCAACATCATTCTCAATGGTGAAAAACTGAAGCCATTTCCACTACGATCAGGATGAAAACAAGGTTGCTCACTCTCACCACTCTTATTCAACTTAGTTTTGGAAGTTTTAGCCACAGCAGTGAGAAGAAAAAGAAATAAAAGGAATACAAATCGGAAAAAAAGAAGTAAAACTGTCACTGTTTGCAGATGACATGATACTATACATAGAGAATCCTGAAGATGCTACCAGAAAACTACTAGAGCTAATCAATGAATTTGGTAAAGTAGCAGGATACAAAATTAATGCACAGAAATCTCTTGCATTCCTCTACACTAATGATGAAATACCTGAAAGAGAAATTAAGGAAACACTCCCCTTTACCACTGAAACAAAAAGAACAAAATAGCTAGGTATTAACCTACCTAAGGAGACAAAACACCTGTATGCAGAAAACTATAAGACACTGATGAAAGAAATTAAAGATGACACAAACAGATGGAGAGATATACCATGTTCTTGGATTGGAAGAATCAACATTGTGAAAATGACTATACTACCCAAAGCAATCTACAGATTCAGTGCAATCCCTATCAAGCTACCAATGGCTTTTTTTACAGGACTAGAACAAATAATTGCACAATTTCTATGGAAACACAAAAGACCCCGAATAGCCAAAGCAATCTTGAGAACGAAAAACGAAGCTGGAGGAATCAGGCTCCCAGTCCTCAGACTATACTACAAAGCTACAGTAATCAAGGCAGTATGGTACTGGCACAAAAACAGAAATATAGATCAATGGGACAGGATAGAAAGCCCAGAGATAAAGCCACACACCTGTGGTCAACTAATCTATGACAGAGGAGGCAAGGATATACAATGGAGAAAAGACAGCCTCTTTAATAAGTGGTGCTGGGAAAACTGGACTGCTACATGTAAAAGACTGAAATTAGAACACTCCCTAACACCATACACAAAAATAAACTCAGAATGGATTAAAGACCTAAATTTAAGACCAGACACTGTAAAACCCTTAGAGGAAAACATAGGCAGAACACTCTTTGACATAAATCACAGCAAGATCTTTTTTGACCCACCTCTTAGAATAATGGAAATAAAAACAACAATAAACAAATGGGACCTAATGAAACTTAAAAGCTTTTGCACAGCAAAGGAAACC
Organism: Stenella coeruleoalba; assembly: GCF_951394435.1. NCBI lineage: Eukaryota > Metazoa > Chordata > Mammalia > Artiodactyla > Delphinidae > Stenella > Stenella coeruleoalba. The sequence continues at coordinate 32,576,766 of NC_137157.1, forward strand.
ATAAACAAGACAAAAAGACAACCCTCAGAATGGGAAAAATATTTGCAGATCAAGCAACTGACAAAGGATTAATCTCCAAAATATACAAGCAGCTCGTGCAGCTCAATATCTAAAAACAAAAAACCCAATCCAAAAATGGGCAGAAGACCTAAATAGACATTTCTCCGAAGAGATATACAGATTGCCAACAAACACATGAAAGGATGCTCAATATCACTAATCATTAGAGAAATGCAAAGCAAAACTGCAATGAGCTATCACCTCACACTGGTCAGAATGGCCATCATCAAAAAAATTTACAAACAATAAATGCTGGAGAGGGTGTGGAGAAAAGGGAACCCTTTTGCACTGTTGGTGGGAATGTAAATTGATACAGCCACTATGGAGAACAGTATGGAGGTTCCTTAAAAAACTAAAAATAGAACTACCATACGACCCAGCAATCCAACTACTGGGCATATACCCTGAGAAAACCATAATTCAAAAAGAATCTTGTGCCACAATGTTCATTGCAGCAGTATTTACAATATCCAGGACATGGAGGCAACCTAAGTGTCCATCAACAGATGAATGGATAAAGAAGATGTGGCATATATATACAATGAGATATTACTCAGCCATATAAAGAAACAAAATTGAGTTATTTGTAGTGAGGTGGATGGACCTAGAGTTTGTCATACAGAGTGAAGTCAGAAAGAGGAAAACAAATACCGTATGCTAACACATGATGTATGGAATCTAAAAAAAAAAAAAAAAATGCTTCTGAAGAACCTCGGGGCAGGACAGGTTAACAATGCAGATGTAGGGTATGGACTTGACACGGCAAAGGGGAAGGGGAAGCTGGGACAAAGTGAGAGATTGGCATGGACATATATACCCTACCAAATGTAAATAGATAGCTAGCGGGAAGCAGCAGTTTAGTACATGGAGGACAATTCAGTCCTTTTGTCCAGCTAGAGGGGTGGGGTAGGGAGGATGGGAGGGAGATGCAAGAAGGAAGAGATATGGGGATATATGTATATGTATAGCTGATTCACTTTGTTATAAAGCAGAAACTAACACACCATTGTAAAGCACTTATACTCCAATAAAGATGTTTTAAAAAGTCACTTATTGTAACAGCAAACAATCTTGAAAGATTGCTCCTTCTCATAGAAATATAGGGTTTGTCTCTCCCAAATTAACTTTACCTGGATGTTTAGAGATTTTGTGGTGTGAGAAGGAAAAGGGTTTATATCACATATCACATACCAAATTAGCACAGTCCCTTTTATACATCCACTTTTTTTTTCTTTTCTGAAAGATTCTTTTCTTGGCAACTGCTACCTCCTGTCTCTTGTCCTGCATAACCTCTTAGGTCCCCTTTATTATTCCTCAGAGTTCACTCCTAGTGATTAGTTTCTCTTTCCACTTAGGTCATTGAACGTCCAGCGGTCCACTGACCCTTCCTCTCTAGGAACATATTTCAGCCACCATTACCTGGTATTTTCAAACGTGTTCCTTAGTGGTCTCTCTGGACCTCCTGTTCTTCCCCTCACCCTAAAGGCTTATCAAAACATTCAGTCTAGGAAACTTATCTCTCCTATATGCAAATCAACTGCTTTGATATCACATCACATGGTGGAAGGGATGTGAGCTATATGTTGACAAAGCCTTGTAGGAGATAATTGAGCATAATATCTAAGTATAACAATATTTTTGATCAGCAAGGTCAGAACTTGGCATGAATTTGTACAATCATATGTTCATTCCATGAATTCCAACTTGACAAACTTAAACTTTATTAATCATGAGTAATCTGTACTTTCTTGTGCAAAATAGAATAGTGTATAAAAATATCCCCGTTTATCCACACTCACCCACATTCACACACAATGATAAAACCATGCTATTGGGAACAGGATACTTATTTTTGATATATTTCTCTTTCTCCTCATATCCATTTTCATTGCCTACCCCAGCCTATCCCATCCCTGGCATCAAAAGACCAAGCAGAGCACTTCTAGGCTTGACGTCACAATACAGCCTCCAACGTTCACCTGCCTAGTAGTTCCGTTGACCTCATTCTCTTCTTTCCAAAGTAATAGCTAGTGGCTTATAGACCCTATAGGTATATTTATAACGCTGATATATTTATGAATGTCTAATTCTTTCTCTCAAGTAAATCCATTTACATTCATTGGGTATGTTTGGAATGGTGAGGTTTTAACTGAAAATTTTAGGCATTTTGTGGAAGATCTTTTAGGTCAGACTTCCAATTTATGAGATCATGACACATAGGCAGACTATTTTAAGAGATAATGTGAAATGTTCCATTTAATTGGGTTAGTTGTGTGTGGCACCATTTGACTGCAAGTGAGAGCAACAATTTAAAGGCTGGTAAAGTTTAGGATCATAGATTTCTCAGTTGAATTGAGAACTTTGCATACATTTTATTGTTGTAAGTCATTTAAATATGTTGTTTTATTATAAGAAAATTGTTCAGAAATGTCCCACCAAAATATAGTTATTACTTAGTAAACATGTGGATTGCTCTATATATCTATTATTTTTCTAACTTTATGAATCAATTTGTTCAACAAGTTTTTTTGTTCTTATTTGTGAGATTTTTGCCAATTTGGAGAATATAGTGATGAAAATATTGTTGCTATATTTGTAGAGGTCCTTGGTCTGTGCATGAAAGTTTAAATTTAACATGTTTCTTTTTGTTATTCCAATACAAATTTAAAAATCCCTGACTTAAGACATTTGTACTGGAGTGAAACTTCAAGGTCAACCAGTTTTCAAAGTATGCCAATGAATTGTCAAGAAAACCATAAATAATAAAAATAATGGCATGTAACAAAGGATTGCTAACTTAAGAACATTGCTCTAAGCCCATTACATATTAAGTCCTTTAATCCTCACAATCTTATGGATTTTGTACTGTTCCCATTTTACAGAGGAGGAAACTGACGGATTAATTTGCTCAAGGTCACACATAAAGAAGCAACTGGTAAAATGATAATATTTGGATTTCCTTTAAATTTCCCAGCTTCTAAAGCCACAAGAAATTCTAGAAGAATAGTCAGCAGGGCCCTTTTATCTGGATCAAGGGAATAGCTTATTCCTGTTTCCACATTTTACAGACACAGGAAGCTTTAGAAAGAGCCACTTACGTACACATGTTTTTGGCCCTATTGGATGCTCACGTTTCTATTTTTTTTTTTTTAATTTTGGATTCATTTGTAGTTTCTAGAGCTATGTTTACATGCAGCCTTTATTTTAGTATGCCCAGATCACAAGTTCTGCAGTGATAATACGTTCCACAGTCAGTTACATTCGTTTTACTTAATAATGGAATTCTTGGATTCTCCAATATATTAACATGTACTTTGATTTCCCAAGAAAGAGATCACACTTTAAAGAGTTTCTCATATTTAACTGTACTCCCTCCCCAATTCTTTGTGTTTGTATGTGTGCATATCTTAAAGGTTCTCTGGAAGTCACTCTGGGAAAAAAATGGACTGAATGATCACAATTAAGATATTTCTAAAGACTGATGTGATGTATATTAACTATGTGGATATTAAAATATCAAAATTTAATAATTCATAAAATGGGAGAGAACAAACCTTTTAAATATACAGAAGAATATAAGAAAGAAAGTATTTTAAAAAGTCTTTTGAGAATCCATGTTTAATGCTGGGATTTTCCTGATAAAATAATTTCCCTGACTCCACTGCTCCTCCCTTCTGCTGACATGTGAAGAAAAGCACTCCATTTTCTGTAATGACTCTCCATTTCTGTAATTTAATCTACATTCACTTTTTTCTTATTAACATTCTGTTCACATAATCATAATTTGAAATTATGAAGTCCAGAGGACCAACTGCCTTAAACCAAAATTATATCTAAGCACTGTGAAAGCATTTGTTTCAATGATCTATTGTTCTTTAATGAAATGAGTGACAAATAATTTGTGGCCATTTTTAAACTATCAAAGTCTTTTCTTGCACATTTTACTCTCTTGTCAACTAGGATTCTAACATGTAGATTTTAAATACTATGAAATATCATGTTGACAAAATACCTCAGCCTTTTTGATAATTTTAATGTATCTTGAATCATTATTTTAGATTAAATATCTGTTGATATTTCTAAGGGAACAAAAAGCATGTGGGGATGAGGTAGAAAATGCAAACAAAGTGACATCAGATAAAACATCAAGGAAGTCATTTATATGATTTTAATTAATACTCATTATAATCTAATGCTGATTGTTGTCAATTCCAATATATCTAAGTCAAATGCTTAAGCACCTTTATTTTTTTATTTCCTTGGCAGAATGCATGAAAAAGAAAAGATGGTAAATAACCTGTTTCTGTTTGTCTCCTCTTTGGCAAGCTTAATATTGCCTCTGACTCTGAAAAGAATATGATAAAAAACAAAAACAAAAAACTAACCTTCAAGGGAAAATATAGTACTCGTTTAACTGAATGAAGTCTCTTAATGATGATGAAATATGTAATTTCCTCTCCTAGTTTGCTTTTAATTCCATTCTGGTCAAATATTTCCAGTAGTAAAACCTAGGATGGTATGAAGATTTGATTAGTTTACTGTATTTCATATCAGACTTAAATTTCAGTAGATTTTTAGTATACAGACTCAATAGATACTGATGATAAACAATTTGCTTTAGGGAATGAGTCTCCTTTCTGTACCTGGTTGATTGGTCCCATATGCTATTATCCCTGAAATAAAAATGTTTCATTTTCTGTGCAGCATAGTGGAGAGAATACACAGTTCTACCAAAAGAGACTCCATCACTTGACGCAAAATTTGTACACATTTTAATTCCATGGGCTCTGTTCCCCTGAGAAACTGTAGACCTTTGTTTCTGAGGAGCATGAAAAATGTAAAGAAAGGAAAAAGAAAGTGCTTGTGGTTAATGATCTTTGCTAAGTACGTCTAAATACAGCCAAGTTCTTGCCTCAGTAAGTTAAATGGGTTGAAGGGGGAGGGCAAGCTCATTTCTGTGTGTGGCTTCAGTTTGACTGGGGTGTTACTTAATGACAGTAAGCAGTGAAGGCTGTATTTCCCCAGAAGGTGTTAACAAAATGTTATGTGCCTTGGAGGCTATTCCAGTGGTCTAGGTCTTATGTCAAAGAGAAAACTTCTGAAATTCACAATGGAAAGAGCATTTCTTGTCTTTGTGCTGTTTAAATGTCTCAAGCCAATGTTCTGGATTGTCTCTTCTCAATGATATTCTTTTTATCTTTACAAAAAAGCCTGCTCCTTTCCTTCTGTAAAAGCAATTTTCACCTCACTTTCCTTAGCAGCTCTGTAAATGTTACTTTGGTTAAGTAATTACTCTTCGGTAATTTTCTGATATTTCTAAATGTATCTTTTATAGTTCATTTCTAGAACCTTGTGTAAGTTAGTTTTTAGTTGGTTAACAAACCACCTCAAATATTTAGTTGTTCAAAAAAACAACCGATTATTATTTCTCGTGAGTCTATAGATTTACTGATTTGGATCAGGCTCAGCTGACCTTGACTAGGCTCACCCAGGTGTGTGCAGTTACCTCATGGTAGGCGGGGGGCTACCTGGTCTTGGATGACCTTTGCTAGGTACACTCAGTTCACCTTCACGTGATAATCACATCATTCCACAGGCCACCCTGGAAATATTTTCATGGTAGTGGCAGGGGTCTATGAAAGGAAGTTGGATTGTATAAGGATTAATTTTATACTCTGCTTGAATCAAGTTTGTTAGTGTCCCACTAGCCGAAGTATTCAAATGTCCAGGCCCAGAATCAGTAGAGGAGGTAGTGGGTACCAACAAAGGCATAGATATAGGTAGGCGTGAAACATTATGTCCATAATTTTCTTCTACCACAGGTTTTATCTGAATAAAACAGAGATGGTAACAAAAATAACATTAAAAAATTAGCCACTGCAAGGAACATTAAAATGTGGAATAAACATAAGGGACTCGTAAAATAAATGATGATACATTCATTTGATTAATATTATGCAGTTATTGGAAAAACTGTGTTAGAATAGTATGAATAATGTAGGGAAGTATTGCTGATATTTTAAGTGAAAAAGTAAGGTACAAAATTGTATATGCAGTAAGTCTAACAGTTAAAAACATTTATACATATATATACAAATAGAAAAAAATAGAGAAGAATCACCAAAATGTTAATACTAATTAACCATAAATGGTGAGTACAGAAAATGTTTAGTTTTTATTCTTTCTTTATTTCCCCAATTTTTCATAATCTATATATAATATTTTATAATCAGAAAAACATATAAAATATACATTCTATAAATAGTTGCCTGTGCTAGGCATCCAAATTCTAAGATAGCATCCAGAATTCTCTCCCCCTGCTAAAAACACTCTCAATATAATCTCTTCTCCTTCAGTGTTGAGGGACTGTTTATTATAAATGCCAACTCCATGATTAGATTATGTTATATAATAAAAATTGAAGGATTTCAAATATGTGATTAAGGTCTCAAATCAGTTAATTCTGAGTTAATTAAAAGTGAGAGTATTCTGGGTGGATTTGAGCACATCAGATGAGCCATTAAAAGGGACTGGGCCCTTCCTGAAAAGAAGGGATTTAAAGCATAAGTAAGATTCTCTTGCTAGTTTCATAAAAGTAAGATGCCATATTGTAAGACACCCATGTAGCTAGGAATTGAGGGCATCCACTAGGAGCTAGAAAAGATACTCCATTACTATAAAAAAGAAATAGGGACCTTAGTCCCACAGCACTAAAACACTGAATTCCACAAACAACTAATGAGGTTGGAAGAAAACCTGAAGCCTCAGAGGAGACTGCAGCCTGGCTTTGAGTCAGTTAACCTATACCCAGACTCCTGGCTCACAGAAACTGTGAAATAATAAATTATTTTATTTTAAGATGCTAAATTTGTGGTAATTTGTTATGCAGCAATAGAAAAATAATACATAGCTCTTTAGAGCCAATACCCTTTCATTTTTTTCTTTTTCTAGGCTTTCTAGATATTTGTTGCAAGCAATAGTATATCACTCAAAAATCACGCCACCATCATAGACACAGTTGATTAGCATTATTGTGCACATTCATTCTTATAACCTCTCAAATTCCTAATTTAACCTCATTTGTTGGTCAAATGAGTCATCAAGTGAGTCACAAGATTTAAGTTTGTGCTACATGGACAGTCATAGAAGATTATGTAGAACAAAAGAGTCTTGAAATTAACAGGTTGTCCAACTATCACAGTTGTAGAATTTTATTGGGTGGATCAATCAATATTTGATTAAACAATATGTGATAAAGAATGTTTCCATGGTCATAATTAGCATAAACTTTCATCAAATTTAGAGCCATGTAAATATTTTTCATATGAATAATGTGAAAAACCAGCACAGATGAAAGTAACAACCCAGAATTTGACAATGTATAAATACTTGGTGTTGCTTTTCTCTTCATTACCCCTGACAGATAATTATCTTTTCCTCTCAGCCCCAGCTTAGCATCCAAATAATTTTCAAGACAGTACCCTAGGCAACTATATCCAATTCATCTTACTTGGCCTGGGAAGTAAAATCAATTTTCCCTTGAGAACATAACATTTACTCCATCATTTAAATAGCCCAACTTTTTCTAGTGCATTTCAGCAATTGAAGACTAACTAGACAAAACCTGTTTCACGCATTTTCATTACAACTTTACAGTGAACTAATAGAATTTATTATAATATTTTCAGAGCAAGAGTTAGTGTTTATGAGAAAATGGCATCAAATATATTATGTTGATTCTTTTTTCCTGGTGGTTTGCTTAGTCCCAAAGTGGCTGAATACCCTTGTAGCTCTAACAATGAATTTGGGCAAGGCCTCAACCATATTATCACAAGATTGACTCCACATACATTCTTTGGACACATCTCAATGGTCCTTTATTCTTCTTACCCTTCCAAGGTCATTTACTGTGCAACTTTGGACACACTCTCATCTCAGTTTATTCCCATATAAAATGAGTGATTTAGACTGCAGCAGTGGTTCTCAAAGTATGGCCTTAGATCAGCAGCAGCAGCATTACCTAAGAAGTGGTTATAGATGCAGTTTTTCTGGCTTCATCTGAGACTTAATCTATCAGAAATTCTGGGGTTAAGGGCAGCAATGTGTGTTTTAATTGACAGGTCTGCCAGGTGGACTAGATTATCTCTGAGTGACATTTTAGATCTGATGTACTGCTTCTAGAGGCTTTAAGTTGTTGCAGACACACTTTTCATCTCTGGTTTTTCAGAGTCCCACTATGAACTTGGCTTAGGTGAGCGTGAGGATTTCTAGTTAGAGAGGGGCCAAGATCATTCCTCTCTGGGAATGGTGTCAGGTCTAAAGTGTTAATTTTAAAACCAAGGGGTTGCTTGCTTTTGCCCTCAATATACTTTACTCCATTTCCCAGAGGTCCTAGCCACCTATGTCCTCCATCTTGTTACCCTTGGCTCCAAGAAACCACATTCCCAAAAGAAGGGTTCTTGCTTTTGATGTAAATTGAAGGCAGTCTCCACACTGTAAATAGATTTAATTCGTATATCAGAAACTCTTACAAATTTATTGCTTATTTACAGCCAAAAGAAAGCATGAGAGAGAAGAGGTGATTAGTTTTGGATTTAGACAAAGCTAAGATTGAGTTCAGATATGATTTTAAGTTGTGTAATGTTTTATAAGTTACCTGATGTCTCTGTCTCTTCCCTTACAATCTGTAAAAATACTGACAACACTGAAATAAGACAACATGAATACAATTATCTGGCATGTAGCAGGTGCTCAATAAGTTGTATTTTGTTCCATTTCCCAATTTCCACAATCAGGGATTAAATGCCAGACAATTCCATTTTCCAGAACCATTTGCTGTCTGAGCCAGCTGGTCCACATCAATGATCCCTACGTTCCAGCCAGACAAACTTCTACCTACTGGTTGGACACTTTAACTTTGTGACACCATCATTTTCATTCATCATAGCACTTCTTTTGACTACTTTTCAGCTTCCTAATCCCTTTGCCAACAATGACCTCTGGTTGGTGATGAACAATCTAATCTAGGGAAGCATCCTAGTTAGTAATAATAATAATTTAAAATAATAATGAAATTAACATTTATTATCTACCATGAGTCAGGTACTCTATATGTAATGACTAATTGGTTTCTCAAAGCAACCTTTTGACATGGGTAGTATTATTATCCCCATTTTATGGGTGAGGAAACCGAAACACAGGGAAAACGAGTATCTGGCCCAAAGTAGCAAAGCTGAGAAATGACAAAGCTTGACTCTGAGTAAGAATGTAAATAAAACAGATATCTTGTGATCTGAATTTCCATGGAAAATGTAAAAATAACAAGGTACCTTAAACAAAATATTTATAATAGCAATATGGCATTTTAATTATTCTTTCAACAAATATTAATGAAATCTACAACATGAGCCATGCACAATGTAGGAGCAGGGATATAAGCAGGAAGACAAGCTATCTTATGTTGTAACTCTAATGATTTATAAACAATATGTATTAAATAAGAAAACATGAGATAGTGGTACATATTCTTAAAGCAGTGTGTATTTGGGGGACAGGATGTAGGAGAAAAGGAGTCCATTGTATTTTACATAAAGTGGACAGAGAAGGCTTTTTTTGTGGAATATTTATTTACCCAATCAGATTTATATTTTTTGAAAGATTATTCAGACTACTGAGTAGAGGTGTAGTAAAAAGATCAGTTAGGATGCTGTTGTCCAGGTGAGAGATGATGTTGGCGTGAATGAGAATGGTAGCAGAGAAAATGTGAGGCCCACCAATTTAGATTATCCTTTAGAGCAGGTATTATCAAAATGTGTTCCACTAACCAGCAGTGTCAGGCCACACTCTAAATTTGCTGAATCAAAAACTCTGGGAATGAATGCCGGAATTCTGTCTTAAAAAGTTCCCATTCTCGGGCTTCCCTGGTGGCACAGTGGTTGAGTCCGCCTGCCGATGCAGGGGACATGGGTTCGTGCCCCAGTCGGGAAGATCTCATGCCGCGGAGCGGCTGAGCCCGTGAGCTATGGCCGCTGAGCCTGCACGTCCAGAGCCTGTGCTCCGCAACGGGAGAGGCCACAACAGTGAGAGGCCCACGTACCACAAAACAAACAAACAAAAAACTTCCCATTCTGATGAATGCTAAAATTTGAAAACCACTAGTTAGAAGAAGAGGTGACAAGACACGAAGTGACAACTAAGCCAAAGGAAAGAATCAAGATGATTAACTTCTAATTTTGCTTGTTTATTTTTAGAGAAGATAGTGAGTAACAGACTTTACTCACTCCAGAAGAGTAAGGAAGATGAGAAAATTTTCTCTTTGAAATTAAAAAACTTCAGAATCAGTGTTGGGTATCTAGCTAAAAGTTCCTCAGCCATTTCTGCAACTCAAGCTTTGGTGGACTGCTACACTACTTGAGTACTCTCTCTTATTTTTTTCTTACCTTCTCTTTTTTTTCCTCTTCTCTGCTATCTTTATTTCCAGTTTCCATTTATCTGTAATGTTTAACAGTTTTCCTCCATTTTGGCTCATCCAATCTATGAGCTAACAGCTAAAGCCTAACTAATTATTTTTCCTTTAATATAATTTTCAAAACAAACACAGTTCTTGTTCAATGAAGAATTCCGGATGACCTATTGAGAAAATATTTTTTTTCACCCCCACTGACTGGAGAAGTCAATTTAGACTTGCAAAGATTTGAAAATATCTTAAGAATAATTTCAGTAACTATTAGATTATTTAGAAAAATTAAAATTTAAAACTGTGCTTAAATGTTGCCAAAGACACTCTTTAAGAATATTAAAATTACTGACAGCTTTGATGGATTTTCATGTCCATTATTTGGGACTTCAAACAAAGAGTATAATTTCAATCTAGAGATTTTATTGCTATTCAAATGAATTTTTATGAATATCCTCTCAAAGTCTTAAACCAAAACAACAGTGATTCCACTCCAATTTTTTAAAAATCATTTTTCAAATTTTGATGTCAGTACTATTATACTTTAAAATCTGATACAGAATTGAATCGACAGCTTAATAACTTATTATTTAATAATAAAAATTTATTTTTTTCCTTTCAGTTATTTGACTGCAACAGTATTGTACCTCTTCTTAGTATTGATGTGATAGCACTGTATAACAAAATTCCTTTCTTTTAGAACTGTTGTTCTTTTATAAGAATGCTGCTCTATTAATCATAAGTGTGGCAGCTCAATGCTTGGACTGCAGCATAAAATGTAATTTATTAAAGTTTCTTCCAGGCAGATCTGAAACAGGGATTTCAGTATTTATTAATGCTTTCTACGTTTTAGGCTTAGGGAAAGCTGAATTAAATGCAGTAAAACTTGTGGCACTGTCTTCACGTTCATCTTTTTGAGGCACAAAAAGAAGTCTGTATCATCTCAAATAGACTAAAATAGAGATCAACTTCTGAAGGCTGACATTTTGGTGCTTTTTCATCTTCTAAAGAATTGCCCTTATAATTAAGTGCTAAGCCCAGGCACTTCTTTAGAACAGTGAAATGGTCTTATACAATTTTCGTTCTGCATGGCCCAGACCAAGACCACCTTCTTTGCGTTTTCTTGCATATATATACTTATATACACACACATATGCTGTAAAGGTAATCTACTGTATTTTTTGGTAGCTTGGTTATTTGAGTATGTATTTAATATATGTTAAAGAATAACCTACTTTTTATTTCTGGTAGTCAGTATGGGAAAAAAGATGATAATTGGTTGAGGGTAAGAAAGCACATACTTTGTAAGCAGTTAATGATAGAATAGTAAATGTATTTAAAATAGTTGATATTTAGGATTCAATTTTTCTGTTTTCAAATTAATTTCTGTAGTTTTACATAATATTTGTTAACAGCTTCTCTGGTATCATTTTAAAACAAAAACAAAAAAAAATCTTTAAAGGCATTCCAATATCTATCTATTAAGGTCTATGGTGACTATATACTATGTCAGCTTGGCTGGACTGAACTACTTCCCAGAGTTCCCTTCCTTCTATGCATTCTGTTAAAGTGGGCCACAAGGGAGATTCTTAGAAGATTTTGGAGGGTGGAAAGGAGGTAGCAATCATTTTGTACCATTGTTGCTCATCTGCTGACTCACCTTGTTGTGAAGGAGCATTTGGACCAGATATGTGTATTTAGCTCTGAGGCGTCTACAGGATGCCCTCATCACCGAGATAAGAGGCAGCCAAAATGGACACAGGACTCAGACAGCCTTTGGGGGATTGCAGCTCATGCTCATGAGAGTCCAGTCTGTTGCTGAGCTTCCCTTCCTGACTGCTGTCCTGTGGGCTTAAGGCTCCAGCTCACAGACTTAGAGAACAAACTTATGGTTACCAGAGGGGATGTGTGGGGGGGAAGGGATAGTTAGGGAGTTTGGGGTTGACATGTACACACTGGTATATTTAAAATGGATAACCAACAAGAGCCTACTGTGTAGCACAGGGAACTCTGCTCAATATTACGTAACAACCTAAATTGGAAGAGAATTTGAAAAAGAATCGATACATGTATGTGTATAACTGAATCACTTTTCTGTATACCTGAAACTATCACAACACTGTTAATCAACTATACTCCAATATAAAATAATAAGTTAAAAAAAGAGAGAGAAAGAAAAAAGAAAAGTGGAGAAAACCTTGCAGGGACTGTTGAAGCAGGTCCCTCTGCTGTGGAATGTATAGGCCAATTCCCTGCAATAATCCTTTAGCGTGTGTGTCTGTGTTTCCTAGTGGTTGACTTCCGACAGGGAGTCCGAAACCTCTTTTCTTGGCCATCAAGCATTTCTTGATCTATCCTAAATTGCCTTTTAAGTCTCATACCCATGTACAGTTCTCCACATAATATAAAATTAAACCATGATCATCTACTTATTACAGAAACAGACCAAGATCTCCTGGAACTTTATTAGCCTGGGTGCTTCTTTAACCCCATACTTCCCATTTGGTACCTATGAAAATATAATTTTTTGGTGATGGTGCTGGTTGTTTTTTGTTTGTTTTTTCATTTGTTTTTTGGTGTTGGTTTATTTTTTGTTGTTTGTTTTTTGATATTTTGTCAGCGTAAAGAATTTCTTCCTTTGAATTACATTATTCTAGGTGTTGCTTACTTCCCCACTCTACCTCTAATGGTAAATACCTTTGGAGTATGGCTCACATAATCTCTTTGTATTTCTTTCCATGCAACATTGAACACAGTCACTTGCCCATTAAGTTCTCAATAAATAACTGTTGGACCAAAATGACCCTGTCAGAAACGGTGAAGGGTCTGAGATTTTACCTGACTTCTAAGCTAATGAGTTACCCTGCCACAGTTTCATAGGTTCTGGCAGAAGGCAAGAGACCCACGGGAGAGAAACAAAGGCCTTTATGACTCACTATACAGCAGACAACATGAGCTTCATGTTTTCATCAGGTACCCTTGCTTCCAAAGTCCTATGGGGACCAGTGGATGCTGCACAATGAGTCTGCATCATAGATTTGGAATCCTGAGCTTAGGTTTTCCCCAATCTTATTACGGAGGGAGGAAGATACTATCTGTATTTCCTGGTCAAAACACAAATGTGTCCACTGACTCACAGGGAGCCTATTTCTATCCTCTCAGGTTGCTTACTATACAAACATTCTTGAAAAATAGCCTAGACAAAAATTGTCGTAATGTGTGGAAACACTATGGAGAATCACCACCCCACCCTCCCCAAACAGAATCATCTACTGGAAAATAGTAACTATTTCTTAAACTCAGTGAAATGACATTTTGAATATCCTTTATATTTAAAATGTAGCTAGGTTTTCTTATAATACGATTTTTGTCTTTTATAGATTTCATCCCCAAATATTTACAGCTTGGGACAAAAATTGACTCATACTTTATAATTTAAGTACCATTGAATCTAGCTTGTTATCCTACTTTAAAAGCATATTGCAAATCACATACTATTAATCTCCATGGAGATAGCTGAGCTGCCGATCACCTCTTAAGTCCACACACACACACACACACACAAAAATCAGTGGACTGTGTGAAAGAAATTGGAGCATTTGGGAGTGTACAAAAAGATTCATTTAGCTGAATTGACTTGTATATTTCCAACAACACTGAATGGGAATAGAAGTTCATATGCCAGTAATATATATTTTGGTCCAGTATACAAAAGTTTGTTTCTTTGAAGCAGTACAAATCAGACAGAATACCAATTCTTTCCTTCTTTGTCTTTATTTCCTCTAAGCTAGCCTTCTATATTCAATTTGGATATTTAAATCATGTTAAAGTTTCAGTGCCTAAATATTTCATTTCCATTCCAGTCCCTAAGGTTCATCCATTTTAAAGATGGATGATAAATCTATATCAAGTTGTTCCTGGGAGATATGGTGACCAAAATAGCTTACTTGAGGTTTGAGATGTACATCCAATTTCACTCTTTTTCTATGCTAAATTTTATAACGAGGGTATTCCAAAGGGATGAAAGAAATACGGCACTTGTAGTGAATGGTTGCAGAAATAAACCATTTTGGATTTTTTGGTTTTTTTGAATACATGGTTGATAGTTAACTGTTAGGAATGAGGTAAAATAGCAATGGAAAACACATTTCTAAAAAAGCCAAACCATGGAAAATATTGATATACATGCAAAGTCTGCATATAATTGCCAGCAGTTTGAGTTTTCTTTTTTTTTTCCAAATATGGATTTATATAGAAAACATCAACTGATTTCATGATTTTAGAGGAAATTTGTGTGTGAAGGAAGATAATAAAATGAATAAACTCTTAAATAAAAGTTCATCTGACTGTATGGCATAATCATATATGTTACCTTATTTTATCATTATGTCAGTTTTATTTGATACACAAGGAATTATGAAAACCTTTATTTTATGGCTATTAAAATGGATTCAGAGAGTTTATGTGTTTTTCCCAAGGTTACAGAGCTATTAAGTAATAGTGTTTTTACTAGAGCTCAGCATTTCCTGTCCAATGTTATTTTCACTATATTATAAATTAACTTTTCATTGATAATATCCATCATTCTTAAACTTTCAATATGTGTCTGGCACTGTGTAAGGAGGTTGCTTGGTCTATCTCATTTAATTTTCCATAATATCTCTATCAGACAAGGTCAATTATTTTCTTATATTATATCTAATAGGCATTAATTAATTTTACAAGGCCACAAAGAGAGTAAAAGCTTAATCCCAGGCTTAAACCCTACATATTTCAGAATCAGGAATCTTCACTGAAATGCAACCGTAGAAATTTAATAGATTCATCAACCTCCCAATCACACATACCTATATCATGCACTAGGGATTTTGAAATACTCTTCTGTCAATAATAAAATATATTTTTAAGATTCCATGAACTACATATACTTTAAGAGAAACTTATTAAAAATGTAAGTTCAAGCATGCTCTTTTAGCCAAAGGTTAAACCTTGGAGGAAAATATCAACAAAAAAATCCTGTCGATAAATAACAATTTCTGTAGTGCATAGTGACTGAAGTATCATCAACCAAAGCAAGGCATCTCTTTCAAAAGTCATTTTGAAATATGTTAGCCGGTGAAATATTTTTATTTCAACTGCAGAGAGTTAACATTACATTCACTTTGTACAGCATCCAATACTTATTTGATCTGGCTGATGATTCAGAGGCAGGAGCTAAGCCTAGGTTCTTTGTATTATTCTCTGCAAATTTCAAATTACTCTGTGATGCTCTGGAAACAACACAATTATTATTCATCTCCCACAGGGAAAGCCAAGCTGTATATAAAGCTGTAGCCAGTTAGCTCTGTTTCTACAGCAGTGTTTTATAAGGAGAAGAGTTTCCTTGCAATTTGTTAAGGAAAGAAAATTAATCAGAATGCATTCAAGTTCAGAATCCTTCAAATCTGTGCCACGTCCACCTAGTAGATCTTGACATCACATTTTAATGCAGTAGGAATTCAGAGAAAATTAGTCTGTCCTGCTAAAACAAACAAACAAACAAAAAAGCCTACAGAAAGATTCTTTGTGTTGGCTTTGCCTTTTCAGAAATAGATAAGACATAATACAGTATTTACAAAGAGCTGCATCACAGAGACTGAGACATTAGATCAAATTCATGGTTAGAGAAATAGAGAAAAATGGATTTTTCTAGTTTTCTATTTGAATGTTAAAATTTGTATTATTGAATTATACTTACGATACTCTTAATTATACCTGTGGTATTCTTTTACATTTTCATGATAAATAATTTACATTTTATGGGAAAAGGAAAAGAAACACTCCAATGGCCCTTTTCCCAATTTATTCTTTGGACCAAACTTTTACCAAATCTTTTACACCGAAGTCATTACACGCTCTTACTTAATGTTTAAATCTACATGTTGAATGAGTTTAGTGATAATTTTCACAGTATTCTTTAGCAGATGTGATATAGGTAGAAACATTTCTCATTCTACTCTGTGAATGAACTTATGGGGAAATATTAAGTAAATAAATTTTATTTATTTTTCTTCTTTCTTGTATTCCTAGGTGACAAACAGAATGTCTTTTTTTTTAACATTTGTATTGGAGTATAATTGCTTTACAATAGTATGTTAGTTTCTGCTTTATAACAAAGTGAATCAGCTATATATATACATATATCCCCATATCTCCTCCCTCTTGCGTCTCCCTCCCACCCTCCCTATCCCACCCCTCTAGGTGGTCACAAAGTACTGAGCTGATCTCCCTGTGCTATGTGGCTGCTTCCCACTAGCTATTTTACATTCAGTAGTATATATAAGTCCATGCCACTCTCTCACTTCATCCCAGCTTACCCTTCCCCCTCCCCGTGTCCTCAAGTCCATTCTCTATGTCTGCGTCTTTATTCCTGTCCTGCCCCTAGGTTCTTCATACCCACAGAATAAGTCTCTTAAGTTAACTTTTATTTATAATAAGATGCTAAATGAATTATTTTATAGTGCTATTAAAACATTCTAATTTTCTAGTGTTGCCAATTTTAAGTTTCACCTGGTTTAGTGATACCTAGTTTTAGTTAGGATTATTTGAATGTGTAGCTTAGTGGAACTAATAGATCCAACTGGAATAATTATGTGTTTTGTTAAGAAATGAAGCAATATTTTAAAAATATGACTGTAGATGGAGCATTCATGATAAACTTCCATTTATTAGGCCACAAAAATCCTCCCAACCCCCAATATATTCTAAAACTAGTAATAGTTAACCATGTTCTCTGATCACAATGTTGTAAAACTATACATCTGAAAAATACAGAAAAAACTTTTCCCCTTCATCTACATCGAAACAAATCACAAAACTGCCTCTTAAGCAACTCAGTAGTTATAAAGAATGTTCAGTCACAAAATGCAAACTCTTTAAAATTATGGCAATTGAAGCCTGACATAAAAAATGCATGGGGCAGCTAAATAGGTCTCAGAGGAAACATAAACTTAATACATACACACGTGAAAAAGAAAAGAAGGAAAAATAACTCAGGCATTTAAGACACAATGATAGGAAAGGAAAAGTAAAGATAATGACAGGAAAGCATAATGAGGAAAATGGCCAATGCTAAAGCAAGAATTAATGAGTTAGACAAATGCAAAGGAGAAGCAAGAGGGAATACTCCTTGTGCTTATTCAGTACCCAGTTTGAAGAGATTTCTGCTGCCTTATCTTGCAAACATAAGAGAAAAATCTGAAGACCAATGAGGTTGGCAGAGCAGAAAGATAAAAGGCTCTGGTTTCTTCATTCATCGAATCCACATTTATTGAGTAGTTCCTCTGCTCTAGGCATGATTCAAAGCCTTGGAAATGCATTGGAAAAAAAGCTGTAAAAAGTTTTGTTCTCATGGTGTTTGTATTCCATTAACCTTCGGGAAGATCAACCAACAAAGAAAAACTTGATAAAGCAAATTTTACAGTATACAGAGATCTCTGGAAGAAATAAAAGCAGAGTAAGGCACATCACGAAAGCTGTGGATGGTATTTATTTTAAATAGGTTGACCAAGGTAAGCCTCATTGGGAAGGTGATTTTTGAGGAGACTTGAAGGAGGTGAGGACATTATCCATCCAAAGGCCTCAGGGGAGTATTTACTATGAAGCTAGCTAGCAGTATGATCATATGGTCACAAGTTTTTGTAAAAATTTCAGAAATTAGATTTTTGTTAGCTTCAGTTGGGTAAGGTCACTCACTGTCAACTTCAAATTCCCCTCCATTATACTCCTATTCTTGTAGGGATGTATCCAAGTGCCATAGTCATTTTTGGAAAACGAGCTAAATAGAAGTTGAACAGAAGATAATTAAAAATGATTACATATGATATAATTTTGGTGAGATACACATATATAATTCTCAGTCACTTCCATTTATTATTATGTTATGGCTAGCCATCCCTTCATAGGAATAACTTCTAGTAAATAATTCTATTGCTCAAGGAATGATACTTCACATGTTGTGACCTAAAGGTGAAGGGCCAGAGACAATATAATGTTATGAATTATGGTACCCATAGTATCATGTTATTACTCTAGTGCCTAGAGTTTTTCATGTTTGTGGTATTTTTCAGCTTTTTTTAAAGAATTATAATTTGTTGTAAATTCTTTTTTATTCTAAGAAATATTTACTTTTATTTTATTTTATGGTAATAATATTAAATTGTTTTCCTTAAGAAGATTCCAAATTTTATTTGTTTGCACAAAGCTTAAAATTGCCCCTAAAAGTTACCAAGGAGGTGCATGTCTAGTGTTTCTGTGAAAGCAGGAGGGTCACAAAAGTGTATTACAAGAGTTTTTGGTGCACAATGAACAAAAAGGAGGGGCTTAGTAAGAGATTAACTCAGAGTAGTTTTACAGGCCCAGTCATATAGGACAGTCCAATAGAAATATACTGCAAGAGACATATAGTTTTAAAGTTTCTAATAGCCACACAAAAAAATAAAAAGCAAATTAATTTAGCAATATATTTTATTTAACCCAACACATGCGAAATATTATCTTATAAAATACCTTAAATTATCTTAATGTAATCAACATATAAGCTATTAATGAGATATTTTGCATTCTTTTTTGTCATACTAAGTCTCTCAAATCCAAAGTATATTTTATTCTTAAAGCATACCATCATTTGAATCAGGCACGCACCAAATCATCAATAGTTGTATATGGCTGGTGGCTACTGACATGGACAACACAACATTAGAACATTGTAACTTTTAATTAAATGGACAGAGAGTGGAGGGCTGTCAGTAGAGATGTGGCATGATCTGATTTACAGTATAAAGAACAGACTATATAGATATAAGGTTTGAAGTAGAGAGACTGATTAGGAGGCTATTGCAATAGTTCAGCAGGAGAGGTTGGTGCTTTAGATCAAGATGGTAATGGATCTAGTAAAATATAGCCAGATTCTGTGTGTATTTCATAGGTTAAGACATCAGAATTTGCTGATGAATAAAATGAGAGAAAGGGAAAAAATATTATGAGACATGGACAGATGATAATGCCATTATTGAGATAAGGAAGATTATAATAAAAACAGGTTGAGAGGTTTTTTTGTTTGTTTATGTTTTATGGGATTTTTTTCTTTTTCTTTTTTTTAGTGATATTGTTGTCAGTAAACCAACCAACCTTAACTCTTTATGTGAGATTATAAATGTCTGTATTTTGTAAGTCATTTTGAGTTGTACTTCCTTACAGCTGAAAGATGAATGCATATATTATTAAAGGTGGAGATAAGTTTACATTTCGTTTTTCTAGATTTTTCATAACCCTATACCCCAATAAACAAAATGTAAACCTTGTAAATTAAAAAAAAAAAAAACAAAATTTTGGATAATGACTGATATTGAATGCTCTATAAATAAGATGACTATATGCCTGATTATACTTGGGCAGAGCCAACTTATACCTGCTTTCTCAGTATAATTATTCATAGTAGCCCCTTTCATTCTCAAAACTCCTCATTTGTATGATAAATTACATACTTGCTGTATATTATCTATTACAACAATATTGTCATGTTACAAACCACCCCCAAACTTAGTGGCTTAAAATAACAACTATTTATTACTTTTCATGAATACAACATTAGTTGAGTGGATCTGCTATTTGAGCCAGTCTGGATGCTCTTGGCTGGACTTGCTTATGCTTCAGTGGTCAGCTAGCAGCTTGGCTGGTACCTGGCTGGTCTAGCATGAGCTCAGCTGAGATGACTTGTCTGTTTCACTTGATCTTTTCTCCTCCAGAAATACATCCCTAAGCTTGTTCTCATGGTAGATTCAGTTTCAAGAGGAGAAATAGAAGTGTACAAGCTCAAATCTAGCATGCCATCACTTTCACACTAGTATACTAGCATATTCTGTTAGCTAAACAAAACCACAAGGCCAGCTCAGAGTCAATGAAGGAGAGAACAGCTAAGTTACATGGCAAAGGTTGTTAGATATGGTCTAGTCATTAATTGGGTGAATCGATGCAATCAATCAGTTATACGTATGTGGGTGTGTATGTGTGTGTATATATATACATATATATGTATATATATAAAATATTTGATATTTGCCTCTTCCTTAAGTTTCCTCATTTTTCTCTAGTCAACTACACATGCCTTTTCAAAAACACATTTTTAAATAATTATTTAGAATTTTATGTATTTCATGACACTTTATATTCTGCTGTCTCTATGATAGACTCACAGAGATGCACTTGACACACTACTTGTAATATTCATTTCCTTTACATTTGTCTCCAAGATATATTTCCATGAAAACTTACAAATTCCCCTAAATTGTTTTTTATTTTGATAAAGATGGAATTAGATTTCTGTCTGTTCCTTCTTAAAATGTGTTCTTCCTTCCTTTATAAGCAAGTCTTCTGGGAAGATATCAGACACAATCATCTGACAAAACTTGCCAGAGAGGTAGTTTGTATTTTAAGATTTGAATGATTATTATAACCCAATAAGCATTTCTTTGAAAACTACTATATGCCCTTGATTGCAAAGAATAGTAAGACTATTCAGGAAGGCCATATATTGATTTGCATCCCTTCAATAACACATATAGTGTTTTCTTTTATTACCTAGTTTCTGTTCTCATCACTGTTCTTCAATAGCATTGTTCTCTATAATTTTATACTATATAATACCACCTGTTAAAATAGTGCTTAAGGGGCTTCCCTGGTGGCGCAGTAGTTGAGAGTCCACCTGCCGATGCAGGGGACACGGGTTCGTGCCCCGGTCCGGGAAGATCCCACATGCCGCGGAGCGGCTGGGCCCGTGAGCCATGGCCGCTGAGCCTGCGCGTCCGGAGCCTGTGCTCCGCAACGGGAGAGGCCACAACAGTGAGAGGCCCGCGTACCGCAAAAAAAAAAAAAAAAAAAAAAAAAAGTGCTTAAGGATCTTGAAATATATCAGGATCTTGAAATATATTCAATATTAAAACTGTCTACTAAATAAAATGATTCAGTACAATACATATTTATAATACAGTCTTCTAGAGTTGCAATATCACTTTATTGGGAAATTTTTCTACACGGACAAACTTTTTTCCAAAGTATTCTGCTCCTTTAAAAATAGATTTCTCATTTTTTTGCTTATTACATTGATGCCACTGGAGCCTCAGAAACACAAAGTCTCCTACGTATACGGATAGATAATCCTAAAATAAAATTTTAAATATTCAGAAAATTGGAACTGAGCACAGGATCACATAAATTATCAGCTGAAGCCAGAACCCTTCTCCCTCCTTGCTCAATGGAAGAATTGTTTCTTCATATTTTTGCAGTGTATTTTGTCATTAAGGGATCCTCATGAACAAACAGTCTCCATGTCAAAAAGTACCTTGAATAAATAGAGATGGTAATTTTTAATTTTCTTCATGAAATGTAATTTAGTAAACTTTCCCAAAGTAAATATGGAAGAAAAAAAAATGAGGCTTCCCTTTATTTCTTTTCAGCTGTAACAATGTCACAGTAAAACAGAGTATAATTATTTTCTTTGATTTTGAATATTAATAATTATTTCTTTACATTTTGATTTTTTTAGAGTAAATGATCCACTAAGCTATCATATAGTTGTGGAAAACCCATAAAAACACTTACATACATGCACACCCAGGTGGAAATAGCTATTTTGTATGTGCCAGTAACCCTTCAGTATAGTAAATGGAGGAATGGAACAAACATATACTTGGTTTGTTTGTTTTTTCATGTGTAAGAGGTGCATACAAGGGAATGTCTATATTGTTTGTGTATTCTTCTATAATGAAGCCATTTGTAACAAAAACAAAAAACTGGGTTAAAATGAATAACTTGTTGCTAATACTCTAGTCATCCAATCCATGTTACAAAAATGTATCTGATGGAAGATCACAGTTGCCAAGTAACAATATGACATTCTTATAAGGAATTTGATATTTCCCAGAAATATGATATAATGATATTTAGTAACAAGTGTAATTTTCCTCTCAAGAGCAAAAGAGATACCTATTCAACATTGTTGAAATTTTATACTTATGACATTCTAGTTATGCAATTACTTTTCACCTCTTACAAACCTAATTATTGAAACTACAAAATATTTTGTTAGTGTAATTGATTCCAGAAACAAGCTATTTGGTTGTGATATTCAAGTGAGAAAAAACATAGAGCTCTAAGTAGCAAAGTATCTATAAAATCAAAATACAGTGATTTACAAATATTTGCTATTACATGAACTTTTCTAGAATGATTGGCATGGCCCAGGATTTTTGGAATTAATATTTCATGAAAATAATCATAATCATTCTCTTAGGTCTTAGAAAAGCCATCCATGGTAATATTAAATCATTTGTTCTCTTATTCTCTTTCCATTATTTTGTGTGTGTGTGTGTGTGTGTGTGTGTGTTTCTCCTTTTGTGTGGGAATGAACAACCTCTTAGATCATTTGAAATAATTGCAAACACAAGTTTTCGTATTGCTATGTTGTCCTATAATGAATTTAAAATTTTTGTTACACTCTAAGTTTTAACTCTGGTAGCTGATTTGGCAGTTACTTTAAATATCTTGATTCTCTCTGTGGTTTTGTTTGTTTGTTTTAATATTAGGGAATTACTGTTCATTTTTTTGAGGTATGTAATGGTATTGTGGTTATTTTTATGAGATGCATGCCTAAGTGTTTAGGGGTGAAACATCATGTCTGTAAGTTACTTTCCAATTGTTCAGTAAAAAATATGACAAAATGTTAATTTTTAAATCTAGGTGGTAGATATATAATTTGTTTCATTTTTCTTTAACTTTTCTGTATATTTGAACATTTTCATAATGGAAAGTTGTGGAAAATAAGGCTATCTGTTAAAATACTTGAAAGCATGGTTCAGACAACTGTACAAATGGGAAACAGAAAGAATAAAGATATTTAACAGTGTACCATGTCCCTACACTCTTTCCCCTGGACTTGAATTATAAATCTGCCTCAGCATCTATTGGAAGAATATTTTTCTCAGCAATTCTGTGACTTCCAGTTCTAGCAGAACAGCCACCCAGCTGAGTTCAGGCCAAATTATGTAAAATAAGCAAATAAATACTTGTTTTAATGCCCCACATTTTAAGGTGGTTTGTCCTACAACACTAGATAATTGCTAGCCCCCCTCCCCCAAAATATTTGAATTCAGTTTGGCACAAGCATTTTTAAAGCTCTTTAAATTATTCTAATGTGAAGTAAATGTTGAGATGAATAGCCTTATAAAATTGAGATATTTATCCATAGAAATGCTAAATAAAAATATTTGAACAAGTTTTCAATACTAGGAAGTACAGAGCTTATATAAAATAAATGGCTTTGGGACTTATTTCTGAACAAAAGGCTTTATATTAAATATAGATTTTTGAATTAAAAAATAGAGTTGTCACTGGTATGTAAGCAATTTTAGAAAAGGATTTAGTGAGTTGACTAAGAACAAACTTGAGGGACTTCCCTGATGTTCCAGTGGTTAAAATTCCGAGGTTCCAATGCAGGGGGGCATGGGTTTGATCCCTGGTTAGGGAGCTAAGATCCCACCTGCGGCATGGCCCAAAATAAATAGATAGATAGGGAAAAAATTCATAGCACAGTCCTTTAAAAAAATAAAAGAACAAACGATCAAAATGAGCTAAGTTGCTTATTTGATGTTTCAAATAGTTAAATTAGCAGGTAATGCTTTTATTAAATTATTGGATATGGTAATATTTTGTTAAATTATTAGGAGATTTTGAACAGGTAGTTTGTGTTTCTTTTTTTGGGGTGAGAGGAGGTTGAATGTCATTCATTTATTACCAATTCAATCCTTGGTTATATTTTCCTAAGATTTTTTTGTTTGTTTGGTTTTTTTGTGTGTGTTTTTCTTATCTTTGTTTTCATTTATTTTTTAACTTTTTAAAATTGAAATATAGTTAATTTACAATGTTGTGTTAGTTTAAGGTATTCAACAAAGTGATTCAGTTATACAGACACACACACACATTCTTTTTCAGATTTTTTCCCATTATAGGTTATTACAATACATTGAAAATAGTTTCCTGTACTATACAGTAGGTCCTTGTTGTTTATCTATTTTATATATAGTAGTGTGTATATGATAATCCCAAACTCCTAATTTATTCCCCTCGCTCCGTATCCCTTTTGGTAACCATAAGTTTTTTTTCTGTGTCTGTGAGTCCATTTCTGTTTTATAAATAAGTTCATTTATATCATTTTTTTTAGATTCCACAGATAAGTGATATCATGATATTTGTCTTTCTCTATCTGACTTACTTCACTTAATATGATAATCTCCAGGTCAATCTATTTTGCTGCAAATGGCATCATTTCATTTTTTATGACTGAGTAATATTCCATTGTGTTTATGTACCACATCTTCTTTATTCGTTCATTGTTGATGGACACTTAGGTTGCTTTCATGTCCTGGCTATCATAAATAGTGCTCCTATGAACACTGGGGTGCATGTATTTTTTCAAATTAGGGCTTTCTCTGGATATATGCCCAGGAGTGGAATTGATGGATCATATAGTAACTCTATTTTTAGTTTTTTAGGGAACCTTCATACTGTTCTCCATAGTGGCTGCACCAATTTACATTCCCAACAGTGTAGTACAGGGGTCCCCAGCCACTGGGCCTTGAACCAGTACTGGTCTGTGGCCTGTTAGGAACCAGGCCTCACAGCAGGAGATGAGCGGTGGGAGAGCAAGCAAAGCTTCATCTGTATTTACAGCCGCTCCCCATTGCCCACATTACCACCTGAGCTCCACCTCCTGTCAGATCAGTGGCAGCATTAGATTCTCATAGTAGCGCAAACCCTACTATGAACTGCACGTGTGAGGGATCTAGGGTGTGTGCTTCTTACGAGAATCTAATGCCTGATGATCTGAGGTGGAGCTGAGATTGTGATGCTAACACTGGGGAGTGGCTGCAAATACAGATTATCATTAGCAGAGAGGTTTGCTGCACAGAGACCATAATAAATCAATTGCTTGCAGACTCATATCAAAACCCTATCAGTAAGTGGCAAGTGACAATTAAGCTGCATCTGGTGTCAGGCTTCATAGTGGCAAGTGAGTTGATGTACTTCAATAGTACAGCTGCATCTGGTGGCAGGCTTTAAGTCAGAATCTGACACCTATTTTGGTCTGTGTCTGGCCCACCCATTATTTTATTTACCACTTCCGTCAGCGCCTCTTTCCCACACTTTGCACTTGTCTCAGTCACAGTCTTGGTAAGGCCGCAAGCTAACCCTAGCCAAAATGAGTGAAAAACAAATGTCGCCAGAGAGCTTCTTTGAAAAGGGGGAAAGACCCAATGATGAGACAGCAGAAGCCTCTAAGACTGCCAACAAAAAGAAAGCTGCATTTAAAAGAATATACCGAGAGACCTACTTAAATTACGGGTTCATTGCAACAGGTGATGCACATTCTCCAAGCCCACTTTGTATAATACGTGGCAACCAGCTATTCAGCGAAGCCATGAAACCTTCAAAATGGCTTTGCCACATGGAGACCAAGCATCCTGCATTAAAAGACAAGCCTTTGGAGTTTTTCAAAAGAAAAAAACATGAGCATGAAGAACAGAAGCAATTATTGAAGGCCACCACTTCATCAAATGTGTCTGCACTGAGAGCATCATTCTTAGTGGCTAACTGCATTGCTAAAGCTAAGAAGCCCTTTGCTATTGGTGAAGAGTTGATCCTACCTGCTACTAAGGACATTTGTCATTAACTTTTAGGGGAGGCTGCAGTTTAAAAGGTAGCACGTGTTCCTCTTATGGCTAGCACCATAACTAGATGAATTGTTGAAATAGCAGGGGATGTTGAGACACAATTGTTAGAAAGCATTAATGAGTCACCATGGTATGCAATCCAGGTTGACAAGTCTACTGATGTTGACAACAAGGCAACAATGCTTTTTTTTGTGCAATGTATTTTTCAGGAGGATGTGAATGTGCATGTGCAAGCAACTATATGCCAATAAAATGGACAACCTGGAAGAAATGGACAAATTCTTAGAAATGCACAACCTTCCAGGACTGAACCAGGAAGAAATAGAAAATATGAACAGACCAATCACAAGCACTGAAATTAAAACTGTGATTAAAATCTTCCAACAATCAAAAGCCCAGGACCAGATGTCTTCACGGGCCAATTCTATCAAACATTTAGAGAAGAGCTAACACCTACCTTTCTCAAACTGTTCCAAAATATAGCAGATGGAGAAACACTCCCAAACTCCTTCTACGAGGCCACCATCACTCTGATACCAAAACCAGACAAAGATGTCACAAAAAAAGAAAACTGCAGGCCAATATCACTGATGAACATAGATGCAAAAATCCTCAACAAAATACTAGCAAACAGAATCCAACAGCACATTAAAAGGATCATGCACTATGATCAAGTGGGGTTTATCCCGGAAGTGCAAGGATTCTTCAATATACGCAAATCAATCAACGGGATACACCATGTTAACAAATTGATGGAGAAAAACCATATGATCATCTCAATAGATGCAGAGAAAGCTTTTGACAAAATTCAACACCGATTTATGATAAAAACCCTTCAAAAAGTAGGCATAGAGGGAACTTTCCTCAACATAAGAAGAGCCATATAACAAACCCACAGCCAACATCATCCTCAATGGTGAAAAACTGAAACCATTTCCACCAAGATCAGGAATAAGACAAGGTTGCCCACTCTCACCACTCTTATTCAACATAGTTTTGGAAGTTTTAGCCACAGCAATCAGAGAAGAAAAGGAAATAAAAGGAATCCAAATCGGAAAAGAAGACGTAAAGCTGTCACTGTTTGCAGATGACATGATACTATACATAGAGAATCCTAAAGATGCTACCAGAAAACTACTAGACCTAATCAATAAATTTGGTAAAGTAGCAGGATACAAAATTAATGCACAGAAATCTCTTGCATTCCTAGAAACATGAAAAATCTGAAATTGAAATTAAGAAAACCTTCCCATTTACCATTGCAACAAAAAGAATAAAATATCTCGGAATAAACCTACCTTTGGAGACAAAAGATCTGTATGCAGAAAATTATGACACTGATGAAAGAAATTAAGGATGATACAAACAGACGGAGAGATATACCATGTTCTTGGATTGGAAGCATCAACATTGTGAAAATAATTCTATTACCCAAAGCAATCTATAGATTCAATGCAATCCCTGTCAAACTGCCACTGGCATTTTTGACAGAACTAGAACAAAAAATTTCACAATTTGTATGGAAACACAAAAGACCCTGAATAGCCAAAGCAATCTTGAGAACGAAAAATGGAGCTGGAGGAATCAGGCTCCATGACTTCAGACTATAGTACAAACCTACAATAATCAAGACAGTATGGTACTGGCACAAAAACAGAAATATAGATCAATGGAACAGGTTAGAAAGCCCAGAGATAAATCCACGCACATATGGTCACCTTATCTTTGATAAAGGAGGCCAGAATATACAGTGGAGAAAAGACAGCCTCTTCAAAAAGTGGTGCTGGGAAATTGGACAGCTACATGTTAAAGTATGAAATTAGAACACTGCCTAACTCCATACACAAAAATAAACTCAAAATGGATTAAAGACCTTAATGTAAGGCCAGACACCATCAAACTCTTAGAGGAAAACATAGGCAGAACACTCTATGACATAAATCACAGCAAGTCCTTTTTGACCCACCTCCTAGAGAAATGGAAATAAAAACAAAAATAAACAAATGGGACCTAATGAAACTTAAAAGCTTTTGCACAGCAAAGGAAACCATAAACAAGACGAAAAGACAACCCTGAGAATGGGAAAAATACTTGCAAATGAGGCAACTGACAAAGGATTAATCTCCAAAAAATACAAGCAACTCATGCAGCTCAATATCAAAAAAAAACAAACAACCCAAACCAGAAATGGGCAGAAGACCTAAATAGACATTTCTCCAAAGAAGATATACAGATCACCAACAAACACATGAAAGAATGCTCAACATCATTAATGATTAGAGAAATGCAAATCAAAACTACAATGAGATATCATCTCACACCGGTCGTATGGCCATCATCAAAAAATCTAGAAACAATAAATGCTGGAGAGGGTGTGGAGAAAAGGGAACCCTCTGGCACTGTTGGTGGGAATGTAAATTGATACAGCCACTATGGAGAACAGTATGGAGGTTCCTTAAAAAACTAAAAATAGAACCACCATACGACCCAGCAATCCCACTACTGGGCATAAACCCTGAGAAAACCATAATTCAAAAAGAGTCATATACCAAAATGTTCATTGCAGCTCTGTTTACAATTGCCAGGACATGGAAGCCACCTAAGTGTCCATCAACAGTTGAATGGATAAAGAAGATGTGGCACATATATACAATGGAATATTGCTCAGCCATAAAACGGAACGAAACTAGTTTATTTGTAGTGAGGTGGATGGACCTAGAATTTGTCATACAGAGTGACGTAAGTCAGAAAGAGAAAAACAAATACTGTATGCCTATATATATATATATGGAATCTAAAAAAAGCGAAAAAAAAAAAAGGTCAGAATAACCTAGGGACAAGTCGGGAATAAAGATGCAGACATTTTAGAGAGTGGACTTGAGGATATGGGGAGAGGGAAGGGTAAGGTGGGCCAAAGTGAGAGAGTGACATGGACATATATACACTACCAAACGTAAAGTAGATAGCTAGTGGGAAGCAGCCGCATAGCACAGGGAGGTCAGCTCGGTGCTTTGTGACCACCTAGAGGGGTGGAATAGGGAGGGTGGGAGGGAGGGAGTTGCAAGAGGGAAGAGATATGGGGACATATGTATATGTATAACTTATTCACTTTGTTATAAAGCAGAAACTAACACACCATTGTAAAGCAATTATACTCTAATAAAGATGTTAAAAAAACTTGCTTACTTGTGTGACATATTCAACCTGATCAACGAACTCAATCTGTCACTTCAGTGGAGAATGACAATTGTGTTCAAGTTGGCAGTTAAAGTGGCTGCATTCAAATCCAAATTGGAATTATGGGGGCGATGAGTGAACATTGGGATTTTTGACATGTTTCAAACATTAGCAGAGATTTTTGAAAGAGACTGAGCTAGGGCCTTCTTTCTCCCAGCTAGTGCATTATCACCTATATCAGCTTTCAAAAGAGTTTGAGCATTACTTCCTAACCATAAAAGACCCCCAAACTGGGAAGGAATGGATCCGTGACCCATTTGTGAATAAGTCTGGTGATCGACTTGTCCATGCTAGAAGAGGATCAACTGCTTGAGATTGCAAATGACGGTGACCCTAAAAGTATGTTTGAGACAACTTGATATCTCCGTATATTCTGGATTAAAGTCAAGGCGGAATATCCTGAGATTGCCACAAAAGCACTGAAAAGCCTACTTCCATTTCCAACATCCTATCTTTGTGAAGCAAGATTTTCTGCAGTGACAGCACCAAAACGAGATTACAGAGTAGACTGGACATAAGAAACTCACTTCAGGTATCACTGTCTCCCATCATCCCCAGATGGGACCATGTAGTTGCAGGAGAAACAAGCTCAGGGCTCCCATTGAATTTGCATTGTGTTGAGTTGTATAATTATTTCATTATATATTACAATGTAAAAATAATAGAAATAAAGTGCACAATAAATGTAATGAGCTTGAATCATCCGAAACCATCCCCCACCCCTGCTGGTCCTTGGAAAAATTGTCTTCCACAAAACTGGTCCCTGTTTCCAAAACTTTGGGGACCACTGGTGTAGTAGGGTTCCTTTTTTTCCACACCCTCTCCAGTATTTATTATTTATAGACTTTTTAATGATGGACATTCTGACTGGTGTAAGGTGACACCTCATTATAGTTTTGATTTGCATTTCTCTAATAATTAGCAATATTGAACAACTTTTCATGTGACTGTTGGCCATCTGTATGTCTTCTTTGGAGAAATGTCTATTTAGGTCTTCTGCCTATCTTTTGATTGGGTTGTTTGTTTTCTGGATATTAAGCTGTATGAGCTGTTTGTGTATTTTGGAAATTAATCCCTTGACTGTAGCATTTTTTGCA
Source organism: Stenella coeruleoalba (assembly GCF_951394435.1). Taxonomy (NCBI): domain Eukaryota; kingdom Metazoa; phylum Chordata; class Mammalia; order Artiodactyla; family Delphinidae; genus Stenella; species Stenella coeruleoalba. The sequence goes on from NC_137157.1 coordinate 32,607,380, forward strand.
AATATTTTCTCCCAGTCCATAGGTTGTCTTTTTGTTTTGTTTATGGTTTCCTTTGCCATGCAAAAGCTTTTAAGTTTAATTAGGTCCCATTTTTAAATTTTTGTTTTTATTTCCATTATGCTAGGAGACAGATCCAAAAAAATAGTGCTGCAATTTATGTCAAAGAATATTCTGACTATGTTTTCCACTAGGAGTTTTATAGTATCTGGTTTTACATTTTGGTCTTTAATCAATTTTGAGTTTATTTTTGTATATGGTGTTAGAGAATGTTCTAATTTTATTCTTTCACGTGTAGCTGTATAGCTGACCCAAGCCTACTTATTGAAGAGACTGTCTTTATCCATTGTGCATTCTTGCTTTCTTTGTCATAGATTAATTAACAATTAATTTATGAGTTTATTTTTGGGCTTTCTATCCTGTTCTATTGAACTATATGTTTGTTTTTGTGCCAGTGCCATACACTTTTATTGCTATAGCTTTGTAGTATAGTTTAAAGTTTGGGAGCATGGTTCTTCCAACTCCCTTCTTCTTTCTCAAGATTGTTTTGGCTATTCAGGGTATTTTGTGTTTCCATACAAATTTTAAAATTTTTTGTTCTAGTTCTGTGAAAAATACCGTTGGTAATTTGATAGGAATTGCATTGACTTTGTAGATTGCCTTGGGTAGTATGGCCATTTCAACAGTATTGATTCTTCCAATCTGAGAACATGGTATACCTTTCCATCTGTTTATGTTGTGTTCAGTGTCTTTCATCAGTGTCTTATAGTTTTGAGAGTACAGGTATTTTGCCTCCTTAGGTAGGCTTATTCCTAGGTATTTTATTCTTTTTGATGTGTTGGAAAATGGGATTGTTTCCTTAGTTTCTCTTTCTGATATCTTGTTGTTAGCATATAGAAATGCAACAGATTTCTGTATATTAATTTTGCACCCTGGATCTTTACCTTATTCATTGATGAGCTCTAGTTGTTTTCTGGTAGCATCTTTAGGATTTTCTATGTATAGCCTCATATCATATGCAAACAGAGACAATTTTACTTCTTCTTTTTCAGTTTGTATTCTTTTTATTTCTTCTTCTTCTCTGATTGCTGTGGCTAGGACTTCCAAAACTGTGTTGAATAAATGTGGCAAGAGTGGGCATCCTTGTTTTGTTCCTGATCTTAGAGAAAATGGTTTTTCACCATTGAGTGTGATGTTAACAGTGGGTTTGTCTATAAGGCCTTTATTATGTTGAGGTAGGTTCCCTCTTTGAAGAGTTTTTATTATAAATTGATGTTGAATTTTATCAAAAGCTTTTTCTGCATCTATTGAGATGATCATATGGTTTTTATTCTTCAATTTGTTAATGTTGTGTCACATTGATTGATTTGCAGATATTGGAAAATCTTTGTATCCCTGGGATAAATCCCACTTGCACATGGTGTATGATCCTTTTAATGTATTGTTGCATTCAGTTTACTAGTATTTTTTTTTTTTTTTTTTTTGGCGGTACACGGGCCTCTCACTGCTGTGGCCTCTCCCATTGCGGGGCACAGGCTCCGGACGCGCAGGCTCAGCGGCCATGGCTCACGGGCCCAGCCGCTCCGCGGCATGTGGGATCCTCCCGGACCGGGGCACGAACCCGTGTCCCCCGCATCGGCAGGCGGACTCTCAACCGCTGCGCCACCAGGGAAGCCCAGTTTACTAGTATTTTGTTAAGGATTTTTGCATCTATGTTCATCAGTTGATATTGGCCTGTAATTTTCTTTTTTGTGTGCTTTTTTTTTTTTTTTTTTTTTTTTTTTTTTGCGGTACGTGGGCCTCTCACTGTTGTGGCCTCTCCCGTTATGGACCACAGGCTCCAGATGTGCAGGCTCAGCGGCCATGGCTCACAGGCCCAGCCACTCCACGGCATGTGGGATTTTCCCGGACTGGGGCACGAACCCGTGTCCCCTGCATTGGCAGGCAGACTCTCAACCAGTGCACCACCAGGGAAGCCCTGTGTGCTATCTTTGACCGGTTTTGGTATCAGGGTGAAAGTGGCTTCATACAATGAATAAGGAAGTATTTCTTCCTCTGCATTTTTTTGGAATAATTTCAGAAAGATAGGTATTAACTCTTCTCTAAATGTTTTACCTGTGAAGCCCTCAGGTCCTGGACCTTTGTTTTTTGGGAGTTTTTAAATTACTGATTCAATTTCAGTACTGGTAATTGGTCTGTTCACATTATTTATTTCTTCCTGGTTCAGTCTTGGGAGATTGTGCCTTTCTAAGAATTTGTCACTTTCTTCTAGGTTGTCCATTTTATTGGTGTATAGTTGCTCATAGTATTCTCTTATGATCCTTTGTATTTCTGTGTGTTTGTTGTAACGTTTTCTTTTTCATTTCTGATTTTATTGATTTGGGCCCTTCCCCTTTTTTTCATGATAAGTCAGGACAAAGGTTTATCTATTTTGTTTATCTTTTCAAAGAACAAGCTTCTTTTAGTTTCATTGATCTTTTCTATTTTTTTTAAGTCTCTACTTCATTTATCTCTGCTCTGATCTTTATATTTCTTTCCTTCTATTAGCTTTGGGTTTTGTTGGCTCTTCTTTTTCTAGTTGTTTTAGGTGTAAAGTTAAGTGATTTTTTTGAGATTTTTCTTGTTTCTTGAGATAAGCTTGTATTGCTATAAAATTCCCTCTTAGAACTGCTTTTGCTGCATCTCATAGGTTTTGAATCATCATGTTTTTATTTTCTTTTTTCTCTAGGTATTTTTTGATTGCCTCTTTGATTTTTTCAGTGATCCATTGGTTGTTTAGGACCATATTGATTAACCTCCCTGTGTTTGTGTTTTTTGCAGTTTTTCCTTGTAATTAATTTCTAGCCTCATGGCACTGTGGTTTGGAGAAAGATGCTTGACATGACTTCAATTTTCTTAAAATTACCAAGGCTTGTTTTGCGGCCTACCATGTGATCTATCCTGGAGAGGTTCCATGTGCACTTGAAAACGATGTGCATTCTGATGTTTTCAGATGAAACACTCTCTCTATATATCAATTAAGTTCATTTGGTCTAATGTGTTATTTAAAGCCTGTGTTTCCTAGTTGATTTTCTGTCAGGGTGATCTGTCCACTGATCTAAGTGGGGTGTTAAAGTTCCCTGCTGTTATTGTGTTATTATTGATTTCTCCTTTTATGTCTGTTAACATTTGCCTTATATATTGAGGTGCTCCCATGTTGGGTGAATATATATTTATAATTGCTATATCTTCTTGGATTGATCCCTTGATCATTATGTAGTGTCCTTATGTCTGTCTCTTGTGACAGTCTCTATTTTAAAGTCTAATTTTGTCTGATATAAGTATTGCTACTCCAGCTTTCTTTCAATTTCCATTTGCATGGAATACATTTTCCACCCCCTCACTTTGTCTGTACATGTCTCTAAATCCAAAGTGAGTCTCTTGTAGGCAGCATATATACATGTCCTGATTTTATATCCATTCATCCAGTCTGTGTCTTTTGGGTGGAGCATTTAGTCCACTTATATTTAAGGAAATTATCGATATGTATGTTCTTATCATTTTATTAATTGTTTTGGATTTGTTTTTGTAGGTCTTTTACCCCTTTCTTCTTTTGTTCTCATCTCTTGTGATTTGATGACTATCTTTAGTGTTGTGTTTGGATTCCTTTTCTTTTTTCTTTGTATATCTATTGTAGATTTTCATTTTGCAGTGACCATGGGGTTTTTGTACAGAAGTGTATATATATATATATATATATATATATATATATATATATATATATATATATATATACTTAAGTTGCTGATCTCTTAATTTCATATACATTTTAGATACCCTGTATTTGTACCCTCCTCCCCTCCTGATTACTGTTTTGATATATGTTTTACATCTAATTGTTTTGTGTATCCCTTAACTGCTTATTGTGGATACAAATGATCTTATTACTTTTGTCTTTCACCCTTCCTACTAGCTTTTGTGTGGATGATTTCCTCCCTTTATTGTACGTTTGCTTTTACCAGTGAGCTTTTCCATTTTGTAATTTTCTTGTTTCTAGTTGTGGCCTTTTCTTTTCTCCCTGGAAAAGTTCTTTTAGCATTTGCTGCAAAACTGATTTGGTGGTACTGAATTCTTTTAGCTTTTGCTTGTCTGTAAAGCTTTTGATTTCCCAATATCTGAATGAGAGGCTTGCTGGGTACAGTATTCTTGGTTGTAGGTTTTTCTCTTTCATCATTTACGTATATTGTGCCACTCCTTTCTGGCCTGCAGAGTTTCTGCTGACAAATGAGCTGACAGCCTTATGAGAGTTCCCTTGTATGTTATTTGTTGCTTTTCCCTTAATATTGTCTCTTCATCTTTAATTTTTGTCATTTTGATTACAGTGTGTCTCAATGTGTTCATCTGTGTGTTAATCCAGTATGGGACTCTCTGTGCTTTTTGGACTTGAGTGACTGTTTCCTTTCCAAGTTTAGGGCAGTTTTCAGCTATTATCACTTCAAATATTTTCTCAGGCCCTTTCTCTCTCTCTTCTCCTTCTGGGACCCTTATATGTGAATATTAATATGCTTGATTTTTTTTTCCCAGAGGTCTCTTAAACTGTCCTCATTTCTTTTCATTCTTTTTTCTTTTTTTCTGTTCATCATCAGTGATTTCCACTATTCTGTCTTCAAGCTCACTGATCCATTCCTCTAACTTATTTAGGCTACTATTTATTCATTCTAGTGTATTTTTCAGTTTAGTTATTTTAGTCTTCAATTCTGTTCAGTTGTTCTTTATATTTTCTAATTCTTTGTTTAAAATTTCTAATTTCTCACTCTGTGCATACATTCTCCTCCTGAATTCTTTGATCATCTTTACAATCATTGCTCTGAACTCTTTCTCAGGTAGATTGCCTATCTCTGTGTCAGTTAGTTCTTCTGGAGTTTTATTTTGTTCCATCATCTGAAATATATTCCTCTGTCACCTCATTGTATCTAAATTTCTATTTGTATTTTTATGTATGTAGTAGGTTAGTTACATTTCTTGACCTTAGAGAAGTGGCCCTCTATAGAATATGTCCCATGCATCCCAGGAGTTCACTCCCTTCTCATCACCCAAGGGCCAGGGGCCAGCTGGTCCTAGGGTAGTATCTGGCATGTGTTTGCAGATTTGGCCTGCAGGCTGTCGGACCATAGTTTTCTTGCTTTTGGTGTCTGCCCCCTGATGGGTGAGACTGGTCTAGAGGCTTGTGCAGATTTCCTGGTGGGTGAGGCTGGTGCTTACTGAATGGTGGTTGGAATTGTGTCTCGGCCCTCTAATATGCGGGGCCATGTTTTGGGGCATGTAAAGAGGAATCTGTGGGCTCAGGAAGTCTTTAGACAGCCTGTCTGCTAATGGGTGGGAATGTTTCCCTACCCAGTTAGTTGTTTGACCTGAAGTATCCCAGCACTTGAGGCTGCAGGCTGTTGGGTGGGCCAGGTCTTGATGCTAATGATGCAAGCAAGATGTCAGCTTCCAGGAAAGTTCCTGTAGATTAATATTCCCTGATATGTCTTCCACCAATGTCTATGTCCCCAGAATGAGCTACAGCCACTCCCTGCCTCCCCAGGAGATCCCCTAAGACAAGCAGGTAGGTCTGGCACAGGCTCCTATGAAATTACTGCTTTTGTCCTTGGTCCTGCTGAGCATGAGATTTTGTGTGTGCCCTTTGAGAGTAAAGTTTCTATTTCCCCCAATCCTCTGGAGCTCTTGCATCCAACTCCCACTGGCCTTCAAAGCCAAATGCTCTGGGGGCTCCTCTTCCTGTTGCTGGGCCCCCAGGCTGGGAATGTCTGACCTGAGGCTCAGAACTCTCACTCCTGTGGGAGAAACTCTGTAATATAATTATTCGCCAGTTTGTGGGTCGCTCACCCAGGGGGTATGAGATCTGATTATTTCACAAGTCCGCCCCTCCTACCGGTCTTGTGTTTCTTTCTTTATGTCTTTAGTTGTGGAAGATCTTTTCTGATAGTTTTCAGGCTTTTTTAACAATGGTTGCTCTTCAGATTGTTATGATTTTGGTGTGCTTGTGAGCAGAGGTCAGCTTAGGGTCCTTTTCTGCCATCTTGGCTGCTCTCCTGTCTGTCTTTAATAAAACATTTTCTTAGAGTTTCTTAGTCTATCCCAGTGGACAAGATATAGAAAATTTACAGTAAAATGGAAAGGGCTTATAATTAGCCTGTGGAATTATTATCAATTGAGACATTGCATAAGTTTCTTATCATTGATCCTATCCTATTCAATAAGTTTATTAAGAACCATGTTAAAGACAAGTAATAGCTTATTAAATTTTCTTAACACTGATAAGAAATAATAGACATATTCGGAAGAGGAATCAAAATTTTAAAGTTTCTTCACTGAATATATATATATACGTGTGTGTGCATACACACACAGACACACACATCTCTACTTGAATATGTTTGTCTTGCACTCTCTTTTTAATTCTGCACAGTGGGGCTAGTTCTTCCAGTGCCTCAGGTAAAACCTTGAGCAAGTGTTACAAATTTTGTCATCTTTCTCTTAGAGAATGTGTCTATAGTCCCTCACTTTATTAATTAAAATGCCCAATATTGGATCAAAATTAGAATTCCAAACTTGATTCAAAGCTAAGGCTTTTGCCTTCCCTGGTTTCAGCCTGCACCAGGTAAGAAGCCAGCAGTTGAATAAGGAGAGTGTAATCACTTCTTTCTTTCCTTATTTAGGCTCTTCCTCTGCTCCCATTGAACACCTTCCTAACTTCTGTTTCTGGTCCTTTCAGGTTTGCAAATTTTGAAAGGAAAGAGAAGAAGGAGAGAAAAAAGAAGAATCCTTCTGACTTGGTAAGTATACTCAGAGTGATCCTGCATTGTCCTGCACTGTTTGCCATTGACTCATTCTCCAATGAGTATCTATCGTATATAGGTCAGAAGACTCCCATGCCCCCAGCAAAGGGAATCTCTCATCTGCTGTTCACTAAGCAAGGGCCAAGAGTTTCTATTTTGTTTGTTACTCCTTCTGTTATTTCTTGTATCCTGGTGATACCTTCATTTTCTTTCTACTAAGGTTTTATGCCTCCCCATGAAATCCCCTGTTTGACAGGACTTGACAAACATAGCTTTTCTTTTATGTGTATGGCTCACATCAGGTCCATGAGAAGCATTTATAATCCCTATTGGGAGAATATTTTCAAGCCACCCCCCAAAAAAATAGTTACTGCTCTTTTGTTCCATGATAAAAACAGCTAACACACCTATCTTTTACTTAGACCTCCCCGATAGGAATAAAACACTAGTTTACTACGTCAGTACAGGGGGCACATATAAAGCTCTCCAAAAATCCAATTAAACCCTCTGTCCCTAGGATAGATCCTCTGATCCTCCTCTCAGTATCAACTTTTGATTCTTCAATAACTTTGATGCTGCCAAGTGGGAGTCATCCTTGACTTCTCCTTTCTCAATTTTTATTATCATATGGTTATAATATCCTATTAGTTTTTCCTTATACATTTTTCTAGATTTGGGCCACTGTTGCTCATTTTCACAGCTCCCCAAATCATCCAAACCATTATCTCCTACTAAGATCTCCTAGCACCAACTCAAAACCTTGCCAGTAGCTCTCTATCCCCTTTTCCTGCTTTCTTTTTCTCTATAGCTTATTACCCATCTATTTTTCTCTTGCCACTAAGATGTAAGCCCCATGATAGTAGGAACTATTTTGTTCACAAATTTCATCTAGCTAATAGTGCCTGGCACATAGCTGGTCTTCAGTAACTATTTGTTGAGTGAATAACTGAACCAATTTTAATTATCAATAAGTGGTTATTACTTTCTGGTCATTTTGATTAGTTTTTATGTGGAATAGTCTTATTCTTGTGAGACTCTAATAAGTCAGTTTGGTCAACTCTGGCTAATACAAATGTGTCCATTATCATGTATCCATTTAAAGCAAAACAAACCCTTGCAGGTATTCCATTATTTTAACGTAAATATTACAAAAGAGTTTGTACTAAGTGATACCTAATAACCTGAGTGGTTAGTGGTGCTATTGCAAGACATATTTCTTTACATCTACAGTCTGTAGTAATTTCCATAAATGCTAGTGACTGATGCTCTTTTTAGCATATATTTTTCATTCCTTTTAAGGTCTGTTACTAAGGTGTAATAAGTATTAGCATGATAAGATGTCCTCCTAACTGCTCAGTCTTACTTGTTAGTCATGGTATTTTTCTTACAGTGTCCAAAAAGGTCTTAGGAAAACTGGTCTGTTTCATGTTTGAGTATTTATTTCTTCATGAGCTGGTGGAGGATGGAGTTGGAGAAAGAGGCAGTGAAACTAGGAGAATGTCATCCTTTGGCTGTATTTCCAATTTCAGATAAATATATAGAGAAATTTAAAGTAGATGTGAGTTTATTTCTGAAGGAGAGACACTAGTAATACAAATTCTCACACTAAACAAAACAGTAACACAGCTGTGTGTATTGGCTTATTTAGCTGTGCTTACCATAGCACTTTGTGTATCTGCCTGTAACGCCATTTCGCACAGTGTCTGACTTTTCTCCCACACTGTGAGTTTCTCAGTTATAGACAGGCTCTCCTTCCTCTTTGTTTCACCATCAAAAAGAAGAGCCCATAGTAGCCATTATGTTAAAGTTTGTAATTATGTTTTCTTGTTATATTCCTATAAATGATTTATACTTTTTAAAATTTGCCATGATGATTTTGAAAAATCATCTGGGGATTTTCTCTTCGGAATTATCTTGTATAATATTTTGTTGCCCTAGAAACTAAGGTATTTTTATTTTACCCATTTTGCTTTTCTGTGTGTTTTTTATTTTTTTATACTAGGCATGAATTACTTTTGTAATTCAAATACAGATTTTAAAAGTCTAAAAAGCATTCTTTATTACTTCATTGTCTTAATATTTGCTCCTAAATGGCATTACACAGCAAATATTTACTGAGTGCCTAGTAGGTTTAAGGTTCGATATTATGTATTTTGAGAAGTACTAAAAGAACATATATGCTATCTTTAGCAGAACCTCTGAAAATATGGTCTGGAACTCATCTGGAATATGTTTGTGTGAGTGTGTGTGGAAGATGGGGACAGGGGCTGGGGGGACAGTTGAAGACATAAAAGAAATGCTATTCAGACCTTTTTTAATGATGTTTATCATGGTAGAAATAGTGACCCCATTGTGATCTTCTGTTACAGTTCGTATGTTATTTGGCATGTTGATGAACAAGTCCTTTTATATTTGTAGAAGTAAAATGGAAAGAAGAAAAGAGCCATCATGGTTTCTAGGCAAAATGTTTTAAACAGAGGATTTGTAGATATTACTTGTAGATGTGTGCAAGTCTCTAGAACTGGCAGATACCTTGGCATACTTTGCTTAAGAACAATACAAAACGGTCACAATCTGCTTATTCCATCTGTTGTCCGTGAGAAAATAATCCATTACACATAGTGATCAGGATTATCAGGTTACATGTTGAGGATTTTATGATGCTTTCCCATGATGTTAAGAAATGTAAAACAGGGCTTCCCTGGTGGCACAGTGGTTGAGAGTCCGCCTGCTAATGCAGGGGGCATGGGTTCGTGACCCGGTCTGGGAGGATCCCACATGCTGTGGAGCAGCTGGGCCCGTGAGCCATGGCCGCTGAGCCTGCACGTCCGGAGCCTGTGCTCCGCAATGGGAGAGACCACAGCGGTGAGAGGCCCGCATACCGCAAAAAAAAAAAAAAAAAAGAAAGAAATGTAAAACAAATCAAGCTGAAAGAAAATATGCTTAATGAGAACTAATGTAGTGGGCAGTCAAGTCTGAGATGTTTTTAAATTGCTATTATTCTTTATGGGCCATCAGTGCAGCTTGAAATGAATTATAAGAATGGGAACGACTCCCATGGACCATTGAGCATTGAAAGCAAGGTTGACATGAGTAAACAAGTTAAATAATTAAAACACCTAAGAAAGTTGATGGTTTGGGGCTCAATAATTTGAATTAATAGCAGAAGAGTATAATTTTGGAGGGGAAGACATCATTAAAATGCCAAAGAGTGAGATTAGCTAAATTTAGTCTGGGTATTTGGTTCTGAGGATTTAGAAACCAGGGCAAATCCTAGAAATGCCAGTAAAAAAGGGGCCAATTAAACTGATCTTATAAACTGACTACAGTCATTTCAGATTAAGGGAGTTAATTATTACATCATGCTTGGCTTTAAAGCCAGCTGCCTATGAAAATGTGTACTGTTTTAAACAGCACATTTATGAAGCTTTTGTGAGAGTGGATTCTCAGTCATTTCCCCTTCTCTGTTCTGGAAGTTTATTTACTATGCTCACTGATATTGCTACTTCTTCAGAAAAGTATCATATCTCTGTGCCCATAGTAGATCAATTTGAGGTATTTCACTGTGTTTTATTTTAATCTGAAGAGAAAACATTCTTTTTTTCCTGACCTTCTCAAATACATTTTCTTCCTTGTTAAAAGTCTAAAGGCAATAGAAATTAAAGCACAACAAACTGAGAACTTACCCTGAAATTCCACTATAATACATTATTGTTTTAATAGAGAGAGAGATTTCCCTGAATCTGGAGATTTCTTAGTTTTATTTTTGCTTCTTCTGCTTTTGGTTTTCATACTCTTTCCAATTTTATGTTATGTATATGTATATATTTATATATGTGTATATATATATATGTATAAAATGATTCTGATATTTAAAAGCATTTCTTTAGTGAATCTTTGTTTTTCATTTCACTTAGTTTCCTTCATTTAATTTTTAGAATGAAATAATCTTTAATTTTGATTTGGCAGAACAATGGGTCAATTGTAAAATTATGTATTATTCTATTTTAGTATAAATGTTATTATATTGTGGGGTCACATTGTGCTTTATTTTTGTTTAACATTAAATTTCATACAACATGAATTATATATACATATATATGTTTAATGCTACTGTTTGAAAAACTTTTTTTAAATGCCTTTTAGTGTTTCTAAGTATCTCGTATTAGTCACTTAACTTTTGTTTATTAATCATATGCAATTGCTTTCAACTATTGGCTATAGTTCTTAAAAAATAAAAGTAAAATACTTAAAATGAATGAGAAATCAACTATAAATTATGAGACTGAACACCTGCTATTTAAGCCAATGATAATCCCAGGTTGTGCAACCACTGTATTAATGTCTGATTGCTGCTATAACAAATTACCATTAATTTAGTGGCTTAAAACAGCACAGTTACCTTAAAGTTCTGGTAGTCAGAGGTCCTAATGAGTGAAATGGGGGCAACATCAAGGTGCTGGCAGACCTCGTTCCTTCTGGAGGCTGTAGAGGAAAATCCCTTCCTTTGCCTTTTCCAGTTTTTAGAGGTTACCCGTGCTTGGCTTTTGGCCCTCTTCCATCTCAACCTCTCTTCTGTTGTGACTTCTCCTTCTCTGACTCTAACCCTCCTGCCTTCTTCTTGTAAGAACCCTTACGATTACATTGGACCCACCTGGATAATCCAATATAATTTCTCCATCTCTACATCCTTTCATTCAATCACATCTACAAAGCCCCCTTTACCACGTAAGGTAATATATTCACAGGTTCTGGGGATTAGCCACACACGTTTGAAAGTTCATTATTCTGTCTAACATAGTAACTTAAAAACTTGGTGATAGTGACCAATCAGTTTCTAGACTCAGGTTTTGCAAAATTAATTTCAGAGTCTGTCTGTTTCAGAGTCTGCCTGCCTCACCTTATCTTATTAACTGTATTTTTACTCCTAACCTCTTTCAGTGGCTGGTAACCTAGACAGCCTTGTACTATTAATTGTGTCTGGTTTTGGCTTCTTACATTTTGGGGGTCATGATGGCTAAAGTGGCAGGAAGAGACAGACACTGTCGCCAAACAGTAAATCGGCATATAAATGTCACAATATAAATATGAAGGCATAGTTATGAGTCTATTCAGTTGTGGCCCAAAGAACTCCAGAGGAGACAAAAGGACCCTCAGTGTCCGTGTGATCACTGGTTTATTCGGTGTGCCCCTGATTCAGTATCTTTCCCTGCCTAATCTCTCATAGTGTGTATTTGGCCCTGTATCTCTGGTCCCCTGATTACTAGTCTCACACAGAAATCCAGATATCTCTTAACAGATTCTTATAAATTTCTTCACTTGCATAACTTGGGACAGTCATGAGTCTGTGCTGGCCCTGAGGATTATGTTTACATGCCATCACTTTAGTCACAGAATATTCCAGGGCTGCCCTACAGATGCTGCTGCACCTGACCCCTGCTTAGAGAGAAAGGCCCACCGCTGACAGTGATGGACAAATGGCAAAAACTTTTGACAGTCCATGTCCAAGGTATGTTCTGAATGACAGGTACAGCACCCACTCATTTCAGTTATTTTTGCTTTCCCAAAAAGTCCATAGTTGCTGAGGAAGCCCTGCAAACTGCAAAGAGAGAAGAGTTCAAATCTTATAAGGATATGAAGTCTATATACCTTCTCCTGGAATAATTGGAAGTGATTATCTTAATTTACAAATTCATGGACTGTGCCCACAGGAAGATACAAATTGAGGATGACTAAAGTTTATACAATAGGGCGAAGGGAAGTTGCTATTAAAAAGAAGAATACAAAATACTTTTGAAAATTTTACAAAAATATAGGATCATATCCAGTATTGGTAGAGCCTTTCTAAGAAGGACTGTACAGAAAATGAGGGGCTTTGACACACCCCATTAGTTTGACAGTCAATTTACCCCTAGATATTCATCTCCTATTTACATAAAGTTAGCACCTTGCTTTCTCAGTATATAGTAGAAACTAATAACTCTTTACCAAATACCTTCTATGATCTTCCTTATTTTTTTTCTAGAGATGCCATCCATTACACCAGCATTACACTATTGCCTGAGGGTGCTATCACTTCATGTTGCTACCAGCAGCAAAAGCAGACTCTTCCCTGCTCTTATCCCCCAAAATATACAAGCCAAAATAATTGTCAGCACCTCACCCAGAGAAATAAGCAAAGGGTGATTTCTTTAGGCACTAAGATAGCCAATGTTCACTGACATTTAAGCTAAATATTAGGCTCCACTCCCTAGCAAATGCGTACAATGTATAATTTCATGCTGACCTCAGAGTCACAGTTACTGACTGGGAGCCCTTTCAATTTCTGGGTTTCTGAAATAATTGATTATGCTGCCTCTTCACCATTCTGCTCAAGAATTGGCCATAAGTGAAGATCACGTGAAGATTAATGCAACATTAAAATACCTTAATGTAATAGGTTTTGAAGCAACCGATTTCGTATGTGTTTAATTATATAGATGAAGAAACTATTATATCACCTACTTTTTTGAAATCAATGTCTTGTATATTTTCACATACGCTTCTATAATAAAATACCTAGAAATTTTGGATAAAATGCAACAAGCATAGTTTTGAATATATAAGCTGTGCTTGTGAGATAATAAAAGAAATTCTTAAGGGCAAAAGAAAAGAAAACCAAACAAACAAGAAAAGATGATTTCTTTTATAATTGGATGTGTTTTTATGCTTTAAATGGCTTGGATAAGTTTAAAATGAAAAGCAGCTGGAAAATAATTTGTAGTTTTAGGAACAGAGCAACATTTGTCCTGAATCTATAATTTAAGAAAAAGATTTCTAGTTTCCTTTAGGCCTTAATTTCTCCTCTTTTATCCTCCTGTTTTGTAATCCTGAAGGTCTTTAAATGCAGTAATGCTTATTATCACTCCTTGATTGCAGTTCTGTGATTACTTTGTGGAAGTAGAAGCCTCATTCTATTTGCAAAGCAAGGAGGATACAGGAAGGTATCTATGTTAAGTAAGAATGAAAAAACAAAACAAAACAAAACAAAACACTCTGCTTCCTACTCAACTCTCCACTCATGCTACAGAAACTTGCAGAAGCAAAAAAAAGTGATAATAAGATCTATTTCACATGATGTGAAAGGACATTGAGTTAGAAAAAGGGGATATACTTAAACTCTTAATACACTGTTAGCTTATCTGAACAATGGGAATAAAAATATTTGAATTACCTAGCTCATAAAATTGTTATTGACGTACTACCTTGAAAGGTTTTTTATTTTTTTTATTTTGTCCATGATATCATATGTTTACCACATGCAAGGCAAAAAGTTAATCTTTTTCATCTCACAAACACATTTTCATTTTAGAAATGCTTTTATCCAAAAGAATGTTGTATCTTTTCTCAGTGATCGTCCAAATCTGGTGTGCAAAAAAATCATTGAAGACCAGTTTTAAATGCCTGTCCTTCAAGTGATTTCACTTCTGGATGAGATTTAAAAACATATCCATGTATTTTTTTTTCAGAAATATACTGACTCATTTTACAGCATATTTCTGAAAGAAAATATATCTTAGGAATAAAATGTTCATGTTGATTAAAAAGATGCAAACCTCTGTTCTAATTATTTGATTCTATTTTATAAAAATTAGCACCTAGGATTCTGGCATGCCTAGATTATAACCCTGTCTTGCAAATCACTTAGGGTGAAATACAGGGTTGTGTAAAGGAGAACTATAGCTATTGTTAAAGTCATTAGCTCTAGAATCTATTGGAAAATCAATGTGCCCCGAGTAAGATGAATAAAAATGGTCTTTGTTATCATAATCTTACAGTTAGCAACAACTAATTTTTTTTTAACTTGGATAAAATTATACAAATGCTTACTTCTAGAAGTCTTGTAGAGGTGGTATGCAATCAGATATAAGTATATATATATATGTATGTATATATATATATCTTAATATAAGTACAACTTTAACATTTTTAATCCTTTATTATCAGGTGGGGATAAAGTAAGTACATTTAAGGATCACAACAGGATGTGAATATTTTGTTTTATATGTGTTTTTTTCTCCATACCATTTAGGTTTAGTTAAAGCTTGAATTATTTCAGGTCCTAAAATGTTAGGTAGTGTGATTGTCGATAATTTATTTTGCTTCTCATATCTTCTATAAATTGGATATTAGCAGCTTACCACATTACAATTGTGTGCATGATTTCTTTTGATTATCTGTCAATTGATTTAAATGAATTTGGGATAATAAGTGGTAAGAAAAACATTAGCGGCTGTTTTGTAACGCTACCTGCCTACCCTAGGGACACCAGGAATAAAAGAAGAAAGAAATGGTTAGGAAAAGGTCAACTTCCTTGTTGACGTACCAGTCAAACCCAGATGACATTGACCAATAGGAAGACATTGGAAATTCATGATCTATGGAATGATTTAAATAAGTTACCTCTGGTTAGTCAAGGTTGTAAATGGCAAACAAACTTAAACTTTAAGCATTTATGGGGCATGATTCACTGAGAGATGTTGGTGTCAACTTTATAATTATCAGAGTATATAATGGATATACTTTATAACTTAAATAGCTTTCTTTGTGGAAATGATTCCCTGCTTACATTGCTTGGAGATTTCATCTGTCAACTCTGGACCAAGATGTGTCCCAGTATGGCAAGAAAGAACATAGGGAGCTGCACTGGTGATCTCAGATTTCTTTGTGCTTTGTTGGCTAATCTGTGGGTTTTGAGTCTTTGTTTATTCCGTATTGAACTCTCCATTTTGACTGATGCTAAATTATCTTATTTTCCCAAATATTTTCAACTCTACCCAGCTGTTTCACTATGAAGTAAAAAAGGGTATCTAATGTGAAATACATCTGCTTTTCTCTCCTTATAAATGTCTATATATTAATGTTTCATTGTTTCTCATATGACCATAGTATTTATTCATTTATTCAACTAAAAATTTGAGTCACTCATAGTATTGGGAGTTGAAGTTATAATGGCAAAGAATACAGATTCTTTGCCTGACAGCATAGGGTTATAGTCTAGGAAGCAAGATGAATTAATGTAATATAATAATTCATAAAGTATCTGCAATTTGCTATCCTCTGACCTAATATAGGGAGTTAGGAACATTTTCCTTAATGAAGTATCATCTAAAGCAAGACCTGAATATCAAAGAGGAGAAGAAGATGAAAAAGATGGTTACAGGCCAAGAGAACAACATGAATGAAGGCCCTCAGGACACTGAAGAACTGAAGGCAGGTCACACAGCTGAAGTGTAGGACCTGATAGGGTGATGAAGTGGAGTGCTAGGCTGGCGCTAGGCAATGGAAGTCCATGCAGGCCATCTTAAAGGACTATGACCTTTCACCTAAGAGAGAGAGAGAACACCATGGAAGGGAGTTTACATTGTTTTAGATGAAACATCACCATCTTTTTTTTTTCCAGATTCAAAATGTTACCTGTATTTTTATACTAATTCCCTCCTGCTATCTTTAAGATCAGTCATCTCCTCTTTCATTTTTATCTTCAAATCCTGCTTACCTGTAACCAACTTTCCCTTCCAAATACCCCTAGGCATAACTAGACTGTAGAATTGTTTTTCTTCACTGTATTAGTGTTTTTACAAACCATTTGCTGAGTACTAAGTATTGTATCAGGCATTGAATGTATTTCCGAAGGGTCATCTGTGATTAAAGCTTCAGCTTATTTGTAATCAGCTACTCACTCCACAGGGTTATCAACATCCAACAACATGATTCTTCCTTTAGTAAATATTTATCGGGTGACTACTAGGTGTGAAATGGGAAATATGGATGAGGTGAAAAACAGACAAGGTCAGTGGCCCTCAAAAAACTTAGAGGTGTTGGAAGTTCAGGTACAGGAGAAGAGATACAGATAAGAAAGCAAGTAAATATATGCTAATTGCACATTATAATATCTGCTGGAAAATTGATTTTAAACTATACAGTAGTTTACATTTGTTCATTAATTTATTTATTAGTTCAACAAATGTCTGTATGGCATCTGCTCTCTGAGTTTACTGTGTTCAGTAGGAAACATCAGTAAGAGAGAGTGTCCTGATCTTAAAGAGCTCACATTGTCAGGGGGGCAAATAAATGAACTAATAAGCTGCTTTACAATGTAATAGGTGATAGAACAGAGATGGGAGTAAGCCACTAGAAGAGGAGACTCAATATACTTAGGGCAGTAGAGGCAGGATTCCATAGAGGAGGTGAATATAGGGAGCTGAATTTTTAAAGTAAAAAGAGTAAAAGCCTATAAAAGATGTGGTGCAGGCTTTAATAGCTGAAAGGTTAGCATGAATACATGGGTAAGTGAAGAAGATTTTGGCATGTGATCTGGTGAGACTGGTTTAGTGGCTGGGACAAAGAACAGATGAGTGGTGGGGAGACAGAGGGCTAGTGGACACAAGAGAAATATTCATGATCTCATGTAGCCCTATATTCCAAGTTAGTGTTATTATTATTATTACATTTTATCAGGATTAAGGCATTAGCCTTAAATCAGCTATTCAGCTCAGTTAGATTATCAAATAAATTAACTAAATAAATTTATAGTATAATTATTTATCCCATTACCTTTCACAGTGAAATCAAGTCTACAATTCAGCAACCAATTAAATCGGATTAGTCTTTTCAGGGGAGACATAACCACATTTTTCTTTATCCTTGGAATTAATGAAACTTCCCATTCAACAATATGTATTTCATCACCAAACTCAAATTCCCACTGGTCAGCAAGCTATTAATATTTGAATATTTATGATGATGTTGAAGTATAGTCAGTGACTGTGTTTTCTATGATAAAAGTAACAGTAAGAACAACCATTTCTTTTTTGTTGTGTTAGTTTCTGATTTATAACAAAGTGAACCAGCTATACATATACATATATCCCCATATCTCCTCCCTCTTGTGTCTCCCTCCCACCCTCCCTATCCCACCCCTCTAGGTGGTCACAAAGCACCGAGCTGATCTTCCTGTGCTATGTGGCTGCTTCCCACTAGCTATTTTACATTTGGTAGTGTATATATGTCCATGCCACTCTCTCACTTTGTCCCAGCTTACCCTTCACCCTCCCCGTGTCCTCAAGTCCATTCTCTATGTCTGCGTCTTTATTCCTGTCCTGTCCCTAGGTTCTTCAGAACTTTTTTTTTTTAAGATTCCATATATATGTGTTAGCATACAGTATTTGTTTTTCTCTTTCTGACTTACTTCACTCTGTATGACAAACTCTAGGTCCATCCACCTCACTACAAATAACTCAATTTCATTTCTTTTTATGGCTGAGTAATATTCCATTGTATATATGTGCCACATCTTCTTTATCCATTCACCTGTTTATGGACACTTAGGTGGCTTCCATGTCCTGGCTATTGTAAACAGGGCTGCAATGAACATTGTGGTGCATGACTCTTTTTGAATTATGGTTTTCTTAGGGTATATGCCCAGTAAAGGGATTGCTGGGTCATATGGTAGTCCTATTTTTAGTTTTCTAAGGAACCTCCATACTGTTCTCCATAGTGGCCGTATCAATTTACATTCCCACCAACAGTGCAAGAGGGTTCCCTCTTCTCCACACTCTCTGTAGCATTTATTGTTTGTAGATTTTTTTTTTTTTTTTTTTTTTTTTTTTTTGTGGTATGCGGGCCTCTCACTGCTGTGGCCTCTCCCGTTGCGGAGCACAGGCTCTGGACGCGCAGGCTCAGCGGCCATGGCTCACGGGCCCAGCCGCTCCGCAGCATGTGGGATCTTCCCGGACCTGGGCACGAACCCGTGTCCCCTGCATCGGCAGGTGGGCTCTCAACCACTGCGCCACCAGGGAAGCCCTGTTTGTAGATTTTTTGATGATGGCCATTCTGACCAGTGTGAGGCGACACCTCATTGTAGTTTTGATTTGCATTTCTCTAATGATTAGTGATGTTGAGCATTCTTTCATGTGTGTGTTGGCCATCTGTATATCTTCTTTGGAGAAATGTCTATTTAGGTCTTCTGCCCATTTTTGGATTGGGTTGTTTCTTTGATATTGAGCTGCATGAACTGCTTGTAAATTTTGGAGATTAATCCTTTGTCAGTTGCTTCATTTGCAAATATTGTCTCCCATTCTGAGCATTGTCTTTTTGTCTTGTTTATGGTTTCCTTTGCTGTGCAAAAGCTTTTAAGTTTCATTAGGTCCCAGTTGTTTATTTTTGTTTTTATTTCCATTTCTCTAGGAGGTGGGTCAAAAAGGATCTTGCTGTGATTTATGTCATAGAGTAAGAACAACCATTTCTTACGTATTATAAGTTTGCTGCCTACTACCAGGACCCTTAGGGGAAAAATTCCATTCAAGCAAATCAAATTGATAAACGTGTATCTAGCCACACCATTGGCATTCATCATTTCAAAGTTATAATATCATTTACTTTCTATGATAGAAGTGCAGTTATTGTTATAGATCATCACAAGATCAATGTCATGAGCTTCAAAAATATATGTCTCTTTTGGCTTCAAATTAATCTAGCAGGAGTCTGGTATTACTTCAGTGTATTAATATGAAAATATGTCCATGAATATTCCTTCATGAGCATCAGCTTCTCAATTTAGACAGTTAGCTTTTTAGTATAGTTTCTTTCATTTTATTTGGCCAATATCCATTATTACTTTGCATTTACAAAGCAGCTTTCCTCTAAGGAATCTAAAGTACTATAGTTTAATTGTCCAAAAGACATGGTGTCAGGGTAGAGGAAAGGGAGGTAGAAAAATGTGTTTCCTGATTGTCTTAGGGAGTTGGGAGATACTTAATTTTAATTCTGGCTTTAAGCCCGGACAGTGAGGCTGTGTCTACACAAGTGAGGTTGTATGTGAGATTTCTAAATTTTGCATGTACATAAAGTCCCATTTCAAGAAATTCACATTATTCTACTTAAGCCAGTGGTTCTCAACCTGGGGCAATGTTTCCCTTCTCTCCATCCACCCAACCCTGGAGAAATTGGGCAATGTCCAGAGATATTGCTGGGTTGGGGAGGAGTGTGCTGTTATCTTGTGGATAGAGGCCAAGGATGCTGCTAAAATCCTGCAGTGCACAGAATAGCCCCCTACAAAAAGAATTATCCAATCCAAAATTTTAGTGCTGAGATCAGAAACCATGATAAGCCATAATACTGCATATAAACTCAATTTCTTTGTTATTTACTGAAAAAGTCTAGCACCAAATAATCATGGCAGGTGCCAAATATAATTCTGATTTTACTGAAATATCATTTGTAATAGGGAGAATTTCCAGGCATGGTATAACTTGTATCCTTAATTTATGTCAAAAATAAAATCAGTTTGGACCCTAGATTCCTGCCAAGTATCTAAAGTAATAAAGGAACTCTTTTCTGATTCCCATTTTATCTGGAGTATCTGAAACCCTCCCTACCTTTTTCTGGAGTCAAGGTAGGTTTCTAACTGATGTTCCCAAAGTTAACCCATACAGGTACTAGGAGGATCTCTTCTTTCCAGTGAAGGAGATTGACTCCAATTATTGTCACTCTCCCTGCCCAAAGAAATCCAGTGCTTTCCTTAAAACCTCCAAGAAGAGAAGTGCACTATAACTGAAGGTTTTATAGGAAAGAATATTAGCCCAGAAATATACACAAAGTAATCATTTCAACTATAGAACTTTCTGTTCAATTTTCACCTCTGTCATTGTTAGCAGAATTTGGTAATCAACCAGTAACATGGCTGAGAGTACCTTAAATCTTTTAGTACTCTAAATATAGTACAGTAAAATATGATGCAATAACTTCATAAAGCATAATTTACGTTTTTACTGTTGTCCTTATCTTGCTAAGGCACTTTGCAGTTTCCTCAAAATTTCCCCACTCTTGGGGTTGGTTACCATATATCAACATGATCACCGAAATGAGAAGTTTTAGAGAGTACAACAGGGCACATTAATTAGTACTCTGCCAATTGGGTATGAATCAGAACTGTTTTGGGCATACTCTGACGTTTGATTATGCCAACTACAGATACCTCAAGTCATTTACCGTTGGCATCTGTGATTTTATTCCTCTTCCTCTGAGATCACTCTTGCTGATATCAGAGTTTCCTAAACTATTCTGGCCTATGTGCTGAGAGCTGAGAAAAATTTCTATTTTTCTCTGGATGCCATTACAGAATCCACTAGGCACTCACTGTTTCTAAACATTATCATGATTTCCTTTATTTCCTCTGGGTAACTGCTGATTCCTACCATATACTGTGCAATGCCACTGCCATTACAGTTATATAGAGTCCTCATGAAGCCAGATATTTAGAGTCGTGTTAAAAAATGGGAAGAAATGTTTCCATTCCTATTATTTCCAACTTTTGGATAGAGTATATGTGTATAAAATAGATGCTGCTTTTGTCTTATAACCTTCAGATTTTTTTCATCATATACCATATACTGCTGATATAAGTTCATGGATGGCTAGGCTAATAGGTAATTCTGATTGGCATATCATATGCTTTTACCTGCAAAGATAAGCTTTTTATTTTAACTGATTAAGCTTGTGGCCTATGACTCCTTCTAGAATGTGCCCTCCCCACCCCACCACCTCAAGAGATGCCTTAATTCCTTAAGCAAACAGGATTCCTATAGATTTGTCTAACCAAAGTATGAATATGTACAGACTGGTCGATATCCCAGAGGGTGACACAGTTTAGAATTAATCTAGAATATATAACCATATTAGGGCCAAAAGAAAAAAAAAAAAGACTATCATTTTAGAAGTAAAAGTAAAAATAAAGAGAGCAGCTTGCAAGCAATTTCTAATCATCCATAAGTAAAACACCTGTTTCCGAATGTGGCCAAATTTTATTTTTCTACATATTTAGCTCTAACACACATACTCCAGTCATCTTTTCTTATATATTTATTTCTTAGAAGCATAAAAGTTAGAACTATTTATGTTTATTTGGTCATTTTGAATATCCATGTGCTATGGACTGAATTGTGTTGCCCCCAAATTCATATGTTGAAGTCGTCACCCCAATGTGACTATTTGGAGCTAGAGCATTTATGGAGAAAGGATATAGCCTATATTCCTGTATCACATAGCACAATATCATCATTAGCTGCCTCTCAATTATGTTTTAAGAGAAGGATATTTTCTTGAATGTGAATGACTCTTCACCACATTTCCATCATCCTTTTGCCATGGGTTTAAAATACCAAGTTAACATAATAAGTGGAGTACAGCACGTATTTTCCACAAGTATAGCGCTATTTATCGGATGCATTTATCTAAATTGGCTTGCTCAATCAACCTTATGGACACTTTGCAATGTTTAAGGATTTTAAAATGGTTTCAGACAATTTACATCTTGGAATACTATTGGTTTCTGATAGAAATGTCTCCAATGACTTAATGATATCTGGCTGACTGCTTAAATTTCTAATTACGTATTCTTTGGTGTATATGGGTAGATCAGTGCTTAAAATCTAATTTATTCATCTAATTATTTCTTTTTAAAAGGAATATTCTGTAGGGAAGCTATGTAGCATATGTATTAGATCTCCATTATCTTCCTCCAGGTAGGGCATTTCTCACTAATGAGTGAATTAAGCTTAAGCTTTTCAACTGTAGCCCTGTATTGCTCTATGATAAGGCCAGTTCACTTTTCTGTGAGCACAAAGAGTGAATGAGCTGCTATAAAAGTCTTTAAGAGCAGAGGAAATGCCATTTGCTATGCAGGTTGGGAAAGAACAAAAGGAAGGATGAACTAGGAAGGAGAATGAAAAATAATCTCTCCTAGTGAGATGCCTATAGCAACTGATGAGGCAGTATTGCCAATGAGCTCTTAGAGGTGGTCCAACTGAAGCATATTAAAAATCCAGTCAGAAGCAAACCTATCTTATGTCTGCGGCTAGAATTTCATTAAACCTTTCTGACAAGATGTGACAAATCTGCCTCTATTTGTGGTTGTATAGACTTCAACCTCCCAAACTTGGACATGAGCAAGAGTAATAGAGCAATGATTACAATAGCTACCATCAATTAAATGCCTCCTAGATGCCAGGTACTGTACCAGGCGTTTTATGGCATCATTACAGTAAGTATTTTCATCACCTCTAGGGAGTAAGAATTATAATACTTTATTTTAAAGTTTTTTTTAAAAGACGAAAAGAGAAGTTACTTGCTCTAACGTACACTTAGGTAGAAATGCTGAGATTTGAACCCAGGTGTATCTGAAGTGCTTTCCAATTAAGAGATTAATACAGTCAGTGAACATTTATTGAGCACAAACTATAATTGAGGTTCCAATTGTACAATTCTGAATAATTTTAAAGACCTTGCTCTACAAAAGCGACTCTAGAGCAAAGCTTATTTCTCCAAAACTGGGAAAGTTATATTTTAAGGAGAAAGTGTCTAGTCCTCCCCAAATTATGAGAAACCTGAGGAATTCTTTGTGTCTGAAAAATTATATAGTTGACCTTTTAACAGTGTGAGTTTGTGCCAGTCCACTTATAAGGAGTTTTTTTTCAGTAATTGTATTGGAGAAATTTTTGGACTTATGACAATTTGAAAAAACTCACAGAAGAACCACATAGTCTAGAAATATAAAAAAAAAAAAAGGAAAAGGGAGATTTGAGAAGATGGTGGAAGAGTAAGACACGGAGATCACCTTCCTCCCCACAGATACATCAGAAATACATCTACACATGGAACTGCTCCTAACACCCACTGAACGCTGGCAGAAGACCTCAGACCTCCCGAAACACAACAAACTCCCCACGTACCTGGGTAGGGCAAAAGAAAAAACAGAGACAAAAGAATAGGGACAGGACCTGCACCAGTGGGAGGGAGCTGTGAAGGAGGAAAGGTTTCCACACACTAGGAAGCCCCTTCATGGGCGGGGACTGCAGGTGGCAGAGGGGGAAGCTTCAGAGCCATGGAGGAGAGCGCAGCCACAGGAGTGTGGAGGGCAAAGCAGAGGGATTCCCGCACAGAGGATCGGTGCCGACCAGCACTGACCAGCCCGAGAGGCTTGTCTGCTCACTCGCCGAGTGGACGGGGCTGGGAGTTGAGGCTCGGCTTCTGTCGGAGCGCCGGGAGAGGACTGGGGTTGGCGGCGTGAACACAGCCTGAAGGGGGTTAGTGCACCACAGCTAGCCAGGAGGGAGTCTGGGAAAAGGTCTGGAGCTGCCGAAGTGGCAAGAGACTTTTTCTTCCCTATTTGTTTCCTGGTGCGCAAGGAGAGGGGATTAAGAGCGCTGCTTAAAGGAGCTCCAGAGACGGGCGCGAGCCATGGCTAAAAGCACGGACCCCAGAGACGGGCAGGAGACGCTAAGGCAGCTGCTGCAGCCACCAGAAAGCCTGTGTGCAAGCACAGGTCACTCTCCACACCTCCCCTCCCGGGAGCCTGTGCAGCCCGCCACTGCCAGGGTCCTGTGTTCCAGGGACAACTTCCCCGGGAGAACACACGCGCGCCTCAGGCTGGTGCAACGTCACGCTGGCCTCTGCCGCCACAGGCTCACCCCACATCTGTACCCTTCCCTCCCCCCGGCCTGAGTGAGCCAGAGCCCCCTAATCAGCTGCTCCTTTAACAAAGTCCTGTCTGAGCGAAGAACAGACGCCCTCAGGCGACTTACATGCAGAGGTGGGGCAAAATCCAAACCTGAACCCCAGGAGCTGTGCGAACAAATAAGAGAAAGGGAAATCCCTCCCAGCAGCCTCAGGAGCAGCCGATTAAAGCTCCACAGTCACCTTGATGTACCCTGCATCTGTGGAATACATGAATAGACAACGAATCATCCCAAACTGAGGAGGTGGACTTTGGGTGCAAGATGTATTATTTTTTCTCCTTTTCCTCTTTTTGTGAGTGTGTATGTGTATGCTTCTGTGTGAGATTTTGTCTGTATAGCTTTGCTTTCACCATTTGTCCTAGGGTTCTGTCCGTTTGTTTTTTTTTTTTACTTTTTTAAAATTTTTTCTTAATAATTTTTTATTTTAATAACTTTATTTTATCTTACTTTATTTTATCTTCTTTCTCTCTCTCTCTCTCTCTCTCTCTCTTTCGTTCTTTCTTTCTTTCTTTCTTCCTTCCTTTTCTTTCTTTCTATTGTTTCTCCCTTTTATTCTGAGCCATGTGGATGAAAGGCTCTTGGTTTTCCAGCCAGGAGTCAATGCTTTGCCTCTGAGGTGGGAGAGCCAACTTCAGGACACTGGTCCACAAGAGACCTCCCAGCTCCACGTATCAAATGGCGAAAATCTCCCAGAGATCTCCATCTCAACACCAAGACCCAGCTTCACTCAACAACCAGCAAGCTACAGTGCTGGACACCCTATGCCAAACAACTAGCAAGACAGGAACACAGCCCCATCCATTAGCAGAGAAGCTGCTTAAAATCATAATAAGGCCACAGACACCCCAAAACATACCACCAGACGTGGACCTGCCCACCAGAAAGACAAGATCCAGCCTCATCCACCAAAACGCAGGCACTAGTCCCCTCCACCAGGAAGCCTACAAAACCCACTGAACCAACCTTAGCCACTGGGGACAGACACCAAAAACAACGAGAACTACGAACCTGCAGCCTATGAAAAGGATATCCCAAACACAGTAAGATAAGCAAAATGAGAAGACAGAAAAACACACAGCAGAGGAAGGACAAGGTAAAAACCCACTAGACCTAACAAATGAAGAGGAAATAGGCAGTCTACCTGAAAAAGAATTCAGAATAATGATAGTAAAGATGATCAAAAATATTGGAAATAGAATAGAGAAAATGCAAGAAACAATTAACAAGGACCTAGAAGAACTAAAGAGGAAACAAGCAATGATGAACAACACAATAAATGAAATTAAAAGTACTCTAGAAGAGATCAATAGCAGAATAACTGAGGCAGAAGAAAGGATAAGTGACCTGGAAGATAAAATAGTGGAAATAACTACTGCAGAGCAGAATAAAGAAAAAAGAATGAAAAGAACTGAGGACAGTCTCAGAGACCTCTGGGACAACATTAAACACACCAACATTCGAATTATAGGAGTTCCAGAAGAAGAAGGGAAAAACAAAGGGACTGAGAAAATATTTGAAGAGATTATAGTTGGCAACTTCCTTAATATGGGAAAGGAAATAGTTAATCCAAGTCCAGGAAGCACAGAGAGTCCAATACAGGATAAATCCAAGGAGAAACAGGACAAGACACATATTAATCAAACTCTCAAAAATTAAATACAAAGATAACATATTAAAAGCAGCAAGGGAAAAACAACAAATAACACACAAGGGAATCCCCATAAGGTTAACAGCTGATCTTTCAGCAGAAACTCTGCAAGCCAGAAGGGAGTGGCAGGACATATTTAAAGTGATGAAGGAGAAAAACCTTCAACCAATATTAATCTACCCAGCAAGGATCTCATTCAGATTCCACAGAGAAATTAAAACCTTTACAGACAAGCAAAAGCTGAGAGAGTTCAGCACCACCAAACCAGCTTTACAACAAGTGCTAAAGGAACTTGTCTAGGCAAGAAACACAAGAGAAGGAAAAGACCTATAATAACAAACCCAAAACAATTAAGAAAATGGGAATGGGAACATACATATAGATAATTACCTTAAATGTAAATGGATTAAATGCTCTCACCAAAACATACAGACTGGCTGAATGGATACAAAGACAAGACCCATATATATGCTGTCTACAAGAGACCCACTTCAGACCTAGGGACACATACAGACTGAAAGTGAGCGGATGAAAAAAGATATTCCATGCAAATGGAAATCAAAAGAAAGCTGGAGGGCTTCCCTGGTGGCGCAGTGGTTCAGAGTCCGCCTGCCGATGCAGGGGACACGGGTTCGTGCCCTGGTCCAGGAGGATCCCACATGCCGTGGAGCGGCTGGGCCCGTGAGACATGGCCACTGAGCCTGCGCGTCCAGAGCCTGTGCTTCGCAATGGGAGAGGCCACAACAGTGAGAGGCCTGCGTACCGCAAAAAACAAAACAAAAAAAAAAACTACAAGGAGATATCATTTCACACCGTTCAGAATGGGCATCATCAAAAAATCTACAAACAATAAATGCTGGAGAGGGTGTGGAGAAAAGGGAACCCACTTGCACTGTTGGTGGGAATGTAAATTGATACAGCCACTATGGAGAACAGTATGGAGGTTCCTTAAAAAACTACAAATAGAACTACCATACGACCCAGCAATCCTACTACTGGGCATATACCCTGAGAAAACCGTAATTCAAAAAGAGTCATGTACCAAAATGTTCATTGCAGCTCTATTTACAGTAGCCAGGACATGGAAGCTACCTAAATGTCCATCAACAGATGAATGGATAAACAAGATGTGGCACATATATACAATGGAATATTACTCAGCCATAAAAAGAAACGAAATTGAGTTATTTGTAGTGAGGTGGATGGACCTAGAGTCTGTCATACAGAGTGAAGTAAGTCAGAAAGAGAAAAACAAATACCATATGCTAACACATATATATGGAATCTAAGGAAAAGAAAAAGTACCTAGGGGTTATTCGGGAATATAGACACAGACCTACTAGAGAACGGACTTGAGGATATGGGGAGGGGGAAGGCTAAGCTGGGGGAAAGTGATAGAGTGTTATGGACATATATACACTCCCAAACACAAAATAGATAGCTAGTGGGAAGCAGCTGCATAGCACAGGGAGATCAGCTCCGTGCTTTGTGACCACCTAGAGGGGTGGGATAGGGAGGGTGGGAGGGAGGGAGACGCAAGAGGGAAGAGATATGGAAACATATGTATATGTATAGCTGATTCACTTTGTTATAAAGCAGAAACTAACGCAGCATTGTAAAGCAATTATACTCCAATAAAGATGTTAAGAAAGAAAAAAAGGAAAAGAGAAAGGTATGTCATGAATGCATAAATATATGTAGATACTTAGTCTATTTTATCATTTACTACCATAAAATATATACAAATCTATTACAAAAAGTTAAAATTTATTAAAATCTGTTCACAAAAACAGATTGTATGTGATGGCATTCACAGTAGAGAGATGTAAACAAATGTAAAAATGCATTAAGTCATAATTGCATAAAATTAACTGTAGTACGTACTGAACTACTGTAATGATTTTTTAGCCACCTCCCTTGCTACTGCGGTGAGCTCATGTGTTGTGAGTATTTGCTTAAGATGCCCTGTGATGCTGATTATCTCTGCCTGAGCACTTTGTCCAGTAAATTGCGAATCTCAGTAAAAGGCGACCTCTCGTGGTTCTCATGTATTTTTCATCATGTTTCGTGCAAAAACGTAAACCTTGAATAAGACCATGGAACTCATACAAAGTGCCACTAGTGATACTGGAAGTGCTCCCAAGAAGCAGAGAAAAGTCATGAAAATAGAAGAAAAAGTTGAATTGCTTGATATGTACCACAGATTGGGGCCTGCTGCTGCAGTTGCCCACCATTTCAAGGTAAATGAATCCAGTATAAGGACCACTGTAAAAAAAGAAAAGGAAATCCATGAAGCCATTGCTGCAGCTACTCTAGCAGATGTGAAAATCTTGCACTCTTTTCAAATACCTTTTATCTCAGACTGAAAATGCAGCTTTTATGTGGGGTGCAGGATTGCTATAAGAAAAGTGTACCTATAAGACTCTGAGTCGAGAAAAAGTGAAGTCATTATATGACAAATTAAAGCAAAAGAAAGGTGAAGGATCTAAAACTGGAGAATTTAATGCCAGCAAAGGGTGGTGTGGTAATTTTAGAAAAAGATTTGGCTTTAAAAATGTCAAGATAAAGGAGAAGCAGCATCTGCCAACCAAAACCCAGCAAAGTTCCCAGATGCCATTTAGAAAATCATTGAGAAGAAAGGATATCTGCCTGGACAGGTGTTTTTTTGTTGTTTGTTTGTTTGTTTGTGGTACGCGGGCCTCTCACTGTTGTGGCCTCTCCCGCTGCGGAGCACAGGCTCCGGATGCGCAGGCTCAGCGGCCATGGTTCACGGGCCCAGCCACTCCGCGGCATGTGGGATCTTCCCAGACTGGGGCACGAACCTGTGTCCCCTGCATCGGCAGGCGGACTCCCAACCACTGCGCCACCAGGAAAGCCCTAGGGACAGGTTTTTAAAGCAGATGAAAGTGCCCTGTTCTGGGGAAGAAAAAAAAAATGCCACAAGTTAGTAAGGAAGAGAAGCAACACCAGCTTTTAAGGCAGGAAGGGACAGATTAACTCTCCTGCTTTGTGCAAATGCAGTCAGGTTTATGGTCAGGACTGCCCTTATCTATAAACCTCCTAAGCCCCAACCTTTGAAGGGAAAATATTAACACCAGTTGCAGGCCTTTTGGTTGTACGAGAGGCCTGGACAATGAGAATCCTTTTTCTGGGTTGGTTCCATGGATGATTTGTCCCTAAAGTCAGGAAGTGCCTTGCCAGTAAGAGACTGCCTTTTAAAGTTCTTTTGATATTGGACAATGTCTCTGGTCACCCAGAATGCTATGAGTTCAAATTGAAGGCATGAAAGTGGTCTACTTGCCCCCAAACACGACGTCTCTAATTCAGTCTCTAGATCAGAGAGTCGTGAGGACTCATTATACACATTTTCTAAGACTCATTACACACATTTCTCTATGGAAAGTGTTGACAATGCTATGAAAGGGAACCCTGAAAGAGAGAACATCATGAAAATCTGGAAGGATTATACCTTTTAAAGATGCCATTGTTATGCAAAAAGCCGTAAAAGTCATGAAGCCTGAAACAGTAAATTCCTGCTGGAAAAAACTATATCAAGATGTTGTGTATGACTTCACAGGATTTATAGCAGAGCCAATCAAGAAAATCATCAAAGAGATTATGGATACAGCAAAAAAGGTGGGGGGTTGTAAGGGTTTCAAGGTATGTGTCTTGGAGAAATTCAAGAGCTAATAGACAACATACCAGAGGAATGAACAGAAGATGACTTGATGGAGACGAGTGCTTCCAAACCAGTGCCAGACTATCAGGAAGAAGACATAGAAGAAGCAGTGCCTGTCTGGCAGAGGGTTCCAATTACTTGAGAGTGCTTTTGACATTTTTTACGATATGGACCCTTCTATGCTAAGGGCACTGAAGCTAAAGTAGTGGGGGAAGAAGGATTGGTACAGTATAGAAACATTTTTAGAGAAATGAAAAAGCAAAGAAGTAATGTAGAAAATACAAGATATTTCCATAAATGTAATCAAGTGTGTCTGCCTCTCCTGCCTCCCCTTCCACCTCCTCCGCTCTTGGCCCTCTGCCACCCCTGAGACGGCAAGACCGACCCCTCCTCTTCTTCTTCCTTCTCAGCCTACTCACTAAGAGAACAACAAGGAGGAAGCCCTTTATGATCCACTTCCACTTGATAAATAGCAAATAACCATCATGCCATACAGTTAATAAACGTTATCTGTTGTGTAGTCATGTAAGTGTCATCATGTGAAAATCTAATAATTGTACAGCAAGAACTGTATGAGATGCTTTTATGTCATCACCGCCAAAGTATTCATCGTGTAGAAGATTGTGTGCAAGACTCGCATTGAAGTGGATAGCCTATCCTTACACAGGCATGAGATGAGTGATATTTAATAATAATGTGTTAGTTTTCTTGCTGTTTTGTAACTATGCTTTCAAAGAATTACATTACCATACAGTATGACCCTCCTGCTGTAATTGGAGAAACTTCATATCAGCCTTTCATCACAGGGTTGTTTTTTTTTAATATAACAATGTTTCCAATGCTGTATTATGAATTCTACCATAATACTGTATGCCATAAACATCTTATAATGATTCATTCATTAGTATATAGACTAGGCTACTATTGATATAAGCAATTGTATCGATTACCTCAGGCTACCAAAAAGCTATCATATTGCTGCCTCTTCATTTTCAATTCAAGAATTGTTATACCTATAATAAATATAAATTTCTTTTTAACAGTATCTTCATTTTTGATGCCAGTGTTAGTAATACATATAATATATCTACAGTGTTGTATTATATGGGACAATATCCATGTAGGTACTGACAGATGATTCATCTTGTAAACAGATGATGTAAGCTTACAGTATTGATAAATACAATATAGTACTGTAAATGTATTTTTCTTATGATTTTCTTAGTAACGGTTTCTTTTCTCTAGCTTACTTTATTGTAAGAATTCAGTGTATAATACATATAACATACAAAATATGTGTTAATTGACTGTTTTACGTTACCAGTAAGGTTTTTGGTCAACAGTAGGCTAATAGGCTGTTAGTTGTTAAGTTTTGGGGGTTTCAAAAGGTATACACAGATTTTCAACTGTGTAAATGTGGGCATCCCTAACCTTTTGTTGCTCAAGAGTCATATATATAAAATTGGCTCCATCATTTTGAAGGATGTTACTATTGAAATACTAGTAACTTGTAAACCCTAATAAGTTATTTATCAAGAGTGATTCACCATCTGTCAATACGATAATATGGTACCTGGATTATTAGACTTTTAGATTATAGACCTGGCTGTCTCATAAGGAACCAACAAAAGGGTATACAGTATTGTTAAAATTGTCTTAGTATGAAATCCAATTGTGACAAGTAAGGCCCTTTAAAATCTAGCATCTGTCTTATTCTGTAACCTTATTTCTACTCAGTCTTCTACAGACACCCTCTTACTCCTGCAATACTGAACTGCTTAGAGATCCTCAAATGTGCCATATTCTTTATTGCTTATTTATTGTTTCATGTCTCACTCAATCTGCAACCTTGCTCTGTAGCAAGCAACCCCCATACATCATCCTGTATACATTCAGTAGCCATTCTGACTTAAAGGCTTACCTTTTCTAGAACACCTTTGACCCTTACATATTCTTTCTGCCATTTTTGTTTAATTTACCTTCTTTGTGTTCCCGTAATACTCTTTGCATACTTCTATCGTAGAATACATAGGCTATTGGTATCATTTACTTTTGTCTCCTCATCACGTAACTATCAGATTTTAAAGTTAGCTTAACAAACAATGATAATAATAATAATATATAACAACCTATCCTCAAACTTAGTAGCCTACAACAACATTTATTCTTCTGCCCAGAAGGAAAAAAAAAAATGAGTGGTTGAACGAATGTATTCTCACACTAGCAGTTTATAAAATGTCCCATTGTTTGGCCAACAATTCATATGAGAGTTTATAAATTTTGCTTATTTGGAAAAGGTAAAATAATTATTAATTGTGGTTTTGATTTAAATAATCTATTATACTTTTTACTATTTTTATAATAATAGTAATATTTATCATAAATAAATTTTATAAGCATATTTTCTATAATTATTAATTAATTGATTTTTCTCTTTTCATTCATTATGTGGTAAATTACATTTATTGATTCTAGTGTTAAGACACAGTTAAGTTACTGGGATAAATCCGCATTGATCAGGACATTTTTTTCTTTATATTGCTATAACTATTTTACTTTGGACAAATGTAAAATAGCATGTATCCACCATTACAGTAGCATACAGGGTAGTTTCATTCCCCTAAAAATCCTCTGTTAACTATTTATTCCTCTCTCCCTTCAAACCTTTGGCAACCAGTGATCTTTTTACTATCTCCATAATTCTGCCTTTCCAGAACGTCATTTAGTTGGAATTATATACATCTTATGGAAATACCCAAACGAACTTTTTGGCCAGCCCAATATTTACTTAGTAATATGACTTGAAATTTCTTCTATGTCTTTTCATGGCTTGATAGCTCATTTCCTTTTAGCATGAATAATATTCTGTTATCCAATATACCGCAGTTTATTTATTCTTTCACCTACTGAAAAACTTCTTTTTTTTTCTTTTTTGCGGTACGCGGGCCTCACACTGTTGTGGCCTCTCCCGTTGCGGAGCACAGGCTTCGGACGTGCAGGCTCAGCGGCCATGGCTCACGGGCCCAGCCGCTCCGCGGCATGTGGGATCTTCCCAGACTGGGGCACGAACCCGTGTCCCCTGCATCGGCAGGCGGACTCTCAACCACTGCGCCACCAGGGAAGCCCTGAAAAACATTTTGATTGCTTCTCAGTTTTGGCAAATGTTAATACAGCTGCTATACCATACACATGCAAGTAAGGGTTCTTTGACATAAATTTTCAACTTATTTGAATAATATACCAAGAAACACAACTCTTGGATAGTATGTAAGAGTGTTTAGTTTTGTAAGAATCTTTCTTCCCAAGTGGCTGTACCATTTTGAATTCTCATGGGCAATGAATGAGAGTTCCTCTTGCTCCACATACTCACCAACATTTGGTATTGTCAGTGTTTTGGATTTTAGCCATTCTAATAGATGTGTACTGACATCTCCACTTTGTTTTAGTTTCCATTTAGACTATTGGCTTTTTTTTTTTTTTTCATTGTATAGTTTCTCATCTTGTTTTGAAGTAAAAACTATAAAAACATTACAAAACAATTTGGAGAACATTTCTACCTTTTTATTCTCTTGAACAGTTTGCAAAAGGTTTTAATTATTTTAGATGTTTTCTTACAAATAAAATTTTGTTGGATAAATTTAATACAATCTAAATATTTTAATCATGTTTTTTTTTTTTAACTGGGGGGTTCATAAGTTTTCATTAATTTTAATTACTAACATAGTTTTATTCATCTTGACTTACTTTTGTTGTGTGTTCATTCTGATTTCCTTTTTTTTTTTGGCCACATTTTTCTTGCAGAGCCTGTCACTTTAAAAATAATTTTTACATGTTAAATGAATGAATAAAACAAAGGGTAAAGTTTTGTGACAAGGAGAAAATATGAAATTCAAATTTCATTGATGAAATTATAAGTCCAAAGCATTTTGAGTGCCACATGTATTGCCATACTGGAACTTTCATTTTCATTTTTTGATACCAGTGAATGCTCATCATGTCAAAACAGAAGAGAAAAGTGAGCTTCAAATGTATTGATTGACATTTAGACACAGTAGAGTGTTGTTATCAAATTAGATAGCAAAGCATTGTGTTTATTATTTAATGACATTATAGCTGGGCTAAACAAATAAAATACGCATAAACATTATAAC
Organism: Stenella coeruleoalba; assembly: GCF_951394435.1. Taxonomy (NCBI): domain Eukaryota; kingdom Metazoa; phylum Chordata; class Mammalia; order Artiodactyla; family Delphinidae; genus Stenella; species Stenella coeruleoalba. The sequence continues at coordinate 32,641,231 of NC_137157.1, forward strand.
TCTAAGCACCCACAACAGTATCTGCAATCCAGGAAAGCAACATCGTAAATATTACAAAATTTAAAATGAAATATTTTACTACAGCAGAATGAAAATGAGGCTGTAACCAAAGTAAGTTTCCAAGTGGTTCATTTGTTGATATCAGTATAAGGGACTACTTATCTGTGTGAAAAAACATTTCAAACATGAAATATGTAAAATCTTATTACAGATGAGCATTAACAGATGCACATTTTGCAGTCAATTTGGTTGATAGAAAACACTAACTTTGAACTCTAATTAAGCAAAATATCCCCCCAAATTTTTATTTTTCTGTATCACAGACACACACACCCCACATTCATACAAGTATTGTCAATCACTATTATCTAATTTGAACTTCATCAATTAAAACAATTGTGGAAATTCTTTCGTTATATTTCTCTCTTGTTATATAATTATATACAAAGTATCCTCTACTTTGCCTCTTGGCCTGCAAAGCCTAAAATATTTAGTGTCTGGTTCTTTACTGAATAAGTTTGCTAATACCTGTCTAAGGAACATAAAAATATTACTTTCTACAAAGCAGTATTTTTATGCTACATAATTCAAGTATTTTAATTCTGTAGTTGTTTTTAATCCACAGATTAGGCATACTCTTTTATTATTGATTTATACATTTTTAAAAATTCAGACATAACCAAATATTTTCCAGTAGTATCTCTGCTACCATTCCTTCTAAAGCCTCAGACCTTCCTTTTTTGACCCTTTTCCTTCTTCCTTAAATATATCATTTAGAAAGTTTTTAGGATGGCTTCAGCTTTTGCTAATCTTTATTTTGCCTTTATTCCTAATGGATAATTTTGCTGGTATACTTTGAAAGTTATTTTCATTCAGCATAGGGAAGTATTTTCCTGTGTCTCTGGGCTTCCCCTGTGGCTGTTGAAAATTCTGCTATTAGTGCTCTATTTTCAGATACCCAAAGGGTTTCTAACCTTCAAAATAATAATTACCAATCTAGAGGGTATGCCATAGCTAATTTTAATAATAAACTAATTCTTAGTCCATAAATAATTTAATATTCTCAACTCCAGCATACCTTGCCCTCCTTTTAAAATTTTTCAATATTTTTAATCTGAGCTATAGAGAAATTCAAGGTTATAGTGAAATTTTCAAACACATCAACATTGCTGAAAATTCATCAAATTTTTGTACTCTAGATAAGAATGATAACATATAACTATATAATAGTGCTTTTCCTTTGTGCGTTCATATCCATAAGTGATTTAATTTGATTAGTGAAATTAAAATGTTGCAACACTTTTTAGATACCTTGTTCCATTTTATTCTGGCAACAGTCCTATGTGCTAGATAACTGTGGTAGAGTGTATTTTTCAAAATTTGTTGCAGTAATACCTCCCACTACATGCTTGTCTTATATACTGTGACTTTGACCCCTCCTTTTGAATTTGGGTGTGTTTGTGATTATGACAGATATGGCACTGTGATTTCTGAGCTTAGGTCGTAAAAGTGGTATAGTATCTGCCTGGTTGATTCGGGTGCTCATTATTGGACCTCGGCCATAGTGAGAAAGTCCTGGAGCCACAAGGAGGGTCTACATGTTAGGCGTTTCAATTGAGAAACCAATTGAGATTCCTGGTGACAATATCGACCACCAGGCAGAGGGAGGGAGTCTTCAGATGCTTTCAGCCCAATCCATTGTTTCACTCCCCAGCAGGTAATGTCCTGTGGAGCTGTTCTCATTGAACCCCTGTCAAAATAGCAAAGTAAATCTTTATTATTTTAAGCCATTATCTTTGAGGTGCTTTGTTACCCTGCCACAAATGACTAGAATAATTATTTTCATCAATGTAAACAAAAATGGTGTGAGTTTTAGAATAATAAGTGAATTGGCTTTTCCAAAATTCACATGGTAACTGAGTAAAGACATAGGATTCCAAGTGAAATTTTAAATTCTGCAAGTTTTATGTATATTGACATTTTAAACTTCATATAGGACTCCAGTAAGATGCATACTGCTATTGTCCCCGTTACACTGATGACAAACATGGGGCACAGAGACATTAAGGCAAATTGTCCAAATTTGCACAGGTTGTAAGTGGCCATAGTCCAGATTCAAACCTGGTAGTCTCCCTGTCAAATATGTTTTCTTAACCACCATACAATCAGGCTTTTTGACCTCTTCCTTTTTCCACTAATCCATGTTATCTTGACAGCTCTAGAATTGTAAAAGTTTAAGAAAGGGATTGAGTTATTTGCTCTAATAGTTGGTTTAGTGGTCTAAAAAAAGCCACAGTTTCTCTCTGCTAACAAATACACATACATACAAAACATGTGCACATTTTTCAGAGGATTACAGACCTGCTTGAAGCCAAAATATTTAATTGAAGGTTTTCAGGAAACTCACAATCTCTTCTTTACACTATAAGTGGACCTCTACATATCTAATGTGAAGGCAAAAGAAGGAAATTTACACTATAATGACCAGAAATTAAGAAATTGATGAATTACTGTAGGCAAAGCAGAGATAAGATGAAAATCAATTTAGTTTTATCAAGATACATTAGACAGTTTCCCTATCTGCATAATCACTGTGGATAACATTCTCCGTTTTCTACATTGTTTACTTGAGGGATGCACTTTGATAATGCTCCTGGCTCTAATTCCTTCTTTATAGTAACAGATTAGCATCCAGGGTTAATTATGTATCTGATGATCTAGGCCTTGGGCCAAAACATTGATATTTAGTAGAATTCAAATAATAAGTTGACATCTAAAGTGTTTAGGTAAAATGAGAATATATAGTTGTCAAAAAACAACCCCTTTGGTTATATAATGGTTAATAAAATGTGTGGGAGTGAGGCTACTGGGTTTGAAACTAGGCTATGGCCACTTACTATTGATGCAAATTTGGAAAATTTTCTTAAAGTCTCTGTACCCTAATTTTGTCATTAGTGAATTGAGAACAAAAGCACTGTATATCTTATGGAAGCCCAGTATGAAATTAAGCAATTTCATAAAATTTCTACAGTAAACCCTGGCAAATAATGGGTTATCAATAAATGATACCTAAACTCTGGGTGTGTGTGTGTGTGTCTGTGTCTGTGTATATGTGTGTGTGTGTCTGTGTGTATTTGAGTGTACTGAAATAAGCTTGTAATATAATCCTGTAACTTCACAATTGTTGCGTTTCATTTCAGTTATACAACCAGTTTTAGTCTCTTTATTTTTTAATGTAAGAAATAAGAATAGAACTTCTATTTTGCTACCCATGAGAACCAGGCAATTTTTTTTTCTTTCTATTAGATCCTGAGGCAAGGAAAAAAGACAAAGAGTTAGAGTAAGGTACAGAGACATCTTCCCTTTGAGTGAGGCAGTTCAAATTTTATTCAGAACAGTTATATCAAGCTAGCAATAAAACCCATCGTTTACTTGTTATGGCTACACAATTCAGACTATTAAATTATAAACTAGCAATGGAATGTCTACACGGGTATGCTGATAGGCTAAGATGCAGTATACAGACCTCTAACATATGTTTAAATCCTCTGGTAGATGAAGAATTGTATAGAAACATAAGGATGCATAAATAAGCACACATATATACCGGAAACATCTCATTTTCAACTGCCAATTCCATCTATGAGTAGGAATATCATCCTAATACCACGAAGTTAAATTGCATTGCACTTCTCTTTCTCAGCAACTGGCTAATTCAATCATAGCACATACATTTTTCAGCAGTTTTTAATTTGCTTAATTTTTGTGAGCTGGCGGTGTAGAAAATTTCCCATTTTTCAACCCTAAGACTGCAGGGATAAGGCCATGTACTATTCTCTCTCTGTGCCATTTTCATTTTAATATAGATTTTATAGTTCATTACCTGTCAATCAGTTTTAAATGGCACAGTATTCATTTTATCATGTTCTGTAAAACTGTTTTATGCTTCTTTCGATGTCTCACATTCATTTTAGACTGAGCCCTATTTATTTCTCTAAGAGCCGTAGCCATCTCTAGCTGTGCACATTTGAACTTGTATTTATTTTAGCAAATACAGCATTTTGCTTTATATGGTATATTCATTTAGGATATTTATTCAAGCAAGTGAATACTGAGGAAGCAGCACTGTGTAAATGCTTTATCTGTGACAAGCCATTTTATGCCCTATGTTTTTATTTCTCTCAAACTTTGAGGCATACAATTTCAAATACAACTTACGGTGCTGACACTGTATACTTTGTCACCTGATTATTTCTAATCTAATAAAACATATTTACGTAATTAATATTTAAAGCCACCAGGGCAAAAAACATAAATTTGAGCCTAAAATGTTTTCACATAAATTAACACTTAACTATATAACAGATGGAAAATAGTGTATCTTTTAAAATTAGAAAGTATCTTTTTTTCATATAGATTTATTCCTTTTTTCCATTGTCACATTTTCTTCATTTGACAGCTTTCTCTTCATTAAATAGATATCAGCTTTATTTCTCCACCTTTAACTGAGAAATCTAATTTTAGTATTAAAAAAATAGATACATCATAAATCAAACAAATTTGGAACAAATTCCCTGAAGGTACAGGTACAATTTTACTGAAGGAACTATGTTTGGACTTTTGACCTACTACATAATGTAAGAAATAATTTAAGAATATATTTATGACCTTCTTTCTTAAAATACAGCAAAAAAAATTTTTCTATTACCTTATTTGGAAACCAATTTCAAGTTATAACAATAACTTCTGTGGAGTGCTGGCAAACCAGCTCCGTAGAAAAGCAAACAAAATCCTGACTTGTAGCATTGGTAGATTTCCATAATGTAAATTTTTCCACTATTGTCAGTTTAAAGACAACAGCATTTAAATAATCAGCTCTTTTGTAGTGAAAACGCAGCTCAGCATACCACTGTTTCCTACAATCTAACCTAAAATTTATTATGTACATGTAAATTAATTTCTTTAAGACAAAAGAATTATTTCCTCACTACCCCAGATGTCCTCAGCATTTTCTCTTTACCAAATAACTAATTTTTCCTTCCAGAATTCACATGACACACTGTCTGTCATACACTTTTGCATTAGGTAAAGTCAACATACTTGCCATTCTCACTTTGCTTTTTTTTACCTCTCATATATTGGATTGCCATTCTTCCTCCCTAATCCATAGCTTCTCCTGTTTTCAAAGTTCATTTTTAAGCCTGATACTTCCCTAAAAACATTACGGATAGCTATATTTATTCTACTTACAAAGTCACTTCAGGAATTCCATGCTTTATATTTTCCTTATTCCTTTAGCACTTTTATATCTCAGTACCGCTAGTTTATTGTTATAACTTTATTATGTGGTTATATTTATGTATAATAAAAATAGAATTTGAGGGCTTCCCTGGTGGCGCAGTGGTTGAGAGTCCGCCTGCCGATGCAGGGGACACGGGTTCGTGCTCCGGTCAGGGAAGATCCCACATGCCGTGGAGTGGCTGGGCCCATGAGCCATGGCCGCTGAGCCTGCACGTCTGGAGCCTGTGCTCCACAACGGGAGAGGCCACAGCAGTGAGAGGCCTGCGTACTGCAAAAACAAAAACAAAAACAAACAAACAAAAAATAGAATTTGAGACATTTGTTTGTAGAAATATGATATATGCTTATACCTTTGTGTGTATTATTTTAAGATTTAAAAAATTTTTAATTTTTTCCAATAAAATTTTTTTATTGATGTATAGTTAATTTACAATGTTGTGTTAGTTTCACGTGCACAGCAGTGATTCAGATGTATATATATATATATATCTATCTATATATATATATGTATACATATTCTAAGATACTTTTCATTATTACAAGATATTGAGTGTAGTTCCCTGTGCTTTAATAGTAGGTCCTTGTTGAGTATCTATTTTATATATAGTAGGGTGTATCTGTTGATTCCAAACTACTAATTTATTCCTCCCCCCACCTTCCCCTTCGGTAACCATATGATTGTTTTCTATGTCTGTGATTCTGTTTCTGTCTTGTAAATGAGTTTATTTGTGTCATATTTTAGATTCCACATATAAATGACATCATATGGTATTTGTCTTTCTCTGTATGACTTACTTAGCTTAGTATGATAATCTCTAAGTCCATCCATGTTGCTGCAAATGGCATTATTTCATTGTTTTTTATGTCTGAGTAATATTCCATTGTGTATATATACCACGTCTTCTTTATCCATTTATCTGTTGATGGAAAATTAGGTTGCTTCCTTGTCTTGACTATTGTAAATAGTTCTGTTATGAACATTGGGGTGCATGGGTCTTTTGTAATTAGAGTTTTTATCTTTTCTAGATATATGTGCAGGAGTGGAATTGCTGGATCATATGGCAACTCTATTTTTAGTTTTTAAAGGAACCTCCACACTGTTTTCCATAGTGGCTGCACCAATTTACATTACCAACAACAGTGTAGTAGGGTTCCTTTTTCTCCACACCCTCTCCAGCATTTATTATTTGTAGACATTTTGGTGATGGCCATTCTGAATGGTGGGAGGTGATACCTCCTGATAGTTTTGATTTGAATTTCTCTAATAATTAATGATGATGAGCATCTTTTCATGTGCCTGTTGGTCATCTGTATGTCTTCTTTGGAGAAAACATCTATTTAGGTCTTCTGCCAAGTTTTTCATTGGGTTGTTTGTTTTGTTTTGTTTTGTTTTTAATACTGAATGGTATGAGCTATTTGTATATTTTGGAAATTAAGTCCTTGTTGGTCTTATGGTTTGCAAATATTTTCTCCCAGTCCATAGGTTGTCTTTTCATTTTGTTTATGATTTCCTTTGCTGTGCAAAAGCTTATAAGTTTGATTAGGTTTCATTTGCTTATTTTTGCTCTTATTTCTATTGCCTTGGGAGACGGAGCTAGGAAAACATTGTTACAATTTATGTCAGAGAATGTTTTGCCTATTCTCTTCTAGGAGTTTTATGGTGTCCTGTCTTATATTTAAGTCTTTAAGCCATTTTGAGTTTTACTTTTGTGTATGGTGTGAAGGTATAATTTTAATCTGTTTTCTTTTTCTTTTTTTGTTGAACACTTCTTACAGCTAGTATTCCTCAGCTAGAGTACTTCTGAGCATATAGTCTGATGCTGTGTACACAGGCAAATTCTTAATAATTATCTGACTTTCTCTAAGTATATCTTTAATGTTTTCTTTACCAGGCTAAAAAACTGTGCTGTCCATGAATGCACTTCCTAAACATTTACGATTTTTTAGTTCTCTATTTTAACCTTTATTTAAATTCCCCAGAAAAAATTAATAAAATGTCCAAAGAAAACTTTTGACTTCCATCATTTTATTAGCTTCCTAAAATTTTGAACTTCTTCTGTTTTCCTGTTCATTGTGAATTTTATCTTTATAATTCACACTAAGGGGGGGCACCAAAATTATAATTATTTGACAATTTAGTCCCAAGAAACATGATTAACACCAATGAAACGACAAAGTAGTATTACATCTGTTACTTTTTTATTCCAAAACATATGGTGAAAGTAGAATATCAAATGTATTTCGTTCAGTCTTGTCTTACCCTTAGTAGATTTTCATATTTTTTACAAATGAAATGTTTTCTCTTTCAAGGAACTCACATTCTGTAAAAGCAGCTTGAAAAACCACTGACCCAGAATATGTTATTGGTAGGGGAAGCTGAGAGGCTTGTAAAATGCAAATTGAGTAAGCAGTAGGAAGAAGTGTTGAGTTAGGAGAAATGCCAAAAGTATTAGGAAGCTCTTAACATAGGGGGATAATAAAGATAACCACAGAAACAAAGCTGACTATATACCTCATGTCTTTGGGATGAGTTATTCTATTGGGTGTATAAGAACGATAAAGAACCAGCATCAGTAGATTTCAGCATTTGATAGTGGGAATACATCAAGCCAAAAGCTGTAGGGAAAGATCCTGAGATTTAACAGTGCAAAGAAGCAATCACGCTAACATTTTCTCTCCTCTGAAAAGAGATCACAGAGTTATGAGGATAAAGTGTACCCAGACCCTATAGATCTGATTTCAAATTTTGGGGCCATGATTTACTAGCTGTGTGATCTAGGTATGTTTGCTCGATAATAGGTAGGACACTCAGCTAAATTTGAATTTCAGTTCACCAATAGATAATTGCCTAGTATAAGAAGGTCCCAAATATTGCACAGAATATACTTGTACTAAAAAATATACATTCATTGTATATCTGAAATTCAGATTTCACTTGGCATTCTATATTTGATAAATTTTGCAACCCTATACCTAGGTGAGTTACATGATATCTCTACGTCTCATTTATCTCATCTACAATGAAGTAGCAATAATTGTAACAAATGGGACAAAAGTTATGAGAACACACACACTCACACATTATGTAAAAATATTTGTACAATACCGGGTACAAGGGAGTTCTTATAATTCTTACTTAATCAAGCTCTGTTCTTGGTATATCATCCTAAAGGAACTTTATTTTTCTTCCCCTCTATCTGTATATCCTCTGGGGCTAGCCCTTCGCCTTACTTCTGATGAAATTTAGGCAAATCCCATCACTGTGTGATCAAATCATGGCAGTGTTTCTCCAGCCAACAATTAAGTATCATTTTTCACTTAATAGTCTTGATATAGCTCTTGAATTAAAGTTGAGACCTTTCCCCTTCTCCAGCTTAGTCCTACCTTAGGTAGAAGCTAGGTACGATGAAATTCTTTTCTCATCATCTATTTTTTCTAATCCTTTTCTCCTAGCTTGCACATCATGATAAAACTAAGGTATGTTCAATGGGACGTAGGGACAGGATGTGGGAAAGTCTAGAAGGGAAGAGAAAAGAGGAATGTGAAAGGTCTTATTTGGTGGTTACTGAAATGTTATGTGTCTATTTTGTGGATATACCTCTGGTCATCTCTATGCCTGGGAAGTGTTTAAAGTGATTACTGCTCTCATGACCATTTTCATAGGCTGTTTGCAACCACCCCCCCAAAAAAATTGTATATCCATTCCAGCAGGTCTGTGACTCCCTCTTCAGTCCCTTATTTCATCTGCACATCTTATTTTAATGGTGGGGCTATGATCTCAACATGTAAAAGTTCATATTGTTGAGACAAAATTCACCTAATAAATTCAAGATCTGAGGATCATTGTTTAATGAAGTACTGTATTATAAAATGTGCATCTTTTTTTTTTTTTTTTTGCGGTACGTGGGCCCCTCACTGTTGTGGCCTCTCCCGTTGCAGAGCACAGGCTCCAGACGCACAGGCTCAGCGGCCATGGCTCACGGGCCCAGCCCGTGGCATGCGGGATCTTCCCGGACCGGGGCATGAACCCATGTCCCCTGCATCAGCAGGCAGACTCTCAACCACTGTGCCACCAGGGAAGCCCCGCATCTTATTTTTATTTTTTGCAAGTGGCATTTTAAAAAAAAACTTTTTAATTGAATGAAAAATTCTTTAGCTTCTACAGTGCTTTACAATTTTCAAAACTTTCACACACATGATTTCATATAATCCCATAATAACCCTTTTTTTAAAATCCCCTACACCTATATTGCCCCTCCCCCTTTCCCTCTCCCCACTGGTAACCACTCGTTTGTTCTCTATATCTGTTAGTCTGTTTCTTCTTTGTTTTGCTCACTAGTTTGTCATATTTTTTTAGATTCCACATATAAGTGATATCACACAGTATTTGTCTTTCTCTCTCTGACTTATTTCACTTAGTATGCTGTTTTCTAAGTCCATCCATGTTGCTGCAAGTGGCATTATTTTGTTCTTCTTTATGGCTGAGTAGTATTCCATTGTGTGTGTGTGTGTGTGTGTGTATATATATATATATATATATATATATATACGCATTCACCTGTTGATGGACACTTAGGTTGCTTCCATAACTTGGCAATTGTAAATAACACTGCTATAAATATTGGGGTGCGTGTATTTTTTTGTTGGTGAGGATGTGGAGAAAAGGGAACCCTCTATACTGTTAGTAGGACTGTAAAGTGGTACAACCACTATGGAAAAGAGTATGGAGATTTCTCAAAAATCTAAAATAGAACTACCATATGATCCAGCAGTTCCACTCCTGGGTATATACTTGAAAAAAATAAAAACACTAATTCAAAAAGATACATGCATCTTATTTCAAATAACATTCATTATACTTTTTCTTTTGTTTAAGATTTATCACTTACAAGAAGTATTTCATTCATATTTTGAAAGCTTAAAGTAGTGTTTTTTTCTTAATAACAAATGTTTTTGATATATTCATCTATGCCAAAAAATAAAATAAAATTATAAAGATATAGTCTTTTATATGTTATTAACTTAATTTATCTTCAGCTTCCCGACTTGTATTATTCTTGAGTGGAAATTTCAACTTCTTGTTGGTCAGATTAGGAATTGAGCTGTTGAATTCTAAAGAATAGGTGAATTCAATTAATTCAAAGAAAGAGTAGGAGAAGGTGTCTTCTGAACTGTTTTTACTCACAACACTTCTGATACCAGATGTGTGCTTTTTTCTTCACCCAACAACCAGTTTTTCCATTCTTCTAACACCAACTAGGTGCCCTACCTTCAGTTCAGTTTTGACACTAACTATGCGAAGTTAGCACAAATCCCACAGGTGAAGGGCTCAGTCCCATAGATTGCCCCTACTTCAGATGCTAATTACAAATCTGGGTCACTCATAATTCTGACCAACTGACTGTAAAGTTGAGTGGTTCCCACAACCCCCTCCTCAGGTTTGATAATTTATTAGAACTGCTTGCAGAACTCAGGAAGGTACTTTACTACTATTGTTTATTATAAAAAGATACAACTCAGGAACAGCCAAATGGAAGAGATGCATAGGGTAAGGTATGAGGGAAGGGGTGCTGCATGCAGTCTTTCCAGGCATGTCACCCTCCCAGCACCTCGATGTGTTCACTACCAAGAAGCTCTCTCAACTCCATCATACGGGGTTTTTCATGTTGTTTCCATTATGTAGGCATGATTGATTAAATCATTGGCCATTGATTACTGAACTCAACCTCCAGCCCTGTTCCCCTCTGCAGGCGGGGCTGAAAGTTCCAAACTTCTAATCATCAGTTGGTTCCTCTAGCAACCGTCCCCCATCCTTAAGCTATCTAGGAGCCAATCAAAAGTCACTTTATTAGTATAAATTCAAATATGGTGGAAAGAGGCTTGTTATGAATAACAAAAGGATGTTCCTATCACCAAAAATTTTAGAAAATCTGTGTCAGGAACTGGGGACAAAGATCAAATATATATTTCTTAGGGACTTCCCTTGTGGCGCAGTGGTTAAGAATCTGCCTGCCAATGCAGGGGACACAGGTTCGAGCCCTGGTCGGGGAAGATCCCACATTCCGCGGAGCAACTAAGGCCATGTGCCACAACAACTGAGCCTGCACTCTAGAGCCCGTGTGCCACAACAACTGAGCCTGTGCTCTAGAGCCCATGAGCCACAACTGCTGAGCCTGCTCGCCACAACTACTGAATCCCGCGAGCCACAACTACTGAAGCCTGCACACCTAGAGCCCGTGCTCCACAAGAGAAGCCACCGCAATGAGAAGCCCGCACACCACAATGAAGAGTAGCCCCCGCTCGATAATATTTCTTATTATCACCATGTCTTAGCTCAGGCTACTGTAACAAAATACCAAAGACTGGGTGGCTTAAACAACAAGACATTTATTTCTCACAGTTATAGAGCCTAGGCAGCACAAGATCCATGTGCTTGCTGATTTGGTTTCTGGTGGAACGCTCATGGCTTGGACTGGTGCCTTCTCACTATGTCCTTAGAGGGTGGAGAAAGAGAGACACAGAGGACTGGTCTCTCATCCTCTTCTTATAAGGAAAATAATCCCATCATGAAGATCCCACCCTCATGGGCTTCCCTGGTGGTGCAGTGGTTGAGAGTCCGCCTGCCGATGCAGGGGACACGGGTTCGTGCCCCGGTCCGGAAAGATCCCACATGCCGCGGAGCGGCTGTGCCCGTGGGCCATGGCCGCTGAGCCTGTGCGTCCGGAGCCTGTTGCTCCGCAATGGGAGAGGCCACAACGGTGAGAGGCCCGCGTACCGCAAAAAAAAAACCAAAAAACAAACAAACAAAAAAAGATCCCACCCTCATGACCTCACGTAAACCTAACTAACCCCTAAAAGTTCTAACTCCAAATGCCATCACATTGAATTTAGGGGGGAGACACATTCAGTCCATAACAAAAGGGATTTTCAGTGTGTCAGAGCGTAAATAAGGATCTTCCAGATTTTCAGTTTGATCTCTTCTTACAATCAAAGCCACATAGGGAATCTGGTAGAAAGATAAATAACAGACAACCTATTCCTTTATTGCCTCTCTCTTGCAAAAAGAAGAATGTTTATTGTCATTAAATATTTACTAACTAAATGTAAGCATATAAGCATGAAACTGTGAATGAATGAATAAAAAGATGGATGATGGAGCCATTTAGGCTCAAAGTTAAATAGAAATAAATCAACTAAAATTTATTTTTAATCATGAACTGTAAATACTAATTATAGAAATTGTTTTTCTTTACTTGTAAAAGATTTTTAAAAACATATTTTATTATACAACATATGTATCACATCTCTGCAAATATTATCTTCTCTTCTTGTTTTGTCCAGTTTGTTTTTCCTCTTGGGTGAATTAGCTTCCTTCAACTTAAATACTAAAACCTAACTTGTTGTCTTCCTACACGCCAACTTGTCGTCTTCCTACACGCCAACTTGTCAAGTTTTAAAACGTTATCCTATTCTCCAAGGTGGCAACCAACTCATCCAAATTAATGTTGTAAGTAATTTAATGAATGCGTTTTCTGCTGTAGCATCCCCAAACCCTGAATACATTTCTCATAGCAAACATGTACCTGAATATCAGTATAATGACCTCTAATCCATAAAAAAGAAGTGTGAATGCAATACCTGTAATTCATATGGCTTGATTATTATCTCCAGGAAATAAAACAGATATATGTTGAACCAAACTAAGTCTCACTAAGACCTCATTTTCTGAGGTTTTTATGGCCTTTGGGCCTGGTCCACCCAGGAACTGAGTATTTGAGATTGTCCCTTATTTACTTAGCTAAGTGGATGTATCTATAATATGTTTCAGGCACTTAACAAACAGATATAATCAGTTCTTAGTTTACCAAAGTTGATGAAAGTTAGTGATCTAAAACACTTGTGTTGGAAAAGAGTTCTTGCTCTTATTGTGTATTATACAGAAGTCCACAAATGCATTCATTAAAAAAAATATTGCAGATAACTTGAATTGTATAAATGTACAGCCATCCTACCCTAGAAATATCTCAGAATTATATTATAGGTTGAAAGATTAAAAATGTTGGTACAAATTATGAAATAGAGGCTTGACCATGCCTTATCACACTTACTATTCTGAAACTGGAGAGGGATTTTTTCGAAAAAAACCTTAGGAGGAGAAATATTGATGCTGCAAGACTGATCAAAAGAAAAAAAAAAACACTATTCTGTAATAAGCTTCCTTTAGAATTCTCATTTATAAAGAAGAATACGACATTGAAGCAAATATTTTTTAAGAAGGAAAAGTTATGAGTAATGAAAAGGAAGGATTTTTACCTCTGTAATTTTAAAGATTTTTTAAAAACAATCATACCAGGAACAGATATGCATATGAATAAAGCAAATTTTTAAGATAAGTGATACTGCATCTGTGAGAAGATTAGGCTAAAGGAACTCTAGTGTTTCAACTAAGGCTAGTATTTTTTTATGATTAGTAGATACGGCACAGTTTAGATAGTTGAAATGGTAGCCAAATACTTTAAATTGTGGATTGTTAAAATATTGTTGTTTTTATTTTTCCTTCCCCATTCCCCACTGGTCTTTGAGAGTGGACCAGAAAAATAATTATGAACAATTAAATTGAAAAAAACACTCCATTTTAATTTTTGAGTCCGCTTACATTTCAGCTTTTAAGGCCAATCAATTATTCCACGAATAGGTGCTATTCAGTTGCTTGAGGAGTGCCCGGTTTCAACTGGAAACAAACATAACCAAGTACTACACAATGAGAGGGAAATGGAAAGTGATAAAAGTTATAAATCCTGATTCATACATTTATAAACTTAAAATCAAGTGAATGAAGGTAAAGTTATACAGTAATTATGAAACAATTTAGCACAGAACTCTAAGACTAGTTTATGTAAAGGACACTATCCTGCAGACTGCATCAGTTTTCCTTCTGGCTCATCCATTTACTGGCTAAGTGACCTTGGACTGATTTGCTTAGCTTCTCTGTGCCTCAAGTGTCCTCATCTATAAAAAGTAGGTAATAAGGGTGCTTATCTCATCAAGCTCTAAAGCACTCAGGCCTGTGGACCATGTTTGTAATTTTGAAGTATTTGTTGTTAGGCAAGAGGTCTTAACAGTTTGTTTTTTTTTTTAATAGTGGTTGGAAATAAATATTGGAAGTGAAAATTTTGAGTATCTAAAAAGTTAATTGTGACTGGAGTGAAGTATTTTGTTCAGAATGTGAATTCAATTTGGTAGAAATACTGAAATGCTGGATGGTTAAGAAAGAGAGAGTGAAAGTCCCATAATGATTTCATTATATTTATTATTCTTATTGTAAGAACACTTAACATGAGTCTACTCTCTTAACAAAGTTAAAGTGTAAAATATTAGATAGTTAATCATAGGTATATGTTGATTGATTTTTAAAATGATTTAATTCAGAAACACATTCAAATATGAAATTATTTCTAAAGAAATAAAAATAACATATTTGTATACATTAAAGCAAAGTAAAAAATAAAACTGTACATTGATTTTTCTGAACATAGGCAGAATATGTCCTTATTCTTAGGACATATGCATGTCTTTAATCAGTTTCTTATCCATATCTGTCTCTAGTACTATGTCACTAGTATTTTTCTGAAGAATGTATTATTTTCAATATGGACATATTTTTAATTGTTTTCAGAAAATATTTCTTGCAACATTCTTCTAAGTTTTATTTTATAGTTGATTAATTTGAAATTGTTGAGATCTTCAACTGACCCTTCCTAAAATACCATATCTTAACTGAAATAATATTCTCTCTACAGCTACTGAGCAAATGTTCCTAAATGGTAAATATAATTCCATATTTAGAATTAAATTTTATAAATATTTCAGCCCATTTATTTTCACATATATCTACCAGAAGCAAAATTCCTCAAATACCTTGTCTGTGTTAATGAGTCTTTTAAATGTTACAAAAAAGATGCTGCAAAATCATAGGTTTTTTCAATTTCCTTCAGTTTCCAGTTATACATTTATCCAATTAAAAACAGGAATTCCATCTTACTGTAGGTTGAGATATTAAAGCTTAATCATAGAATCTCAAAATTAAATCTTATAAACAAGTTCTCATCAGTAATTCATTCCGTTTGGGCCTTGCTTTTAAAGAATAAATTTCATTATCTTTTTTGTAGACTTTGTTTTCAGTAATCACAATTCACTTAAAACTTCAAAATCTAAAGTTGCCTGGCCTTATTTAATTGATTAATTAAGGATTTCCAACTGGTTATAAATAAGATACAACCAACATTTAGTGGACTAACACTATTGATTTAGAGAATAGTTCTTCAAAGGCTGAAACAGTTATAAAGTCTGTTTAATGATGGGGCAGCAAAGAAATCACTTGCCATGTCAAGTCTTTTTTAAATGTTTTTATTTTAACAGCAGGTTCACCACAATTTTCTAGTTTAATTATGTGTTATATTTAAAAATTATAAATTTTCCAAGTTTGAGTTTAAGATTGATTAAATATCCCACATTAGCTGGTAGCAGTCATAGATTGTGTATAAACTATGGCCAATTCCAAGTGCATTGCTGGCCCACTTTATTTTAATTTAGTAGTAAATTAGTAAAAAAAAAAAATTTCCACGAAAATAAGGTCTACCAAAATATGTATTCATAACATTACACAAAAAACACGTAAGTGTATCTTCAGTGCTGATGTTTTAAATTGAATTTGGAGCATTCACATAATGTCAAATATTTTACCATTGAAAAATTGAACTTTGAAAGCTTTCTCTATTTGTATAAATTGATTGAGGAAAAACAAATCTATATTGAATCAACTTCACTGATTTTCTATCTGAAGTAATTAGTGTCACTGATATAAAAGTGTTTTCCAAGTTCTTCTGCCAATGGAGCCTACCTATACATGAAGAGTTATTACTTCACTTTTCATAGTTGTACAGGAAATTGTAAATGGGCACAATTAATGAAGAGCATTCTAATTATGACCCTGATTCATTCTTTACTAAATACTCAGATACATGTATGCACACAAAGGGATTTAAGTGTTTACATGATGATTTCTATATTCGGGCCTGCAAATTTTGAGATGTCATGAAATTTAAAACTACTTGTGGATTAAAGCCCACTTAAAATGGCATTAAGTGAGGTGACTTTTCTTTTAGAGTGTTGACTAATGAGAATTACTTGGAAAAACATACTGGCTGAAAGCCTACTTTCTACTTGTGGAAACTTTTCAACACATAAGTAAATGTCAGAAATATTGATAGAATTTTGTTTTCTTTTCCTTTTATAGAAATTGGAGGGCTAAAACTTGATGCTAAAAGAATTGTTTCACAGTTTGTTTTTGGAGGGAATATATATTCATATATATTCTTAAACTCATTCTTCTGGAAGATAGCCTCTAAGAAACACTTTCTTATTTAGTTTCACAGATTGTCACAGACTGTCATATAATCATCTTCATATCTTTCTCTGAAAAAGGAAAATACAGTTAATTTTTAAAACAACCTAAAACCTATAATGAATTGCAAATGACTGATGATTCAATTCAACTTTGATTTCTGAATGGCAGCCTTACTTTGTCTTTCTATTCTTTCTCCCTTTTGGGTTGTCAATTCATTGTTTTCACTTCTGTGCTAATTTTAAATGAAGCGTGCAATCATCTGTGAAATACTGTGTATTAAAGCAGTACGAAATATTTCATTTTGCGGCATCCTTTCAAAGCCAATTCCCTATTACAGGTAGAAATTAGTATCTATCTCCTTCCATCCTGCCTGGGTCAGTGCCTCTTGGTCATTTCCTTTGCCTATTCAATTTGGAGTTATAAACTGCATTTGACTTTTCATACAACTTCTATTTTCTCAGAACACCTTGCATTAAGTTTTTTTGTCACTACTTGCATTAAGTTTTGTTTTGGTGAACACCATTATTCATTCTTCTAATGTATACCTTGATAGGAGTTAGATTACTTGATTTTTACATCCTTCTAGATAGTAAGAAGGAAGAAAGGAAGGATGGAGAGGGAGGGATAGAGGGAGGGAGGGGGAGGGAGGAAGGAAGAAAGAAAGAAGAAAAGAAAAGTTGTAGATGTGTATTCTGAATTACCAAAATAAGTATCTATAACATATTACACCCTTAGGTCCGAAGTTTATACCAACATTGCCCTCTTCAAGTATCTTAAATTTTTTTGCCATTTGAATTATCAGGTCCTCAGTGCCATTAAGAAAGGGTGCCCAAAGTTCACACCTGGTCATTACTGAGTTATGGTTGATGGAAATGCCTACCTCAAAATTATCTCAGTTCCCATCCAGTGGCTGGGAAGCCTGCAGTCAACTGTGTCATCTGGTTGTGGTGCTTTAAACTCACTTTAAACCCGGGTTGGAGCCTGTGTGAAATCTGTGCCCATTTGTCTCATCAGGGCACCCTATGCTCCCCTACAACACTTCTCCCTGCCCCCTCTTCACACATTCCTTTCGTTGACCTGATAACACCAAGGAGCTCCAGGTCTAATGTCTAAGGGTCATCACAGGCCCTGCAGCTGAGCCCTCATTCCAGGAGCAAGCCTGGTAAGGATCATTCCTGCTAGTTGGAGCATATTATTTCACTGCCAGATGGTGCTGATGACTTGATTTAGGGTCTCTCATTCTCACTGGACTCAGAATCTGAGTCAGGGCTCTGGTTACCCATGTTTCACTGCTAACAACCAAGAAACCTGGACTTTTGCCTGTGGTTTGACCGTGTGCTGCCTCAAATCTACACCACCTCAGGACAGTGAAGGTGATGGCAGAATTCCTTTACCCCGTGTGCCAGCCACTGGCACCAAAGGTTGTCTCGTGATCTTCTCCACAGGCTCCACACTGTGCCAAGCAGTCTTCCTATGTGTCTGTGCCTTTTCCTGTGGCTTACAAGATACTTACTTCACAATACCAAATGGCTTTCCCACAGATTTTCTCTCTTGTTATGTGGTAACATCATGCTCTCCTGGGTGGGTCTTAAGCATGTCAGACAAGGGTAGAACAATCTTTTAGTAATGTGGCAACTCTTCTGTTTCCATCCATGGGCCCTTTGTCTGTCCGTCCTGCTAGTGGCAATGTGTAGAAGGCAGAGATGTAGTCATCACTGGATATCACATTCTAGGAATGAAGTGATTACAGCTTAAAATGTTCAAGAGAAGAATGTATGGTTGGAAGATGTATTGTTCTTTGTTTACAAGATTACCAGTGATAAATTTAACATAGTAGGAAATAAATTATCATTCATATTTTCCTCCATAATTTAAGCCTTGCATTTATTGTTATCATCAATGGAGCACAGGTACTGTCTTTGAGAGTCCTTGGAATCCATTATTTCTGGAAGCACAATGGAGGAAGCAATCATAAGAAATTGTGTCTCTAGCATTAAATGGTATTTGGGAACTGCTGAGGCTTGGAGATCTATATTGTTATAATACAACCTGGTTCCAAAGACTCATGTCATAATAAGAGCATTGCTGCCTTTTTCTCATAGTGGACCTTAATGTAAAGAGATGGTGCCTAGGTGATATGAAGAATCTCCATCTGTACTAATAAAACAGAAAAGCAAATAGGTAATTACCTCTTCTCTACCCATATTGTCCCATTATTCTAAATACTCATTAATAAATTACTGTACTGTATATGGGCCCATAAATTGTAATATATTTTAAAATCAAAATGTATATTTGGACAGGGGCCTCACACAGTAAGGCATAATGGGCAGTTTTATCTTCTGTGAATATCATACAATTGATCTATCCCTAACCATATCATTTTTTGGTTTGACTGGTAGTCAGTAATGCTAGACACCCAGTTGGGTCTGACATGGTCCTAGGCATTCCAGATAATTCTGTTTCTTGGGAAGGGTCATATAATACAATGACCCTTACTACAATATCCCTGTGGGTCATTAACATCATTTTTTTAATTATTATTGCTCTTATTAGTGGCAGAAAGAGAACTTGGAATTTCATTAGGAACTGCTGATCTTATTTACCTGTGCTTGTTAGTAAAAATGCCTAGTATGTTAATTTGCTCAAAATTTGATGTTTGGTTTTATGCACTCTGTCGCTATTAACATCTTTCTATTTTCACATCAATTTCAATAATTGAGTAATTTTAGAAGCATTATCTTAGAAATATACAGATGACTGGTTGTCACAGTAAACATCTTGTTTTTCTCTATGCATTGTACAAATTTTTCATTCCTTTTTCCCTTTGCAGTTGGATCTAACAATAAATGTATTGATTTGTTACATCAAATAAACATTTTCTGTGGACCAAAAAAAAAAAAAAGCAACAATAACTAGAAGCTAGAACAATGTCAATATACACTGGGAACTTAAACAAGTTCCCAGTGTTCATGGGTGGTATTGTAAACAAACTAAGAGAAAAAAACTGAACATGAATAATGAATTAATTTTGTCTTTATTTTAATATAATGTTTATGCTGCCAGGTTATTTATTATAATAAGCCAGAAAAAAAAAGGAAAATTTTAATGCAAGGAAATAGTTGTACTACTTGGAATCAGCAGTACTCCCGTTTTTCTAATGTGCAAAGACTTCCTGCTGAGGGCATTCGAACCAAGCACACACTATCTTTTCTTGTTTGTATTTATTTTACCATTAAAAAAAAACAGGTATTTTAAAGCATATTTGACTCAGGCACCATCAGAGAGAGAGAACAAGAGAGAAGGAAATTATGAGGTGGGATGTAATGTTTCCATGGGAGGCTAGTTTTCCATGCTTGGAAAATGAATAAAGACCAAGAGAGGTTCTGAGGTTTGGCAGTACAAATTACAGTCCTTCACTTGTGTGGGTCCTTTGAAAGGAACCATCTGGCCCAATGCTAGCTGTTAGTACTGTGTGGAATCTGAAACAATTGTGTTGCACTAAATCTGACAACCAAAAGTTGCCTCTATTTTTGTATTGGTAACTTAAGCTACAAATACTTGCAGTATGCATCTCATTTACAGAGTTTTGATTATATTCCTGTTCTCTGAATGTATCCGTGAATAGTTAGAGGAACAATAGGATTTCCTGAGCTTTTCTTATGGGAGGCAGTGGAAAAGGGGTGGTTGGAATTACTCTGCTGAAAAGATCATACAATAAGGAATCACCTTCAAATGAAGATGTGGGAATTGAGAGGAAGTTTGGAATGGGGTGAGAGGATGGGTTATAGCCAGCCAAAAATATGACAGATAAATGCCATAGAAGGCAAATTAGTCAAATTAAGTATAGACTAATTTTAGGAGACTTGAGTTATATACCATGTTTTGCCACTGGCTTTGGTAAATTGCTTTACCTTTCTGAATTTATGTTTTCTCATATGTGGAAAGAGGAGGGCTGCAAGCCATCTGATTTATATGCTATAAAAGGTAAATTCTACTTTTAAGATGCAATCTGTTCTATGCCACTTTTCAAACTTTGCCTGGTATTTTCCAAATCCATTCTGTTTATCACATAATGTCAATGAGAAGAGCTG
Source organism: Stenella coeruleoalba (assembly GCF_951394435.1). NCBI lineage: Eukaryota > Metazoa > Chordata > Mammalia > Artiodactyla > Delphinidae > Stenella > Stenella coeruleoalba. The sequence goes on from NC_137157.1 coordinate 32,662,033, forward strand.
AAAACTTAAGATTAAATTTATATAGAACAAAGACCCATCAATGCAACTTTAATGAAAGGTAAAATCTTGCTTGCATATGCTAATGTGAACTAGGAGTGAATGACTTCTGAGTCCAAGATGCAAGATGTTGTTCCATTTGAATGAAAAAAATAAGAAAATTCCTTCAAGAATTCTTCATTTTTTATGTTATTTAAAAAAGGAAGTCAAAGAATTTTAGAGTTATAAAAAGAAGTTCAAGATACTGACAAACACTGTATTCTTCAATAACCACTGCAGACTATCTGGATATTACTATTTTTATAACACAGTTAGTAAACTGTATTCAATATACTGATGTAGAATTGTTTTTTTTTTCAGTCTTAGTATAGTGCCTAATATATAGCAACAGTCAATATATATTTGTGGAATAAATGCATTTGAAAGAGTAGATCAACAAATTGTTAAATTTTTAATTTGGTCACATTTTCTGCAGACAGAGCAGACAATTTGAAAACATTTTGGTATTAGATTGATATTGAGGGTTCATCTGGATCATTTCCAGCAGGAGAACTTCAGAATGATTGCTATGAAACTGTTGCTCTTTATACAACCATTAAGCAAAAGACTCATTTAAGAAATAGTAAGAATATTATAGGTAATGGGGAAATGAAAACAGTACTGTTCTTTTGCAGTATAAATAGCATGAAATATGTTCAGGAACTAGTCCCTAGAAATTATTCTGGGATTAAGAAGCAGATCAAGGAAATTACTGGCAACACCTGCAATTTCCTACCAAAAAGTTTGTCGTTATGGACAGACCAAGCCAAGAAGCATGAGAGCAGATGGTGAAATGCCAAGTATGAAAAAATTCATGTCTCTCCTAGTATCTTAAGCATAAGGACTTGGATATAGACCAACACTTACTACTGTGGGCCCACTGAGGAGCAAAAATTATTCAGCAATCATCACAGTGAGGCATAGAATCCTGAAGAGAAATTGCAACCCTTCAGCCATCTCCATTACAAAATCCGTCATGGTCTCTAGAAGGCCATTTGGAAGGCAGGGAACCTGCCAATGCATTTACTTAAAGTTAGCTCCATCTCTGAAGAAGCCTCTAGAAAAGCCATTCAGACAGAGCATTTCATTTTTCCTTTCTAAATTTCCTATTCATCTATCCCCATAGATTAGTTTGATGATTTAGTAAGATATTTAAATCAGATTACTTTGAAAAATGTGAAATGCTATTTGAGTTATTTATTTATACTACTTTTATTATCACAAGTTAAAATGCCCTAACACTGCCAAAGCTTTTCAAAATGAGGTTGCTTAGAATGGTGATGTTTGTGGATATATTTTCTCTTTTTTTCAAGAAAAACATTTTGTTTACAGGTAAAGATTCCAAATATTTTCTAATGTACTATAACATTTAAAATGTAACATTATACAGGCAACTTAATTATCTTTTATATTGATTATGTTTGGAAAGTGATAACTATATTATGTGAAATAACTCAGGCCCTTAATTCATTTGATTCTACAATAGAGAAATATATAAGAATCAATCAACTTAAGAGTGAATATAGTAAAATAAGCCTAAAAGAATCAATGGAGTAAATAATGATTATAAAATGATGTTTCACCTCATAGAAACTAGGCCCATCATTGCAAATTATATAATTTAAAAATAATTTTCCAAATTGGACCAATAATACAATATCTAAACTGAGAGCCACCATGTAAATGGGAGAATAATAACTTAGCCATGTAGTTTTATTTAAGGAAACAGTTACTCTGGGGTATAGATTTCCCATTTACTAATGAATTTAATGATTTTTAACCACTTAATCAACAAATGATCCTTGTTTACTTTTTGTTATGTCCTGTGCTAGGGGCACTGATATAATAACATAAGGGTTGATTTCAAATAGAGTTTCAAACATTTGCATATATCTGAATATATACATAAAGAAACTATATATTGATTTTTAATATTATGGAAAATATAAAAGAAACATTACCAATAAATTTAAATGCAATGTTTTCGTTCATTTTATATAATCTCATAATTTTTCTTAATTAATTCTTTACAACTTTAAATTGGAAACTAATCCTAAAGTCTTACTTTGGGATAATCTAACAAAATTAGTTTACCCTACTAAATGCAAAGCTAAATCTTCTGAGAATAAAAATTTCATAAATATTCATGAATTATCGTGTGTTGTCTGTGTTGAGCTACACTGGTTCCCAATCCATTGTACAGTGGTACACTCATGTAACAACTCTTCATTAAATTTCTGTCACGTACCAGGCACTGTGCTGGACATATACAAAGATATGATACTACTCTCAAGGAGCTTTCAGCCTAGTTGGGAGATAATTAGTTTAATAAGGTAGCCTGAAATATATAAAATTAAGCATGGGAATTATGGGATGTTTAAGTAGGGCAATTAATCATCAATGGTATCTCAATCTACTGTTTCATTATTTAAATACTAAAGTGATCCACCAGTATATATCTGTTGAATGAAAACAAGTTCTGATTAAGAGTTCTCTGTAGGAATGCTTATGACTTCAATGCAGAAATGAGTATTGTTTCTATCAGTGGTATTTATCCTCTGCATATTTTTATTGACATTAAGCTTCTTTATTTGATTTGATTTTTTTCCACAAGATTTGAAGTACTTACCTTAGAACATGCCAAGGAATTATTATTAACTGGTCTCAGTCCACCTAAAAAAAATACAAACTAGGTAATGCTTAGTTTCTTAGTAGTTTCCTACTTTTGCCATTTTTCCAAATTTTTTTTATTTGGGGGAAGATGTATACCTATAGAAGTACACTACTTGAAATGTCCTTGGCCAAAACAATTTTGAGCTAGTTTGAATGAATAAAGAAATATATGATATGATACAGTCAAAATGTGCTCTAGGTTCCTTTAACTTCAAAAGACTGGGAAAAACTATATGTAACAAATTTTTCCCAGCTTACGAAACAAACAGAATTAAGGAGCTATTTTAATTGATGTGTACTTTCTTTTTCAACATGTTTTCCTAGAATAGAAATGAGGGTCTCTTCTTTCTTTGGATTATTTAGACATTTAATCACAGATTCTTGTGTGTGTATATGTGTCTGTGTTTGTGATATATACCCATATATCACATAGAAATCATATATATAAAACCATACACAGATTTATGTGTGTAGTTATTGTCTGATGTGTATTTGTATGTTTGTGGAAGACAATACATTATTGATAGATTATTGTAGTTCTAACTCACTTAAATGTTAAAATGCTTTATCACTAGTGTATTAAAGTATGCAAATACCTCATTTGATCAGCCTAATTGAATACTAGAATTAAGTTCGATATGGAACAAAGATGAATGAGAATCAATCTAGGTCTTCCCTTATCCTTTTGTTTATAATAGTAAATGAGGACATTACAGTGTAACGGTTTTGCAGAGTGTTTGGAGGAAGGCTTCACTGATATTTATCTGCCTCATTTCTTAAATACTGACATATTTTTTAAATGCACCAAAAGTGAATTTAAACTTAACAAATTTGCTAGGATTGCCTCACATCTTTTGCTTTAGAGAAATGGAATTTTAAAATAGCGGTTGAAGCCCCCTTGGCAGCTCTCCTTGATTCCCTTCCCTCCCTTCCTCCCCAAGATAACTGCATCTAGTCTGAAGTCAGGGAGCCTGATTCCTCCAGCTCCGTTTTTCATTCTCAAGATTGCTTTGGCTATTCGGGGTCTTTTGTGTTTCCATACAAATTGTGAAATTTTTTATTCTAGTTCTGTGAAAAATGCCAGTGGTAGTTTGATAGGGATTGCATTGAATCTGTAGATTGCTTTGGGTAGTAGAGTCATTTTCACACTGTTGATTCTTCTAATCCAAGAACATGGTATATCTCTCCATATATTTGTATCATCTTTAATTTCTTTCATCAGTGTTTTATAATTTTCTGCATACAGGTCTTTTTTCTGCTTAGGTAGGTTTATTCCTAGATATTTTATTATTTTTGTTGCAATGGTAAGTGGGAGTGTTTTCTTAATTTCACTTTCAGATTTTTCATCATTAGTGTATAAGAATGCCAGAGATTTCTGTGCATTAATTTTGTATCCTGCTACTTTACCAAATTCATTGATTAGCTCTAGTAGTTTTCTGGTAGCATCTGTAGGATTCTCTATGTATAGTATCATGTCATCTGCAAACAGTGACAGCTTTACTTCTTTTCCAATTTGGATTTCTTTTATTTCTTTTTCTTCTCTGATTGCTGTGGCTAAAATTTCCAAAACTATATTGAAGAAGAGTGGTGAGAGTGGGCAACAGCACTGAAAAATTTAACCTTAAGCTATATTTGACATCAAAACTGCATCACAGAGTGCAAAAATCATATATGTATTATTATAGCAATATCACTGTGATGTGGAAAAGGTTCCTCCTAAAGTGAGGTTCCTTTGTCAAAACTGATGACAATTAGCCTTTGGGACCATCAAAGAACATATTATATTGATTCACATGGCTGGGATGTCCCACAGCCAGGGGCAGAGGATGTGCTTCCTGGGAGGAAGTCAGGAAAGAGGCAAGCAAAAGTACACCATCATTTCTGAAGGAAAATCTTGTTGGTGGAAGAACTGACTTTCTGTCTGGCACCAAATGTAAAAGAAACAGCAACAGAACATAAATGCTTGTGTGTGTTTGTGTGTATTCAGGGGGGCTTTATCAGAAAGTTGGAGAGACGATGGACCTGGACATAGAGAGGAAATGAGGCTTAAAGTTTGCTGGTGCTAAATCAAAAAGTCAGTGGGGATCCTAAAATATTCCATTGATCTCCATATGCATATTTTAATTATAATGATAGTATTACTAATTTAATAATATTAATAGCAATAGTGTTACTGATTTAATCAAAAGAAAGCAAACACAGTTGTGTACCACTCAGATTGTGAAGCAGAACCTTGCCCATATCTTAGAAATATTCTGTGTTCCCCTCTTCTTTCACTACCCAGTATAAATCACTGTCTGAGTTCTGTGTTGAATATTTATTTAGTTTTCTTTATTATATTTTCAATATATAGTGATATTATAAATAATCTCTATGAATTTCATATAGTGCTATAATATTTTATGAAAACTTGCTCCTTTCCTTTAACATTATGTTTTTGAGTTTCAACCACAGTGATACATGCAACTGTAGCTTATTTATGTCCTTTGCTATATACTATTCCACTGTATGAATACACCAGGATTTATTTACTCATTCTAAACTTGACGAACACTGTGTTGCTTTCAGTATTGAGCTATTTCTTTTTTTAACCATTTTTTTAATGGAAGTATAGTTAAGTTACAATGTTGTGTTTCAGGTATACAGGAAACTGATCCAGTTTTATATATATATATAAATATATTAATTATAAATATATAAATAAATATAAAAATATATTAAAATATATATATAAATATAATATATATAATATATATATTAATTATAAATATATTATAAATATATATATATTCTTTTTCAGATTCTATTCCATTATAGTTTATTACAAGATATTGAATATATTTCCCTGTGCTTTACAGTAGATCCTTATTGTTTATTTTTTCATATGTAGTAGTTTGTATCTGCTAATCCCAAACTCCTAATTTATCCCTCCCCCCACCCTTTCCCCTTTGGTAACCATAAAGTAATTTTCTATGTCTGTGAGTCTATTTCTGTTTTGTAAATAAATTCATTTGTATCACTTTTCTTTAGATTCCACATATAAGTGATATCACATGATATTTGTCTTTTTCTGTCTGACTTACCTCACTAAATATGATAATCCCTTGGTCCATCCATAGCCTCATACACTAAGAGAATAAATTCTCTTGGCTATATATTTGTCTTCCAAATGACACTTCCTTCTTGATCCTGCCTGATTAGATAAGGAGATCTAATCAGCCAGGGCTAAACAGTTTCTTTACTGAGAATTTGCAATGAGAGAGAAGTTAGGACTTGCATGACATTAATGGTGAAGCAAGTCCTAACTTCAAAGTTAAGGATAATGACATCCTGTTGCTAATGTTATGGTAGCTGACAATTTATGCAGTCTTGTTGTTTAACTTTTTCTTGAATCTTTTTTTGAGTTATATGCAATATCTTCCAATAAAATCTTATTTTTTCTGGAAGTTTTATTGAAGTGGATTTGTGTTGCTTTCAAGTAAAAAAAGTCCTGTCAAAACCAAAGAACAACAAGAAAATCTTTATATAAAATATAAATATATCTTTATATAAAGAAATTTCAAGACAGAATGGATTTACTAGCAGGCCCACAGAGAAGAAAATATCTCTAAGTTTAGAAACAATTGAAGAAATACTATTAAAAGATGAATATATATAGCAACATAAAATTAATTAAAGGAACAAAATAATATTTACTCATATAAATTGACCAGATAAAATAAATTTAACAGCAGGCCCACAGAAGAGAAGGTATCTCAATATTACAAATACTTAATATTGTTTTGAATATATCAAGTTATATAAAAGTATCAAAGGAGACAAGCTAAATGAATTGATAGATATATCTGTACTACATTTGGAAATATTCTAGGTTAAGTCTTTGAGTTTGATGCTTATTAATTTTTAAATTATTTTTTTATCAGTTGTTTAAAATGCTGCCAATGCTATTTCATTGGGAATTCTTTCTAAGAAATCTGGGAATCTAAAATTATAAAAAAACTAGAGAAAATAAGATTAACTTGTACCAATACAGGTTAATATGTCTAGGGCATTATAATATGAAAGAGATTACATGAGAGGGAATTGTTTGGAAAACAGTGATGCCAAAAATTTTTTCCCTCAAGGATGATATGTAATTCACACAAACACATTATAATACTGTGCCAATTATAGCCATTAGTTGGAGGAATAGCAAGAGAAATCATGGTGAGCACATCATGAAGAGCAAAGAAATGGATTGTTTTATAAAATGGGCAAGTAGTGGTAAATAATAATGATTAAAATATCACTTATTTTAATTTATATAGCATCATTCCTCTAAGGACATTATATAGCAACATAGTCATTCATATTGTTTTATTTATCTTTATTATAAGAAAAAAATGATCAACTTCATTGATACATAGAAAACTGAATCATACAGTGAAAATTCAAATGTCTTTTTGTGTGCTGACAAAGTTGTCTTCACTATATTATATTGCTTCCAATGACAAAGCAAAATGAAAACCAAAAGAGTATTAATAGCAACAACAAAATCACAGAACCACCATTTATAAGTATATCATGTAATATCAAGAATGAATGTAGAATGTAGTTCAATAATAAAAGAATGTAGAATGTAGTTCAATAATAAAATGTAGTTTTATAATAAAAATGTAGTTCAATAATATGTAGTTCAATAATAAAAGAATATAGTTCAATAATAAAAGATCTAACTTATACTTTACTTGGGGTTTACCTTAAAAAGTGAATCAGCCCTATCTTACTTCCATAAAATATTTAAGAATAGTTATTAAAAGAAAAAAAAAAAAGACAGTGTAAATAAAGTGTTGAGACGGCTTAAATTTAAAAGATAAACATAAATAGTGAAAAGAAAGAAAATGTTTTATTAAATTACTAAAGTCACAAGAAGAGCTTTGTAATAAAGAGATCTTTGCTAGTAGAAATCTAAGACTTTATGTATAGAGAGATGAGTGTGTGTGAACCATGAACCTAATCCATAAATGGTGGACAGGAAGAGTTGATGTATTTTAAATGATTAGAAATATCCATTCTGCTTGAAAAACAGCAGTTTGAATGTGAGCCATGAAGTTTGTGTGTTAAACATGATTTTCAACAATTTATTGCTTTGAGACTAACAATACAGATATAGGTAAATCTCTCTTTCTCTCTCATTCTATGATATTGGACATGATTGTTTTCATGTCTGTTACCCTTTAGTTTATGCTCTGAGACATGCTGTGACTTTTATCATTGTTGGTGCAGAACAGAGTCCATCCAATAATTGCTTATACCGTTGATGAATATTCTTTTGTTCCTTCTTAGTTAATTTTATGTTGCCATATATATTGATCTTTTAGTAGTGTTTCTTCAATTGTTTCTAAATTTAGAGGGGTATTTCCCCACCAAATTTGTAACATTAATTTTATTTCTTTCATTTTGGGGTATGCTATTTAAGTTTGTTATTCCATTTGTAATTTGCTTTGCTGTAGGAGTAAAGTGACGTTCTCATTCTTTTTCATGACTGATAGTATGAGAGGATGGTGTTACACTTCCAAAATCATGTTTCTGACCCATTCCCCCTATCACAGTAAAGTTAAACAAAAAGTGAAGGAAGTGACAGATAAGGGGAAATGCTACAGCTGCGGTTTCCTTAATCACAAGGGAGTCATTGTCCCTTTTCTTGCTTTTGACTTTCTCTGCCTCCTTAGATTCATAATTTGTAAATTAATGTTCACTTAAATTTTAGCAGTAAGGATCTTTAATTAGTAGAAAAAATCCTTGAAATTCTAAAGAGTATCAAATAGAAAAATCACCTAAGAGAATGAAACACCACTCTGGTAGAGGAATATTTACTTGAATAAAAAAGTTATGAGCAAATGTATTAGTGGCTTTGTTTTTAAGGACCTGAGCTTTAGGAATTGGCTTTAGGTAATGTGACCATGAAGACTATCACTCAAAGAGGGACACTATTGAGAGTGAAATGTGTTGTTACTTTGAACCTTGGCACTTTCTATCCAGGAAACTGAAATAATGATTACTTTTCTTTAGGGGATGGCCTTGACCTTGTGAGCTTTAAAGGAATTCATTTATTCTCAGGTCACAGCACAATGCCTATGGAATAGAAAGTACTTAAATATTTGTTAAAAAAATTAACGAATGTTGCCACAGGATTCAGCAATTCTATACATATGCAAAGGAAATGAAAGCAAGGTTTCAAACATGATAATAGCAGCATTATTCACAATAGTCAAAAGGTGGAAGCAACCCAGGTTTTATGGATGGAAAGCTTCGCTCCTCCCCAAATGTCATAAGTTTAAGTCTTAACCCCCTGTGTGGCTGTGTTTGGAGTTGAGTATTCTAAGGAAGATAATTAAGGTTAATAGAAGCAGTAAGTGTGGGACTCTAATTCAATAGGATTAGTATAAATATATAGATATATAGATACCAGAGAGCTTCTCTCTCTCTGTCTCTCTCCATCTCTCTCTCTCTTTCTGTCTGTCTCTGTCTCTCTTTCTTCCTGTTTCCCTATGCATGACTTGAGGAAAGGCCATGTGAGGTATAGCAAGAAGGTAGCCATCTGTAAACCAGGAAGAGAGCTCTCCTCAGAAACCGAAAGAGCCAGCACCTTGATCTCAGACTATCTTCTAGAACTGTGAAAAAATAAATTTCTGTTGTTTAAGCCACCTAGTCTAAGCTATTTATTTATGGCAATCCAAAGAGACTAGTACAGATTTTGGGTCCAGGAAGTAGAGTGATGCTTTAACAAATACCTTAAAAAAGTGGAGGTGGCTTTTAACAGGCTGATGGGTTGAGAACAGAATAGTTTTGAGATACCTGCTAGAAAAAGCCTAGATTACCGTGAAGGGACTGTTCATAGAAATATGGACACTAAAGGCAATTCTGTTGAGGGCTTAGGAAAAAAAAAGAGGAGAGCCATAGAGAAAGCCCCTATAATTTTAGAGAATACATATATCATCCTGAAGAGAATACTGGTAGAAATATGAAAATTAAAGGCCATTTTGATGAGGTTTCAGATGGAAATGAGGAATAGGTTACTGAAAACTGGAGGAGAGCTGATCCTTGATATAAAGTGGCAGTGAACTTGGCTGAATTGTGTTCTAATATTGTATAGAAGGTATTAAAACCTACAAAAAAGGAGGTTGGATATTTAGCTAAAACTATTTCTAAGCAATGTATTATAGGAGCAACTAGGTTTCTCCTTACAGTTTATAGAAAAGAGTGAGAAGAGAAAAATAAATTGAAGGAATTATTGGTCAAAAAGAACCAGAATATAAGATTTGATAATTTCTTAACTTATCCAAGTTATAAAAAATGAGAAAGTGTGTTACGAAGAGAATGTTAGAGGTGTGGCTGAGCAACCATTTGATAAGGAGATTTGTATGAGTATGAACTGGAAGTTTAATCAGCTGTGTCAGCAGAAACCAGGAATAGAGATGGGATTATACCAGCAGAAAAACTGTTAGCTGGGAATAAAAGAAGAGAGAGAATGGGACAGAATGAAAGATGGTTGCTAACGTACTTTATCCTTCAGAAAAAGGAAAGAATGACCCCAAAGGTGATTCAGAGACTTTTAGGGCTGTCACTGCCACTACAGGCCAAGGAATCAAGGTTGCTTCAGTCTCAGTTTCAAAGACCAGGGCCCGTGAAGACAGTTTAAAAAGAGGGGCCACCCTGGAGAGCACTGAGAGATACTGCTGCTGCCCCTGTGGGCCTGAGGGCAGAGCATGGAACCAAAAGATTATTCTCCAGCCTTAATATCTAATGGATTGGAGGACCTCAAGATAGCAGAGGAGTAAGACGTGATCACCTTCCTCACCACAACTACATCAAGAATACATCTACATGTGGAACAACTCCTACAGAACACCTACTGAACACTGACAGAAGACCTCAGACTTCCCTAAAGGCAAGAAACTCTCCATGTACCTGGGGTCTTGGTGCTCCAGCCAGGTGTCAGGCCGGAGCCTCTGAGGTGGGAGAGCTGAGTTCAGGACATTGGACCACCAGACACCTCCTGGCCCTATATAATATCAATTGGTGAGAGCTCTCCCAGAGATCTCCATCTCAATGCTAAGACCCAGCTCCACTCAACGACCAGCAAACTCCAGCGCTGGACACCCCATGACAAACAACTAGCAAAACAGGAACACAACCAGACCCATTAGCAGAAAGGTTGCCTAAAATCATAATAAGTTCACAGACACCCCAAAACACACCACCAGATGCAGTCCTGCACACCAGAAAGACAAGACCCAGCCTCATCTACCAGAAAACAGGCACCAGTCCCCTGCACCAGGAAGCCTACACAACACACTGAACAACCTCACCCATTGGGGGAAGAACCCAAAAACAACGGGAACTGCGAACCTGCAGCCTGCGAAAAGGACACCTCACATGCAGTAAGTTAAGCAAAATGAAGACAGAGAAATATGCAGCTGATGAAGGAGCAAAGTAAAAAGTCACCAGACCAAACAAATGAAGAGGAAATAGGCAGTCTACCTGAAAAAGAATTCAGAGTAATGATGGTAAACATGATCCAAAATCTTGGAAATAGAATGGAGAAAATATAAGAAACGTTAAACAAGGACCTAGAAGAACTAAAGAGCAAACAAACAATGATGAACAACACAATAAATGAAATGTAAAATTCTCTAGAAGGAATCAATAACAGAATAACAGGCAGAAGAAGAGATAAGTGATCTGGAAGATAAAATATTGGAAATAACTACCACAGAGAAGAATAAAGAAAAAAGAATGAAAAGAATTGAGGACAGTCTCATTAAACGCACCAACATTCGAATTATAGGGGTCCCAGAAGAAGATGAGAAAAAGAAAGGGACTGAGAAAATATTTGAAGAGATTATAGTTGGAAACTTCCCTCATATGTGAAAGGAAATAGCCAGTCAAGTCCAAGAGACACAGAGAGTCCCATACAGGATAAATCCAAGGAGAGACACACCAAGACACATATTAATCAAACTATCAAAAATTAAATACAAAGAAAAAAAATTAAAAGCAGCAAGGGAAAACCAAAAAATAGTATACACGGGAATCCCCATAAGGTTAACAGCTGGTCTTTCAGCAGAAACTCTGCAAGCCAGAAGGGAGTGGCAGGACATATTTAAAGTGATGAAAGGAAAAAACCTATACCCAAGATTACTCTACCATCAATGATCTTATTCAGATTCCACAGAGAAATTAAAACCTTTACAGACAAGCAAAAGCTGAGAGAATTCAGCACCACCAAACCAGCTTCACAACAAATGCTAATGGAACTTCTCTAGGCAGGAAACACAAGAGAAGGAGAAGACCTACAATAACAAACCCAAAACAATTAAGAGAATGGCAATAGAAACATACATATCGATAATTACCTTAAATGGATTAAATGCTCCAAGCAAAAGACATAGATTGGCTGAATGGATAAAAAAACAAGACCATATATATGCTGTCTACAAGAGACCCACTCCAGACCTAGAGACACATACGGACTGAAAGTGAGGGGATGAAAAAAGATACTCCATGCAAATGGAAATTAAAAAAAAAAAAAAAAAAAAAACTGGAGTAGCAATTGTCATGTCAGACAAAATGGACTTTAAAATAAAGACTATTGCAAGAGACAAAGAAGGATACTACATAATGATCAAAGGATCAATCCAAGAAGAAGACATAAAAATTGTAAATATTTATGCTCTGAACAGAGGAGCACCTCAATACATAAGGCAGATGCTAACAGCCATAAAGGGGGAAATCCGCAGTAACACAATAATAGTCAGGGACTTTAACACCCCACTTTCCGCAATGGCCCGATCAACCAAAATGAAATAAATAAGGAAACACAACCTTTAAACGATACATTAAACAAGGTGGACTTAACTGATATTTATAGGACATTCCATCCAAAAACAACAGAATACACTTTCTTCTCAAGTGCTCATGGAACAGTCTCCAGGATAGATCATAGCTGGGGTCACAAATCAAGCCTTGGTAAATTTTAGAAAATTGAAATTGTATCAAATATCTTTTCCGACCACAAGGCTATGAGACTAGATATCAATTACAGGAAAAAAAAAAAACTGTAAAAAATACAGACACATGGAGGCTAAACAATACACTACTAAATAACCAAGAGATCACTGGAAAAAATCAAAGGGGAAATCTAAATACCTAGAAAAAAATGACAATGAAAACACAATGACCCAAAACCTATGGGATGCAGCAAAAGCAGTTCTAAAGGGAAGTTTATAGCAATACAATCCTACCTTAAGAAACAAGAAACATCTCAAAAAAGCAATCTAACCTTACACCTAAAGCAATTAGAGAAAGAAGAACCAAAAAAACCCGAAGTTAGCAGAAGGAAAGAATCATAAAAATCAGATCAGAAATAAAGTAAAAGACATGAAGGAAACAATAGCAAGATCAATAAAACTAAAAGCTGGTTCTTTGAGAAGATTAAATAATTAAACCATTAGCCAGACTCATCAAGATCAAAAGGGAAAAGACTGAAATCAACAGAATTAGAAATGAAAAAGAACTAACAACTGACACTGCAGAAATACAAAGGATCATGAGAGACTACTACAAGCAACTCCATGCCAATAAAATGGACAACCTGGAAGAAATGGGCAAATTCTTAGAAATGCACAACCTTCTGAGACTGAACCAGGAAGAAATAGAAAATATGAATAGACAAATCACAAGCACTGAAATTGAAACTGTGATTAAAAATCTTCTAACAAACATAAGTCCAGGACCAGATGGCTTCACAGGCGAATTCTATCAAACATTTAGAGAAGAGCTAACACCTATCCTTCTCAAACTCTTCCAAAATATAGCAGAGGGAGGAACACACCCAAACTCATTCTATGAGGCCACCATCACCCTGATACCAAAACCAGACAAAGATGTCACAAAGAAAGAATACTACAGGCTAATATAACTGATGAATATAGATGCAAAAATACTAGCAAACAGAGTCCAACAGCACATTAAAAGGCTCATACACCACGATCAAGTGCGGTTTATCCCAGGAATGCAAGGATTCTTCAATATACGCAAATCAATCAATGTGATACACAATATTAACAAACTGAAGGATAAAAACCATATGATAATCTCAATAGATGCAGAAAAAGCTTTTGACAAAATTCAACATCCATTTATGATAAAAGTCCTCCAGAAAGTAGGCATAGAGGGAACTTACCTCAACATAATAAGAGCCATATATGACAAACCCACAGCCAACATCATTCTCAATGGTGAAAAAATGAAGCCATTTCCACTAAGATCAGGAAAAAGACAAGGTTGCCCACTCTCACCAGTATTATTCACCGTAGTTTTGGAAGTGTTAGCCACAGCAGTCAGAGAAGAAAAAAGAAATAAAAGGAATCCAAATCTGAAAAGAAAAAGTAAAACTGTCACTGTTTGCAGATGACATGATCCTATACATAGATAATCCTACAGATGCTCCCAGCAAAATACTAGAGCTAATCAATGAATTTGGTAAAGTAGCAGGATACAAAGTTAATGTACAGAAATCTCTTGCATTGCATTCCTATACACTAATGATGAAAAATGTGAAAGAGAAATTAAGGAAACATTCCCATTTACCATTGCAACAAAATGAATAAAATACCTAGGAATAAACCTACCTAAGGAGACAAATGATCTGTATACAGAAAAATATAAGATACTGATGAAAGAAAGTAAAGATGATACAAACAGATGGAGAGATATACCATGTTCTTGGATTGGAAGAATCAACATTGTGAAAATGACTCTACTACCCAAAGCAATCTACACATTAAATGTAATCCCTATCAAACTACCAATGGCATTTTTCACAGAACTAAAACAGAAAATTTCATAATTTGTATGGAAACACAAAAGACCCCGAATATCCAAAGCAATCTTGAGAACGAAAAACGGAGCTGGAGGAATCAGGCTCCCTGCCTTCAGACTATACTACAAAGCTACAGTAATCAAGGTAGTATTGTACTGGCACAAAAACAGAAATATAGATCCATGGAACAGGATAGAAATCCCAGAGATAAACCCATGCACATATGGTCACATTATCTTTGATAAAGGAGGCAAGAATATACGATGGAGAAAATACATCCTCTTCCATAAGTGTTGCTGGGATAACTGGATAGCTACATGTAAAAGAATGAAATTAGAACACTTCCTAACACCATACACAAAAGTAAATGCAAAATGGATTAAAGACCTAAAGGTAAGGCCAGACACTATAAAATTCTTAGAGGAAAACATAGGCAGAACACTGTATGAGAAAAAAGCACAGCAAGATCCTTTTTGACCCACCTCCTTGAGAAATGGAAACAGAAACAAAAATAAACAAATGGGACCTAATGAAACTTAAAAGATTTGCACAGCAAAGGAAACCATAAACAAGACAAAAAGACAACCCTCAGATTGGGAGAAAATATTTGAAAATGAAGCAGCTGACAAAGGATTAATCTCCAGAATATATAAGCAGCTCAATATCAAAAAAATAAACAACCCAATCCAAAAATGGGCAGAAGACCTAAATAGACATTTCTCCAAAGAAGATATACAGATTGTCAACAAACGCATGAAAGGATGCTCAACATCACTAATCCTTAAGAGAAATGCAAATCAAAACTACAATGAGCTATCACCTCACACCCATCAGAATGGCCATCATCAAAAAATCTACAGGGCTTCCCTGGTGGCGCAGCGGTTGAGAGTCCACCTGCTGATGCAGGGGACACGGGTTCATGCCCGGTCCAGGAAGATCCCATATGCCATGGCGTGGCTGGGCCCGTGAGCCATGGCCGCTGAGCCTGCGTGTCCAGAGCCTGTGCTCTGCAACAGGAGAGGCCACAACAGTGAGAGGCCTGCGTACTGCCAAAAAATAAAATAAAATAAAATAAACCTACAATCAATGCTGGAGAGGGTGTGGGGAAAACGGAACCATCTTGCACTGTTGGTGGGAATGTAAATTGATATAGACACTATTAGGAACAGGATGGACATTCCTTAAAAAGTAAAAAAGAGAACTATCATATGACCCAGCAATCCCACTACTGTGCATATACCCTGAGAAAACCATAATTCATAAAGAGTCATGTACCACAATGTTCACTGCAGCATTATTTACAAGAGCCAGGACATGGAAACAACCTAAGTGTCCAGCGACAGATGAATGGATAAAGAATATATGGCACGTATATACAAGGGAATTTTGCTCAGCCATTAAAAGAAATGAAATTTAGTCATTTGTAGTGAGGTGGATGGACCTTGAGTCTGTCATACAGAGTGATGTAAGTCAGAAAGAGAAAAAAAAAAAAACACCATATGCTAACACATAAACATAGAATTAAACAAAAAAATAGGTTCTGAAGAACCTAGGGACAGGACACAAATAAAGATGCAGATGTAGAGAATGGACTTGAGGACACGGGGAGGGGGAAGGGTAAGGTGGCACGAAGTGAGAGAGTGGCATTGCCACATATACACTGCCAAATGTAAAACAGATAGCTAGTGGGAAGCAGCCACATAGAACAGGGAGATCAGCTCAGTGCTTTGTGACCACCTAGAGGGGTGGGATAGGGAGGGTGGGAGGGAAACGCAAGAGGGAGCGGATATGGGGATATATGTACATGTATAGCTGATTCAGTTTGTTATACAGCAGAACTAACACAACATTTTAAAGCAAATGTACTCCAATAAAGATGATAAAAATCAAATGGATATTAATCAAATAAATCTTAATGGACCTTAATCCTAAAAGCAGTAAATGATCCATTGAAGGATTGAAATCTGATTAACTATATAGGTGAAGATTCCCTCTGCTATAAGAAGGGCATATAGATTTGAAGGGAAATGTTCTTTTCTGACTGTGCAATGTACTCAGTTCCCGGATTGCTAAGAAAACTGAACAGACTGTTTTCATGGAACAAAGGATTTTATTCAAGAAAAAAAAAATCAAATAGAATTTAACTTACTAGGTTTGGGACTTTCATGGGACCCCTTTCTTCCTTAAGTTTTATATATTCAAAGATTTGTCACCTGTGTCTCTAGTCTTCTTGTTAATGAATACAAATAGCACGTTCATGCCTAATGTCCATAAGACAGGGAGGGGCAAGCAGGCCCTATGCCTGGAAAATGGAGAAAGGTAAATATTGGAGAAAGTCACTAATGATGCAGTAAATGGGTTTGGAAGGAAAGGAGATGAGATCTCGTGAGATCATCTATCATATTTCATTGATCAACTCAATCAATCCATCATATTTAAATGAATGATTAATATTCATAGTCTTACATATAAATAAAGTCTCTACAAGATTATATAATTGAAAAGATCACAAAGCAGTGGCAATTTATTAAGTACTGTCAAGTAACGTCTCAACTCCACTTGGCTCATTATCTGCTGCTCCCAACTCACTCCAAATAATTATAATCTCTTTACAGACTAGCAGGTAACCTCTAAACCACATTCATTACCATAATGGTGTATCCCCTGCACATTTTCAAAACATGCATTTATGTAACTTTGTGGCTTACCAATATTTTAGGACTGAGACCAACACCCTGCATGGACTGCATCTTGCCTTCTAAACTTCACGTTGTATAACTTACTTTTCCCATTCCCCATTCTGCTTTTAGTTTCTTAAATATGTCATATTCTCATAACAAAGTATTTACATGTGAGGTTCATAGTCTCAACAGACTTTTTCTCCCTCTTTCTTTGCTCACTTTATTTCTTTCTCATCCTTCAGACTTTATGTCTAGGGCTGCTTTCAAAGGCATCTTATCTGAACCACTCCCCAGGCAAGTTTAGATTCCATTAGATATCTACATAGATTTATTTCCTTTCATTATGCTGTTATTTGATTAATACCTCTCTCACATGCTAGATAGTAAACTATGGGAAGAGGGATGTTTACTAATTATATATAGTCTATAGGATGCTGTTTAATGTATAATAGATACTCAATAATCTATTATTGAATTAATAACAGAGCCAGTAAAAGAAAGTATATTTCAGTGCTTATTATTATGCTCTGCCTGTTGTAGAATACTGCCTCAGAATAATAAAAATGAGAGTAAGTGGGAATTTAAAAAATAAAATATTTCATCAATTCCATATTAAATTTAGGAATAAAATATCACATTTTCATTATTTCACAGTCTTATTTTAATCTGTTATCGTATATCACTGCTATACAATCTATAAAAACAAGATCCCTTCCAAGTTACATAACAATGTTCATGTAATAGCATGATTTCCAGGAGCATTCAAATATAATTTTTGGACAACAGAATCTTTATAGTACCTGAAGCATTTTTAACTATTAACTGATTGTTTTATATTTGTGATGTACTTGAAAAGAAATGCAATTGAAATTACCTTATTTTCTAGATAAAATCATAGTACATTCATGAGATACACCATAGACTGTTCATAAATGGTTTTGTTGCCCAAAGTAGCTACCTTGGTTGGATAGAAAAATAGAAAGGTTGAGAGGAGTTTAAGTTGTACTACGCTTTTTGTCATTATTAACTATTCTGCATGCCACTCCCTTATTTATATTTCCAATGCCTCATTAGCATAGACATAATGAAGCTTTAGATTTGTTTTTGAATTTTATTTATTATTTTATACAGCAGGTTCTTACTAGTTATCCATTTTATACATATTAGTGTATACATGTCAATCCCAATCTCCCAATTCATCATACCACCCCACACCTGCCACTTTCCCCCCTTGGTGTCCATACGTTTGTTCTCTACATCTGTGTCTCAATTTCTGCTCTGCAAACCGGTTCATCTGTACCATTTTTCTAGGTCCCACATATATGCGTTAATATATGATATTTGTGTTTCTCTTTCTGACTTATTTCACTCTGTAGGACTGTCTCTAGATCCATCCACATCTCTAAAAATGACCCAATGTCATTCCTTTTTATGGCTGAGTAATATGCCATTGTATACATGTACAACATCTTCTTTATCCATTCCTCTGTTAATGGACACTTAGGTTGCTTCCATGTCCTGGCTATTGTAAATAGTACTGCAATGAACATCAGGGTACATGTATCTTTTTGAATTATGGTTTTCTCTGGGTATATGCCCAGGAGTGGGATTGCTAGGTCATACACTAGTTCTATTTTTACTTTTTTAAGGAACCTCCATACTGTTCTCCATTGTGTCTGTTTCAATTTGCATTCCCACAAACAGTGTAGGAGGGTTCCCTTTTCTTCACATCCTCTCCAGCATTTATTGTTTGTAGATTTTTTGATGATGGCCATTCTGACCAGTGTGAGGTGATACCTCATTGTAGTTTCGTTTTGCATTTCTCTAATAATTAGTGATATTGAGCAGCTTTTCATGTGCTTCTTGGCCATCTGTATGTTTCTTTGGAGAAATGTCTATTTAGGTCTTCTGCCCATTTCTGGATTGGGTTGTTTGTTTTTTTTAATATTGAGTTGCATGAGCTGTTTATATATTTTGAAGACTAATCCTTTGTTCGTTGATTCATTTGCAAATATTTTCTCCCATTCTGAGGGTTGTCTTTTCATCTTGTTTGTAGTTTCCTTTGCTTTGGAAAAGGTTTTAAGTTTCATTAGGTCCCATTTCTTTATTTTTGTTTTTATTCCCTTTACTCTAGGAGGTGGGTCAGAAAAGATCTTGCTGTGATTTATGTCAAAGTGTGTCCTTCCTATGTTTTCCTCTAAGAGTTTTATAGTGTCCAGTCTTACATTTAGGTCTCCAATCCATTTTGAGTTTATTTTTGTGTATGGTGTTAGGGAGTGTTCTAATTTCATTCTTTTGCATGTAGCTGTCCAGTTTACCCAGCACCACTTATTGAAGAGACTGTCTTTTCTCCATTGTATATGCTTGCCTCCTTTGTCATAGATTAGTTTACCATAGGTTTGTGGGTTTGTCTCTGAGCTTTCTATCCTGTTACATTGATCTGTATTTCTGTTCTTGTGCCAGTACCATACTGTCTTGATCACTGTAGCTTTGTAGTATAGTCTGAAGTCAGGGAGCCTGATTCCTCCTGCTCCGTTTGTTTTCCTCAAGACTGCTTTGGCTATTCAGGGTCTTTGGTGTCTCCATACAAATTCTATGATTTTTGTTCTGGTTCTGTAAAAAATGCCATTGGTAATTTGATACAGATTGCAGTGAATCTGTAGATTGCTTTGGGTAGTAAAATCATTTTCACAATATTGATTCTTCCAATCCAAGAACATCGTATATCTCTCAATCTATTTGTATCACTTTAATTTCTTTCAACAGTGTCTTATAGTTTTCTGCATACAGGTTTTTGTCTCCTTAGGTAGGTTTATTCCTAGGTATTTTAGTCTTTTTGTTGCAGTGGTAAATGGGACTGTTTCCTTAATTTCTCTTTCAGAATTCTTATCATTAGTGTATAGGAATGCAAGATTTCTGTGCATTAATTTTGTATCCTGCAAATTTACCAGATTCATTGATTAGCTCTAGTAGTTTTCTGGTGACATCTTTAGGATTCTCTATGTAACATATCATGTCATCTGCAGACAGTGACAGTTTTACTTCTTTTCCAATTTTGTACTCCTTTTATTTCTTTTTCTTTTCCGATTGCCATGGCTAGGACTTCCAAAACTATGTTGAATAATAGTGATGAGAATGGACATCCTTGTCTTGTTCCTGATCTTAGGGGCAATGCTTTCAGTTTTTCACCATTGAGAATGATGTTTGTTGTGGGTTTGCCATATATAGCCTTTATTATGTTGAAGTAGTTTCCCTCTATGCCCACTTTCTGGAGAGTTTTTATCATAAATCGGTGTTGAATTTTCTCAAAAGGTTTTTCTGCATCTATGGAAATGATCATATGGTTTTTATTCTTCAATTTTTTAATATGATGTATCACATTGATTGATTTGTGTATATTGAAGAATCCTTGCATCCCTGGGATAAATCCCACTTGACCATGGTTTATGCTTCCTTTAATGTCTTGTTGGATTCTGTTTGCTAGTATTTTGTTGAGGTTTTTTGCATCTATATTCATCAGTTATATTGGTCTCTAATTTTCTTTTTTTGTAGTATCTGTGTCTGGTTTTGGTATGAGGGTGATGGTGGCCTCATAGAGTTAGTTTGGGAGTGTTTGTTCCTCTGCAGTTTTTGAGAAGAGTTTGAGAAGGATGGGTGTTAGCTCTTCTCTAAATGTTTGATAGAATTCACCTGTGAAGCCATCTGGTCCTGGGCTTTATTTGTTGGAAGATTTTTAATCACAGTTTCAATTTCAGTGCTTGTGATTGTTCTGTTCGTATTTTCTATTTCTTTCTGGTTCAGTCTTGGAAGGTTGTGCATTTCTAAGAATTTGTCCATTTCTTCCAGGTTTTCCATTTTATTGGCATAGAGTTGCTTGTAGTTGTCTCTTAGGATGCTTTGTATTTCTGTAGTGTCTGTTGCAACTTGTCCTTTTTCATTTCTAATTTTATTGACTTGGGTCCTCTCCCTCTTTTTCTTGATGAGTCTCGCCACTGGTTTATCAATTTTGTTTTTCTTCTTAAAGAAACAGCTTTTAGTTTTATTGTCTTTGCTATTGTTTTCTTTGTTTCTATTTTATTTATTTCTGCTCTGATCTTTATGATTTCTTTCCATCTACTAACTTTGGGTTGTGTTTGTTCTTCTTTCTCTAGTTTCTTTAGGTGTAAGGTTAGATTGTTTACTTGAGATTTTCTTGTTTCTTGAGATAGGCTTTTATTGCTATAAACTTCCCTCTTAGAACTGCTTTTGCTGCATACTATAGGTTTTGGATCATCATGTTTTCATTGTCATTTGTCTCTACGTATATTTTGGTTTCCTCTTTGATTTCTTCAGTGATCTCTTGGTTATTTAGTAATGTATTGTTTAGCCTTGATGTGTTTGTGTTTTTTATGTTTTTTTCCCTGTAATTGATTTCTGATCTCATAGCGTTGTGGTCAGAAAAGATGCTTGATATGATTTCAATTTTCCTAGATTTACTGAGGCTTGATTTGTGACCCAAGATATGATCTATCCTGGAGAATGTTCCATGCACCCATGAGAAGAAAGTGTAATCTGCTGTTTTTAGATGGAATGTCCTATAAATATCAATTAAATCTATCTGATCTGTTGTGTCATTTAAAGCTTGTGTTTCCTTATTAATTTTCTGCTTGGATGATCTGTCCATTGGTGTAAGGGAGGTGTTAAAGTGCCCCACTATTATTGTGTTACTGTTGATTTCCTCTTTTATAGCTGTTAGCAGTTGCCTTATGTATTGAGGTCCTCCTATGTTGGGTGCATATATATTTATAATTGTTATATCTTCTTCTTGGAGTGATCCCTTGATCATTACGTAGTGTCCTTCCTTGTCTCTTGTAACATTCTTTAGTTTGAAGTCTATTTTATCTGATATGAGTATTGCTACTCCAGCTTTTTTCTGATTTCCATTTCCATGGAATATCTTTTTCCATCCCCTCACTTTCAGTGTATATGTGTCCCTAGGTCTAAAGTGGTTCTCTTGTAGACAGCATATAGATGGGTCTTGTTTTTGTATCCATTCAGCAAGCGTGTGTCTTTTGGTTGGAGCATTTACTCCATTCACTTTTAAGGTAATTATCAATATGTATATTCCTATGACCATTTTCTTAATTGTTATGGATTTGTTTTTGTAGGTCCTTTTCTTGTGTTTCCCACTTAGAGAAATGCCTTTAGCATTTGTTGGAGAGCTGGTTTGGTGGTGCTGAATTCTCTTAGCTTTTGCTTGTCTGTAAAGCTTTTGATTTTTCCATTGAATCTGAATGATATCCTTACTGCGTAGAGTAATCTTGATTGTAGGTTCTTCCATTTCATCACTTTAAATATGCCATGCCACTCCCTTCTGGCTTGTAGACCTTCTGCTGAGAAAGCAGCTGTTAACCTTATGGGAGTTCCCTTGTATGTTATTTGTCATTTTTCCATTGTTGCTTTCCATAATTTTTCTTTGTCTTTAATTTTGCCAATTTGATTACTATGTGTCTCAGTGTGTTTCTCCTTGTGTTCATCCTGCCTGGGGCTCTCTCCGCTTCCTGCACTTGGGTGGTATTTGCTTTCCCATGTTAGGAAATTTTCGACTATAATCTCTTCAAATATTTTCTCAGGTCCTTTCTCTCTCTCTTTTCCTTCTGGGACCCCTATAATGCGAATGTTGTTGCGTTTAATGTTGTTCCAGAGGTCTCTTAGGCTGTCTTCATTTCTTTTCATTCTTTTTTCTTTATTCTGTTCCATAATAGTGAATTCCACCATTTTGTGTTTCAGGTCACTTATCCGTTCTTTTGCCTCAGTTATTCTGATATTGATTCCTTCTAGTGTATTTTTTATTTCAGTTATTTTATTGTTCATCTCCGTTTTTTTGTTCTTTAATTCTTCTAGGTGTTTGTCGTTTAATTCTTCTAGGTCTTTTTTAAACATTTCTTGCACCTTTTCAATCTTTGCCTCCATTCTTTTTCTGAGGTCCTAGATCATATTCACTATCAGTATTCTGAATTCTTTTTCTGGAAGGTTGCCTATCTCCACTTCATTTAGTTGTTTTTCTGGGGTTTTATCTTGTTCCTTCATCTGGTACATAGCTCTCTGCCTTTTCATCTTGTCTGTCGTTCTGTGAATATGGTTTTTGTTCCACAGGCTGCAGGATTGTAGTTCTTCTTGCTTTTGCTGTCTGCCCTCTCAGTATATTCTTAATATGTTATGCATGTAGGCAGTGTTGTTCCTCAGTACAAGTACTGCTGTTAGTAGTCATTGCAGGAAACTGCTTTAATCCTTAGGGATCTGCTAGTGTTGGAGGCTCTCCTGCAGGGGGCGGGGGGGTGGCTGTGGCTCACCATGAGGACAAGGACACTGGCAGCAGAAGTTCTGGGATGTGGCGTGAGCCCTCCCAGAGTCCACCATTAGCCCCACAAAAGAGATTTAGGTTTTTTTTGATGTCTAGGAAACCCTGCAGGACAAAGTAGAGTAATACTGGGTTTAAAACACAAACTTTTTTTTCAAAAGGCCACAACATTACAACACCATTTACTTGTTTTGTATTGAAACAAAGATTGTTTTGATATAAACTGAATTGTGTGTGAAAAATATATATAGTGTCTACTGCTATGAAAAGAGATGTGTAATTTTCAAATGTAGTAACAAACTATGTCACCTTTTTGAAAAATGGGTCATTTCTATAATGAGTTTATGTCAACAAAAAGTGCCAGATGGGTAAGTCTAAGGAGTGAAATACTGTTTGTCCACCTATTTGCATCCTATTTTTGATCTTTAAAAACAGACTGAAGTGACATGTGCGTGGTATGGTCCTGTGGCTCTGCTATCTCTGACACCTTGCCTCATACGTACTTCTCAATAAGAAGGATATCAGAAAAAAAATTTTCTATTCATTGTAAGCAGCATCAGTACCTCTGTAAATGCTATGGGAAAGAAAAGTTAAAAAATAAAATCTCTGGACTTCTCACACAAAGCCCTTATTTCCTAGACATTCACATTTTCTTCTGCTTTGCCTAGAGATAACAGATGGCTAGATGGTGATATGGGATGCTAATTAGGCTGCTGTGTTTTTCAGCTAACCTTAGGTAGACACAGTCCTTTGAGGGCTGATTACCACCATGCCATTTAAAAATGCTAGCAGCTAACCATTAAACACCCTTTCATAATGAACTTTTTATAAACAATAAAACCATGATTAACTCTAGTATAAAAAAAAAAAACCCTATATCAGCAAGACAGTAATGAAATGCACTGTGGCATTATAAGAGTGATTTCAAGTTTTAACTGAGCTCCAGAACTAGTAGGTAGAAAAAATAAAAACTAGTATGTAGCATTTTTATATGATTCATTGAACTCTCTATAATGTGGTGACACAAACGGAACTCCAGTGGCAGTAGACAGATTCTCCAGGGGCAAAGTTAAGAGATGGGAACATTGAGTCTAACTCAGTCATCTTGAATAAAACATTGAAAGCTGGAGGGAAAGAACATGCACATTGTCTTTGGTAGGATGTGTTAGGAAAGAACTAGGATTACATTCATGAATAGGTAATGATATTCTATACAAAGGAACATCTATATCCAATTAGAGTATGCAAGTTTTTAATATACCACCAGAATTGTAAATGATATTTACATCAGTATTTTTATAGCATCTTATATTTATTAATTGATAAAAATGTTCATGTTATACATGGAAAACATACTTATTTCAAAAATTGCTACATGTTGAAATGTAATGTCTTTTCCAGAGCCCAAAACAATATTTTTTAATAAACATGAAAAAAATTTTTTGAGAGTTGAGATGAAATTATTTAAAATTTAAGCTTGAACTCAGATCTGAAATAACATTTACATGTGCAGAGTTGTTGCAAATCTGACACTGAATGTTAGCCTAATATCTGAATCACTGCTGATTTAGTAGTAGTATTAAATGACCTTAAGTCTGCCATACAATGTAATTGTCTGCCCAGAAGAAGGAGCAGAGTAAGGAAGTTAAAAGAAAACTTTCTGGAATTAAAATCCCTGGTTCAAATTCTGTTCCTACCATTTGTTATCCTTGTGAAATTGCTCAGATTCCGTAATCCAATTTAACTTCACTGTCCTCGAGGGACTTAACTCTATATGGCTTATGTGAAAACTAAATAAGACAATTCACATTAAATATTTAACTCTCAGCCTAGAACATGGTAAATAGTCTATAGATGACGCTAAGTATTATTATTATCATCATTGCCTTTGGAGGGATGTGAGAGGTAAAATTATGTGTAAGTGTAATATGTATTCTAATAGTAAACGCAGATTAGAAAAATAATGTTTTCTTGGAATTTTATAAAAATTCCTTCTATGATTGATGTATTTTGGTATGTGTTTGGTGGTGGTGTTCAATAAGAATTAAAAAGAATTAGAAAAATTTAAATATACATTAACTGGATTTGGATTAGGAAAAACCTTTCTTTCTTCCCAGGGTACTAAGAAAACAGGCCACTTTTCAGTAGACTTGCATTGGACATATTGAGCTATGTTTCCAATATATGGAAAATTTCAATGATCGGATGTGTTTTAATTTATATTTCCTATCTGTGTTAATATGCTCTCCTTCTAAGACTTGTGTTGCTATATCAAACACAATTTGACCAATATCCACTGAAGGCCAAACCTATGGGATCTAACAGAGTTGATAAATAGCTTATCTTTTTATAACTTTGGAATAAATTCATTGAAATCAGGAAATTAGGGATTCAGTTCTACATTAGCACCAGTATTTTATCTGTGGAGTCTAAAGGAGAATTTGCCTTCCAGTGTATCTTTTTTTATATATTGATACATAAATTGTATACATGTAAGTATACATATATATTAAATATGTTAATGTGTTTCCTATTTTAAATTAAATTAGTGTATGCTAACACAATTTCATTGTTTCAAGTGAAATTTCACATGTTATCTCATGTTATTTTCCATAGGATTATTACCCGTGTTCCAAGATGATTTATTTGAGAAATTCTACCCCATTTTAGAGATTAGATTTCTCTGAGAGGTACAGCTTCATTTTTAAGATAATTATAGCTCAAAGGAGCTAAATGACTTTTCCAAAGAAACAGTAAATTAGGGGCAAACCCACAATTACAGTCCAAATGTTTTTAGTTCCATACTATTCTTATATTGTGTAATAATATTCATGAAATACCTCAAAGCTTGAGAAAATTGCTCACCTTCTCTTTATATGTCACTTGTTTACTCTATGCGTCATCCACTCTTCTTGATATTTTTCAGTTATTTTGAAATTTTGATCAATACAAAACTCACAAGAAATTTACTAATTTACTTCTTTAAAAAAAAAGAGAAAAATTTAAAAATAGGCTCAGACTGATATTCAATCCAGTCCAGGATTCTGAGTTTGACAGTAATACCAAGAAGCAACTGAAGAGTATGGTGTTTTTTATGAAAATGTTCAAAGATCTTTAACTTCAACTTTTCTATGAAATTAGCATAATATGAATGTATCTTTTCTCTGTTTCTTTGTGTTGTGACTATATTTATAATAAGCATGTAAGAAATGCTTATAAATAAATGACTACTTACTTTGGCTTCCAGTCACCATTTAAAAAATTCACCCTGCCAGTTAGTTAGGTCCTGAGGTTTGGTGAACTTGACAATTAGTAAGACTCAATCTCTGACTTTAAGGGACTTAAATCTAGTGCAATTGAGGAGATTTAGACATATTTTTGTGATGCAATGATTTAGGAATATTAATGACGAGTGTAGTAAATTTGTCAGCAGGCACACTAATAAGTAGAGTGCTATACCAGCTAAGATAAGATATCAGGATTCAAACTCTAGTTGTGGTAGTGCAATGGAAAAAGAAGGATCATATTAAGGGTCATTTTACATAACTTTTAATCCATCTCATGAATGTTTAGTTAAGCCTTGTTTGTTTCTTGTTTGTCTGTTCCCTGAGGGGAACATGTATTCTAGCATTTCCCCCTACATTACCAAAAAATAACCTTTAGACATGAAGGCAAAAAAAAAATTGGCTGATTTCCAGTTGTTTTACCTTTAATTTTTAATTTTGATATTTCCAGACTTACATTAAAATTACAATAATAGTATAGAGAACTCATATTTTCCAAATACTTTCCAAATTTACTCTTTGTCACTTTTATCATTTTACTCCTTACATACACACAGATACATACGTGTACAGACACACATATACATACGTACAGACACACAAACTTTTTTTTTTGAGAACTTTTTGAGAATGAATTGTAGATATGTTGTCTCTTTCCCCGTAAATACTTCTCTGTGTGTTTCCTTAAAACTAGGACAGTATCAGCACAGGGAACTCTACTCAATATTCTGTAATGGCCTATATGGGAAAATAATCTAGAAAAGGAAGCCACTAGGCTTCCCTGGTGGCGCAGTGTTAAGAATCTGTCTGCCAATGCAGGAGACATGGGTTTGAGCCCTAGTCCGGGAAGATTCCCACATGCCACGGAGCAACTAAGCCCGTGAGCCACAACTACTGAAGCCCATGCACCCAGATCCTGTGCTCCACAACAAGAGAAGCCACCGCAATGAGAAGCCCGCCCACAGCAACGAAGAGTAGCCCCCGCTCACCACAACCAGAGAAAAGCCCGTATGCAGCAACAAAGACCCAACGCAGCCAAAAAAAAAAAAAATATATATATATATATATATATATATATATATATATATATGGATGTGTATGACCGATTCAATTGGCTGTACACCAGAAACTAACACAACATTGTAAATCAACTATACTTCAATAAAAATTTAAAAAACAAACAAACTAGGACAGTATCCTACCTAACCACCATACAATTATCAAATTTTCTCATTTGTTTCAATGTTTCCAATCTAGTCTTCAGCCACTCAATAGTCATTCTCAGGATAAGTTCTGTTTTTCCTCATCTTTTCTGTGCTTATCCATTTATTTATTATTTCATAAGTTTGGATTTCTATGTATAAACTTCTACCTAACTTCCAATGAATGATTCCTGGCCCTAAATAGGACCATGACCACTCCTAACACATTCCACAGAAAAATCTACCCTGACAAGTAGAGACTCTGAGCTCTCCATCGAAGACTGAAATGGAACCCATAGTCATCTGACCAGAAATGATGCTTCAGCCTCTGTGGGTTTCACCTGCCTTAGGGAGGAACGCTTTTCCCACAATAGTGTCCTTGAAGAGGAACTATGCTAAACCCTGTGCCCTTGAGCCTAAAAAAGGGAAATAAGGAAGGTGATTTACTCAGTGAAAGTCCAACTGCTGCCATAGGAAAAAGTTTTTTGTGGAAGAGAGTATGGTAAAGATATGCTATTTTTGTTCTCTCTATCATTCCACACACTCCCAACCCTGAGAATTATTTTCATAATAAAACCAAAAGAAAATATTGCAAATGCAAACAGTAATGGTCTCTTAAAGAAAGCTCCTTTAAAAATGCAAATACAAAATATAACTATTTATATATCTATACAGCACATATTCTCAATAATCTGTAACATGAATAATTATACTTTAAACATGCATCTTATATAAATGTATTCTTCAATAGCAGAATATATCTTTCTCTATTTAAACATGATGTAACTATTCACATATTTATACAGGATATATTCTAAACACTGTGTAGCTTGAATAATTATACATTAAGCATGTACTTTACATAAATGTTTTCCACTGGTAAAACACCATACCTATATAAAAATGAGTGTAATGCCCTTTCTCATACAGTTATACATGAGTTTTTAGTTGTTTTTAAGGTAGGGAGAGAGTACCTGTGGAACTGGTTATAGTCAGAAATCAGTTCATGTATTATGTCTATTGTGCTTAGTGTCTAAGTCTATTAATTTGATTCTAATGTCTGACTTGTTGGAATATCTTAGAAACTAGTCTTCTCACTCCCAATTTGTATGCCGTTAATTGGTAGCTACATTTCATTGCAAGAAATAAAATAATGGTCTCGAGTGTGATGCTGCTTTTAGATGTTCCTACTATTTGAGTTCACAAAACTTTAATTCACCAATTTATGACCAGGTTGTATAATAAAGTTGATAGGGAAAAACACCTCTTTTCTTACCTATTTTCTACATAGAGAAATGAAGTATTTCATATCATCTTACTTTAAAAATAACTCATGTATATGGTGTTGAAAGTGCCCAGTATCTTGACTGTGGTGGTGGATACAAGAAACTACACATGTGATAAAATTTCATAGAACATAAAAACACACAGAGACACACAGCAAAATGCTTACAAGTAAAACAGAGTACATCTGAATAGATCAGAGTATTGTATCAATATCAATATCTTGGTTGTGATATTACAGTAAAGGATTGCAAAATGTTACCATTCGGGGAAACTGAGCAAAATGTATAACGAATCTCCTTGTACTATTTCTTGAAACTTCATGAAAATCTAAAATTATTCCAACAAAATTTTTAATTAAAAGAAAAAACTTTGTGTTACTCTTAAACAACTTTGTTCCTGTTGAATATAACTAAGAAAACTTTTTGACATCACGTACATATTTATTTTGTGTCATTTTGAAGTTCATCTCAAGAAATTTTAAATTTATTTAGTTTGCCGTGACACTCTAGGCAAATTAATATCATAAAATATTTATATTCAATATCTGATTATTTAAAATATGACACGACTATTATTTATTATATTTTGGAAGAAAAGTAAAAATGTTCATTTGCCTTTAGTATTGAAGGAATATATTGTATTGCTAATAGGGCTTGTTTTGGGGGGAGAAAGATAGACATTTTCTTTCATGTGTTTTAGTCTCATTTCTCTAGCTTTTTTTCCCTTTGTTTACTTCCCAACTTCTATACCTACATTCCAATCCATTCTCCACAGCACATCTAGAGCAGTCTTTTTTTTAAAATGCAAACTCTTCCACTCCTACTCTGTGCCAAATTTATCAGCAAGTCTTGTGGCAAGAAGCACATTTGCCATGAAGCTAAGGAAGTTTAAGCTTCAGGGTGCCTGAAATGCACGGATTTCTCCCAAGGCCTCATGCTTATTTTTATGTTTTTAATTTTCTGTTCTTATAGAGGGCAAAATATGATTATACTTCAAGTCTCATGAAGCCGGGAGTCAATGTTTTCTGTCATTTTAATTTCTAGGCTCTTTCTCCCATCTTTTTATTTCTCTGTATTGCTAGTGGTACCCTTCCAACCCCTCATTTTCCTTTTGCCTGGATTATATTAATAGCCAAATTATTTTGTCTTCCTGTGCCAAATAGGCCAAACCTCCCTCACATTTTCTAGTTCTAAACCCATATTCCCCTTCCTTAAAATTGGAGAAGCCCCTTCCTCCCTAAAGGTAATGACTTGGATCTTTCCACTTTCTTCTCTCAATCAATTTACTCATTTATCATCCATGTGCTCAAATTTTCCTTCCATTTTAAATTTTTATATGCGTATTTCAACTTATTCTAGTTTGTTTCTTCTCAAACACTGTAGCAGCAACACAACTATGAAGGACAAACAAAAAGTCCTTGGAATTCCTGTCCTTCCTTCAAGAAGAACCCAGCTACTGTTCATGTTACAGACCTTTCCAAGCTAAGCTATGAACAATTTATATTTCTCAGTTCTCACGTCTCCCATTAATTCTTTGAAATTCACTCCCTAGACTATTAATAATCTTTATGCTAAATGCAATGGCTTTTCATCAATCCTAGTTTACATTTGCCCTGTGTCATGTGTCATGACTGATTTCTCCCTCAAACACTCTTCCCGTGGCTTCTGTGACTCAACAGAATCCTGGTTTCCTCTTACAGCCTGAGTGTTCCTTTGGGTTCCTATTTCATTTTTCATCACTGAAATGTTCCCATACCATGCATATTTTTCTAACAGACTTTATTTTTAGAGCAGTTTTAGGTTTACAGCAATACTGAGAGGAAAATAAGGAGATTTTTTCATATACTTTCTCTCCCTACATGGCCATAGCCTCTCCTATCATCAACATCCTTCACCAGAATGCCACGTTTGTTACAACCAATGAACCTACATGGTCACATTATTATTATACAATGTCCATAGATTACAGTAGAAATCACTCTTGATCTTGTATATTCTATGAGTTTGGCCATATTTGTAATGACGTGTATCCACCATCATAGAATTATACCTAATGTTTTCACTGATCTAAAAATTCTCTGTGCTCTGCCTGCTCACCCCTCTCTCCTCCCTTACCTCTAACAATCACTGATCTTTTTACTGTCTTCATAGTTTTGTCTTTTGCAGAATCTCATATAGTTGGAATCATACAGTATGTAGCATTTTCAGATCAGTTTCTTTCATTTAGCAATGTGGATTTAGGGATTCTCCATGTCTTTTTATGGCTTGACAACTCATTTCTTTTTAGTGTTGCAAAATATTCTGTTGTCTAGATCTATCACAAATTATCCATTCATCTGCTGAAGAACACCTTAGTTGCTTTCAAGTTTTGGAAATTATGAGCAAAGTTGCTATAAACATTTGTGTGCAGGTTTCTGTGTGGACATGTTTTCAAATCCTTTGAGTAAATACCAAGGAGCATGATTGCTGGATCATATGGTAAGAGTATGTTTAATTTTGTGAGAAACTACCAAACTGTCTTTCAATGTTGCTATACCATTTTACATTCTTACCAGTAAATGAATGAGAGTTCCTGTTGCTCCTCATCCTTGTCAGCATTTGGTGTTGCCGGTGTTCTGGATTTTAGCCATTCTAATAGGTGTGTAGTTATATCTCAGTGTTTTAATATGTATTTCTCTGATGACATATGATGTGGATCTTTTTATTTGCCATCTTCTTTGATAAAGAGTGTGTTAAGGTCTTTGGTCCATTTTTTAATGCAGTTGTTTGTGCTCCTACTGTTGAGTTTTAAGCGTTCTTTGTATAGTTTAGAAAACAGTACCTTATCAGATATGTCTTTTGCAAATATTTTCTCCTCTTTGTGGCTTGTCTTCTCATTCTCTTGATATCATCTTTTGCAGGACATAAGTTTTTAATTTTAGTGAAGTCCAACTTACTAATCTTTCTTTCATGGAAGGTGGCTTTTGTGTTGTATCTAAAAAGTAATTGCCAAAGTCATCTAGGTTTTCTCCTATGTTATCTTCTAGAAGTTTTATAGTTTTGCATTTTACATTCAGGTCAGTGATACTTTGGGGATTTGTTTATTGAAGAGTATAAGGTTTGTGTCTAGCTTCTTTCTGTGTGTGTGTGTGTGTGTGTGTGTGCGCCCAATTGTTCCAGTACCATTTGTTGAAAAAACTATCTTTGCTCCCTTGTATTGTTTTTACTCCTTTGTCAAAGATCAGCTGACCATATTTGTGTTGGTATATTTCTGGGCTCTTTATTTTGTCCCACTGATCTATCTATTTTTTCACCAGTACCACACTGTCTTGATTACTGTAGCTTACTCTGCACAAACTACTTAACACAGCATTCACCCTTATGATATCAAAAACACCCATATGCTTATTTATTTATTCAGCTAGTGTACATTGAACACCTACTTTGTGAGAAGTATTGTGTTTGGTAATGGGAATACAATTTGAAAAAAAAGTGATGTGTTCATTAATCCCAATCAAATAAGTATATGAGTAAATTGCCAAATACAATCTGTGATCATTGTTATGTAGGAAAAGTGCACTAGACTCAGTGAATATATCAAAGTTAGAATTGATATGGGAAGGGTTTTTTGGGGGGACATATATTTGAGATAAGCTTACAAGCAACAGCAGGAATTAACTTATTAAAAGGAAGATAGAATATTGTAGGCAGTGATGACAGCAGAATAAAAGTCCTGAAGCAGTATATAGGGCTCTTAAAATTTTGGCCGTCTATCATAAATTGCAGACTGTTTTGTAATAGCCCTTTAATTTACTTATGGAGGATTATCTCCCCTCCTCTGTAAGGTGTTAGCAGTGTTGTTGAACAAGTTTTCCTTCTTCCCCTTGCTAGGGAATGTATATGTACTCCAAGTTAGGCCAGTCACATGTTCTCTTCTGGAAACATGAATTTTGAACAGATTTTTTTAAAATATGAAAATAAAATTGGAGCTCATTCATTCTTGTATGGACACTGATATGAAACTGTTGAATTGATTATACTGTGTAGATTCCAGAGAATCACTTTTTTTCTGTTTTATTTTGCACCTGTTTCCCTGGCCTTCTTGTCAGTTCTGTGAGCTCTCCCATATAGTTTGTGATAATTTATTTTTCTGCTGAAGGTAGCTCAATTCAGTTTCAGTTCTTTACATTGAAAAATCCCTAGTGATATATATATATAGAGGAGCATGTAATTTTTGAATGAAAAATTGGTCATTGTGGGTGAAATGAAAGAAAGAAGGAGTGAAACAAGATAAAATTAGGGCATAGGCAAGTATAGGTAATACCCAGTTTTAGACCAGTTTAAGGATTAAGTCTTTATCCTAAGATCACAGGGTTGCCATTATTATAAAATGTGTAAACAGAAGAGCTACATGATCAGGTTCATATTTTAAAAACATAGCTCTAGATTCAGTTAGGAAAATACAATGTGAAGAGAAAGAGTAAAGATAAGACCATTTAGGAAACTATCACATTATAATAAAATAAAAGTTGAGAAGGAGAAAGCAGATGGATTTCATAAGTATTTAGATAATAAAGCTGTCAGATCAGTCTCTCATGGTAGCAGAAAGGAGAGGTGAATATGTAGGAGGAAACCCCTAAATGTCAGAGATGGCTTTCAGGAAAGAGTGCATTAAAAGTCTCCGGCTTATAGAACTGGATGTTTAGAAATGCCATTTGTAATGAAACAGGGAATAATGGATGATGATTAGATTTAGGTAAAAGAATATTTTGGGTTAGGCATTGAATTTACTAAATTATTAGTGATTTTGAGACATAAAAGAAGTCCAGAAGGCATTAACAATTTGTACCTGAGGCCTGGGAAATAGTTTTGGGGGTCATCTCCAGCCTACACTTTTCTGAGTCCCAGATGCATGTAGCCAACTTCTTATTTGGCATCTCTAATTGGAGGCCTACAATGCACCTCAAACACTATTTGTTAAAAAAAATGAACTGTGTTTGCCACCCCTCAAAAATCACACTCTGTTCCTCTTTCATTGTTGCTCATCAAAGTGAAATTTATTACTATTCACTTAGTTGCCAAACCTAGTAACCTAGGGATTATAATTGTTTGTTCTTTCTTCTACAGTTCCATTTCAAAAACAATCAACAAGATCTCTCTACACTGAAAATTGCTGTCAAATTAAGTTTGATTTTTATATCCTTCTGTCATACCATAATTCTTTGCATTTATTATGCAATTGTGAACATTAAACTTTGCATTTTATCTAGAAGTTGAATATGTTCCAAAGAGTGATATGTGTACTCCTTTTAATGTCAGTCATTATTTTCTCCGGTTTTACTATTGTTATTAGGTTGCTATATTTAAATTTAATGAAGCACTTTTTCTCAATCAGGAAGACCATTGAGATGATACAATTCTATTAGTCTGTGGTGTGAAATCAGAGCAATAAACTTTATTTGGTGTGAGATGAGAAATGATTGAATATGCTTTCTATTCATTAAGTTTCTTTTATTCTTCCTCTCTGATATTTATAAGTGAAGTAAATAATAAAAGGTGTAAGTTTTTTTTTTTTTCCCTAATCTTCTCTGTGAACTTCTGATAAAGTGTTAAAGACAAAAGTTCCTGGACAAGGACAATCTGTTCTCTTTTATGATTCCTAGGATTCAACAATATAATACAGAATTCACTTCTGACATCCCATAGTAAGGTCAGTCTTCATCACAATAAGTCTACTCCTCCTAAATATGTACGTTTCTTTAAAGAATAAGGTAAGGGACAAAATGAAACAAATTACCATATGTTGCTTAATAAAGCCTAGGTTTTGAAATAGTTATTTCAAATGCCAACATGGGAAATTCAGAAATTTTGTAACCAAATAAAGTAAAAACTAGTGCATGATTTGAAATATATAAAATCCAGATGATATGTCTTCTACTGTTTCTGAATTAACTAGAATAATAAAAAACAAACAAAAATCTTAATTTTTATGCAACTGTTTCTCATTTTTCTCTAAGCAAACAAGCAAAAGGTATTTAGTTCAGTGGATGAATAACATTTTGAAAATTATTCATTTACTGAACTAAATATTTTTAGTTCAATAGCCTTGCATATTGCACCTTTTAGAGTGTCTTTCACATGCTAAATATTTCTTAGATTTGATCCATGAACCACTGCACTTACTTAAAAAGAAATAAAATCAGACTTCTGATCCCTGCCCAAAACATATTATAACAGAACTTATAGGTACAGAGCCTAAGAATGCATTTAAATAGCGCTGTTTAGTGATGCTAGTAGTCTTTAAGTTTTAGAACTAGTGCTGAGAAGACTAACAAAAAGTTATTTTTTGGTCATTCTGAGAGTAATACATAGAGTAATCAACAAGCAAGAAAAGGAGTTATCAAGCTTACATTACTAAGAAGTAAAACTGATAATGATAAAAGCAATATTTTGGACTTGAAATCTAGTGGCCTTCCAAATGAATGCAAATTTCATGGTGAACATAATTTTTCCAAAGAGAGAAGCAAAACCTAATAGAACATATGTCGGTGTTAAATTTTACGTTTTTTGCCCAGTTTTTTCTTTTGCCTTTCCAACATATAATGTAATTTTCATAGCCATAATATAGATGTTTTAAAAGTATTGATTATTATACAATATTCTATATTAATTTCAATCTTCATTATTCATTTGTATGTGCAAATAGAGTACATTTAAATAAATAAATTTAGAAAGATAGGTCCCGCTTTTGTCATAGTGTAGTGAATTGATTTTGACCAACCAAATATTTTAAGAGACTAGATTATATATAATGCAGCGTTTTTGCATCCTCACATATAAATTAATCCTCTAATATATATTTTATCATTAAGATTAAAATTTAAATTAAGAAATAGATATTAAGAAGAAAATCTGGTCAGCCTATTTGCTTCATTCTGGGAAAAGAAGTAGCTAGTTACCTTTCTATGAAATGTACTGAAGTAGTTAGTGATTTCACCCTTTTTTTTGGTAATTAAACTACTTTAAGAAAACGAGCTATAAAGTGTTTCTTGTTAGTGCATGCCTGTCACTCATATTCTAAGGTTCAGCAAATGGTGACCAGGGGGCTAAATCCAGCATGCTGCCTGTTTTTTTTTTCTGTAAGTCAGGTTTTATTGGATAGCAGACACAACCATTTGTGTATGTATGTTTATGGCTAGTTTCATGATTCAACTCCAGAACTGAGTAGTTGTCACAGAGACAGTATGGCCAACAAACCCTAAAATATTTACCATCTGGCTCTTTATAGAAAAGTTTTCCAATCTCTGTGGGGTATATCTAGAGTATTGAACAGCTGAAGCAGATCAGTTTTTATTTCTTCCTATTATGACACATGTATATTCAGTAATAACTGTGAAATGAACTGAAAATAATGGCTAGAAAGTAAATGCAGGCAGTGAAGTCTTTGTTTTGTTTTACTTTATTTTTATATTCATGCCAGTAGAAAAATAATTAAGTAAAAAAATTTAAAGTAAACAATGAAATAGTATATCATAACACACAAAAAAGGAAAGAGTACTACTTTACTTTTCCATTCAATTAATTTATTTTAAAGTGGGAAAATATCTACCTACAATCAATCCATCACAGCCATCAAAAAACAGCTTCACAATAATTCATAAGTGAATTTTAACAAAACTGGAATATCTCTGAAAGATATATTTTAGGCAAATAGCAAATTGTACCACTGATGCATGTTTTCTTAGTTTCACCAAACACAGAGGGTAAAAAGAAGGAGAAATTTAAATGTTAAAGAAATTACTAAAATAATCTTTAGCAAAGGAAAATATTGCACCCACAGTTTCCACTCACTGCTTTAAATTTTAAACACATGTAAAACCACCATGTGGACTCAGAATAAAAATTAAGTAACACAAATTTTGTTTCTTTGTCTTTACAATCACTGTGTGATCATTGTTTACTTCTAATCTATTATTTAAACACTGGAATACCACAGGAGCTGGAGACACACTGTGCCCAAAGCAAGACTGAATGATTTTGAACTGCTATGAATTTGTTCTTGAATGAGTGTGCTATTCTTCTAGGTAGAATACAAAGTTTTTTTAAAGTATAAGTAATAAAAATGTGTTAGTTTTAAGGTTATATATATTTTGAAACTTAAGAGTAACTTTAGCAATTATGTAGCAATTATTTAAGTTCTCTACATACTGCACCTTCTCATCACCTACACTGCTGTAGACAGCTCCTGTCTCCTATCACCCTGTCTATTCTCTGCTGAATCTTTGCAAGTGTCTGTATTTTCTTACCATTTTCCTTTTTAGCTCTTTAATATTTATTTTTCTTTACCTACAAAATGAATAAATCTGCCATAAATCCTAAATGTTCTTCCTTTTCATTCCATGTCCTTTCCTTTTCCACTTCCTTTTCAAATTTCAAACCCCAACACGTGTCATTTCATTTATTGGTCCTTTATCAACCTTCACAGGCAGAACTAGCAGCTTTCTCCTTGTTCCTCCAACACTTCCTTCATACTGCAAACATACTAGTTGTCATATTAAGACCATTCTCTCTCTCTCTTTCTCTCTTTTTGCCTTCTGAGGCTAGATAATGTGCTATGAGCAAATGGTCTTCACCAGAGCCAATGCAGTGCTAAGACTATAAATAGGCACTTGGGAAAATTTCTGGAGATAAATGGAATCAATCTGTGAAAAGATTGCAAGTTGATGTTATGGTGGCAATTATACCTCTGTAATTTGCAGTATTGAATCTTTAATTTTATAGCAATAGAAGTTGCTACATATTTGAAAAGATAATGTACCTCTTGAATTCTGTTTGAAGAATAAGAAACAGCACAAACCCCAAAAAACAAAAGAAATTTCTTAGCTTCTTATTCTAATTCAGTACTCCCAAATTTTCTTTTTTTACCAGCTGAGAAACTTGTGTTAAAACTTTTGCCATGGGCTTCCCTGGTGGCGCAGTGGTTGAGAGTCCACCTGCCGATGCAGGGGACACGGGTTCGTGCCCCGGTCCGGGAAGATCCCACATGCCGCGGAGCGGCTGGTCCCGTGAGCCATGGCTGCTTAGCCTGCGTGTCCGGAGCCTGTTGCTCCGCAACGGGAGAGGCCACACAGTGAGAGGCCCGTGTACCGCAAAAAAAAAAAGTTTTTGCCATGAACACATATTTAGTCTGTTAATTATAGGTGACAATATTAATAATAACTATTTAATTATAAGTAGTATTATTATTGAATATGTTTATTATGTATATAGGTGGCTGCATTCATTTTTTAAATAATTTAAAATAATTTTATTCAGGTAACTTTACTGATGCCTATTTAGGAATTCCATGAACAAATGGGAAGAAAGTAATTACTTGGCTACAAGAAATTATGTATCATTAAAATAGTACAGACTTATTATGTATTAGGAACATGGAATAAAATGATGCTTATTATGGAAAAAAATAAAGGAAAAATACCATTTCCTTATTGTTTTAGAAGCTTATAATTTACTTGATTTTTTTTTTCTGGAATTCATTTTGTCAAATTCTCTGTTCTTATCTCCTTTGTTATCCCTTATTTTCCTTGGAGAATAAGGTGAGATATTTTCTTTTAGATGGTAAAGATGAAAAGAGATAAGAATACTCTGTTACCATTGGTATCCCAGCCCTGGTCTAATTGTGAAAACTAATTTATAATAATGTCTTACCATTTGGCCTAAAATATATTTTTTTTCTTTCTGAAATATATATCTATCTAAATCTAGAGAATGTAGAAACAAACAAAAAAAAACATCTGTCTTTGGATTATGCTAGAATATTAGGGAACTATGTCACTTTAATGCTCAAAACAATCCATTTCCTTGAATTGTACTTTGGTGTTTTTCCATAGCCTGTACTGAGGGAAATGTGATTTCATGTTTTCACTTTAAGGTAGAAGATTCAGCAGGTAGAAAGTTGGTAAGGTCATAGTTGAACTCAACAACATCATTAATCAACAGGACATAATTGACATCTATAGACTACTTCAACAACAGCACAATACACATTCTTTTCAAGTTCACATAGAGCATGCAGGAAGATATATTGTATTTTTGGACATAAGACACATCTCAACAAACTAAAAAAATAGAAACCATACAATGTCTGCTCTCAGATGTTCCCTCAGAGGGAATACTTTCTAACTCATTCTATGAGGCCAGTGTTAGCCAAATATCAAAACCAAAGATATTACGAGAAAACTAAAGACTTAGATTTCTCCTGAACATACCTGCAAAAATCCTCAAAAAAAATTAGCAAATTGAATCCAACAATGTATAAAAAGAATTATACACCATGACCAAATGGGATTTATCCCAGGTATGCGAGGCTACTTCAACAGTCCAAAATCAATTAATGTAATACATCACATCAATAAGATAAAAAAGAAAGTCACACAGTCACATCAATAGATGCAGAAAAAGTATTGGACATAATCCAACACCGATGCATGATAAAAACTCTCACTAAACTAGGAATAAAAGGGAACTTCCTCAACTTGATAAGAAATATGTACCAAAAATGCTACAGCTAACATCGCATGTAATGGTGAGAACTTTGAAGTTTTCTCACTAAGATCAGGTGAGAACATATTTTCTTACCACTTCTTTTCAATGTTGTGCTTGAAATTCTAGCTAATGCAGTAGGAAACAAGAAAAGGAAATAAAAGGTATACACATTGGAAAGAAAGAAAGAAAACTGTCTTTGTTTGAAGATGACAAGATCATCTATGTAGAAAATCCAGAAGAATTGATCAAAAACTCCTGGAACTAACAAGCAATTACAGCCAGGTTGTACGATACAAGGTTAACAAGCAAAAGTCAATTGTTTTTCTATATACCAGTAATGAACAAGTGGAATTTGAAATTAAGAACACAATACCGGGCTTCCCTGGTGGCGCAGTGGTTGAGAGTCTGCCTGCCGATGCAGGGGACGCGGGTTCGTGCCCCGGGCCGGGAGGATCCCCCATGCCGCGGAGCAGCTGGGCTCATGAGCCAGGGCCGCTGAACCTGCGCGCCCGAAGCCTGTGCTCCGCAACAGGAGAGGTCACGGCAGTGAGAGGCCCGCGTACCGCAAAAAAAAAAAGAGGAAAAAAAACCCCAGAATACCGTTTATATTGACACCCCCCAAAATGCATACTTCAGTATAAATCTTATCTGATGCTTCTTGTGTCTCTTCAAATTGTGGGTGTTGTTTTTTTTTTTTTTTTTTTTTTTTTTTTACCATTTTGGTATGCCTTATAATTCTTTCTTGATGGCCTGACATGATGGGCTGGGTAAAAGGAGCTGCTGCAGACAGGCCTTTCATAATGTGGTAGTAAGATGTGGCGGGAGGGGAAACATTCTATAGTCCTATAATTAAATCTCAGTTTTTACTTAAGCCTAAACCTCTGGACTGTGAACATAACAAATGTTTTCAAATTTTTTTCCCCTTCCTCCGTAGGTGGGATAGGATGGCTAGAATAGTCC
This sequence comes from Stenella coeruleoalba, assembly GCF_951394435.1. NCBI lineage: Eukaryota > Metazoa > Chordata > Mammalia > Artiodactyla > Delphinidae > Stenella > Stenella coeruleoalba. Next base: position 32,702,885 of record NC_137157.1, read on the forward strand.
GGAGTTGGGTATTTCCTTTCCCCAGCTCAGTTAGCCTATTGGGTTAGGCTTTGGTTAACTAGTTTCCCCTGAGAGCAGTCCTTGTTAAGAACAGCTGTGCTCTGGCGTTTTTCAAAATGGTTCCTTTCCCCTCCACAACTGAAAGCCTGAGGGAATTTTTCTCTGACATTTACTGTGGAGTCAGTTGAAGCTGTAAGAGGTGAATCTCACAATATTATAGGGGTTCCCCCTGTTAATTGGGTATCCCAGAGTTTTTAATCTCAGAGGTACCTACGCTGAATCTCCAGCAATTACAGTTCGGGTTTTCCTAACCCGGCATGGGTTCCCGTGGTGGTTTCCTCTCAGGTAAGTCATGATTTTCCGTATTTGTCTGTCTGCCCGTCTCACCAATCTTGGGGGCAGCAGTTTGCCCTGTGTTCAAACCTTTCTAGTGGACCCAACCCTTTCTAGTTGTTGATTTTTCAGTTTGTTCAGCTTTTTACTTGTTAGGAGAGAGTGGCAGCTTTCAGGCTCCTTACATGTGGAAACAAAAAATGGAAGTTTAATTTCTTCTTGAGATGTTAATATGTATAACTTAGGAAAAGGGAATTTGGCTACAGTGTATGTTAGTTATAACAGCCATTAAGTAATAATGACAGCAGCCATTATTTAGTGAGCACTATTTTAAGCCAGGCACTGTGGTAAGTGCTTTCCCTGGGGTTTCCTATTAATAGAAATAGTGATACACCTGCTCTGAAAGTTCTCTTGTTTGAGGTTAAAGTGAACAAACTTACTTTTAATACAGTTTTGCAGTATTGTAATAAGAAATCATAAAATCAAATTTTAATTTCATTAATAAGGGAGCAACCGTCTTGTAGAGAGAGTTACACATAGTTTTTCTGAAAGTGTCAAACTTGTTCCAAGTCATTTCATTTAAAGTAGATTGTTCAACATTAAAACCTTGGTAACTAGCTCATGGCAATGCATTTATCATACTATGTTCTTATTAAAAATATTTGCCTAGCAAGATTAACGTGTCACTTAGACGATAAATCAGAATCAATCTTTGCCCTCAAACCTAATACACCTCTCCGTAAAGTAGAATGTAACTGGAAAATACTTACCACTATGGAAAAAACAAACAAATAAACAACAAAAACAAATATCTCCTAGAACACTTGCTTCTGACCACGTTTTGTTAAATGCTGCTTAACAATCTTTGCAAATATTATAAGCTTTGATAATATACCATGGTGATTTCCTAATGAAAGTGATTTTTTTTCAGTGTCAAACTGCAAATCATATATTTAACTCAGATCACATGCATTCTGTTGATAAAAATATCTGTGTTCATAAAAGTTAGCAATCTTGGGGGAAGAGAATTCATAGAACTATTTCTATACTTGCTTTCTTTATGCATTAATATTTACATACATTATGGAGCTTACATAAATGATCCCAATAATTTGCAGTAATATAAAAAGCTCAATATACTTCATTGGGTAATATATGCCTGTGGAAATAATTTTCTGAGGCCTAAAATGATATAGTTCATTGGTGTCCAAAAGCAAATAGTTCTTTGTCTTTTACTCCTTTCATATAAATAAAATGTGTTTAATATAAAAATAATCAACACTTAAATGTAACAGTGTTTTAAATCTATAAACTTTTATCTTGTTCTGTGCCATGTTATTGTCCCTAATCACCACCCATCCAACATTAATCAAAAGTACTGCTCAAAACATGTTGGAAGAAAAAAAGATGGAAAATATGAAGATAATAGACAAAAATAGCTAATAACTCCCTCCCTCCCCCCGCCCAAAAAGCCAGCAGTGACCAAAATAAATAAGAATGTTGTGACTTATCTTCTTTTCAATTATTCTTAATAAAACAAACAACTGGCTACTTTATGTGCTTTGCAGATGGTTCAGTAGTGGCTCACATACAGAGCAGATGTATATCACTAGGACACAGGTCTATACACTGATTCTTATTTGCCTGCAGTCCTCAAGTATTTAAGGAAATAAGTATCTTAGAATTAAACTTTTACATGCACACAGAGATACACGCTAGTTTTCATTATCCCGTATTTCAACATTGCCAGATATTTTGCTAAAACAATTAGAAAGAACACTTTGTTGAAATAAGTAGAGATTAAAAAAAAACACTTCTACAGAGTGTCCACCTGCACAAACATATGCATTTTTTAATATTTTTGTCCATCTCTGTGCATGTTGTAATTTTCTACATCTAAAATCTCTTCACATTGGAATTTTCAAAACATGCAAACCACCTCTTTGTGCCTGGAAGCTTGATGCTGATCTTCTAGCTTCATGTCTTTTTCATTCCTCACCCCAATCACAATCAAATTCTTCATTCAGTTCCGTGATTGGCTTGAGAACAATTTGGATTGAAATCAGACGAGCAACACAGATGGTATCTAATGTTGCATCTCAGTTTTTGGCTTGACTGTGTAAGCTGCTTACTCAGTGGTAGAGGAGAAGGGGAAAACTGCTGACAAATGACTCTATTAGGACCATCACAACCAAGCTAGACTGGCACCAGTAGAGTACTCAACAATCTGTTTTACATCTCTGTGTTTCTAAGTCCATATTATTAAACAAAGGTGTCCTTTTTACACGTAACATAACACCTGGGACAGGAACCACTTTTTACTCTTGAGATGGCTTAATAAGCAGAATGACTTTTAAGGATATTTATATCGAAAGAGAGGCTGCCTTCAAAATATGGAGATTAACTATGTTGTAGTAATTATTAACTTCTATTAAATCTCATTTTCTCATTTAAATCTATAATATACATTTATTTGACATATTTTGAAGGCAAAAACATTGTTATATTTAATTGTAGACTCATGCAAGCTAAGGGTGGACATAGAATATCAATAGTTGACTATTGATTTTTAATAGTTATGCATTATGATTCACCATGGATATCATTTTGAGAAAATGATAGGCTTTTCAAAAGGCTATTTCTTTCAAATAAATTATAAGTAGAGTATCTCTTTTCTGATTATGAGATTAATTATATGTAATGCAGAATAGTATTTTTAAATCAAAAGTACAAAAAAGAAAATACAAGTCAAACATATTTCAATCACACAAAGATGAGTGTTAATTTACTGATACAGTTCCTTTTGTTTTCTTTGCCTGTTTCTTAATATGTATGACATATAATGACACTGTTTGTTTAGGAATATTATCTCCATTTGTAAGATAAGTTGGAAGGTGAGAGAAATTAGTTGTGAAAATGTAGCAATTTATACATAATATAATAATGGTTGCAACCAGAGTTATGAGAGTCTGAAAATAAATGACTAAATGACTAAAAAGTCAACACTTGTGTTTATCATTTACTAAGAAATTTTTCATATTCATCTCATCTGATTTTGATAGGAACTCTCTGACATACGCATCAGATTTTTCACTTTTAATTTGAGAAACCTCTTTTCTGAAAAGATAAATTATTCAAGTTGATGTAGGCCATAAATAATGAAGTCAGAACATGATGTTGGCTTTTCCAAATCCAAATACTATGTGCTTTCTCTACACCTTTGTGTAAAAGAATTGAGTAAACTATGTGAATTTTGAAAAATATATCAGCAAAATGAGCTAACTGGTTAAATGCTTTAGGGAGTCCATTAAAGAAAACAATTAAATGTCTCTAATTTTGTGTCTGGAAATTGTACCGTTGGTTGGAATGACTGAAGATAATGAGCTTCTTTCAGTTTTGTAGGTACAATCCAGATTTGATTTGATTCCACTGAAGTGATTCTACTAATTTTCCTGAAGCTAGGTTATTATAATGGCTTGTAATATTTTTCTGTCTTAGCCAATGAACAATCAGCATGAGTTGCTTTAATGAGCCATTTTTCAAAATGAAAATGATGAAGACTCAAATTGATCAGTTTGCCACAAAAAATTTAGTCTGCTTAAGTGCTGAATTTAAATGTCTTCTATTGGATATTGGAAATTATATAAAAACTTGGTAATACCTGATGCCTCTGTTTCAATATATCTTGAAGCTAAAGTTTGATTTTTCCCTCCTAATTAACATTTTAATATTATTTTAAAGAAATATTTCAAAGCAAGTTTTCAGTGGCATATGAAATAAAACTTCATTCTTACACAGAAGCTAATATTGTCTGGAATATCTGTCCCTTTTAATAGTTTTTCCATTTACTTATTTCATTGATACTATTTTCATATAATTACAAAGTGAATAATTGGAACAATTATTTGTATAATAGATAAGATTCCCTTTTGTATGAACAATGTATACATTTTATTTTAAAATATGTACTTAGAAAATAGAATTAGAGAATTATATTTTATAAATGGTAGTTATCAAAATTAAAATATCTTTATAAATTTATTCTCAAAGGTTTTATTTTCATGAAGCTAAAGGAAGGAATAAGACATTTTTAAATTAAAAATAATTAAGAGAAATTCCCAGCAAGGGATTCTGTGGATACTGACATACATAAGATGTTCAACATCATACTCATCAAGTACAGGTTTCCCCTGCTTTCCAAAAGTAGGGCATTCCTGTGAAAACTTATATAAGCCAAAATAGTGTAAAACAAAGAAACAATAACTTTTATTATAAAACTGAAAATCCTCTTGGATTTCTTGCAGTTAGCGAAAACAGGTACTAATGTAGATCTTTTGTGAAAAGCATAGTGGTTATGTAAAGTGAACCTTCAAAAAGTGGAGGATACCTGTACTAGCAAATTAAAACATCAAAGAGATATGACTGCACACTTATTAGAATGGCTAAAATTGACATCACCAGATGTTGGTGATGTGGGGCAATAGAAATTTTCATTCATTTCTGGTGGTAATGCAAAATGGTACAGCCACTCTGGAAGACTGCCAGTTTCTACAAAACTAAGTATGCTCTTACCATAAGAACCAAAAATTGTGCTCCTTGGTATTTACAAAAAGGAACCGAACACTTATGTCCACACAAAAACCTGCACATGAATGTTTACAGTATGTTTACTTATAATTGTCAAAACTTGACAGCAATTAGGATGTCCTTTAATAGGTGAGTGGATACATAAACTGAGGTACATCCATACAATGGAATATTATTTAGTGATAAAAATAAATAAGCTATGAAGCTACAAAAAGACATGGAAGAACTTTAAATGCTAAGTGAAAGAAGCCAGTCTGAAAAGGCTACATACTATATGTTTCCAGCTGTATGATATTCTGGGAAAGGCAAAAGTATGGAGACAGTTTAAAGATCAGTGGTTGATAGGAACACAGTGGAAGGGATAGAGGGATGAATAGGTGGAGCATGGGGGTTTTGGGGGCACTGAAACTACTCTATATGATACTATAATTGTGTATACATATCATTACACATTTATCAAAACCCATAGAATGTACAACACCAAGAGTGAACCCTAATATAGACTATGGACTTTAATTAATAATAACTGGTTTATCAATTGTAACAAATGTCTAACTAATGCAAGATGTTGCTAATAATATGGGGAAATGTGTGTGGGGTTGGTGGTAGGAGGATATATGGAAATTTTGTGTGATTTCTGCTTAATTTTTCTGTAAACCTAAGACTGTTCTAAAATAAATTCTATAAGAAAAATTAGGGGAAACATCATTTTAGGTTAGAGTTAGATTATAAATTCAGTGATCTAGACATATTGTAAAGTTTTTCTTGATATTCCACATCATGTTTCAACAACCTTTGATTGCCCCTGTTTTTCTATTTTTTAAATTGAAATATAGTTGATTTACAATATTTCAGGTATACAGCAAAGTGATTCAGTTGGACTTTTTTTTTTTTTTTTTTTTAGATACGCGGGCCTCTCACTGTTGTGGCCTCTCCTGTTGCAGAGCACAGGCTCCGGTCGCGATCTTCCCGGACCGGGGCATGAACCTGTGTCGCCTGCATCGGCAGGCGGACTCTCAACCACTGCACCACCAGGGAAGCCCCAGTTGGACTTTCAACCTACACAATTGTAAGCTAACAAATTTGTTTTGTTTTATGTTACTAAGTTTAAATATATACATTTATGTATTCTTTTTCAGATTATTTTCCATTATAGGTTACTATAAGATATTGAATACAGTTCCCTGGGCTATACAGTAGGTCCTTGTAGTTTATCTATTTTATATATCGTAGTGTGTATCTGTTAATCCCAATTCCTAATTTATCCCTCCCCCATCCCTTCCCTTTTGGTAACCATAAATTTGTTTTCTATGTCGTGAGTCTATTTCTGTTTTATAAATAAGTTCATTTGTATCTTTTTCCTTAGATTCCACATATAAATGATATTATATGATATTTGTCTTTCTCTGACTTCACTTAGTATGATAATCTCTGGGTCCATCTATGTTGCTGCAAATGTCATTATTTCATTCTTTTTAATGGCTGAGTAATATTCCATTATATATATATATATATATATATATATATATATATATATATATATATATATATATACATACATACATACATACACATACTACTTCTTCTTTATCCATTCATCTATCAACAGGCATTTTGTTTGCTTCCATGCCTTTGGCTATTGTAAACAGTGCTGCAGTGAACATTGGGGTGCATCTTTTTGAATTAGAGTTTTTGTCTTTTCCAGATATATGCCCAGGAATGGGATTGATGGATCATGTGGTAACTTTACTTTTAGTTTTTAAGGAACCTCCATATTGTTCTCCATAGTGGCTGCACCAATTAACATTCTCACCAACAGTGTAGGAGGGTTCCCTTTTCTCCACACCCTCTCCAGCATTTATTACTTGTAGACTTTTGGATGATGGCCATTCTGACAAGTGGAAGATGATACCTCACTGAAGTTTTGATTTGCATTTCTCTAGTAATTAGTGATGTTGAATATCTTTTCATGTGACTGTTGGGCATCTCTATATCTTCTTTGTAAAAATGTCTATTTGGGTTTTCTACCCACTTTTTTTTTCTGCTGTTTGTTTTTCTGTTATTGATCTGTTAGGAACTATTTCTATATTTTGGAAATTAAATCCTTGTCAGCCGCATCATTTGCAAATATGTTCTCTTATTCTGTATGTTGTCTTTTCATTTTGTTTATGGTTTCCTTTGCTGTGCAAAGATTTTAAGTGTAATTAGGTCCCATTGGGGTTTTTTTTTTTCCTTTTGGCTTTGCAGTGCGGCATGTGGGATCTCAGTTCCCCATCCAGGGATTGAACCTGTGCCCCTGCAGTGGAAGCGTGGCGTCCTAACACTGGACCTCCAGGGAAGTCCCCCCATTGGTTTATTTTCACTTTTGTTTACATTACTCTAGGAGGCTGATCCAAAAGGATATTGCTGTGATTTATGTCAAAGAGTGTGCTGCCTATGTTTTCCTCCAGGAGTTATATAGTATCTGGTGTTACATTTACCTCTTTAATCCATTTTGAATTTATTATTGTATATGGTGTGATAAAATTTCTAATTTTATTCTTTAACATGTATCTGTCCAGTTTTCCAAGCACCATTTATTGAAGAGACTGTCTTTTCTCCACTGTACAGTCTTGCCTCCCTTGGTATAGATTAATGTGCATGGGTTCACTTCTGGGCTTTCTACCCTGTTCCATTGATCTATGTGTCTGTTTTTGTGCCAGTACTATGCTGTTTTGATTACTGTAGCTTTGTAGTATAGTCTGAAGTCAGGGAGCCTGATTCCTCCAGCTCTATTCTTCTTTCTCAAAATAGTTTTGGCTATTCAGGGTCTTTTGTGTTTCCATACAAATTAAAAAATTTTTTGTTCTAGTTCTGTGGAAAATGCCATTGATAATTTTATAGGGATTGCATTGACTTTGTAGATCTCCTTGGGTAGTATGGTCATTTTAACAATATTGATTTTTCCAATTCAAGAATATGGTATATCTTTTCATCTGTTTGTTTCGTCTTCAATTTCTTTTATAAACATCTTACAGTTTCCAGAGTACAGGTCTTTTGCCCCCTTAGGTAGGTTTATTCCTAAGTATTTTGTTCAGTTTCATGTGATGGTAAATGGGATTGTTTCCTTAATTTCTCTTTCTGATATTTCATTGTTAGTGTATAGAAATGCAACAGATTTCTGTATATTCATTTTGTATCCTGCACCTTTACCAAATTAATTATGAGTTCTAGTAGTTTTCTGGTGGCATCATTAGGATTTTCTATGTGTAGTATCATGTCATCTACAAACAGTGACAGTTTTATTTCTGCCTCTCCAATTTTTATTCCTTTTATTTATTTTTCTCCTCTGATTGCTGTGGCTAGGACTTCCAAAATTATATTTAATAGAAGTGGTGAGAGTGGGCATCCTTGTCTTGTTCCTGATCTTAGTGGGAATGATTTTAGCCTTTCACTATTAGCTGTGCGTTTGTCATATACAGCCTTTATTATGTTGAGATTTGTTCCCTTCATGCCCACTTTCTGGAGAGTTTTTTTTAATCATAAATGGATGTTGAATTTTATTGAAAGTTCTTCTGCATCAATTGAGATGATCATATGTTTCTCATTCTTCAATTTGTTGATGTGGTGTATCACACTGATTGATTTGCCAATACTGAATAATCCTTACAGCCCTGGGATAAATCTCATTTGATCATGGTATATGATTCTTTTAATATATTTTGGATTTGGTTTGCTAGTATTTTGTTGAGGATTTTTGCATCTATGTTGATCATATTACATATTACAGGTATTGACCTGTAATTTTCTTTTTTTGTAATATCTTTGCCTAGTTTTGGTATCTAGTTGATGGCAGCTGCATAGAAGGAGTTCAGAAGTGTTCCTTTCCCTGAAATTTTTTGGAATAGTTTCAGAAGGATAGCTGTTATCTCTTCATTAAATGTTTGGTAGAATTCACCTGTGAAGTCTTCTGGTCCTGGACTTTTGTTTTTTGGGAGTTTTTAAATTACTGATTCAATTTCAGTATTGGTAATTCATCTTTTCATATTTTCTATTTCTTCCTGATTCAGTCTTGTGAGATTGTACCTTTCAAGAATTTGTCAGTTTCTTCTAGGTTGTTCATTTTATTGGCATTTAGTTGCTCATAATGGTCACTTATGATTCTTTGTATTTCTGTGCAGTCAGTTGTAACTTCTTTTTCATTTCTGATTTTATTGATTTGGGCCATCTCCCTTTTTTTTCTTGATGAATCTGGCTAAAGGTTTATCAATTTTCTTTATCTCAAAAAAACAGCTTTTGGTTTCATCCATCTTTTCTACTGTTTTTTTTTTTTTTTTAGTCTCTAATTCATTTATTTCTATTCTGAGCTTTATGATTTTTTCTTCTACTAACTTTGGGTTTTGTTTGTTCTTCTTTCTCTAGTTGCTTTAGATATAAGGTTAGGCTGGTTTTTTGAGAGTTTTCTTGTTTCCTGAGGTAAACTTGTATTGCTATAAACGTCCCTCTTATAATTGATTTTGCTGCATCCCATAGGTTTTGGAGTGTCGTGGTTTTGTTTTCATTTGTCTCTAGGTATTTTTTGATTTCTTCAGTGATACATTGTTTGTTTAGTAGCATATTGTTTAGTGTCCACATGTTCATGTTTTTTGCAGGGTTTTTTTGTTGTTGGTTTCAATACTTATGGCATTGCAGTCAGAAAAGATGATTGATATGATTTCAATTTTTTAAATTTACTGAGGCTTGTTTTGTGGACTAGCATGTGACCTATCCTGGAGAATGTTCCATGTACACTTAAAAGAATGTGTATCTGCTGCTTTCATATGGAACACTCTATATAAATCAATTAAGTGCATCTGGTCTAATGTGTTATTAAAGGCTTGTGTTTCCTAGTTGATTTTCTGTCATGGTGATATGTCCATTGATGTACTTATGGTGTTAAAGTTCCCCACTATTATTTGTGTTATTGTCAGTTTCTCTTTTTATGTCTGTTAATATTTGCCTTATATATTGTTGCACCCCTATGTTGGGTGCATATATATTTACAATCATTATATCTTCTTCTTGGATTGATCCTTGATCATTATGTAGTGTCCTTCTTTGTCTCTTGTAACAGTCTTTATTTTAAAGTCTATTTTGTCCAATATAAATATTGCTACTCTGGCTTTCTTTTGATTTCCATTTGCATGGAATATCTTTTTCCATCCCCTCACTTTCAGTTTGTATGTGTCTCTAGAACTGAAGTGAATCTCTTGTAGGCAGCATATAAAAGGTCTTGTTTTTGTATCCATTCAGCCAGTATATGTCTTTTGGGTGGAGCATTTAGTCCATTTACATTTAAGGTAATTGTCGACATGTATGTTCTTATTACCATTTTGTTAATTGTTTTGGATTTGTCTTTTTAGGCCTTTTTTCCCTTTGTTTCTTTTGTTCTCTTGTGATTTGATTACTATTTTTGGTAATGTTTGTATTCCTTTTTCTTTTTTGTGTGTATATCTATTATAGATTTTTGTTTTGCAGTTACCATGAGATTTTTGTATAGCAATCTTAATATATATGATTAAGTTGCTGATCTCTTAATTTCAAATGTGTCTTAATACCATGCATTTATATTCCCCTCCCCTCATAATTACTATTTTTTGTATCATATTTTACATCTAATTGTTTTGTGTATCACATCTGCTTATTGTGGATAAAGATGCTTTTCTACTTTTGTCTTTTAACTTCCCTAATAGCCTTTTCTAACTCTTTGCTAAAAACTTCTAACTTCTTGCTCTGTGCCCCCATTCTTTTCCTGAGTTCTTTGATCATCTTTACAATCATGACTGAACTCTTTCTCGGGTAGATTGCCTATTTCCATGTCATACAGTTCTTTTTTCCAGGGTTTTATCTTGTTCCTTCATCTGGAACATAATTCCTCTGCCACCTCATTTTGTCTAAGTTGCTATTTTTATTTTTATGTATGTGTTAGGTTAACTATGTTTTTTGACCTTGGAGAAGTGGTTCTCTGTAGGTGGTGTCTTATGCATTCCAGCAGTGCACTCTCTTTGGTTACCTAAGCTATATGCTCTTGGGATTCCCTGCAACAGTGCTGTGTGAGTCCTCCTTCTGTTTGGGCAGGCTGACTATGTGGGCAGTCTGGTAGATTTGGTTGGCCCCTAGTCTGGTTGGTTGCCAGGCCCTACCTTGTGCAGATGCTGCTGTTTAGCAGAACCTGCTCACAAGACAGCTGGTTTCAGACTCCCAGGGGGCCCCAGGGCTGGCTCACTGGTGGTTGAAATCAGGGTCCTGAAGACTCTGGTGCTGTTGCCCTCCCACTGGTGTGTGAAGTCTGATGCTGGGGTTAGTGCCAGACTACTGGCAGGCAATAGTGTTTCCTGGAGTCTGGCTTCAGGTCCAAGGGATCCCAGAGCTCATTTTAGGTCACTGTTGCAGGGGAGGGCCTGTTCCTGACACAGTTAGGTATGGGGTCAGTGTTGTTCTAAAGCTTGTATTGGCCTGCTAGTGGGCAGTGTCAGGACCCTGCTGGTCCCAGGTTAGGTCTGGCCTGCTGTAGGCATTCTGGACCCCAGGCTGTGAGACTGTGTTTTTTATGTCTGATGTCTGTCCCCTGGTGGGTGAGGCTGGTCTAGGGGCTTATGCAGGCTTCCTTGAGGGAGTGGCCAGTGCCTGTCCCTTGGTGGGTGGAACTGTTTCTTGGCCTTCTGGTGGGCAGGGCTGTGTGAAGGGGCACGTCTTGAGGCAGCTGTGGGCTCAGGAAGACTTTAGGCAGCCTGTCTGCTGATGGGTGGGGCTGTGTCCCCACCCAGTTAGTTGGTTGGCCTGAGGTATCCTAGCACTGGTGCCTACATGCTCCTTTGTGGGGCCAGGTCTTGGTGCTAACGAGCCAATATAGCAGCTGCTAGGAGTGTTCATGCATTTGAGTGTTCCCCACTATGTCTGCCACCAGTATGTATGTCCCTAGGGTGAGGCACAGCAACCCCCCGCCTCTCCAGGTGACTCTCCAAGCAGGTAGTCTGGCCCAAACTCCTATCAAATTACTGCTCTTGACCTGAGTCCTGGTGCCTGTGAGATTTTGTGTGTACCCTTTATGAGTGAAGTCTCTATTTCCCCCAGTTCTTTGGGGCTCTTGCAGTTAAGCCCTCAGCCTTCAAAGCCAAATGCTCTGAGGGTTTCTCTTCCCAATGCTAGATCCCTGAGCTGGGGAGCCTGACATGGGGCTCAGAATTCTTACTCCTGTGGGAGAACCTCTGAAATATAATTATTCTCAAGTTTGTTGGTCACCCACTCTGCAGGGTATGAGATTTGATTATATCATGAGTCCCCTCCCCCATGAGTCCTTCTTTATGTCTTTAGTTGTAGAACCTGGTAGGTTCCATTTTTTTGTTGTTTGTTTTTCTGCAGAGATGAGCTCAGGGCCTCCCTACTGTCATCTTGGCCCCACCTCCTCTACCCCTGTTTTTCCTATTAGCAAAACTCCTAGAGAGAGTTATCAATATTCATTATCTCCATTCTTCTTCTGTTTTTCCCTTTAACCCATTTCATTCTAACACTTAACCAACTCTTTTCAAAATCTTTATTAATTATATACTGAAAAATACATTGATCAATTTTCAGATCTCATCGGAAATATTTGATACAGAGCAGCATTCCTGATTCCTTGAAATGTTTTCCTTACTTGCCTCCCACAAACTTCTGTTTTTCTTCCTTCCTCACTAGAGTGATCTTCTTAGTCCCATTCACTGGTGCTTCTTCATTTCTTTGACCACTTAAGGTTAAGAGCACATTGGAGCTCTTAATACAGCTAATTCATCCAAATTTTTACTCAACATTTTCAACCTTACCATGTCTCACTTCAAGACTACTGAATTTACCATTTCATCTTCTTAAGCCTGTCTTCTCGCTAACTACAAAGCTCACTACTTTATCTTCTTCAAGTGTTTGCTTGAATTACAGTGATACTGCTACCTCCCTAATTCCCCCTATAGCATCTCAATTGCATCTGGAATAAGTCTACTTTTCACCATGTGAAATTATTAACTCAATCATTTTCCTATATATATGTGTATTTATGTATGTGTATGTATAATGTGTGTGTGTGTGTTCAGTTTGTCACTAAGTCCTAGAATTTAAGCTGCGTGAAGGCAAGCATTTTTGCCTGTGCAATTTGTTATCACCAACACCTGGTGCAGTGATGGTTTATATTAGATACTCAATAATTAAATATTTAACAAATAGTTGTAAAATCCAAAGGTCTAGAAATTATTATAAGTTAGAAATAACAATACAGTGTAATACTATATTTAATGAAAGCAAACATTTCTGGAAACATTTAGCTAAATGTGTATATTTACTTATTCCTGGGCAACAAATCACCTCAAAATGTAGTGGCTTAAACTAGGGGTCAGCAAATTTTTTCTGTAAATGACCAGATGGCAATTATTTTAGGCTTTTCAGATCATAAGGTCTTTATTGCAACTAGTTGACTCTACTGTTATAGTGAGAATGCAGTTGTAGACAATGTATAAACAAATGGATGTGGCTGTGTTCTAATAAAATTTCATTTACAAAAACAGGGGCCAACCTGTGGGCCCTAGTTTTCCAAGCCTTAAAACAACAATCATTAATATCGCTCATGAGTCTGTGGGTCAGGTGGTTGGCTCTGCCCGTCTAGGCCAGGCTTGGCTGATACCAGTTTTTTTTGTGTCTGAGATCCATTGGCAAGTTACCTGAGCTGACTGTCTAATCTGGCCTCACTCATGTGTCTGGTGTTTGGCTGTGAGCTGAGGCAATATGAGTAACTGGACCAAGTATCTTCCATCTTCCAAAAGGCTAGGCTGGAAATGTTCATGCGGAGGACTGGCAGTGATCCAGGGAAGAGAGTGGGAGCAAGGAAGGCCTCTTGAGACCACATTTGACCAAAGAAAGTCACAAGGCCATCCCAAATTTAATGACTAGCCTATTAGATTTTTATTCTTGTTGGAGGAGCAGCAGAGTAAAACAGCAAAGAGGTATGGATACACAGAAGTGAAAAATGACATCCTTTTTGCAAGCAATCTACCATTACATGAATTTCATATTTTAAGCCAAACAAACTATTCCTATGAAATGGTTCATTATTAGAAATGTTCTGTCAGTGTCAAGTAAATAAATATGAACCCAAGATCTTTTTCTACTTAAAACAGTTACCATTGTCCTAGCTTAGAGCATTGCTTGAATCTGATGAATATTTATCTTTGCCAATACCTGTAGTTATCTCTGTACTGATTTAATCATACTTGCCCTATTCTGACTGTTATTTGACTGAGCAGAACCATCTGGACCTGTACTGTGACTTTCAATTTGTCATTTCAGCTAATGATTGTTAGGATTTCTGTTTTATTATTTACATTATGATATCTGAAACCCTTCTCGTATCAAGTATGTTAGTTAATTATCTTATTTTGCTAGAGAATGCTGAAATTTCAACTCCTGAAAATAGATAATTCTAGATTTTAATCTCTAGTGTTAAATATCACCATGATGCCTTTTATTTTGGTGGTACCCTAGAGGTAGTGATTCAGTCAAATATTATATTACCTGCTTATCTCTGTTTGCTTCACCAGGCTGTTTGGAAAATGAAAGCAGATGGACCTGGCCAGAAATGTAGTTCATAAATGCAGTTACTTGCTCATTAAAGTTTGTAACAGATCTAAACGGGCAGTGAAGAAAGGACTTGTTTTTTATGGTAGAAATTAATTTTCTTCATACACAGCCTTATCCCCAAAGTGAAGAATATACTCTCTAAAGTTATTTTCAGAGTAATTTACTCTTCATAAATAGTTTAAAACTAATAAAAAGGTAGCATATGTTCTAATAAATTTACATTTTAATCATAGGGAAAATCACTAAATATTATTTTCAAATGAAAGATATTAATCTAATTAATAGAAAGGTATCCAGCTATATTCACTCAAGGCACATTTATATTAAGAGAAATGGAATTAAGGTGAAATGGAATTAGAAATTAATTATGCAAGTAATTCCAACTTATCAAGGCAATTTTTTTCTCAATAATCTAAATATTTTGAGTAACTTATTTTGAAAACTCACATTTCTCCTTATGATTTTGAGTTAAATTGACATTTCTTTCAATTTAGTGACTTGATATACATTTGAGATGCACTTTGGTATATTGTCTAAGTGTCTTCAGCTTGAATGGTGAATGATGAATATTACAGTTATTTATGGAAACGTGAAATTAATTTACTCTGCAAACATTTCTGGTTCAAGGAAGCCACTGTAGGGAGAGAATGATTAGAACTGAATGTACTATTAAAAAATTCACATTAAATATGTATTTTCCATTAAAAAAAAGTTTGTGAATTTAATTCTGAAAGCATGTATGACTTAGAATTTTCCTCAAAGTTTCTTTTATATAAATGCATCATTAGTAACATCAGAAACTTTATATTAGGAAATTTTCTCTAGGAATAAATGGTTAAAAATTCTTGAGAACATAAATTCCCCAATTATTCTTTACTCAGGAACAGTGGCTTTAGCTTCAAAAGGCCTCAAGCACTCTTATGTTCACATATATACAGGCACATGCACACACACACATACAAACCACACATACATATAAACCACACATACATATAAACTACACACACACATACCCACACACCAAGATAACAAAACCTGGCATATATTGTATGTTACTTTCACAGTTTTGAATTTGAAAGAATAGAGTTCCTAAGGCTGCAGTTTTAATTATAGTATTTTTAGTTTCTCACCCTATGTAAAATGAAAATATGTCTTTATTGAAAGAGTTAATTGGCTTATTTAAAGTTGACCCATAATATTACAGTAAGATGAAAAGGAATATAATCATAAAATACTATTCTATAATAATGTTTACTCTCAAGCGTGCTTTGTTTCTTATTCCTTCATAGACTTAAGGACAAATAATGTTAACTTCTCTCACCTGATTATAATTTTTGTGTTAAAAATCCTCTGACTTTGGGTCTTGGGGATTGGATTCCACTTAAAAGCCTTTCATCTTCTTTAGCTTGGGTTGGCTAGCTACTCCCTGACTTAGCAAAAGCAAAACAAAACAAACAACCACCTCAGGTTAAAAGGAAGAAATATAAAGAGAAACTTTCCTTCCAAGATCTTGTTGTTTGCTTCCACTGCATCCTATTAGCAGTAAACCAGAGGAGAAGAGTATGGTTACATATTATTTCTGTTTATCAGTTATTCGAACCCCTGAGACAAATCTTTTCCATGGAAAGCACCACATTTCACGTCACAATGCAGAAAACTTCCAATTCTCATTAGATATCTCTCTATTTCATTTCACTCTGTGTTAGCAGTTACTGATTAAACTATAAAAACTGTAGATTTTCAAGAATTTCTAGATTAGGACCTCTGCAACTGATTTGTTTAAAATGAAGTGTTCAGGTCTCATTCAGTAGAATATAATTCACTATTAAAAAGTGAAACATAATTACTTAATATGCTGAAATCAAATAATCATTCCACATTTAATCAGCCTCTATATGTTACAGAAATATCTATGTATGATCTCACAAGTAATAGTATAAGCAATCTTTTAGGTAGTTTGAACTTTCAGAAACTAAAAATTTTTAAATCTCATTATTCTTGTCTCTCCATGATTTCTGTTAGTTTGCATATCATTTAATGTCCATGAAACTTAAAAAGCCAATGGCTGTGCATTATCACATAATTTATATCATGAATGTATTGTTCAAACATTTGAGTCAACATGTAGGAAGAAAGATTCTTCTACTAGTTTTAAGCAAAAGTAGTTACCAAAGAGACAGAGACACCATGAAACTGAGCAGGAGAAGAGTTAGAAGAATCAGCAGAAATCCTGTTTTTAGTTACTACATTCCCGGAGTAGACTGCCAATAGCAAACAGACACCCTATCGCCATTTATAACTTGCTCAGCAGGAAGCCATGATGCTTGGTAGGTGTTCAGTGAATGTTGGAATACTGCTGTGCCCTGAATTAGTTTTATCCTCTTACTAAAACAGGAAAGCAAAAGAGTACATAGTATGAGGGAGAGAAATGAGGGAAAGATGGTGTGACTATTAGTGAATAGTGCTACATATGATTCGTGCACACTGCTGTTATTTTAAATACATGGATTATTTTACATACTTTATTATATATGCATATATTAGTTTACATACATTTGTGATACTTATACATACATCATGTTTTATTTTGCTATTTACCTATTGTTATTTTATAATGGGTTATAAAGGGAATTTAGGAGTAGAATATTCCACTTAAAAATATGCTATTGCATTTTTTTAGGGTTATGATACTATAAAATGTAAGCATTATTCTTTCCAGTAAGGTGGAATCTCACTAACTTGACTACATAGAGCCCAAAGAAATCTAGAACAAAAGAGGTGGGCAGTAGACTAGAAGCAGAAAGGAAGAGAGCAGAGGGACTTTCTGATTAACTATCCTAAATGAAGGTGAGCCAAATGACTGCTCTCAAACACCATTTTATCTACAGAAAACACATACAGGCTAATAAGAAGACACTTGGTAAATAGACAAAATGAAAGAGCTGGGGTCAAGAGCACCAGGGAAATCTGCCTTTTTCCCTTCACAGAGTGACTGCAACATTTATGTAGCTGTTGTTTTTCTGTTTATTTTCTTTTCCTGCTCACCTCAATGATTTCTTCCTTTTTATTTGTTGTCCTTCTAAAATAATCTATTGAGGGCCTCTTTTCTCTTTACATCAACCAGTTTTTTTTCATTTTTATATATACCTATTTTTTATATTTACCTACTTTCCTTCTCCACCTTTAAATATTGCCTGCTCCTTTTTTTCATTTCTCTTCCAAAATGCAATATAAAATAGCAAAATTTGTTGTTTTGTAAGTAATATTTTTCCAAAGCATATGAAAAGAATTTAATTTAGAACAATTTTCCCTTATTCAACTTCACAATTTCATATTATGATGCTTAATATGAGGTGCAATACACAATATTTGAAACTGTAGGTCAGAAAGACTTCCCCAAAAGAACCATAATTCTTATATACTGAACTTTTCTGAGCTCTAGCATATCATTATTTATAGAGTAGTGCCAGATAAATTGTCTCTACAATTTAACATCTTTTCTCTTAAGATGTACACTTTCATAGTAATACCAGGACATAGAAGAACCTAAATAAATGTTTAATGAAGAAAATATATCATATATATTAGTATTGATATCTTGACCATAACAGTTAGTCACTATCTTGATTGACATTATTAAAAATATTGAGTGCTACAGTTTACCTTTTTTCTTTGGATATCATATACAGCATAAAAATTTTCAATAACTCTATTTTATTTGATGTTACCTCAGATGATTTATAAGACTTAAAATTCAATAAAAACAATAAGTGATAGTCAAAAAGAAAAAAAGGACATGATTCAACATAAGATTAAACTGATGTAGATATGAAGGGCTAAGGAGTAAATACATTGACTACTTAGTGCATAATAAGCACTTCATAAATGTTGACTAGTAATAATTATTATAAAGATAATGATGATCAAAGACCCACTATTAATGAATGTTCAAGTTAATCACCCTTAAAGGCGATGAAATAATGTGATAAAATATATCCTATTAGATGAAGAATATAATCTAAGTATCTAAATAAATGGCATACCTTGTAAAATGCAGTAATATCAAGAAGTTTGAGAATTTAACATGGTCCTGGACTATGTGTTGCTGTTGTTGTTGTTTTATTTCCTAAGTACCATGGTTTGCTTTTAAAATTAATGTATATGCACACATATCTATTTTTTTATTCTCCTGTTCCACACATTTTACTCAGAGGTTATTTTTTTCTCATTGATTTGGAAAAGCTGTATTATAAAAATGAAAGTCTGGATCTACTTTTTTTCAACATTGTAACAATGATATAAACTTCAGTATTAAAATGATAGACCCAACACTTTAAAAATTCATACAACTGCTTAATTTAATGTTAAATAAAGGACAAAGAGATATTACTAATCATCATTTTACTATGCATGCTTAGAATGCTAATACTTATAAATCATTTCAAATAGAGAATTTGCTGTTTTTTTTTCAAATAGAAGGTATCCAATCTAATTCTGTTTCATAAACTAGCATTTTGTTGATTTTTCTCTAGTCAGACCAAGAGTTGTCTATAGTTGCTTCATATTTAAAGTCTTAATGTCGTTTCTATTGACCAATCTTTATCATTAATTATTGAGTAAATTGGTGTTATTTATTTTTTCTAATTAGCTTTAACATTAATAGCCAGGAAAATAGATTTTTGTGGTTTTTTGGAGTCAAGTTTATAGAATGGCTTGATGAACATTAAATTAAAACTATACAATGCCTTAGAGTTAAGATTATATTCCGGTGTGTGTAGTTCAAAATCATGACATTCCTTGAAGCAGTTACTTCTGATGGAATAAAATGTATGACTGGTAATAACTATTATAGTAATGAGATAAATTTTAAACAATGCTAAGAGTAATTTGTGTTTATCTTGTTGCAGCAACATCTTTCAAATTTGCCTTCCAAATTTAAATTTGCAACTTAAAGCCTAGAGCATAAAATGAAAACCAGACTGCTAGTATTGATATTTCTGGAATATTCTGATTATACCAATGAGAAATAAAAAACTACTTTGGATTCAGGTTGCACCCTTTTAAATTTCAAAGGTCTTTCCAAATTATTTATGTCAAATATCAACATTAAACATGTATTCACCAAATGACTAAATGATATCCAATATCAAATGATACTTCAAAATACCAGTTTTGGGATGATCATAAAACAAACTACTTGGGTCTGTAAATATGCTATACACTTTCCTGCCTTGGTGCTCATTCATTATCCTTTTTTTCCCAGTGTTCTCTCCCAGGTAAGCTTATCCTTCAAGGTCCACTCAATTACTAGCATTTTTATTAGTCTTTTTTGTGATTTTCTTCCCTAGAATTAATTGCTTCTGTTTCTATAAAACCTTGTAGTTAACCTCTATTATAACACATTTCACATGGTGTTTTAATTATCTCCTTAGGTATTTGCCTCTCCATAAGACTTCCTATTTGTTGAAGATAAGGTCTAATTTTGACATATTTTGTATCCTCAGCTAAAATCACATAGCCTAACATATTTTGATTACCTGATTCATATTTGATGAATGCGTAGACACAACATCAGTCAAGAGAGTAGACAAATCTCTGATTTGAGGCTGGGATGAATGATCATGCTGTGACCTAGAAAGGTTGTTAAGCATTCCACATGGGAATGTTTTACCGGGTGGTGGTTCTTATCTAGCTTTTAGTGGATGTTGTCTATGTGAACCACTTGACCTGGACTGCATATAAAATTAGTACTCCTTGCTGTTTCTTATGTGAGTCACGCTTCTATGCTGCCTAACAAGCATTCTGAAATATCAGGCCTGACACTTTCTCCAAGTTAATGAAGATAACTCAGTGTATAGGTGCATGTATTTTATGGTTCTAAGTTCATTGATTTAAAAACTAGAATGAAACTTTAGTTAAAAAGTCTGATGTGAGAGACCCATCGGAATAAACATATTGAAGGAAGCTATCAAAAGCATGTTACTTTCTGAGTGCAAGTCCTTCTCTAAGGTGTTTTAACTACATAGGTCCCTAGAAGAGCACTTACAAAATTAGTATTGTAACCCCCCTTCAGATCTAAAACACCAATGTGTTGGCTATATTCTGACAATCTATCTTTTTCATCTAACACATAGGGGTTGAAAATATTTCTTCTCTGAAAGTTTTGCTTTATCTGGGTAGAACTGTATTTAGTCAAGAATATCCTTGAAAAGCCTCTTGGATTTAAAACTGAGATTTTATATTTCTGAGAGAGTTACTGAGTCTTCATGTAGCCCCAGGTTAATCACATAACTTCTCTGTACCTAGATTTATTCTATGTTGGACGAGTAGTGTAGTATAAAACTGTCTTTGAATTCACAAATTAAAGGTTTTTACAGAGTAAAACCATCTTAAGTTACTTACAAGCAAGAGAAAGTTTAGACTCGTTAATGTGATTTGTCAGCTCTATGGGCTTTCCAGCAATCTCAAGCCAGGTCTCTCCAGTGGGCCCCTGGCTAACTTTGCTTGCCCCGTTCCAGTCCATGACTTCTACTTCTATTTCTGGCATGAGTATATATACTCAATGAAGATTTTTTGAATAAAATAATTAATTCACCACTCATCCATTTATTCAAAAGACATTTATCAAGTGGCAAATATCAGCCCATTGATATCAGAATCTTATATTCCATTAATTCTAAGGGTTATTTTTTTCCCAGTTTTAAAAGGTGAATTAAAAATTTTATTTTTTACTGAAGTATAGTTGACTTACAATATTATATTAGTTTCAGGTGCACAACACAGTGATTCAATACTTTTATAGATTATATTCCATATAAAGTTATTACAAAATAGTTGCTATGTTCCCTGTGCTGTACATTACATCCTTGTATGTATGTGTTTATGTATCTACCTACCTACCTATCTATATCCAAAGCAGGATATTTGTTTCCTTTACTTATTCAAAACATTATTTATGATAATTCAAATAGAAATATACCTAAATCTTCAACAGAGGCTAGTGTTCACTGGTTATTTAAACAAATTATAATAATACATATGTAACCAATTAAAATATTAATCAGGGATTTTTATTCACTTTGGAAGATTTTTTGCAAAAAATATAGAACTCTGCATTGTCTGCCCAGTATGTACTCAATGCATAGAAATAGTTTTGAACCCAACATCCAAAATATGATTTCTATGAGTGATGGTATTATAGGCAAGCTGCTCTTTATTCTTTTTTTATTGAAGTATAGTTTACAATATTATGTTAGTTTCAAGTGTACAACATACTGATTTGACATTTTTACAGATTATATTCCATTGAAAGTTATAAAATAATCCCCTTCACCTCTTTTGCCCCACCCCCATTCCTCTCCTCACTGTTAATCACTAGTTTATTCTCTGTATGTGTGAGTCTGTTTCTGTTTTGTTATATTGTTTTTTATATTTTAGATTCCACATATATGTGAAAATAAACAGTATTTGTCTTTCTCTGATTCATTTTACTAAGCATAATATCAGGTCCATCTATGTTGTTGCAAATGGCAAATGGCATTCTTTTTTATGGCTGAGTAATATTCCATTATTTGTGTGTGTGTGTGTGTGTGTGTGTGTGTGTGTGTATACATGTAACACATACATGTAACACCTCTTCTTTATTAATTCATCTACTGATGGACATTTAGGTTGCTTCCGTATCTTGGCTATTGTAAATCATGCCACTATAAACATTAGGGTTCACATATATTTTTGAATTACTATTTTTGTTTCCTTTGGATATATACCCAGGAGTGGACTCGCTGAATCATATGATAATTCTATTTTTAATTTTTTGAGGAAACTCCATACTGTTTTCCATAGTGCTATACCAATTTACACTCCCACCAAGAGTATACTAGGGTTCCCTTTTCTCCACATCCTTGCCAACACTTGTTATTTCTTGTCTTTTTGACAATAGCTATTCTGACAGGTGTGAGGTAATATCTCATTGTGGCTTTGATTTGCATTTCCCTGATGATTATTGGTATTGAACATTTTTTCTGTGCCTGTTGGCCATCTGCATGTCTTTTATATGCTTATTCAGGTCTTATGCCCACTTTTAGTCAGATTTTTTTTTATATTGAATTGCACGAGTTCTTTGTATGTATTTTGGATATTTACTCCTTATCAGACATAACATTTGCAAAAATCTTCTCCCATTCAGTAGGTTGCCTTTTCATTTTGTTGATGGTTTCCCTCAATATGCCAAAGCTTTTAAGTTGAGTTAGGTCCATTTGTTTATTTTTGCTCTTGTTTCCCTTGCCTGAAAAAACAGAACAACAACTAAAATATTGCTAAGACTTATGAAAAAAGTGTACTGCATATGTTTTCTTCTGGGAGTTTTATGGTTTCAGGTCTTACATTTAGTACTTTAATCCATTTTGAGTTTATTTTTGTATATAGTGTGAGAAAATATTCTAACTTCATTATTTTACATGTACCTTTCTGGCTTTTCCAGCACCACTTATTGAAGAGACTATCTTTTCCCCATTGTATATTCTTGCCTCCTTTGATCTAGATTAATTGAACATATGTGCATGGGCTTATTTCTAGGCTCTATATTCTGTTTCCTTGATCTATGTGTCTGTTTTTTGTGCCAGTACTGTACTGTTTTGATTACTGAAGCTTTGTAGTGTAGTCTGAAGTCTGGGAGCATGATACCTCTAGCTTTGTTCTTTTTTCTCAATATTGCTTTGGCTATTCAGGGTATTTTGTGTTTCCATACAAACTTTAGGAGTACTTGTTCTAGTGATGTGAAAAAGTCATGAATATTTTTATAGGGATTACATTAAATTTGTAGATTGCTTTGGGTAGTATGGACATTTTAAGAACAAATTCTTCCAAACTGAGCATGGAATATCTTTCCATTTCTTTTGTATCAAGTTCAATTTCCTTCATCATCAATATTTTATAGTTTTCAGAGTACAGATCTTTCACCTCCTTGGCTAAATGCATTCCTAGGCATTTCATTGTTTTTGATGAGATTTTAAACAGGATTTTTTTTTTTTTTTTTGCTTTCTTTTTCTGATAGTTATACTGTATGGAAAAGCAACAGATTTTTCCATATTAATCTTGAATCCTGCAACTATACTGAATTCTTTTATTAGTTCTAAGAGTTTTTTGGAAGTCTTTAGGGTTTTCTATAATATATATAGGATCACATCATCTGCATATAGTGAGTTTTACTTCTTCCAATATGAACACTTTTTATTTCTTTTTCTTGTCTGATTGCTGTGGTTAGAACTTCCAATACTGTGTTGAATAGAAATGATGAAAGTAGGCATTGTCTTGTTTTTGATCTTACAGAAAAAGCTTTCAGCTTTTCACCCTTCAGTATATTAGCTGTGGGTCTGTCATATATGACCTTTATTATGTTGAGGTATGCATCCTCTATGTCCACTTTGTTGAGAATATTTATCATTAATGGATGTTGAATTTGGTCAAATGATTTTTTTGCATCTATTGAGATGACCATATGATTTTTATTCCTCATTTTGTTAATGTGATCTATCATGCTGATTGATTTGAGGATGTTAAGCCATCCTTGCATCACTGGAATAAATTCTACTTGGTCATCATACATGGTCCTTTTACTATATTGTTGGATTCATTTTGCTAATATTTTGCTAAGGATTTTTGCATCTTTGCTTGCCAGGGATATTGCCCTGCAATTTTCTTTTTTTGTGTAGTGTTTTTGTCTCACTTTGGTATCAGGGTAATGCTGACCTCATGGAACGAGTTTGGGAGTGTTCTTGTCCTTTCATGTTTTTGGAATAGTTTGAAAGAATAGGTATCAACTGTTCTTTAAATGTTTGGTAGAATTCCCCTGTGGAATCATCTAGTTTTGGAATTTTATTTGTTGGGAGTTGATTACTGACTCCATTTCAATACTAGTAACTGATCTGTTCAGATTATCTGTTTCTTCTTGATTCAGTCTTGGAAGACTGTATATTTCTAGGAAGTTATCCATTTCCTCTAGATTGTCCATTTTGATGGCATATAACTTCAAATTTTTTCTTATGATTATTTATATATCTGTGATATCAGTTTCAATATCATCTCTTTCATTTCTAATTTTATTTGTATCCTCTCTCTTTTTCTTAATGATTCTGGCTAAATGTTTATCAAATTTGTTTATCTTTTCAAAGAACCAGCTGTTAGTTTTGTTAATATTTTGTTTTTTTGGTCTCTATATTGTATATTTCCACTATGATCTTTATTATTTCCTTCCTTCTGCTGACATTGGACTTTGTTGTTCTTATAATTCCTTTAGGTGGAAAGTTAGATTACTTCTTTGAGATTTTTCTTGTTTCTTAAGGTAGGCCTGTATTGCTATAACCTTATATATTTGAACTACTTTTGCTGCATCCTATAGGTTTTGGAAAGTTGTTTATATTTTCATTTGTCTCAAGATATTTTCTGACTTCCTCTTTGATTTCTTCTTTGACTCATTTGTATTTTAGTATCCACATGTTTGTGTTTTTTCCATTTTTATTACTGCAATTGATTTCTAGCTTCATACCACTGTAGTCAGAAAATATGTTTGATATTATTTCAAACTTCTTAAATTTATTGAGACATGTTTTGTGGCCTAGCATGTGATCTATCCTGGAGAAAGTTCCATGTGTGCTTGCAAAGAATGTATATTCTGTTGTTTTTGGATGGAATGTCCTGTAGACATCTATTAAGTATATCTGGTTTAACGTGTCATTTAAGGCCATTGTTTCCTTACTGATCTTCTGTCTGGATGATCAATCCATTGATGTAGGATTTTAAAAGACCCTACTATTAATTAATTTATTTATTTTTGCTGTGTTGGGTCTTCATTTCTGTGTGAGGGCTTTCTCTAGTTGTTGAAAGCGGGGGCCACTCTTCATTGTGGTGCCCGGGCCTCTCACTATCGTGGCCTCTCTTGTTGCAGAGCACAAGCTCCAGACGCGCAGGCTCAGTAGTTGTGGCACACGGGCCTAGTTGCTCCGTGGCATGTGGGATCCTCCCAGACCAGGGCTGGAACCCGTGTCCCCTGCATTAGCAGGCAGATTCTCAACCACTGCGCCACCAGAGAAGCCCCAAAAGACCCTACTATTACTGTATTACCATCAATTTCTCCATTATGTCTGTTAATATTTATATATTTAGGTGCTTCTATAATAGGTGCATATGTTTATAATTGTTATGTCCTCTTCTTGAATAGACACTTTAATCATTATAACGTCCTTCATTGTCTTTTATTTTAGACTTCGTTTTAAAGTCTACTCTTTCTGATATGAATATTGCTACCCCCTCTTTCTTGTTACTTCCATTTGCATGAAATATCTTTTCCATTCCCCCACTTTGTGAGTGTATTAGCTCTGAAGTCAGTCTCTTGCAGGGAACATATAGATGAATCTTTATATTTTTATCCAATGAGCCACCTTATGTCTTTGATTGGAGTATTTAATCCATTGACATTTAAAGTGTTTATTGATAGGTATATATCTATATATTTGCCTTAAACAACACCCATTTATTATTTCATGATTTCTCTAGATCAGAAGTCTAGTAGGTGCAACTGGGTACTCCAACTGGTTTAAAATCAAGATAAGGCTGGGGCTGCAGTTCTTATCTTGGGCTTGAAGCTGTAAGGAGTTATGTGGAAAGCATGAGAAGGAAGAGATTGGT
Source organism: Stenella coeruleoalba (assembly GCF_951394435.1). Classification (NCBI taxonomy): domain Eukaryota; kingdom Metazoa; phylum Chordata; class Mammalia; order Artiodactyla; family Delphinidae; genus Stenella; species Stenella coeruleoalba. The sequence goes on from NC_137157.1 coordinate 32,729,111, forward strand.
ATGTTCTTATTGCTATTTTTCTACTTGTTTTCTGGTTGTTTTTGTAGTTCTTCTCTGTCCTTTTTTTCTTCTATTAGTCTCTTCCCTTATAGTTTGATGATTTTATTTAGTGTTATATTTGGGTGCATTTCTCTTTAATATTTGTATATCTATTGTAGATTTTTGATTTGTGGTTACCATGAAGTTTATATATGACGAACTATATCTAGTTGTTTTAAATGACTGTCAGTTTAAGTCTGAACACATTCTAAACATCTACATTTTTTACTCCCTCTCCATGTTTTGTGTTTTTGATGTCATATTTTACATATTCATGTCTATCCCTTAACTGTTTAAAGTACTTATAGTTGATTTTATAATGTTTTTCTTTTAGCCTTCATCCTAGCTTTTGTAAGTGGTTGATTCACTTTTTTCTTTTTTTTGATTCACTGTCTTTACTATATATTTGCCTCTACCAGTGAGATTGTTTCCCTGTCAGTATTTTCTTATTTCTTGTTATAGTCTTTTCTTTTTCAATTAAAGAAGATACTTTAATATTTCTGATAAAAATATGGTGATAAATTTTAGATTTTGCTTCTCTGGGAAACTTTATCTCACCTTCAATTCTAAATTAAACCTTGCTGGGTTGTTTCCTTTCAGCACTTTAAATACATCATGCCATGCAAAGTTTCTGCTGAAAAATCAGTTCATAACATTATGAGGTTCCCATCGTATATGACTCTTGTTTTTCTTGTTTTTCTCTCGCTGCCTTTAAGATTTCCCCTTTCTCTTTAGATTCTGACATTTTTATTATAGTAAGTCTTGTTTTGGATCTCTTTGGGTTCATTTTGTTTAGGACCTTCTGTGCTTTCTGTACCTGGATAGTTGTTTCCTTCCCCATGTTAGGGAAGTTTTCAGCCATTATTTCTTCAAAATAAGTTTTCTGTCCCTTTCCTCTTCTTTCTCTGAGACCCCTACAATGTAAATGTTAGTATGCTTGATGTTGTCCCACAGGTCCCTTAAACTCTCATTTATTAAAAAAATTCTTTCTTCTTTTTGCTGTTCTGATTGGGTTACTTTCACTATTTTGTCTTCCAAGTTGCATATGCATTCTTTTCTATGACCTAATCTGCTGTTAATTCTTCTAGCATATTCTTCATTTCAGTTATAGTATTCTTCACCTTTCATTGGTTCTTTTTATATTTTCTACTTCTTTGTACTTCTTTGTTGAAGTTCTCACTGTGTTCCTTTATTCTTTACCAGAGTTCAGTTAGCATTTTTATTACCGTTGCCTTGAACCCTTTATCAGGAAAGTTATTTATCTCCATTTCATTAGTGTTTTGTTTTTTTTTTTTTAATTGCAGTATAGTTGCTTTAAAATGTTGTTAGTTTTGGCTGTACAACAAAGCAATTCAGATATATGTATACCTATATCCCCTCCCTCTTGGACCACCCTCACCACCATCCCAGCCATGTAGGTCACCACAGAGCACCAAGCTGAGTTCCCTGCACTAAATAGCAGGTTCCCACTGTTTTACAAATGGTAGTGTATATATGTAAATCCCGATCTCCCAATTCATTCCAGCCCCCTTTGCCCCCGTCGTGTCCACATGTCTTTTCTCTATGTCTGAGTCTCTATTTCTGCCCTACAAATAGGTTCATCTGTACCATTTTCCTAGATTCCACATATATGCATTGATATATTTGTTTTTCTCTTTCTGACTTCACTCTGTATGACAGACTCTAGGTCCATCGACGTCACTACAAATGATCCAATTGCATTCCTTTTTATGGCTCAGTAAAAGCCATTCCATTGTGTATATGTACCACATCTTCTTTATCTATTTCTCTGTCAGTGGATATTTTAGATTGCTTCTATGTCCTGGCTATTGTCCATAATTCTGCAGTGAACATTGGGGTGCATTTGTCTTTTTGAATTATGGTTTTCTCAGGGTGTATGTCCAGTAGTGGGATTGCTGGGTCATATAGTAGTTCTATTTTTAGTTTTTTAAGGAAACTTCATACTGTTCACAATAGTGGCTGTATCAATTTACATTCCCACCAACAGTGCAAGAGTGTTCCCTTTTCTCCACACCCTCTCCAGCATTTATTGTTTGTAGATTTTTCGATGATGGCCATTCTGACCAGTGTGAGGTGATATCTCATTGCAGTTTTGATATGCATTTCTCTAATAATTAGCAATGTTGAGCATCCATTCATGTGTTTGTTGGCAATCTGTATATTTTCTTTGGAGAAATGTCTATTTAGGTCTTCTGCCATTTTTTGACTGGGTTGTTTGTGTTTTTTTTTGGGGGGGTACACGGGCCTCTCACTGTTGTGGCCTCTCCTGTTGTGGAGCACAGGCTCTGGACGCGCAGGCTCAGTGGCCATGTCTCACGGGCCTAGCCGCTCAGTGGCATGTGGGATCTTCCCGGACCGGGGCACAAACCCGTGTCCCCTACATCAACAGGCAGAGTCTCAACCACTGTGCCACCAGGGAAGCCCTGTATTTTTGATATTGAGCTGCATGAGCTGACTGTACATTTTGGAGATTAATCCCCTGTCAATTGCTTCATTTGCAAATATTTTCTCCCATTCTGAGAGTGGTCTTTTCATCCCGTTTATGGTTTTCTTTGCTGTGCAAAAGGTTTTAAGGTTCATTAGGTCCCATTAGTTTATTTTTGTTTTTATTTCCATTTCTCTAGGAGATGGGTCAAAAAGGATCTTGCTGTGTTTTATGTCAAAGAGTGTTCTTCCTGTGTTTTCCTCTAAGAGTTTTATAGTGTCTGGCCTTACATTTAGGTCTTTAATCCATTTTGAGTTTATGTTTGTGTATGGTGTTAGGAAGTGTTGTTCTAATTTCATTCTTTTACATGTAGCTGTCCAGTTTTCCCAGCAACACTTATTGAAGAGGCTGTCTTTTCTCCATTGTATATTCTTGCCTCCTTTATCAAAGATAAGGTGAACATATGTGCATAGGTTAATCTCTGGGCTTTCTATCCTGTTCCATTGATTGATATTTCTGTTTTTGTGCCAGTACCATACTGTCTTGATTACTGTCGCTTTGTATTATAGTCTGAAGTCCGGGAGCATGATTCTTCCAGTTCCGTTTTTCTTTCTCAAGATTGCTTTGGCTATTCGGAGTCTTTTGTGTTTCCATATAAATTGTAAAATTTTTGGTTCTAGTTCTGTGCAAAATGCCACTGGAAATTTGGTAGGGATTGCACTGAATCTGTAGACTGCTTTGGGTAGTAGAGTCATTTTCACAATATTGGATTCTTCCAATCCAAGAACATGGTATATCTCTTCATCTGTTTGTATCATCTTTAATTTCTTTCATCAGTGTCTTATAGTTTTCTGCATACAGGTCTTTTGTCTCCTTAGGTAGGTTTATTCCAGGGTATTTTATTCTTTTTGTTGCAATGGTAAATGGGAGTGTTTTGTTAATAGGAATGCAAGAGATTTCTGTGCATTAATTTTGTATCCTGTGCCTTTACAAAATTCATTGATTAGCTCTAGTAGTTTTCTGGTGGCATCTTTAGGATTCTCTATGTAATGTATCATGTCATCTGCAAACAGTGACAGTTTTGCTTCTTCTTTTCCAATTTTGTACTCCTTTTATTTCTTTTTCTTCTCTGATTGCCATGGCTAGGATTTCCAAAACTATGTTGAATAATAGTAGTGTGAGTGATCATCATTGTCTTGCTCCTGATCTTAGAGGAAATGCTTTCAGATTTTCACCATTGAGAATGATGTTTGCTGTGGGTTTGTCATATATGGCCTTTATTATGTTGAGGTAGATTCCCACTATGCCCACTTTCTGGAGAGTTTTTATCATAAATAAGTGTGCAATTTTTCTGCATCTGCTGAATAAGTGTGCTTTTTCTGCATCTACTGAAATGATCATATGGTTTTTATTCTTTAATTTTTAATATGGTGTCTCACATCGATTGATTTGCATATATTAAATAATCTCTGAATTCCTGGGATAAATCCCACTTGATAATGGTATATGACCCTTTTAATGTGTTGCTGGATTCTGTTTGCTAGTATTTTGTTGAGAATTTTTGCATCTATGTTCAACAGTGATTGGTCAGTAATTTTATTTTTTTGAGATATCTTTATCTGGTTTTGGTATCAGAGTGATGGTGGCCTCTTAGAGCGAGTTTGGGAGTATTCCTTCCTCTGCAATTTTTTGGAAGAGTTTGAGAAGGATGGGTATTAGCTCTTCTCTAAATATTTGATAGAATTCTTCTGTGAAGCCATCTGGTTCTGGACTTTGTTGGAAGTTTCTGAATTGCAGTTTCAATTTCATTACTTGTGATTTGTCTGTTTATATTTTCTATTTCTTCCTGGTTCAGTCTTGGAAGGTTGTACCTTTCTAAGTGTCCATTTCTTCTAGGTTGTCCATTTTATTGGCATAGTGTTGCTTGTAGTAGTCTCCATGAGCCTTTCTTTTGCTGTGGTGTCAGTTGTAATTTCTCCTTTTTCATTTCTAATTTTATTGATTTGAATCCTCTCCCTTTTTTTTCTTGATGAGTCTGGTGAAAGGTTTATCCATTTTTTTTATCTTCTCAAAGAACCAGCTTTTAGTTTTATTGATTTGTATTATTGTTTTCTTCATTTCGATTTATTTCTGCTCTGATTTTTTATGATTTCTGTCCTTCTACTAACTGTGGGTTTTGTTTGTTCTTTCTCTAGTCACTTTAGGTGTAAGGTTAGGTTGTTTATTTGGGATTTTTCTTGTTTCTTGAGGTAGGATTGAATTGCTATAAACTTCCCTCTTAGGATTGCTTTTGCTGCATCCTATAGGTTTTGGGCCATTATGTTTTCATTTGTTTCTAGGTATTTTTTGATTTCCTCTTTGTTTTCTTCAGTGATCTCTTGGTTATTTAGTAGCATATTGTTTAACCTCCATGTGTTCGCATTTTTTACAGTTTTTTCCCCTGTAATTGATTTCTAATTTCATAGTGTTGTTCTCGGAAAAGATGCTTGATATGATTTCAGTTCTCTTAAATTTACCAAGGCTTGATTTGTGATCCAAGATGTGATCTAGCCTAGAGAATGTCCCATGTGCACTTGAGAAGAAAGTGTATTCTGCTGCTTCCAGATGGATGTCCTATAAATATCAATTAAGTCTATCTTGTCTATTGTGTCATTTAAAGCTTGTGTTTCCTTATTTTCTCTCTGGGTGATCTGTCCATTGGTATAACTGGGGTATTAAGGTTTCCCAGTATTATTGTGCTACTGTCAATTTCCCCTTTTATGGTTATTAGCACTTGCCTTATATATTGAGGTGCTCCTATTTTGGGTGCATAAATATTTACAATTGTTATGTCTTCTTGGATTGATTCCTTTATCATTATGTAGTGTTCTTCCTTGTCTCTTGTAACAGTCTGTATTTTAAAGTTTAGTTTATCTGATATGAGTATTGCTACTCCAGCTTTCTTTGGATTTCCCTTTGCATGGAATATCTTTTTCCATCCCCTCACTTTCAGCATATGTGTCTCTAGGTCTGAAGTAGGTCTCTTGTAGATAGCATATAAATGGGTCTTGTTTTTACATTCATTCAGTCAGTCTGTGTCTTTTGGTTGGAGCATTTAATCCATTTACATTCAAGGTAATTATCAATATGTATGTTCCTATTACCATTTTCTTAATTGTTTTGTTTTTGTTGGTCCTTTTCTTGTGTTTCTCACCTAGAGAAGTTCCTTTAGCATTTGTTGTAAAGCTGGTTTGGTGGTACTGAATTCTCTTAGCTTTTGCCTCTCTTAAAGCTTTTGTGTTCTCTATTGAATCTGAATGAGATCCTTGCTGAGTAATCTTGTAGTTTTTTTCCCTTTCATTACTTTAAATATATCCTGCCACTCTCTTCTGGACTGCACAGTTTTTGCTGAAAAATGAGCTGATAATCTTATGGGGATTCCCTTGTATGTCATTTTTTTTTTTTTACCCTTGCTGCTTTTAATATTTTTTGCTTTGAATTTAATGTTTTGATTGTTTAATATGTGTCTTAGTGTGTTTCTCCTTGTGTTTAATCCTGTATGGGACTCTCTGTGCTTCCTGGACTTGGGTGGCTCTTTCCTTTCCCATGTTAGGGGGGTTTTTGACTATAATCTCTTCAAATATTTTCTCAAACCCTTTCTCTTTCACTTCTTCTTCTTGGACCCCTATAATTCAAATGTTGGTGTGTTTAATGTTGTCCCAGAGGTCTCTGAGACTGTCCTTATTTATTTTCTTTATTCATATGTCCTTACGTTTTTTCTTTATTCTGCTCCTCAGCAGTTATTTTCACCATTCTATATTCTAGCTCACTATTCGTCCTTCTGCCTCAGTTATTCTGCTATTGATTCCTTCTAGTGTATTTTTCATTTGTTATTCTGTTGTTCATCATTGTTTTTTGTTATGTAGTGCTTCTAGGTCCTTTTTAAACATTTCTTGTATTTTCTCAATCCATGCCTCCATTCTGAGATTTTGGATCATCTTTCCTATCATTACTCTGAATTCTTTTTCAGGTACGTTGCCTATTTCCTCTTCGTTTATTTTGTCTTATAGGTTTTTACCTTGCTCTTTTGTCTGTAATATATTTTTTTGTCACTTTTTTTTTTTTTTGATGGGTGGGGCTGTGTTCCTGTCTTGCTGGTTGTTTGGCCTGAGGTGTCCAGCAGTGGATTTTGCAGGCATTTGGGTGGAGCTAGGTCTTGGTACTGAGATCTCACACTGATTAATATTCCCTGTGACCTGGTCATGCAAGTATTCTTCCCATCCCCTTAGGTGTCTGAGGTCCCCCACCAGGCCTAGTAGGTGCCCTAGTTGTAAGGAGACACGAACTCCATGTCCTCCTACTCTGCCATCTTGACTCTGCCCTCTCTCTCTGGGTTTTTATGTTGCTCTAGTATATGAAACATATCCCTCTTTTTTTTTTTTTACTTTATCTCTATGAACTTAGGTAATACAATTACCTGTCCTGGTTTTGAAGGTTTTGTGAGAGAATGTCCCTATTCAGTCTGTGCGTACCCAGTGGCTTTGTTGGGAGAGTTGTATCTGAAGTGTACACAGGCTGCATCTTCTCCCAGGGTACACTGGCAGCTGCTGCCTTGGTAGAAGTTAAGACTGGGAGTTGGAGGGGCTAGAGCTGAAGTCAGATGTGAGGTGGGATTTCTCCTAGACCTAGTGGTGGTCACAGTACTATCAGAGAATGGGACTGGGGGCCTGAGGGGCTGGAGCAGGAGCTCTAATTTGGGCTCCTCCCCAGTGTGATGGCAGTCTCTGCCTTGGTTGGGAGCATGGCCAGGGCCTGGGGTCTTGGGGCTGCTCCTTTGCACTTGTTCTTTTTCCTGGATGTGTGCACCTTGGTCAGAGGTGGGGTTGGGGCCCAAGAGGTTGGAGATGCACTTCCCAGTGAGTTGGCTCTGGGTCTCTGACCTGGCCAGAGGCAGGGCTGGAGCTCGAGCTGGTGCTGCTCCTTCCCCAGTGTGTGAATGAGTTGGCAATGGTGGCCTCTGCCTTAGCAAGAAGCAGTGCTGGAGCAGGAGCGCAGTGTGGGCCAGGGTGCACACAAGAGTAGTGCTGGCAGGCTGGCCTGAGCACCAGAAGGTTTTCAGTCGGCTACTTCTGTACTGGGGTTGGAGCAAGCAAATCTGCTCATGCTCAAGAGCTGAGTCTTGCTTTCTTTCATCCCTTTCTGGTATGCCCCACTGGTTTTCAAACAAGCTAAGGGGGCTCATCTTCCTCAGTTTTGGACCCCAGAGTTGAGGTTCCTAAGATGGGTCTCAAACCCTTCACTCCTTAGGGAGGATCCTCGAGTCTCTGGTATTCCCCTCCTCTTATGGGTCATCTGCTAGGGGTGTAGGTCTTGACTAGATTGTTTCTCCTCCACTCCTACCAGGCTCTTTGTTATTCTTTATGGCCTTGGTTGTAGAAGAGCCATTGTTCTAGTCTTCAGGTTGCTTTCAGAGATGCTCTGTATGTAGTTGTAGTTTTCATGTGTTTATGGTGGGAAGTGAGCTCAAAGTCTTCCTGCTCCATCAACTTGATCCTTCTGCCTCCTAAAATCAATAATTATTTTTTAGCTGATATTGAACACTGTTGACAAATATCACACAGAGAGACTTCATGATTTCCAAAATAAAACAAAATAATAGTAAAATAATAATATATAGGTTGATCATTTATTATATACAAAACCCCATGGTGAATAACTTAAATATATTGATAATATTTCTGCACAAGATGCCTTTATGAAATATTTACAGATGAAGAAATTGAGAACAAAATGAGTTAAGCAATGAACTAAGTTCCTACAATGTGTGATCATGTTAGAATTGGTAAATAGGTAGGCTAAATATAGATTCTAAGATCTTTTAAAATTTATAGTTGGGAGAGTACTTGCATTCCTAGAGATTTTGTTAATATTTATTTATATCTGTATCTATTTTTGTATCTATATCATAATCACTCTCTCCAACTGCTAATAAATTTTCAGATAATATAGAATATACTTCAACCTGGGTGGTTAATAGACCAGAGCTCTTCTGTTAGCTAACCTTTTTAAACTTTACCCTTTAGAAAGAAGACTGTAATCAATTAGAGGGAATTTTTTTCAAGATTGGAAAAGAAGGATTTAATAATTTACTGGGTTAAAGTTGAGTGAAGAATTGAGGCTTTACAAAAGATCAAATTAACCAAAGAGCTTTGGGGGAATGAAATAGAATGTTTTCATTTCTTAGCAATATTTTATACTGAAGGTCTCTCTAAATTTAGATTAGATAAGACAAAAAGAGAAACTGTTTTTCTTTCAGTTGATTAATACAAAGATGGAGTTAAAACAGTCCAAATGACTGCTCCAGTCCTATAATTGTGTGCATCAGTCATAATAGGTAATTTATGTTACATTGTTAAAAATTTGTCAGATATTATAGTTTATATTGACAGCAATACTACTAATTATACAGATTTATCTCTGGCTTACTCTGCTCTACCTTATTCTGAATCAAGGATGGAGGCTAAGGGAGGCTCTATCTCAGTGTTTACATGACTGCTAAGGCAGGAGACAGGATAAACACACCATAATCTGGCTTTTAAAGTGTCTTCTGGGAAGGACCATGTATCATTTCCAATCATGTTCTATCTGCCAAAGGAAGAACTATTGCTGTTGCAAACTTCAAAAATCATAGATAAGGGAAATCCTACCATACACTTAGAAGACAGAAAACTGGGAATATTTGGGGAACAGCACAAATAAATACCTCATGGTGCCATTTCCAAAGAGCACGAGGGAACAAAGAAATCAAGTAAAAGAAGTTTATGAAGGTCAACTGAGGAAAGAAGTTTGCTTAGCCAAGGCATCTAGAATGCCACTATATCTGCATTTTATAATTTTTAGAGGAATTTGGATGTTAGTTTTTAAGAAATGAACTTTTATAATAAAAATATATTTCAGTTTCACACAATTATCAAAATAACCATCTGTCATTTTTCACTTTAGTACAAATTCTTTTCTAACACCCACCTCAGGAGCACACTCCTTCACATATATGCAGATTGTCATTGTAAAAAGGTACATGCGGTTTCCCTGGTGGCGCAGTGGTTGAGTCTGCCTTCCGATGCAGGGGACACGGGTTCGTGCCCCGGTCCGGGAAGATCCCACATGCCATGGAGCGGCTGGGCCCCTGAACCATGGTCGCTGAGCCTGTGCTCCGCAACGGGAGAGACCACAACAGTGAGAGGCCCACGTACTGAAAGAAAAAAAAAAAAAATATATATATATATATATATCTATAAGGTAGACGATTTAAGGTGGTCTTCAAATTATATACAATTTTCAGGTACTAATTATCATTCCCACCTGTATTTCACAACTGACAGATGTACATTGCTTTTTTCCTACCCAAGAACTGCCAGTCAATGAAATTCCTCCAAAGACAACTTTTGAATATTTTAATAATAACATAATTCCTGAATTCTTTAATCAATATAATATTTCAGTTTGTTTTTAGAGTCTATGCTTGTGTTTTTCTTACATAAAAAGCCTACAAAAATCAACAGACTTATTTGAAATTGTTTCTCATAATTCACCAAATAAGGGCAAAAGTCCATTTTTAAAAATTAGTTTTAGGCTTACAGAAAAATTGAGTGGACAGTATAGAGAGTTTCCATACTCCCTCTGTCCCCTACCAAATCTCCCAACATACATAGTTTCCCCTATTATTGTCTTGCATTGGAGTAGTGTATTTGTTATAATTAACAAACTGATAATAGACACATTATTATTAAAGACCATAGTTTATATTACAGTTCATTTTACAGTTTATGGTTTTGACTTATAATGCCATGTATTCACTATTAGAGTATCGGTATGGACTATATCTCCTCAAAATTCATAGTTTGAAATTCTAACCCCCAATGTGATGGTATTTGAAAATGGGGCCTTTGGAAGTGTTAAATAAGGTCATGAGGGGTGGGGACCTCATGATAGGATTAATGCCCTTATAAAAAGAGGAAGAAAGTTTCTCTCCACCCCCACAATCTCTCTCTCTCCTTTCACACACTAAGGATCGCCATGTGAGAATGTGAGAGGGTCCTCACCAAAACCCAGCCATGATAGTATCCTTATCTCAGACTTCCACTATCCAGAACTCTGAGCAATAAATGTTTGTTGTTTAAATCATCCAGTCATGGTAATTTGTTTTAGCAGCCTGAGTAGACTAAGACAAGTATCTTAACACCTGTGATGTTCCACCTGTTCATCCTCCCCTCCCTTCCCCAAACTCCTAGAAACCAGTTCTTTTTGTCTCCATAGTTTTGCCCTTTTGCAAAATGTTGTGCAGTTGAAATGTAGCCTATTCAGATTGCCTTTTTTTTTTTTTTTTTTTTTTTTTTGCGGTACACGGGCCTCTCACTGTTGTGGCCTCTCCCGTTGCGGAGCACAGCTCCGGACGCACAGGCTCAGCGGCCATGGTTCACAGGCCCAGCTGCTTCGTGGCATGTGGGATCTTCCCAGACCAGGCCACAAACCCATGTCCCCTGCATCGGCAGGCGGACTCTCAACCACTGTACCACCAGGGAAGCCCTCAGATTGCCTTCTTTTATTTAGCAATATACATTTAAAATTCACCCATATCTTGGTGTGGTTTGATAGCTCATTCCTTTACATTACTTATTAGTTTTCCATTGTATTAGTCTACCACAGCTTATTCATCCATTGACCTATTAAAGCCTTCCTATTTGTTTCCAGTTTATACTGGTTATGAATAATACTGCCATAAACATTTGTTCACAGTTCATGTGGGAGATAAATTTTCAAATCAGTTGGGTAATATCTAGGAACATGAATGCTAGATTGTATAGTACAAATATGCTTAGCTTTGTAGGAAACTGCAAAACTGTCTTGCAAAGTGGCTGTAACATTTTGCATTCCCACCAAAAATGAATGAGTCACTATTGTTTTGCATTCTCTCCAAAACTGGTATTGTCATTTTTTTTTGGATTTGGACATTTGAATAGTGTGTAGTTATATCTCATTTTTGTTTTAATTTGCATTTCACATTGACAAATGGTGTTGAGGGCTTATAATATGCTTATTTTACATCTACAAATCTTCTTTGGTGTAGCATCTGTTGCAGTCTTTTGCCCATTGCTTAACTGTTTTTTTATTTTATGTAGGGTAAAAGTCATTCAACTGATATGCATTTTGCAAATATTTTCTCTCAATCTGTGACTTGTCTTTCATTCTCTCAAGAATGTATTTTGCAGAATAGAACATTTTCATTTTAACTAACTCCAAACTCAATGCCAGCAGAAAAATCTCTCTGTTGCTTGTCTTTAAAAAATAAAATTTCCCAGGTCAGACTGATCATGATAATACCACTTATAATTAACTTAACACTACCTAATTAGGGACCTCAATTATGTCTGCAAAATTCCTACACCTTTTAATATAACATAATCACAGGATTGATACACCATATAGTCAGGAGTCCTGTTCACAATTAAGGGGTGGGATTATACAGGGCATATACACAGAGGATGGCAATCCAGGGGCCATCTTAGAATTCTGCCAACCAGAGTCCACCCTCTTGCACTCAAGTATTCACATCCTTTACAAATGCAAAATCCATTCACTCTCGCAAGGCTCCCAAGAGTCTCATCCACTTATGACATCAACTCCAAGTCCAAAGTCTTTTCATTTAAATCTAAATCTCATTAAAACAAAACCCCAAATTTCAAAGTTTTGTCCTCTAGATGAGGTATGGATGAACCCCTTGGGTATAATCCACTAAGTGCAGCAATTTGGAGCACAATTCCTTTCCGACTATAGACCTATGAAACTAAAAAGATAAGATTTCTTATAGACAATCCAGTCACGTTCCAACTCGTATAAGATTTTTCAACCTACATAAGGCAAACAAGAATGTGTAACTATTTCAGGATATTGTGGGGTTTTATAAGAAAACAGAATAATAAGTAAAAATTAAACTTGTATATTATAAACAAAAGTAAAAATTAATGATGAACTGATAACATTTTAAAACATTCAATATGCTACATATAAAGTTATCTTTTTAAAGTCTTACTCCAAAATGAGGAAAAGGAAGGATTCAGAAATGTAGAAATGAAAATAAGCAGAATTCTTATTAAAAAAAATCTCATAAGTGAAATTTCTTGCCTATCAATATTTAAAATATTACTCAGTTGCTATATATTATATGTTAAGTTTACACTGTCATATGATCTAATTTTTGAGGGCTGTAGTTTAGTAATATGTTCCAAGAATTTTTAAAAATATCATATGCATTACTGCAACTTCATAATTTTTAGAAATTTGTTCTAAGAAATGATCAGAAATGGAGGTAAAAATTTATTTATAAAAATGGTCCTTTTATTTTTACAGTAATTCAAAAGTAAATATTTAATAATTAGGAATTTTTAAAATTAAATCTTATACCAATGTACTAGCATAAAGGCCACATTAAAAATGTTTCATAAGCTTATATCAAAATGTTCAAAAAAGATAGATCGTGTTCAACTGAAAAAAAAAAAAAGAAGAGTTAAGGGACAGAGAATTCAAAAGCTTTACAGATAAGCAAAAGCTAAGAGAATTCAGTCCCACCAGACAGGCTTTGCAACAAATGCTAAAGGAATGTCTCTAGGCAGGAAAGAAAAGGCCACAATTAGAAACAAGAAAATTATGAATGGAAAAGCTCACCAGTAAAGGCAAACATACAGAAAAGGTAGGACATCATCTATACAAAAATATGATGTCAAAACAAGCAATCATGAGGAGAGTCCAGATACAGGACACTGGAAATGCGTTTGAAATTAAAAGACCAGCAACTTAAAACAATCTTGTTTACATATAAACTGCTATATCAAAACCTCATTGTAACTGAAAAACAAAATTCAACAATAGGATATGCACAAAAAAAAGAAAAAGGAATCCAAACACAACACTAAAGTTAGTCATCAAATCACAAGAGAAGAGAACCAGAGAGGAAGGGAAGAAAAATGACCTACAAAAACAAATCCAAGACAATTAACAAAATGGCAATGAGAACATACATACTGATAATTACTTTAAATGTAAATAGATTAAATTCTCCAACCAAAAGACATGCTGAATGGATATAGAAACAAGACCTGTATATATTCTGTCTACAAGAGACCCACTTCAGATCAGGGACACATGCAGACTGAAAGTGAGAGGATGAAAAAGGCATTCCATGCAAATGGAAATCAAAACAAAGCTGGAGTAACAATACTCATATCAGACAAAACAGACTTAAAAATAAAGACTGTTACAAGAGACAAAGAAGGCCACTACATAATCATCAAGGGATCAATCCAAGAAGAAGATATAACAATTGTAAATATATATGTACCCAACATAGGAGCACCTCAATATATAAGGCAAATATGAACAGCCATAAAAGGAGAAATTGACAGTAACACAATAATAGTGGGGGGATTTAACACCCTAGTTTCATCAAAGGACAGAACATCCATACAGAAAATCAATAAGGAAACATAAGCCTTAACATGTTAGAGCAGGTGGACATAATTGATATTTATAGAGCATTCCATCCAAAAGCAGCAGAATAGACATTCTTCTCAAGCACCCATGGAACATTCTCCAGGATAGATCACATACTGTGCCACAAAGCAAGCCTCAGTAAATTTAGCAAAATTGAAATCATATCAAACATCTTCTCTGACCACAATGCTGTGACATTAGAAATCAACTACAACAAAAAACTGTAAAAAACACAAACATGTGGAGACTAAACAATATGTTACTAATGGAATGGATCACTGAAGAAATTAAAGAGAAAATCAAAAAATACCTAGAGTCAAATGAAAATGAAAGCACAATCTAAGACCTATGGAACACAGCAAAAGCAGTTATGAGAAGGAAGTTTATAGCAATACAATCTTACCTCAGGAAACAAGAAAAATCTCAAATAAACAACCTAAAGAAGCTAGAGAAAGAAGAACAAATAAAACCCAAAGTTAGCAGAAAGAAAGAAATCATAAAGATCAGAGCAGAAATCAATGAACTAGAGGTGAAGAAAACAATAGAAAAGTTTGATGAAACAAAAAGCTGGTTCTTTGAAAAGATAAACAAAATTGATAAACCTTTAGCCAGAGTCATCAAAAATAAAAAAAGCGGGGCAGGGAGAAGGCTCAAATCAATATAATTAGAAATGAAAAAAGAGAAGTTAAAATGGACACCACAGAAATACAAAGGATCATGAGAGATTACTAAAAGCAACTATATGCCAATAAAATGGACAACCTGCAAGAAATGGACAAATCCTTAGAAAGGTACAATCTTCTAAGACTGAACCAGGAATATAAAATATGAACAGACCAATCACAAGTACTGAAATTGAAACTGTGATTGGAAAACTTCCAACAAAAGTCCAGGACTAGATCACTTCACAGGTGAATTCTATCAAACATTTAGAGAAGAGTTAACACCTATCCTTCTGAAAGTCTTCCAAAAAATTGCAGAGGAAGGAACACTCCCAAACTCATTCTGTGAGGTCACCATCACCCTAATACCAAAACCAGACAAAGATACCACACAAAAAAGAAAATTACAGGCCAATATCACTGATGAATGTAGATTCATATGTACTCAACAAAATACTAGCAAACCAAATCCAACAATACCTTAAAAAGATCATACATCGTGATCAAGTGGGATTTATCCCAGGGATGTAAGGATTTTTCAATATCTGCAAATCAGTGTGATACACCACTTAACAAACTGAACAACAAAAACCATATGATCACCTCAATAGGGCACAAGATCTAAATAGACATTTCTCCAAAGATAACATACAGATGGCCAAAAAGCACATGAAAACACACTCAACATCACTTATTATTAGAGAAATGCAAATCAAAACTACAATGAGGTACCACCTCACACTGGTCAGAATGGCCATCATCAAAAATCTACAAACAATAAATGCTGTAGAGGGTATGGAGAAAAGGGAACCCTCCTACACTGTTTGTGGGAATGTAAATTGGTGCAGCCACTATGGAGAACAGTATGGAGGCTCCTTAAGAAACTAAAAATGGAGCTACCATATGATCTAGCAATCCTACTCCTGGGCACATATCCAGAGAAAACCATAATTCAAAAAGATACATGGATCCCAATGTTCACTGTAGAACTATTTACAATAGTCAAGACATGGAAGAAATCTAAATGTCCATTGACAGGAATGAATAAAGATGTAGTACATATATACAATGGAATATTACTCAGCCATAAAAAAGGATGCAATAATGCCATTTGCAGCAACACGGATGGACCTAGAGACTATCATACTAAGTGAAGTCAGTCAGAGAAAGACAAATATTGTATGATATCACTTATATGTGGAATCTAAAAAAAATGATACAAGTGAACTTATTTACAAAACAGACTTTGAAAACAAACATATGGTTACCAAAGGGGAAAGGTGGGGGTGAGGGATAAATTAGGAGTGTGGGATTAACATATACATACTACTATATGTAAAATAGATAATCTACAAGGACCTACTGCATAGCACAGGGAACTCTACTCAGTAATCTGTAATAACCTGTATCAGAAAATAATCTGAAAAAGAATGGATATATGTATAACTGAACCACTTTGCTCTACACCTGAAACTAACACAACATTGTAAATTAACTATAATATAAAATAAAAATTAAATGAAGAAAAGAAAGGAATTACATAATAAAATGTAGGGAGATAGGAGAGTCTGACACAAAGCTGCTAAACCCCTTGGAATTTCCTGGGTAATAGGAATTTCTTTTATATTAGTGAGGTGACTCTGTGGGCTCCTGGGTCGGGGCTGGTCACCAGAAAAAGCAAGCCATGATTAGAAGCTTGGAAATTTCAGCCCTACCTCCCATTTTCTGAAGAGGGGCTGAAAGTTAATAGTCAGTCATACCTATGTGACGAAGCCTCCATAAAAGTACAGGGTTTAGAGATCTTCTGGGCTGGTGACCATATCCACATGGCAGGAAGGGGCACACTCCAACTCCACTAAGACAAAAGCTCCTGTGCTCAGGACTCTTCCAGACCTTGTACTGATACTATGTATCTCTTTATCTGGCTGTTTATCTGTATCCTTTAACATAGCCTTTGTAATAAATTGGCATTAATAAGTAAACTGTTTTGTAAGCCACTCTAGTAAATTATTCAACTCAAAGAGAGAACCTTGGGACCCTCTGATTTGTAGCTAATTTGAGCTGAAGTTGTGGGTAACCTGGGGACATATTCCTTGCTATTGGCATCTGAAGGAGAGGCCCATCTTGTGGGACTAAGACCTTAACCTGTGGGTTTTATGCTAACTGGCTAACGTCAGAATTGAATTGTAGGACACCTAGAAGATGGCAGATAATTGATGGTTGTCAGAAAACCTCCCACACATCTGGTTAAAGAAGTGTTCTGCGTGAGTAGTAGAGGTGAAATATTTTTTCCTTTCCAATGTAAAAACGAAAAGAGCAGAGACTTTGAAAAAGTCAGGTTTGCATTTGAATCAAGGGTCCACTGTGTAACATTGTGCACATAAATGAATGTCCCTAAATTTAAATCTTTTCAAAATTAGAATGAGTATATTGAGAAATATGGAAGTCCTGGCATATAGTGAACATTTAGTGAATGAATCCTATCATAATTATTCACTGATATTGTTTTCTTCACACTCTGATGACAGTGGAATAAATGTAAAGTTACAACAGAAAAAAACTGTTAAGACTTTCTCTTCACCTCACAGTTCATAAGAGTTGTAGAATATGTCTTAATGATTCTTAGCAATCTATACTTTAAAATACTGTTAAAATATCTTCCTTCAAGGCTGAAGTAAATAACTATATTTAATTATGTTTGAGCAATTCAAAAACTCTTCAAAGGGCCCACTTCTGCTTAGCATTTTTCCTCCATATCAGGCTTCTATTTGGTCCTGCAATGTAGCAATGGAATCACAGACCAATCTACAGTGCTTTCAGGTTTGAGAGCTCTCTTCAGTGAATGCTCACATTGGGGATTCTTGCTCAAGCAGTATGAGTGTAAATGCAGCTGGCATGTCCACAAGGATATGGGATCATGAAGTTTGTGGTTTAATTATATCAGGAATAGAATTTGATCCATTCTCTAATTTATTCTAAAAACACATCACTTTAATGGGGTTTCAATGAACTGTGTGCCAAAGGCATAATGTTAAAAGCAAAAATGTGCTATTCTTTTTTTTTTCTTCAAAGAAAAAGCATTGATCAGGTCCATGATTAAATGCTATGTGAAGAATATCTTCCACAAGCATAAGTCCTCATTATATTCCCCTTTGATTGCAAAGAATCTATGTGCCAAACACACAATAAATATAAGCATGGTCAGGGAGTTTCTGCAGGTGAATTGATAAATGTGCAGGGTGTGTGTGTGTGTGTGTGTGTGTGCACTAGCTGTTTTCATCCAGTAATTATGCATGGCCTGATGCCTATTCTGTCTGTATCAAGCGAGTAATATGTGTACTGCGTGGAGAATTTGAGAAACATTGAATCATTTATTCTTTCATTTATTCAACTAATAGGGCCCAGTCTTATACTAAGAGATGCAAATACAAGGGGAGCAGATGTATAAGCAGGTCTATCTTTCTAAAGCTAAAGTTTACGGGGGAGATGGACACCAAAGGATCACACACTGTGTCATTTTACTACTATGATAAGCGCTTCTAAAAAGAAGAACACAGGATTCTAGGAGAGTAATATTGAGGGTTTATTTAGTCAAAGAGAGTAGGAAAGGATTTCCTAGGAAAAGTGACATTTGAGCTGAAGGAAAATAGCAGTTAACCAAATAGCAGATCACATGTGTCTACATTTTGTTGACTCCATTTTACTACTTCCTGGAAAAATCACCATTTTAGGGATGGCCATCCATGAAAAAGGGGGATTGTTCTATTATGTAAGTTAAGATCTTCCCTAAATTTGTCCCTCCTTGTCTTTTTGGTATCTTATTTTCCCTCATTCAAGCATTTGGATAGATGATTCACTCAAAAGAATATGGAAAACAAACTTGTGAAGCTCTTAGGAAACTACTGCAATTTAAATCCACAGGTAATAATATTAAACTTTGAAATGCTTTCCTCAGAAGCTTTAGTTTCACTTTGTGCCTCTGAACTCCTAGAGAGGTAGGAATAGAGAACACTACACTATACTACACTATAAAGGCTCAATCTTTGTAAAGAATAAATGAAAGCAATTTTCTCCAACATAAGATTATAATAAAGTGAAACTTCAGGAGAAAACATCTTGCCTTACAACTTTCTCAACTGGCTTTTGGTTAAATTTTCAAATCCAGAAATTTAAGAAGATAATTTAAATGAATTTTATTATATTCTCTAGCTACTTATATTTCTCCCTAAATGTTAGATTCATATAGTCTAAAGATCATGCAGATTTATAATCAGACCAAATAACATCTAAGCATACCATTTTCTTTATAATCCTCATGAATTTAGACTTGCCATTTGGGAGAACATTAGGAATAATCTGTACTTATATCTTTTCATTAAAAAAAAAGATTGCACTTTCCTATGCATCTTAGTCACCCTATGATTGCTTTGCATTAACAAGTTCAAAATTATGTTTTTAGCTTTTTATGAATTTGTATGTACATTCTTTTCCAATACAAATATAAATTTGGAAAGATCTCATAAGGTTAACTGTCTCATCCTTTTAAGCCCTAGAACCCTATCTAAAATTTACAATGTGGTCCTGTTTATTTTGTTTAAATTTAAGGTGTAACACTTTCCATTTTAATCTATGTAGCCCATGTTTCCCTAATGCTCACCAGCCCATCACCACTAATTGGTTTATAAGGAACCATATTTGACTGAAGTTTTGTGTGTCATTTAAAACAGCCTTCTTCAAATATCTGGTACTTTGCTGAAGGTATCTCTCTTGCAGTCATGAATAAGTTCATTACTGTTGAGTATCAGTATTTGCCAGTGTGACAGACATCTGAGGCAACAGACAGGGTGAGGAGAACCATCCCTTCTCTGTGGTGTGCATTATAGCTTATCCAAACTGCACTGTTTGTTTCCTCATAAATGTATAGTGTTTTCAATGAAACAGCTTTTTCACATCTAACTCACAGTCTCCCTACACTCTGTAGAGATTATGTGTCAAATACGGACCATTACATAAGACACATCTGTATGAAAGACCCAGTCTTATATTCAAAATCACCTGACTGTCTGGTGTGTTCTTTTCCTGGGTCCAGCTTACCTCACTGATTCCGCTTTCTTTAGGAAGAATCCTTCAAGGAGGCCCTTTGATCTTGAAGGTAAATAAGCTTCTGGTGAGGTCACCCACCAGTTCACTAGACATACTCAAACATGTTTAAATTCTAGTTTGGGCTACCTGAGACTTTAATTAAATGCCTACTATTTCTTGGACATCACATCTGACCTGAGAATTCAGAAATATGAGACATAGCTCCTATCCTAAAGTAGCTTAAAATCTACCTGGAAATATAATCACATAAGTAATTTCAATACAGTATGAACGTCACAACAATACAAATACTACGTGCTATGAGGGTGCATAGAAGTTGACCACTAACTTTTCCATAATTATTTTCAGCCTTAATTTGGGGGTGTATTGTTTTGTCTGATATGTGATTTGCTTCATCTAGGAGTCCCACAAAATCTTAAATGATATTGAAGGACCAGTTTATTTGGAAGGAGATAGAAATAAACTGATTTATGCAACAACAATATGTGTGTATGAATAGATTTACTGTTATGGTGTTAAACAGTGTTCCCTCAAAATCCATGTCCATCCAGAACCTCAGAATGTGACCTTTTGTGGAAATGGGGGCTTTGCAGTGTCAAAGAGAACCAGAGCTGTACACTAGTTAAAGTGCAAAAAATAGATTTCATTTAGTAACTATTGTAATAGGGGGAAACAAACTTCAGTATAGAACGGAACTCAATTCTGATTATAGCCAAAGAGCATAAGTGGGGATATATAGCCAAGGAGCAGGGAGAGGGGTTCAGTGGATGGAAATTTACTAAGAGGAGACATAAAAGGTAATAGGATTCTTGAAAAACCTGATTAACAGGATTCTTGCTGAAGGCAGGTCAGGGTGATCAGATATCAAGGGTGATCATATACCAAGGGTGGGAAGGATAACTTAGCAAGATTCTTTGCTAAGCCTGGACTGGGCAGGCCAAAGACAGGTTTGGGGCCAAGGTGGAGGCCTAGCCCAGAAAAGATTCTCAGAGGAACCTGTAAAGTTTGGTCAAAGAGAGAGTTTCTGTTATCAGATGCAATTAATTAAAATGGGGTCGTACTGGATTAGGGTGGGCCTTAAATCCATTATGACTGGAATCCTCTTAAAAGAAGAGGACAGAGACAAAACCACACAGGGAAAAACATGTGATTATGGAGGCAGAAATTAGAGTAACTCATCTACAAGCCAAGGAACTCACAAGGACTGCTGACAACCACCGGAGGCCAGGAGAAAGGCAAGGAAATGTTCTTCCCTAGAGCCTTCAGAGGAAGCATGGCCTTCTGACACCTTGATTTTGGATTTCTAGCCTCCGTAACTGTAAAAGACTAAATTCTGTTGTTTTAAGCCACTCAGTTTGTGGTGCCTTGTTGTGGCACCAACTAACATATGGTATTATACCTACAAGGGCCCAGGGACAGGGGGGATTGAGAAGGATATAAACCACAGTACCAACAATGCTTTCTGTTTGGTGAGGAAGGGTGGAATGAAACTGGGAGTGGGGTAAAGGAGGGGATTTCACACTGTATATTTTCTATAATTCTTTTACATAGTGTGATTATATAGGTACTTTATGCTTTCAGGAGTATGTAAATACAGCATTACCAAAAAAAAGAAAAAGAAAAAGAATATATACAATGGATATGGGAAAAGTTTAAAGCTTTCTCAGAGGAAGGCTAAGGAAATCTACATATGCATCAGTTTAATGAATATCACCATGTTAGGTTATATGCACCTTGGTTTACCTCTTTATAATTACCCCAAACTGACCCTGAGATATCATGAATATACAGAATTGGTGGGAAACTAGCTTTTCGTTTTCTACTTTAAAATCTTATTTGTGTTCTGTATTTAAAGTGACTCCTCATGTATTGGCACTAACCTGAGGATGCACATCAGAAGGGGAAAATGACAGTTTCCTTCTTTCATTTTGTGCCTTATATCTGGTATCTTATTTACCACATACTTATCTGGGTTATGATGAAAATATATAAATATTTGAACCTTTAACTTCAGAGAAGAAAATATATACAGTTACATGCTCCATGAAGGCAACATTATCCATTCTTTTTACTGCTGCATGCTCAGCACCTTGAACAATAATTTGCACATAGTTGCATTCAATATCTGTCGATAAATGAATAAATATAGTAATGCATTATTTAACTTCCACTAGGAATTGTTATCTCTGCCTTTTGCCAAGAGTGCTAGGGAAATTATGTAAATGGCATTGACCCAGATAGTTAAACACAAACAAAGTTCTGCATAAAAGCATTCAGGTAAGATCCTATTTTCAGAAAACCAAATTTTAGGCTGATTTACTTATTAACTGGTGTTTTACAAGTGTTTCTTATTTCA
This sequence comes from Stenella coeruleoalba, assembly GCF_951394435.1. Classification (NCBI taxonomy): domain Eukaryota; kingdom Metazoa; phylum Chordata; class Mammalia; order Artiodactyla; family Delphinidae; genus Stenella; species Stenella coeruleoalba. Next base: position 32,751,243 of record NC_137157.1, read on the forward strand.
TCCATTAGTTTATCTGCCTAGGTAAAATAGATTACTATACTAATAAATTAGTATAGTTTGCAAATCTCCAATTATCCTTATTAATAAGGTCGTGATATTCTACAGAGGCATAATTGCACTGACATAATCTCTCAGTATCCAAAAGACTACATTTGGTGACTTACAATTTTCAGCCTTTCAGTATACCTATTTCACTGGAAATTACTTGCTCTCTATTCTATTTTATTGCTTTTACAGCTTGATTATATTTTACTAAAACTATTAAGAATGCTGACATATTTATTAGATCTATGGTGCTTTGAAAGGCATTTTTTTTAGATTCACAGATGAATGTAAATGCATGTGAAAAAACCCTCATTTTAAACATTCTTATTATTATATACACATGTACATATGTACACATGTGAGGTCTTATTGATTACTGGTTTCTAAAAAGAAAGCAAATATGGCATCTTTCACATAATTCTAGACTTCATAACTGGTCACTTTTTTGTGCCACATTAGAAAATATAGCTATAGACTTTCTTGGGTTACACTATATATCACAAGGTCACATTAGAAAATACATTCCGTCTTTAACATCACTAGAATATGTAGTAGGAAAATTACAATGTTTAGAATGATTTCTGTCACTGCAGTAAAGACAGGTTCAAAGATAATTAGATAACTTTCATTCCAATGGTTTCTGGTGAGACCTACAATGAGCTTTTCATGAGAGATCAAATATTAAAAATGAACTATAATAAAGAACAAATCTGACTCCATACTGGATCTGTTTCTTTTACTTTAACCTTTGTATTCTATTGCTTTTGCTATAAGTTAATCACTAAAGGGATGTTGCCTATAAGCTTAAAGTATACATAGTGTCCCATCTCCAGGAACCCTGCCTCCTGTGCCTGAGTGTTAAGCTAAATTGCCTTTGTTTAAGCTCACAGGAAACATCCTGACCAGGCCCACCTGTGAAAGGCTGCAGGAAAGAAGAAATTAACACATTCCCTCCAGAGTCTAGCCTGAACCAGGAAATATATGCAACAACTTATCATCTTTCTTTTGTTTCTTTTTTTTTTACTTTACCTCCTCACCTGCCCCTCTTTGTTCCATGAAAGAAACTAGCATACAAACTTAGTTAAGATGGTTCTTTGGGACACTAGTTCCCCATCTTCTCGGTCTGCTGGCTTTCTGAATAAACTCACTATTCCCTGCCCCAACAACTCATCTCTTGACTTATTGGCCTGTTGTGCAGCAAGCACTATGAGCTTGGACTCAGTAACAAAACAAACAAAAGCACTCGATGCTTATCCTGATTTTTCAAGGAGAAAACATTCATGAATTACCTGCTATACTCATAGCATATGGAAGCCTCAAGTCAAAGGTCACTGAATTGTTTTTGAACTATTTCCCTTTTGACAGCGTGGAAAAGTCCTGGCTTGTGCACAACGTGTGGTAGAGGAGTATTGCCACAATCTGAGAGTGAGGCTGAGAATCACAAATGCCTATTGTCAGTTAATGGTTATTGAGGTCTAAATGCAGTAGAGAACACATAATTAGGCATGGTTTCTGACCAGGATATTAACAACCTATGTTGGGAAACTGTCTATGCACTAAAACTATTTCTTCTCCTCATCTTCGGTAACCTTAAGGCATATCAAATTAGGTTCCCTATGAGAAATAAATCTTGTGGAAAGGTTTTAAAGAGCCCAGAGGGCTTCAGAATCAGACTTCACAGAATGACCTCAACCTCTCCTGTCTAACACCATTAAAACTAAATTATCACATTCCCTGGATTAAAGTTGATTCTGTTTTAATTACAGAGTATAAATATCTTCATTGGTCAGCCTCCATAAAAATTTCAAGCTATTCCTTGGGCATTTGTCAGTCAATATATCTGCCTTTGCCTTAAAACACTGGGAAACAACTACATATTAGCTAATGACTGTGGACCACCTCATATTTTTCTAGTATGGCCAAATATAATGGAACATAGGGTTAACAGTGGGGTAGTCAATAGTGAAAAGAGGAATTTTCTTGCCATATAAAGTGTTACTATTTGGACATGGGGAAAAATAATGCAAAAAGATATAAACAAATTTTAAGTAAAAACTATATAGTTAAAATTCCATTCCTATCTAACTTTGAAGTTACAATAAAAAAATAATTCATAGAGGATTTTAACAGCAATTTTCTTTACCCACCATGACAGGAAATATATGTGTGTATATATGTGTGTGTATATATATATATATATATATATATATATATATATATAAATATATTAAAAATATAAAGTACTTATTGTATATATTATGTCATCACAAAATTGCATATATATAAATTATAGAATATATTTTTCCTCAGGAAATATATACATATGCTTATCTATATTCATTTATCCATCTATCATCTATCTGCTTATTTCCTAGAATATGCTTCAGTTAATCACACCTCTATCAGCATGTACAGTGGAGGCTGAATTGCTAATATAGAAGCTATTTCAGGCAATAACTGAAGCTGAATATGATATTAAAACATGTACATCATGCAATAGTTTGGTTTCTTGAAATTAGTCTCTCGTAGTCCCTTTGTACAGCTAATAAATCTTAAAGACGTATCTAATTTCTTGCTTTTGTTGTCCTAGCTTGAAATTTTACTTAATACATTTTGCATTCTTTAATATGATGTACTGATGCTAGATAACAGTTTTAATTAATTTTTAATTTAGAAATAGGAACACAAACCCCAACAGAAATAGAGTAATAGAAATAATTTAAAGTCAATTAAATGAAAGCATGTTTTGGATGCTTCAATGATAATACTTGCTTTCTGCCTGTAATTAAACTTAATTTGGTTCTTTTACTAGATCAAAATTCATTTAAAGATTCTTTAACTGCTACTTTTTTAAAAATCAATACTAAGCTCAATTTTGACAAACCTGTACCTGCAATGGGAACACTGAATAGGATTTTAAGTTTAAATGCTAATAACATGATCTATACTTAATTTAAGAATGACAGTTAAAGTTGAAATACGTGTAAAAAATCTGTATCAGGAAAAAATACCTATTCTTAGAAAAGGTAAGAAATGAGCAAAACAATCAAACAGCAGAGTCATTGCAAAAGTGGATTCTTGCAAAATTTAAATAAACATACTATAAAAAGAACTTCCCCCAAAGGAGAAACTATCTTATTTTAACACAAAGTTTCTCACATATCAATATGGAACCGATGGGAACATCTGAGATAATATGAGACTGTTGAAGACTAGGCTATCAGAATGACACAACTTCAGTCCAGGACTACACTATTTTTATAGTAGAATTCAAGTGAACTAATGTTCATTGAGAACGTATTATTTGCCAGATGGTATGCTAAACAATTTCTTTTGGAGTTACCATGGTGATTTTCTTTTTAAAAATGCAAGTATACCTGGCAGTGGTTAACATATCTAAGTAATTATAAGATCACTTTTCCTTAGGTGACTGGGTAGAGAGTGGAGTTTCCTGGGGAGGAATATGGGGGAACTGAATAAAGAAATAAAAGGCACAGTCAGAGAAATTTTCAACTTGAATGTCACAGATTCAATGGGTAATAATCTAGTATTCTCTGTCAATGCAGACAATATCAAATAAATGTATGGCTTATTCTCAGTGGTATTACTAAAAGACAAGGGAAGTTTGTGAACAATGTTAATTTCTTATCACATGATAAATATTTCACTAATTTTCTTTAATTGTTCTTGAAACTATGTACATTTTTCACTTTTACCATCTTGAAATGTGTTAAAATACACAAGAATTTTGTTTTAGGTGCTAGAATCTTCCCCAGCAATATGAGACCTAATGGATGAGATTCCAAAGTAAAGTCCACTCATGTTAATGGATGAAGAAGGCAAAATAAAGGATAAAGGTGGCTTGGAAATTGAAGAAACAGCCCAAAGATCTAATCCACATAGGCCGTTTATAGAGGCTAAAGAAAGCAAAGCAAATAAATGTATGTCTAGTGTTGACTAATGGGAAAGATAAGTTCTGGGTAATGAATAGAAGGTGGATTTGAGCTTCTCTTTTTATAAGATGTCATTAGTTTATCTTATCTCCTGTATTGCTAAAAGCAAAATCAAAAAGGGAGTTGCCTTTGTGATACTTTTAAGTGCTAGAAATGTTTTTATGTTTATATTTTTGTTCTGATGCGTAGTAGTTATGTGTGGCCCTGGGAAAATTGTTCAGCCTTTTTAAAAATAAGATTATTAATCTAAAACAAGAGCATACCACTTAGTGTCCTTAAGAGAATTATATAAATGCTTATAAAGTGTTTAGCATAGTGCCTGGAACCTAGAAAAAAAACTTGTTAAATGGTTATTGTTATCGTCACATTACAGATTGTTCCATTCCCTATAATCTAGTTCTATAATCAGACTTAATTTACATAACAAAATTTTATCCCAGACCTCTTAATTTCAGATAAACTGCTTATAAAGCAAGCATAGATCTCAGTGTAACTATAATTTGCTTCTGTCTCCAAATAACAGGTTTTTTATTCCTCTTTTTAAAAAGATAATAATACATTTAAGTGAATATTTATACTAGCATTAATAAACTTATATATTAAAGGAAAGAAAATTGACTACAAAAGTATTTCCTTGTAATATTAGTAGAAAATGTCATTAAATAATAATTGTCAAACACATGACTCCTTGGGCTTCCTTGGTGGTGCAGTGGTTGAGAGTCTGCCTGCCGATGCAGGGGACACGGGTTCGTGCCCCGGTCCAGGAAGATCCCACATGCCACGGAGCGGCTGGGCCCGTGAGCCATGGCCGCTGAGCCTGCGCGTCCGGAGCCTGTGCTCCACAACGGGAGAGGCCACAACAGTGGGAGGCCTGCGTACCGCAAAAACAAAAAACAAAAAACCCCACATTACTCCTTAAGATTTTATTTTAGACAGAATGATGGGTTATGTTACTTGTATCTTTTGTTTCTTCCCTAAAATGAGCCATCAGGGCACTTTGATTACAGTTCAATTTTAGTGGAAACTTTGAAAATGACACTGCAGAGGTTGGATTATGAAGAGCTATGGGTCTGCAGATGGTTTATCAAAACATTCTTAAATTTTATTAGGCTTTCCTCAAGAAAACAAAATTTGGATTAATATATCATTTGTTAACTGACAAACCGCTCGAGAGAAAAAAAAAAAATTCTATGATTCATTCCAGCAAACAGATCAATAAAGAAATATAATCTTTATGCAAAGGCTGGTGGTTAGCCAGGAAACAAAGGAAACATTCTGGCTAGTTATTATGGAAACTGCTTGAAAATTGCAGATGCCTTAAATTTATAGCTTCTGCTGTTTTCTATATCACTTTGCAGTTTGCAGCTCAAGAGAAAACAGTGTTGCTTAATGACAGAGACAGTTTTGTTTGGGTTGCATTTTCTTTGTGGAACAGAATTAGCATGCTAGGAAATATGAAATTTGTCTCAAACTAGTAGCTTCAAAAACACAGGAAAAAACATACAAAATTAAGGTACAGAGGAAAGGTAACGTGGGGGAAATAACAGGTTTGTAAATAAGTAAACCGTTACAAACTTAAGATGTCTATTTAAAGACAAAGGATGTATTTTTATGTCTGTGAAGTACTTTACTCAAATAAGCTGCCTACAAAACCTTTTCACCTAGATGTCTATCACCTTAAGTTATTGAAAGCTAAAACTATCAATGCCTTTATAAAGCAACTTCAATCTTCTGAACAGTTCATTTCTGAGCACTCATTTTAGTGTTCTTTTTAACCTGTGACGTGTTTATTCGCTGACGTTCATACAGAAATTTTATTAGCAATGTTATGTGTACTTTTTCTCAAAAATCTGTTCCCTTTTTATTTTAGTCAATTTTAGAATGGAAGTTTTCTGCAAGACAAATATATGTTTATTTTTCATTGCATAAAAGTTGAAAAAACAATAATAATAAAAATAAAATGATCTGCAAGACTACCACGATAGTTCCTGTTTTGCTACTAACATTTCAGAAAATATCAATAATCTGTAGCAGAGGTTGGCACACATTTTCTGTAAATGTCAGTAATACTTTAGACTTCATGAACCATATGGTCTGTCTCAATTATTCAACACTGCTATAGCAGTGTGAAAGCAGCCATAGACAATATACAAGTAATGGGTGTGGCTGTGTTACAATAAACAATTATAAAAACAAACCATACTTTTGTCTGATCTATACTATAGAATAAAGTACTTATCCCAGATATCAGAACCTGCCTCATTAATATTTGGGGTATCTCCTTCAAATAATTTTTCTGTGGAGAGTGGTAAGTAGGTATATAGGTATATAATGGATAAATGTCATTTCATTTTTGTTGTCCTGCATCTGAACTCTCTTCTATTTGGATTATTTTCCACTTTATGAGTATTGGTTGGATTCACATCCTACTATAGAAAAGTGAGATCCTCACTTTCCCAGACTCTCTTGCACTTGAGACTCTAGTGTTTAAACTTAGGTATACCTGCCAGTGAAATTGAATATAAAATTATCAACGTAAAGAATTAAGGTTCAGGAAGAATCCATTTTAGCTGAGGGTGGTAGCAGAGACTCAATGGTACAACATTGAGTTTCCAAGTAAGAAGTTATTGAAGTACAACAGTTGATTGCAAAGACCAGGGCTACCATACTCAGCAGTATAATTTGAGGTGTGCTCTGTTAAGCCATGGAAACATCAGATTTGATTTATGCTAAATCCTTGTTTTCCAAATCTCATGCTGTCATTTTCCTTGCAAGTGTGCTCACTATTGAATTTCTCCTCAATGAAATACTTTGAGGTAATTATTCAATGGGAGATCTTGTTGTTTGAAACCAATAACTCTGATTGATACAGAAATTTGTAATCTGAGAGGTCGTGGTGAGCGGAGGAATGTTAGATTGGTGAGTTGGAACCAAGGGTAGTAAAAATCACACTAATAAGCTAAGAAACTGGTCTCTGAAATCCTAGGGCTTTCAAAAATTATAAATGGTCAAAGCATTACTTATTGTGACCTAAAATGAATTAACAAGCAAAGATATAATTTATCAAGAACTTGTGGCTGCTGTTATAGAACAAAATGAACATAAGAATAACTTGGCATCATTGTGGTGGAGCAGTTATTGCTAATTTCCATTACATAGACTGAAGAGGAGAATGACAACTTTAAGTTTCTAATTTCAAAATGTTACCCAATAGTACAAACTTCCTCTTACATCTACCAACCCCAAACTCCCAGTCCATCCCTCTCGCTCTCCCCTTTCCTCTTGGCAACCACAAGTCTGATCCCTATGTCTGTGAGTCTGTTTCTGTTTTGTAGGTAGGTTCATTTGTGCCATATTTTAGATTCCACATGTAAGTGATATCATATGGTATTTGTCTTTCTCTTTCTGACTTACTTCACTTAGTCTTAGAGGAAAACATAGGAAGAATACCCTTTAACATAAATCACAGCAAGATGTTTTTTGACCCACATCCTAGAGTAATGAAAATAAAAATAAACAAATGGGACCTAATGAAACTTCAAAGCTTTTGCACAGCAAAGGAAACCATAAAGAAGACAGACAACCCTCAGAATGGGAGAAAATATTTGCAAACAAAGCAACTGACAAGGAATTAATCTCATCAAGTATCTTATATGAAATTTAGGGCATTGATGGAGAAAGTGTGAGACACAAAGAACAGGAATGCAAATATATGGTAGGGTCAGAGGACTCAGGTTTATCTGAATTCCTAAACCCATTAAGCTTTTCTTGCCAACTGTGTAAGTTGTCATATCTCTATTGTGGCAGTCCCTTCTTTCTTAAAATGCTGAGTGTCCTTGTCTAACGAAGTTGTCTTATATAAATAAAGAAGCCTATGTGCCTAACGTACCTACCTAAACACACACTGTTTTAGTGCAATTTCTAACTAGAATCAGTTTCCAGCAAGTGCTTGGAAACATTTGCAAGATTGGCATTTTACCTTTGAATATTATTTTAAAAAATTATTTGTTTGTTCCTCATTGATATGATTACACATCAACATCCTAGCCATGCTTCCTCATCTTATTGTTAGGCATGGACACATGACTTGTTTGGTCAATACAAAGTGGGAAAACCCAAAATGTACTATAGTAGAACCATTTAATGTATATGACTGAACTTCACACTTTGCACTTTGTCTCCTGCCATAAGAACAGAAGCTATTGGGTACTGACTGCTGCTTCAGTCTTGGTCCTGGAATGGGTCTGTACATGGAGTAGAGACACAGCTGACCCACAGTCCATGATGAACACGAATAATGTTTTTGAACATGAATGTTGATAAATATTTTTGTTGTAAGCCATTGAGATTTGGGGATTTTTTTCTTATTGTAGCAGCATTGACAAAAATATGAGGAATAGATTTTGGTAACATCCTAAGGGTGATTCCAAAGACATAAGTATGTAATGTTAACTTGGACTGAAATTACCAATGTGTGTACAATTTCTACTTATTCTGGATTGTCTTTTCTAGAACAGCAAATAGTTTGAATTATTAACCTGGTAGGTTGACAGAAAGTAGTTTAGGTACTAAAACTGTCTTTAAGTAAACAAGACTGTTCAAGTAAATTGATCCTGTATAACCTGTTAATCTATTTATAAATATATCTCCTGAGAGGGCCCAGAAGACAGTACTTTCTCTAAGACCTTAAGAAATACACTGGGGAGATGATCACTAGCATTCATTACATATATATACACACATTTAATATATAATGTATATTATTTTTAGGGAGTAAGGGATGCAAAATAAAATGTGCTTCTTGACATCAATACAGATACCAGGATCTTGAGGTGACAGAATATAAGTAATGATTTAACTATGGTTGCAAGGGGGGCAAGGTTACCATGACAGGTAACTTATCCAAAATTTCCCCAGTGGTACATAGATGAGCATTCCATTAATGTCTTAATGATTTGTATAAAGAAAAACACTACACCTAATTTGAGCCCTTTTATGGAGAGTCAAAGAACCTTATTTACTTTCCAGTCTTGAGTTTGTTCAGTACCCAAAGCTCCTTGAAAGAAGGGATATGATGTACCTAATATATAAGGAAGCATATAAGAAGCAACTGATAAAATACATCATATAAGATGATATAGGTATTTCACATTTCTGGAAGGAAAAAACAAAGAAAAGGAGCAGGACTTAGATAAATTATTTGAGATGGGAAAAGCTTGAACACGATAGAAATGACTTGGTCTAAATACTTAAAGAAGAGTCAGTATCAGCAGTAATTTAAACTATCAGCTTCAAGGACAGTGAAAAATATTTTTAAAAAGCTAAAATGTTACTTACATTAAGGATTTTGTCCATTTGTCTACTAGGTTTTTTGTAAATTGAAATAATTATTGGAATAGGAACGTTTTTAATTAGTAATGGATGGAACTAACTTGCCTTAAACTACATAGATAATTTTAGAAATTATGGATGGTGGTGTGAATATTGAATAATTCATATTATTACATTGATTTAATTACTGTTTTAATTATTTAAATCCATAGAGCAATCACATTTTTAATCTTCTTAAATTAATAAATTCCCATTTAATATAGAGAAACAATGTTTAAGATACATTTTCTTCTATGATTGAGATTTATGAGTTACTGCTTTAGGCATTTTACATTAAGAACTAGAAAAAGGGGACTTCCCTGGTGGCGCAGTGGTTAAGAATCCACCTGCCAATTCAGGGGACAAGTGTTCGATCCCTGGTCCGGGAAGATCCGACATGTTGCAGAGCAACTAAGTCCGTGTGCAACAACTACTGAGCCTGCACTCTAGAGCCCGCAAGCCACAACTACTGAAGTCCGCACGCCTAGAGCCTGTGCTCTGCAACAAGAGAAGCCACCGCAATGAGAAGCCCGCGCACTGCAACGAAGAGTAGTCCCCGCTCGCTGCAACTAGAGAAAGCCCACGTGTAGCAATGAAGACCCAATGCAGCCAAAAATAAATAAATAAAATAAATTTTTAAAAAAGAACTAGAAAAAGTATATTTTTTCTGGTATCAGTATAAAAAATTATATGTTTTGTTTGTCTGCATGTTATTATATATGTTTTAATCTTAAATTCAGTGAATGGTTTCAAGTGAAGGAAATCATTTTATGACTAATAGTTTTGCAAGAAATACATTAATAATCAAGTTAAGAATTTAATAATCTAACTATTTAAAAATTGGTTTTGTTTAAACATTTCAACTTTGATTTTTTTTTTTTTTTGTTAACATAAGAAAGCACTTTCCTAAAGTTGCAAGGAGACCTTTGGTTGGATAGAAACAATATTGCATCATGGGTAAGTACATTAAATCTGTCCACAGAATATCTAGGTTTGCATTTTATACATACATATTATGCATATCGGTACATATTATGTATGTATTATAAATATTTGTAACCAAATCATTTGAAGGCTTGATAAATTTTTAACAAAGTTTGTACATTTTTTATGAAAGTTACTAGTAATGTTTTACTAAGTAGCGCAATGAATTTTTATTTTTAATCCCTGTACCCAATTTTGGAGTTAAGAAGGTTGTTGGTAAAAAATGTATGATGTACACTTAAGAAAAAAAAAAAAAAAAACCTTACTCTTCCCTAATATATTTATATTTAAATCCTTCATAGTGTTGCTGTCATAATTAAATGAGCAATGCATCTAAGACACTTATAGAATTACCCCGTACATATTAAAGACTATATATATTGCAAGCTAAATCTCATTCTAGGCAAGAAAGATATGTACAACTAGGATATACTTGATTAATTCAGGTATTAAAGTTTGCATTCAGAAATACTAAAGGCTTGAGCAGCATCAAAATACCTGAATGATTCCTGTGGTGTGTAGAAAAGTCTAGATTAGGGTTAGAAAAACTGAATTCTCATGACCTTATTATTTACATGCTATGTGATTTCAAAAAATCATAAGCCCTTCTTTACTCTAAACAAAGATGATAATAATGAGCCTAAACCATAAGACTGGGAGAATTTAAAGAAATAATGTGTTTTATAAACTTCTGGTCGTCCACCCTTGAAATGGGAGCCCAGGAGCCAGTTTCTGCAATGGTATTCTAATATTTAGGGCTGGATATCACAGTGCAGGGCCTGGCCCATGCTCTTGGGACAAAAAGCCCACACAGGATGACAAGATCATTCTGAAGCCACAGGTGCAGGACAAGCAGGTGGAAAGAAAGCACAGCATCAGAAAAGATGAGTCTGCAAAAGGCAGGCAAGGTGAAATGTACAGGTTCAATGAAAGGTCTGGAGAGACAGAGAGGAAAGGCTTTTTAAAGTTCATGAATAGAAAGAGAATGCTCGAGTGTACTCAATTGGATCAGCCAGAACACTCTAAAGCACCAAGTGTAAGTCATAAGTACTAAATAGTGCCCCACCCACCCAACGATGTCTCAGGCAGACACTATTTTTCTCTTCACAGAAGGGAAGCATCTACTATCTTCCCCCATTAATTCTCTCATATGGAATACTCAATACATTTAAGGTAGAAGATTGCTTTAGGTCTGTGCTGTGGAGCCCTTGTTCTTTAGTGCTGGCTCCTCTTCAAGGCACTTAGGTTGCAATACAAGTGAAGTGGTATTTGGTGCTGTTTCTCGGCTGATTCTGGGTAATTTTTCTCATCGTGGTGCAACTATCAAAATCTTCCTGGACCCACCATACTTTCAATCAACTGTTTCCTTCTGCGTCCTATTGCTGATCCTGATCCTCTTATTTTCTCCTTTAGGCTAGGTTGCATTCACATTATTTTTTTCCTTCAGCATCTATCTTTTCCACTTCAGAGCTTGAGGCAGATGATATTTTCTAAAGATGTGCATTCTAAAGATGATATATATATATATATATATACATATATATATACACACACACACACACATATATATATATATATATATATATATATATATATATATATACACTTAACATTTCATGTTAACACTTGAGAGATGGAGGTCTATATTTTCTATTCTTGAAATAGGTAGACTTTGTAACTGCCTTAACCAATATATTATGATGAAAGTGATGCTATGTGACTTCTAAGGCTTCTGCCTGCCTCTCTTGAACAAGTGTTTGAGGAGCCATGAGTTGGAATGTAAAAAGTAAGGTTACACTGAAATCACTATACTGGAGAGACCACATGAAGAGGCCACATAGAGAGAGAGGGCTGCTTGAGGAAATCCAGGTGTTCTAACCCCCAGGTGTTCTTCCATGTTCTCAGCGTGCCTTCAGAGGATTCTAGCCCCGTTCTCCAAGCCACCTTAGGTTATGCTGAGTACAGCACAGATAAACTGTCATAAGCAAAATGAATGTTGTTGTTTTAAGCCACTGAGTTACTGAGTAATTTGTTATACAGCTCTAATAACTGGGACAGGGCTCTTCAGAAATTGATGAGAGAATGTTTATATTTGTGACAGTGTAATACTGTATTCTCCACTACAATTTGGTTCTCTCCTTTGGGTCACTGAGGAAAAAGACCTTACTATTAAAGCTTCTTTAACTTAAGGTGATGTTTGGATGTAAACAATATTTTCCTTACATCTAAACTTTGTTCGCTCCATTCTATGACCATTGTATGGAGAGGTGTCAACCAAGCATATTTAAATTTTTCACATGGATTTCTCACAAATCTAGAACTTTTCTAAGATATTGAATACTGTGAGCAAAAGCACTGATATATAAAACGCTTTTGTCCAAATCATTCTAACTTGAATAGGATGACAGTTTTGTCCAACTGTTAAAGTAAACATAGCTAAAATAATAGCATGTATTTAACAAAATGATATATTAAGCATGACCGGCATTTTTCTCTGGATTAGGTCCATCAGTTTATCAATTGCCTCTGGCTAGCTTTGTATAGTGCAATTGAATGGCTTTGACAAAATTCCAAAACCAAATATGAAATTAATGTAATTCAGCAGCAGTATGTCACTTTTATTAAAGAGTAAGATGTTAAAATTGAACTCAAAATTTTATGCTAAATATTACATTTTATTTTCTATATATTTTCATGGTTATATTAAAACATTATATAAATATCTAAATAGATTTATATATATTTTATTAGGTCTGTGCTAACCTCACAAATAAAAAGTGTGAGGTTGTTTATGCTTTGACAACTTGGCCAAATCAAATGAAGAAATAAAGATCAAGGTGACTTGTGGAAATATAATTATATATAATTTCGTCAAGGGTGAACTTTCCTTTGGTTAGTTATAGGTTATTAGTTGCTACTGAGCAAAGGGACTTAGGCTGTAGGCACTTTTACATCTGGACACAGAGATGTTTCTTGGGAAGAAGAGGCCGCAGAGTGTAGGGTCATACTACAAACAGTAGATAAAATCAATTGTTATCCTTATTTAAACTCTGATAAATCTCAAATATTGTGTTTGATTCTTAAAATTCTACTTCAAGAAAGGTATAAAGTACGTGTACATGTAGAATATTTTTGTGGTTAAAATTTTTAAAATATATACTTTTCTAAGAAATGTTTGGTTTCAATGTCAGAAAAAATAATTTGCTATATGGTCAAGTGGTAGAATGTTAGGCATACTATAATACCAGATTTCTCTTATTCTTAAAATATCTATCATTTTATCTATCTATGTAGGTATGTATGCATGTGTTTATGTTACTTAATATGCATAAGATAAATAATAATTCACTGGTATAAAATGCTTTTCAACTTCTGCACCATCTCAGTTTATCGTTAAGTTAAATAATAAAATGAAAAATGATAAAGTAGGTATTATAAGCATTTAACACAGAAAATTGAAATTCAGAGGAATTAAATGACTTTGCCAAATTTCCACAGCTGCTGCATGCAAAATCCAGTATTTGAACAAGTGTTTTAATATTTATTTGTTCATGTATTCAATAAGTACTTATTGTGATCCTGGAGAATATATTTGCAAGACACATAATCAAAACAGATTAGTATCAAAAATATATAAAAAATTATATAAATCACTAATAAAAATATAAACAGTCCAAGAAAAAATGGCATAAGTATCTCAGAAAAAGAAAAGACATGCACATGGCCAAGAATATATGAAGAGATGTTCAATCTCATTAGTGTTCAAGGAAATAAAAATCATAGCCACAATAGGGTAATATTTTATACTCATGTTATTGGCAAAAAATAAAAGATTATAATGAAAAATAAATCTGATGATAAACATCAAGGAGAATACAGATCCACTGGAACCCATTCCTAGTGGGAGTAAAAATGATATATCCACTGTGAACAAGTTTGGTGCTACATTTTAATACGATCTCATAATTATGAACTCATACATGCCCTTCTCTCTAGCAATGTAACTGAAAGGTGTCTGTTCAAGGGAACTATTTCCCATGTGCTCCATGAGACATGTACAAGGATGTTTCTAGATCAGTACTCTCAAAAGCAAACTCCTGGGGAAAAAAAGTCAAGCATTCATAAATAAGAAAATAATTTAAAATAATAAAAACAGGTGTGCATTCACACAACTGAATATTGTATATCAAAAACAATAGAGGATTCTAGAGGATTCTCCTAGAGTCTGTCATACAGAGTGAAGTAAGTCAGAAAGAGAAAAACAAATACCATATGCTAACACATATATATGGAATCTTAAAAAGAAAAAAAGGTTCTGAAGAACCTAGGGGCATGACAGGAATAAAGACGCAGACGTAGAGAATGGACTTGAGGACACGGGGAGAAGGGTAAGCTGGGACGAAGTGAGAGAGTGGCATGGACTTATATATACATTACCAAATGTAAAATAGGTAGCTAGTGGGAAGCAGCTGCATAGCACAGGGAGATCAGCTCAGTGCTTTGTGACCACCTAGAGGGGTGGGATAGGGAGGGTGGGAGGGAAACGCAAGAGGGAGGAGCTGTGGGGATATATGTATATGTATAACTGATTCACTTTGTTATAAAGCAGAAACTAACACACCATTATAAAGCAGTTATACTCCAATAAAGATGTTAAAAAAAAATGGAAGAAACATAGAGGATTCTTAGCAATTAAATAATAATTCTCCAACAAATACATAGAAAATTGTCTTTTTTGTGGCATCTTCACACTTTTTTTCATTTTTGTTTTACTGTGTAGACATAATGTCTCTTGACTGAAACCTAGAATAGATTCAAGATACACTTGGAAAAAGTGGAGATTGTATTTATGTACATGAATATATGTCAAAATCCTGAAAATATAACTGCAAGAAAGTAATACTCTTGCTAGCCATTCTAACTGTTTTAAACATATCCAAAGAAACTGCACATTTTACAAAGAAATGGATCCACAGATACCCATTACTTAAAGGTAAAATCTCTCAGGCATTCATGTCAGTTATTTTTAAAAATTTTTTTTAGTGTTTTAGCTTTTTTATATAGCAATAGTTTAAAGCAAATTTCAATTACCATGTTATTTCACCTCTACATAATTCATACCTAAATTTAGAAATCAAGAACAGCTTCTTATATAATCATAGTACATTATAATAATGTATAAGATTAGTAATTTTTGGTATAAATTAATAAGTCTATTTTAATACTTCCCACTTGTCTTCAAAATATAACGTTACAGTTATCTTTTTTCCCCAAATCAAGATCCAAATGTGTTTTATATGTTGTATTTGGCTTTTATGTCATTTAATCTAAAAAAAGTCCCCCCTCCCTTTTTTATGCCTAGGTATAGATAGAAGAAAAATAAACCATAGGTTCATTTCAAAAGAGGCATAATGACTTATTTAATATAATTCAACAGATTTCTTATTAAAAACTGTCAGCAAACAAATAATAGAACAAAAATTCCTCAAAGTGATAAGGTATCTATGAAAAACCTACCACTATCATCATAACATAAGGTTCATATGAAAAATAAAAATATACACTCTCACTACTATTTCGTATAATCTCTAGACAGTACAATAGGTAAGGAAAAGAAACTAAATCAAGTTTGGAAAAGAAGTAAAACACACTATATTCATGCATTGTATAATGGACATAATGTAAACTTTGAAAATCTGAATAAATTTAGGAAGTCTTAATACAAAAAATAAGTGATATTAGCAAGTTGTGGGATGAAGATCAATATAAACATATTATATGTGTCTGGTAGGAATAAACAATTAGAAAATAACTTTAAAATTATTGAAATTGACAACTGCAACACACTGCTGAGAAAAAATGAAAGTAAGCCTGAAGAAGTGGATAAAAGTACCATATTTAGGAATTAGATAACTCACTATTGTTAAGACATCATGAGTTTAGATATGGATATCCATGATGAACTACACATTCACTGCAATCCCAATCAAAATACCAGCAAGCAACTCTCCTTCTAGTAATGAAGAAAGTATCAATACCAGGTGCAAAACTTGCCATTGGTGAAAGCAACTGTAACACTGGAGAAAACATATGAGGTAACCGTTTCCAGGCATTAAACAGGAAGAATTGAAGAACTTCTACCCTTGAAAAAAGGGAAACACACAAGGTAAGCCCAAGGTAGCATTCTGATCACTATGTCTCTTTTCAGGGACACTTCCTGGGGAACAGAGAGTGGGGAAAAAGGGAGTGGTGATTTGACCTTCTGATATACAAGCTCTAGTATAAGACCCTCTGCTTAAAAGTGGGCTAGCCCTCTTGAATTGCTTTTATGGGATACTAAGCAGCAAATGTGATGATGTCATTTCTGAGATTAGGTTAAAAAGAATGACTTCATTCACTAGCTAACTCACTTTATAGCCTTGCTGGCTTGCGCAGTTTGATGAATCAATCTGCTATGTTGGAGAGACACATAGGGCAAGGAACTGATGACAGCATCTGGCCAAAACCCAGTAAGGAACACAGGCCCTCAGTCTAACTGCCTGATTAGAATTGAATCCTGCCAATAACCACATGAGCTTGGATGTGGATTCTTCCCCAGCTGAGACTTCAGATAACTGCAGTGAAATGACATTTTGATTGCAGCTTGTGACAGACTGTTAGACGGAAGAACCTGATAAGCTTGGCCTGGATACCTGACCCATACAAACTATGAGAAAACAGATTTTTTTTATTGTTATGTAGCAATATATAACTAATACACTTCTTAAGTATAAATGGGACATTCACTAAGATATACCATATTCAGGGTTATAACACAAACTTTATGATATTTAAACAAATAGAAATTATACCAAGTATGTTCACAGAACATAATGGAATTAAACTAGAAGTCAGTAACAGAAAGATATAATAATACACAAATATTTGAAAATTAACACATAGAACAAAGAAGAAATATGCAGGCAAATTAAAACATTTTGAATTAAATTAAAATTAAAATTCATTGTGTAAAAACTTGTGGAAGGAGAGGACCAGCCAAGATGATGGGGTAGAAAGACCCCGAGCTCACCTCCTCTCAACAGGCACAACAAAACCACAACTACCTGCAGGAAAACCATCTAAGCAAAAGACTGAAACCTATGAGAAAAGATCTTCTACAACTAGACATAAAGAAGGGACCACAATGAGATGGGTAAGAAGGGTAGACTCTCAATATAATCAAGTCCCATGCCCTCAGGTGGGTTACCCACAAAATGGAGAATAATTATAGTGCAGAGATTCTCCCACAGGAGTGAGAGTTCTGAGCCCCAAACTGAGTTTCCCAGCCTGGGGATCCTGTACTGGGAAGAAGAGCCCCCAGAGCATTTGAAGGCCAGCAGGACTTACTTTCAGGAGTCCCAACAGATTGTGGGAAATAGAAACTTCACTCATAAAAGGCACACACAAAATCTCATGTGCACCGGGACATAGGGCAAAAGTAGTAATTTGAGAGGAGGCTGGGCCAGACTTATGTATTGGCCTTGGAGAGTCCCCCAGAGAGGTGAGAGGTGGCTACAGCTCATCCTGGGGACATACACACTGGCAGCAACCATATTTAGGAGCTGGTTCTACAGCATGAACATGCTGCTGGCAGCTGCCTTATTGGCTCATTAGCACCAAGATCTGGCCCCACCCAACAGCCTATAAGCACCAGTGCTAGGATGACTCAGGTCAGACAACTAACTGAGTGGGGACACAGTACCCATCACCAAGCACCTAAAGACTTTCTGAGCCCTCTAGACATGCCTCTTTACACAGCCCTGCCCACCAGAGGGCCAAGACCCAACTCCACCCACCAGTGAGCAGGCAACGCCCTGTCCCCTAGGAAGCCTTCACGAGCTTCTAGACCAGCCTCACCCATGAGGGGGCAGACACCAGATGGAGGAAAACCACAATCCCACAGCCTGGGACCCAGACTGCTTACAGCAGGCTAGACCCTAACCTGGTTGGGCACTGGCCCTGTCCACTAGCAGTCCAACACAAGCTTTGTGAAAACCCTGACCCTATACCCACCTATGTCAGGAAAAGTCCCTCTCCTCCTCAAAGATCTAATATGAGTTCTGGGATCCCAGGACCCTGCAGCCAGACTCTAGGAGCTGGCTCTGCCTTCAAGTAGGCTGTCCCTAACCCCAGGATCTGGCTTCACCTGCAAATGGTGGTGGTGGGGGGTACAATAGCTCCCGCGTCTTCTGAACCCTGACTCCACCCACCAGTGAGCCAGCACTAGACTCAGAGCTGCCTGGCGTTCTTCAGTCAGCAGCCTCATGACCAGACCCCACTAACTAGCAGCCAGCAGCATCTGCACAAGGCAGGGCCTGGCAACCAATGAGGCTAAGGGTCAACAAAGCCTATCAAACTGCCCACATAAACCACCAAAACAGAAGGACCCATGCAGCCCTCTTAGGGGGAATCCCTAGAGCATATAACTTGGGTGACAAGAGAGGAGTGTGCTACATGGACTCATAGGATGCTCCTATATACAAAAAAATACCAGTAGCAACTTAGACAAAATGAGGTGGCAAGGGAACATGTTCCAGACTAAGGAACAAGTTAAAACCCCAGAAGAAGAGCTAAGTGAAGAGGAGACAGGCAATCTACCCAAGAAAGAGTTCAGAGTCATGATTGTAAAGATGATCAAAGAACTTGGGAGAAGAATGAATGCACAGAATGAGAAGTTAGAAGTTTTCAACCGAGAGTTAGAAAATATGAAGAACAACCAGAGATGAAAAATACAATAACTGAAATGAAAAATACACTAGAGGGAATCAATAGTAGATTAAATGATACAGAAGAATGGGTCAATGAGCTGGAAGACAGTAGTGGAAATCACTGCTGCTGAATGGAAAAAAGAATGAAAGGAAATGAAGACATTTCAAGAGGCATTTGGGACAACATTAAGTACACTAATATTAGCAATATAGGGGTCCCAGAAGGAGAAGAGAGAGAAAAAAGGGTCTGAGAACATATTTGAAAACATAATAGTTGAAAACTTCCCTAACATGGGAAAGGAAACAGTCACCCAAGTCTAGGAAGCACAAAGACTAACATACAGGATAAATCCAAAGAGTAAGACACCAAGATGCATTGTAATTAAAATGACAAAAGTTAGAGACTATTAAAAGCAGCAAAGGAAAAACAACAAATAACATACAAGAAACTCCTATAAGGTTATTAGCTGATTTTTTAGCAGAAACTCTGCAGGACAGAAGGAACTGACATGATATATTCAAAGTAATGAAAGGGGAAAACCTACAACTAAGGACTCTACCCATCAAGATTCAAAGTTAGTAAAAAGAAAGAAATAATAAAGATCAGAGCTGAAATTAATAAAATAGTGAATAAAAAAACAATGGAAAAGAATGAATGAAAGTAAAAGCCGGTTCTTTGAAAAGATAAACAAAATTGATAAGCCTTCAGCCAGACTCATCAAGAAAAAAAGAGAGTGTGTCCAAATAAATAAAATCAGAACAGAAAAAGGGGAAGTTACAATCAACACCACAGGAATACAAAGGATCATAAGTGACTACTATGAGCAACTATATGCCAATAAAATGGGCAACCTAAAAGAAATGGACAAATACTTGAAAGGTACAATCTCCCAAGACTGAACCAGGAAGAAATAGAAAATATGAACACACCAATTACCAGTACTGAAATTGAATCAGTAATTTAAAAACTCCCAGCAAACAAACGTCCAGGACCAGATGGCTTCACAGGTGAATTTGACCAAAGGTTTAGAGAAGAGTTAACACCTATCCTTCTGAAACAATTCCAAAAAATTGCAGAGGAAAGAACACTTCCAAGCTCATTCTATGAGGCCACCATCACCTTGATACCAAAACTAGACAAAGATGTCACAAAAAAGGTTACGGGTTAATATCACTGATGAACATAGATGCAAAAACCCTCAACAAAGTACTAGCAGACCAAATCCAACCATACTTTGAAAGGATCAAACACCATGATCAACTGTGATTTATCTCAAGGATTTTTCAATATCTGCAAAATAGTTAATGTGATACGCCATATTAACAAATTGAATAAAAACCATATGATCATCTAAATGGATTCAGAAAAAGCTTTTGATAAAATTCAACATCCATTTATGATAAAAACTCTCCAGAAAGTGGGCATAGAGGGAAACTACCTCAACATAATAAAGGCCATATATGAAAAACTCACAGCTAACATCCTACTCAATGGTGAAAAGCTGAAAGCATTCCCTCTGAGATCAGGAATACTCACTCTTGCCACTTTTATTAAATATAATTTTGGAAGTCCTAGAACAGCAATCAAAGAAGAAAAACAAATGAAAGGAATCTAAATTGGAAAGGAAGAAGTAAAACTGTCACTGTCTGCAGATGACATGATACTGTACATAGAAAATCCTAAAGATGCCACCAGAAAACTACTAGAGCTCAGCAATGCATTCAGTAAAGTTGCAGGATACAAAATAAATATACAGAAATCTGTTGCATTTCTATACACTAACAATGAAATAGCAGAAAGAGAAATTAAGGAAACAACCCCATTTACCACTGAATCAAAAAGAATAAAATGCCTAGGAATAAACCTACCTAAGGAGGCAAAAGACCTATACCTTGAAAACTATAAGATACTGATGAAAGAGATTTAAGATGACAAACAGATGGAAAGGTATTCTTAGATTGGAAGAATCAATACTGTTAAAATGACAGTACTACCCAAGGCAATCTACAGATTCAATGTAATCCCTATCAAATTACCAATGGCATTTTTCACAGAACTAGGACAAAAAGTTTAAAATTTGTATGGAAACACAAAAGACCCTGAATAGCCAAAACTATCTTGAGAAAGAAGAATGGAGCTGAAGTAATTATGCTCCCTGACTTCAGACTATAGTACAAAGCTACAGTAATAGAAACAGTATGGCAATGGCATAAAAACAGACACATAGATCAGTGGAACAGGATAGAAAGCTCAGGAATAAACCCACACATATGGTCAATTAGACAAAGAGACAAGAATATACAATAGAGAAAAGACAGTCTTTTCAATAAGTGGTGCTGGGAAAACTGGACAGCTACATGTAAAAGAATGAAATTAGAACAGTCTCTAATCCCATATACAAAAATAAACTCAAAATGGATTAAAGACCTAAATGTAAGAAGAGATACCATAAAACTAGAGGAAAACATAGGCAGAACACTCTAACATAAATCACAGTGATATTTTTGGGATCCATCTCTTAGAATAATGGAAACAAAAGCAAAATAAACAAATGAGACCTAATTAAACTTAAAAGCTTTTGCATATCAAAGGAAACCATAAACAAAGTGAAAAGATAGCCTAAGGAATGGGAGAAAATATTTGCAAACGATGCGACCAACAAGGGCCTAATTGCCAAAGCATACAGACAGCTCATAAAACTCAATAACAAAACAAACAACCCAAACAAAAAATGGGGAGATCTAAATAGACATTTCTCCAAAGAAGACATACAGATAGCCAATAGGCACATAAAAAGATGCTCAACATCGCTAATTATTAGAGAAATGCAAATCAAAACTACAGTGAGGTGTCATCTCACACCAGCAGTCTGGCCAACATTAAAAAGTCTACAAATAAATGCTGGAGAGGGTGGGGAGAAAAGGGAACCCTCCTACACTGTTGGTGGGAATGTAAATTGGTGCAGCCACTGTGGAGAACAGTATGGAGGCTCCTTAGAAAACTAAAAATAGAGTTGTTATATGATCCAGCCATCCCACTCCTAGTCATATATCCAGAAAAGATGAAAACTCTAATTTGAAAAGAATCATGCACCCCAATGTTCACAGCAGCACTGTTTACAATAGCCAAGACATGGAAGCAACCTAAATATCCATTGACAGATGAATGGATTCACAAGATGTGGTATGTGAATATATATATATGTGTGTGTGTGTGTGTGTGTGTGTGTGTGTATATATATATATATATATATATACACACTCACACTTATGTATAACGGAATGTTACTAAGTCATAAAAAAGAATGAACTAATGCAACATGGATGGACCTAGAGATTATTAAACCAAGTTACTAAGTGAAATAAGTCAGGCAGAGAAAGACAAATATATGATATCACTTATATGTGGAATCTAAAGAAAGATACAAGTGAACTTATTTATAAAACAGAAAGAATCACAGACATGGAAAACATATTTATGGTTACCAAAGGGAAAAAGGGCTGGGAGGGATAAATTATGAGTTTGGGATTAACAGATCCACACTAGTATATATTAAAGATAGATAAATAACAAGGATCTACTGTAGAGTACAGGGAACTATATTCAACATCCTGTAGTAACCTATGATGGAAAAGAATCTGAAAAAGAATATAACTACATCACTCAACACTTCAATCTAAATTAAACATTAATCTTACTTTTTTTCCATTCTTCCCCTAACTAGTGCAGGTTAGAGGCAGGTCCTCTGCCTTGTAAGAAGAGCAAATAGTTGGAGCCTTTATTCTTTCTTGCTCTCTTCATTTGCCACTCACTAGCTGCCATTTCTGTGCCCTCTAGGATCAGAGCAAAAATAAGAAAGGTAAAGGATATATAAAATTCCTACTTGATGTCTACTTTCATGAAGAGTTTAGAAAATTTTGTGCTTTACCAATATTTAAGGCTTACTCCTTCTCTCCTTTGTTCATTCTGGTCCCATCAACTAAAACACTATTGACTTGATAATTATCTTTCCCTGGTAATTCTTTTCCAGAGTCTGGCTTTCCAGCAATATACCATACAATTTCTTTGTCTTCCCTGAAGACAATCCTGTTGACTTGGACAGGACTTCACCTCATCCTGGTTATCTCCCAAATGGACTACATGTGGTCCACAAGGAACATTTACACAGTCTTTGGCCTGATTAAATATACGAATAAAAGCTGAACCCAACACAGAAGCAGCTTGCTCCATACTCCAATCATTGGAATAGCTAGTCAAAATATCTCATCCTCTTAGATTTCCTCTATGAAATTTATAATCTCAGTTAATGAAAATATCTTTATTCATTTCCTAGGCTTGATGTAGCAAAGAACCACAAACTGAGTGACTAAGAACAATAGAAATTTATTGTCTCACTGTTCTGAAGACTAGAATTCTGAAATCAAGGTGTTGACAGGGTCATGCTCCCCTGAAAACAGGGAGAAAGGTTTCTGCATCTTTTTCTAGCTTCTGGTGGCTTGCCAGCAATCCTTGGCATTCCTAGGCTTGTGGTTGCTGCATTTAGTCTCAGCCTCTGTCATCCCATTGCACTCCCTTCTTGTGTGCCTGTGTGTCCTTTTCCCTCTTCTTGTAAGGACACCAGTTATATTGATTCAGAGACCACCTTAATAACCTCATCTTAATTTGACTACATCTGCAAAGACCCTATTTCAAGTAAGGTGATGTTCATAATTACCTGGGGCTAAGATGTCAATGCATCTTTTTGGAGGAGACAGTTTAACCCATAACATCTAACCAAGCTCTCCATGTGGTCCCTTTCACTTTACATTTAAAGACCTCTCCACCCATTCTCTCCTTAGTGTATGGATATGGTAGTAGGAGGGGGATTTATAATATGGGAATAATTTTCTTTAAATAATTTTCCAATTAAAAATCCACTCGTCATTTTTTTACTATTTTTTTCTCTTTTGGAGTGATAAAATTTTGCTTTTTAAGAGTTGTAAAACTGGTTCTTTTGAAAACATTTAATGAAATCTGGTCTCACTTTGACATTTTATGCATATCACATTGTCTGAGTCAAATAAACCCATTTTAAGTACATGTACATTTAGAAGTGACATATTTACATATCCAAGCAACCACCACCAAAATAACAAAAGAATTCCATTAACCCAAATATTTAATTATTTCTGGTCCATTTCAAGACTATGCCCCCACACCACCACCACCACTTTGCTTCCCCACAAATTGCTTGGCCCAGGAAAGCAGCGATCTCATTTCTATTACTACTGATTAGTTTTGCTAGTTTTATATTTTATATCAATGGACTCAACTAGTATGTATTCATCTTTATGGGCATATGTTTTCATTTCTTCTGAATAAATCTCTGTAGGAGTACTAGGTTTTATGGTAAGTGTATACTTAACTTTAAAAGAAATTTCCAAACTCTTTCCAAAAGATTCCTGTTAACTTTATATCCTCATCAATCCTTAATACTTTCCACCTTTTTAATGTTTGCCATACTAATGGGTTTATAGTGGTACTTCATTATAGGTTTAATTTGCATTGATCTCATGACTAGTGATATTGAATGTCTTTCTATAAACATATTACCTATCAGTATACCTATTTTTGTCAAGTATCTGTTCCAAACATTTGCCTATTTATAACTGGGTTGTGTTTTAGTATATTGTAAGATTAAAATAATATTCTAGATACAAGTTTGAAATATATATACATATACTGATACATATATATACACATGCATACGTACAAAGAGAATTTAAGGAGAAGGTGCTTTAAATTTTGATGATAAAATTGTTAATGTTTTTAATAGTTCACGCTTTTTGTGGTCTGGTTAAATATAATCTTTTCCTAAGCTAATATCTCAAAAGATTTTTGCCACTATTTTCTCCTAGAAATGTTATAATCTTAGCTTTTAAATTTAGTTCTGTAATCTGTTTTCAAGATAATTTTGATATATGGTGTAATGTGTGGTTCAAGATTTATTTTGCCTATATGAAAGTCCAGTTTTTCCAGCACAGTTTGTTGAAAAGTGTAGCCTTTCCTTCATTGAATTACTTCCACATATTTGTTTAAAATCAATTGACTGTATAGTGTGGGTCTATTTCTGGACTGTATTTTGCTTCGTTGATCCATATATCTATACTTATACCAATACTGCACTGTATTGATTAATGTAGTTTTACAGTATGCCAGTGAATTAGGTAGTGTTTGTTCTCTAAATCTGTTGTTTTCAAAACTGTTTTGACTAAACTATGTTCTTAGAATTTCCATAAACATTTGGAATAACTTTGTTGATTTCTACAGACTTTGCTGGGATTTTTGTTGGCATTGCAAGTAATCTATAGATTATCTATGTGAGGGTAAATTGTATAATAAACATACTGAGTCTTCCAAACCAATAACAAGGCTTATTTCAGTATTTGTTACTTTCTGTCAACACTTTATGGAGCTTGCACATATATTGTTAAATGTATTCCTAAATACTTCATGTTATTAAAATTTACTTAAGTGATAGTTTTTTAAAATTCAATTTCTAATTGTATAAATAATTGCTTTTCACATGTTGACTTAGCATTTTATGACGTGATAAACCATATTAGAATTTATTAGATCCAGTAACTTTTTGTAGATTCCTTAGGATTTTCCACATACTTGATCATATCCTCTGCAAACAAAAGAGGTTTACTCTTTTGTTCCAATCTGCATGCTCTCTCTGTCTCCCTTTCCAATTTCCCATTCTCTTTCTCTCTCTCCCTTCCTCTCAATCTCCCTCTCTCTCCCTCTCTGGTTTGTTGCTTTGTCTAGGATCATAGTACAACACTGACTAGAAATAGTGAAGATGTTCATCCTTGACTTGTTCATGATCTTAAGCAGAAAGCTTTTTATATTTATTATTAAGCATAATGCTAGCTCTATTTTCTTTTTTTTTAAACTATACCTTATCAGGTTGAGGGAGTTCCTCTTATCCCAGTTTTCTGAGAATTCTTATCACATATATCGTTGAATTTTTTCAGATGATTTATCTGCATTTAGTGAAATGATTGCTTTTGTTCTGATTTATTAATATGATGGATTGCACTGATTGGTTTTCGAAGTTAAAACAATCTTGAATTCCAGGAATAAATTCCGCTTGGTCATGATACAATTTTTCTGTACTGGTGGATTCTAAATACTGTTTTATGAAATATTTTATAGACATGTCCATATGTATGCATGTGCGTGTGCACACACACACACACATGTTCATATTGAGCTGTAGTTTCCTGGTAATGTCTATCAGTCTGATTTTGGTGTATCAATTAATGAAGATAGAATTATTAAATCTCCAACTGTGTAGATTTTTAAAATTTCTTCTTTTAGTTTTGTCAGTTTTTACTTCATTAAATTTTAAAATTTTCCTAAAAATAATGTTTATTATGTAATATTACCACACATATTGACTGCTAACCTTAATGCTTTTTAGAGTTTAATGTTTATCAAAGAAAGTCAGTTAAATATATATCAAAGAGAAGCATGAAAATTTTATAATACCCTTCCCTCAAACATAAAATGTGTTTATTAAAGTTATACAGAAATATGAGAGTTTGTTACAACAACCCTTTAGAATATTGTCTACAATAAAAAATAAGCCATTTGGTAGGTGAAAGTCACATATATCCTGGTATGGGAGTAATGGAAAAGCAGCATGGGGATGAGTTTAAGTGAAACTGAAATTAATTTTCACAGTTTAGTTGCCGGGTGGTCTCAGATGACATGGTTGTTTAATCTTAGCTAGTACAGGTGTGAAAGTCATAATATGAAAACTGACACATTCAAATAGAAAAAGAAACAATATTATAATTAGGCTTCATACTCAGAGTAAAGTGTGAAAAGCTTTTTACACAATTTCTCTGAGTTGTAGAAAAACTACAGAACTTTTAGGAAAATAAATATGGACATGATATAGCTTTCATTCTCTGCATAACCCATAACAAAAAGCATTGTTCAGCTGATGTTTATGTTGAAGAATTTTCATTTTACTAGTGCCTGAGATAAATTTTTAGAGCCATTCCAGCAATGGAAAAATGCCTAGTGATATGATATGCAAGATCATTTTTTTTTCCCATGGAGAGTGCTCTTTTTAAATTAGAGCACATTCTGTCCCTTTTTCTATCTAATTAAGACACAAGTATGATTTGAACCACTCATCACAAAGTTGGATGTGGAAATATATCAGTTACTTTTGATAAGTCTTTACAAAAAGACTATATGTATATATGATATTTATAATAATTTATATTGAGCAGCATTATACATATTGGACATGCTATGTGTGGCTGAGTAGATTACACTGCACTTGAACATTCATAACATTATGGTGTGAAGTACCTATATAACTATATTGGGGTTTTCTCTATGAACAAAGTAATATTATAAAACAGAAAATATATTTTGTTCCTTGGAGACAATTATACATACAGAATTACTTTGACTAAAAGTCACATTTAAAAACTACTGAAAAGAAAAACCCTACTGAAATGGCTAACACTTTACTGCTGTGAAAACCACTGTTTTCATCTGTCCCTAATTTATTTCTACACATACAATATACATTAAGCTTATTATTTCTCATGGCAAAAAACCCACATTATGTAATTCCCTAAACCATAAATAATTTCTTAAATTAAGGCTCTATCAGTGGTATCTCAGTATAGATTACATTTGATTTGGTAGAAGACTCACCTATTGTAAGTAAATTTGCAGGCTAAAGATAACATTCAAGTATACAAAGTAACTCTGATTCTTCATTAGTAATGACGTTAAACTGAAAATAGATCAAAAGTGTTTCCAAGGCTACATATTATGATTTAATTAGTTTATTAAAATTATGAGAGTAAGAGAAAGTTTTATATTTACTCTATTTTATATAATCCTTAAAATGACCTCTCTTTCAGCTAAAATATAAGCATACCAGCAAACTCAATTTGTGTTATCTATGAGTTATCATACATATGGAGAGCTATTAATCAGAGTACAATGTCTATATAGCTTGTCTATATGAAAACTATGGGTAATACTATAGTCTATATAACAGCTATGGGTAATATTATAATTATAGGATAATATGTATTTTTGTTATAATAATAAATACAAATGCATTACATTAAAAAACTAGATGTTTTTACAGTCACTAAACTTTCCTTGAAATAACATAAATTTAAAGCTCAATTTCAACTACATCTCTTAAATACACTGAATAAATTACATTCTACTACACTGTATCTAAAATCTTATGTAAATTTAATGAGGTTACATAGGCTTTAGGTACATAATGCTAGCTGTTGTATTAAAAAGAAAATCCAAATTCTCAGTGAATTAACAGTGAAAATTGATTACTCAACTTTAAGTATTCATTCAATATCCATATGGTTGCCATAAGGAAAACATACCCTGTCCATTTGTTCATTTTGTGATGTAGATCTCCTTAACACATGGCCCAGGAGGTATCAGCAGAGGGACCAAGACAGAAAAGGGAGGATTGTGTAAGGGAGAAATTACAATCCAAATTTGGCTGTGGTGAATATCCCTTCTTCTTACATTTTAGTAAATGAAATTGGTCACATATTAACACCTAACTTCATGAGAAGAAGGATGGACGCTGGAAAATAAGTTTCCATGTGCCCACAAGGAAAACAAAATATCTTTGGAGAAAACATGGTATTTCTTTGGTCAAATAAGAAAGAAGGAAGAAGTTAAAAACCATATGCATAATTCAACACCCATTTATGATAAAAACCCTCCAGAAAGTAGGCATAGATGGAGCTTACCTCAACATAATAAAGGCCATATATGACAAACCCACAGCCAACATCGTTCTCAATGGTGAAAAATTGAAACCATTTCCACTAAGATCAGGAACAAGACGAGGCTGACCACTCTCACCAATATTATTCACCATACTTTCGGAAGTTTTAGCCACAGCAATCACAGAAGAAAAAGAAATAAAAGGAATCCAAATCAGAAAGAAGAAGTAAAACTGTCACTGTTTGCAGATGACAAGATACTATACATAGAGAATCGTAAAGATACTACCAGGAAACTACTAGAGCTAATCAATGAATTTGGTAAAGTAGCAGGATACAAAATTAATGCACAGAAATCTCTTGCATTCCTATACACTAATGATGAAAAATGTGAAACAGAAATAAAGGGAACACTCCCATTTACCACTGCAACAAAAAGAATAAAATACCTAGGAATAAACCTGCCTAAGGAGACAAAAGACCTGTATGCAGAAAATTATAAGACCCTGATGAAAAAAATTAAAGATGATACAAAGAGATGGAGGGATATATTATGTTCTTGGATTGGAAGAAACAACATTGTGAAAATGACTATACTACCCAAAGCAATCTACAGATTCAATGCAGTGCAATCCCTATCAAAATACCAATGGCATTTTTCACAGAACTAGAACAAAACATTTCACAATTTGTATGGAAACACAAAAGACCCCGAATAGCCAAAGCAATCTTGAGAAAGAAAAACGGAACTGGAGGAATCAGGCTACCTGCCTTCAGACTATACTACAAAGCTACAGTAATCAAGACAGTATGGTACTGGCATAAAAACAGAAATATAGATCAAGGGAACAGGATAGAAATCCCAGAGATAAACCCATGCACATATGGTCACCTTATCTTTGATAAAGGAGGCAAGAATATACAGTGGAGAAAAGACAGCGTCTTCAATAAGTGGTGCTGGGAAAACTGGACAGCTACATGTAAAAGAATGAAATTAGAACACTTCCTAACACCATACACAAAAATAAACTCAAAATGGATTAAAGAACTAAATGTAAGGCCAGACACTATAAAACTCTTAGAGGAAAACATTAGGCAGAACACTGTGTGACAAAAAACACAGCAAGATCCTTTTTGACCCACCTCCTCGAGAAATGGAAACAAAAACAAAAATAAACAAATGGGACCTAATGAAACTTCAAAGCTTTTGCACAGCAAAGGAAACCATAACCAAGACCAAAAGACAACCGTCAGAATGGGAGAAAATATTTGCAATTGAAGCAACTGACAAAGGATTAATCTCCAAAATTTACAAGCAGCTCATGCAGCTCCATAACAAAAAAACAAACAACCCAATCCAAAAATGGGCAGAAGACCTAAACAGACATTTCTCCAAAGAAGATATACAGATTGCCAACAAACACATGAAAGAATGCTCAACATCACTAATCATTAGAGAAATGTGAGTCAAAACTACAATGAGGTGTCACCTCACACCAGTCAGAATGGCCATCATCAAAAAATCTACAAACAATAAGTGCTGGAGAGGGTGTGGAGAAAAGGGAACCCTCTTGCACTGTTGGTGGGAATGTAAAATGATACAGTCACTATGGAGAATAGTATGGAGGTTCCTTACAAAACTAAAAATAGAACTACCATATGACCCAGCAATCCCACTACTGGAAATATACCCTGAGAAAATCATAATTCAAAAGGAGTCATGTACCACAATGTTCATTGCAGCTCTATTTACAATAGCCAGGACATGGAAGCAACCTGCATGTCCATTGACAGATGAATGGGTAAAGAAGATGTGGCACATATATACAATGGTATATTACTGAGCCATAAAAAGAAATGAAATGGAGTTATTTGTAGTGAGGTGGATGGACCTAGAGTCTGTCATACAGAGTGAAGTCAGAAAGAGAAAGACAAATACCGTAAGCTAACACATATATATGGAATCTAAAAAAAAATAATAAAAAAGAAAAACGTTCTGAAGAACCTAGGGGCAGGACAGGAATAAAGATGCAGACGTAGAGAATGGACTTGAGGACACGGGGAGAGGGAAGGGTATGCTGGGATGACGTTAGAGAGTGGCATGGACATGTATCCACTACCAAACGTAAAACAGATGGCTAGTGGGAAGGAGCCGCATAGCACAGGGAGATCAGCTCAGTGTTTGTGTCCACCTAGAGGGGTGGGATGGGGGGGTGGGATGGGGAGGGTGGGAGGGAGACGCAAGAGAGAGGAGATATGGGGATATATGTATATATATAGCTGATTCACTTTGTTATACAGCAGAAACTAACACACCATTGTAAAGCAGTTATACTCCAATAAAGATGTTAAAAAATAAAGAGCTTGAGAAGAATCTGTTAAAAAAACCAAAAAAACAAAAAACCATGTGCATAAAGTGTATATTATACTTTTACAGGATTTCTAAGGCAGCAATGCTGTTGCAGATATAGAATATGTTTGGCAAGAACAACAAGAATAGTGCAATTGATAAACCACAAGAGCTCTATTCACTTATACTTTTCTTAGTTCAGGAAATAAAAATTAGCTTCTTAAAGAGTGAGAGCTTCCTCTTCTACTTTTAAAAATGGTGTGAAATATTCATTATCACTACAAAGTAATTCTTTTTGAATTTTGTTTTCATTTTTACTAAGTTAGTTTCATATTTCTTCAATGAAAATTTATCTTTTGAAGTTGGATATGTAATTTTCTTTTACTGTGGATAAAAATCTGGTTAAAAAAAGAACGTATTTCAATCAGAAGTTAATGTGTCCTCTACAGAGAACAGTATGGAGGTTCCTTAAAAAACTACAAATAGAACTACCATATGACCCAGCAATCCCACTACTGGGCATATACCCTGAGAAAACCATAATTCAAAGAGAGTCATGTACCAAAATATTCATTGCAGCTCAATTTACAATAGCCAGAACTTGGAAGCAACCTAAGTGTCCATCAACAGATGAATGAATAAAGAAGATGTGGCAGATATATACAATGGAATATTACTCAGCCATAAAACGAAATGAAATTGAGTTATTTGTAGTGAGATGGATGGACCTACAGTTTTTCATACAGAGTGAAGTAAGTCAGAAAGAGAAAAACAATTACTGTATGCTAACACATATATATGGAATGTAAAAAAAAAGAAAAAGGTCATGAAGAACCTAGGGGCAAGACGGGAATAAAGATGCAGACCTACTAGAGAAGGGACTTGAGGATACAGGGAGGGGGAAGGGTAAGCTGGGACAAAGTGAGAGAAGGGCATGGACGTATATACACTACCAAATGTAAAATAGATAGCTAGTGGGAAGCAACCACGTAGCACAGGGAGATCAGCTTGGTGCTTTGTGACCTCCTAGAGGGATGGGATAGGGAGGGTGGGAGGGAGGGAGACGCACGAGGGAAGAGATGCGGGGACATATGTATATGTATCACTGATTCACTTTATTATAAAGCAGAAACTGACACACCATTGTCAAGCAATTATACTCCAATAAAGATGTTAAAAAAAAAGTTAATGTGTCCTAAAAAAGTGTCACTAAACAATTACAGTTACAGATACTGTGTTAAGTATCAATATACTCATACATCTTGTTTAATATACATGTGAAATTACATTAAAATGGATTTTTATTATTAAAGGAAACCAAAGATCATTTTACAGTTAATAGAGCCCAATTTATGAGCTTATACTGAGTCATGAACTACAAGAATAAAACAGTAATTATTCTTTATTGAAAAATTGTGTTACTATGGAATTAATTTGCCATAATTGTCCATGATGACATGTTATATTCTTTGTTCAGAGTAGTTGGGTCTTTCATCATGGTTGTTTAATAATCACCACAGTATTCAAAGAGTATGAAAATATTTTTTCCATTATTTTATTTACTGCTTTAATTTTACAGAATCTGGAAACCAAAAGACTTACTAAAACTTGCTATATGCACTAGTATAACTACTTCTAGGGATATTTATACAAAATCATTTATGAGATATTTACCTGAATCATAAATGTTTTTATAGTAGCATTGTACTAAAGTAGAAGTACCATTTCCATAAAAGAAATGGAAGCTAGAATGCCAAAAATGACTACAAAAATTTTTGAAATGGACTTCCAAGCTACTGAAATGAGATGAAAATTAAAAATATTCAGTTGTTACAGTTTTCTTCTATAGGCAATATATGGTTACCAAAAACTTCAAATTTCTGGACATTTTTTGACTAAGATTGCACTGCATTTCACTTGAATCAGAATATAAAAATGATACATTAAAAAAAAATTTCTTTGGAAATTCTCTGTCTACATTTGAGATTCTAAGGTTTAGAAACAAACCAGGAATGGCCTGTCACCAAAACATTTCAGAAAAATGTAAATGGATACAAAGTGATTATTTCATAGAATAAGGAATTCTTTATCTCTTTGAACAGCTCCTAACTTGTAACCATATCCTGGATTTCTTTTTCTCGGTTATCTTAAGTGATACGTTCACACTCTTAATTTAAAAAAAAAAAAAAAACATGGTTATCTTAAAGATGCCCAAGAATCACACCTAACTTTAATTGAAAGTGTATTTCATGCATTCTATTACTGAATTTTGAAACTGATAATTTCAAATTCGCCACATATTACACATGACTAAAATCAGTACTATTAATAATCTTCTCAGAAGTATTGTTATTTTATGAAAAGTCATGTTTCATTTTGAAAAGAAATCATTGAAGTAATAATTTAAGGTAATAAAAGAAAACTTGTATGCTTTGAGTGCTCTTACAGATATACCAAGACAGCAGTTTAATTTGAATCATATCGATACATGGTCCACATCATTAAGTATAAAGATTATTTTTAGATGTTTGATGTTGCTGGATACAGTGGTGACGTGACTAAGAGATTTAAAAGTGTTATCAATTTGCTTGCTTAGACCAGAGGTTAAACTACTCAATTTCTGTGAATCTTCAATGGGTTTTATATACCTAATACTCTTTTCACTTGATTGCTCAAAATAAAAGCAATATTTTTTGCTAATAATAGCAATTCATAGCAATAATGAATTAGGTGATTATACTTTATAGATAAATGAAATGAATGACAGGAATTTTAAAGAGATTGGAGGAGGAACTGGGAATATTTTTATAAAGTAATTGCACTACCAGTGAAATAGTATAATGTTATCTGAAAGTGAAATTATTAATTGTAAATGCATCTTTCACACTCTAGGGCAACCACTAAATTTTTTTTTTAAAGATGTATAGTTGATATGCTAAGAGAGGGGAAAAAATGTTGTCATAGAAAATAATAAAACCAGAGAAGGTAGAGAAAGAGTGGAAGAAAAAAGAGAAAAAGATCAAGAATTAGTTTAAAAATACTGTAGAAACGAATTATATCAATAATCATTTAAAATGTGAATGGTATAAGTTTGCCAATTAAAAGACAGAGACTATCACAGTAGATTAAAAAACAAACAAAAACCTTAGACCCAACTACATGTTTACAAGAAGTCTACCTTAAATATAAGGACAAAGATAGATAAAACGTAAAGGAATAGAGAAAGATACCATGCTAAGACTAAACAAAACAAAACTGGAGAAAATGTATTTTAGACAAACCCAACTTCACAGCAAGGAAAACTGTCAGAGATAGAAGGGGATACTAAATAATGATAAAGCGGTCAACTTCTCATAATGACCCATAATGTGTACGTGTATTATGCTGTTGTGGCTATCAACAAACATATTCTAAAGTTTACAGAGAGATGCAAAAGACTCAGCATAACCAACACAACATTAAAGAAGAAGAATCAAATCAAAGGAATGACAATACCAGACTTTGAAACTTTCTATAAGGCTATAGTATGAAGAATCTGTGGTATTGGTGAAAGAATAGACAAATAGATCAATGAAACAGAACAGAGAGCCCCAAAATAGATCCACACAAATATAGACCACATTCATTATTTGATTTTCGATGAAAGAGGAAAGGTGATAAAGGAGTCTAAACAGAAAAATGGTGAAAAAACTGGACATACACATGAAGAAAAAACAATCTAGACACAGATGTTACAAATTTCACAAGAATTAACTCAAATGGATCATAAATTTAAAATGTAAAACTATAAAACTCCAAGAATGTAGGAGAAAATCTAAGTGATCTTGAGTTTGAAGATGACTTTTATATACAACACCAAAAGCACTATACATGAAAGAAAAATTGATATGTTGGACTTTATTAAAAGTAAAAATTTCTTCCCTACAAATACACTGTTAAGAGAATTCATAGACAAGCCACTGACTGGGAAAAAATGTTTGCAAAATGTATCTGAAAAAGCACTTGCATCCAAATATGCAAAGAACCCTAAAACTCAACAATAAGAAAGCAAACAACTGAATACAAGATGGCAAAAGATGAGAACACATACCTTGCCAAAGACGATATATCAATGTTAAATAAGCATATTAAAAGATGTTTAACATATGTCATTAGGGAATTACAAATTAAAACAATAATGTGTACAACTAAACACTTATTCGAATGGCTAATCCAAAACACTGACATCAATTGCTTGCAAAATATGGAGCAACAGGAAATCTCATCTGTTGCTGGTGGGAATGCAAAAAAGTACAGAAATTTTGGAATAGAGCCTGGCAGTTTCTTACAAAGCTAAACAGTCTTATCATGTTATCTAACAACCACACTCCAAGGTATTTACCAAAATGAGTTGAAAACTTGTGTCCACACAAAAACCTGCACTGGACTGTATAAAGTATCTTTATTCATAATTGCCAAAACTTGGAAGCAACTGATATGTCCTTCAAAAGGTGAACTGACAAACTATAGCACATCAGTACAATGGAATGTTATTCAACAATAAAATGAAATAAACTCTCAAGCCAAGAAAAGACATGGAGGAATTTTAAATGCATATTGCTATATGCAAGAAGCCAATCTGAAAAGACTACATATTGTATGAATCCAACTATATGACCTTCTGGGAAAGGCAAAACTATAGAGACTATAAACACATCAGTGGTTGCCAGGGGCTTGGATGGAGGGCAGGAAGATGAATAGGTGGAACACAGGGTTTTTAGAGCAGTGAAAGTATTCTGTACGGTACTATAATAGCAGTTGTATATATTTGTCAAAACCCATGGAACTATATGCAACAAAAATCTGCATCCTAATGTATAGATTTTAGTTAATAGTAACATATAAATGTTTGTTCATCAATTGTTAAGGAAGGTACAATGCTAATGGAAGATGTTAATAATAGAGGAAATTCTGAGTGGGGGAGGGAACATGAGAACTTTCTGTATTTTCTGTTCAATTTTTCTGTAAATATAAAACTTCTCAAAAAAGTCTACTGTTTTTTTAAAAAAGAGATTTTCATGGTGTTTTTAAAAACAGCATAATTTAGCCCTTTCTGTCCCAAAGAGAAATTGGTACCTATGAGTGGATTGCTGCCTCAGAAATTAAAATCTAATTATTTGTGGCATTGTTTTAGAGGTTAGGCATTTGGCAGTGTGGGGGAAAAGTTAAAGTATGGGACAGTACCTATATTTGTAGTGGAAAATGATCAGTACGATACACTGGTAAGAAATTGGAAGACATATAATACAGCTAATTTACCATAGGGTGGTGGGTTTTGAGAGGTTAAAAACAGCTTGTTGATAGCATGTGCTTTTTATTATTAGCTGTGTTTGACAAAGCATTAGAAGAAACTTATAACTAAGCGAAAAATTGCCCATTTTGCAATGAAGAATAAAAGGGAATAGAAAGTCAATATGGCATTAGGATGGAAAAGACAACTGATACTGGGTCAAAAATTAGTTGATAAAAATGAGAACTTCTATTTAGTAAAGAAAGCCATGAAATAAAATCTAGCTTTGCTACAAGAAATAAAACAAGGGCATGGCCATAATGCGATCCATGGTTTAAAACTGGAGATGGGTTAAGACAGTGCCTGACATTTTCTTCAGTTACACTCTTATTTGGCTCTTAACCCTGTACAATGATCATACTAACAAGACATTACTCAAAACTGAGTACACATTATAGGAAATGCCCAATAACCCAATACAAGCAATATATACTCTGGTTTAAAATAAGTCAGGGTATACTGCCAATATGAAGAAATACGCTGCATTTTATCTACTATGCATCTACACAGATAATATCCTCAATATATTTTGTTCACTTTGAGAAACAAATCATTTTCCTTTCTGGTTCAACTTCTAATCTATATTTGAATTTATTATATAAAACTCATGGCTTTAGGGCTTCCCTGGTGGCGCAGTGGTTGAGAGTCCGCCTGCCGATGCAGGGCACATGGGTTCGTGCCCCAGTCCGGGAAGATCCCACATGCCGCGGAGCGGCTGGGCCCGTGAGCCATGACGGCTTAGCTTGCGCGTCCGGAGCCTGTACTCCGCAACGGGAGAAGCCACAACAGTGAGAGGCCCGCGTACCGCAAAAAAACAAAACAAAAAAACCCACAAAAAAAACCCACAAAAAAACCTCATGGCTTTATACTAGAATTCTAAACAAAATGAGAAAGTTAAAATATTTTTACTTTTTCTGCTAAAGCTTCCTAAGTAAATACCATGCAAAGAGATTTAATTCTTAATCAAATTTTTAAATACTTCAAGTTTCTTCAACTGAAAATCTCCTTGTACTGATCTGAATTTCTCTGCAAGATAATATTTTTGGATGTACAAACTAAGTATAATTACAAAATATCTTTCAAACCTATTCTGGAAATGAGAGATCTGCCATGAAAGATCCTTTATATATTACCATTGAACTAGAGTGATAAGATCATATTTTCACATAGGAATATTATTGTGATGCTGCCTTCTCTCTATTGGTTAGGTTACTTAAATAATACAGTTGAGGCAGATGCAGCAATATCAGTCTAAAGTAACATTATGCCATAGAGACAAAACCAATTTTGAATTTAAGTATTTTATATTAAAGTTAAAATGATTTCACACACAAATCTTCAAAAATCATACATGTCAACTTCTAAATGTTAATACGGAAGAAATTTTTATTTTAAATAGTAATGTATTCACTCTATTGCTGAAACGATAGTTTATTGTAGGCAAAAATAAATTCATTAAGAAATTTTTAACTTAAGTTTTTCTTTTCTAGGGTCTTTTTTTTTTCTATTATTCTTTCTTTGAGTCTGATACCTTGCTTCATGGTATCATAGCCTCACAACCTTATTCACTTCAGCAGGGAGCATCGTATAAAAAGAATCGCTTGCAAGGGTAATGGCATTTGCTGCATTACTAATCTATTCTTTCAACCACTGATTAGCATTGAAATTGATTTTGAACTTCTTGTGACTAAAATGACATTAATATAGCATTTGCTGTTAGAAACATAACACCTATTTCATGTTAGCAGGTGATGATACATCATTAATTAGATAACTTGATGTTGAAACTCTTTACAAGCCATCGAAACCCATTAGTCCAAAAGAGCTCTCTATAAGAGAAAGTAACTGTAAATGTCTTTGAATACTAAAGAATGAAGATGTCATTTTTCTTGGAGATTACGTTAGTATCTTCTTTATTATAACCCATGAATTCTCAACCCTAGCTGTGTGTTACAATCACCTAAAGAACTTTTACATTATTGATATATTGACTGCAACCTCAGTGGTTCTGATTTATTTGGTCTGGTATGGGACCAAGGTATCAGAGTCATTTAAACCTTCCCAGGTTAATTTGACCTGGAAGCCAGTGATAAGAACCATTTTTAACCCAGAATTCAAATACCCATGCTAATGTATACCTATTATCGTGGAAACACTCATGCATGTTCTAAAATCTTCTATAAATAGCAAGTATAAATAAGTATTTTCATTCTTGGCTCTCATGAAGGACTCTTGTGCAAGATGAAAAGTACAGTAATATCTATAGTTTCGTTGTGATACCTATAACAAATAGTGCTTTACTTTAATGCCAAAGGTTTTCAACACTTTCAGTTCAATTTTTATTCATATAGGGAAAAATACTAGCATAGAATTTTTTTTAATCTCCAAAAACATTTTTTAGAAGATAGAATTACACTAAAAATAAGTTTTTAAAAATCTGAATCTATGTTGTTCAAATGAAATGTTCATTCTCACTATTTCTTCCATTGTTCTTTACAACTGTTCATTTTTTTTCTGTTAGAAATAATAAAATATTCAACAGGGAAAAATTCTAGGAATACAAACAACTCTCTTTCTTAAAAGAAAATATTGGCCTAGATACCGGAGGCCAGGATTCTAGGAATGACTCTGAAGCTTGCTTACTGTAAGATCTAGGTAAACTTTTAACTCTGCCTCTCTCCACTTGTATAAAGCATGAGGTTCGCTTTAGGTTAATTCTAATATTCTTTAGAGGCATTTATTAACCCCTCAGCTCTGTTCCTAACACACAAGGAAAATTAAACTGACTTTAGATCTATAGCTGAACCACATTTAATTTGATTGGCACTGCAATGGTGCTCAAAAATATCTGAAATAGGGCTTCGCTGGTGGCACAGTGGTTGAGAATCTGTCTGCCAATGCAGGGGACACAGGTTTGAGCCCTGGTCTGGGAAGATCCCACATGCCGTGGAGCAACTAGGCCCATGAGCCACAACTACCGAGCCTGCACGTCTGGAGCTTGTGCTCCGCAACAAGAGAGGCCGTGACAGTGAGAGGCCCGCGCACCGCGATGAAGAGTGGCCCCCGCTCGCCGCAACTAGAGAAAGCCCTTGCACAGAAATGAAGACCCAACACAGCCAAAAATAAATAAATAAATAGCGCTCCATTTAAAAAAAAAAATCTGAAATAAATGTTTCTCTCACTCTACTGAATATTTTAAAAACCACATATTTTCCAAAAATCAGGGTTTCATCTTTAGCTTCTACTGATAAAATCTAAAATATTGCTTTGCAAGCTCCTTATTCAAACCTCATCCCATATATGTTACTTCAATAATACCACTATTAATTATTTTTTAAACATCTTTATTGGAGTGTAATTGCTTTACAATGGTGTGTTAGTTTCTGCTTTATAACAAAGTGAATCAGCTATACATATACATATATCCTCATATCTCCTTTTGCGTCTCCCTCCCTCCATCCCTATCCCACCCCTCTAGGTAGTGACAAAGCACCGAGCTGATCTCCCTGTGCTATGTGGCTGCTTCCCACTAGCTATCTATTTTACATTTGGTAGTGTATTCATGTCTATGCCACGCTCTCACTTTGTCCCAGCATACCCTTCCTCCTCTCTGTCCTCAAGTCCATTCTCTGTCTGCATCTTTATTCCCGTCCTGTCCCTAGGTTCTTTAGAACCACTTTTTTTTTTAGATTCCATATATATGTGTTAGTATACGGTATTTGTTTTTCTCTTTCTGACTTACTTCACTCTGTATGACAGACTCTAGGTCCATCCACCTCACTACAAATAACTCCATTTTGTTTCCTTTTATTGCTGAGTAATATTCCATTGTATATATGTGCCACATCTTCTTTATCCATTCATCTGTCGATGGACACTTAGGTCGCTTCCATGTCCTGGCTATTGTAAATAGAGCTGCAATGGACATTGTGGTACATGACTCTTTTTGAATTATGGTTTTCTCAGGGTGTATGCCCAGTAGTGGGATTGCTGGGTTGTATGGTAGTTCTATTTTTAGTTTTTAATTATGCTGCTAATATACCAATAACAGCAATGCTAATTTCTCTTTACATTTTAGTTGATGCTTTTTTTTTTTTTTTTTTTTTTTTTTGCGGTACACGGGCCTCTCACTGTTGTGGCCTCTCCCGTTGCGGAGCACAGGCTCCGGATGCGCAGGCTCAGCGGCCATGGCTCACAGGCCCAGCCGCTCCACGGCATGTGGGATCTTCCCGGACCAGGGCACGAACCTGTGTCCCCTGCATCGGCAAGCGGACTCTCAACCACTGTGCCACCAGAGAAGCCCTAGTTGATGCTTTTAACATGCTTTCACATACATACCCTGCCATGCTTCTTACAACATGATCTTGTTAAGGAAAGTATTATGACCCCACTTAACAGATGAGAGAACAGTCTTGTTTGCGAGTTGAGAAGTGGTTGCACATCTTCCCTCTCTCTCCCTCTCTCATCACTTGCTTGCTCTGATAAAGCAAGCTACCATGTTGCGAGGACCTTACGAAGAGGCCCATTTGGCAAGGAATGAAGGGTAATCTCTGCCTAGTAGGCAGCAAGGAATTGAGGCCCTTATTGTGATAGCACATGAACTGAACCCAGCCAACAACCAGGTGAGTGAGCCTGGATGCAGATCCTTCCTCAGCCAAGGGTTAAGATGCCTGTAGCCCAGCTGACATTTCTACTGAAGCCTTATGAGAGATTCTAAGCCATAGGACCTAGATAAACCATGCTCAGATTCCTAGAAAAACAGAAACTGATATAATATTTGTTTTATGACATTAAGTTTTAGAGTAATTTGATATGCAGAAATACATGACTAATACAACTGATCTTATGAATCTGAGTTTAAATTATCTTTACACTGTGGCTCTAATTTCTGTGTGTCATTAGGTGCTCACATGGCACTCTTCAACTATTATTTTCTTTGATGTCCACTTTGTATTACAAATAATGGCACATATTATTCAAGTATCAGTAGACAGAAAATGAGTATTATTAAGAAATTATATTCTTGGTACTGTCAAGAGGAATCAGTATTCCTCCCAACCTGAAGCCACTTTACCTTTGAAAGGAAGAATGATCAAAAGGATAATTCTGAGTCGCTTTCTCTTTGCAACTTTCTCTTTACCTCTATACTTCCTCTAAGGTGGAAAAGTGGTCGATTTAATCAGTGGAGGCCTAATACTGGATTACATTAGTAGGAGTGTAGAGGGTCTGAACTGCTTGATGAAGCAAGTCAGAGAATCTGTCTCTGACTCTCTGTCTGGACTGTGCTATCTGATACATGGATGGATGAGTTAGAAGAGAAGTTAAGTCTTCTTCCAATTCCTGCTACTTGGTGGTATGCCCTTTTGGGGCAGTCTCAGGACTCACAGCTTAGCTTCTTGGATGCAAACATGCCATTCTTTTTCACACACTCTCTTTGGAAGGTAACTTGAGCAAAACTGAGATGCTGTATGAAGATGTCTTGTTAAATGAACTCTGAAACCGCATACAGAAGCAAGTTTCCCCCCACACAGTTCTCAAGTCTTGATTTGAGTCCTCTGGTAGGAAAACCTCATTTGACCCCAGCTTAAATTTGTGTACTGCATCTTACATTTAATGATTAGTAAGGTATTTTGAGTTATTGGGTCACCATTAATGAAGTTAAGTGATGATACCAGTTTGGTTCTTTGAACATTGTTTCTAAATATTATCAATAGAAACCAGTGATCAAGAGAGTTAAGTTTTTGTGCAAAGTATCTCTAACAAATTCCAAATGTACTGCTTATTTCTTAATGTTAGATAAGTCATAACTCCTTTGCCTCCTCACCTTTTTTTTTTTTTTTTTTTTTTGCTGTACGCGGGCCTCTCACTGCTGTGGCCTCTCCCACTGCGGAGCACAGGCCCCAGACGCGCAGGCCCAGCGGCCATGGCCTACGGGCCCAGCCGCTCCGCGGCATGTGGGATCCTCCCAGACCGGGGCACGAACGCGTGTACCCTGCATCGGCAGGCGGACTCCCAACCACTGCGCCACCAGGGAAGCCCTGCCTCCTCACCTTTAAAACTCACTGGCACATTTGTTTTTATAATCTCAGAGATATTGTGATGGCTAAATAAGAGAATAATATATGTTAATTGCGATACTTATATTATCACATGGTGCTCCAGGGAAAATCAATGATCAATATGAATGAACAGACAGCATTCATGTGGTGTTTTAAAAGACATCAAGCTCACATCTCCAAAATGGGAATTAAAAATGGCATTTATATCTGTTAGATTTCAAGTCTTTTTCTGTTTGTTCTTACAACTCTATATTCAATCCCATGAGACTCCTTTTTATACTACAAATAACTGCCTTCATTTCTACCCCAGGGCTTTTGTTCTTCTTCCTTCAGCTGAAATGTTCTTCAGTCTCTTGAATACAGCTCTTTGCATGAGCATTTGCCCCTTGTCCATCTGGGTCAAGTTCTTCTTGGGAGAGAAATCACCTAACCATTCTTTATAGAATGTTAGAATATAGAAGATTAGCTTTTCTCATTTCTATCAATCTCTGTCCCTTTATCCTGCTTTACACTATAATATTGCACTTATCACTATTATACACTATATTATTTAGTACAGTTCACTGTGTTTATTCTCCCCCACAAAGGAGAGCTTAACCTTATGAAGATAGTGACTTTATCAGATTCAATGGGCATTTCTACCAAAAAATACAGAGCCTATCACAAAAAGTTGCTGAAAATATAAATAGTGAACAAATGAACAAACTACGTTTATTAGCTGATAAGGGGTGTCTAAAGTATATCTTATCCCCAGCTATCAAGTTCCTCTGAACTTCAGAGTCAAACCAGTAGGAGAGAGTTGGTATAGCAATTAGTTGGTGGAGATATAGTTATAAACTGGCACCAGAAAATCGGCTTTGCAATTCTATGTCCAAATAAACTGATAAGTTTTAAATAAAGGAGGTCAGAGGTTAAGAAAGTGTTATTAATCAACAAACTGTCAGGAAGAATATAAAGACACTGTAAATTAACATAAGACAGAGAATTTAAAACAGCATGATACATGAGTGAGGAAAAGGGTATAGGAGGCAACAGGACACAAAGGCCCTCTGAAGAACCTGAGGAACTTCAGACAACTGACAAAGGACAAGGGTAAGGAGAGCAGAGGTGAAGGACAACGGGCAAGGGAGAGAATGACATTGCCACCAGGTAAAATCTATTTAACTTTAGTGGCTACTTAACAAAGTAGCCCCTATCTCTTAGTGACTCACCATATCTGGGTATTTTGACACCCCAAACACCAAGCATATTGAATTTGATGCTATTTTATTTAAAACCAAGGAAACTTTTCTATCTAAAATCAAACTGGTCAGAGGCACTTTTAAGCCCTTCCTTACCCTCAGTCATTGACAGTGTTTGACATATGGTAGATGCTCAATAAATGTGGACTTGATGATGGATAAGCACAACTCATTTATTTCTGATGCTAGAGAAACTTCATTTTTTTCTGAGAAAGTATTTAAGGATTCTTTTAAAAAAAGAGTAGAGGAATTAACAAAATGGAAATGTACTAAAGATTAAACTCCTTTCAGAAAAAAGAATTCATGACAGAATTGTTTTTCAAAGAAACTATCAGAAAAGTTTAATCCTGCTTGATTAAATAGCATATTTTACATTCTTTAATTTCCTACTATAATCCAGAAATTTCAGACGATTAATACATGTTCAATTTGAAAATAAAAAAGACTGAAATTCTATCTTACCCTAAAAACAATTATTCTGACAATGCTTTTGCCACATTCAAGGTGAAAATAATAGCAAGCATCTATGGTACTGTCATTTTATAATAAGTAAACTAGTAAAAAATAATGAAAGAATCCCGTGAAACAACTTGGGGACCATAAAAATGGGAAAGCAACAATAAAAAAACCTCAAGAAGAAAAACACATAAGATATGTTTCACTAAAGTCAAAGAAAAATGGAACTCAAGAAAAATCTGATATGGCCATGACATTTAAAAGTAGCTTTAGAGAAGGAGCTTCAAG
The DNA here is from genome assembly GCF_951394435.1 of Stenella coeruleoalba. NCBI lineage: Eukaryota > Metazoa > Chordata > Mammalia > Artiodactyla > Delphinidae > Stenella > Stenella coeruleoalba. The sequence goes on from NC_137157.1 coordinate 32,795,854, forward strand.
ATGGTGGAAGACTAAGATGTGGAGATCACCTTCCTCCCCACAAATACATCAGAAATACATCTACATGTGGAACAACTCCTACAGAACACCTGCTGCATGCTGGCAGAAGACCTCAGACCTCCCAAAAGGCAAGAAACTCCCCACCTACCTGGATAGGGCAAAAGAGAAAAGAAAAAACAGAATAGGGACCAGACCTGCACCAGTGGGAGGGAGCTGTGAAGGAGGAAAGGTTTCCACACACTAGGAAGCCCCTTCGCGGGCAGAGACTGCGGGTGGCGGAGGGGGAAGCTTCAGAGCCGCAGAGAGAGTACAGGAACAAGGGGCGGGAGGGCAAAGCGGAGAGATTCCCTCACAGAGGATCAGTGCCAACCAGCACTCACCAGCCCAAGAAGCTTTGCTCACCCACCGGGGTGGGCGGGGCTGGGAGCTGAGGCTCGGGCTTCAGTCGGAGCACAGGGAGAGGACTGGGGTTGGCTGCGCGAACACAGCCTGAACGGGGTTAGTGCACCACGGCTAGCAGGGAGGGAGTCCGGGAAAGAGTCTGGAGCTGCCAAAGAGACAAGAGACTTTTTCTTGCCTCTGTTTCCTGGTGCGCGAAGAGGTGGGATTAAGAGCGCTGCTTAAAGGAGCTCCAGAGACGGGCACCAGCCGCGGCTATCAGCGCAGACCCAAGAGGCGGGACACTAAGGCTGCTGCCGCCACCACCAAGAAGCCTGTGTGCAAGCACAGGTCACTATCCACACCTCCCCTCCCGGGAGCCTGTGCAGCCCGCCACTACCAGGGTCCCGTGATCCAGGGACAACTTCCCTGGGAGAACACACGGTGCGCCTCAGGCTGTTGCAACGTCATGCTAGCCTCTGCCGCCATAGGCTCAACCCGCATTCCGTACCTCTCCCTCCCCCTGGCCTGAGTGAGCCGGAGCCCCCGAAGCAGCTGCTCCTTTAACCCCGTCCTGTCTGGGCACGAACTGTCTGGCCCCTCAGGCGACCTACACGCAGAGGCAGGTTAAAAACAAAGATCAAATATTAAAAGCAGCAAGGGAAAAACAACAAATAACACATAAGCAAATCCCCATAAGGTTAACAGCTGATCTTTCAGCAGAAACTGCAAGCCAGAAGGGAGTGGCAGGACATATTTAAAGTGATGGAGGAGAAAAACCTACAACCAAGATTACTCTACCCAGCAAGGATCTCATTCAGATTTACTGGAGAAATTAAGAGCTTTATAGACAAGCAAAAGCTAAGAGAATTCAGCACTACCAAACCAGCTCTACAACAAACGGTAAAGGAAATTCTCTAGGCAGGAAACACATGAGAAGGAAAAGACCTACAATAACAAACCCAAAACAATTAAGAAAATGGTAATAGGAACATACATATCGATAATTACCTTAAATATAAATGGATTAAATGCGCCAACCAAAAGACATAGACTGGCTGAATGGATACAAAAACAAGACCCATATATATGCTGTCTACAAGAGACCCACTTCAGACCAAGGGACACATACAGACTGAAAGTGAGGGGATGGAAAAAGATATTCCATGCAAATGGAAATAAAAAAAGAGCTCAAGTAACAATTCTCATATCAGAAAAAAATAGACTTTAAAACGCAGACTATTACAAGAGACAAAGAAGGAAACTACATAATGATCAAGGGATCAATCCAAGAAGAAGATAAAAGAATTGCAAATATTTATGCACCCAACATAGGAGCACCTCAATACATAAGGCAAATACTAACAGCCATAAAAGGGGAAATCAACAGTAACACAATCATAGTAGGGGACTTTAACACCGCACTTTCACCAATGGACAGATCATCCCAAATGGAAATAAATAAGGAAACACAAGCTTTAAATGATACATTAAACAAGATGGACTTAATTGATATTTATAGGACATTACATTCAAAAACAACAGAATACACTTTCTTCTCAAATGCTCATGGAGCATTCTCCAGGATAGATCATATCTTGGGTCACAAATCAAGCCTGGTAAATTTAAGAATACTGAAAGCATATCAAATATCTTCTGCAACCACAACACTATGAGACTAGATATAAATTACATAAAAATCTCTGGAAAAAATATAAACAAATGGAGGCTAAACATTACACTACTTAATAAGCAAGAGATCACTGAAGAAATCAAAGAGGAAATCAAAAAATACCTGAAACCAAATGACAATGAAAACACGACAACCCAAAACCTATGGCATGCAGCAAAAGCAGTTCTAAGAGGGAAGTTTATAACAATACAATCCTACCTTAAGAAACAAGAAACATCTCAAACTACCTAACCTTACACTTAATGAAATTACAGAAAGAAAAACAAACAAAACTCAAAGTTAGAAGATATGAAATCATAAAGGTCAGATCAAAAATAAATGAAAAAGAAATGAAGGAAACGATAGCAAAGATCAATAAACCTAAAAGCTGGTTGTTTAAGAAGAAAAAAATTGATAAACCATTAGCTAGACTCATCAAGAAAAACAGGGAGAAGACTCAAATCAATAGAATTAGCAATGAAAAAGGAGAGGTAACAACTGACACTGCAGAAATACAAAGGATCGTGAGAGAATACTACAAGCAACTCTATGCCAATAAAATGGACAACCTGGAAGTAATGGACAAATTCTTAGAAGTGCACAACCTTCCGAGACTGAACCAGGAAGAAATAGAAAATATGAATAGACAAATCACAAGCACTGAAATTGAAACTGTGATTAAAAATCTTCTAACAAACGTAAGTCCAGGACCAGATGGCTTCACAGGCGAAGTCTATCAATCATTTAGAGAAGAGCTAACACCTATCCTTCTCAAACTCTTCCAAAATATAGCAGAGGAAGGAACACTCCCAAACTCATTCTATGAGGCCACCATCACCCTGACACCAAAATCAGACAAACGTCACAAACAAAGAAAACTACAGGCCAATATCACTGATAAACATAGTTGCAAAAATCCTCGACAAAATACTAGCAAACAGAATCCAACAGCACATTAAAAGGATCATACACCATGATCAAGTGTGGTTTATCACAGGAATTCAAGGATTCTTCAATATATGCAAATCAATCAATGTGATACACCATATTAACAAATTGAAGAAGAAAAACCATATGATCATCCCAATATGCAGAGAAAGCTTTCAAAAAAAATTCAACACCCATTTATGATAAAAACCCTCCAGAAAGTAGGCATAGAGGGAACTTTCTTCAACATAATAAAGGCCATATACGACAAACCCACAGCCAACATCATTCTCAATGGTGAAAAACTGAAAACATTGCCCCTAAGATCAGGAACAAGACAAGGTTGCCCATTCTCACCACTATTATTCAACATAGTTTTGGAAGTTTTAGCCACAGCAATCAGAGAAGAAAAAGAAGTAAAAGGAATACAAATTGGAAAAGAAGAAGTAAATCTGTCACTGTTTGCAGATGACATGATACTATACCTAGAGAATCCTAAAGTTGCTACCAGAAAACTACAAGAGCTAATCAGTGAATTTGGTAAAGTAGCAGGATACAAAATGAATGCACAGAAATCTCTTGCATTCCTATACACTAATGATGAAAAATCTGAAAGTGAAATTAAGAAAACACAAACACTTGCCTACTTGCCATTGCAAAAAAAATAGTAAAATATCTAGGAATAAACCTACCTAAGGAGACAAAAGATCTGTATGCAGAAAACTATAAGACACTGATGAAAGAAATTAAAGATGATACAAACAATGGAGAGACATACCATGGTCTTGAATTGGAAGAATCAACACTGTAAAAATGACTATACTACCCAAAGCAATCTATAGATTCAATGCAATCCCTATCAAACTACTACTGGCATTTCTCAAAGAAATAGAAAAAAATTTTCACAATTTGTATGGAAACACAAGAGACCCCACATAGCCAAGCAATCTTGAGAAAGAAAAACGAAGCTGGAGGAATCAGGCTCCCTGACTTCAAATTATACTACAAAGCTACAGTAATCAAGACAGTATGGTACTGGCAAATAAAAAAGAAATATAGATCAATGAACAGGATAGAAAGCACAGAGATAAACTCATGCATTTATGGTCAACTAACCTATGACAAAGGAGGCAAGAATATACAATGGAGAAAAAACAGCCTCTTCAATAAGTGGTGCTGAGAAAACTGGACAGCTACAGATAAAAGAATGAAATTAGAACACTCTCTAACACCATACACAAAAATAAACTCAAAATGGATTAGACATCTAAATGGAAGGCCAGACACTGTCAAACTCTTAGAGGAAAACATAGGCCAAACACTCTATGACATAAATTACAGCAAGATCCTTTTTGACCCACCTCCTAGAGAAATGGAAATAAAAACAAAAATAAGCAAATGGGACCTAATGAAACTTCAAAGCTTTTGCACAGCAAAGGAAACCATAAATGACGAAAAGACAGCCCTCATAATGGAAGAAAATATTTGCAAATGAAGCAACTGACAAAGGATTAATCTCCAAAATTTACAATCAGCCCATGCAGCTCAGTATCAAAATAACAAACAACCCAATCCAAAAATGGGCAGAAGACATAAATAGACATTTCTCCAAAGAAGATATATAGATTGCCAACAAACACATGAAAGAATGCTTAACATCATTAATTATTAGAGTAATGTAAATCAAAACTACAATGAGATATCATCTCACACCAGTCAGAATGGCCATCATCAAGAAATTTACAGACAATAAATGCTGGAGAGGGTGTGGAGAAAAGGGAATTCTCTTGCACTGTTGGTGGGAATGTAAACTGATACAGCCACTATGGAGGTTCCTTAAAAAAGTAAAAATAAAACTATCATACTACCCAGCAACCCCACTACTGGGCATATACCCTGAGAAAACCGTAATTCAAAAAGAGTCATGTACCACAATGTTCACTGCAGCTCAATTTACAATAGCCAGGACTTGGAAGCAACCTAAGTGTCCATCAACAAATGAATGGATAAAGAGGATGTGGCACATATATACAATGGAATATTACTCACCCATTAAAAGAAACGCAATTGAGCCATTTGCAGTGAGGTGGATGGACCAAGAGTCTGTCATAGAGAGTGAAGTAAGTCAGAAAAAGAAAAACAAATACCGTATGCTAACATATATATATGGTATCTGAAAAACAAACAAACAAAATGGTCATGAAGAACCTAGGGGCAAGATAGGAATAAAGGCACAGACCTACTAGAGAATGGACTTGAGGATATGGGGAGGGGGAAGGGTAAGCTGGGAGAAAGTGAGAGTGGCATGGACACATATACACTACCAAATGTAAAATAGATATCTAGTGGGAAGCAGGTGCATAGCACAGGGAGATCATCTCAGTGGTCTGTGACCACCTAAAGGGGTGGGATAAGGAGGTTGGGAGGGAGATGCAAGAGGGAGGAGATATGTGGATATATGTATAACTGATTCACTGTTATACAGCAGAAACTAACATACCATTGTAAAGTAATTATACTCTAATAAAGATGTTAAAAACAAATAAAATATGACTGAGAATGGTGAAAAAAATTAGCTATAAAAGGAATAAAACAAGTACGTATACTATTATTTCATTCCCCTCCAAAAAGTGTGTGGGTATATTTTTTTGTGTGGTGTGGTGTGTGTACAAAGGTACATATACCAGGAAATAGTTTCCTACTTGCCACTGGTGCCATACACAGTCATTGTAGCAGGAGTCTGCATGGTATTTCATAGTTAGAAGTTTATTATAAAAATAAAGTGTTGATGTCGAATTTATTGCTAAATATATCATTCTATAAATGACAGTATATTATTGCTTCCTGATACAGAGTATATACATGAAGGCCAAGATGTTCTTTGTATACTGAGAGTGTAATTTAGTATTTGGATCATAGTTAAGTATATAAAAGTGTTAGTTTAGGGCTTCCCTGGTGGCACAGTGCTTGCGAGTCCACCTCCCGATGCAGGGGACAGGGGTTCGTGCCCCGGTCCGGGAAGATCCCACATGCCGCAGAGCGGCTGGGCCCGTGAGCCATGGCCGCTGAGCCTGCGTGTCCAGAGCTTGTGCTCCGCAATGGGAGAGGCCACAACAGTGAGAGGCCCATGTACCGCAAAAAAAAAAAAAAAAAAAAAAAAAAAAAAGTGTTAGTTTAATGGAAGAAAAAAATAGTTATTTCAATAAGAACAGTGGTACTGATGTGTATCTTGAATATGGCATAGGGTTTGGCCCTAAAGACCTGTGATCTTGACCATCTTGCCTGTAGTTACTCAACATATACTACTTGATTATCATCTATTTGAGAAACTGAGAAGGTTATCGTATAAATTTCAAAGTCAGGGCAGAAGAAAAAGTGTTCTCTATAAAACATTTTTTCTTGAAATGGAAGGGAAAGATTAATGAAATATTTCAAAAATACCAGAATAAATATTAAATGATGACTAAATGTAAGTGGTGTGAATGCTGAAGATACAGGCTATTAATCAGGAAAAGTAATTATACAATTAAGTACAATTAAATGTGAGATGATGAAATCAAGACCTAGCTGTGAAAAGCAAAGGTTACTGCTAAATATTGAGGCTAGAGAAACTGGGAGGTGACTAAGCTTAGATTTTACGCAAACACACTCCCATAAAAGCATGTTTGATCAAGTGTTATCATTTTTTAAAAAAACTTAGAATTTTAGATAGCTAGTGGGAAGCAGTCAGATAAAACAGGGAGATCAGCTCGGCACTTTGTGACAACCTAGATGGGTGGGGATAGGGAGGCTCAAGAGGAAGGAGGTATGGGGATATATGTATATGTACAGCTGATTCACTTTATTATAAAGCAGAAACTAACACACCATTGTAAAGCAATTATACTCCAGTAAAGACGTTAAAATAAATAAATAAATAAATAAATAACTTCAAATAATCTTTCCAACTTACTTGGAATTCTGGAAATTAAAGCTCTCATAAGCTTTTCATTATGCTTGTTTTTGCCTAGTAGTTTTAAAATAAAATCAAATTCATATTTTTTTATACTGATGTTGAATTTCGAGTCATGACTGGGGAAGTTCCCATATTCCTTGGTTGGAGAGAAATTCACTCATATTTTATTCTCTTAATTTTATCGTACATTTGATACATTTACATATTTGATCCAAAGAGGAAAGATCGGGAGTTTAAACTCTTATAAAATGGTGAAATGAACTCAAGGGTTTTTTTTTCCCCCAACACTGGTTATTAAAATGTCATTCTCTCTCTGCTAGTTTAAGATGCTATATTTACAGTGAACTGTTTTCATTAGTCTCTCTGTTTATGTGCCATTCTCCTTGTTCTTCTTTTCCTAGGGTTTTCTGGATAATTCCACTTATTTGTTCTTCAGAGTAAATTTTCTAACCAACTTGTCTAGCTCAAAGTTGGAGGCAGGGACTTGACACTAATTGAAATTTTAAAACATTCAAAAATTAAGGAAATCTGCAACAAGGGTAGAAACATATCTAATCCTTCTTGTATGAAAAAATAAAAAACAAAAACAAGAATTCTACAGAGAAAAGGGGGGGAAAAAAAGGTACCAGCAAGAAAATACCCTTTCCCCTCACTTTAGTTTTGTTTAGTGCTTAACCTCTCCTGACTTCTAGGACCAAATTAAGTGAGACTTTAAAGGTACATCGGATTATAATATTCTGGCTATGGAAAAATCTAGTTTACAATTTTATTTTACATATTTTCAGAATGTCCATAAAAGATTTTGGATAAATGCTGTTTTATTCCTTAAAATAAGTTCCTTCCAAATGGTTAAGAACTTTGATAACAAACAGTGACCTAACTCTGAACAGCTGAGAAAGAGATGATGTCCCAGGTAACATCGTGAAGGGATGGAAAATGAAGCAGCTGTTTCCTATTATCACCCACAGCTGAGGTACAACAGTGACATTTCTTCACCATTCAAAGACCTAAGGTGATAATTAGATGGTATGGTCTTTCTCCGTTTGTCATAAACACCAAAGGCTATAGAGAGGATTGATTCGGACTTGTTGATTATATTACTTCCAGCTGTTAAAATGGCAAAGTATTTCTTTTCTGAAATGACTTATTACACATCTGGTTTGGTAGATTAACTAAATAGAAGCTCATTTGAATTTGTATGCATAAATTAGAAATAGTGATAGATGAGACTGTAGCCTTAAAATCATTTTACAGTTTTTTTCTATGAAAACTCTTTTTTTAAAAAAATCACATACTGTAAATGAATGCCAACTTAAAATAATTGGCATTGAAATAGTTGTCATTCCAGTAAAGTCACTCTGACTATAATGATATTTAAATGAAGGTATCTGAGGTTTTATATTTTTTAAATATAAATCCAATAAGAAAGTAATGAAAAAACAGATGAAGTATTACAGAATAATCAGTATATTTTATTAAAAATTAAGGAATTATATTTTTTATCTCAGTCACTTTTATATATAAAGAGAGTATAAAATCAAACTTTTCAAAAAAGTTTGAAAAAGAGTTCTAAAATTTCCCTCTAAATATATTTTACAGTTAAATATCTTGAAGCAATGAGGATGAATTTTAGGGGTGTTTTGGTTGTATTCATGTGTTTGTGTATATTATACTTTAATAGACAACACAGTTGTTGGATGATTAATAAAAAGTTTACAACTGCAAATAATGACTGAATTAAAACAAAAGTACAAGATTTCAACAACTAATATTTATCTAAAGTATCAATTCCCATGAGAAAAGAAATAACCTCTTGAAATAGAAATTTGATATTTATGTTCCTTACAAAGCTGAGAGACATTTATATCAACTGGTGATGCTTTTGTCTTTACTTAGAAAGATTTTTTTCATGTGACTTTTAAAAATCTTCACTTAAAACCTTTTTATTCTCATAGAATTTAAAATTTATATTTGGTTATGGTAGATACACTGTAAATTCAAGATTTCATCGGGCATGTTTAAGGGAATAGTCTCATCTCTTCATAGCTCTAATTTATAGGTAAAAATTCAGATAAGCACCCATTTTAGTCAATATCCAAGAGCCAGTTGTGTTAAAGCCATTTTCAAACAAAAAAATATTGAAAGGAATGATAACTTCTTACGACTGATCATCTTCTGACTGGCCTGCTAGAAAAGTGGTTTCCATCCTCAAAGTATTATAGAAACTGGCTTAGGTTCATGGCTTATGATAGATAACTCAGTCTGGTCAACTGAAAGGCTTGGACACTAAGACTTCACTCCCACCTCTGTTATCAAAGGGAAGGTTTGGGTTTGTTTTGTTAACATCTTTATTGGAGTATAATTGCTTTACAATGTTGTGTTAGTTTCTGCTATATAACAAAGTGAATCAGCTATATGTATACATATATCCCCATAACTCCTCCCTCTTGCGTCTCCCTCCCACCCCCCCAGCCCATCCCTCTAGGTGGTCACAAAGCAACAAGCTGATCTCCCCGTACAATGCAGCTTGAAGATTTGGTTTTTCACCAAATAAGAAAGAAGGCTTATATGGTGACATCTGTCACTTGATGACTCCATCATATAGATGCAACCAGAAAGGATTGGACCCTAACCCCTTGATAATGCCATAGAAATGGCCGGTTCTTCCACTAAGCACTAATTCTGACCTTTCGGGATGAAGCTAGAGCCAATATTCTGACAAGTTACGTTGCTAATGTATCCTGGCCCCCATCACACGAGGGAAGGGACCAGTACTTCTTAACAGTCAGTACAAAATTCCTTAGTTCACAAGTTGGATCCAGCACTTCAAAAATCTTAGAATATAATGAGCAACCTTGCTTATTTTTCCTTTTTCATGATAGATTACATATCATGACATTAACATTCATTAGAAGCTCCTCATGTAAGTAGCCTTGCAAATATCATAAACTCTTAAACTTGAAAAAATACATTCACGAAAAAATAAGACCAGTCAACATATGAAATGATAGATATATTTAAAGCCTTATCAATTTGAATTAACGATAATATAATTTTAATAATAAAAACTGTTCCCTAAATTCCCTATTGTTCTGTCAGTTCATCTTAAAAAAAGATATATGTATACATGCATATATGTTTCTATTTACATATAATATATAGTATTTACTATTGACTCTTCTTTGTCTTCATAAACAAAGTAGACTCAGTTTCTATTGAGCTAGGTCAGGTATTTCCAGAACACCTAGCTAAAGGAAGAATAAAATAGATTTTTCCAGCCAAGGGCTGTTTCATTATTCCAGACAACACTTTGTATTGATCCTCCCCTATTTATTTCTAATTTTGTTGCCACTGATTGAGTTGAGCTCTAAATCTTGTGATGGCTTACATGCTGTTAGGATGCTGCACTGCTACCAGGAGAACAGGGTGGCAATGTTCTCATTTTAAACTCTAATTTAGTCTTATTTGCAGCAAATTAAGGTGCCTGATGTAGCATTTTAGCACCAAAAATGCTTTATTACATGTCTTGCTTTACTCACCTTCACAGAAAACAGTATACACAGTCAATACAAATTTGTGCATTACATACCCAGCACAGAAATTGTGAAGCAAATAAACACAGACTTTTTTTTTTGACAATTTACCAATATACATGGCAGATAATGTGTGCCTATATGGTTATATTTGAAATTTTCTATGGTTAAAACTTGCCAGAAAAGGAAAATGTGATATGAAATGGGTTGAAAGACACACCTATCTAAAAGTTTTCCTTCTATCATAGACCCTGAATTCTCTCCGTAAAAGACTGTGTATGTGGTGCATTTATTCATGGGTACACATTGAGAGGTACTGATTTTTCATATTAACAAGTTACAGAATATAAAGATTAAGGTAGTGAAATTTATAAAAAGAATTATTTAATGAGAAAGAAAAAGAATCTAGAAAGAAGACAGAATGTGTGCTGTTGCTATAAGCATTTAAGTAAGGCTGCGTGCATAAAATGTAGTATAGGTATTTGCTAGGAGGATATGCTACACAAAAATAAAAAAAAAGTAGACTTTTGAATTATAGAAAATATATATTAAGAAAACTGGTTTTACATTTTGTCTTCTGATGTGAAATACTACAAGTCCCGCATTGACTTTTTTCTTTTAACCTCACTTCTTGCTTTCCTTTTGTATGGCCTTATTAATCTTTTGTAGAGTCTTTACCAAACTCTACTTCGTTGAGGCTAGGGGTCAAACCTTAATCATTTTATTTCATGAAAACTAGCAAAATAATTATTATACCAAATTTACTTCACTTGACAATCTCTCTCTGTGTATATATATACATATATATATAGTCTATTGATCTTTTTTAAGGAAAAAAACACCAAAAAACCCTAATATCAATAAGTTTGTTAAAATTTTTCCAGTTACATTTAATAAATATCTGAAGCAAACAAAATTATTCCACAGTTATTACCCCATAATAGTGATGAGCAAATGATTTTTGCCACAAAAGATAACACATGAGGTATGACTTTCAGAAACAGGAGACTTCCTAGCATTTTTATGTGGCACTCTTGTGTGGCTTTAGTCATCATGTCATATTATAGCTGTGGGAACTCAAGCCCAGAGAGGGCCAAACCTCCAAACTAATTTTTCTATTACCCTTATTTTTATCCCCAAATCTCATATTCATTTCTACCACCACTGTGTTATCTTCAGTGCCCTACTGGCTGATTCCAACTGATAGAAACCTATGGTGAATTTGCACACCAATTAGTAAGCCCTGGGATGGGAGGTAGGTAAAATGTAGAAGCTCAGACATGTTGTATGATTATTTTGGGCCATTTTCTATACAAAATTAGAAATTCAACTATAGCTATTGTCAACAAGAGACAAGTGTCTGAAATATTTGTGAAATTCATAAGTGAAATGAGACATTGTAAATTGAGAAAGTTTTCCAGAATTCAGTGTAATAACTGTTTTTAAAGTATACAATATGAATTTATATTTACATTTTGCATATACCTTATATTTTAAATGAAGACAAAATTATCTTATTTAACATCAAAAATGTGTCCTTAGATGTAACCTTACAGCATAGCTGTGTGTCCTAGTTACAGTTTCTGATAATTTAGTAAAAAAAGAAAAGCATTTAGTATTAGAAATGAATACTCAAGCATAGGTATAAGTCTCATATCTCCTAATGAAACTGATTCATTGTTATATTCAGAACTGAGAAATATGCTTAGATCTTTAAAATTTTTTCAGCACACATGTATTTTTAAAGCAAACAAGTGCTCCTGTAATTTCTTATTTCTACAATATATATATTTACTAATACTAAAAAGATCAATTTTAGTACATATATACTTCTGCCAAAAGAAGTAGAAATAAGCAGAAAACTTCAGTTATATTCTGTCACTCAAAAAAAAGTTTTGGCTTCTATCAATCTTTGAAATATTTCTATTTTATGAATAAATGTGATATTTATTGTTTTGCTTAGAAGCATTGCTGACTTCAAAATGACTCACAAGTTTTAAACATAACATAGTATGTTTCATAATATGACATAATGTAAAGCAGTCTAATTTTCAAGTAAACTTTACTTTTTATGTCTTCAGAAAAAACATTTAAAAAATTATGTAATCACCCAGTTTTCCTAGCACACATGCCAAATGTGGGCTCAGAGTACTCTTTAAGGGATGTGACAAATTCAATCACCAGTCTTAGATGAGACACACCAATAACCAAAAGGACATGCATAATCCTTAAAGATAAATTAAGAAGTATGGTCTTAAAAGCATCTTTTCAGGGCTTCCCTGGTGGCGCAGTGGTTGAGAGTCCGCCTGCTCATGCAGGGGACACGGGTTCGTGCCCCAGTCCGGGAAGATCCCACATGCCGCATGGCCGCTGAGTCTCCGCGTCCGGAGCCTGTGCTCCGCAACGGGAGAGGCCACAACAGTGAGAGGCCCGCTTACGGCAAAAAAAAAAAAAAAAAAAAAAAAAAAGCTTCTTTTCAGTGAAAAACATTTAGACTTACCTATGTTTACAACTGGACAATTAAATATTAAATGGTAGGAAGAGAACTGCTACACAAATCCAAATATTCAAAGTAAAATAAAATGATCAATTTACATCAATCAGACTTAAAAAAATTTTTAAAGCTATATGATCTCTTTGTGGCAAGAATTTACACGTCATTGTTGGTAGAAATGTGATTTATACAGCTTGTTTGGAAAGCTACTCTCAGTCATTCTCCTGGTTATATCCCATTGAAAAAGAAGTAATGAAAGTTTCCAGGATGTGTTTTGAAAAATGGATTGTAGGCCTAAGATATGGAGATAGAGTGCATGCTTATAAATAGAGAAAATGCTAAAAAAAAACCCAAAAAGATGGTACATCTGTACCATATATTCTCATGTGGCTATGAAAAAGGTTAAATTAGAACTATACTAGTTCTATACTATAGAACTACTATAGATTGATTCTATAAGGTTTTATTGAGAAAACAAGACAGCATTTAATATGATGTAATCCTATATTGTTTGCTTATAATTACAGAAACATGGGTAAATATATTAAAAACACATTCCAGGAGTGAAAAGAAGTAGACAGAGTGGTGATATTGATAGAGAAAAAGTGAAGGGGCTAATGGGGATAGGCAAGCAAGAAAGGAAAATGAATAAATATACTGTACATTAAAAACTGCAAAAACCTATTCACATTTATGGAATGAATAGATTGTCGATTTATAAATGATCAAAATTTTAAAACATAATGCATCACATTTTATAACATGACATGAAATAGTTTAATTTTTCAAGTAAACTGCCTTCATACACATCTTGGGAGGCAAGGGATGTTAGGGATGCGTGTGTATATAGTGCGTAAAGAGTAAGGAAACCTATAAATAGTTTAAGACAGAGCAGAAAAAGAAAAATAATCCATTAACTTATTCATTAATCATACAATGAAGTCTGACCCATGAAGAAAGTTGGAAACTTATCTGAATGCTTATTATTTTCCAGACATTTTAAGTTATTCAATATTCATTGGGCTTCTACTATGTACTATGTGCCAAGTTCAGTGTGACATGTGTGGGATATAGTAGTGAACTGGAGAGGCATAATCCCTATCCTTAAGGCAAGTGTAGGAGACAGGAAATAAATAAAACAAATAGACAAAACAGTCACAAATATAAAGGAAATAAACATGGTTGCTGAGATTTATAATAAGTGGACAAGTATATTATATAGGGCAGTCAGAAAAGATCTGCCTAGGTCTGCAGTCTTTAGGTACATGAAGAAGGAGGCAAAGTGTTCCAGGCATTGGGTTAAAGAGTTGTGATGGTCAGTTTTTGTGTCAGTTAGGCTACTCAATCAAACACCAGTTATTTGATCAATCACTAATCTAAGGCTTGCGGTGAAGTTATTTAGTACATGTGATTAACATCTACTATCAGCTGACTTTAAGTAGAATATCCTCAATTTTCTGGGTGGGCCTGATCCAAGTAGTTGAAAGAACTTCAGAGCAGAACTGAAGTTCTTTCTGCTAGGAAGAAACTCCACCTGTGAACTATAGCTTCAGCACATGCACAAGAGTTTCCAGCCTGACCTCCCTGATGACCTGTCCTACAGATTTTGGATTTGCTTAGCCAGCCCTCACAGTCCTGTAACCTAATTCTTTGCAATAAAATATATATTTATATATTTATCCTCCTGATTCTGTTTCCCTGATGGAACCCTAGTTGATACAGAAATGCAAAGGCGATGTTAAAAATGAATATAGTGCATTCAAGGAATTGAAATCAAGTGTGTGGCTGGAGCACAGTGTGAAAAAGAAGAGGGCTAAGTAGGAGATGGGCCAGTCAGTGCATCATTTTATTGAATCCACATGATGCTCTTGAAGATACGTATTACAATTTCCATTTCAAGGAGGAAGAAAGTACATTTAATGAAGTTATATAATGTTACTACAAATTAAATGTCAGGCAAATGATATAGAGCTGAGATTTGAAGCCAGGTTTATTTATCTCTATAGCTCATGATTTTCTGGTTTACTTTGCTGCCTTCTCATTCATATGTAGGGAAAATAATATGACAATGATAGACTAAAATATAACCAATGTGGTTGGTTCATAAGCCTAACCTAAAGTTAGTTTCCAAGCCCATAGGTTTCTCCATGCCTATTTCTTTAAGGGTCATTTGTCACTTGACTGTATTACTCTTATTATTCTTCATTTCTATATTTATCAGACTGTTTTCCTACATATTACAAACAAATAATCTTATGTGACCTCAGCATCCAAATTAGTTTTTGTCCTTTACTATGTTTTCTTGACTCTCTGAACCCCAATGAACCTACAAATCTATTCCACTTCCAGCATACCCTGAGCTTTGTCCTCACCAAGAACAATTCCACGTGTGAAATCTTAACGTTTCCTCACTCTGAGCACGATCTTCCTAGGTTTTTTACTCTGTTATTCAGTCTCATCAAATGCCAAAGTCCTTGGCATCTCTGAGTGTTGCTAATGCATCAATGCTTTCCAATTCTCATCTTTTTATATGCAGTCTAGGCTTTATAAGACACATTTTTGTTTTCTTTTGATTTAGTATCAGTCTCCTGTTCTGCCCAGGTAAGCATAATGGCAGGCCTGGAGCCACTTAAAAGTATTCAGTCTCAGCTGTTGCTCCTGGGCTGCTGAACAGCACTGCAGACAATTTACCCAACTCTCTCTCTAGTCTAGACTGATCACCAGAATTTTTTGCAGTGTTGGAAATGTCCTGTATCTGTGCTGTCCAGTAGAGTACACACTAGTCACTCTTAAGCAGTAGATATGTGATTAGTGCACCTAAGGAACTGAATTATTATTTTATTTAAATTTAAATCTAATAGACATATATGGCTGCCAGCTACCGTACTGGATAACACAGCTGTACACGGATGTTTTACATTTGTGGTTCCAAGCTTAAATGGGCTTTCAATACAGCCCAGAAATCTTGTTATTTCCTTTCTGAGCCTTCTCTCTCAATCTTCACAGCTCTAACTCAGAGGTGGGCTTCCCTAAGTTCTTTAAATTTAACCTTCAATTTCTTCCTCATTTTCAGTAAATGACTTCAACTTTTTAACACAATAAATATTTCATTAAGCTATTGCCACAAACACCATGAACTTGCTTGACGCACAGTCATTTTTATCTTTTTCTACAGTCACACTAGATAAAATGTCCCTAAATATTCTCAAAAATAATTATTCCATATCTAGCTTGCGGCTCTTTGAAGTTTTCTCATTATCAATTCCTTTTTCTCTGTATCTTTAACATATTCCTTTACTCTGGATCTTTTTCCTAATATTTTAATATACTCAATTTTCTTGAAAATTTACTTTAAAAAACTATTTTCATTCCAACCCGTATTCCACTCTAACATCATTTTGCATTTTAAAATGCAGTCAAAATTTGCAAAATAAATAAATCATTTGCCAAAGAAATCAATATTTTTCAATATTGATTAAAATACCATGTACCTTTACTTTAAATTGCCATGTACCTTTAAATTTTTGACAAAACTCGAAAACTTACCTCAAAAAAGCTCCAAAACTTCTTGTCTCCTCACTCTACGTTTCAGACTCTCCATCCTCTGCTGGTTTGTGCTTCCTCACGGCTCTTTTATTAGCTCTGTCCTGTTCCTGCCCTTAGCTTTCTTGTGGAACGTGGAACGTGGAACGTGAAATGTGGAACGTCAAATCATGATTCCCAGCTGTGGTAGAGAAATGCCCTACTCAAATCCCTTTTCAGAGGTGGACTTGTGGCCCAGCTGTGGCGAGTGCACTCATGAGGTATGCTTGAGCTCCCCTCACCATGAGGATCTGCCTCAGCTGCAGAGAATCACCTGTCCTGAGGTAATATCCTAGGCAGACCTGCAGAGCTCCCCACGAGGTAGAGGCTTTGTCAGGTCTGCATCACAGTGCAGCTGCTTCTTCTACTCATTCCTACTTCCTTCATACACACAAATAGTTTCCAAGATATAAATAAAAGAGAAAACCCCATTTTAAAGAGCAATAAAAATATGTGATGCCAAGGAATTAGTATTTTAAAAATATACCATGTCTGTAAGAGAAAAAGATTACTGAAAGGCTTATGAGTATACTTGAACAAATGAAAAGTCATCCTTTGTTCACAGATAAGTTTACTGAACATCTTAAAGATGTAGAGATGTATCTGATTAATTTACTGTTCTGATGCATCTAATCATTTCTGATATAGATATATCTCAACGCAGAAACAACTTGAATACAAAAATATAATTTACTTAAGAAAATACAAGAATCTATCAAAATCAACACAATCTCTGCAAAAATCTCTTGCTTCACTGATTAATGTACTTTTGTATGTAATTTAACCCCAATACAATTGTCAACAACTTATTTTTGGATTTTTCTATAACAATAAATATTAGTAATGAAGCTCCTATGGAAAAATAAACTCAATAACTTAATAAATTCCCCAAAAAAGAGAGCCATAGCAGGCACTAGACAGTCTAGACATCAAAACATGCTATTACTATCTGTATAGGACTATGGCTATACTACTGATTTGTATCTTGGCCTCATATCCTAGATTAACACATTTAAATGCACTAACTTTTCTAGATACTTTGGGATTTTTATATATTAAAAACAGATTTGTGTATAGATTTAATTTTTTCTTTACAATCTGTATTTTTTTGTTTCTTTTGTTTTTTTCCTCATTGCGCTGGCTTGAACTTCCAGTTCGATGTTGAACAGCAGTGGTAACGGTGAAAATTCTTGCCTTCCTCCTGAACTTAGGGAAAAAGTATGTTCTTTATTATGTTAAAGTTATTCTCTTCATTGTTTGCTAAGAATATTTGTCATGAATGAGTGTAGAATTTTTACAAATGCTTTTTCCTCATTAATGGAGCTGATCATATGACATTCTTCTTTATTAGTATGGAGACTTACATTGATTTTTTAAAATTAATTTTTATTTGAGTATAGTTACTTTACAATGTTGGGTTAGTTTCTACTGTACAGCAAAGTAAATTGGCTATACATATACATATATCCCCTCTTTTTTTGGATTTCTTTCCCATTTGGGCCACCACAGAGCATTGAGTAGAGTTCCCTGAGCTATACAGTAGGTTCTCATTAGTTATCTATTTTATATAGAGTATCAATAGTGTGTATATGTTAATTCCAATCTCCCAATTCATCCCACCCTCCCTTTCCCCCTTTGGTTTCCATACGTTTGTTCTGTATTTCTGCTTTGCAAATAAGATCATCTATACCACTTTATTAGATTCCACATATATGAGTTAATATATGATATTTGTCTTTCTCTTTCTGACTTACTTCACTCTGTATGACAGACTGTAGGTCCATCCACCTCACTACAAATAACTCAATTTCGTTTCTTTTTATGGCTGAGTAATATTCTGTTGTATATATGTGCCACATCTTCTTTACCCATTCATCTGTCGATGGACACTGAGGTTGCTTCCATGTCCTGGCTATTGTAAATAGTGCTGCAATGAACATTGTGGTATATGTCTCTTACTAAATTATTGTTTTCTCAGGGTATATGCCCAGTAGTGGGACTGCTGGATCCTATGGTAATTCTATTTTCAGTTTTTTAAGGATCCTCCATACTGTTCTCCACAGTGGCTGTATCAATTTACATTCCCACCAACAGTGCAAGAGGGCTCCCTTCTCTCTACACCCTCTCCAGCATTCAACACCCATTTATGATAAAAACTCTCCAGAAATTGGGCATAGACGGAACCTACCTCAACATAGTAAATGCCATATATGAAAAGCCCACAGCAAACATTATTCTCAATGTTTAAAAACTGAAAGCATTTCCTCTAAGATCAGGAACAAGACAAGGGTGTCCACTCTTGCCACTATTATTCAACAAAAAATAAATGCATTATTATTATTATTATTTTTGCGATACGAGGGCCTCTCATTGTTGTGGCCTCTCCCGTTGCGGAGCACAGGCTCCCGACGCGCAGGCTCAGCGGCCATGGCTCACAGGCCTAGCCGCTCCATGGCATGTGGGATCTTCCCGGACCAGGGCACGAACCCATGTCCCCTGCATCGGCAGGTGGACTCTCAACCACTACACCACCAGGGAAGCCCATACATTAATTTTTTTAATGATGAACCTATTTTGCATTCCTGGGATGAATCCTCCTTGGTGGTGATGTATTATCCCTTGTATATGTTACTGAATGTAGTATGTTAATATTTTGGTGAGGATTTTTGCATCTATTTTCATAGGGCAAATTGGTCTGTAGTTTCCCTTTGTTTTAATGGTTCTGTCTGGTTTTGGTATTAGGGAAATAATGGCTTTATAGAGTGAGTTGAGAATTGTTTACTCCCCTTCTATTTCTGGAAGGTATGTTTAAAATTGATATAAAAATTGGTATAATGTCTTGTCTTCCATCCGCTGCAGTGAGTTTCCACCAGTGCCTTAAGGCAGCAGATTTTATTGTTTTTTCTCTGCAGATGAAATCTTTTACTTTGATTGGGAGATAGAGGAGGTGGGATCTGGGCAAAGTTTCAGCAGTTAACACTGTTCTATTTCCCCAACCAGTACCAGGAAAAGAACTTTCTTGGATTTTCTCAGATTTCTTTTCTGTGATCTCCTGATTGAGTTCAAGGAGGATCTGCAGAAGTTGTGAATCCCTCATGTCTGCAGCCACAGTGGGCTTAGTAATTTGTTTAAAATTTTTAACCGGTATTTCTTATCCATTCCAAGTAAGCAAATGAGAGGGTTTGTTTCTTGCTGCAGGTGGCTCTCTTTCCCAAGGTTTCAAATTACTTAATTGCCCTGCAAATTTAGTTCTGTGATGGGTTCAAGAAAGGTAACTAATGTGTCATTTTCCAGGTTTATCAATGTTGTATGGATGAGGGTAATTCTCTTTCAGTTCTCTACATCTCTGAACTGAAACCAAACAGACTCTTTTTAAAGAAAATAAATCTGGTCTTTAAATTTGTGTTGACAATTTATTTAAGGAAAAATGTTAAGAACCCATCAAAGTCATCAATACAATCTCTATGTGAATATTTTTTACTTCTCTGATTAATCCTTTGCAAAAATCACCAAATTAAGCTTCCTAATATTTCCTAACCTAATATTGAACTAGGCTTTTTTCAATATATTAAATTTCAAGTTAAATGAAAGAATAAAACTTTAAGTGCTTTTTAAAGTATTTTATTTAATACTTATATTTTAATATTTTGTAAGACATTACACATATATTGTGTACAACACAAATTCAAAAACCCTGAATGTTAAAACCTGATTATGGATATTAGAATAGGTTTTGTTTTTTAGAAACAGAAATCCTTCATTAAACATGTAATTTCCTTGTTTATGCATTCACTTTCTTAAATGTTCTTGGAAGCTCATTATTTATACAAATTGAGAACAGCCTAATACATGTCTAAAATGTTTTCATTCACATACCTTAGCCTAGTGAGGACACTATTTTGAGACATTAATCTATTTATTTCTATCTATATCATATCATATTACATTATAGTGTATTATATTAGCATTTTTATTTTCCAAATTCAAGAATTTCGGTGACAAGGTAGAAAGCAAAAATAGCTTGCGATTCTTCCTGCCTTTTTTTTCCCTAAAAGCCAAAACTTGTGCCTGGGAAGAGGCACTTGAGTAGTAAAAATATCTATATCTGTATCAACATTATCTATCTATCTATCTGTCTGTCTATCTATCTATCTATGTATCATCTATCCATTGCCATGAGCAGGCATAGCAAGTGTAGGTTCAATCGTGGATTAGAAGACAATTCCTCAATCTGGATTTGGAGAAAGCAAGGAAGCTATGGAGCAAGCAGGGTATGAGGTGAGAAGTTGGGTGAAAAGAGAATGAGAGAAACTGAAGCATGCTTCATAGAAGTGATAAGTGAAATCAGCAATACCCTACAGTCACCTGGATGAGATGCAGTTTCACAATGCCAGTGAATTGAAAGAGTTCAAAGAGAAATGATGCATCTTTTAACACCAGACAGAACCAAAGGTGGTCTTGTGGAGTCTTCCCTGTGGTCACTTGAAACAGAGGCCTTAGACAGGTGCTGGATCTGAGCATTCATGTTGACTGTGGGATGTTTAAATGGTATCTTCTGTAAACAAGTGGTCTTTGCCCATGTCTCAGCTCTCTGAATTGTCTCTCTGAACTGTGATACCAGCCTGCCAGTGGAACCCTGAGACACTGAGGTTATGCAGTAAAGTGTTCAAAATAGATATTACTTTGAATTTTATAAAATATAGTTTTTACATGGATATTCACCTGGTTCATATGAGGTGGCTTATTATGGACTACTAAAATCCCAATGCTTTGATTGGCTCTAGTCTGTTAAGAGACTAGGAGATATTTACAAACGACTAAAGTTATGCTTCTCAGAAGCCTGGAAAGATGGGAACTCAAAATTAAAATTAATTTGAGTTTTAGGAAATTGTGTTACAATTGCTCCAAATAGTATTGTTTCAATATTACTCCTCTATTAAAATAAAATTTATTTTGGTTTATATTATTCACTTAACTAATTCTTCTATATTTTTCCCTACAGGCTTTCCCTTTTTATTCCAAACTAACACTTTAAGAGAGCTGAAAGAGAATGGAAGAAAAATCAAGTATTTGTCATTTTCCCAACGGATACTGTTGAGTTTCTCATTATTCATATTACTCTGCTAAAGAATTTAAACGTTTTTCTAAAATTCTTGCAGTGACAGATATAGTTTTTTTTATTATTATTATTTTTAGGGCTGTCATTGCCTCTCCTAATATAGATTGATAGCAATGCTTTTATTAATTTTCAAATTTTTAAAATGAGCATTACTTTTATACTTTGCAATGCATGCACCTTAACTGGCAGTTTGAAATATTAATGTTAATAACTGGTGGCTGATTTGTGCTTTTTATGGCCCAATGAAACATCAGAAAAATATAGATTAGAGAATCAAATAAGTGTATTATTTAAAAATAATTTTAAAAATTTTGGTTTCCAACAAAGTAGAAATACAGACTCAGGCTCTTGGTTGAAAAGGCATTTACATTAATGTGAAATATTTTATTTCTTTTATATATTAAAAGTCTTGAAACAATTATGACAATTTGCTAATAGTTTTTATATTATCGTTATGGGATCATAGGGTTTTTGATGTATTATTCCTTGAAGTGTTTGATATTTTAAAAAATTTCTTTAAAATGTTGAGGGCACCATAAACTAATGAGAAGACATAGAACTTTGGATGCTACGTGCCACGTATTTTCCCCCCAAATCCTGATTTTAACTAGTCTTTCTATTGTCTGATCATGCACCAAACTGTTTTCCCTCAATTTTTATAATGGCTTAATTGACATATATCACACAATCCTTTTAAAGTATACAATTAAGTGTTTCTTTAAAAAATTAAATTCACAGTCATGCAACCATCACCTCTATCTAATTTTAAAACATCTTTTATCACTCTCTTCCTCCAGCAACCATTTATCTACTTTCAGTCAGCACACCATATTTGACTTTCTGTGTCTGGCTTCTTTAAATTAGCCTAATGCTTTATGGGTTAATTCATGTTGTAGCAGGTATCTATACTGCACCTTTTAACCCTTGTTGCCTTAGGAATCATGGTCCAAGTATAGACACTCAAAGCAGGACAAGAAATGTAGTCACAAGGACCACCCCTTACTTGTGTTGTTGGTTAAATGGTAGTTCCTCCCACAGTTTGGCACTCATCATTTACTTTAGTCCTTTTTTTTTTGCGAGGGTGGGAACCATTGTGGTTTCTTGTATTTTTATCACTTTTATTACTTCTAATAGTTTCCTATCCTTTCCCTCTCCCCATTCTCTGGATATAATGGAATATGTACATAAATGTGTACAGATGTATGATCTCTACTCTGTCAATGTTATAGTTGTATTTATTACCTTTTCATCTTCACTTTATATTTCTCTATCTTTAGCATCATCTATAAAATGAATCTACTCATATCAGAACCTGTTTCTATGCTACAGTGAAATGAAGTTTTCATTCATTTTTTAAACTTGTATTTTATGTCAACTATGTGCCAAGTGTGGAGTGATATGCAATACAATATCTGGGGATATTGTGATGAATGAAATACAGTATCTGACTTCCTCAGAACCACATCCTGAAGGAGGTATACATGTAAACTAATAATGTTAAGAGCGTAAGTGCCATAATAAACAATCAACCAGCACATGATAGGAGATCATTGTCAAGGATAATATTGAATTGTGTTTTGAAGGATAAATAGAGATTTGCTAAATAAGTGTGTGTGATTGGAATGAAGACAATTTTGAGAAAAAGAACACTGTACCTAGATACAATGAAATAAGAAAGGAGATATATTTTGAGAATGTGAAGTCTCTATGTCTGAATTATGTCCCAAGATCCTAGGAGAGTGACACTATACTCAAGAAAGAGAAGGAAGATAATCCTATTAAACTTGTGCTAAAACACGCCCAGGGGCACATTCATTAAATTGGTCGTTTTAATTCTCCAGGGTTGACTAAAGTAGAAGCAACTATCATTCTTGCCTTCTATGCTCTGGCCTCCTAATATGGGCATTCTATGAATTTTTTCTTCAGAGCTATTCTTGGTATTTTTTTAGTCTATTTTCCACAGTATAAACATGCTTGCTTTGCTAAATTTTAAATGCTCATATCATGCTAGGCTCCAAAATAAGTATTTTACAGTCATTATTT
The DNA here is from genome assembly GCF_951394435.1 of Stenella coeruleoalba. NCBI lineage: Eukaryota > Metazoa > Chordata > Mammalia > Artiodactyla > Delphinidae > Stenella > Stenella coeruleoalba. Next base: position 32,819,557 of record NC_137157.1, read on the forward strand.
CAGTCAGCTGTTAGTCCGATGTTGGACTGGCTACATCAGACCTCTATGAAAGCTTTAAGAAAAACAGAAGTATTTCTTTTTTATTTTGTGCAACACACTCAACATTTCATTTATTAACCATGGTCCAGGTACCTAGATTTTCTTCATGGGATTTTATATTGAAATATTTGAAGTTAAATATAAACTAGGGAGTAGTATAGCTTGACTTAATCATAAATGCCTAATTGTAGCATTTATGTCCCTGCTAAGTATAGGCTAGTGTTCTTTGTAGGAATGAGAAGACCTAAGATTCATTGGATTGGTTCAACAGTGCCCATACACAATGTAATGTATTATTTTTTGCTCAGTCACAGATTCCTGCTATATCTCTCCTCCTCCTCTCTCCTTTCCTTGCTTTTATTCCTTTTTTTCCCCCTGAGAATAATTTGAGAGCCAAATGTGGAAATGCTGGGTTTAGAATAACTCAATCACATTCTAGGCATTTATAACAGAACATTATATATTCTAGTGTGAAAACTAGTATTTTTGCTTTTTTAATTTTTTCTTGCTGCTATGGAATGATTCAAATTTTCGTAGTAGCACTTCCACATACCCTCTTTACGTGCAGAATGCATCTGAAAACTGAATATTCCTTATGTTTGAAAAAATTTTTTTAAATGTTTGCTGGTTGTTTGGTTGACTTGTTAATTTTTATCTTTTTATTTTATTGCCCAAAAGTCTACAGTGGAAAAAAAAAAAGGAAGTCTTTGTTTATAGATGTATAAAGAAGAAATGGCAAAATGAGAGGAAAAGTATCCATGATGGCTTATGAAGTGGGCTGTAGAATGTGGAGAATTTAGGCTAGAAGAATTGCAAAGGACAGAGTGGTGATGGGGATTTCTAGAAAGTGCTGGCTAAGTAGACCAAGACAAGCACTACTCCAAATAACTAAATATTTTGAGGAGTTACATTGGGGAGAGGTCCTCTCAAGTGAACATCTGACTAGGAGCTCTCATCCCTCAACTCTTTACCTTGACTGTCAGCCAGTTTATCATGCCACCTACCTCAAAGTGAAATTCCATTCCTTTTCCACCAAAGTCGCAACTCTGCCTGCAAGAGGGATGCCCACCAGTTCACCAGAATCTTTCTCAGTACCCATCTAACTACTATAGTTGTGGCCTTCCCACTACTTCTTAGGACATGTGTAAACCCCAAGGGACCCCTGAACTTCTAGCAGAATGTTGGGGAGGAACTTTTCCTGGTCTTAGAGGTTTACAATGGAACAAACTCAAGACTCCAAAGTCAGGATGAGATTTATTCCATTGTGTAATTAGTGTCAATATCACAATGCTGGCACTGACTTTGGCCACCTTGGATATCATACAACAGTAATGGTGGAAAAGATGAGTCATCTTGTTATCTGGGGCACCTGGAGTTATGATTCAGAAAACACTAACATGACAGAGAGGCAGAAAAATGTTTTTCACTGATTCACAGGCACTGAGGCTACCATTAGAGTCCAAAACATCATTTTAAAATAGCTAGAATGTTTGCACACATTTCCCAAAGGGACAGTCTCCTTCTGGAATATTAGTAGCAGTGCTTTAAACTGGAACTGAAGTCTAACAAGTCTTAGGCGACATGTTCCATGGAGGAAATGGAGCTTAGAAATGAGCAAACTGTCTTCTTGACCAAGATGGAGGAGCAGGAGGACGTGGAGTTCGTCTCTCTCCACAAACACATCAAGAATACATCTACAGATGGAACAATTCTCACAGAATACTGGCTGAACACTAGCAGAAGACGCTGGACACCAGAAAGGACAGGAAAGATCTCCACATAAACGGATACAATGAAAGAAAGAAGGGAAAAAGAAGAGGAGAGGAAGCAGAAAGAGATATGTGCCCCTGGGGGAGAGCTGAAGCAGAGGAGAGACTCCCGCATCAGGGGGAGCCCCTTCACTAATGGGGAAATCAGTTGGAACAGAAGGGGGGCATCTGAGGCTGTCAGAGGAGGGTGAAATGGCCAGTCTGTGGCAGACAGGACAGAGTGAGACCTACACAGATGGTCTGTGCCACAGGCCTGTGTACCCCAGACTGGGACATGTGTCCTCCAGTGGACACAGGGGCTGAAAGCTGGAACATGGGGACTGGAGAGAAAACCTGGGAGGAGGACTGCTGTGGGTTGCAAGGAGATAAACTGAGGGGATGGGAGGGAGGAAATCCGAAATGAGGAATGCTTGTGGAGGAAACCCAGACTGACATAGAAGCAAGGTGCTACTGTTGAGTGATGCACAGCCATTGCAGTGTCTCTCTCCCCACATGCCAGCCTCCTGCCCCCTCAGGCACTAGGAAAAGCCCTTTCACGCCTGCCACCAGGTGCTAGGAAAGGCTCCAGTAGGGCCGTATCTCTCACGCTCGTGGCCACTGACTTTCCTGTGAACATGTTGCCACTGGGGTCCCGCAACCCAGGCAGTCACACCACCTCTGCACCCATTCTCACCAGGGCAGCCCCGAGTGCTCCAAGGCAGCCTTGGGAGCAGACTCCTGTGGGTGGTCCACATGCAGAGGTGGAGCAAAAAGCACAGCTGAGCCCCAGGGGTGGGGCGACTAAGGAAAAGGAAAAAAATCTTTCTGTGCAGCTTAACAAACTGTAGATTAAATCCCTGCAATCTGCTTGGTAAACCCTGCATCTATGGAATATCTGAATGGACAATGAGTGTTCCCACAAATGAAATTGGCCTAGCTCTAGCAGCTGTAAACTTTGAGGACTAGTACACTTGGGAGGCGAGCCAGGTCACGGTCTGAGCTGCCTCACAGTGCCCACAGAGGGACCAGAGACCTTCCTAGAGTTTTGGAGTGCCTCCTGTGGAGGTGGAGGTTGGCTGTGACTCATAGTGGGGGCAAGGATGCTGACAGCTGAGACCCAGGAAAATATAATTATTACTATTTTTTAAAACGTTTTGTTCTGTTGTTCTTATTATTATATGTTTTTATTTAGTTTCTTAAAAAATTATTATATTATATAATATATAAATATAAATTTTTATTTATATTTATATAAATAAAAATTTATATAATAAATATAAATTTTTTTTATATTTCTATTTCTTTATTACTTTTTTGTTGTTCTGTGTTTTTTTCCTGTTTTTATCTTTCCTTTGTTCTAATCGTTCTTTTATCATTTTATGTGTTTGTTTTGTTTTCTTTGCTTTTTCTTTCAGTTTGCATTCTGCTTTTGTTTTGTTTTTTATTATTTGTTTTTGTTAGTTTTGTTTTTAGTTGTTTGATTTCATTTTGTGATTCTTTTGTTTGCTTGTTCACTTGTGTTTTGTTTTCTCTGTTTTTGTTTATTATTTTGTGTGTGTATTTCATTTTGTTTTGTTCATTTGGTTTTGCTTTTACCATTTGTCTGGGGTTTTGTTTGTCTGTTTCTTCGGTTTGTTTTTAATTGTTGCTATTGCTGTGTTGCTTATTTTTGTCTTAGTTATTTGTCTTGGGCTTTGTCTGTTTCTTTTCATTAGTTTTCTTCCCACCTTTCTTTTTCTTTTCTTTTTCTTTTTTTTCCTTTTTTGCTGAGCCATGTGGCTTTAGGGGGCTTCATACCCAGGCCAGGGGTCAGACCTGACCTCTGGAGTGGGAGCATGAAGTCCAGGATGCTGGAACACCAGAGAATTCCCAGCCCCAGGGAATATTAATCAGAGCAGAAATAAATGAAATAGAAACAACAACAAAAAAAATAGCAAAGATCAATAAAACTAAAAGCTGGTTCTTTGAGAACATAAACAAAATCGATAAACCATTAGCCAGACTCATCAAAAAAAAAGGGAGAAGACTCAAATCAATAGATTTAGAAATGAAAAAGGTGAAGTAACAACTGACAGTGCAGAAATATAAAGGATCATGAGAGATTACTACAAGCAACTCTATGCCAATAAAATGGACAACCTGGAAGAAATGGACAAATTCTTAGAAATGCACAACCTGCCGACACTGAACCAGGAAGAAATAGAAAATATGAACAACCAATCACAAGCACTGAAATGGAAACTGTGATTAAAAATCTTCCAACAAACAAAAGCCCAGGACCAGATGGCTTCACAGGGGAATTTCATCAAACATTCAGAGAAGAGCTAACATCTATCCTTCTCAAACTCTTCCAAAATATAGCAGAGGGAGGAACACTCCCAAACTTGTTCTATGAGGCAACCATCATCCTGATACCAAAACCAGACAAAGATATCACAAAAAAAGAAAATTACAGGCCAATATCACTGATGAACATAGATGCAAAAATCCTCAGCAAAATACTAGCAAACAGAATCCAACAGCACATTAAAAGGATCATACACCATGATGAAGTGGGGTTTATCCCAGCAATGCAAGGATTTTTCAATATAGGCAAATCAATCAGTGTGATATACCATATTAATAAATTGAAGAATAAAAACTGTATGATAATCTCAATAGATGCAGAAAAAGCTTTTGACAAAATTCAACATCCATTTATGATAAAAACTCTCCAGAAAGTGGGCACAGAGGGAACCTACTCAACATAATAAAGGCCATTAATGAAAAACCCATAGCACACATTATTTTCAATGATGAAAAACTGAAACCATTTCCTCTAAAATCAGGAACAAGACAAGGGTGCCCACTCTCACCACTATTATTCAAAATAGCTTTGGAACTCCTAGCCATGGCAATCAGAGAATAAAAAGAAATAAAAGGAATCTAAATTGGCAAACAAGAAGTAAAACTGTCACTGTTTGCAGATGACATGATACTATATGTAGAAAATCCTAAGGATGCCACCAGAAAACTAATAGAGCCAATCAATGAATTTAGTAAAGTTGAAGGATACAAAATTGATACACAGAAATCTCTTGCATTCCTATGCACTAACAATGAAAGATCAGAAAGAGAAATTAAGGAAACAATCCCATTTACCATTGCAACAAAAAGAATACTATACCTAGGAATAAACCTACCTAAGGAGGCAAAAGACCTGTACGCAGAAAACTATAAGATACTGATGAAAGAAATCAAACAGATGGAGAGATATACCATGTTCCTGGATTGGAAGAATCAATACTGTAAAAATGACTATACTACCCAAAGCAATCTACAGATTCAATGTAATCCAAATCAAATTACCAATGGCATTTTTCACAGAACTAGAATAAAACATTTTACAATTTGTATGTAAACAAAAAAGATCTCAAATAGCAAAAAGCAATCGTGAGGGGAAAAAAAAAAAAAATGGAGCTGGAGGAATCAGGCTCCCTGACTTCAGATTATACTACAGGGCTACATTAATCAAGGCAGTATGGTACTGGCACAAAACCAGAAATATAGATCAATGGAACAGGATACAGAGCCCAGAGATAAACTCATGCACCGATGGTTACCTAATCTATGACAAAGGAGGCCAGAATATACAATGGAGCAAAGATGCCCTTTTCAATATGTGGTGCTGGGAAAACTGGACTGCTACATGTAAAAGAATGAAATTAGAACACTTCCTAACACCATACACAAAAATAAACTCAAAATGGATTAGAGACCTAAATGTAAAGCCAGACAGTATAAAACTCTTAGAGGTAAACACTCTTTGACATAAACTGCAGCAAGATCTTTGTTGAATCACCTCCTAGAGTAATGAGAGTAAAAACAAAAATAAACAAATGGGACCTAATGAAACTTAAAAGCTTTTGCAAGCAAAGGAAACCAAAAATAATATGAAAAGACAACCCTTAGAATGGGAGAAAATATTTGCAAATGAAGCAACTGACAAAGGATTAATCTGCAAGATTTACAAGCAGCTCATGCAGCTCAATATCAAAAAAACAAACAACCCAATCCAAAAATGGGCAGAAGACCCAAACAGACATTTCTCCAAGAAGATATACAGATTGCCAATAAACATATGAAAGGATACTCAACATCACTAATCATTAGAGAAATGCAAATCAAAACTACAATGGGGTATCACCTCACACCTGTCAGAATGGTCATCATCAAAATATCTACAAACAATTAATGCTGGAGAGGTTGTGGAGAAAAGGGAACCCTCTTACACTGTTGGTGGGAATGTAAATTGATACAGCCATTATGGAGAACAGTATGAAGGTTCCTTAAAAAATTAAAAATAGAACTACCATACAACCCAGCAATCCCACTACTGCGTATATACACTAAGAAAACCGTAATTCAAAAAGAGTCATGTACCACAATATTCATTGCAGCTCTATTTACCATAGCCAGGACATGGAAGCAACCTAAGTGCCCACTGACAGATGAATGGACAAAGAAGATGTGGCACATATATACAATGGAATATTACTCAGCCATAAAAAGAAACAAAATTGAGTTATTTGTAGTGAGGTGGATGGACCTAGAGACTGTCATACAGAGTGAAGTGAGTCAGAAAGCAAAGACAAATACCATATGCTAACACATATATATGGAATCTAAAAAAGAAAAAAGAGGGGCTTCCCTGGTGGCGCAGTGGTTGAGAGTTCGCCTGCCGATGCCGGGGACGCGGGTTCGTGCCCCGGTCTGGGAAGATCCCACATGCCGCGGAGCGGCTGTGCCCGTGGGCCATGGCCGCTCAGCCTGCGCGTCCGGAGCCTGTGCTCCGCAATGGGAGAGGCCACAACAGTGAGAGGCCCGCGTACCGCAAAAAAAAAAAAAAAGAAAAAAGAAAAGAAAAAGTTTCTGAAGAACCTAGGGGCAGGACAGGAATAAAGACACAGAGGTGGAGAATGGACTTTCGGACATGGGGAGTGAGAGGGGTAAGCTAGGACAAAGTGAGAGAGTGTCAGGGACATATATACACTACCAAATGTAAAATAGATAGCTAGTGGGAATCATCCACATAGCACAGGAAGATCAGCTCGTGCTTTCTGTCCACCTAGAGAGGTGGGATAGGGAGGGTGGGAGGGAGATGCAAGAGGGAGGAGCTATGGGGATATATGTATATGTATAGCTGATTAAGTTTGTTATAAAGCAGAAACTACAGAAACTAACACACTATTTTAAAGCAATTATACTCCAATAAAGATGTTAAAAAAAAAAATGTGAACGGGAAAAGGACTGTTAAGAAAAGTAAAAGAATTTATTTCTTCACTGACCTTACTCAAAAGAGTGCCCAAGGGGAAAACCAGTTCCAAATTAAGGTTTATATCAGTTAGTAAATCTATTTTAAATCTGTGCTATATCTATCTCTTTAGGTAGCATTGATGTTGAGATTCTATTTTTGCATATGTATTAGGAACAAATTGAGTTAAGTTAGTGTTCACAGTTAAAGAGTTTACATAAGTGAGAATATAATATTTCCACTGGTAAATTTGTAAGTAAATTATTTCTGATGCTTTAATGATAACAAATTTGTGTATTTGAGGCCTTGAGTACAGATTTTTTTTTAACTAAGCTTTATTATTGCCAAGGTAGTCCATTATTTCTTTGTGAACTAAATTAATACAGACATGCCAATTAGAGTAAAGAGTTACCATAAATTTAATTATATTATAGTGGCCAATTGCATTATGGTTCCCAATTATGCATGCCTCCCTGTAGCCACACATTTTATCATAGGAATTGTTTTCACTAAGAGGATGTTATCAGATATGATGCCAGAGGAACTTTAAGCGTGTCTGAGTAGATAAGCTTGGGCCTATCATTTCTGACTCTGCCATGAGAAGAGCTTCTCTAAAGTAGCTAAGAACCATTTTACCCTCAGACTCATAATGAATACTGTGGGGCCTACCTGAGCCCAACGTAGTCAAAAGCTCAGCCCATTTAGACCTACAGTTTGAAGAAGAGCCACTGTGTCAAGCCTTGCCTTGATTAGCAGATTTACAACAGAATTAGAGACCCGTGAATGTGGGAATAAATTCTTATTGTTGTTTTATGTAACTGAGGTTTGGAGAGGATTGTTACTAACCATTATTGAGTCAGTAGCTGATGGATCAAGACATTGGAACCTAGAAGTAGTAGCCATAACAAAAACCTAAGGTATATGGCATGGGCTTTGGGGCTGGAGAGCAGGAGCTATTAAAACTATTATAAGGGATTTAAAAAGGAATAGGCTAATTTACAAATAGAATTAAGAAGGATTATGAAGAAGGTAGAAATACTGACCCATGATGGATTTGAAAATAAAATCATAAAACTTCTTTTTATCTTTGGTCTCTCCAGCCAATAATAATTCAAAACTTAAAATACAGCCTTGGGGCAAAGTCCAAAAATTATGCATCCTTAAAATACTTCCTGTAGATAAAAGTAAACAAAACCAAGGGCTTGGCAGCTCCACCATTTGTTAAGACTTCTGATATAAGTAGGGTGGAACTTACTAGATGCTTATAGCTGGGTAAACAGACTCCTAATAAGGTGAAGCATACAGTCCCACAAAAGCATGGTAAGCGTAATACCTCTAAAAGATATGTGGGTGAGGCTTTGGCACCTATAGTTGACTGGAATTGAATCTATTAAAAAAAAATCCCAAAATTTTGAGAGATCTATATTTGTGAGAATGTCACCTGTTTGTCCACAATATTAAAAACAAGCAAAACAAACCAAAAGCTCTGGTACTCCACTTAACTATAGGCAGAGAATAATAGAAAATGCCAAACAGGCAAATGGAAAGATTCATAGAGAAGAGCCTCTTCCAGGAAGTGGAGCTGGGGTTTCGTCAAGAAAATCTTCTACCCCAAGATTCGGAGTACATGATAATGTTTGCCCAGCAGGATTTCAGAATTCCTAGAGATCAGTGGCTCTAATCTATCTCCCATTTCTCCTTTTTTCATATGAAAGTGTTTATTGCAGCTTCTCTGTCACTATTCCACAATCATATGTAGGATATGCATGTGGAGAATAACTTGTCTTTTTAGTTAATAGGTCTCCATATAAAAATAACTGATTCCAGACCTGATGTAGACTGTGAGATCCTGAGCAACAATTAGTAAATCTTGAGGAGCAGGTGAGCGAATTTTGTGTGGAAGGATCATAAATTATGACTAAGAGAGTAGACAATGGTAGATTTAATTTTTGATATTCTTAATCCCTCTCAGCATCTATGTCCCATGCCATGTAACTTGCTTCGGCCAACTGGATAATCATATGCATAACAGAGTAAGGGGTTAAAATATGCTTACACGAATAGGCTTTCTTTCTTGCTCTACTGGTTTTCCTTCAGTTAGTATTTATACATGCAAAGTCTACCTTAGCTAAACTTGTAGGGAAAAAGCCAAGCCCTATCGACCTGAGCCCAGCTTAAATGTGCTAACATGCAGCTGCATTCAGAACCATGAATATAGGAACAGAGGCTTATTGATATATGAATCTTTGTCTTGGAGTGGATTTTATGCAATAGTATTGTGACAATAGCTGACTGACACAGTTATAAATCATAAATGAAATTTTGTATTGGGGGCATAACTAGAGAAAGATGAACTTTTTGGACTAAAACTAAAATAGACAAAGACACTTTTTTCATGTTAATATAATCAAACATGATAATCAAAATGTTTTCCCCCAGAACTCAACACTTTGAAAAATGTGTTTCTCTCCCTTGGGTTATTTCAGAAAATTAGCTTTAGGCCATGGATGGGAAGAAAAGCTCAGAGAATCTACCTTTCCCATAAAAGTAATTTGCCTCCTCTTAGTGCTTCCAATATTAAAATTTTTTTAACATAAAAATTTAATGATGGAAGTATATAAAGTTTATAGTATAAAACTGAGGAAATTAACATATCTTAGTTCTTTGATTTCCTTACCTGATACCACAACTTGAAATGAAGAGAAATATTTTTTGGTATAATAGGTTATCATGGGAAGTTTAAGTTTTTCAAGTTGTTTTTTAAATTTCATGTCCTTGAAATTACCTCAGAAAGCAAATAATAATAATGATCATCTTCTTCCTCATCATATATTTTATTAAAATTTTCTATAGCTGTATTAAATGCTTTCTATATTCATATTGACTATACCAAAGATGTAAGGGCATTTACTTTTATGGTTTGGAGATTATCTAAACATAATGCAGGTATGGAATTGAAAATGACACAAGCTGTAATTTAATTATGCTTTTATGTTTCAAGGTTTTGTTCTTTTATAGCAAATACTATCACTATTGTATAAATTATATTAGACTAATTTTCTAAATACTCTCTTGTTATAATTTTTCAAATTGTATTATGTGGCATATTCCTCTCAAAATTTTGAATATGACTTTGGTATTATTTTCTGATACTTCTGACTAGTTTTAGAGAATTAAAATTGTACAACAAAGACTTGAATAGGCATATTCATAGGGCCTCAAAACTACTTGGAAAGATAATAATAATAACAAAGATAAAACATAAGCCATCAAATATATTCTAATTTTTGTCTTATAAAAACAGAGCTCAAAAAACAATCTTTTAGCATTCTCTCATTGTTCATTATATTTTGTTAAGTATGTTAAGATTTCATTCATTGCATTTTTGTTGTTAATATTGTGGTTGAAGCAACTGGATTATTTGGCCTGTACTGTTTTCTACAGTCTGGGATTTGCCAATTATATTCTCACAGTGTACAGCAACACGTTCCTCTGTGCTTCGTATTTTCTATACTTATAATAGCATCTACAGAGCATTAGTTTCAGGTTATATGTTTTTGGCAAGACTACTTCATAGGGGAATTTACAATCTTCCATCAAGAAGGACAGAATGCCTGGATGCCATTGTTTTTTTCCTAACGTTAGTAGCCACTACTATTTTACTCTTGTCATTTCTTCTTCATATGTCAAAGTGAAATATTTTTTAAAAATGAAAAATTTTCTTATTTCAGATTTGGTAATAACTATTAAGAAATACACATGAATGGTTCAAACTTTTTCTTTTTTTTACTAGTTTAAAAAATGAGTTTATTCACTATCATTATTTTGTATCTATTTAATTTTTACGACCTCATGGATTTAAATGAGAGTGAAGTGTTTTAATCAATTGTAGTAATTATCCTTTGTGATATTCACATATTGCCCTATCTTTGGTCAGTGGTAGCCTCTTCAAGTTAGATTCTCAAGTATTTGACACAATCTCAGTAAGTATTTGTAATTTACGTTCTATCTTCTATCTTATATAAAAATATATCACATAAGTTCCTCTTGTATGTTTCATAATTGTTGAAGCTAAATGATAATTTCATGGAATCATGGTACTGTGATATTTGTATTTTTTTTCATAAAAAATGTTAAAAGAAAGCAAACATGAAGTAAAAACTTGACATAATATCTGGAGACAACCATATGAAGAGGTTCGGCTTTTAAAAGTAAAAGAGGAAATTCTGGTTTAAACTCTAACACGTAAAGAGTTTTCAAGTTGTCACTCCCATCCTTACAAGGAAAAGGTGAACAAACTAAAAATCAGTGACTTTACACAGCTCATCTGAGAATAAAGTTTCAGGGCAAATCACCACACTAAAGTCTGGATAGGCAGACAAATACAGAAACTCACAACTGAGATCTGCTTGCCTGTAGCACAAACCACTGGAGCCATAAACTGTTAGGTACATTTAAATGGTTATTTTTATGAAATATCGGAGGGTGAGTATAAACTAGCTTAAGAGTGAGAAATTCCTGGAAGCTACAGCTTTGTGATAAGAGGCAACTTTTGTGGTTTTTACCTCCAGGTTCCCACCTAAGCTCTCAAGGTAAAGAGTCAAGAAAGATCCTCTCATGATGTTGGCAGGGGAGGAGGATAAAAAAAAAAAAAAGTGAAATATACTCAGAGTGTTCTCCATATCAAAGGCCTGTTTCACAGAGGAAAGACTACCAGAACCTTAAACTACCAAACAAAAGGGCATTTCTCCCACTCCAGATCACCTAAGGGATAAAAATTTCTAAGACACACTTTTGAAAGTCAAAGCCCAGGGACATAAGCCCACTAAAAGATGAATATTTAATCTTACAATTGTGCAATGCTTTCCCTCCCCCACACTTAACAACTACACCAATAGGACTTCAGTATAGCCACAGAGAATTACAGCTGATAGAGCAGCAAGATGCATACTCTACCTGATGAGGAATTAAGGAACTCCAAAGACAACAGGAAAAACAAATATTAGGACACTACAGGAATTTGAATCTTCTGTCATCTACAACTACAACAACATTAAATCCAGCACAACTCCTATGCAGATTAACAGTAAGGTCTATATTACTAGGCTTATGTTACCTTATACATCATGTTTCATTTTCAATGAAAGTTCAAGTCATGATAACAGGCAAGAAAAAACAGTCTGAAGATACAAAGAAAGCATCAGAATAAAACCCAGATATGTCAGGGATATGGGAGTTATCAGACCATAGATTTAAAACAACTATGATTAATATGCTGAGCTTTAATGGGAAAAACAGACAATATAAAAGAACAGATAGGTAATGTAAGCAGAGAGATGGAAACTTCAAGAATCAAAAAGAAATACTGGAGATTAAAAACACTGTAACAGAAATGAAGAATGTCTTTAATGGGGTCATAAAATGACTGGAAATATATTTAAAAGTATCAGTGAACTTAAAGGAGGGTCAATAGAATCTTCCCGAACCAAAATGCAAAGATAATAATAGTAATAGTAATAATAACAATATAAAGACTAAGATTTGAAAGACAATGTCAAAAGTTACAACATATGCATAATTGGAATACAAGAAGAAGAAGACAGAGAGAACCAAGTGGAAGAAATACCATAAGTAATAATGGCTGAGAACTTTCCAAAATTAATGACAGACACCAAACCACAGATTCAAGAACCTCAGAGACCACCATTCAGGATAAATAACAAAAAAGTCTACACCAAAGTATATCATATAAAAACTGCAGAAAACCAAAGACAAAGAGATAATCTTGAAAGAAATCAGAGGAAAAAAACCCACCTTACTGACAGTGAAACAAAGATAGGAATTTGAGGGAGTTTCTTGGCAGAAATTGTGTAAACAAAGAGTGTGGAATGAAATATTTAAAGTGCTGAAATTAAAAACAAAACAAAAACAAACCCTCACTATCCTAAAATTTCTTATCCAGGCAAGTTATCCTTCAAAAGAAAAGGAGAAATAAAGATTATTTCCAACAAACAAAAAGTGAGGGAACTCACTGCCAACAGACATACCCTGCAAGAAATGCATAAAAAAGTTCTTCAGTCAAGAAGGGAAATTATACTGGTTACTGTAGTATATCAACAGTTTCCCCAAAGGGGTATATCTAAATGTTTACCTGTTAATCACATGCTGGTACATGTGATTGTGGTCTCATCTGAAAATAAGATCTTAGCTATGTCATTAAGTTAAGGATGTTGAGATGAGATGATTTTGGATTAAGTGTGGGGCCTATATCCAATGACTTGTGTCCTTATAAATTAAAGGTGACAAGAGACTAAAATGACACATCTACAAATGAAGGAAAATCAAGACGTGCTTGCAGCCACCAGAATCAAGAAGAGAGGCATGGAACAGATTGTCCCTGAGAGTCTCCAGAAGGAATCATCCCTATTGACCTTGATTTTGGACTTATGGCCTCCAAAATTGTGAGAAGATAAATTTCTGTTGTTTTAAGCCACCAAGTGTATAGTAATTTATTATGACTACCCTAGGAAACTAATACACGTTCTGGTACTGGAAAGTACCAGTACTGGAAAGTATTAACAAATACTTATAAATTTGTAAATGGCTTTGGAATTGGATAATGAGTAGAGGCTGAGAGAATTTAGATGCACATGATGGAAAAAGTCTAGGTTGTTCTGAAGAGATGGTTGGTAAAAATATGGATATTGAAGGTAACTGGTGAGAGTACAGAAAGGAATGAAGAACATGTTATAGACAGGAGGAATGGCAATTCCTGTTATCAAGCAGCATTGAACTTGGTTGAATTTATTCTACTGTTGAGTGGAAAGCAGAATTTGTAATAGATAAAATTAGCTGAGGAGATTTCAAAGGAAAATGTTGAAGTATCAGCCTTGTTTCTCCTTGCTGCTTACAGTAAAACATGAGAACAAGACAAACTGAGGAAGGAATTGCTAAACAAAAATAAACAAACATCTGATGACTTGGGAAATTCTCAGTTTATCCAGATTGCAAAGGAAATGAGAAAATTTAAATTTCCTACCTAAAACTAGGAAATTTACCCTTGGAAAAATCATGCTCTGGAGAGAGGGCCAAGGGTATAGCTGGAAAATCTTTCACTGAAAGATTAGGTATGTGATGCTTGGATCTAATAAACCATCTTAGCAGAAGCCAGGATTAAAGATGGGTTTACGCAAGAAGGATCTGTTGAGAACTCTTTCCTAATGGTGTGACCCCTCTGAATTACATGGAAGACCAACAAGGTTCCTGGGAATATTATACCAGCAGAAATACTGCTGGAAAGAGACAGAGATGGGACAAAATCAAAGATTTTTGGACTCCCAAAATTTTACTTCATCTCTGTGAGAGACACTATTAAGAGAATGAAAATTACAATCCACAGACTGGGAGAAAATTTTCAGAGTATATATTTGATAAAGGACTTGTGTCCAAGATGTACAAGAAACTCTTAAATCTCAACAATAAAAAATATTTTAATAATGGGAAAAATATTAACACAGATACCTCACCAAAAAAATACAAATGTCAAATAAACCTATGGAATACTAGTCAACATCATTTTTCATTAGGGGATTTCAAATCAAAATAACAATGAAATACCACTACATACCTATTAAAAAGACTTAAAAAAACCTGATAGTACCAACTGCTAGCAAGGATGCATAAAACCAGGAACTTATTCATTGCTGGTGAGTGTAAAAATTACAGACACTTTGGAAGACAGTTTGGTAAGTTCTTACAGAAGTAAACATAGTTTTGTCATATGATCTAGCAATCACACTCCTAGGCACTTACCCAACTATTTTGGAAAACTTCATGTTCACACAAAACCCTGGACATGAATGTTGGTAGCAACTTTATTCATAATTGCCAAAAACTGGAAGCAGCCAACACGGCCTTCAATAGGTGACTGGGTAAACTGTAGTACATCCATACAAAGGAATAATATTCAGAAATAAAAAGAAATGAGCTGTCAAGTCACAAAATGACATGCATGAATATTAAATGCATATTGCGACATGAAGCAAGAAAATGTGAAGACTAAATACTGTATGACTTCAACTATATGACATCCTGGAAAAGACAAAATTATAGACATGGTAAAAAGATCATTGGTCCCCAGGGTTGTGGGTAGAGAAGGGGAGGATGGTGAGTAGGTGATGTAAAGGGGATTTTCAGGGTGTTTAAACTGTTCTGTAAAGTATTGTAATGGTAGATACATGAAACTATGCATTTTTCAAACCTATAGAACCTTACATTACAAAAAGCAGATCTCAATGTATTCAAGGTTTTATATATATATATATAAATTAGTGATTTGAGATATCCCAGGATGGAATGAAGAATGTGAAAAAAACAGTATAACTATACTGCAAATATATGAAACTACCTCACTTATCTGAGTAACTCTGAAAAAAGTAGTTTTTTTTTTTTTAACAACAATAAAAACTGCACATAGGCACTATACTTTGGTCAACAAACTTGTTTCATGCAGGGGTCTGGGGTAATGATTCTGAACTCATATACATGTTAGAGTTAAACAATTATGTATGTAAATAATGATGATGGGAGCCAGGTTTTTCACTGTTGGAGGGGGAGATTACAGATAAGCAAGAGTGGAAGGCTACATTTTTTCATGTGGTAGCAGATTAGAATTGGCAACATTAGTATAAACTCATGTTTAGCATGAGGTAGATATAAATGATAATGTGTATGTATGCGTGTTTAAACAAGTTAGTATCCATTCATATATTTCCTTCCCTTTTCAGTTGAGTTGATTTAGCAGTAATGACACCCCTGTAGCCATGAGCACACCTAAAACCCAGATCTTTGTTCCTAATAGAATTTTCCAACAAAAGAAACCAGGGATCTTTGGGAAAATTGCTGATTCTAGTACTAAGTAAGAAAATGCACAATATGAGTCTAGAGCATATTGTAGTGCCAGAAAGTAAGGAAGTGCACACAAAGAAAAAGACCAGAAAAGGAAAGAAAAGAACACCAAGGTGGGGCTATATTAAAGGGGCACAAGAGCCAACTGAAAGAACTACCAATGGCCAAAACTGGAAGCATTTAAACAATAAAATTAAGTAGTTTTGGATTATAACCCAAAATATAAAGTGAAAATCTAGGAGTCCAAACTGATCTCAGATATCTGCATTGAATAAAAAATCAGAATTAATCATGCATTTCAAAAAACTACTTATGATAGTAGTTACTATTTATACAGTGTTGACACCCCAATTTATATATCCTCACTAAACCTCTCCTTGGAACATCACTATCTCCACTACTAAACAACTCTGATCCACTTCCCCAATACCACATGCTCTCTGTTCTGCGCTTCCTGTTGCTCAGGCTAAAATACTTGGCAACATCTCTTATTTTTCACTTTTATTACATTGCATATTCATTATATCTATAAATTTTATTGCTTGTTGCTTCAAAATATAATCAGAATATCATCATTTTTTAATCAACTGCACTAATATTACCATGCTAGAAGTCACCATCCTCTTCTTTGGTTATCCTAAAACCTCCTAACTGGTCTCCTATAATATGCCCCAGTCCTCATTCAGTTTATTTTTAACATGGAGTCAGAGTGATATTTGTACAGTCATACATGAGTTCAGATTATTTCCCTATTCAAAACCATCAAATGCAATAACTTTATAATAAAATTTGATATCCAATAGTGTAATCCCATCTTTGTTCTTCTTCAGCATTTTCTTAACTATTTTTGTCCATTTGTATGTCAGTATAAATTTTAGATTTTGTCAATTTCCATTGCATATGAAATTTTATACAACCATCAGGAAGGTGGCACTTTTAGCAACTTTCAACAGTTGTTTAGGAGAATTTTGTTGGAATTGGAACGATTTTATATATTTCAGACTAGTTTTTAAAAAGCATCATTATGCAGTTACATTCACTATGACTCTAAAGACATGCAAATATTATTTCTCTAGTATAGCTTAAATAATTTACTGGTTCCAAGAAATAATGTGACCTTTCCATATACTTTTTCATCCCTGTAGAAGATAATTTCTATCAAGTAAAAATGAAAATAATCAGGATAAGTAAGTGTTCACTATAGGTATCTGTTCATCTTTCATCATTATGATACAAGTAAAGGATTATATGAAGATTAGTCTTTGATTTTAATTTAAATGGATTTTGCTGGTAAATTGGATTTTGTTATGCTTCATAAAGATATATTTCCTGTAGCAAACTGAATTGCCTACCTTACAAATTGATATGAATCAGGAAAGGAACTTCATTTCATGCAAACTTTTTAATATCTAGCTAGAAATGTGAAATTTACTCTTGCAATCATATGTGGTTCTACTGCATTAAGAATTCTATTTACCTAAGCAAATAGAATAGCTTGCATTTAGGCATGCCCCTCTGTGCTTTTCTACAGCATTGCATGTTAATATATTTAATCTATTTAACATCTTTGGATGTTTTAAACATAATCACATGCATTTATGCTCGAGTTTGGGCATACTTTTACTACTTGTAATGAATTTGACCTATCAGCGAAAGCTCTATAAGCTTTTATCTAGTAATATACATAGAATTAGCATTATAAACATTGTTTTCTTGGAAATTTGCGTTTTCAGCTCTAAATGATTAATCTTTTTCTTCATGTTAAATATATACAGCATTTTAAACACATAATTTTTATGGAATTTAAGCCACTATTTTATTATAAAATCTCTAGTTCTTTCTTCACTTAAAATGGCAATTAGCTGTTAGAAAGTATGTCTCCACATATGATTATAATTAATATGGCATTAAAATTAGACATAAAAGTATATAATCTTAATTTACAAATAAAAGTTACACAGAAATACTTTTGATACATTTATCAAATAATTAACATTCAACTCTTCTGTAGAATCTGGTCAATGCAAAAACTAATTCTTAGTGTTACTTAAAACTAACTTCTTTTACTGTTTTAAAGTTTGAAACCCAAATAAATAAACGTAAATAACAATGACTACTATTGTGGGTAATA